>NC_138191.1:49112530-50579137 GCF_964194105.1 Spermophilus citellus | reverse complement strand
GAGAGAGAGAGAGAGAATGATATTTGAAATGGATTTCAAAATTTGCTAGATTTGCATAGGCGGAGATTGTGAAAAGACAATTTTAAATGATGCTCACAATTTGATTATTTGTAATAGCACAAACTGGAAACAATCTAAATATAAAAAATAAAGTAATAGTTATATAAATTATGGTACAAAGTGTTATAATTAAACACCAAATTAATGACTGAGGAAATTGCTGACAATTTGACGATGTGACTCGTTTTCAAGTCCCAATTAGACTGATCAGAAGAGATAAAGCAAGTATAAGAATAAAGAGGGTTGGAACAGGCTTGTACATTGTGTGTGTATGTGTGTTGAAGCCTTTACTTTTCTAGTAAAACCTGTGGATCCCTTCTCAGAATAATGATTTTAACTGTCTAAAATAGAATTCATGGAATAAAAATGAAGAACAATTATTTCAAAACAGTTACCAACATAATTTAAGTATAACATAATAATGTATTTTCATATGTTTGCTTATTACTGCATTAGAAAACAGGATTTAGTGGTCAGATGATTTCCATAATTTTAATGTAATGATGGTTCCAAATAATATTTCAAAAAATTTGAAAAATTCTATAATGTGATATAAACCATTCCTGGTTTCCAGTGGTGTCAAATTCATGTATACTGCCAAAAGCACCAGGATTTGTAGCCTACATTAATATTTTAAGAAAATGCTAAATTTTCGTTAGAAGTTAGTCATATTTTCTTTTTCGTGATCCAAATCTATGGACTTCCTGCATCACGTCCAATGACTTATTGGTGGTCCATGCTTAAGAGCTCCTTTAGAGTAGGTCCATATGTTCAGTACGAGGGGAAGTAAAGATTTCTAGAGCTACTTTCTTCCACAGTCAAAAATAATTGGGTGTAGAGGTTTCCCAGCATGTTTGTGTTCATATGCAGCAATATCAAAAGCAATATTATTTTTAAAATCATAGATAGTCTACAGGTCAGAGTGTTAGTTGAATCACTATGTGATCTTAAGCAATCACTTCTCTTGTGTCTCAGTCTCAATTTTTTAGCTCTCTTGGGGCTTTTGTGAGGATTAAGTGTATTAATGCCTGAAAATAATTTAGGACATGACCTGGCACATGTTAATCACTACATAATATATATATTAAATATTTATCAAAGAAATAGGCAAATCCCTTTGCAGACTGAGCCGTATAGTTATCACAGCTTGCTTTACCTTAAAGAGGTCTTCAAAAAGAATGAGAGTCAAATTTTGAGTAGAGAGAGAAAGAGGCAGGGGCGGGGGGAGAACACCTCTAAGAGTGCAGGTAAGATTAAGTCTCAAAAAAGCTATTTCAGAGGCTGGATACCACTTGTAGATCAAGGACTGGATCTGAGAACAGATACTTAAATGAAAACGACGATCAGCACATCAGTAGTAGCCTTGTTGAGAGCAAGTGCAGGTGGATAGAAGCAAATACCAGACACCGAGCCATTTGCTGAATGAGTTAATACTGAACAAAAACAATGAATATGAATTTATTTTTGCAAAATCCAGGTCATGAATGAAAGAATGAAAGTTTACCAGATTTAACAAAAATGGCCTGAGCACAGAAGAAATAGCAAAGCAAGAAAGATGGAAAATGTCAAAGAAAGAATAGAAAACTGCTAGAAGCTGGTCCTGATTAATGAAGGAATGAATGGGACTTACTTGTAAAGTTTCACCTTGGACCTACAAGAAGGAGCCAAACCTTTCCCAATCTAGGGACTAAAAGGAGAAGCACATGAAAACAATATTTTAACCAAAGTTAAAGAACATGATGAGCCTATGCTAGAGGATCTCCATCTCCCACAACTATGTCAGCATAAATCTTCACAAAGAGTAGAGGTTGGGAAAAGGTTGGAAACCTCAGGGAAATGAGAAGTATTTTGGTTCATTGCTATGTGTAACACAACAAGCATCATAATAAGAGATGAACATAAATGTTGACAAGTAGCTCTGGGACCTAGCTGAGGTTGGTCTAAAGAGGATAGTTAGATCTCATCCTAAATGTCACTTTCCTAAATAAGTCTTTACTGATAAAGCTCCCAGAATATGTTTAATTGTCCCCACGGTGTGTTCTCATTGTGTCTTGTATTTGTGTAATTACTTTTATGGTACATATGACTTCCTGGCTTTTCAAAGTCGCCTGTTTGTTTATTTATATAAACACAAGTGATTCAAGATCTGGCGAATAGAAACATTCAACAAGATTTTTTATTCAAATAAATTATTTTTATTTCCTGGAAGTACTATGTATTTGAGAAGAGTTCGCCATAACCTATGGCTTTAATTCTAGTTGGGGCATCCATTCCAACTCTAGCAAAACCAGTTTTTGCCATGACTGAATTAATGAGCCAAGTTCTCTGATTGTGTCATACACTTCCACCAGTGTTCCTCCTTCATCTCTCCCACTCTTTACATCTGATTTATTTGCTTTTGGCTTATAATCATCTCTCCAACTTGAATACTACAGTGCTCCTTTACTCATCCTTTGCAATTATCCTTGAGTGTAATTCTGCTTTAGTTGGGCATCTTGTTCTGTTTCCTTTCCTGCTCTGTGTCATTCAAAATATCCTAGGAGCTCAGCCCAGGAAAGGCATCTTGTTTAGTTAGCTTTTGTATTGTATTAACCTGGGCCTAGCAACAAAGATAATAAATGAGCAAGGCATAGGGAAATTAAATTTTGCATCCTATTAAAGATCAGGAATGATCTACTTTGTCTTGTGTATGAGAAATTCTAGAAAGTAAGAGGGTCAAAGAAGTACATCAGGTTGGACAGAAAGTGAAGACATCTCAAAAGGTGAGTGATCTATGAGAAAAGATATATGAGGAGGATATAATCATCACTTCTTTTTTTAAAAAAATGTTCTAATTAGTTAAACATGACTGCAGAATACACTTTGGCACATCATATGTAAATAGAGTGTAATTTCTCATTCTTCTGCTTATACACGATGTAGAATCACACCAGTCATGTAGTCATACATGCACGTAGGGTAATAATGTCCAATTCATTCTACTGTCCTTCCTAACCTGATACCACATCCTCTCCTTTCACTCCCCTCTGCCTAATCCAAAGTACTTCTATTTTTCCCTAGCCTCCCCGCCTTATTGTCAATTAGCATATACAAATCAGAAAAAAAATTGGGCCTTTGGTTTTTTGGGATTACCTCATTTTGCTTAGCAGGATATTCTCCAGCTCCATCCATTTACCTGAAAATCCCATAATATCAATCTTCATTAAGGCTTAGTAATATTTCATTGTATAAATAATCACATTTTCTTGATTCATGCATCTGTTGAAGGGCATCTAGGTTGGTTGCATAGTTTGGCTATTGTGAATTGAACTGCTATAAACATTGATGTGACTACGTCATGGTAATTTGCTGATTTTAAGTCCTTTGAGTATAAACCAAAGAGAGGGATATTTGAGTAAAATGGTGGTTTCAATACAAGATTTCTGAGAAATCTCCATACTGCTTTCCATAGTAGTTGCACCAATTTGCAGTCCTACCAGCAATGTATGAGTGTACCTTTTCTCCCACATTCTCATTTATTGTTGCTTGTATTCTTGATCATTGCCATTCTGATGGGAGAGAGATCTTAGAGTAGTTTTGATTTGCATTTCTCTAATTGCAGAGATGTTGAACATTTTTGCATATATATTTGTTGATCAATTGCATTTCTTCTTCTATGAAGTGTCTGTTCAGTTCCATAGTCCATTTATTGATTGGGTTATTTTATTTTATTTTTTATTTATTTATTTTTGCTCTTAGGGTTTTTGAGCTCCTTATATATGCTGGAGATTAGTGCTCTATCCGAGGAACATATGGTAAAGATTTTTTTTCCTCTTCTGTAGGCTCTCTCTTCACATTATTGATTGTTTCCTTTCCTGAGGAGCAGCTTTTTAGTTTGAATCCCTCCCATTTATTGATTTTTTAAATTTTAATTCTTGTGCATTAGGAGTCTGGTTAAGGAAGTCAGGTCCTAAACTGACATGATGAAGATTTGGACCTACTTTTTATTTTATTAGGCACAAGGGCAGTTCTAGTGCTTAAGTCTTTGACCCACTTTGAAATTTGTGCAGGGTGAGAGATAGGGGTTGAATTTCATTTTGCTACATATGGATTTACTGTTTTCCCAGTACCATTTGTGAAGGGGCTATATTTTCACCAATGAATGTTTTTGACACCTTTGTCTAGTATGAGATAACTGTATTTTTGTGGGTTTGTTTCTGTGTCTTCTATTCTGTACAGTTGATCTACTTCTCAATTTTTGTGCCTGTCATTTTTGTTACTATGGCTGTGTAGTATAGTTTAAGGTCTGGTATAGTGATGCCTTGTACTTAATTTTTCTTGCTAAAGATTACTTTGGCTATTCTGGATCTCTTGTTATTCCAAATGAAATTCATGGTGACTTTTTTTTATTGCTATAAAGAATATCATTGGGATTTTAATAGGAATTACATTAAATCTGTATAACATTTTTGGTAATGTGGTCATTTTGAAAATGTTAATTCTGCCTATCCAAGGGCATGGGAGATCTTTCCATCTTCTAAGGTCTTCTTCAGTTTCTTTCTTTAGTGTAGTGCAGTTTTCATTGTAGAGGTCTTTCACCTCTTTTGTTAGATTGATTTGCAAGTCTTTATTTTTTTTTTGAGGCTATTGTGTATGGGGTAGTTTTCCTAACTTCTTTTTCAGTAGATGGGTAGATGGACATTTATTGAACACATCTATTATTCATAAGGATATAAAATTTCAGATATTTTCAGATTAATGCAAGACTTATGGTTTAGATTTATACTTTTTTTACTCTAATTACAAAAATTACCATACATTTATTGAACACAGTTTAAAACCATATTTGCTATTTTTCACGATACATTACTGTGCATCAACTGCTGTATTTTTTTATAATTCTTGATTCTAATCAAGATCACTTATGATTAAGATTAAAATCTTGATTTGATTATGTGCATAAGAGTCTATACAGACTATCCCTTCTGTGAACAGAGAGGACATTCAGCCATTTTTATTTAATTAGCTCTTGTCTAGTTTTGATATATGTCAAATACTCTTTAAATTGCTTTACCAATGTTACCTTATTAAACTTTATGATTTAGCAATTGAATTTAATCTTCTTGGTAATTTATATGGTAATCCCAAATAGTGACTCTCTTCAGAATTCCTGTGAAAGAGTGACTTAAACCAAACATTCTAATAATAAGTTTATTTAAGCAATGATAAAAAGCTATCTATCATCATAGATATATTGACATCTATGTTTAACAGCACTCTCTAAATCTCTCAGGACAAAAAGGACACATATGAGTAGTTTCATGTATTTGCTTATTCTTGCATCATATATACCTGCTGGGTGCTGGCTAGTAGAAGAAATGTTTCATGATTATAGAAGAAAAAAAATTATACATTGCATTCATATTCAAGAAGTTTATAAGCTAGGAAAATAGATTGGTACAAAGAATTCAGATAAGACAAGTAGGCAAATGACATATAATAAATGAATGTTTTGAAAAAATTCTATAATAAATGTCAAAACAAAGCTCAGGATTTATTGTGTAAGAATATAAAGAAGGGAACATCTAAACTGATCATGTGCTCCTTTGCAATTGGAAGTCTTTACTGCCATGGAAGCCAAGAGGGTGTAGAAATATGGAAGGACTTCAGCTGGATCAAGCTTTACCTGGGCTAAAGGGATGTGTTAACAATTGTAAGGGGAAAATCATTTGCTAAACCATCGAGAAAATGTAGCCTCGCCAATAAAAGGAAACTTTGTCTACCAGTTTCCAGAAGCAAAACAGTCTACCAGGACTACATTTTTTGTTTGTTTTACTGCTTCTGAACTTTGATTGTTGTAAGAACTAGAAATATCTTTCATCTCCAGCTGGCATTACAGTTATACCCAATTTTCCAAGTTGGATTGCTATAATCCTCCTTAATGAGTCTACCATACTCACTCTCCAGAGCCTCCAACTGAATCAGAAAATAATGCTTAGCCAAAGAAGCAGCAGAGCACCATGGGCTCTTCATCTTGGTGCGGTGCTTTTTTTCAGTAGTTGCTATTTGATTTCTGTTCCAAGTAAGAGGTGTTTTGAAAGACTACATAAACGATGAGCCTCGAAAACCCATGCACTTTATTTACTTCTGTCCACTTTATTGGAATGAAAAGATTAGCTCTGTTCACAGGGGCAAAATTGTGGAAGATCCCATACTTTGGCCTGGTGCAATAAGGAAACAGCAAACATATTTTGCAGGTGACATCATAGAATGTCTTCTCTGGCCAAGGTAATATTTATTGGTCTTTTATACTAAACCTATTAATAAATGAGTTATTGAATGAGGAAGGGGTAAGTTATTAGCTGGACTGCAGGTTTGAAAATTTGTAACATCTGCTGCTCTTTTAACAATAACATATGAGTGAAAGGTTTTTTCAATGCTTTCAAGAATGTTGTTAATCTTGTATTCCACACAAGCAAGTCTGGAATTAACAACACTCCAAAATAGACTGAAAATGTCATCTGAATAAATATCTCATAAAAATCCAGATTAAATAGATAATCAGTTCCACTTTAAGAAAAACAGAACAACATTTAAATTTGTTTATATTTACCATAGTCGAATGAGTATTTTTTGTGTAGCTAATGACCGTAAAATAAATTAATTCACACATTCACAGCATATAATGTACTTTTTCTTTATTCAGATACTTAAAGTCAATGATCGTTATCAAATTATGTCATTTATAGCACTGTAGAAGCTAAATGGTAATAAAGAGAATAGGTTATAAATAATAAATAAAAGCTGTCCTTTGCTGTGGACATGGAACTTCATGTTGAAGCAGTGAAGCATGTGACTCTTGAGTTTTCAAGGACTTTCTATTCATTTCTCTAACATGTTAAGACCAAAATTAGTTAGAAGCTGAGTATTTGTATTGTTCTGAAATAATAAATAGGCAAATTATGGAGGGAGTAGCTTTTAAACATTAAACCAAAAAAGAAGACAAAATATTCCAAGTTTACCTCAGTAATATTACAAAATTTTATGATCTGATTCTTAAAATCAAGCTTGGAAAGTTCAAATTACTTAGTAAAACAAAATTAAACAAAACAAACAAACAAAATATTCAAAATCATCCTGAATTTCACAGGAAAGTCTCAGGGCCAAAATAACACTCTAATTGAAATTTAATATGATCTCTGATGGTCAATTGACAAGGAAACTTTTAACGGGCACACAATTTAGTTTTAGTTCACAACCTTCATAGCTTTTGAAACTTCAAAGTTATTCATACAGATGCAGCATGTTAGCTGTAGCCAAATCAAACAGACACATCTGGAGTATTTTAAACCAATATTAAAAACAATTTCCAGTTTTTGTTGTGAGGGATGACAATTTCACATAACAAAAATAGTTCTGGTTGGTTCTATTTTGTACATGTTAAATTTGACCAGTTCATTTTATTCAGATTTATTTTCACCAATGACTTTGTAGCCCATCAAATATACAAGGTTTATAACAAGTGGATCTTTCAAGGCTACATAGTTACCAACCAGTTGAATATATTAGGTCTCATTCTCACAAGTACAGAATGAAGATGGTGGACAAAAATTTTAAGAAGGAAGGTAAAGAAGGAAGGGAGGGAAGGAAGAGGAAGGAAGGGAGAAATAAATAAGAAAAGGAAGAAGTGCCATTGGGATTTTGATTGGCATTGCATTAAACCTATAGAGAACTTTTGGTAATATCGCCATTTTGATGATGTTAGTTCTGCCTATCCATGAACAAGGTATATTTTTCCATCTTCTAAGATCCTCTTCTATTTCTCTCTTTAGGGTTCTGTAGTTTTCATTGTATAGGTCTTTCACCTCTTTTGTTAGGTTGATTCCCAAGTATTTTATTTTTTTTGAGGATATTGTGAATGGAGTGTTATTCCTCATTTCCGTTTCAGAAGTTTTGTCGCTGATATACAGAAATGCCTTTGATTTATGTGTGTTGATTCTATATCCTGCCACTTTGCTGAATTCATTTATTAGTTCTAGTAGTTTTTTTGTAGACCCTTTTGGGTCTTCTAGGTATAGAATCATGTCATCCGCAAATAGTGATAATTTAAGTTCTTCTTTTCCTATTTTTATGCCTTTAATTTCTTTCGTCTGTCTAATTGCTCTGGCCAGTGTTTCGAGAACTATATTGAATAGAAGTGGTGATAGGGGGCATCCCTGTCTTGTTCCAGATTTTAGAGGGAATGCCTTCAATTTTTCTCCATTCAGAATGATGCTAGCCTGAGGCTTAGCATAGATAGCTTTTACAATGTCGAGGTAAGTTCCTGTTATCCCTAGTTTTTCTAATGTTTTGAACATAAAGGGATGCTGTACTTTGTCAAATGCTTTTTCTGCGTCTATCGAGATGATCATATGGTTCTTATCTTTAAGTCTATTGATGTGGTGAATAACATTTATTGATTTCCGTATATTGAAACATCCTTGCATCCCAGGGATGCATCCTACTTGATCATGGTGCACAATTTTTTTTGATGTGCCTTTGTATCTGATTCGCCAAAATCACGGAATTTGCAGGGAAATGGATGGCACTAGAGCAGATTATGCTTAGTGAAGCTAGCCAATCCCTAAAAAACAAATACCAAATGTCTTCTTTGATATAACGAGAGCAACTAAGAACAGAACAGGGAGGAAGAGCAGGAAGAAAAGATTAACATTAAACAGAGACATGAGGTGGGAGGGAAAGGGAGAAAAAAAGGGAAATCACATGGAAATGGAGGGAGACCCTCATTGTTATACAAAATTACATATAAGAGGTTATGAGGGGAATGGGATAACAAACATGGAGGGAAAGGAATTACAGTAGATGGGGTAGAGAGAGAAGATGGGAGGGGAGGGGAGGGGGGATAGTAGAGGATAGGAAAGGTAGCAGAATACAACAGTCACTAATATGGCAGTATGTAAAAATGTGATGTGTAACCGATGTGATTTTGCAATCTGTATTTGGGGTAAAAATGGGAGTTCATAACCCACTTGATTCTAATGTATGAAATATGATATGTCAAGAGCTTTGTAATGTTGTGAACAACCAATAAAAAAAAAAGAAAAGGAAGAAGAGGCGTGTGCCAGAGCATTCCAGAATTGTTCTGGACAAGAGTCAAGTTAATCCATGTATTGAAAGGACCAATAATGTTTTATCAGGGCCCATCCCCATGGATGTGGTAATGAGGGTAGAATTGAGATTCAGGAGACAAATCACATTTTTACTGAATATTGATGATATTTTGGCAATGGTCAACTGAGTTCCCTTTTTATGGTCATAATTATGGTATTTTAAGCCTGGGTGGGCGTGGAAGATCACCTACCTTTGGGAAAGCTGAAAATTCTTGCTTCTTAGCCAGAGTTTATCCATGCAACATGGCCATCATAAATCAGAGGCATCCAATTTAGTCTTCACTTTGGATCATAGTCTGTCTCTGTCTGTCTGTCCATCTGCCTTTCTAGAGGCTGCAGTAGCCATTTCTGCAAGACCAATTCCCGATGCAGAAGGTTTTGTGATTTGTTTTTTCGTTGGAAGCTCACATTCCTTGGATCTTTGTGGGAATTCTTTGAGGGCTGGGTAAAGGATGTGTTCCTGAGAGGTTACAACACATACTGTTTCCACAGGCACAATCTTGGTTATAATAATGTGGGAACTGCCAAGAAATCAGTTGGACTAATCTGTTTAATAGTGCCTTAAATACACTTGTATTTAAAGAGCCATTAGCATGTCTCTTTGGCATTTTTCCTGCTAGTCAGCGATCCTTATTAAAGGTCTAGGATTAGGCTTGTTTAATAGTATTCAGAGGTGGAAGTGAAAAATATTAGTCAAGAGGGAAATATAGTTGCCAATATTCACTTTCTGATTTTTAACGGCATTTATTGTCAAGTTAAAGCCTTTTCTACATGTGTTAAACTTATAGAACCTTTTTTTTCCTCTACAGGCTTCTTTTTAAAGTAAATCAAACATAAATTCCAATTGATGGAATTTCTACATTGATTATATATCATAAACCATGAATTCATACATCATCCTCTTTTGGAGAAACATATATTTTGGCACTTATATTTTGCTGAACATATGTAAGAACTTACTTTGGGTATTTGCTTATGAATGTAATTGCACAGTCACATGGTGTCTTATTGAAAGGAAATCTAAAATTGTGGGATCAACTTACATTAGGAGCAGTGTATGATATCCAAGTCATGCCATGTTTTATCAATATTTAGACTTTTCAGTCTTTTACATTTTGTCTATTCTGGTGAATGTGTAGCAGTGTCTCACTGTGGATTTAATTTTCACTTCCTTTATGATTTATGAGATTGAACACTCTTAATATGTTTATTAACTGGAAACTTCGTTTGTAAAATGCTTATTCCCCTATGTGCCTATTTTAAATGGAGCTGACTGGTGTTTTTTTTAGAATTACTGTTATGTACTGGATACAAGGTATGATTATATGTACTACATAAAACTTCTGTATTGTGGCTTGCCTTTGGTTACCAAAATTTTCTAATTATATTTATTTCATTTTTTGATATATCTCTTAAGGTTAGAAGTTTTTGTGTTCTTATTAAAAAAAAAACACTTTACTCTTGAGACACTTTTTTTCTTTTTGGGGTACCAAGGATTGAACTCAAGGTACTTCACCACTGAGCCACATCCAAGCTCTATTTTGTATTTTAATTAGAGACAGAGTCTCACTGAGTTGCTTAGTGCCTCACCATTGCTGAGGCTGGCTTTGAAATCTGGATCTTCCTGCCTCAGCCTCCCAAGCCTCTGGGATTACAGGCATGCACTACCACACCCAGCTACTCCTGAAAACTTGAGGCTATTCTTTCAAAATCTTCCAACTGTTGACTGAAGTCTAAATTAGGCTTTATAAAGGTGCTGGACGAGAAATTCTTTTGACCTTCTGCCTTATGTCAATGAGGACCCAGCTTTCCTTCTCTCCAGAGAATTCAAGGTTCTGTCTCAGAAACCACCAGAGACCAGACCCTCCCCAGACAATAAATCAGCCAGTGCTTAGAACTGTGAAAATTAAGTCACTGTTCTTTCTATATTACCCAGTCACAGATACTCTGCAATAGCAAAACAAAGAGACTAAGACAGTAAGAAACTTTTCTTCCAATTGCCTCAAAGGTCATCCACTTAAAGAAAAAACAAAGTAGAAATGAAGATGCCCTGAGTTGGTGACAAAAGTTTTAAAACATTTTGAGAAAAAAAGAACATGAAATTGAATAAGAATGAAAACAAGAATTGTTCCATAATCTTACAGGTCCAAACAAGGCTGAAAACTGAAATTCTAAAGAAAGTAGCATTCTTGAAGATTGTGAGATTCTTTTTTTCCTTCAGCAACAGAACACACAAAGAAAACTTAAGCCAGGTGTGGTGGCACATGCCAATAATCATAGTGGTTTGGGAGGCTGAGACAGGAGGATTGTAAATTCAAAGCCAGCCTCAGCGAGTTAATGAGGTCCTGAGCAACTTAGTGAGTCTCTGTCTCAAAATAAAAAATTAAAAGGTCTGGGGATGTTGCTAACCAGTTAGACACCTCTGGGTTCAATCTCTGGTACAACAAAAAAATAAGTAGGAAAAAAGACTGTTTTATTTGTGCAAGCGTTTATTGACAACTTAGAATTTACTTACTTAGCAGTTAGTAAGTACTACCTTAATATGAAATGAGATAAAAAGAATATAGTGCATGAACCATTACTGGCTCATTGTAGCCCAGATTGGGTAGATGCTGTTAACTCAAGGCTCTTGTACCTGCAATAGCTAATAGGTTCTTGGTATCAGTACTGCTCAAACTTTAAGGACCATACAATAAACCTTTGGATCTTATTAAAACACAGATGTAAGCAGTTGGTCAGAAACAGGACCTTAAGATTCTGCATTTCTAGAAAACTCCAGTTGCTGATGATGATCTGTGAAGTATACTAATTAACAGAGCTACAATATGATATCAATAGCATGTGGGTGAAAATAATATACTTTGTTAAATTAGTGACTTTACTACTTGGTACTTGGTATGAATGAATTTTCTAAACTCAAAATGCTTTTCAATTATTAATGACATATTTTTTTTCAGTTTTAATGGTCCATATCACAGGTAGCACTGACACTCATAGACATGTAGCCCACACACTGTCGATGAGCACTGGTGGATGGAACCCTGTGTTAGTACTCCATCATAGGCCACAGCTTCTGCCTTTCTACTTCTTCCCTATCCCCAGGACACTAAATGGAATTGGGTTAAAATAATTGTTCAAGGTTGAACCAATCTAGGCCACATCAGAAATCTATTTTAGCATATAAGCATTCAGGTTAATTATGTTTCTGGAGCATATTTTTCCCATACTCTGGTAAAATAATAGGATGTCTTTTATGGAAACTTCCTTAGGACAGCAGTCCTGTCCCCAAGCTCCTGACCCAACTAGAGCTGGGTTCTCAGAGACAGAGTGCTTTTTATTTTATGTTATAACTCTTAGATCAAGTGGAAGAGGTCTGACTGAATGGAGGGGTGCTTCAGTTATCTGTTACCTTCAGAGGGGTTACATATTTCAGTGATTGGCAAGTGGGAAAAATCTGCAACTTCTGTTTTCCTTATTTTGGTGCAGAAATTACATTTCCTGTTGATCATGGGTTTGTAAACATTCGTGTTTCACTTGAAATTCTCACCAACACAAAAAGAGTGAAAATATTTAAAATTTTCTATGCTTTTGGATGGAAAGAGTCCAGAATTTGTTACCACCATACCCCCCCAAAATTAATAATATGTAGAAATTTCATCTGGTATATTCATGTGCTCAGTAGATATTCACTATCATAAAAATAGAAATGAAATTTTAAATGGAGAATTGTTTTATTTGTTAGTTTATTTTACTCATTTTGAAATATAAATGAAGGTATGGAGGCATTTAGGATATATAAAGTTGTTGTTTAAATCACTTACCTATGGAGTTGCTTTTGATCTTTTAACACTGACTAGGTCAAACAACTACAGTAAACACTTGAATAATAATGCTTTCTAGAACATATCAGGCATGCTCTGTGTTATTTAGACGAATTCTCTCAATAAAATTAAGTTGATACTTAGAATTTTATCTTAAAGTCAAAAAACTGTGCCAATGTATAGCAAAGTCAGAATTCAAATCAGCTTTCTCTTAACCTAAAATCAATATGTTTCCCTTTACCATATCCCCATGCAACACAGATTATTTATAAACCTTGGCATCGAAATTCTGATGTTTAAAAGAATCTTAAAACATGAGGTACTTAAAATGTTTCTCTACTTTTGATATCACAATTCTGATATTTACCTATTAATCATTGTCATCAGTCACTGCCTAAACATGCTGAGTTTCTCTGCTACAACACATCCAACCCTTACCATCATATTTAAAACAGCAGGGTTATGTTTTAAATTTTCAATCAGTGTGATCATTGTGATGTAGTTAACCAAAAACATGAGACTTAGTCACTGACAGCTCAATAGGCTGATGACAGGGTAAACTTTGCCACAAAATTGCAACTGGGGCAATAGAACACAGAAAATGATGCATACACATACAAAATGCTGTCAACCAGACATTTTTTTTAAAAAATCCATGCAAAGTAGTCACAGAAGGAACATCCATGAGTTTATTTATATGTCTCTGTTGTCATCAAATCATCCATTGAAATTGTAGTCTATAGTTAGAAATTCGTATATTTTTTGCTTACTTGGGTTTACAAAGAAAAGAATATGTACTTTTGGAAAAGCTTTTCATTGTATTCAATTCAAATTAGAAAAACGTGTTTCCCTTTTAGAAGTGTACTTTACTTAGGGTAAAATACTAAAGTAAAGAATGAAATATTCTAAGGCTCTTAAAGCTTTTAAGTACTTTTAAGTGGTTCCATAAAATAGGTAATTTCATCAAACTAAATCAGTTTGTATAAATTCCCCCCCCCAAAAAAGTCATTTGCAGTATACAATGCATGAAACTATTTTTAACCATTCATTAATAGATTAAGTTCAGATATCTTATTTTTCTCTAGGCTATCTTAAATATTTTCATTCACGTATAATTTTAGTAACATTCATTTTATAAAAGCAAAATCACTAATATTTTTATTTAATTAAAATGAGTGTATTCATATTTTCCAAAATCATACTTGTAAAAAACTATACCTTCTGCCTTACTTCTCAAAAGTTATTCTTGCCCAGTGCAGTGGTGCAGCCTCCTGATCTGCCTGAATTCCCAGTAGATCAGGAGGCTGAAGCAGGAGGATCACAAATTCAAAGCCAGCCTCAGCAACTTAGAGAGACTATGAGCAACTTAGAGAGACTATGAGCAACTTAGACCCTGTCTCAAATTTTTTAAAAAATAATAATAAAATTAATTAATTAAAAAGGGGTGGATTAAGCTCAGAGGTTAAACACCCCTGGGCTTAATCCCTGGTACCAAAAAAAAAAAAAAGTGATATCCAGTATATGTATACTTAGTTACGTCCATAAATTTAAATTCTAGTAATTCCATAGTATTCAATATCTGAGCACAATTCTGTGTTGTTGAAATACTAATAATCAATTAAAGATTATTCTTTTAGTAACTTAGCTTTTTGTTTACTGATCCTATTTTCAAAGTATACCTAAATATTAGGATAGTTCTAAGTTATCTGCACCTAATTGCTGAGCAAACTCAAATTTTTTACTGCTAAAGAATAATAACTGATCTACTATGTTTGAGTCAAGTTTAAATATTCCTGCTAATTTTGTGTAAGGGAAATAGAAATTATTAAATTTTTCACTTTGTAATTGAGAAATCTTCTGAGAACCAAATAGGAGACTGTACCTCGAAAGTTCCAGTAGCAGATTCTGCAAAAAATAAATATAAGAGAAAAACAACAAAAATAAATATAAGAATAAAGTAAACAACAATGATAAATGAAGACTCTAAAAACCCTAAATGAAGACTCTATATCCTACAAAAGTAATCCAAACTTGTGAGCAAATTGGCATCCATAATAATTGGCACAGGGTTTTTGGATGAAGATTTTCTTAAGGGACTATCTATATATAGGATTAAAGTGTTTTGAGACAGGGTCTACCTCCTCAGACCTACCTCACTGGCAAACTACTGAGAGAAAGCCTTAATGCAAGAACCAGGGGAATCAATCTCAGGGAGAAGACAAGCACCTTTTGTTATACCTGATAAAACAAACAAAAAAGATGGAATTAAAGACAGGAAATAGACATGCACACATCTTGCTCTCCAGACTTAGCATAAGCCTCTAAAGCAACACTCCAGTTGTGCTTCCCATAAGAGGGGCTGTGTACACCCTTGAATGCCAGCTCATACAGCATTACACTTGATGCCTTAGGGGCCTGCCTTCTTTCAGCTGGCAGATCTCCTGTCTTGGCTGGCAATAATAGCCATAGGTTTGGATTGCTGCCTACAGGAAACCAATAGCCGTGGTACAACAAATCTTCAAAGAAAGGTGATTTCTCTTGCATTGCTTACTGCTGACAGAGAAACAAAAGATTAATAAAAATATAACATTCTGAAATGACTTTAAGCTTAAAGTTTCCTGCTTTTTTTTAGTTATTATAACAAGACTTTAGCCAACAAATAGTTGTTGATTGTAGAATTAGTGCTAGGCATAGCTTTAAGATGGTGAAAATTTAGCAGTGAGCAAAAGACATCTCTGCCTTCATAGTACTAACCTTCTGCTGAAGGCCTGATTTATAGAACACTGAAGTTATTTACTTTTAAAGCTTTAGTAAAATGTATTTCACATACCATACAATTCATCCATGCAAAGTGAGAAATCCAACAGTTTTTAGGATATTTGCAAAGTTATGAGAGTCTTCACAATCTAAATTTAGAACACTTTCAGCACCTTCCAAAGAAACCTCCTAACCATTAGCAGACACTTCTTCCTCTCAATACTCCTGCTCAAGGCAAAAAGTAACATAATTCAGGTCTGCATATGTTTGCCAATTCTGGACATCTAATGGGACTGGAGCCATACAACACGTAATCTGTTGTTCTTTAACCTACCATGTTTTCAAGGGTTATCCTTATTGGAGCATGAATCAGTTTTTCATTTCTTTTTGAGTTTATCTGCTTCAAAATAGTTATTAATTTAAAATGAGACATCTCAGCTTATGACCTTTTTTAGATTTTCTCATGTATCATAGAAAATTTCAGTTCTAATTGAGCATGCATCTTTGAATGTGATAATTTATTTTTATAGTAGAAACATTTGGAGAGGATCCAGTCAACTTGAAGATGTGAAGAGAACTACAAAAACACATAGTTTACTGAAGGCCTATTGCAGAGACAGGACTAAAACTACCTTCTAACCCTGCTGGCTTGATTCTTTACCCTGGGGCTTATTTGGTGTGAATTTTGTTAATCTTTTATTTATCTTTGGGATTCTGCAACCACTTTACATTGAAAAAAAATGATTTTAATTTCTTTCAGCTTATGGACTATTTGATTTTCCTATAAGAACAGATTTTTATTTCTCTTTGATAATATAAAAACTATATAAATCAAGAAAATAAGACTTTCCCTGATCAAAATGTAATGACCCATTTTACAGTATTTTCACAAAAAAGTATTCCAAAAAATAGTCACCCATAAAATTGTGCACCCCATAATTTTCACTAACAACCTCTTTATCTCAGTTTAGTAGGCTACTTACTGTACAACCTTTTAAAGGGGAATAACCACTTGAATAACTATCTGCTTATCATCTGTATCCCCGGATCCATCTCTGTTTTTGGACTGCCTAAAATTCTACAGTCTATATCTTTTAGAAAATCATAATGAATAGTGTTTCAGATTATTTTGATATTAGAAAAGATGATATTCATAAATGTTTTCAGAATCAATAGTTTTTTGCCATAGCTTCCCAAGGAAGTGAATCTAGCCCACTGTCATCTAACCAACACCCCCCATGATTATCTGGAAAGCATTCAGCTTCCACTCCACCCCACATTCATAAATCTATTCGAGCAATTATATATCAAATTACTCTGAAGCTTCTGGAAAAAGTCTTTAAGTTTTCTTGAACTTTATTTAACCCATATCTTCAAGTTTTCTTCTGGTCCTCATATTTATTTTGTATTTTATTTCCTCGGCAGCTCCTGGTGTTGCAGCATTTTACTTTAATTTCTTCTCATTAAGTCCTTTCGTTTTCTTCCCCAAGAACAACAACCACTACGATTTTTGGTTTGTTAGAAGTTAGGTTTAGATTTTCTTATCTCTGATTATGATAATGTAGTGTAGGTACCCTTCTCAGACTTTGTATTTCAAAATCATACCTACCTCTTTGGAATGCTGGTAGAGGCCTACCTCAACATATACTCAGAATTACTTAAGTAGTATTCATTTTAGCTGACTTCCTATTTTACTACTGAAGATAGAACTTGAGATACCAAGTTCATGTTAATTTCATCTAAAAACTTGCTTCCATTATATATATGTGTGTGTGTATATATATATATATTACAAAAAATGTCTTACCCATATAGAAAACTAACTAATATTGGTTATTTTCTATATCTATCTATTATGCTCTTAAATTTTAACAAATCTTAAGATATGTTTTCAAAAGTACTTAAGTTGTATATAAAAGTATAGATATTAAGAACAAGAAAATTGCATATGGTTGACAAAGGTAAATAAAAAATATTATCTTAAAATGAGACCTGAGAACCAATTTCAAAGGAGCTGCCTCTTAACTGAAGCATGAATTCCCCAACCTATATTCTCACCTCCACTTTTCCTCTAGCCTTTTTTTTTTTTTTTTATCAAGGCCTCGGGATTCTGCAAAACTTTAAAACCCCCATAATAGAGACTGAGTAGAGGTGCTCAGGCCAACTAATCTATCTGGTGCTGAAATATTGGAAGCTCTCTAATTCACAGATGTTCATTTTACAACATAAATCTTTTACTATTGTGTCCAGTAAAAACTAGCACATACCAATTAAAACATCTTATGGTTGGCATGCTAGGGATGAATTATTTGCTTGGACGCCAAAGTTATCTTTGCTCCACTCCTGTAGGGTCACCTCCATGCTGTCTTCAGGTATACAATGTGAATACTTGGACCCTATCTTCAATTCTCATGTTAGCAATGTTCCTGGTGTTCTCTCTCCACAGTCGCCCAAACTGAATCCTTCCTCAGCCCCTTAAGAAGTTCCTGCAAAGATCCACAGGCTCTGTAACCTCACAACTAGAGGTTATAATTTTATAAATAAATAGATGTTGTTTGTATGGTTCTTTATTTTTTAACCACAATATAAGAATTACATTTTATCCTAGTTTCTTTAATGTTTGTAATATTTCTGTAATGTTTGTAATATTTTAGTTGTTTTCAGTTTTATAGAACTTAATGTAGAAAAATCTTTTAGGAATATGAAATAGAAATAGGAAATTTAGAACTAAGAGGAACAACTCTGAAGTACCAGATGTTCAACAGCCTGGGTGCCAATAAGGATGACCATACATCTTGGTTTAGCATGCTTTTCTGGAGTATTTGTGAATAGCATAAATATGCAAAAAAAATGTTCTCACTTGGACAAAAAGTTATGTGGTTAACTGCATATATTTATAGATAAAAATTAGCTATTCAGACATACATTTTGTTGTTGCTCCTGTGGGATTTTATATTTGAATTGCAATTTTCATATGGGTGATGAGCTTCAGTTACAAGTATTTTAGAGGAGAGTATAGTAACTCCTTCTCTACCACCATTCCTATTATTTCCCTAGAATATATTGAACTCAGGCAGTACAAGGATTGAACTCAGGGGCAATTGACCACTGAGTTGCATTCCCCACCCTATATTTTTGTATTTTATTTAGAGTCAGAATCTCACCGAGTTGCTTAGTGCCTCACTTTTGCTGAGGCTGGCTTTGAACTCACAATCCTCCTACCTCAGCCTCCCGAGCCACTGGGATTACAGGCATGCACCAGGCCCTGTTTTGATACATACATACATTGTGATACAATCACCACAATCAAACTAATTAACATGTCTACCATCTCTACATCACTGGTGATATACAGACCACAGTAAAGTAAGATGTTAATTATAAGAGAAACTATGTGTGAAGTGTAAGGGAACTCTCTGCACTATCCTTGCCACCTTTAAGGGCCTAAAGTTAGATAATTGAGGTTTAGTTTTGTAGAAAATCAAACTTAGAATTATAAACTTAGACCTACGCTGTTCAAGGATTTTTAAATTTAAGAGAATGCTTAATTCACAATTGCTGTATTTGGGATGTGGCTTGTTTCCCAAAGATTCATTTGTTACAAACTCCAGTGTGGTGCTAGTTAGAGGTGGTGGTGGAGTCTTTGGCAGTGTTATGTTTTATATATGAGGTGTCTCACAAAAAGCTCATGTGAGAGACAATACAAGAAAGTTTAGAGGTGAAATAAGGGTGATGAGCGCCTTAACCTAATCAGTGCATTAATCCACTTGAATAGATTAACTGCATGGTGACTGTAGGTAGGTGGGGTGTGGCTGGAGGAGGTGGATCATAGGACACATGCCTTTGAGGTACATATTTTGTCCTTCTTGGGCAGAGCTTAGTCTCTCTCTGTTTCCTGGTGGCCATGTCCTGAGCCACTTTCTCCATCACACTCTTCCACCATGATGTTCTGCCTCATCTTGGGTTCAGAGCAATGGAGTCAGCCATCGATGGAAAACCATGAGACCCAAATAAACTTTTCTTTCTCTAAAATTGTTCTTTTGGTCACAATGGTGAAAAAGCATACTAAACTAGGCAGGTAGAACTTAGTACCAAGTAAAAAGATCATCAGGAATACTGCACCCAGAAGGAATTAATGTTGGTCTCATAGAGCAAGTTAGTTCTTATGAAAATGGGTTGCTGTACAAGAACCAGCCTGACTCCTGAGTCAGTCTCTGGCTTCCTGTCTCACCATGTGGTACCTATCACGTACCCTCCCATGATGATACCATTCAGCATGAAGCCCTAGCCAGAGTCTGAACAATTAATTGGGGCTGCCTGATTTGGGACTTTCAGTCTCCAAAACTGTGAGCGAAGTAACTGTAAATGTAACTGCTAAGTAACTGTAAGCTAAACTGTGAGGTAACTGTGAGATTATTTATCTTTTTCCTTTTTAACTTACCCAGCCTCAGGTATTTCGTTTATAGCAATAAAAAATTGACTAATACATCACTCTATGTTTTTGTAAATTTCATATTGTACCTAGTTCACATCTCACCACATTCTGAAACTCCTACAATTTAACACACAGTTTGGAGAAGGTGAGACAGACTCAGTGACTAGAAGGTGGCCTCATTGAAACACCAACTGATTAAATATGGCTCTTCATGTTTGGTACTCATGACTATCACTGGAACTCACTACTCTAACCCTGTAACAGTAGTAAGAAATTTAACCTTTGTTAAATATGCACTGATAAGTGAGAATAAATTGCCTTATCTAAAGTGACACAATTACTTGGAATCAGTAATTGTATTAATACAAAATATTAATAATATAATATTAATATTCTTACCTATGATACCTGATCACAAGCTTATCTCATGTAGGTGGACTGTTGGCCATCCTGAAGGATTTTTCCTAAAGGAAGTACGTATGTTTTGAAGTCCATGGTTCCCTAGTGTAATGCCCTGAACATAGTAGGTATTAAGTCATTGAATCTCTAATGAGCTCATTAATGAGCCACAAATAGAAAAGAAATTTAGGAAAATTGGGAAAATGGTTGACATTTTCTTAGATGTCATTTTTAAATTACTCTGCTCACAGGATTCTGTAAACAGAAGTTTTGATTTTATAACAGATACAAACTTAGTTTTCAGGAGTTAATTAGATCCATTCATTGCATGCTTTTCTATTTACCAGACTGTATGATTTTTTATGCTAACTGTAACCCAAGGAAAAAAACAATAAAAGTATCGTGCTATCAAATGACTTCATTTATAAACAGCTTAAAGGGTAACATAAAAATAGAAACCCAGAAGCAGACATATTTTGAAGCAATACTATGTAATTACCAATGAGCACAAAGAAGAGACAGTTTTGCTGCTATACATGAAGCCTTAGATAAGCAAATGCTGTCTGGAGATTGCATTTTGTTATGTAATACACCTGTGAGGAGGTGGAGACTAGATTGTAAATACAGAGCCAAGATAAAAATGCTAGAAAAATGAAATTTTCATTACTGTGAAATTATTGTTTTAGCACTTGCATAGTTTTTAAAAAAAAATCATAAGGAAAAAAAATTATAGCCCTAAAAGTTATGGACTTTAAAATTCCCTACATTGCCCTTCATTTTTGAGGTTAAGGTCATTCTGAGATCCTTTAAAATAAATACATAAGTAAGTATAAAATTCATTGCTTTGAAAATACTAAGCTATTTTATTGTCAATGTCTGTCTTAATTTTTTCTAGAATTAAGAATATTTGTATATTCATACTATAACTTATTCTACTAACACGTTAAGCCTAAGTATGTGGAATGGAAGTTGAACTGAAAAGGATTAAACAGCCAAAATGAATATCTTAATGCCTAAATCTTTCAGGATATTTTTGTACCTTTCTTTCCAATTGTTTGTATCTGCCAAAGAAAATTCTCTTCATTGCCCTTTCTGGATTAAAATTCAATATGGTCAATTTCCCAGGCTCCAATTTTTTGCCTCCTTTTATTAAATCTGACTAGATGTCAGGAACTAATCAAGAGGATTCTTCTACATATTGCCCTCTTGCTCACTTAAACTTTCCATTGTTGGCAACAGAAGGCACAGAGCAGGTGAAGCAAAGCCTGACTGGCTCATCCTGCCAGGGGTTCTGAAACAGACCTTTGTCTCCCTACCTCCGTGTCTGTTAGTTTTGTAGCCATCAACCTGCAGGAAAAACTCTCTTGGCATTCAAAGACAAACATTTTTGGTCTTGATGAGTTGAAAACAGAAAAGGAAAGCCCAATTGAGAAAAAAGTATAACTTGCAATCTTGAAAAAAATAGTGGATACACCAGATAACTGAATCCGCATCTACAAATCTAAAGAATAGAGAGTGAACTGAATTCAAAAAAAGTGCATTTCAATAAGCCAAACATTACAAGTAAAGGCGGAGAGGCACAGGCTTCCTCATCTTCTATTTGTATATTTAATGAGCAAGTATTGCATTAGTCTGCAGAAACTTCAGATTTCATACTCTAGAGTGCATACTCTAGTGGAAAAAAAAAGGTAGAAGACTAATGACAGTTAATCAACAGTTTTTGAGGATGATAGAAGGTTGATATCAGAGATAATAATACCTGCCATTTTTACATGAGTACCTTATGTCAAGCAGGGTGTCGTATTTTTAGTCTTCTTGGTCTTCACATCAAACATCAGTAACAGATATTTACCAATGCGACAGTGAGATGAAGACAGACTAAGTTCAACAGAAGGTGAGGAAAGTAATGACTGATGAAGTCAGGATTGGAATGCCGTTCTGCCTGGGTGGAAAGCCCAAGCCTGTTAACTTTCTTATGCAGCTTCTCAGAGGTCGCCAAGGATTGAAGGTAGAAAACAAATGCCTTCCTAAAAAAAGGAAAACATTATGCTTCACTTCTAGAAACAGAATATCAAGAAAGAAGATGACATTTACATATTAGGAGTTTTTTACAGCACTGAGATTAATCACCAAAAAAATCTTGAGTCAGATTTTCTAGGTTAAAACCTAGTTCTGCCACTAACTAGCTGTGACTCCGTGAGGTAATTACTTAACCCTTTTTCTTCCTCAGCTTTCTCATCTATAAAAGGACTTACTTGTAATGAAATATCTCCTTTTTCTAGCTTTTTATGGACATGAAATAAGTTAATCGTGTAAATTAATTATAATAGTACCTAACTGTGTAAGCAATCAATAAGTATTAACAACTGAAACTGTTATGATTCTGTACTCTCTGGACTAATTGGAATAGACCTGAAGTAGATTTCTCATTTTAGGGAGCGTTGTTAATAATCCCTTTACCTCTCCCCATGAATTTTCATTTCCCATGTTTCTGTGCTTCCTACACTCAAGGTACATCTTAGTCACCTGTCTATTTGTATCTTTTCCTTCATGCCAGGGCTTTCTCTATGCTTTTTAATCTTCCATCCTTACCCATCTATTATATTCTTTGATCTTTACATTTTCATTCTTTTTCCCTTTTCTCCAATTCAAATTTTTTAAATTGGTTGTGATTTACTACATTTCTACATGATGTTTTTACAATCATCCTACTGTTCAACTTCTGCTGCTCAGTAAGACATTTGGTAATTGTTACTCCTTCCCTTTTTGAGAGAAGTACACATTTAACATAATATGGACACACACAAGAAGTGCACCTTTGTTGATTTGGTGAATAAGTCTTGTAAACATCATTTTGTAAGTTCATATTCCCTACTTAGAGGAGAAAGTCTAAAAGCAAAGAAGAGTAAGATTCCCTCTACTTTGTATCTTTGTTTTTCTTTCCTTTATTTTTGGATCAGACTTTTTTTCTGTGAGAGACATCATGTTATATCATAAGGTATTATGTTGTATGTAATACATACTGTATTTTCTCTCATTTTAGAAAACATTTGCTTTGGTTTGTGTGAACTCTTTTCATCTTCAAATATTTCTTTTTCATTATCCTTTGGATGCATTACAAATGAACATGAGCATTTTCTAAACTGTAATCCAGTGCCAAGGCATAGTGGGTTCTTTTGACCACTACATTGTTATAATCAAAACTCATACCGTAATTTTCCCTTAAATGACATCACAGGATTTTCTATCCAAAGCATAAATATGTTTGGATAAGGGAGGCAACCAAAAGTGAAAATAGATGTAGGAAAATTATATATTATACTTTGTAAGGCTTGTATTCAGCATATTTTGAGCCAACATCTGACCCTTAGATGTAGTCACACATTTCTATGGATTTTTAATGGCTGGATATCCAAGCACAAGATGCTTTGAAACAACTGATTGACAATCAAAACCCTTTGAAAAAATCTATAAAAGTGAACAACTTTTATTTCAGATATGATAGACTATTACAATTTTGTTTTCACACTGGAGTAAAAGTGGATTCAGTGCATCATCTAGGTGATTTATACCATGCCAAAAAAAGTCTTCCTCCACTGTCAATATGAAAAACTTCTCTATAACCAAGACCACTCATAAGCACTAGTTGAAACATGTCAGTTTATGGTATCATCCATCATCAATGTCATCCCCAAAAGAGCATGAGGATGAAAAAAAAAATAGCAGTACCCTCAAGGCCATCTCCTTGTTTGTTATGTGAAGCACAAGTGCTCAAGCCAAAAGCATCAGCATCTTCTTTTGATGACTACTCAAGTCTAAGTCTGTGTGTGATTCAGCCTTGATTTGGGAGGCCTGAGAGTCTGCATTTCTAATGAGATCATAGATGATACAGGTTGCTGCCAACCTTTGAGTAACAAAGGCTCTAGGAATCAAGGATAACCCTTATGGATGTTACACTTTAATGGTCTACTCAGAATGATGTTATTTTATGGCAGTATAAACTTTAATATGTATATCTGTAAAGTACTTTGAAAATAGGCAATATTTTTGAATGTAATATGAAATGAAATTCAAAAGTAAAAACTCTTATTAGAGGACATAATTTAATAACTGAAAAAATTTTTGAAGCTTGAGGATCAGTATGGAAAAGAAGGAATTTTATTAGACAATCTATTCACTGAAAAGTGACACACAACATGGTGAGCTTATGTTTTAATTCAGCACTTCATTTGATAGTCATATCATGCTAATGAGTGAAAATTTCTTAAATTAATTATTGAAAAGCTTGAAAAAAATCACTTGCTTTTATTTGTGTATGAGCAGCCTAAATTCTTTTTTTCATTAGGGAAAAAGTAAAATTAAAAAAATGTTGGCAGTTCTTGTCAAACATTTTGAAATCTCTGTTAGTACACAGAGTTGTGCCATTATTTTGACAGCTCTGTTTTCTGCTATGAATGAAATAGTGGATTTTACTATCTGACTGATTTAATACCTGGTAGGTATGGCATACTCCGCTGAAGTAGCATTTTGTAAAATAAAATATTTGTAACAACTGCATCTACACAAAATTTTTAGGGCTTGTAGAGTCGCTAGAGTCCTTGTAAAGCAAACATTTCCTTCATTTTACCAAAGAAAAATCAAAGGTCAAATAAAGCTTTCCAAGGTCTCATCCAGCTAGCTAGTGGCTAAGACCAAGCCCAAATCTCCAGATACCTAAGATTTTTTTCACCCAATAATAGTTTGAATTTTCAGCTTGTTTATCTATGCTTCATTTTTCAAAATCTCAGAAAATATGATGATAAAGATACATGTATATACATAACATATCAGAATTTGCTCAATTTTTACTTTTTTTCTGTTTAAATGATAGTAAAAATAATTACTAAAATATACATTGTGAAATGAGAGATTGTGATGGCAAGTTGAGAATTATGCATTCACCAAAAGAAATTTTTCTTTTAATTGGGGGTATAGGGCTTAATAATAAAAGCAGATATTTGATAGACATATTTGAAATATAGAGATTTTTGGTTTTGAGTGTCACAGTTACAATCATGATCACATGATGACAACATTATGATGTTACTATTGTAACTGGTGTCATATAAAATGACAAACTAAATTGATGAAAATGTGTGGGTCTAGACCCTTACCTGCCCCTTGTGGCAGGGAACCCAGTCTTTTCCGAATAGCATAAGCTATCCATAAGGACACCAGCCTTGCTTGCTATAGCTTGTTTAACTTGTCCTTCTCCTAGCTGGCCTGCTAACATGGCAGACTCATGACTGAGAGAACTCAGGTGTACTCCATGAGGTGAAAGTTATACAGTGGCTGGCCCTCTGACAGCCTCTCTTTATGGTTCCAAAGTCACACCCTTGGCTAAAGTTCAGAGCAGTTCAGATATCTGGTACAAGGCCATTAGCAACAGGAATTGCCATAGAGCTGAAGCTCTGTGTTTGCCAAAGTGAAAGAAATCTAAAAATCAAGTCAGCTGTAAGGCAAAGGCTTTTTAAATGCAAGTGTTCATTCTTTAAGGAAGGATCCCTCCCAGTGTTATGTTCATTAAGGAGGCTCCACAACAAAAGGAATCTCTCTGAACCTTAACCATGACAGCTTTCAAAGAGAGATTTTTCAGTTTGCTTGCTCTCTGTTTCTTTCAAGACCCAAAATCGGGCTGGGGATGTGGCTCAAGCGGTGTGCGGCCCGGGGTTCGATCCTCAGCACCACATACC
Organism: Spermophilus citellus; assembly: GCF_964194105.1. Taxonomy (NCBI): domain Eukaryota; kingdom Metazoa; phylum Chordata; class Mammalia; order Rodentia; family Sciuridae; genus Spermophilus; species Spermophilus citellus. The sequence continues at coordinate 50,552,784 of NC_138191.1, read as the reverse complement.
AACAAAGATGTTGTGTCCGCCGAGAACTAAAAAATAAATATTAAAAATTCTCTCTCTCTCTCTCTCTCTTTAAAAAAAAAAAAAGACCCACAATCATAGGTCTCAGTAGATTCCAGGATAAACCATACATTGTACTGAAATTCAACCCTTCCTAAAATAATGTCAAGTGCAACCGCCCATGGGGAGTGTCTTTTGCACTTGGCATGCCTGCTAACCTTCCCTGATGGCAAACCTGAATGGGCCCCATCCTGGAATTCAGGGTATTTCAATGCAATAATTCTTCTAAAGGAGAAAGACCATGGTTCCACTATTCTTACAATGGCAAGTCTCTCTAGCTTTCAGGTAAAGATTTGGCTGCAAATACTCTTGAGAGAGAAGCACTGACTAAGAGCACTGACCACTGCCATGTAAAATCTGAGCTCTTGGAATGTCCAAGTATCCCGACATACTCTTTTTCAGAAAAATAAAAATGCAAGTCTCCATCATTTTACTGTGCTTTCACTATTGCACTTTGCAGATGTCGCAGTTTATACTAATTGACCGTTCATGGTAACCCTGCATTGAACAAGTCTCTCAACATCATTTTTCTAACAGACTGCACTAATTTTGTGTCTATGAGTCACACTTGGGTTATTCTCAGACTATTTCAGACTTTATTATTATATCTGTTAGAGTGATCCATGATCAATGATCTTTAATGTTACTATTGTAACTAGTGGTGGTGTGCCACCAACCTCTTTCATATAAAATGACAAACTAAATTGATGAAAATGTGTGGGTTTTGACTACTCTAACTACAGTCATTTTCCTGTCTTTGTCCCTCTCCTTGGATCTCCCTATTCCTGAAGACACAACAATTTTGGAGTTAGGTCAATTCATAGCTTTGCAGTAGCTTCTAATTGTTCAAGTGAAAGAGTCACATCTCTCACTTCAAAATTTTTTTTCATTTGTTCTTATTAGTTATACAGGACAATAGGATGTATTTTGACATATTATACATATATGGAGTATAACTTCTCATTCTTCTGGTTGTAAGTGATGTAGAATTACATTGGTCATGTAATCATATATGATACAGGATAGTAATGTCTGATTAACTCTACTATCTTTCCTATTCCCATCTCCCCTCCCTTCCCTTCATTTCCCTTTGTCTAATCCAAAGTACTTCTATTCTCTACCCCTGCCCATTGTGAGTTAGCATCCACATATCAGAGAAGACATTTGGCCTTTGTTTTTTTTTTTGGGGGGGGGGGGGATTGGCTTATTTCACTTAGCATTATATTCTCCAGTTCCAATCATATACTGGCAAATGCCATAAATTCATTCTTCTTTTTGGTTGAGTCATATTCCACTGTATATATAAACCACATTTTCTTTATCCATTCTTCTGTTGAAGGGTACCTAGGTTGGTTCTATAGCTTAGCTATTGTGAATTGAGCTGTTATAAACATTGATGTGGCTGTGTCACTGTAGCATGCTGAGTTTGAGTCCTTTGGGTACAAACAGAGAAGTGAGATAACTGGTATTCTGAGGAACCTCTATACTTCTTTCCATGTAGTTGCAGCAACTTGCAGTACCATCACAATGCATGAGTGAACCTTTTCCCCCACGTCCTCACCAACATTTATTGCAACCCGCATTCTTGATAATTGCCATTTTGACACCTCTCATTTTTTATCAAAAGTGAGAAATTAAAAGCTTAGCAAGGAAGACATGTTGAAAGCCAACATAGGGTAAAAGCAGGGCCCCTTATGCCAAATGGCCAAGTTGTGAACATGGAGAGCCAGTTGAAGGAAATGAAAAATGCTACTTTACTTACCACATAAATAAGAATGTGAAATAGCCTTTTTGCTGATAGGGATAAAGTTTTAGTTGTCTGGCTAGATCAAACCAGCCACACCATTTCCTTAAACTAAGCTAATGCAAAAGGAAACTCACTCTTCAATTCTATGAAGGGTGAGAGAGTTAAGGAGATTTCAGAAGGAAAGTGTGAATCTAGAACTGGGTGGTTCCTGAGATTTAAAAAAAGGAATCCATCTTCATAACATAAAATTGCAAGGTGAAACAACACATGTCAATGTAAATGTTCAGTGATTTATCCAGAAGTGCCAGTTCAGGTAACTGTTTAAAAAATGCCTACACTAAACAACAGATTTTTCAATGCAGATAGAACAGCCTATGTTAAAAGAAGATGCCATCTAAGGACTGTCATAGATAGAAGTTGATTTCTGTCTTTAAAAAATTTAAAGGACAGGCTGACTCTTGTGTTAGACGTTAACTCAGACAGTGACTTGAAGTTGAAGCCAATGCTCATTTACTCTTCCAAAAATCCTAGAGCCTTTAAGAATTATACTAAATCTACTCTCTCTGTGTTCCGCAAATGGAATACCAAAGCCTGGATGACAGCACATCTGTTTACAATATGGTTTACTGATACTTTAAGGCCACTGTTGATACCTACAGCTCAAAAAAAGATTTCTTTCAAATCTTATTTCTCATTGACAACAATCAGGTCTCCAAGGAGATTGGATGGAGATGTAGAATGAGATTAATGTTCTTTTCTTGCCCACTAATATAATATCCATTCTGCAGTATATATATCAAGGAGTAATTTTGACTTTCATGTTTGACTCTCAAGTCTTATTATGTAAGATATATACCTCATAAGGCTATATTACTTTGATGGCACTGGTGGAGTAAATTGGAAATCTTCTGGAAAGGATTTACTATTCTAGATGCCACTCAGTGTATTCATGATTCATAATAAGAAGTCAAAATATCAACATAAACAGGAGTTTGGAAGATGTTGATTCCAACCTTCATGCATGATGCTAAATGGCTTAAAATTTGAGGGAAGAAAGTAATTGCAGGTGTGGTACAAATAGCAAAAGAACTTGAATTAGCAGTGGAAGTTGAAGATATGATGGAATTGCCGCAATCTCATGATAAAACCTTAAGGAATGAGAGTTACCCTAGAATGAGCAAAGAAATTAGTTTCCTGAGATGGAATCTATTCTGGGTGAAGATGCTATAAACAGGCTTGAAACCACACAAAGGATTTAGAATACTGTATCAATTTAGTGAATAAAGCTTCAGCAGGGTATGAGAAGATGGACTCTAATTTTAAAAGAAGTCCTAGCGTGGGGCTGGGGATGTGGCTCAAGCGGTAGCGCACTCATCTGGCATGTGTGCGGCCCGGGTTCGATCCTCAGTACCACATACAAACAAAGATGTTGTGTCTGCTGAAAACTAAAAAATAAATATTAAAATTCTCTCTCTCTCTCTTTTTAAAAAAGTCCTAGCGTACATAAAATGCTATTAAGCAGCAGGACCTGCTACAGAGATTTTTTTAAAAATTTTTTTTAGTTGTAGATGGTCATAATTCCTTCCTTCCTTCCTTCCTTCCTTCCTTCCTTCTTTCTTTCTTTCTTTCTTTCTTTTGCTGAGGATCAAATCTAGTGCCTCACATGTGCAAGGCAAGCACTCTACCAGTGAGCTACAGCCTCAGCCCATACAGAGATCTTTTGAAAACTTCACTGAATTCTTATTTCAGAAATTCCCACAGCTACTCTGATCTTTGATAACCACCACCTTCATCAGTTAGCAACCATCAATATCAAGGAAATACCCTCCACCACCAAAAAGATCATGACTCACCAAAGGCTCAGATGATTAGTAGCATATTTAGTAATAAATTAATCTTAATTAAGATATGTACATTATTTTTAGACACCATACTATTGCACACTTAATAGACTACAGTACTGCATAAACATAATTTATATACACTTGGAAACTGAAAAATTTTGTGTAACTTGCTTAATTGTAGTGGTCTGGAAACAAACCCACAATATCTCTCAGGTACATATTTTCCACACATCTCTCTATATGACTTAAGGGTTACGGAAATCTGTTTCACCAGTAAAAAGACACATTTGGTGAAAGTGTATTTTATGAACTTTTAAAAATCTTGTTGAATGATGTATTGACTATCCATAATAGGAATAATATTTTTTAATTCAAATATGTATGAATATTCTTTTAAACATTTATAATTATCTTGTAAAGCTGTTCCAAACATTTTACATTCTTAAAATGGTATTCATAAAATTTAGAAAAGTAAGTTTCATTGACTTTGTGTAAGAAACCAGAGAATGCAATACTCCACTTTTAAAGTTTGGAAAATTTCATTAAAACTCGAATCATTTTCATATTCTTAGGCAGTTAATTATTACATACAGAAGTAAATTTGATATCTAGCTAATAAAAAATTTTGCAAAAGACATTCAAGCTAAGAAAAGTGTGTCGTTACTCATGATTTCATTCATTCATTTAGTATTCGTGGAGTGTCAGCTGTTGCTGTGCACTGATCTGACTGCTGGGACCCAACCTTGAGTAAGACACATGCAAGTGTTTACACTGGGATTCAGAGACTCAGGGCTTACACTTGTCCCCATTGATTTATAAAGAACTTACAGTCTGCATTATGCAAATTTGAAACTAATCCTATTAATTCAACAGTTTTGTATGTTTTTTTTCTTTTTATTTCCATCAACACTATTCAAGTTATATTTGACAAGGGCACAACAACCAAATAGGAAAATAATGAGAGATAATTTAAGGTATTTTGAATCTGATTTCAGGATCCAAACCATCAGTTGAAGGAGTTTATATTTTTATCCTCTAAAAGAAGAAGAAATTTCACTTAGGTGGCCTCAGCAAATAGCATATCTATAAAGAGTAGATGTCAGCTGGGGTCAAGGAAGTTTTTAGAAGTGTACAGCATACAAAATGAATGATGCCCAGGGCCTTGCCTGGGTGAAAATGGAAGAGGTTAGCAGAAATACGATATGACATGAAAGATCTGACTGCCTCCATCTTCATTCCGTTAGTTCCCCTATTTAGCTCTACAAAAGAAGGGACTGACCTTTAAAGGTTCCAATTCCTTTTCCAGGCTCCTTCTCTGGAGTTCTAACTAGGTTAAGTCAACTAAAGGCTAAACTTCTTCCCTCTTTCACTGGTGTCTCCAACAGGAGCTGCTTGTCTTCTGTGGCTCCAGCCTACACTGAACAAGGCTGCCAGCTCCTGCCTGGGAACCCTACTCTGCACTGCAGTAACTGCCTTTTCTTTGGTTCCTCTGGTCTAAGGGTGAAAACAACTTCCTGGGCCTAATCCCTAGTTTCCCTCATTTCCTCATCCCTGTTAGCTCTTCAGCCTCTTCCATTAGCTATATTACCTCACTGGAATTCTGTTTTAGACTCTGAATGATATTTTGTTTGCTGACTGGACTCTGACTGACACATATATGCAATGCATTCAGTAATCCTAGGCTTATATTAGAAACTTATACTAATAAACTTGTACTAATAATGACCTTAACTTATCCATTTAAGTTAAGGTCACAGTTCCATTTTGCCCAAAGTAGCTCAATGGATTTTTCTATGGTTAGTACATCAAATTTTCTTGATTGAAGCTCCTTTGGCCAAGTAACAGAAATTCCTTCTTATTAGCTTCACCCATAAAATGCATAGGTAGAAAGGTGGGGTGATCTAATCGAAAAACCCAAAGGTAGGAAATACAAAAAAAAATTTGTAATTGTGACATCATGTATTAGCTAGGTGGCTTAAAACAACCATTTATTGTCTCAGTTCTGAATGCTACAAGTCTGAATCAAGGTGCCAGCAGGGCCATGCTTCTTCTCAAAGCTCTCCATTGCTCTCCTCAAAGCTGTTGCAATCCTTGGAATTCCTGTCCTTGTAGACATAGGACTCTAACCCTTCTCAGTAGTTTCCTGGTATTCTGTGATCTCAATGTCCTAATTTCCCTCGTCTTATAAAGATACCAGTTGTTGGGGTCAGGGAGAGCTCACCTTAATCCAGTATGACCACAGTTTAATATATTGACACTATAGAGATCCAAGTAAGGTCAAATTCTGATTTCCAGTTGGATATGAATCTGGGGGGGGCACTCTTCAACCCAGTAAACATTAGAAAAAAAGGGTGCATTTGCATTGTCATAAATTCCAGTAATTGAAGTAAACTAGGAGACTCTTTTCCATGTAATTTGATGGTGAAAACAATCCTAAAGAAGTATACTCAGGGGGCTGGGGTTGTGGCTCAAGCGGTAGTGTGCTCGCCTGGCATGTGTGAGGCCCGGGTTTTTTTTTTTTTATTAGTTGTTCACAACATTACAAAGCTCTTGACATATCATATTTCATACATTAGATTGAAGTGGGTTATGAAATGGATAAAAAAATGTGGCATCTATACACAATGGAGTACTATGCAGCAATAAAAAATGACAAAATCATAGAATTTGCAGGGAAATGGATGACACTAGAGCAGATTATGCTTAGTGAAGCTAGCCAATCCCTAAAAAACAAATACCAAATGTCTTCTTTGATATAATGAGAGCAACTATGAACAGAGCAGGGAAGAAGAGCAGGAAGAAAAGATTAACATTAAACAGAGACATGAGATGGGAGGGAAAGGGAGAGAAAAGGGAAATTGCATGGAAATGAAGGGAGACCCTCATTGCTATACAAAATTACATATAAGAGGTTGTGAGGGGAATGGGAAAATAAACAAGGAGAGAAATGAATTACAGTAGATGGGGTAGAGAGAGAAGATGGGAGGGGAGGGGAGGGGGGATAGTAGGGGATAGGAAAGGTAGCAGAATACAACAATTACTAATAGGGCATTATGTAAAATTGAGGCCCGGGTTTGATCCTCAGCACCACATACAAATAAAGATGTGTCCGCCGAAAACTAAAAAATAAACATTAAAAAAAATTCTCTCTCTTTAAAAAAAAAAGAAGTATACTCAGTCAGTCAGTTAACAGTTATTGAATATTCCAATAGCGTATCATGTACTGAGTATACAAAATACTTATTGGGTATCAAATATGATCCTGTGTATCAAATGAAACTTCCAGACAACAAGTGCATTTATTTTGTATATAATATTCATCTCATACTTACCTGATGAAAATCTTGTGGTTAAAAATGTTAAATGGAATTTAAAATTTTTGATCATCTGAATAGTAAGTTTCTTATATCAAATAGCCATTATATGATGTTTAATATAATAAATACATCTGAAATGAGTAACAAATAGAATCATCTTAATTTTTTCTGAAGAGTCTCTGTTTTCATTTGAAAATAATTATTTATTTTAAAAGTTGCTTTTAGTTTTTAAAGATGGATTAGATAACTCTACTAAATGTCAACCATCTTGTTTAGTCTCTTAAACCTTGAATGATCTTTCATCTTTGATGTTATTGTTTTTAAAGATTAAGAAAATATTTTAGGTAATGTAGTACTAAATTTCATATTAATATTTAAAATTAACTTAGGACATTATAATTGTGCAGTTTGTGCTTTTTGTTGTTGTTGTTCAAATTGTTCTTTTAACAAAAGTATGCTAATTTATAACTACAAATATTTGTGATATCATCAGTCATTCCTCACATGATAATAGTTATAAAAGGCATAATGGTAAATTTTACTCTTCTTTCCTTAATCTCTAATATTTTATTTACCACTTCCTATATAAATATTCCAATAATTAGGTTGAAAAATTACTGATTACCCTGAACCCTGAACATGTATATAGGGATCTTTAGGTATATATTTTTAACTAGAAAGAAACACTAATTTTACTGGTGTTTTGGGAAAACTCAGTGACTACAAGAACAGAAGATTTGGACTCAAGACAGATACACAGGGCTGAAGGCCACATGGTGAGAGAGGAAAAGATTGGAGGGATCCATCTATAAGCCAAGGAATGCTTATGAAAGACAGAATCCCAGAAAAGACCAGGAAAGACTGTTCCCTAGTGCCTTTGGTAGGAGCGTGATCCTGCCAATACCTTGATTTGGACTTCCAGCCTCCAGAACAGTGGAAGAACAAATTTCTATTGTTTTAAGAAACCCAATTTACTGCAGCACTAGCAAAGTAATCCACTCCTAGGTATATGCATGGGGAGAATAGTAAAACCATATCCATGTAAAGACTTGTCCACAACTGTGAATAGCAACTTTGTTTGTAATACTCCCAAACTGGAAACATACAAATGTTTACTAACAGTTGAATGGATAAACAAATTGTGGTAAAACATACTTTGGGATACTACTAAGAACAATGGGTGATTTATTAAGACATATAATAATGAAGAATCTTAAGAATAATTATGCTGTATGAAAAAAGCAAGAAATTAAAATGTGCATGCTATATGGTTCCATTTGTGTAAAATTCTAGACAACTCCAAACAATCTATCATGATATAAAGAAGATTGGTGATAGCCTTAGGATACATGGGGAGGGTGCAAAGGGATAGAAGGAAACACAAAGGGACATGAACAAATTTTTGTGGGTGATGGAAAAAGTTCATTATCTTGATTTGTGGTGATGGTTTCATGGCTGTATACATATGTCAGAGCTCATTAAATTATACAGTTTACAATGTACTGTTTATTGTATGTCAATTATACTTCAATAAAGCTGAGAAAAATTGAATTCACTGGGATGAATGCCATGCGAAAGAAAAACCCTGAGATATTTTAGGGATGTGCTGGGAAGGTACTTAATCCAGGCTAATGCTTGGAGGCATAAAAATGCGACCTGGAGGAGACACCAGGCTTGCATTGAAGGAGGAATAAACCTATCTGGAAAGTGGGAGTATGTCTAAGTATGAAGATGCAAAATGTACAAAGACCCAGAGGCAAATAATGTGGGAGCCTTCCACAGTCTGAAGTCCTTCACAAAGCTGAAGAAAAGCAGGTAAAGAGAGAGGTGGAGGAGACAAAGTTAACTAGGAAAGCAGGAAGGATAGATGAGACCCAGATTCCATTTTAATGAGTTAAATTTTCTCTAGAGAGTTGTGTGGAGCTTTTGAGTACTTTTAAATATGACATGCTGTGTGCTACTTCTTTGAAACATTTTTTTTTATTTAAGAAAAATAAATGGCTTATTAGTCATAGGTAAGATAAGCATTTCTGAGAGAAAATATTCAAAAAATTCTGTCATCAATTACAATTCAATTTTATTTATGCTTAACACAGTTTTTTTTGAAATTATATTTTTTAGAGTACATTACACTGCAGATGTGGAGTCATCCTTTCAGCAATTACAAACCGTAGCTGGCATCACATTAATACACCCCCACACACACACACATATTTAAATTTAGAATACTTTCGTGTTGTCTAGTTTTTATTTTATGTTAAAAACATTGTTTTAAATCCTTTAAATCTTAAATGCCTGTTCCAAAATTTGAAACCTCATACCTCTGAAGCTCCACCAGAAAAACAAAAACAAAAACAAAAACCACTAGAATAGTACAAAAGAATAATGGTTTTTATAAATTTATTATAGTCATACTTCCATTAATTTTCCCTGTACTTGTCTCATCATATGATGTTTAATGCTAATACCTGTTATATATTCTTTCTTAGTTTCACCAAATATGTTTAAAAAAAGCTGCATCTAGAGGATCTGAGTGCCATTTCTACTCATAAAAGTCGTATTGTACATACACATGCAACTTGTTCTCACTTAGCAATCCATCATGGACGTTGTTCTGCTCATTTCTACTTTAATGTGAAAAATACAAAATATGCACCTCCTATTTTACATGAAAATTATATAGAGTCCTGACTTTTAAAATGCCTAAACCTTAAACTTCTATCCAGATTTGGCACTTCTCAATTGTATGCAATACCAGACAACTCTATCTGGGAAAGTCCTAAGTAAATTTCTATCTTGGATATTCTGAGTAGAGTGTCCCTTCCATCTTACACAGATTGTATTGCAAATGGTGAATTTTTACAAATTTATTGATGAGATTATTATTGTTGTTTTCCCTCTAATTCTTGGCTCTTCCCGATGATTCTTTCTAAAATTTAAAGAAGAAAACTCCTTCAGTTGATATTTTTGTAAGCTGCAGAGCCTGAATTTTCTCTGTTGAGGCTGAGTTCCCTGTGAAATGAAACAAAGAAGGAATTTCATACAGAAGCCTTACTGGGACACTATGTTAAGGTGTAAACGTGCAAATAAGTCTTGAGAGTCTAGAAGTTCTATAGTATTTGCTACAAAAACCAATTGCAGAAAAATAAATTTGATGATTTATTTTTGTCTTTAGCCAATCAAGTCAGATTGGTCTGAGGGAAAACAAACGGCTATTTAGGTTTTGGCCACAAATATAAATGATGAAAGAGCACACGCATGTTTGCATATATATGTGTGTTACAATCTATCATCTTAAATGTCCTTCATAAAATAGGTGTGACAACCAAGCCTGGCCAGACTTACAGAACCATTTTCTATCCTTTAAAATCAAACTGTCAGAGCCAAGAGTAATGGTAATGGAACACCTCCGCTCAATTGGAATAAAAGAAACCCACACAATGGCAGATCCTTTATTTTATGAGACATTTTTTACTTTGAGATTCTTTTCTTTATGAATCTCATAAGCAAAAGAAATAGTTTCCTACTAAGAGAAGAATGGGTCATACTTCTTCTTGACCACAGTAGAATAGGAATTTGGGTTAATAGATAAGCTTCTAGAATTCCAAGGAACATTGAAGCACTTCTGGTAACTTAAATAATATAAATTATAAGAGTATATGCTGAAATAAGAAATTTAAATATCGTAACCATGATTAGAGGTCACAGAACCCAAGAAAATCTCAACAATCAGGCCTCTTGAGAAAAGTAACAATAGAATCATTTATATAATGTATCCAGGCCTACGAAAAGGAAAATGGGAAAGGATTCGGCTTACGATTTATTACAGTTTTAATATGGCATCTTGAAATACCTTCAAGACCAGGAGTTGATTTATACCTCTGTGGTATTCTGCCATGTTGGTAACTGAATTGTCTTTCCGTCTCTTATTTTGACTTTTTTTTTTTAAATATCTATGTTTCTGTTCTACTTTCAGGATGAATATGATGAGTCTTCCCCATCTGATGCTGGGTCTCCATTTTTAATCCCCAGAGTTGGTCAGGTGATTGCCAAAATTGTTGTTTAAGCACAGTCTTGATTCATAGCTTTGTGTATTAGTATGCATTTTACATTCTGTTGTGTCAGGTGGCCACACATTCTAAACAGCTAAGGTCAGTGTTATGATAACATGATTCAGATATGCTCACATGTGCTAACAGAACTATCTGGAGATGTTTCATCAGCAAAGGCATACAGTCAGAGAAATTTCAGTTAACAAAATGTCTAGTGTGATATGTATATAGAAATGCTTGATTACATTTATATATGGGAAATGAAATTTTCTTACAGAAGAGTTATCACAAAAGGACGTATCAAATAACACACACACACATACGTACTGTCATTCACAATGAGATACCTTTGGGATTTATATTTATTCACCACCTTCGATTGTATTGATTTTGAAATAAGAGAACTACAAGGAATGAATATTATAGGAAAATAATCTGTGTATTATTGAATGGAATTAGTAAGAAATTTTAATGAGAATAGAGCAGTTATTAGCAATGACATATTCTCAGAGGAAAGCTAGATATATTGCCAAGATAATGAATTCTAGTTTGGACTTGAGAAAAAATTTAGTTTTCAGACGAGCATTAACAAAGACAAATAATACATAAATCAGTAACAAAGAAGGTTCTTAGGAAAATATAAAAAGTTTAGAAAATAATTATCTGCAGCACATTTTTTTTAGTTATGTGAGCTTCTTTAGGAAGTTCATAAAACAAACTTTTAAGAAAACTTTTTTTGTACTTAATCAATACAACCACAGCAAATAAAATTTTTATATTGGTGTGGAGCTATATTTTACAGAGTTGTTTCATTTGATCATCATGAAAATACTGAGAGGAAAGAAAGGCAAAGCAAAGAGATCATGTTTTCATCTCTACATTATTCTAGGCAGTAAGAAAGTGTTCACCAAATGTTCAGTTAATTAATGATAAATAAAGGAGGGTAGAAGAAGGGGAGAGAATTCAATAAAGTTCTGTGAATGATGAAATGAGAAATGAGGTTTATGTTTTAAAATGTGGACTTTCTTACTCTGTCTCTTCTCCCTATTGTTGAAAACTAATAATACTTTATAATTAAAATTCATAATGGACTGCAAATTAGAATTTAAACTAATTAATATATTTAATATAATAAAACCAGAGACATTTACATAAATTCTTTTATGGACATGATATTTACACTTATCTAAATGATATATTTGAATTGAAATTCCTTATAGGTGGTAAAATATCACGTAAAGTAAAATAAGAGATACAGACACTAAATGCATTTCTTTCTATGTCAAAATCCATTCTATATTACATGAGCCTCCAATTCTGACAGTAGTTCTATTATGGAAATAATTATGTCATTATAGGATGACCTCAGTGTAAAAAAACACTGTGGGTTTAAAAAGTAATTGCCATGCATAACTATAATTCTCTAATAAAAGCATTTTAAAATTCCTAGGTGATTTGTCTGTAAGTGAGGCAGATCCCAAATCACCCTATACCACAATCCCCATACCAGAATCACTCTAGAAACTGGATAATAAGAATATTATTGAGCCGTACCATAAGTCTAATAATCCAGAATCTCTGCAGGGGGATGAGGGGAATTAACAAATGATCCAGGGGTCTTTGTATCCACTGCATTTGAGACACTGATTTTGAAACACCTGCTTTACCTGCCTCAAATGAGGATTTTAACATATTTACTGTTCTAGGTCAGCCATTTATAGGACAAAAATCAGTGAGGCTAGAGTGAATTTTACATTGTCTCTTGGACACATGTACTTATATGCTACCACAGAAGTCACTTTAACTTTACCAAACCAGTGTTACCAACCTGACCAATGTATTTTAAACAAACAAAAATGCACCCTAACACTGTCAAGTAGGAATTTCTCAACATTTAATAATCTATTTTTTGGAGAGACTAATTTTAGAAGATCCAGCTTCTGTATTTTTATAATATCTAAAACATATTTTTAATATATAGGACATTTTAAAATAGTGTGTGCTTCACTGAATTATTTATTAAGACTAGATCAGAGAAAAGTAAACATCAATATTGTTGACTTAAAACCAAAGCAAGTCACATTTTTGTATACTATAATATAGATATTAAAAAGCAACTTAGAAAATAGTATTTTTTTTTTGAAATGTGTAAAAATAAATGATGGATTTTCAGGAAATGCTATTATTGCTACACGGTATAATTGTGAGTGCATACAACTTTAAGCATTATATTTGGATTTATTGAATTTTCCACAAAGCATGCTTTTGAAATAAAATAGTAAGTGCTGTATTTAAAAGTTCAATTGTATACATTAATAACAAAAGTCCAATTGATGAATTTTGTATTCTTATATGCTTAATCAATATTTATTGAGAACATATTGAGTTGCAGTATTTATGCTTGGTTCTTGGATGGGGTAGTGAGTAAGACAGCCATAACTGCATGGCTTACTGTCTACAAGGAGGAGATGGGCAATTAAGATTTAGTCTGTTAGGTGACATAAGGAAAGATATCCAGGAAGGAATAGAACAAAAACTCTGAGCCCAGAGAGAAGCAATTGGGGGATGCTTCTAGAAAGGAGAGTCACCTTAATTGTAAACTAAATGTTAGTAGCTGGTAGCCAAGTAAAATGATGATAGCCAACTGGAAGGAAGGAATCAACCTAATGCTTTAGGAACCTATATGCAGTTTAACATAGCTAGTACTTACAGCAAATGTGTGTGTGTCTATGTGTGTGTGAGAGTGACTGTTGCGTGTACAGAAGGATATGAGGTTAGATGCGAGGCTGGTACCGTAATCAATCAGTGACTGAATAATGAGGGACCATGCAAATCACGCTCATATATTTGGATTCTGTTCTAAGTACAATAGAAATAGGATGTAATTATTTAAAATGATGTGATCCGATTTTTGTTTTAAAAGTTAAGTACAACTATGATATAAATATATGCTGAAGGAAACAAGACAGGAGTTAATGAGACTAATTAGGAAATGGTTATAGTATCCAGGTGAGTGGCAATGGTGATTGACACTAAGGTAGTACTGACAAAAATGAAGAAAGAGTAAGGTAAGACTTGTTAATAATTGGATTTGGGGATAAAGAAAAACAAACATTACATATTGACTTCTGGCTTTGTGAATTGAATAGACGTTAATGTTATTTTCAGAGGTAGAGAACATAGAAGAAAGAGTCGTTTGGTGGTTGGAAGACTGAGGAAAAGGTGAAAAGTTCAGCTTGGAACATTTTAAGCTTGAGGTGCCTATAAGATATCCAAGTGGAAAAGTCCAGAGGGCATTTGGACTAATTTGCTGCTTTGGGTAAAAGCATTGATGTGGGAGGCAGTACATCACAAGCTGATAGAAGCTACCTACACTGATTTAATCTTCTCTAAAGTACATAGAGTGAAAGAAAGCCTAAGACATAACTGTGGTGCCTAATGCACACTAGAAGAGCCTTTAAAGGAAACAGGGACAGCAACCCATAAGGAAGAAATAAGTGAGACAAGCCTGCTGATGTAAAATGAACTCATGGAGAGTCGATACGGCTCAATTGTTGAAGAGTCCAACATGGTGAATAAAAACAGAAAAATACCAGTTTTGCAGAAACTGTCATTGCTTGTGTTAATGAAAGCAATTTTTAGTCATATGATAACATCAGAAGCTGATTTTTCAAGGACAAGGAATGAGTAGGAAGTGAGGGTGTGAAAACAGTTAAACTACAATTTCAAAAGATATGACTATGAAGGAAAAGGCAAATATAAGGCATTTATTTACATGTGTGTGTGGATGACCTTTTAACATGGGAGGTTCTTCAGCTGCTGGAAGGCTGGGGAAGTCATCCAAACATAGGAGAGTTTTAAAATATAGAAATGAAAGTGAAGAGCAAACTTGGAAATTATTTAACTGAAATATTGAAAAATCAATCGAAAGACTGAAATCAATGTTTGTAAAAGTAATTCTTTATTCCAAAATATATAACATGAGGCTAAATTGAGAGTCACGGTTTGTACCTTAAAAAAGCAGGAAACAACTCTGCTGTCAGAATTAATACATATATACTACTGACTGTATCTACAACAGCCCTGAAGAGTGGGAGTAGGAAGGGGGTGACTGATTTAGGAAACCAAAATTATTTAGGAAGAAAATAAATTTCTTCCTATCCCATAAAACTCATCCACCCTCCCACAAGTAGAATACGTTATTTCCAAACTGATGATTGATCTAGGGAAATAGAAAAGGCAGTATAATAATTCCTGTAAGTTTTAAGATTCTTTTCCTTCACTTTCTTACACCTCATTATAACCATATGTAAACTTAAGGCAAAATATGTGTCCTTAACCTCACTCCATTCCCCTCTTCCTGATAAACACACCTTGGCTAGTGTCCCATAGAATTTTCCATACTTTCCTTTGGGCTTGTTTATACTGTGGTTTTGCTCATAAATAGTGCATTCATCAACCTACAACACAGCAACCAATTAAAAAAGATTGGGTTTCTTCTAAAATATATATATAAAATACACATATGGTACTTTCACTATGAGGTGAGTAATAAAAGAAAATTTGGCATACAAGCTATTTCCAAAACTGTGATTATAAATATGAAAAACAAAATTCAATCAACTGTAGTCCTTGGAATTTATATTTGGTTATTAATTAGTATGCATGCATATACAATTATACTGATTGTCAAGGTATATTTATTTATTTTAAGAAGATTAAAAACTACAAACATTTTATCATTGTATCACTGAACCAAAAGAAATAGTTAGAATATGATAAATTAACTTTTATCTTTTATTTTTTTCCCTCTATAGCCATCTCAAACTCTGCAACCAGACCTGGAGAAAGAAGGAAATCGAGCAAACACCAACTTAAACAAACTTCCTCAATCTGCTGCTGAACACTAAAATAAATAAAAATAATTAATCCTTTTGGGGTTTGGAGTCATAGTTTCCAGAAGTAATCTCTTTTGGAAGCAAGGACACACTAAAACTACCAAATTAGTGCCTATGAGTAAAATTTCTTCTCTGTATTTTTAAATTACAAATTTATTTCATCCTTTCCCATTGCCTCTTAAAACATTCTTCCATAAAATATGAAAATCTGTTTCTTAGCTAAATACAAGCCTTGGAACAAAATGAAATCCTTATTCTTTACCTGTTCAGTAATGCTCTTTTAGAGAGTAAAATAGGAAAGTTATAATTCAATCTTCATATAAAATTTGGATCTTTGATTTTTCTTCATGTTAAATAAATTACGGCTACATTTAAAGATTTGATCAGACTACATACTAGAATCCTAGCTTAATGTGAACAGCAACTATCACTTATTGGGTCTCTTTTTTTATTCCAAGAGCATAAAGGAGAGCTTGGCAGAGTACAATATAATTAAAGTTCCTTAAACAAATTAATTTGCTTCAGTAACTAAATCTTCATTTAAGAACTTGAGTCTTAAAAAAAAAAAATCAGGAGCCAGGCACAATGGAAGCCATGCATGGGTAACTGAGTAAAACCCTATCTCAAAATAAATTTTAAAAAGGCCTGGGGTTGTAGCTCAGTAGTAGAGTGTTTGCCTAGAATGCACCAGGCCCTGTGTCCAATTCTCAGTCTTGCATTTAAAAAACAAGAAAGAAAAAAAGAAAGAAAGAAAGAGAGGGAGGGAGGAAGGAAGAAAGGAAAAAAAGAAAGAAAGAAAGAAAGAAAGAAAGAGGGAGGGAGGGAGGAAGGAAGGACATTTAAAAATAAATAAATAAATAAAGATCAGGATAAAGAAACTGGGAAAAGTCAGAGTTAATAAAGGAAGAGTCAATATTCAAAACTAGGTGTCTTAAAATTTTTTTGTGACCTTTGCCCTTGTAAAATAGACATTTTTTAACAAGATCTATATACATTATCTTGTTACCTTTGTTGTGGTTTGAACAGTTTGTCCCCTCCAAAATGTGTTAAAATTTGATAGCCAATGGGTGGTATTGGGAGGTGGGCCTTTAAAAAGTGGTTGAGTCACTAAGAGAGATTAATGTCTTTTCCACAGAATGGGTTAGTTATTGAGAGAGTGGGACCCAGTGAGGCTGCCCCTCTCATTTGTCTCTTTTCCAGGAAATGAAGTGGCATGAGGCTCTCACCAGAAGTTGCCACCATGCTCCTGGACTTTCAAATACACTGTGAGCCAAGTAATCTGCTTTCCTTTCTAAATGACCCAATACCAGCTATTCTCTTATAGGAAGAAAATGGACTCAATGAACTAAGCTACAATTACACTCGGGAAGATTAAGTCTTATTATTCCTATTTTTTAAGGTGAGCAAATTAAGGTTGAGAGATGGTACAACTCAATAAGTAGTCAACTTGGAATCAAACCCAGGTCTGTGAAATGTCAAAAGTTAAAATTTGGGATGTTTGAGTGATTTAGTCATTTTGTTCCAAGGTTAAGATATCTTCTTATAGGAGGTAACCATCCTATTTACTGGATATCTTCCTCGTTTGATAAACCATATTACATTGCCCAATGTTTAGTTTTAATTTATGTGGTCTCATTTATGATTGACTTTATTTTGGGGTTGAAGTGTCTTAAGTTCAGGTGATATAATAAAGACAAAGATATCCACTTAAAAATAATTTTTAATCCTCTGTGGTATTTCCTATTTTTTTCTTTTTAATTATCAAAAACAGTATTGAACTAAAAGAATCAACACTTTGCTTCTCATTACTATAAGAATTCTATGACTGACTTCCCAGAAGTTGGCTCCAGGACTCTTCAATGTTCATGTTTTCTTGGCTTTATATTTTCCCAAGATAAAAAATCTGGGCAGAAGAGAAAGTTTTAAAAGGGAGCCTATCAGAACATATTAACTAAACACCACCTACATTTGAGCAAAAGCCAAAAAATTAGGTGAATGTCCCATTACTCATCACCCACACACAAGGGTTGGTCATTTGTGGCTCCACCATAGAAGAGGAGGTCAGTGTGGGGGTGGACTTGAAACCTAATTGTTCTCTGCTGTCCTTTTTCTGAAAGAAGGCACTTGTGGGTGAATATTCCACATCCATGGCAATCTCTGGCATTTAGAAAGTGCTTCTTGGCACCTACTTACCACCCTCACACTTAACCTGACTTTCTCAATGACTACGGCATTACTATAGAGAGAGAGAGAGAGAGAAATTTTTTAACAAAAATAGAAGTTTTTTTTTTTTTTTTAAAGATAACCTTAATAATTTGGTCCACTGAACTAAATGTTGAAGCATTAAATTTACTGGGTGATCGTTAAGGGAGCAAAGCAACACATTTCAACCTTGGGTAGAAGAAACAAAATGTATTTTATCCCCTTCCCTTGTTAAATTGATAAATTTTTGTAATATCTATGACTGTAGTGAAATTTCCTGAGTTTTGAAAATAGGGTGGATAAAGACCTGTGGGAGATTTTTACATCTCAGAAATATGTGTGTTGGGTTTTTGGATTATTAGAGAGAGATGGGATTCTGGGAATGATTAAAGGTTTTGGGTAATGTTTGCTTTCATTATTTTTTCCTTTTTTTTTTTTTAAATAGAAGACAGTTTGTTTTTAAGAGGTTAACTTGAATTCTTCTTGTATTCTGTGTCTCATTAACCCAGTATAGGAAAAATTTGGAAAGCTAATACAGGAATCAAAGCCACATAAATAATACAGTTAATTTAGTGTTCTGAAGTAGTTCTGGTGTGTTGATAGAAGAAAATGGGTTAAGAAAAAGTAAATTCAAAAGTCTCTTGACTTAAATATTAATATTTCAAGAAAAGATGGTAGAATAGACATACTTTCCCTTTCTACTCCAAAGTCCTTTGAAATTCCAAAAAATATATATTGAAACAGCAATTATTCATGATTATTCCTCTTATGTCACTATTATTTCTCAAAGGATAGGAGAAGGCTGCATGGGTGCCTCTGTCTGTGGAGGCCCAGAACAGCATTCACATAAGCTGGCTGGTATGAATTTTTTAAAAAAGGGGGTGTTAGATCACATATTTAGGTCAGTTACCCAAATGTTTATGTGTTAGTCAGCTTTGTGTCACTGTGACTGAAATACCTGACAAGAAGAACTTTGAGGAGGAAAAGTTCAGATTAGTCTCACCGCTTAAGAGGTTTAGGTTTAGTCCACGACTAGTCCATTCCAGGACTCTGGAAGAGGCAGAACATTAAGGCAGAAAGAAATGGTGGAGGAGAGCTGCTCAGCGCATAGCAGCCAGAGGGGGGCAAGTAGATTAGAGGCGGGGAGAGTGGTGAGCTGAGAGGGGGAAAGAAAGGGAGGGAAAGACAGAGAAAGAGAGAAAGAGAGAGAGAGAAGTCAGGGACAAGGACATTCCCTTAATGACCTACTTACTCCAGCTACCCACCTGCCTACAGCTACCACCCAGTGATACAGTCAATTAGTAATTCATCAATGGATGAATTTACATTACAGTTCTCATAATCCCTCCATTTCACCTCTGAACCTTGCTGCATTGGGCATCATGCTTTCAAAACATAAACTTTCAGGAAGATTTGCTGACAAACAGCAGATTTAGAGAGAATAAGATTTCATTTGTGAGTGTGTGTGTGTGTGTGTGTGTGCGCGCGCGCGCTGCTGCTGCTGCTGCTGGGGATTAGAACCCAGGGCCTTGTGCATGCAAGGCAGGCACTCAACCAACTGAGCTATATCCCTAGCCCTGAGACAATAAGGTTTTGAGGTAATTCTGGACTCCTGGACTACCACAAAGGAAGCAGGAGGGAAGAAATGGACAGGGGAGATCTCACAATGTCTCCTTACTTTCATGTCAAATTAGGTCCCGAGCTAGTGTAGTCAGTGTAGCTGACCAATTGCCATCCAGGGTCAGGGCGGCTGCAGGGTCAAGCGGTGGTCCCAGAGGGGAGGCGGCTGCGGGCGGGGCGGGGTCTTCCGGGAGGATGGAACCTTGGGATGGGCGCCCAGGAGCGGTAGATGTCAGGAGCGGGCACTATGGGAACCGGAACACTGTGGTCCTTGGTGATCAGTGAGCAGTTGGAGCGGGAGGACGTCGCTGAGGCAGCTGCGGACCAGAGCGATACTCGTGATACTCAGGATACTCACGGGTTAACTTGACTTTTCCTTCTTGGTTTTCAGGTCTTCACGATCGTCTTTCCCACTGGGATCTTTTTGTAAGTGTTGTGACATTTCCTGAAATTTCATTCTGATGAGTACCTAGGTAAAGAAACTAACAAGTGCTGTTCCCTTTTTACTTTTTCTTTACCCACTTCACCTCATCTAGGCCTTGGTTGATGACTACTTTGGGGAGGGGAGAGGGGTCTAAAGGTGCAGGGACACTCTCCTTGCCTTTATTTCTGAGTGCCCCCTCTGTTGCCTCTCTATCCTACCTCTTCTCTGTCCTTTCCTTATTACTGTCCCTTCTGTTTCCATTCACCATTTTTCAACCATGACCTTAGCACACAAAGTTAGGGTGAAAATTGGAATTGATAAGCTGGGAGATCCCAACTGCTACAAGGAGAGTATGTCCCTGTGAGTATGTGGCCAGGATACCCCAAGACCCTGTGGGTGATAAAAATCTGGTGTTCCAAAGGTCGCCCCCCTTCTGTGGAAACCAAGTGGACCAGGACTGTCCTTTTCTTTGAGTCAGACAGGTGCTGGTTTATTTCACTTTTTCACTACTGTCCCTGCCTTGGAGACCAAGGAGAGGGTTCCACACTGAGTCATTTGGATCTTTGACATCCACTGAGTTCTTTGGATCTTTTGGGGGAAGGGAGGAGTGTTAGGTGTTTTGTGAATATTCCAAGACCATTTCTAAACAGCAGGCAGCTTTTGTTCTATATCAGTTTTGTTCTTTTCTTCTTTGGGTTCACTTCACCTCCTTATTGAGTTTGGGTGTAGGGGTCTCCCTCTTCATGAAAAATAATTCAAAATTAGATGTGAAGGTGAGTATTTAGGATGAGTAAATAAATCACAGCACATTATACATGTGTGTCTTTGAGATTTAGATCCTTTTCCCTGCAGTGAGTTCTTTAAGCAGTTTGCCAGAAATGCCAACTTAGAAATGCTACTTCATTGTTAGAACTGTGCAAGTGAGGAACAGTGACACTTAAGCCTCATTAGGTTGACAATACCTATAGCTCTGGTCTCATGATTTTGATAAAACCTTTCAGACTGAATTTGAAGAAAGCCCGATGGGCCCAGGTAGAAAACTTTCAGCCCCCAAGTTGGCAGGATATTGAAGTTTAGCTGAGTTGAAGAATCACTATTCAGTGAACATAGGGTAACACCAGCCCACTCCACCTCCGGAAAATAGAACAACTTCTCAATTATCATCCCCTTCACCTCCCACCTGCAAAAGTCCTTGACCTAGGAATGTGGGCCTTTACAACTGCTCTTGGTCCCAGGGGGTTAGTACTACCGTTGAACAAAGATGATTCCCAGAAGGGATTCTGGAAGAATTCTGATGCTCGTCCATCATAATTTATTCACCATTCACTCTGAAAATTTAGCAGGGTGTCACTTTATGCTAGACAGACTCCCTGTAGAACCTTTCCATTTAATGAGTGGCAGAATACAATAACAAATACTAGAGCCAAAGGAATGATTATTTTCAATGGAGGGAATGAAGTGATATTTTTGTGTGAGCTTGAAAGTGAAAGGTAACTTTAATAAGCACAGAAGTGGGGAGGCTTTCTGCACAGAATTGCTGGTTATCTCTAATGTCTACCAGGATCTCACTGCTTTGACAGTGCAGCCATGTGCTCTGAGCCATTGAGGAATCTGAAAGAAAGCTCTGTAGGTGGCCAGAATGTGCAGGTGTCTCAAATCAAGCCAGAACCACTTGATTTGAGACAACAAGTCACAGACAATAGCTCTGAAGAGTAGTTGGTTTGCTGTTTCTTTTTAATTTCCCACTCACTTTCATCATGGTGATGAGCCACACACATAAAGATAATTCATGTGTGTAAAGAATCCAGGGGATTGATAAAGGTTGGGAGCACATTCTGGTCTTTTCTGTGGAAAGTGGTATGTGTTTTATTAATTGTCTTTATTATTACGTGATAAGGCAATGAGCCACCTTGCTCATAGAGCAGATATTCAGCAATAATGCATCCCTTGATAAGAGTTTTATTTTTCTTGAAGAAAGTTTCAGGATGTATTGCTGAGAAAGTTTTAAAATGTCACAGTCTTCCTTTTTATTTTATTTGTTGTGGTGTTACATATTGAACCAGGGCTTCAGGCATGCTAGGCAAGCACTCTACCACTGAACTACAGTCTAGTCCCATAGTCTTCCTTTGAAAGGAAGAGGTAGGAACTAATTAACATGTTTATAGAAGTGTTAGGGAAGGGTAAGTTCAGTTTCAACTTCAGAGTGTATGCAGACAGAACCTTCCATAATTTTACTTACAATATATTTCTCTAATATTCATTCAGTACCACCATGATGTCACATCTGTGCTTAGCATGTTAGAATGAATGGCTGGCTTCCACAGGACATTCAGGGGACTCTAGGATTGGTTGAGCCTTGCTGGAGAGAAATGGGAAGGAGAGTGATGGAGCTTACGGGGATGATCTTGAGATAGCCCAGAGTAGATCTGAAGGTAGACTAAAAAAAGAAAAACAAGTTTTTATCATGGGAAATTTCAAACAGTCATGAAAGTAGGCCCAAGAGTATTTGAACTATGTGTATACAACCTCAGTTTCAAAAATTATCAACACATGTACAGTCTTTTATCTCTACTACCATTATACTTAATAATCCTTAAAAGCAATTATACACAATACATCAACATGGCTGTGTTCCTAAAACATTCTTTATTTATAAAAATAGGCAGCTGCCCTTTTTAACCTTGAATTCAAGGACGGATAGTGTTAGGTTGTATGTTTAGGTGTGTGGTTCCTGTTCATTTTAGAGTTGACTGAAATAAGGTTTGAGGTTCATCCCTCACATTATGGATATCTGTTATTTCAGCACCATTTATTGAAAGACCACGGAAGTACTTTGGCATCTCTGTCAGAAATCGGTTGACTGGGATCCAAGGTGGCAGAGTAGAGGAGATCCTGTTTCTAGCTTCTCTGTGCCTGAATCAGAGAAAGCTATCAGGTGGCTTCTCCTCCTCCGGGTCTTGCCTTGAGGAAACACAACATCTCAGCGCATATGACAGGACTCCATACAGCGGATTTTCGCAGAATCCACCAGAGCTGTGAACACCAAGCAGAACTCTGTGTTCAGGTGAGACTCCAGGCTCCGGTCCCAAAGCCCACAGTTTGAGCACAGGTGCCACTCTCAAGTGGGGGAGCAGAGACACCAACTCAGCACCTCCGCGGAGTGGCAGAACTCCAGAGGACGCTCTGCTATCACGCAGGTCCCCAGACCACATTCTAGGCACAGCACAAGAACATCCCAGCTCCCCCCACCTCACCAGACACCCCGACTGGGAAAAGGACTGACTCGACCTTTCTCACCATCTTTGGTGGGTGTGGTTACCAGCCAGATCTGTGACTGAACAGGTACCTGGGTTCCAAATCCCCTCCCCCAGCTGTAATAACTCGGTAGAGAAACAATCAGCACAAAATCAGCTCTCAGGTGAACAGGAGAGCAGTGCCACCAGGAAGCTGCCCACCTGGTGCGATTCTAAGGTGGAGGGCATGAAGTCCCCCAGCTGAGACCTGATAAGCAATAGAGGAAAGGGGGCTAAAACCTTAGGAGCAACTCAGAGAGACCAAGATTAGGGAAGCCCAGATAAGACAGGAAGAGCTTTAGTCTTCTCACACTGGTTACCTACACCACCCTGAGGGCAGAGAACCAAGCTTGGAATAGACAACTCCACCTACTGAAAGAAAAGAGAAGAAAAGGGAACTCTGAGAGTATTTTGTTGTTTGTTTGTTTTGTTTTTTGTTTTCTTCTCTTCCATTTTATCCTCTTTCTTTCGCCCCTACCCCTCCTTCTCTGATCCCCACAACCCCACAACCAAGAACTTTGCATGAAATAGAACTGAGTGACCAGAAAAATATAATATAAAGGAATTGCATAAGCCACCCCTTTTTTTATTTCTCGCTCTCTCTTTTTTCTCTTTTTGCTTCCTTTTTATTTTTCTTCCTCCCTCTCTTTCTCCTTCAACCTCCTAATTTTTATTAGTTTTACTTCTTGTAATTTTCTAAACACATATATGTGTTTGTTTTTATGCATTCTACTGTCCTCCCACATACTTGTCTCCCCTAAATTACCTCCTGTCTATTCCCCTGCTACTAACCTTCTTGATTAGAGTTCTCCTCCAAATTTCTTAAGTTTTATTAATCCATTGCCCTCACATCTTTCGCCCTTAACATAACGTCAGATACATGACCTCCAGTTCTCTGTCCACCACCAGAAGAAAGTGTACATCTTCTATGAAACTCCTGATTATATTTTAAATTATAATTGAATCTAACATTACTAGACATTGAGACTACAAATGTCTTAATAGCAGTAATGTACACATAAGTGGTGTATTGTTGATATTGGGAACTGTCAACATTGTCCTTCCCCACAAAGAAGGGATCTTGGAATATACAAGAGCACTACAAATCTATGGGGTAGAAAGTATAACACTTCAGTCCCACAGAGCAGGAAAGAAATACCAGCAACATGAAAAGTCAAGGGAAGAAAATACCACAAACAATTGAAGACAATACATCATTAGAAGAATTATCAGAAACAGCAGAAAAAAATGACAGAGAAAGATTTCAGGATTTACATTATTCAGATATTTTGGAATCTTGAAAAAGACATTAGACAAGAAATACAGACAGTGAAAGATCACTTTGACAATGAGCTACATAAACAAATCCAAGAAGCAGATGATAACCTCTACAGGGAGATTGAGGATAGATATATATATATATATATATATATATATATTCTAACAGAAATCCTTGAAATGAAAGAAATAATGAACCAAATTAAAAACACAAATGAGAGCATCACCAGCAGAGTATACAACTTAGAAGATAGGACATCAGACCACAAAGACAAAGTATATCATCTTGAAAAGAATGTAGACAAGCACAGCAAGAATGATAAGAAACCACAAGCAGAAAACCCAAGAAATATCGCATAGCATAAAAAGACCAAATTTAAGAGTCATTGAGATAGAGGAAGGCACAGAGGTTCAAACCAAAGGAATGAGCAATCTATTCAATGAAATAGTATCAGAAATACTTCCAGACATGAAGGATGAAATGGAAATCCAAATCCAAGAAGCCTACAAGACACTGAATGTGCAAGATAACAACAGACCCACACCAAGACACATTATTATGAAAATGCTCAATATACAGAAATACGAGAGAATTTTAAAAGCCGCAAGCAAACAGAATCAGATTACTTATAGGGGTAAACCAATTAGGATAACAGCAGATTTTTCAACACATTCCCTGAGAGCTAGAAGATCCTGGAACAACATATTTCAAACTGGAAAGATAATGGGTTCCAACCAAGAATCTTGTATCCAGCCAAACTAAGCTTCATATTTTAAGATGAAATAAAACTTTCCATGATAAACAAAAGTTAAAAGAATTTACAGCTAGAAAACCGACACTAAAACACATCCTTGGCAAACTATTTCATGAAGAGGAAATGAAAAACATTGATAACCGGCAGAAGGAGGTAGTACACTAAAAGAAAAACTAATCAAAGAGGAAACCAAGTCATGTTAAGTAATACAAATAAACAAATATGACTGGAATACAGACCATATCTCAATAGTCACCCTAACCGTTAATGGCTGAAACTCACCAATCAAAAGACATAGGCTAGCAGATTAGATTTTTAAAAAAGATCCAAGAATATAATGCCTACAGGATACTCATTTGATAGAAAAAGACATACACAGACTGAAGGTGAAAGGTTGGGAAAATCATACCACTCACATATAGTGAGGAAGCAATAGGGGTCTCCAAACTCATATCAAATAAAGTAGACTTCAACCAAAGCTAATCAAAAGGGATAAAGTTGGACGTTCCATACTGTTCAAGGGAACCATACATCAACAATACATAACAATCATAAATATATATGCCACAAACAATGGTGCAGCTATGCTCATCAAACTCTTCTCAAGTTCAAGAGTCAAATTGACCTCCCAGCACAATAATCTTGGGTGATTTTAACCCACCTCTCTCACCACTAGTGAGATCTTCCAAACAAAAGTTAAATAAACTTCAAGAAATAGTAAATGAATTCAACAAAGTAGCAGGATATAAAGTCAACACCCATAAATCAAAAGCATTTATGTATATCAGTCACAAATCCTCTTAGCAGGAAATGAGGAAAACTCCCCATTCACAATATCCTGAAAAAAAATAAGATACCTGAGAATCAACAAAAGAGGTGAAATAATTATACAATGAAATCAACAGAACCCTACAGGGACACAGCCACATCAATGTTTATAGCAGCACAATTCACAATAGCTAAACTGTGGACCCAACCTAGATGTCCTTCAGTGGATGAATGGATAAAAAAAAGTGGCATTTATACACAATGGAATACTACTCAGCCTGATAAAAGAACAAAATTATGCATTTGCAGGTAAATGGATGGTGTTGGAGAAGATAATGCTAAATGAAGTCAGCCAATTCCAAAAAAAACAATGTCAAATGTTTTCTCTGCTATAAGTGGGGTGACTTATAGTTGAGTTGGGAGGAACAGCATGGGAGGATGAGATTAATTCTAGGGAGGGGTGGGAGGGAAAGAGAGGGGGAAGGGGATTAGCAAGGATGGTGGAATGTGATGGACATCATTATACAAAGTACATATATGAAGACTTGAAATGGGTGTCAACATACCTTATATACAAACAGAGATATGAAAAATTGTGGTATATATGTGTATTACGAATTGTAATGCAAAAAAATAGAACATATATAATGGCATAAACTGACGTGAACGTACTTTATATCCAGAGATACAAAAAATTGTGCTCTGTATGTGTAATAAGAATTGAAATGCATTCCAGTGTTGTCATGTATTTAAAAAATTAAACAAATTTTAAAAAAAAAGAAATAGCTTCACTAAATACAAGAGAGTCTACTTTGAATTCTATTTTATTCTGTTGATTTGCATGTCTCTTCCCAGGCCAAAAGCACACTGGCTTGAATCCTGTAGCTCTACAGTGAATTGTGAAGTCAAGTAGTCTAGATTCTCTAAAATTTCTTTGGCTCTCCTATATCTTTAACATTTTCATATAAACTCTAGAATCAACTTGTTAATTTCTGCATAAAAACATGCAGGGTTCTTCCAAAATCCTATATATTCAGCAATAAAAGAGAATAAAATCATGGCATTTTCAGATAAATGGATGGTGTTGGAGAAGATAATGCTCAGTGAAGCTAGGCAAGCACAAAGAAACAAATGCCAAATGTTCACTCTGATATAAGGAGGTGGATTCATAGTGGGGTAGGGAGGGGGAACAAGGGAGGACTCTGGAGCAGAGGAGTGGGAGGGGAAGGGAGAGAACATGGGGTTAGAAATGATGGTGGAATGAGAAGGTCATCATTATGCCAAATACATGTATGAAGACACTAATTGGTATGAATATACTTTGTATATGACTAGAGATGTGAACTATTGTGCTCTATATGTGTAATATGAATTGTAATGCATTCCACTGTCATAAGTACATAAAAATGTGTTTTATAAGAGATCAATAAATGAGATGCTTTTTATGTTAGAAATGCAAAATAATAGCTTTTGTAATATATAAGTAATCTCAAAGTCTAAAAATTATTCCAAGTACAATATCATGTGGTATATGTTTTTGTCATTTTACCCTTCTTACATACTAACATTTCTGTTGTAAGGACCGAGCTCCTTTGGAACATTTCAGCAATCATTAATGGCAAAAGCAGCTGCCACCCATAAGTTCAGAAAATGGAGATTTCCAGCAAGATGTCGATACTGTGAACGCATTTTCATATTTAGAGGTCTTAAATGCGAAGAGGTAAGATCTTTTGGGATTCACAATTTTTTCTTTTGCTATATACTTTTTGTTATGATTTTACTTATTTAGAGATGTGTGTGTCCACACACAAACACACATTTAAATATATATAAATTTGTTGTTTGTACTCCTGGGAACTAAATTCAGGGTCTTGCACATGCCATATTTTTAGAGAGAGAGAGAAGAGAAAGAGAGAAGGAGAGGGGGAGAGAGAGAGAAGGAGAGAGAGAGATTTTTTTAATATTTATTTTTCAGTTTTTGGTAGACACAATATCTTCTTTTAAATTTTATTTTTATGTAGTGCTGAGGATCGAACCCAGCACCCCGCGCACACCAGGCAAGAGTACTACCGCTTGAGCCACATCCCCAGCCCATCTACCCTTTCTTAAAATTGTGTTTTGAAATGGGTTCTTGCTAGATTGGATTGGCCTTCAACTTGTGAAATTCCTGTTTCAACCCCTCAAGTAGCTGGAATCATGGGCATATGCCATCACACCTGGCTTGCCAGTACATGTTTAATAAAGTCCCACAGTTTATTTCTATAATTTTCTTCTTTGTTTTCCTGTTAAATGTAATTCACAAACCACAAATCGTACTTTTTAACATATTTTTGTCGTTATTAGTCGGCCTGTATTTTGCTTAGTTGTGAATAATTTTAAGGTGAGTCAATCAGTTTTCAAATATCATTTTCTTATAGTGTCTTCTTGTCTGCCATAAAAAATGCATGGCAAACTTAACCATCCTTTGCGGACATCGGAAACTTCGGGGGAAAATGCACTTATTTGGAGCAGAATTGTCCTGTGTTGCCAAAAAGGAGCCAGATGGCATTCCTTTCATAATCAAAATGTGTACTTTAGAAATTGAAAAGACTGCCTTGTGTTTACAAGTATGTTGTTTACTCTTAAAACTCTAAAAACATAAATGCCTTTTTGATTTGTCTTAATGAAAAAGAGACTTTAAGAAAATCAGCACTCTCCATTTGTAATAACTAAATTTATTCACATTTATTTGGAAAATGTTAATTTATTTGACTTCAACTTGTATTTTTTAAATACTAATAAAATTGAAGTAGATACATCAACTCTGTCTAGATGTCTGCATTTAGCCCTTTGTACTAAAGTAAAATATTGCATTCTGTTTTTCTTTTCTCTTCAAGGGAATTTATCGAGTGAGTGGCAACAAGGCAAAAATGGCAATACTGTGTCGAGCTCTGGAAAACGGAAGGCATTTAGTAGATCTCTCCGAATTTTCTTCACACGATATCTGTGAAGTGTTAAAATTTTACCTTCAGCAGGTTAAAGTTTTATTCTAAACCTACCATCAAATGCAAAGAGCAAAAATATTTTATATTTCATATTTTTCATTGGTATAGACTATGTCATCATCCCCCTCATTATTCTAAGATTTTATAATGATGTACTTTGATGTGGATATATTTCCATCCAGTATTCTGGCCACTCCATGACCTCCGTCAGTTGTGAGCACTTTAGTTCTTGGAACTTTTCTTGATTTTTATTGCCATTCTCCCACCCCTGTACTTGAAGCTCTTGTTTGGAGATGTGTGTGTGTACACATACACAAACACACATATAAATATTTATAAATTTGTTATTTGTACTCATGGGGATTAACAATTCAGGGTCTTGCACTTGCTTGGCAAGCATACTTGTTCTCCAGTTCCCTTACCTTTTCTTTATTGTTCTTTTTTTCTTCAAAAACTTTCTAAGACATTTCCTTGTCTTTTTCTTCTTGAATAAGTAAATTACTCCATTTGTGAAATCATGTTTTAATATTCAAGAAGTCTGATTTTCTATTCTTTTGATAACATTTTTTAAATGATTATATGATGCTCTTTTATTGTGGATATTCATAGATTTTTCTCATTAAGGGTTCTTTTCTCTATTTGACCCCTAACCTTTGTAGAAATACAATGTGACCCTCATATATAACATTAAATTTTCTATAGCAACATAAAAATTAAAAATAAAGTGAAGCGAATTTTAATATATCATTTAACATTTTAAATATCTAGTTTTTCAAATTATGAGGTATTTTGTTTATTTATTTATT
This sequence comes from Spermophilus citellus, assembly GCF_964194105.1. Classification (NCBI taxonomy): domain Eukaryota; kingdom Metazoa; phylum Chordata; class Mammalia; order Rodentia; family Sciuridae; genus Spermophilus; species Spermophilus citellus. Next base: position 50,522,739 of record NC_138191.1, on the reverse strand, counting down.
TGTATTGCAGCTCTTCTTCTTTGAAATATGGTATCTATTTTTCATTTAGAGCACATCTCAATTTAGATCAGTTGCATTTCCAGTGCTCTTTCACCATATCTGACTAGTTGCCAGCATATTGACAGCATCATTTTACACCTTCAATTTGTTCTTTATCTACCCATTTTGATTTTTGTCTTTCATGGTGTCTAGTTACATGAGTTTGGGCTTGAAATCACTTTGGAAGCACTTGAACACACATCAAGGCTTTTTAAAAACTTTGAACTTTACTATAAAGTGGTCTAGGTGGACTGTTTGGTATGCCTAACTACATGTCTCTAGTTCCCTGTTCTGGCACTGGTGTGGTCCTCCTGGGATGGCATTTTTGTTAATTTTGATGGACACAATACTTTTAATTAATTTATTTATTTTTATGTGGTGCTGAGGATCAAACCTAGCGCCTCACACATGCCAGATGAGTGCACTACCACTGAGCCACAACCCCAGTCCCCCAGGAAAGGGTTTTTTCCTTGCCTAGAGATACAGTACCAATACTGTGGGAGCCAGGGTTACTAAGACTGTAGGATCTGTGCTTTCAGTGTGCATATAGCCAACATATCCCCATTTGAAGACAGTTACTTCTCTGTTCCTTATGTTTGGCATTGCCTCGATTCAGAGAGCCTCTGTATCCCATTGCCCAGAGAAAAATGTTCCAGAGTTTTAGAAAGGAGATTGCCCTAGTACATGGAGTGGAGACAGGATTCTATAGAGAGCTAAGCTTTCTCAGCTGGCCCACCTGCAACCTAAGCCAAGATCAGAGGACCTGGTAGTGATTGTCCACATCCCTTTAGGATTCTGAAAATCATGTTGAGTGACAAAGGGTCAGTTCTCTTGGAAATGCTGCATCAGGACTTATTCATCTGCTCTTCTACTTGTGAATTGTTGCTTTTGGTTTTCCCTATTTTCCTAGTCCTTATGAGCCTACTGTATTTTAGTGGAATTGCAGGAGGGAAAGAAATTAAGTATAAATTGCTGGATCTACAATGTTAGCCCAGGAAAGCACTGATAACCCTTTAATCACATTCTACAGACCCCTCAACTGAGAAATGGAGGCTGATACCTTTGAATGACTGGAAGTCTCATAATGTGTCATCCTTAACCTTGTTTAGTCAGTCAGGGAGAGGAGATGAATTGGGTCCAATACAATAAACTTGCGTTCTGTTGAGGAATTTTGTATGTCTAAGACTTTCATTTGTGAAAGTGTGCTCAATTCTTGCAATAGTGTTAGAGAGTAGCCTTTATCTGACTCATTGACCTAAAGCTCCAAGAGGTGATGTGACTTGCCTCAGATCCCAGAGTGCTGAAGATAGAAACTGATCACAAGGCAACACCTTAACTTCCCACAGATATTATAGGACATCAGGTAGCTAACTGTTCACTGAATTTTCTATTGTAGATCAGTAGAAACATTGAAATTCATTATGGCAGTGGATATTTGTTGTAAGAACTACTTCTTTTGATCTATTCATGGCAAATCAGCCTGTTTTAAAGTTTCATGAGATGTTGACAGTATGTTTTTGTAGGTCATATTATCTTGTGCTGATCTTCATTCTTGCCCAAGTAAAATCTGTGCCCTTTAGCACTTGGATATTTTTACCCCTTACTCATAAAATCCATGGGTTTCTGATTTATTTTATAGATTTTGTTCACTATTCTATGTTTGTTCCAGTAAAACAGCTGAAGATTATGCTATTTGGGGGGCAGATGTGAATATAATGTGTTTAGGATAGAGATGAAGAGTTTTAAAATCCCATAATGAAGCTTAAAGCTTAAACTTCATTTAAAGTTTAGAATTTCACTCATTATCTATTAATTTGTTATTAACATAAATATAATTTATAGTCAAGATTTTGACTTGCTTTCTAAGTCACTTCTCTACCAAACATATATATTTTATTTTATGGGCAGGGATGAAGCTGAGTACTAGAGTGCTTGCATAGCATGCTTGAGGTCCTAGCTTCAATCTCCAGTACTGAAAAAGATATCAATAAATACAGATTGACTTTAGAAAATTTTGTTAATCTAAAGGGACATGCTAAATTATTTGAGCAATTCTCACTTATAGTTGATTTAACAAAGAAAACAGGCAGAAGATTTTTTCAAAATATTTATTTTTTGGTTGTAGCAAGATGCAATACCTTTATTTTGTTTATTAATTTTTATGTGGTGCTGAGGATCAAACCCAGGTCCCCGCATGTGCTAGGCAAACACTCTACCTCTGAGCCACAACCTCAACCCAAAGGTATTTTAATATAATTTTGTTTCTTTAGCTACCAGAACCATTGGTTTTATTCCAATGGTACCAGGAATTTATGGAGCTTGCAAATGTCATCCAACATATTAACCAAGAACAGGACACCAAAAGGGACAACTCTGAAGACAACACATCTCCAAATATGTGTACGGAAATCAACCAAATTATTCTCAAAACCAAGGACCTTCTAAGAAAATTGCCACCGTCCAATTTCAACACTCTACATTACCTTATCATCCATCTTAGGAGGTAAGAATTTTTATACCATCTTAGCCATTTTTAATTGAACAGGGCAATAGTATTCAGTACATTTATATTGTTGTGTTATGATTTTCAAAATGATTTTTAGGATGTTTTTATTATGTGTTGGGAGAGGGAGACATTGAATACATGTTCATGCAGCAAACATGGTTCCCTCAGGTGCTTCCTGTGTGTGAGGCTCTGGCTGGGGAAACTAGGATGGAAGTATAGGGTTTCTGCTATTTGTGGGCTTATCCTCTTGGGGTACAGATATGTATATAACCACAGTTCACCATCATCCTTTTCTAGTAGCTGTGCACAGCTTGTAGGCATGCAGAGGAAGTTTTGGGGGTAGGAATAGAGCAGAAGAGGCAAAAGGCCTTGTGTCTGATTTCAAGAACTGAGTGGTGATTTGGTAGTGAACGTGCAGAAGAGCATACGAGGCAGAGAGAAACAGACACGGAGACACAAGAAAGCATTTTGCATTTAGAAAATTTGATTTCATTAGGCTACAATATAGCGAGCAGTAGCAGGAACGGTGCTACCCTTCCTAGAGACTTGATAAAACATTTTACCTACCTGGCAGATTAGTTGACCATGTTGTTTCTATACCCACTAAAGAACTTGGAATCAGGAATTTCACATATTCAGATTTGCCTGCTAGACCTTTCTGACAACAATTAAGATCTCCTTTTTAAATTTTTTTTAAATTTATTTTTTCTGGCTGGAATTTTGGCTCAGCAGTAGAGCATGTGCAAGGCCCTGGGTTTGAACCTCAGCCCCACATACAAATAAATAAATAAAATAAAAAAAAATAAAAAAAATTTAGTAGTTCAAATCAGTTATACATGACAGCAGAATGCTTTTAAATCCATTGTACACAAATGGAGCACAAATTTTCTTTTCTCTGTACATGATGTAGAGTCATACCACGTGTGCCATCATACATGTACTTAGGGTAATGATGTTTGTCTCATTCCACCATCTTTCCTACCCCGTACCCCTCCTCTTCCTTCCCTCTCCTGAGCCCAACCAATGTTCCTCCATCCCCAGAGACCCAATTATGTATCAACATTTATTTATCAGAGAGAATTTTGGCCTTTGATTTTGGGGGATTGGCTTACTTCATGATATTCACCAACATCATCCTTTTACCTATAAATGCCATTATTTTATTCTCTTGTGATTCTGAGTAATAGTAAATTGTGTATATATACCACAGTTTTTTTTTAACTATTCATATCTTGAAGGGCTTCAAATTATTCCATGAAATAGAAAAGGAGGAAACCCTTCCAAACTCATTCTGTGAAGCTAGTGTCACCCTGATACTGAAACCAGCCAGAGACACATCAAGGAAAGAAAATTTCAGATCCATATCTACCTGATGAACATAGATGCAAAAATTCTCAATAAAATTCTGGCAAATCACATACAAAAACATATAAAAAAAAAACAATGCACCATGATCAAGTTGTGTATTCCAGGGTTTCAAGGTTGGTTCAACATACAGAAATCAATAAATGTAATTCATCACATCAATAAACTTAAAGAGAAGAAACCTATGATTATACCAATTGATGCAGAGAAAGCATTTGACAAAATACAGTACCTTTTCATGTTCAAAATATTAGAAAAAGTAGGGGTAGTAGCAATATACCTCAACATAGTGAAAGCTCTCTATGCTAAACCTAAGGCTAACATCATTCTAAATGAAGAAAAATTGGAAGCATTCCATCTAAAAATTGTTCAACATAATGCTTGCCACTCTAGCCAGAGCAATTAGATGAAAGAAATTCAAGGGAATACAAATAGGAAAAGAAGAACTTAAATTACCATTCTTTGCCAACGACATAATTTTATACTTGGAGGATCAAAAAAACTCCACAAGAAAACTTCTAGAATAATAAATGAATTTGGCAAAGTAGCAGGATATAAAATTAATACCCATAAATCAAATGCATTTCTATACATCAGTGATGAATCCTCTGAAAGACAAATAGCAAAACTACCCCATTCACTATATATATATATATATATATATATATATATATATATATATATCACAGCTTTTTCACCCATAGATGAATCTAGTATCATCCTGATAGCTAAACCAGGCAGAGAGAGATTTCTTTGGATAGTCATAGAAATAACAAGCTGAGAGTGTTTGAAGTAAAACCAGAACATTGATAGTGGCAACAGAACAGAGAGATGTTCAGGAGAGAGAATCATCTAGGCTAGAAAACTAGCTGTGGGCAGCTGGGAGTGTGTCTAGTGATAGAACACTTGCCTAGCACATGTGAGACACTGGGTTTGATACTCAGCACTGCATAAGAATAAATAAATAAATAAAATAAAGGTATTGTGTCCATGTCTAGGTAAAAATTATTTTTTTAAAAAAGAAAACTAACTGGGAAGTGAGAGAGAAATTGACAGTGCCAGTTTCCAGTATAAGAAATGGGGAGTATATCCGACATACATTGATAGAGCAATTTTTAGAGGTGTTTTTCTTCCTTCTGTTACTGAGTTCAGTAGTTCCTTCTACTTACATGCATTTTATCCTAATATAGTACTCTGAAACTCAGTTTGGTGTGTGGTAAGTATCATAATGAAACAAAGGATTCTTTCCCTAGACCTACCTAACTTGACCCTTGACAAATGTTTTGTAGACTTCTATAGCCCGAGTTATCTCCAAACTTCTCAATTCATAGTAAACTACCATTAAGGACCTCTATTAGGCAAATCTCATACACTTTATGTGTTCTTCTTTTCAGGGTTGTAGACCATTCTGAAGAGAACCTGATGAACTCAAAAAACTTGGGGGTGGTATTTGGACCCTGTCTCATGAGGCCCAGGCCTACAACCACTCCTTGTACCATCTCCTCCTCTCTTGTTGCCTATGCCAATCAGGCCCTGTTGGTAGACTTCATCATTACCAATGCACAGATGATCTTCGATGGGTCCCTAGAGCCACAAAATGTTTCATCTAATACTGACGTTGTTGCACCTCGGGTGGATATAAGCCCTCCTTCCAAACCCATAATATCAACAGAACATTCCACAAAGTCACAATATTTTTCTACAAAGCAAGTGAGTTTTGACCATTTCAGAATTGGATTAAATTTGTGATGTTTATGTTAACAAGTTAATAATCTTTGAACTGTTTGAGATGTGTTTTGCTTTTAGTTTAAAACTTTTCTTGTATCAATAGGATATTCACACTGCAGATATTGAAATTAAAAATTATGAATTGGCTACATCATTTGAGGAATCAGAATGCAAGCAAAATGCATTGGAAAAAAGGGATGCATGTCTCATTGGTGAGTGGTCATGTAACATATATCTTTGCATATTTCAAACCTTGCCAAGAAGTCATGATTAAAAACCAAGGTGAGGGCTGGGCTTGTAGCTCAGTGGTAAAACATTTGCCTCGGCATGTGTGAGGCCATGAGTTGGATCCTCAGTACCATATAAAACAAATAAATGAAGATAAAAATATTGTGTCCATCTACAATACTCATCCTTTAAAAAAAAGGTTAGTTTAGTTGAGGTAAGTTCAAACTTCAAAGTTTTATTATTTAACTTTTCTAGCCATTGAGAAAGTTTAGTGAATGTCATTTAAATGAATGTCATGGGTTTTTTTCTTCCTTGTAAAAAGATATCTTGAAATTCATAAATTATTTTTGTTCACTTTCTGAGATTTGTTTTCACCTTTACTTCTTTGTCATCAATTAAAGTCAAAACAGAAAAAAGCTGGACTCCTGAAACTCAAAAAAAATAGACTCCTAAAGTTTTTTGATGTCCCTTTACCTGTGGCCTATCTTTAGCACATTAAGCACACATGTCTTCCATTTTCTTGGCTCCAGTCTTTTTGTTCTCTGTTTTTTGATCGTTTTATTTCAGTGAATGGTTTCTGGTAAGGGGGTTGAAAACCTTTCATTCCTTACTGCTTTAGTAGAGCTGAATCTGAATTTTTCAATACATAGTCATAAATGTTAAATTTGATATATTAAATTAATGAAATATCAATGAGTGTAGCCTGAAAAAGTCTGAAAACAAAGACAGTCCATTACCTCTCTGCAAAGAAAAGCACTGGACTCACTTATTCCATTTATCTGATTTGATCTTATTAGCACTTCTGTGCTATGAATCTTGGCCTCATTTAAGCCATAGCTAACAGTCTGAAGAAGGTAAATAATGCCAAGTGTCACGTCCCTAAATTATTGTTGATTCAGGATTTGAACCTCATCCTGTCTCATTCCTAAATGGAACCTTGTTTCACTGTCCAATGAAATTTGATTCCCAGATAGGTATACTAATAACAATAAATAATTTTAAAATATTTGAAATTTTTATTACATACCAGGTAATTCTGAACCTTTTCTTTAGAAGATCATTAACACCACATGCCAACATATCTCCACATAGGAGTTTGTCTTGACAGAAGAAGGCAGGTAGGGCTAGTGCACTAGGCTTGCCCAGGGCAGTACTGGAGCAGGAGCTGCGACATCACCCAGGCAGCTAGAAGTGGTGCTAGAAGTTCTGCAGGACTGTAAATATGTTCTGGTGGTTGCCATCCAACCACAATGGCTCAGCTCCCTTCTATCAATGTGGAGAAGGGTCCAGGACAGCAAATCACATGAGCACTGCCTGGGAAGCAGGAAAGAGAGGCCAGAAGCCTCAGGTGAAGAAGGATGTCAGATGAGATGATGACCTGCGATCATCATCAAGTGATGCTGCTGTGCACCTGTCTGCAAACCACTGCCCAAGGAAATGGGAGAAGGACCAGGTGGCAGGGATGAGGAATGTGGGCTATGAACAGGGCTGTTGGAAAGCCATCAGACCAGTGGCAAGGCACACAGTTGTCTGATGTTTCTCTGCAGGGAGATGAGGATCATGGCCAGATGGCTGCACCTTTCTAGCAACAGGAGCTTCTGGGGTACATGCAGCAAAGAGAGAGTGGGAGATGCTAGGGTTATAGGTGAGAAAACGGACCTTGGGACCAGACTAGAGGAGAAAGAGAAGGAGGTAAATCTGGAGTCTCCAGGACCAGTAGCACAATGGCAATTTTGACAGCTCTTCAACCTTCCTTTGTCCAGAGGATATTGCCATGTATTAGTGGATCAGCTGGGAGAGCATCCAAGTCCTCTCTGGTGTGTTGCCCTCAGTATGGACAGAATGTAGCTGGAAAGCAGATTAAGTGACAGGCAAAGTCCTTGGGATTCAGGACAAGGCGTTTGTTGGTGTAAAGAATAGTGTTACTGTTCTAGAGTTACCATTGTCTGCCTGTTGAAATCAGGAAAATCTTAACACAGAAAATATTGATTCATGGGTAGTATATTAAAACAAGTTATTACAGGAAGTGGTTTTTTTTAATTTTATGTGCTTTGTGACTATTTGTTCTATTAAGGTGAATCTTAAAAAGCAATGCTTTAATTAAAAATGTGCCTTTAATATTGTATGGATTTTTAATTCCTCTGCATAGATGACTGAGAAAATAATGTTGGAAAAGATATGTAAGACTCTGTTGTTTGAGAGAATGCCCATTCATAAATAACCACACTTCCTTATTAACCAAGCTTCATGTAGTTAAAAAAAAAAAATCTCTTCTTTTTCAGATCACAAAGAACTTGAATCATCATCACAAAAGATGGACAATATGTGTAAAACCACGAAACCACTTAGTCTGAAATCCGATGTGACAACAAAAGATATACAGAGGCCTATGCCAAGCCCCAAGATCAGATGTTGCTGTTTGCCTGTAGATAGGTTCCATCTTGCAAGCTCTCCTAATGAGAAAAACAGCAGAAATGTGGGAAATGTCAATTCAGACAAGTTTTGCCAGAATCTTACCTTTGAAGGACTTAATAGAAAAGATACCTCTACTACTGTTGGCTCCCAAATTAATGGTTTTGATCTGCAGATTCCACAGAAAACTCAGGAACAACAATGTGAACCAAAGAACTTAACTGGCAGGAGTGCAGTGATTGTGCCAAGTGTACTCCAGGAAAAAGTGACAATGAGCATCAAGGTTAGTGGTGACCATTCCAACGGTGCCACACAGCCCAACACACCAGCCAGTTCAGCAAGAGAGTCACCAGTGAGACTGTCCTCTCATTCTCACCGTCTTGCTCCTGCAAGAGCACCCAGAATACTGCAGCCCCATCTCGGGACAACATTTTACAAACCACCTACCCCGACCAGCAAAGTCAGGGAGACTGAGGAGAGACCAGCTTCACCTTCAGCAGCAGTGCCTCCTAGCACAGCTCTTATTCCCCTGAGTCATGTGGAGAAATCTGTTCCAGAGGCAGACAGCACATCAGCTTATGCTTTGAAACCAGCTGCTGAGCCTAAAGAGAACTGTGAGGAGGTTGGCCTGCCTGACATGAATCCAATGTGCCAGGGACTCAGGCTAAAACAAATGGAAGAGTTGCAAGACCTTGAATTTGAAATGCCACAGTTTGTGTAGGTTTTCAAAATTCAGTTTTTCTTTTTCTTGTTTCATTTTTATGTATTGTGTTTATTTTATGAAAGAATGTTGTAACAGAACCCCTTTTGTATAGGATTGCCAAAGTGTATATTATGCCTTTTGGCCTGTATTGTGTTTGCTACTCATATAGAATGATAGTGTTTTAGTCATATAGAATGTTAGTGCTCACTGGTATTGTCTTTAAATTCTGTTTTTGAAGTTATGCATAAAATAAGTATTATAATTTTAAATTTAATATAATTTTCTCTATAATATGATTCATGTAAATGCATCCTTAATGTATAATATTGTTCTCAATAAATAGGGGCAGTAGGGGAAAATGAGCTTTATTTTGGAGCAAACCTGGTGCTGATTCATAAAATGCTTCTGAATGCAAGTGCCTGAAAAATGTTGATTGGGGTATGAATATATTTTTTTCCCACATAATGTTCTAGTGCATCTTTGACCACTTGTGTTGTTATAGCATGTATGGAAGCATTGGCAATTCACTTAACATTTAAATATTTACATAGTGGCCTAAAAGCTTGCGAATCTGTTTTTACTAGCATTCTACTTGTCAATTTTTACATATGGTCATTAATACAATTGTAGAAAGAAAAGGCACTTCAATACTAAAAAGTTTGAGACATTGGCAGAGACAAGACAGACGGACAGAGTTGAGGCATCTCGAGTGTAAGAGACCTGTAACCTCACTCCTCTCAGCTGCGGCCTGTTGCTGGATTGCCTGCGACTTCTGGCTGTCTGCTGAGGAGAGCAACTGGCCAACAGCTAGGGCAAGATGAAGCTCTCTCTGGTGGCCGCGGTTCTGCTGCTGCTCTGCGCAGCATGGCTGAGGAGGATGACAAGAAAAGGACATGGGTACCGTGGTCGGCATCGACCTGGGGTCCACTTACTCCTGCATTGGGGTGTTCAAGAATGGCCACTGGAGATCATCTCCAATGATCAGGGCAAGTGCATCAGGCCGTATTATGTGGCCTTCACCCCTGAAGAAGAACATCCGATCCGAGATACAGTCAAGAATCAGCTCACCTCAGATCCTGAGAACACAGTCTTCGATGCCCAGCGGCTCATTGGCAGCACTGGGAATGACCCTTCTGTGCAGCAAGACATCAAGTTCTTGCCTTTCAAAGTGTTTGAAGAGAAACATAAACATAAACCATACATTCAGTTTGATATTGGAGGTGGGCAAACTAAGACATTTGCTCCAGAAGAAATCTCTGCTATGATTCTCACTAAAATGAAAGAGACTGCTGAGGCTTATTTGGGAAAGAAGATTACCCATGCAGTTGTTACTGTACCAGCCTATTTTAATGATGCCACTGGCAAGAAACCAAAGATGCTGGAACTATTGCTGGTCTGAATGTTATGAGGATCATCAATGAGTCTACAGCAGCTGTATTGCTTATGGTCTGGATAAGAGGGAGGGAGAGAATAACATCCTGGTGTTTGATCTGGGTGGTGGAACCTTCTATGTGTCTCTTCTCCCCATTGACAATTTGATGTTTTCGAAGTCATGGCCACCAATAGAGATACTCATCGGGATGGAGAAGACTTTGACCAGCGTGTTATGGAACATTTCATCAGGCTGTACAAAAAGAAGACTGGCAAAGATGTTAGGAAAGAAAACAGAGCTGTGCAGAAACTCCAGCGTAAAGTAGAAAAGGCCAAGTGGGCCCTGTCTGCTCAACATTAAGCAAGAATTAAAATTGAGTCCTTCTATGAAGGAGAAGACTTTTCTGAAACACTGACTCAGGCAAAATTTGAAGAGAAAACATGAAGCCTGTTCAGAAAGTACTGGAGGATTCTGACTTGAAGAAGTCTGATATTGATGAGATTGTTCTTGTTGGTGGCTCTACTCAAATTCCAAATATTCAACAACTTGTTAAAGAGTTCTTGAATGGCAAGGATCCATCCTGTGGCATAAACCCGGATGAGGCTATTGCATATGGTGACACTGTCCAAGCTGGTGTACTCTCTGATGATCAAGATACAGGTGACCTAGTACTGCTCCATGTATGTCCCCTGACACTTGGTATTGAAACTGTGGGAGGTGTCATGACCAAACTGATACCAAGGAACAATGTGGTACCCACCAAGAAGTCTCAGATCTTTTCTACAGGTTCTGATAATCAACCTACTGTTCCACTCAAGGTCTATGAAGGTAAAGGACCCCTGAAAAAATACAACTGCCTTCCGGGTACATTTGATCTCACTGGAATTCCTCCTGTGGGGTCCCCCAGATTAAAGTCACTTTTGAGATAGATGTGAATGTTATTCTTTGGGTGACAGCTGAAGGCAAAGGTAAAGAGAACAAAAATAAGATTACAATTACCAATGACCAAGATTGCCTGACACCTGAAGAAATTGAAAAGTTGGTTAATGATGTTGAGAAGTTTGCTGAGGAAGACAAAAGAATCAAGGAGTTAATTGATACTAGGAATGAGTTGGAAAACTACGCCTACTCTCTAAAGTATCAGATTGGAGATAAAGAAAAGTTGGGAGGCAAACTTTCCTCTGAAGATAAGGAGACCATGGAAAAAGCTGTAGAGGAAAAGATTGAATGGCTGGAAAGCCACCAAGAAGCTGACATTGAAGACTTCAAAACTAAAAAGAAGGAACTAGAAGAAATTGTTCAGCCAATTATCAGCAAATTCTATGGAAATGTAGGCCCTCCCCAAACTGGTGAAGAGGATACGGCAGAAAGAGATGAGTTGAAGACACTGATCTGCTAGTGCTGTAATATTGTAAATACTGGACTCAGAACTTTTCTTAGGAGAAAACTGAGAGAACTGAAGTCTCGAATGTAATTGGAATCTTCACCTCAGAGTGGAGTTGAAAATGCTATAGCCCAAATGGCTGTTTACTGCTTTCCATTAGCAGTTGCTCACATGTTTTGGGGAAGAGAGAGAGGAGGAATTTGCTATCTTAAAAAACTGGATATAGAAATGTGGGTCAGGATGTGTGTTCACCTCAGAAATGTTCTATTTAACAACTGGGTCATACACATCTGGGGTAGGAACTTTTTTCTACCGTGACACCAATAAATGTTTGTTATTTAAAAAAAAATACTAAAAGTTTGGAACTGTCATAAAATAAAAATTTGTACAGATAAAGCTAAGGGAAAAAACACTATCAGAAGCATTAAAACCTTCTAAAGCCAAATAACTAAACTATATAATTTAAATTATATTTACATATTATATATTATATACTACATATTATAGATTTACATATATCTATATGATATAAGTTTTTTATATATAATTATAATATAATCCATGTTTTATATATTATATTAATATTAATTGTACTAGTATAATGATTGTATTATTCTCTTATTAATAATAGAAATTATATTATTATATAATTACATTACAATGATATGCAATATCATATAAATTAATATAAATCTATTATATGATATATAATAAATATGTTATATATAATAAAATAATATTTATATATTATTTTATTATGTGTATATATAATATATATGTATTTCATATATTATATATAATTTATATGAAATACATATGAATCATAAACATTTCGAAATGTAATATATATAATTTATATAATGTATATACTTATATATTTATATATTAATATATATAATTTTATATAAATATATAAGTATGTTATGTAAATATTATATAAATTATATATAATATATTATTATGAATATATAATATGAATATATAATATATTTATATATTAATATACATAAAATTTATATATAATTTATATATTTTTATTGTGTATATATATGATAAAATAAATGTATTATGTATAATATAATATAAATTAGAATGTTATATAAATATATTGTATTTAATTTATATTATATATGTATTATATAATATGCAATACATTTATATAATATTATAATTTAAATTATATAGATAAATTATGTCTTATTTGGCTTTAGATGATTTTAATACATTTGATAGTTTTTAACCCCTTAACTTTATCTGTATAAATTTTTATTTTATGACATTTTTAACCTTTTTTGTATTTTTTTAATGGTCTTAAAAATGCGTGCTTCAGATATTTTTAATTTCAGTGCATTTTCTCTTGACATTATGAGGGTTTGGTTAAAACCATTCCTTTGGATGTATGCCTGTAATCCCAGTAGCTTGGGAGGCTGAGACAGGTGGATCTCAAGTAGAAATCCAGCCTCAGCAATGACAAAACTCTTAGCAACCCTGTCTTTAAATAAAATTCAGAATAAGACTGGGGATGCGGCTCAATGGTTGAGTGTCGCTTAGTTCAATTTCCAGTTCCCCCCAAAAAAATCCTTTTGTATGAAATGTTTTAACTTATAAATCACTTTACATACCTTTTCTACCAGACTATCAACCAGTGAAAACGTATATGTCATTAGAATTGTGCAATAATTTATTTAAGTTCATTTTGGGAGTATAGTAAATCACATTGTTTGCAATTTGAGAGATGTAGATGACTGAATGTGTTTCACTTATAAAATACCCAGTTTTTATAAACTAGTCCATTCCTGTTATTTTCTGGGTTTCCTCATCTTGCCTAAAATATGATGTAAAAAGGACAAAAATAAAATAGCCTTCTTTGGTATGTGTGAACTATATTGTGAGTCAGTGTTTTTGTATGATCGTATTATACTTGATAAAAATTATATGTACAGGTTTATACACACATTATTATATGTAAATTATTTCAAGTACAATAAGTTATTGTGGCTTCTCTGAAATTGTTGCCTCTTGGAGTATGATACTTTAAGATTATTTACTATTGACTCAGTGATCAACACATGGGCTCATCACTTGACTATGATATGAAATGGGTTTTAGGGCATGTTGTCTTATAGTTCTCCATAACATTAAGGACTAAGGAGAAATGAACAAATGGCCTTTTTAATGCTAAAGCCGTTTTTTAGCCTTCCTTATACAAAATACAAGAATCAAATTGGTTTGAAAACTTAAAAATAAAATCAGAGCTAACATTTATTGAGCTTTGTGTATTTAGACTTTACCAAGTTGAAATTTCACAGCAACCTCTAATGGGTAAGGAAGCATTTTATAATTCCTGTGTTACAGATGAGGAAACTGAGGCTTAGCGAAGTGACATGCTTTTAGTTTTCAGAGATGCAGCAAGCAGAATTGAATCTCAAATACAGGATTGTGAAACTTTGATTAGTGCTTCTTTTTTGGAGTACCAGAGAGCCACATCTGCCACAGTCTGGCTGGGCACAAAATCACGAGCAACTCACTGCCTTGTAGATTCAAACAGCAATTCTTTATTCCCGAACTCACACTGGCACTCTACAATCACGTTCTGGGGAAATTCACATTCTGGGCCAAATCCACTGGGCTCTGAATCCCAAATACTCTCTGAATCCCACAAGAACTCAATGGGAACTCAAAGAGCGGGCAAAACTGAGGCAGCAGGATAAGCCCTATTCCCAGCAGGGTACACCTTAAACCTGGAACAGCCCTGAACCCAGGGAGCGGGATACTCCCTAATCTCAGCAGGATACACCCTAAACCTGGATCCGCCCTGGTCCTTGAGCAAGGTCCCTTTACTCAAGCATACATGCAATGTCACTGCAAATGACCTGGGTCCAATATGGAGAGTCCTTCCTCTAAGCAACATTGGGTAGGCTGACAAATTGCCATGCGTCATTCCTACTTGGCAATGGCTCTCAGCACACAACCACAATCCTATTTTGTTTTTTATTTAGAGCAGGGTCTCACTGAATTTCTTAGCACCTTGCTTTTGTTTTGCCCAGGCTGGCTTTGAACTTGCAATTCTCCTGCCTCAGCCTCCCAGTGGGATTACAGACATGAGCCACTGTGCCTGGCTGGTTAGTGCTCTTAATGAATGTGATTACTAAATAATAGCAGGAAACACTGAACAATAGAAAATGCATCTTTCCATGTTTTTATTGTAAAATACACTTACAATTTGCCATTTAGACCATTTTGAAGTGTACAGTTAAGTCACACTAAGTATATTCACATTGCCCAAGGTGGCGTGTATTGCTGCATCATCAGTTGACTGAAAGCAGAAGGGGGGGAAAGGGATGTGAATGATGTGTGAAGCCTCTAATATAAGGGCATTCATTCTGTTAAAAATATAGAGCCCCATGACCTAATCACATGTTTTGACTTATTAATCACTTTACATACTTTTTCTACCTGTACTATCAACCAGTGAAAACGTACATGTCATTAGAATTGAGAAACAATTTATTTAAGTTGATCTGGAGAGTATAGTAAGTCTCATTGTCCCTTTGGCTGCTGTCACAATGGTGATTGTCACAACATACACATTTGGGAAGAACATATTCAGACCATAGCAACCATGTTTAATACACTTTAAAGAGAAATCCTGGATAATCATGGCCGCTGCGTACCGGGGGTTGCTGAAGTGCTGAGCGTGGTGCTCAGAGCAGTGGCTTTAAGTAAGATTTCGTGAAGCTTGTTAGAGTTCCTTTCACTGTTAATCTGTAGCGGATCACTTTGCCAAGTAGCATGAAGAACAAAGAGATTGAAAAGGAGACGCTTGGCTCCTGGACGCATTGCTGCTCAGAGCCAGAGGTGCTTTGCTCCCATCTGCTTCCTCTTTTGCTTCGCTCTGGGCAGAGAAGCTGAATGTGTAATGTGTAAGTACCCGAGGCAAAGAAAGCTCACTGCGCCCCGCTTTTTGAATATTTTTTATTCCGGGAGAGTTTGTGGATTGGGATTTTTTGCTGGGCCTTGGTTTCTGTGCGGAAAATTCACTCCGTGGGAGCCGCCATTTGCTTTCTGCTTGCTGTCTTGCTTGCTCTGTTTGCACTGTCTGGCAGCGGCATCTAGAGGTTGCAACTTGGCATTGCATCTAATAGACTTAAGAACTTTGTGAATAAGCCAATGTGTCAATAACAACTCATGCTCTTATCACCTTAGAGAAAAGACTTGTGGCTTATTAAGTCTATGAAGATAAAGGACCCCTGAAAAAAGACATCCACCTTCCGGGTACATTTGATCTCACTGGAATTCCTCCTGTGGGGTCCCCCAGATTGAAGTCACTTTTGAGATACATGTGAATGCTATTCTTTGGGCGACAGCTGAAGACAAAGGTGCAGAGAACAAAAATAAGATTACAAATACCAATGACCAAAATTGCCTGACACCTGAAGAAATTGAAAAGATGGTTAATGATGTTGAGAAGTTTGCTGAGGAAGACAAAAGACTCAAGGAGTGCACTGATACTATGAATGAGTTGGAAAGCTATGCCTACTCTCTAAAGTATCAGATTGGAGATAAAGAAAAGTTGGGAGGCAAACTTTCCTCTGAAGATAAGGAGACCATGGAAAAAGCTGTAGAGGAAAAGATTGAATGGCTGGAAAGCCACCAAGAAACTGACATTAAAGACTTCAAAACTAAAAAGAAGGAACTAGAAGAAATTGTTCAGCCAATTATCAGCAAACTCAATGAAAGTGTAGGCCCTCCCCCGACTGGTGAAGAGGATACAGCAGAAAGAGATGAGTTGAAGACACTGATCTGCTAGTGCTGTAATATTGTAAATACTGGACTCAGAACTTTCCTTTGGAGAAAACTGAGAGAACTTAAGTCTCGAATGTAATTGGAATCTTCACCTCAGAGTGGAGTTGAAAATGCTATAGCCCAAGTGGCTGTTTACTGCTTTCCATTAGCAGTTGCTCACATGTTTTGGGGAAGAGAGAGAGAGGAGGAATTGGCTATCTTAAAAAACTGGATATAGAAATGTGGGTCAGGATGTGACTCAGAAATGTTCTATTTAACGATTGGATCATGAAAATCTGGTGTAGGAACTTTTTTCTACCATAAGTGACACTAATAAATGTTATTTTAAAAAAAAATACTAAAAGTTTGGAACTGTCATAAAATAAAAATTTGTACAGATAAAGCTAAGGGATAACTATCAGAAGCATTAAAACCATCTAAAGTCAAATAACAAAACTATATAATTTAAATTATAATATATTTATATATTATATATTATGTATTATATATTATATACTATATATTATAGATTTACATATATCTATATGATATATTATAAGTTGTTTATATATAATTATAATATAATCCTTATGTTTTATATATTATATTAATATAAATCATACTAATATAATAATTGTATTATTATCTTATTAATAATAAAAATTATATTATTATATAATTACATTACAATGATATGCAATATAATATAAATTAATATAAATCTAAATATATTATACAATATATAATAAATG
Source organism: Spermophilus citellus (assembly GCF_964194105.1). Lineage (NCBI taxonomy): Eukaryota > Metazoa > Chordata > Mammalia > Rodentia > Sciuridae > Spermophilus > Spermophilus citellus. The sequence continues at coordinate 50,505,465 of NC_138191.1, read as the reverse complement.
TTATATATAATAAAATATTTATATATTTAATTTATATATTATTTTATTATATGTGTATATAATATATATGTATTTCATATATTATATATACTTTATATTAAATACATTTGGATCATAAACATTTTGATATGTAATATATATATAATTTATATAATATATACTTATATATTTATATATTAATATATAATTTATATATAAATATATGTATTTTATGTAAATATATTATATAAATTATATATAATATATTATCATTAATATATAATATATTTATATATTAATATACATAAAATATATATAATTTTTATATTTTATTATATGTATATATGATAAAATAAATGTATTATATATAATATGACATAAATTAGAATGTTATATAATTATATTGTATTTAATTTATATTATATATGTATTATATATTTATATAATATATTTATATAATAGTATAATTTAAATTATATAGATAAATTATGTCTTATTTGACTTTAAATGATTTTAATACATTTGATAGTTTTTAACCCCTTAACTTTATCTGTATAAATTTTTATTTTATGACATTTTTAACCTTTATTGTATTTTTTATAATGGTCTTAAAAAATGTGTGCTTCAGATATTTTTAATTTCAATGCATTTTCTCTTGACATTATGAGGGTTTGGTTAAAACCATTCCTTTGGATGTATGCCTGTAATCCCAGTAGCTTGGGAGGCTGAGACAGGTGGATCTCAAGTAGAAAGTCAGCCTTAGCAATGGCAAAACTCTTAGCAACCCTTTCTTTAAATAAAATTCAGAATAAGACTGGGGATGCGGCTCAATGGTTGAGTGTCCCTTAGTTCAATTTCCAGTACCCCCCCCCAAAAAAAAATCCTTTTGTATGAAATGTTTTGACTAATAAATCACTTTACATACTTTTTCTACCTGGACTATCAACCAGTGAAAACGTATATGTCATTAGAATTGAGAAACAATTTATTTAAGTTGATTTTGAGAGTATAGTAAGTCTCATTGTCCCTTTTGCTGCTGTCACAATGGTGATCGTCACAACATATACATTTGGGAAGAACATATTCAGACCATAGTAACCATGTTTAATACACTGTAAAGAGAAATCCTTCTGGGGAAAGAATGTTGTTTTAAATCATGTGGAAAGTCCTTTCTAACTCTGAACCTAAGATTGTAGGTAAATAGATCTTGATTCTAGTTGGGCTGTTTCCAAATATATGTCCATAGACATGGCAGTGCCCTGTGCTGATGCAGCTTGCATCCTGAGGCTTCAGCTACCAGCCAGGGATCACTGCACTGTGGCCCTGGTTCCATCTCCATCTTGCTACTAACATGAACTGATGTCAGTATTAGATTGTAGGATTTAAGGACTGTTGTGTAGTTTAAAGCTTTAGGTTGTTAATATTTAATTACAATAATTAAACAAACATTTAATGACAATTTACTATATACCATCACTATGCTAGATAACAGAGACAAGACAATCTTTAAAAACACTGGGCTGGAATAAAGCTCACAGTTAAGTGCTTGCATAACATGTGCAAGGCTCTGTGTTTAATTTCCAATACTAAAAACAAACAAAAAACCTTTCTGTATTTGTGAAACTTACAACCAAGTACTATCAGGAATTGGTAGCTAACTCTCAGTGGATTCTATTTCACATTTGAAAAAGTCAGATTTGTTTAACTACCATGCTTTCAAGAAAAAATAGCAGAATGTCCTCTAATAAAGTCTGAGAATAGGAGTAAACTTTTAAATTGAAGCTAAAATTATGTAACTTGTATTATTTCAAAAATGTTATTTCCGGGCTGGGGATGTGGCTCAAGCGGTAGCGCGCTCGCCTGGCATGCGTGCGGCCCGGGTTCCATCCTCAGTACCACATACAACAAAGGTGTTGTGTCCGCCAAAAACTAAAAACTAAATATTAAAAAAAAATGTTATTTCCCATTGGTAAAATTCTTATCTTCCCCTTGAAACTGCAGAGTGAACACTGGGGAGCTTAACCACTGAGTCACATTCAGAGATCTTATTTTTTGAGACAGGATCTCACTAATTTATTGAGACTGGCTTTGAGCTTATAATCCTCCTGCCTCACACTCCCAAGCCACTGGGATTAAAGGCATGGACCTCCCACTCCTAAAATTGTAATTATCATATTTGTGCACCCAGCTTTCTTTCAGGAGACTTTAATTGAAAACTCTCCCGAAGGCTGGGATGTGTTTCAGTGGTAGAGCACTTTCCTTGCATGCTGAGGCCCTGGGATTGAGCTCCAGTGCTAGAGAGAAGGAAGGAAGGAAGGAAGGAAGGAAGGAAGGAAGGGAGGGAGGGAGGGAGGAAGAAAAAGGAAGGAAGAAGAAAAAAGGAATGAAAAAAGGAAGGAAGGAATAAGGAAGGAAGGGGGAAGAGAGAGAAAGAGTGGGAAGGAAGGAGGAAGAAAGGAAGGGAAGGAAAAAGATTAGGAAAAGAAAATTATAATGAACACCAATTAAAATGTCTTCTGCTAACCTACATATTAGTCATTCAATACAGGAACCAAAACCCTTGTATGACTATTTAAATTAATTAAAATCATACAAAACCAAATTTCAGTTCTTCAGTCCCACCACTTATTTCAAGAACTCAGTAACCACATGGGCTGGTGGCTATCATACCTGACAGTGCAGTGCAGATACTGTACATTTCTGTCATGGCAGAAAGGTCTATTGGAAAACACTAAAAAAAGAGGAAGCATCACATCAAGATACTGGTATTGCGGATGTGTTAAAGATTATTCAATAAAATTCAACACCATACATGTTAAAAAAAAAAAAACACTTAGCAAATTGTGACCTACAAGAGGACATCCTGAAACCAAACAAAAAAAGGACCTTCTTAACAAGCCAGTCAAATCGGCAGCATCTCATTCATGATGTTGGCAAAATAACATCATTTAGAAAATAGCCTCTTTGCTTTGTATATACAAAAAAGCATCGTAATGAGTTTAAAAGTCAGAACTCTTGTATACAAATCTGGGTTGATTATCAATTGAATGTTACAAATAGAAAACCAACCAGGAAAACTAGTTCATCTAATGCATAATAGCACAGCACTATAATAACAGACTGGAGATTCTTCATGAAACAAAGCCAAGTGAGGGGTGTGTTACCACAGTGAAAGTTCTTTGTTGACTAACTGCTCAACAGGGATCAAACAAGACTTCTGAACTTCATAAGGAATTTCCTAACTTTTTTTGACTGTGGTCTGGTTTAGTGAATATACATATGTGAATATACTCTTTTAACTATATTTCATTTAATTTTTCCTAATATATTTTTTGTTGTAAGAGTTCATAAACACTGATTTAAAAAAACTACTTCTTGCTACTGAAGTTCTAGATACTAGTAGAGCTAAATTCAAATTGATATATGAAAATAGAATCCTATATGATAACTTTGATCTGAAATCTGGTATCAGGAATCATAAGGTCTAAAAACCACTGCACTGAAGTTTAGTAATTCCTATTTATTACATGCTAGGCATTATACAAAGTGCTTAATTCCATTTATCTTATTTACTTCTGTAACAACTGTGTGTTATGAAGTAGGTAGTATTAATCCTATAGCCTAACAGGCTGATTTTAGTTCAATAATGTGCTCCAAATTCTGCTCCCAATGAGTCGTTCAGTCAGAATTTGAACCCAGCTAGCTTCTATTAATTTTACTATCACAAGATCTAGAGCTCCTAATGAGGAATATTAAGAAAAGACAAGTTAAAATTTTTAATTTTGACTGCTTATTACATACCAAGTAATTCTAAGCCTGTTCCTTAGTAGATCATTAAGACCACATGCCAACATATCTCCACATAGGAGTCAGTCTTGACAGAGGAAGGCAGGAAGGGCTACTGCAATGGACTTGCCCAGGGCAGAACTGGAGCAGGAGCTGAGCCAGCACCCAGGCAGCTGGCTGCAGAGCCTGCACTCTTCATAGTGCTAGAAGTTCTGCAGGACTGTAAATATGTTCTGGTGTTTACCATCCAACCACAATGGTTCAGCTCCCTTCTATCAATGTGGAGAAGGGCCCAGGAGAGCAAATCCCATGAGCACTGCCTGGGAACCAGGGAAGAGAGGCCAGTAGCCTCAGGTGAAGAAGGAGGTCAGATGAGATGATGACCTGCAAGTGATGCTGGTGTGCCCCTGTCTGCAAACCACTGCCCAAGGATGTGGGAGAAGGACCAGGTGGCAGGGATGAGGACCATGGGCTATGAATAGGGCTATTGGAAAGCCATCAGACCACTGGCAAGGCACACAGTTCCACTATCTCAGAATATATAGTACACAATAAGAAAAGTTGATCTTAACCAGGTGATGGTGAAGTGTACTGAGAATTTAATAGGTCAGGTACTGTTCTAAGCACTTTTCATCTCAACAAACTCAAAGGAACTCCTAGTTGATCTACATAAGAGTTGGCCCTTTCTCATTCTGTGATTCCAAGAAGAGTTTGTGGTAATATTTAGTCCATGGCCAGTGCAGATGGTGTGAACAGTTTGGTCACATGGGGAAATCCTCAGGGAGTTTAAATTAAAGACACAGACACCATTTTACCTTTAAATCAGCTCTGGGATGGCTCCTCAGACCATCAGCTTCAAGCTCCCTAGGAGGACAGTGAGGTTTTACTGAAGAGGAGAGAGAGAGGGAGAGAGAGAGAGAGAGAGAGAGAGAGAGAGAGAACACGCAAACACGCTAGGGAGAGGGCTTTTATTGGGGAAAAAAAATTCTGGGGAAAATTTCATCCAATGAAGGTCAAGTGGGGACAATGTGGCAAGGTCAGGTGCAATGATTGGATCTTTGGGGCAGTGGTGAGACACACCTCCACACAGAAAACCTCTCAAACCCAAGAAAGGTGGGGAGAGCTCTGCCACATTAAAAGTGTCTGAGCACCTCACACCTAGCCAGGGAGCAAACTCAGTCAGTTCAAGGATGGACTCCCACAGTGCTGCACTTCGAAGGGAAGGGAAACAAAAATATATAATGACTCCTCTCTAGGGAGCGGAGTAGCTCAGCAGCTTGTGGGTCACCCAGTTCCAGGAATGGGGGGTCCAGAAAACTCACCCAGTTCCAGAACTGCAGGGTTCTGGGAGATCACTCCATTGTAGGGTCTAGGATTCTTATCCAGTTCCTGGACTGCAGAATCTTGGGAGGCCTGTCGCCCCCAGCAGCAGCACAGGCAGCCAAACTAAAGGTTGCTGGAGTGAATTTCCTAGGACACCAAATAAAACACCCAAGACAGCTCCTCTGCCTCAAGCTACCCAAATGGGAGAGCAAGGAATGTCACGAGGGGCTGGTGAGAGTGAGCATGTCCAAGAGTGGACTTTTACTGGGGAGACCCTCATTCTTTAAAAAATTCCATCCAAAAAAGGTCAAGAGGGGCAGGGTTAAAAGGACAGGTAAGGTAATTCGACCCCTGGGGTTATAGGAAGGCATGCCTAAGCATGAAGACACATTCTGCTACTTCCAGGAGCAGGGCAGCCATCTAGGGCCACTTTAAATGTGGCCAGATCACTGGAAGTGACTGACAGAGCTGCAACCAATCAGGGAAGGAAAATGCTGGTCACTCAGAGCAACAGCCCCCCACAGAGGCCTATCCAGTTCTAGGGCTGGAAGGTCTAGGAAGCTCACACAGTTCCAGCATTGCAGGGTCCTGGGTCTTACCCAGGGTTGTAGGATTTTCTGACCTGTAGAATGAGGACTCAGCTCAGCCAATGCTCTGTTTTCTGAACCCATGGCACTACATTCATCTCAGCCCTTGCAAGTCTGGCTGCTCAGCTAGGTCCCAAGAAGTGATGTGAAACTTCAGTCAGATGTGGGTTATGACTGCTGTGGGCACTCACATGCCTCTTCCAGGAGGCACCCTACAGACCCAGCCAAGGCCCTGAGGGGCAGGGTGCACCAGAGACTGGTAGCACTGATGTGTGGCTTCACTACAGCCTGGCCCCATGGGGTAGGCTGTGACAGGGGCTGAGCTCAGGAGTGGCAGGCCACCAAGTGTGGGTGGTTTAGCAGTGCCTAAGTCTCAGGGAAGGTGGGGTGCCATGGCTGTTTGTCACCTGAGCAAGACACAATCCAGCAGTATTTCCAGTCCCCAGGGGCCATGGTCTAATAGCTGTGCTGGCAACAGGAGTGGGGTACACTGTCACCTCCTTCTCTTCTGGGAGCTCAGATGTGTGGACTCCAAGCAGTCCCCTCAGGAGAGCTGAGTGGCCTGAGAATACAAGAATCCTAGTAGTGAGTATGGAAGGTGTCCAAGGTTTGGGTGGGAGGTGCTGGGGTCCTCTTGCTTGATTAGTCCACACAGGGAGGTGGCTCCCTTGTTCTGAGCTGCTCCTGGCTGTTGATGGTGTGTCAGACACTAAGTGTGTCCTATTCTCTGTGTGAACATCCCAGGTTCCCATGCTCTATCTGGCTTCTGCTGATCCTTAGATGTGCTATGAGGCTCTCTTCACTTACCCTCACCAAAATGCATTGCTTATTTTGGGAGTTGTCTTTGTGGGAGGAAGGATGGTAGGGCTTCTAGTCAGACTTCTTGCTAGCATCTCTCCTCCCTAGAAATGTTTACTTTAAAATCAGAATAATCATACCCGGTATCACTATGTTTAATCAAATTTGTATTGGAGATCCTCATGAGTAAAATATAATGAGAATAAAAGAAAGTAGAAGAATGGAATACTAAAATATAGAAAGCTTAAACTTGCATTATTTTCAAATGATGACTATTTTTTTAATTTTTTAAATTTTAGATGGACCCAATATCTTTATTTTATTTTTTTAATGTGGTGCTGAGGATTGAGTGCCTTCCGCATGCCAGGTGAGCACACTACCACTTGAGCCACATCCCCAGCCCAAACTATTTATATTTTGGAAAAAAAAATGTAATCTCCAAAAAGATTATTTGAAATACTTATAGAAATTGTCAAGGTTCCTGAATAAAAGCTTGAGGTATAAAAGTAAAATTAAAGTTTAATATTCCAGTGGCAAATGATTAGAAATTGTGATTGAACAGGATATACTATTTACAATAGTATCAGAGACTGAAATTGCCTAAATAATCAAATAATAGACTTAAGACTTCTATAGACAAATTATAAAATTTTATTAGGGGATATTCAAAAGAACATAAATACATAAAGGCATATACTATATTTGTCAATATAAGACTTAGTCTAGATCATTTTTAAAAGTATTTTTAAGGTAGCCAGGTGCGGTGGCGCACACATGTAATGCCAGCAGCTCAGGAGGCAGAGACAGGAGGATCATGAGTTCAAAGCTAGCCTCAGCAAAAGCAGGCACTAAGCAATTCAATGAGACCTTGTGTCTGAAATAAAATACAAACTAGGGCTGGGGATGTGGCTCCATGGTAGACTGCCCCTAAATTCAATCCCCAGTACATCCTCCCCCCACCAAAGTATTTTGAAGGCTAAAACACCATGAAATCTAAAAAGGAACCTGGAGTGGGTCTGGCCTATCAATTAGCTATTAAGCTATTATTATAATAAATTAAGCTATTGTCATTATAAAGTTGCTCTGATTAAAATAGTATAATGCTGGTGCAGACGTAGAAATTACATTAAGTACAAAACTACTTTGATGTAACAGCAACCTCCTATCAATTAGACATTCCATTTTGCATGAAAACACAGAGGCTCACAAAACAACTCAGCATTCTAGAATCACAGAGTCTTTGAAGAATTTTAAAATGTTCAGTAAAATGCAAGAGGAAATTCATTGCAAAATTACATACTAGGGTAGTGTGCAAGAAGAATGCAGAATGGAAGCAATATACAATCTAAATGTCTGAATGTTCTATTCCTCATGACATACCCACTCCATGCACACATAAGGCTTTCTCTGTAACAGTGTAAGAGGTTCATTGTGAGGACCAGACTGAAGGTAAGCAAGGCTTCTCAGCAGAGGGAGTTTTCTGAGAGCCATGCACTCTTGCTCTTTTGGGAGATGCAGGGGCAACACTATTGGTCAAAGCCACAATTCTCTCTTTTTTAAAATTTTTAATTTGTTTTAATTAGTTATACATGACAGTAGAATGCACTTATATACTTTGATATATCATACATAGATGGGATACAATTTCTCTTTTTCTGAGTGTACATATTGTAGAATCACATTGGTCATACAGTCACATATATATAAAGTAATAATGTCTGTTTCATTCTACTATCTTTCTTATCCCCATATCCCCTGCCTTCCCCTCCTTTCACTTCCTTCTACCTAAGGTAATGATATTTTTTTGCATTACAATTCTTAATACACATATATACCACAATTTTTGCATTTTTGTTTGTATATAAAGTATGTTGACACCCAATTCAAGTCTTCATACATCACATTTCACCATCCTTGCTAATCCCCTGCCCCCTCCCTTTCTCTCCTACCCCTTTACCCTATTTCTCCCATGCTCTCCCTCCCAACCCCACCATAAGTCAACCTTCTTATATCATAGAAAACATTCAGTATTTGTTTTGTGGGGATTGACTAACTTCACTTAGCATTATCTTCTCCAGCACCATCCATTTACATGCAAATGCCATGGTTTTGTTCTTTTTTAATGCTGAGTAAAATTCCATTGTGTATATATGCCACATTTTTTTATCCATTCATCCACTGAAGGACATCTAGGTTGGCTCATGTCTATTTTATTCTACTACCTTTCTTATCCTCACATCCCTGCCTTCCCCTCCTTTAGCTATTGTGAATTGTGCTGCTATAAACATTGATGTAGCTGTGTCCCTGTTGTATGCTGTTTTTAAGTCCTTTGGATATAGTCCGAGGAGAGGAATAGCTGGGTCAAATGGTGGTTCCATACGTCCATACTGTTTTCTATATTGGCTGCACCAATTTCCAGTCCCACCAGCAGTATATGAGTGTACCATTTTCCCCACATCCTCACCAACACTTATTGTTGTGTGTCTTCATAATAGCTGCCATTCTGACTGGAGTCAGATGATATCTTAGAGTGGTTTTGATTTGCATTTCTCTGATTGCTAGAGATGATGAGCATTTTTTTCTTATATTTATTGATTGATTGTATATCCTCTTCTGAGAAGTGTCTGTTCAGATCCTTAGCCCATTTGTTGATTGGGTTATTTGTTTTATCGGTGTTTAGCTTTTTGAGTTCTTTGTGTACCCTAGAGATTACTGCACTATCTGATATGTGAGGTGTAAAGATTTGCTCCCAAGATGTAGGCTCTCTGTTCACCTCACAGATTGTTTCTTTTGCTGAAAAGAAACTTTTTAGTTCGATTCCATCACCTTTATTGATTCTTGGTTTTAATTCTTGTACAGTAAGAGTCTTATTAAGAAAGTTGGGCCTAATCCCACATTATGAAGATTAAGACCTTTTTTTTCTTCTATTAGACACAGAGTCTCTCACAACTCTCTTTACAATACTGAGTAAGTGGCAATTATTTTACTAGGGTAGACTTTTCATAGGGTCAGTGTTGAGGGCCACACCGAGTCGGGATGACGCATGGCATTTTTGCCAGAAGTAGTGTTGATATGTGACGCTAGTGAGCCATTAAGATGATGACTTTTGAGTTCTGGCGGAGTTCCCGTTGAGTTCCACTTGAGCTCTCGCGGGGATTCCCGGAGAGTTTCCCATTGGTTGGGGAAGTGCCGGAGGAGGGATTTTTCCAGTTGCTGGTTCCTGGAGGAGCCGCATGGCGTTCGGGGGAGTACACGGGAGCGTGTGTGGAGTGTGCTGGTGGAGTTCAGAAATAAAGTTTGTTCCTGCTTCAGTGGCTCGTGATTTGTGCCCAGCCAGACTGCAGCATTTGGCGGCCCATGCGGGGAACGCCTGAAGCTCGGATGTAAGTGAATTTGTTCGCCCCTAAGGGAAGGCGAGAGAATGGGTGACCATTTCAAAAAACAATGTGTTCTTGTTTTGATTTGTTTTGTTTTTGTTTCAAGTTGCCTATCCCTAGAACTTTCTCAGGCAAACTGGGAAAAATGGTTGGCTCAAGGTTTAAGGTTGTTCGCCCCTAAGGAAGAGATAGAAATACACCACAAATGCACATGTCAAGAAAATAGGAAAATCGATACAATGATTTTTTTGTTCCATTTTTGTTTCATTCTGTTTTGGTTTTGTTTTGTGTTATCTTGTTGGGTTGGTTTATCTTTTTAGTAGATTAGAAATTAGTAAAAAACAAACTGAAAGAGTGTTAAGTAAATTGTTAGAGGTCCAGAATATGGTAGAAAACATGTTAGATCAAGCAAAAAAGAAGATTTCTCGAGCTAGTCAGACAGAGGAAGAAAATTTAAAGGAAGAAAGCTTAGAAGAGAAACAGCTATCAGGGGGGAAGCTACAACAGGAGGCTGCTACTAACACTGTTCTATCACCAGAGGGCATAATTCAACCAACAGCTCCATCTATGGAGATAGCTGAGTGGCCCTCAACCCCTGTAGTTGATAGATGGGATCCTGAGACAGGACCTCAAAGATTAGCATGCCCTGTACTTGAGCAGGCAGGAGGGCAGCGAATTCACTGTGCTTTAGATTTCAAAACAGTGAAGCAGTTAAAGGAGGCTGTAACAACCTATGGTCCTCAAGCACCCTTCACTGTAAGCATGGTTGAATCCATTACCAACTTGGACATGATGCAAGCAGACTGGGCTAGCATGTGTAAAGCTGTGCTAAATGGAGGACAATATTTGTTATGGAAGGTAGCCAATGAGGAATTATGCATGGAGATGGCTAGGCGATATGCAGCAGCCGATTATCCTCAGAGAAATCTAGATATGTTGTTAGGAAAAGAACCTTAGGAGGATCAGCAGCAACAAATTAAATATGATCCTGCTATATATGCACAAATTGCTGCAGATGCAGTTAGGGCATGGAAGACTTTACAAGGACATGGAGATTTACAAGGTCAATTATCTAAGGTAATACAGGGAGCTAATGAACCTTACCCTGAATTTGTAGATAGGCTTATTCAAACAGCTATCAGAGTTTTTGGGAATACAGAACAAGCAATGCCATTAATAAAAACAACTGGCTTATGAGCAAGCAAATCGTTGGTGCAGAGAGGTCATTAGACCAAGGAAACATGGAGATTTAAACAAATATATTAAATTATGTAGAGACATTAATGAACAAGGGCAAGTCTTGGCAGCTGCAGTACAACAGGCTTCAGATGCCAGGCCAAAAACATGCTACAATTGTGAACAAACAGGACATTTTAAAAGGAGTTGCCCCATAGGAGGAGGGTTTAACAAAGCTAGGTATCAAAGGAGTAGAATACCTGGTATTTGCCCATGATGCCATAGAGGGAGACATTGGGCTAATGAATGTCATTCTCAAACCACCATAGAGGATACTCCGTTATCAAAAAACAGACAAGGACCAGGTGTTAACCCACAATATCGGGGAGAAAGGCATCGGGCTCCATTGCCAAAAAACGGACAGGGGGGCCCAATGTTCTGGGGCCCATGACCACAAATATATGGGGCACTAGGAACCCAGAAACACTATGGAGGAACCCAGCAACACCATCAGGGTAGTGCCCAGGACTCATTATCCATCAGATCTCTCATCAGATGAACCAGAGGGAGCACAGGTTTGGACATCTGCGCCTCCACCAGAGCAGTACTAACTCCAGAGATGGGAGTTCAAATCATTCCCACAGTAGTAAAAGGACCTCTTCCACAAGGAACAGTAGGCTTATTGTTAGGACACAGTTCTTCTACTCTAAAAGGACTTATGATAAGTCCTGGGGTAATTGATCTGATTATGAAGGTGAAATAAAAATTATAGCTAATTCTCCAAAGGGTATATCAGTAATTTCACCAGGAGATAGAATAGCACAGTTATTAATAATACCCAGCCTGCATGATACATTTTCCAGCCGTACTATAGAAAGAGGTTCCAGGGGATTAGGCTCCACAGGTGTAGATTGGACTATGCTGTCTTTAAATTTAGATTCTCACCCCATGCTAAAACTAAATATTCAAGGACATGAATTTAATGGGCTACTGGATACAGGTGCAGACTTTAGCATCATATCTCATCAAGAATGGCCAAAACATTGGCCATTAAAACAAGCCACTCAAATGCTTTGAGGCCTAGGAGTGGTGACTAATCACCATAGAAGTGCAATGGTATTAGATTGGAAGGATCCTGAAGGATGTGAAGGAACTATACAGCCATATGTATTGGATCATCTTCCTATAAATCCATGGGGATGAGATGTCCTAGATCAATTAGGTTTGACATTAACAAATAACATCAATCCAAATGTGCCCACTATTAAGGCTAGACAAGGTTTTAGGAAAGAAAAAAGATTAAGAGAACAAGAACAAGGTATAGCAGCACGAATTCAAATAGATCAAGGAATAAATAGACATGGATTGGGATTTCAGAAGGGGTCACTGAGACAATAAAAATTACTTGGAAATCAGAAAGACCAGTAGGGGTTCCTCAGTGGCCCCTGACTAAAGAAAAGATACAAGTAGCCCATGACCTGGTCAAACAACAATTAGTGGAGGGACATATACAACCTTCCATATCTCCCCATAATACTCCCATTTTTGTCATTAAAAAGAAATCTGGTAAATGGAGATTATTGCAAGATTTAAAAGCCATTAATAATGAGATATTATGGGACCTGCTCAATTGGGGATCCCTCAATTGTCTGCTTTGCCAAAAACCTGGTGTGTTTTAGCTATAGATATTAAAGATTTTTTTTTCAATTCCAATTCATCCTGAGGATAGTCCACGTTTTGCATTTACTATCCCTGCACTAAATCATGAAGGTCCTGATCAGAGATATGAATGGAAAATACTCCCTCAAGGGATGGCTAACAGCCCAACTATATGTCAAATTTATGTTAACAAAGCAATCCAGCCACCTAGAAATCAAAATCCTGAACTGCAAATATTTCACTATATGGATGATGTATTATTAGCACATAAAGATAAAAACACATGCTAGAATGTTATGCCACACTTACAAATTTATTAAAAATTATAATCTAGAGATAGCAATAGATAAAGTACAATTAAATTTTCCAATTAATTATTTAGGAGTTCTATTATCCTCAACCATGGTCTGTCCACCAAAAATTCAAATACGAGTAGATCACCTCAAATCACTTAACGACTTTCAAAAGTTATCAGGAGACATAAATTGGATAAGGCCTTATCTAGGCTACCAACAGGAGAGTTGGGACATTTATTTGACATCCTAAAAGGTCCATCAGATCCAAATTCACCCTGCATGTTGACACCTGAAGCAAGAAAGGCATTAAAAATTATTGAAACATATATGGAAAATATGCATTTGGATAGAATTGATATGTTTGCCTTTATTATTTATTGTAATACCAACAAAAATATTCCTACAGGAGTATTTTGTCAAGAAGTTCCATTATTGTGGATACATTTATCTTGTTCTCCTAACACTATTCTTACTAGGTATCCTGAGGCTGTAGGACAATTAATACTCAAAGGAATAAAAGCAGCAAAGGGAGTGTTTGGAATTTCTCCCAATAAAATTATTACCCCATATACTAAGGATAAAATTGATGAGTTAGCTAATGAGTTAAATACTTGGGCAATAATCATGTGTAAATCTAATGTTTCATTTGATAACTACTTACCATCTAACCCTTTGTTGTCTTTTTGGTCTCGCATCCTGTAGTTTTTCCAAAAATGACAAGAAAAACACCTATCATGAATGCTCCAAATATATTCACTGATGGGTCAAATAATGGTACAGCAGCAGTAGTTACCCCTGAACAAACTTTTACATTTTTAGTACCCAAACAATCAGCTCAAAAGGTAGAGCTTAATGCACTATTACAAGCTTTTTTGATGTTTAAAGATTCTGTATTTAATTTATTTTCTGATAATCAGTATATAGTTAATGCTATAGTATCCCTTGAAGATGCTGGTAGGATTTCTCTTTCCTCTACTGTTTTCTCTTTGTTTTACACTATACAAAGTCTAATCTGGGACAGAAAAGATCCATTGTTTATAGGACGTATCAGGACACATACAGGATTTCCTGGAGCCCTTAGTTTGGGCAATGATTTAGCAGATAAAACTACACATGACATACATATTTTCTCTACACTAGAAGAAGCTACAAATTTTCATAAAAGGTTCCATGTCAATGCTAATACTTTACAAAAGTGTTTTAAAATAACTAAGGAACAAGCTAGACAGATAATAAAAAAATGACAAAGTTGTGTGACCTTTTTACCCCAAGTTAATGTTGGAGTCGATCCTAGAGGACTGATACCTAACCATATTTGGCAGATGGACATCACACACTTGCCAGAATTTGAAAAATTAAAATATTTACATGTTACAGTTGATACTTCTTCCAGATTTTTGATGGTCTCCCTTCATGCCAAAGAAAAAAACTAAAGATATTATAGCTCATTGCTTACAATATTTTGCCACTGTGGGTGTTCCAAAGCAGTTAAAAACAGATAATGGTCCTGGTTATACTTCTACCTCTTTTAAACAATTTTGCTCATCATTTGGCATTACTCATATAACAGGAATCCCATACAATCCACAGGGACAAGGCATAGTTGAAAGAGCTCATCAAACTATTAAAATGTACTTATTAAAGCAAAAAGAGGGAATTGGAAAGGGGTATATATCCCCCAAAGATAAACTTAAAATAACCCTTTTTACTCTACACTTTTTAAATTTGGATTCATCAGCGCTTAGTGCTGTGGAAAGTCATATGTATCCAAAAAATGTACCTAAGCCTAAGGTACTTTGGAAGGATATTCTAACAGGACAATGGAAAGGTCCTGACCCAGTGATTGTCTGGAGTCGGGGTTCTCTTTGTGTGTTTCCACAGGGAGAACAGCAGCCAATTTGGATTCCAGAGAGACTAACCAAAGCGATTTCTACAGACCAAAAAGAAGATGATTTGACTCAAATCCATAACAGCTGATATCCAGAGCTCCAGCTTGGCTATTCTTACATCTGCGACAGTGATTAACCAGGATGCCTTTTTCAATATCTATTTTATTATTGCCCTTTCCCACATCATGAAGTTCTATTTTATTTTTTGAGCTCATACAGACCTAGGTTAATGTTTTTCTGATCTGTTTTATTTTTTGACTGTGGAGTTTTTAAACATTGCAATGGAGATTTCACCTATGTAAAGCTACAAGGCCTTTACTATTGTCTTATATGTTGTATGTTATGTGTGCACACTTGTGTTTTGTGTTGTATGTCTGTATGTGCGTATGTCCATATATCATATATGAGGAGTGCTCATGAAAAAATGGATCCAAATATTTTTATTATTCATGTGATTTAAATGGTTTAATTTAAATTGGGTAAACAGCAGTTAAAGATTATTTTAATATGTGAACAAATAAGGAGGTTAACAGATCTGTTTGTTTACTTTCACCTTTCCTTTTCATTATATTTAATAATTCTGTTCAGGATAATGTAAATTGTTCAGAAAATTGTTTTCTTAGTGCCTGTTGGAACGTTACATATTTTTTTTTTTTAGCCATCATTGCCAGAATTCCTATCTTCATCCCAGTGCCGGTGAAGACAAAGATAAAACCAAACTACAGCTTCTTCGATAGCTATCACAGTAAACTGTATAAACTGATGCATCAATGAATAATAACTCAACAAATGATGCTCAATCAAGTAGTCGATTTACTTTGGGAGGAAATGGACATATTTATGGATTCCTCTGCTTTGAACTGCTTGCAGAACTTGCCTGGACTATGTATCACTTGTATGCATTGTGAACTATCTGTTACTGCAGCAAATTGTGGTGGTGCTAGGGCATCTTTGCCGATGGTGTCATAGGTGGTACAATTTTTCCAAAAAGAGCCGTCATTTGGCTTGGTGTCTTGGCGTTTTGCATCCTCCTCCCTTCTGCTAGTGATGGTCTAAAATTTGGGGTCCAACAGAGGTGAGGCATGAACCTCACCTCCCCACTGGCACCAAGGCCAAATTTGGGGGCCAACAGAGGTGAGGCAAAGAACCTCACCCCCCCACTGGTGCAAAGGCCAAATTTGGGGGCCAACAGAGGTGAGGCAAAGAACCTCACCCCCACACACACTGGTGCAAAGGCCTATCCACAAGTATGGCTGTATGCTGGACCGGTAGTCAGTGATGGGTATGATCCAATTGCAGTGGTACCAACCTAAGACAGGAGGCTGATGCCTTGAGGTCAGCTCATCCAAAAACGGGTAAGAACCATATGTAGTATTGGACAGCCTAACAGGCATGGTCCCTAAGCCACATTGCTTGTTGTTTAATTAAACAGAAGGGGGGAGATGTTGAGGGCCACAGCCGAGTTGGGAAGACGCATGGCATTTTTGCTAGAAGTAGTGGTTGAGAGGTGACGCCAGCACCATTAAGATAATGACTTTTAAGTTCTGGCGGAGTTCCCGTTGACTTCTACTTGAGCTCTTGCAGGGATTCCCAGAGAGTTCCCATTGGTTGAGGAAGTGCCGGAGGAGGGATATTTCCGGTTGCTGGTTCCTGGAGGAGCCGCGTGGCATTCAGGAGGATTCCCGGGGAGCGTGTGTGGAGTGTGCTGGTGGAGTTCAGAAATAAAGTTTGTTCCTGCTTCAGTGGCTCGTGATTTGTGCCCAGCCAGACTGCGGCAAGGAGGTGTCAGGAGTAGTAGGGATGAGAGCCTGGGTCTGGCTCCAGCACAGGAGTGTCTGAGCCGCACCAGGTTGTAGAGATGGCTGCATGACAGCCTGGCAAAACTCAACTGTCCTGACCTCTGAAGGTAAGGATGAGCCCACATTGCTTTTGGGTCCATGCTACATACAACTTTTAAATATGTTTATAAGGAACTGTCTTCAGAGTTATCACCAGGCACTGCTCACAGAGTTCAGTGAGAGGCCAGCACATGTTTCCAGAAGGTAAGACAGAGATACCCAATGAGATCCGACCCCTCACACAGCATCCTCCTCACCCTCTCTCCTGTACAATAAAAGGTGTGAAGGTCATTACACCTCTCAGCACTGGGCTGGGGACACATGGGTGACTCGGGACCCTGCTTCAATTCTGGCTGATGGTGTGACTATAACAGTGCATGTTTGGAATGTTAGAGGGGCATTTATGATCATTAGAAATAATCAAGTCCAGACCAAGGAAAAAGGTCTAAGAGAATGTTCGATAATTTGTAGCTAAATGACTTTGGGACCTCAAGATAGAATATCCAGGTGGTTCTTAAAGGACTCATAAATACTCAATTTAAAGGGGAAATATTAACATGGAGGTTTACGATCAGAGCATTGAAATTACATTGATCATGTCTACTCCTGCTCTAAAAATAAAAATGGAATAATAATCCAGCTACCTAAGCAAGAAGGCTGCAAGCCATGTCTTGCATGGTAAAGCAACATCTGCCATTGGCACAGATCAGGGACCGTGCTCCAGGACACCTTCCTGGAAATGCCCCCAAGGACTCTCAATTGACCCAGTTTCTAGCCCCAACTCTGCCTCTCAGGGGTGAGTGTGTGCACCGTTTGCTGTTAGATTCTGTTTCTTTGAGGCAGAGAGGACACATATCAGAGTGAGAGAGGTTGATGGAGGCAGCTTCTCAGGAAGAGATCTGCCCATGAGCTGGAATGGGACCTTCCAAAGTTCTGGTTGTCCTGGAGCTGGCATGGAG
The DNA here is from genome assembly GCF_964194105.1 of Spermophilus citellus. Lineage (NCBI taxonomy): Eukaryota > Metazoa > Chordata > Mammalia > Rodentia > Sciuridae > Spermophilus > Spermophilus citellus. The sequence continues at coordinate 50,487,798 of NC_138191.1, read as the reverse complement.
AATGCAAAACAAGAGGTGATCTGAGGGTCTTTGGTGAGGGTTTATAGGACAGAGGGGTGGACCACGATGAGAAATGGAGAAGTGTGAGGCCTTCCTAGAGAAGCAGAGTGCCCAGGCCTCTCCTTAGATACCTGCAGCTCCTGAGAGGGTCGAGGAATACCAAGCTGGTTCAGACACCTCCTAGAATGGAAATGACAGAAAAACTCACAATTCCTGCCCTACCTACCCTAGGATCTGTTGGGAAAATGCAGTAAGATCATCCTGGAAATAGATGAGTTCTAGATAGGGCAGAGGGGTGGGAGGGAAAGGGAAGGGGCAAGGGATTAGCAAGGATGGGGAATGTGATGGACATTATCCAAAGTACATGTATAAAGACATGAATTGGTGTCAACATGCTTTATATACAACCAGAGATATAAAAAATTATGCTGTGTATGTATAATAAGAATTATAATGCATTCCTCTGTCATTTATTTTTTTAAAAAGTCAATAAAAATAAATTTTAAAAAATGAGAAGCTAAGAGATTAATAATAATAAAATAAAATTAAAAAATAATTATAATAATTTCCCTGAAAAAAAAAGATCATCCTGGAGACTAAAAAGTGCAGTCCAAATGCAAGCCCCACAAAACACACATGAACGTTGATTAATTATTTCCTGAACAGACAAAGCCAACAAATGGGTGGTGGTGCAGAGGAGAGAAAAATCACTTCCCAGCAACTAAAAAGAATTAATCACTGCCTCTCCGAAGACATTCACTGGCCATATTGGGTGGATTGGTACATTAGTTAAGAATACAGATCGGGGCTCTCACTTGAATTCACACTCAGCTTTCTTACTCTCTGTGCCTCAGTTTCCTCATCTACAAAATAAGGCAATTGTGATATTTCCTATTGAAGATTTTCTGTCATGATAGGAGGGTGTAAAATACTCCATAAAAGAAAGACTGAGAGGAAAAACAGGGCTAGAAAAAGAACCTGGGGGTGGAGTTATTGTTTTAGATGTGGCATCCAAGGTCAGGAGACTGAACCATGCCTCAGGGAAAGATCTACCCAGGGAGCTCAAGAATTGAGCCCCAAGGCAAACTGACTTAGGAGGTTAGGAAAACAGCAAAGAAGTTGCCTTTTACCTAAGATTGCACAGCCATTTGGGTTGGAAAGAAGCAGGACAAGAGTGTCATTCTGAGCTCTTGAATGAGCTAAGAGATCTTAAAACTGCTAATGTTATGCCAGATTCATGGGACCCCAATAAACCTCCAGGAGCTGAATCCAATGCAATCACACAAGAGTCTTTATTGCAAGCTCAAGCCTGGACTCACAACCATTCCTGATGCAGCGGTCCCAGGGAGTGAGTCCTGGTCCTTTGTTCAGTGAGATTTTATAGGTTTTGGGGAGATACTGTATGCATCACAATATCACACAGCAAATCATTCCATACCACGGGAAAGTCAAACAACAACTCTTAACATTGATTAGCACATTCAATGGTGGGAACAAGTTGGGTAGGGATGATTGGTTAGTACAAAAGGGGGATTTGTTTGAACTAATTGGTTTAGGCCACAAGGGGTATACGTGCTAAACTACATGGTTTCCCAACATGTTATCAACCACCATAACATGGGGGTCATCTGGCATTCCAGGTATTTTCCCTGTCTCATGCTGATTGGAGGTTGCTAGGGGGGTTGCTATGGGTCCTCACCTAGCCTAACTGAGTCAGGGACACCTGGTGCCACAGACCTCTCCTGTTATTTACAGACAAACAACTCAGCAGGGTGGGTATGTGCTTAGGAGTGTTCTGTGGGTTTTTCTAAGGACAAGGGTCACGCCCTCTTCCTTAGGACAGGCCTTGAAGTAGAAGCTGCTATTATTTATTTATTTTTTTAAATGGAGTTAAATTAGCTTCTCACTAAGAGGGGGTCAGGGGCTTGACCCCTCCTTTGTGGTCTTAACACTATCCAATAAATGCCATTCATGGGTTCGATCACATGAGGCCAAGAATTTCCCATGGATTTCACAGCAATGTGGAGGTCATCTTTGACTTCAGAGGGCACTTTGAAAGGGAGGTGTGTTAAGAGGTTAAGAGGAAACTTGTGGAAGTTAAATTGAACAGTTTATTTGAACAAATAATATTCCTGAATATTCCTGAAGCAGGCAGTTCTCAGAACCAGGAGAAGGCTGGAGAGCTCTGCTCTGTAGATGGTGGGCATTTCCAGATCAAGCTGGGAAGTTGAGTGCAGACAGGGCTCCCCTTTGAGAGCCAGGAGTTTGCCTTGCCTGGTCATGCATGGTCTGGTGCTAGGCAGCTTGTGATTGGCTGAAGCTCAGCTATGTGTGATTGGCTGAGACGTGGCTGCTTCCTTATACTACTGAGTTTAGTTTTCAAATTGTTTTTGAACTACATTGGGTGGCTATTTGTTATACAGGAATTCAAAGCATGACCACAGTCTCTGATCAGGACTCCTATTCATTTAACATGACAGATGGGGGCAAGAGCTTCACTGAGGAGCATTCCAGATAGAGCTCAGAGAGACAATCTACAGGTAGAAGAAGAGACTTGGGGAGCTGAGCCACTGAGCATGGTTGGAGATGGGTGGGAGACGTAAGGGGGGAGCTGAGCCACCAGAGGAGGGGCAGCAGATCCCCATGAGTCTGAGGCCCTGGCAGCTTTGAATCCACAGTGTGATCTTGTTTGGGTCCTTGTTCCCATGTCTGAGGCTGTGTAAGCAAGTCTCCTTCTTGCTCTGACACTGAAATCCTTCAGACAAGTTTCTAGAGGCAAAAATACAAATAGATATAAGAAAAGAACCACATACACTTGAGAGTGAGCCCAGGGCTTTACAAAGTAAGAAAAATGAAAAGACCTGAAAGAACCTGAACCTTGCAGAACTAAACAAACAAGTCTAGTGCTGCCTGAAAACTTCTGGGGTGACCTTCAATGTGCCTTGTGACCATGCTGGCTTCATGTTCATGTGGTCTATATACATCAAAATTAGTGGCTTGTTTCTGTCCTTTGATAGAAAGGATTTTCTATCAAAGGGCTTTTAAGATTTTCACTGAATGTTCACTGTGCACAAAGAACTTTATACTCAAGAAGATGTTGAATGGCCTAACTGTGCAAATCTCACAATACCTCAGGGTACACAACAGATTTTTATATGCATCACTTTATTTACTAACAAAGCAACCCTAAGAAATAGGTCTTATCATCCCCTTTTTTATAAAAAGAAATCAGAAACCCAGTCCAGACAATATACTTCACAAGTGGCCACGTCAGCAATGGCTCCCAGGCTACCTTACCCCAGACCCAGGGCTGTTCCCAAATACAAGTCAGTCATCCCTTAGCAGTAGGGCATGTTCTGAGAGATGCGCTGTAAGGTGATTTTATTGTTAGGTGAACATAATAAACTGTGATTACCCAAACTAAGGTATTTGCAGCATCAGTAAGAAATATGATTTTGAGATCATTGTCATACACAAAGTCCATCAGATGTGGCACATGATCATTCAGCAGAAGTGGCACCCCTTTGTGATCACCACATTGCACCCCAAAGGCAAGGCCTGAACAGTGTAAGCACACAGGAGGAGGGAATCATGGAGTCACCTTGGAGCTCTGTCCAGGATGTTCTCTGAATCCCATAGCTGTGTTCTCTTCTCCTCTCACACAAGGCTTCCATCACTACGGGATGGTTTCTGATGCCTCCAGAAGCCTTTGCAATGCCCACCTGGAGCTACTTCAGGTGTGGTTCAGTCATACTGACATTTCTGGGCTCCTATTTTCTCACCTGAAAAATTAGAGGGTTGAGCTTCATCAAAGTTGTTCTTGTAGCTCTGAGGCCAGAACCACTTCTTTGAGGGTTTGTGGCTCTGCTCTAGGTAACTGGATAGCTGAAATTTGGATTGTTGTATAAATAAGACATTACCTTATTTCCTTGTAATGAATGTGTTTATAAATAGCCCTTCTATTAGGATGTAGAAAAAAAATTTCATCTTACAAGCACCACTCAACAGACTTTGCCAGTACTTGGACACTTTGGTTCTGATCCATCATTATGGGAAGAGAAGAGATGCAGTCTTTTCAGGGCAGAAATCACTTTAGTTCCCTAACTCTGCCATTTCCATGTTTTCTCAGTTAATAAATTACATCTCATGTTTATGTTTTGAATACTCTTTTTTCAGTACAAAAAAAAAAAAAAGATGTTAGCCAGGCACAGTGGTACATGCCTGTAATCCCAGCAGCTCAGGAGGCTGAGTCAGGAGGATCAGGAGTTCAAAACCAGCCTCAGCAAAAGTGAGGTGCTAAGCAACTCAGTGAGATCCTGTCTCTAAATATAATACAAAATAAGGCTGGGTTTGTGGCTCAGTGGTGGAATGCCCCTGAGTTCAAACCTTGGTATCCCAAAATATAGGTTTTTATCTATTGAGGAAATATACCTACTTTTCATATAGATGAATTCAAGTAAATATGCTTTACACCAGTCAAGTCATCTTCAAAGTAAAAAAAAAAAAAGAAAAAAGGAAAATTTTCTTTACCTGAGCAGTCTATCTACCATGATATTTCCATGTACTTTATCATAATTCTTTAAAAATATTGGGGAAATAACTGGAAAATCCAAACCATAAATCAATCACTAAACTTTTCTCTTTTTGAAGGCTTGCAAATAGAATTTACATATCACTTTCTGAGTAAAAACTCAAGTGCATATGATTAAAAAATATAAGCTTTGACAGTATAAAATATCACTTTTCATAGAGAAATTACAAGACAGTGTCTGATCTCTGTATTTAAAAAAAAAAACTTTTCTTTACTATTATTCAATTTGAAGCAAAAATTCCAGAATTGTTTTATGAAAAAACTTTCTTTCAACCCAGGGCTGTACTTCTGAGAGTTACACTTCATGGTCTTTTCCATTCACATCTGACTGAAAGCAGACTGGCTGCAGCATTTTAAATACATACAAAGATCTAATGAAGTTAGGCAGAAGAGCATGACATTGCTTCTCTTCTTTTTATATTTATTTATTTTTTTTAGTTGTTGGCCTTCTTTTATTTATTTGTATGTGGTGCTGAGACTCAAATTCAGTACCTCACACATGCCAGGCAAGTGCACTACCACTGAGCCCCAGCCCCAGCCCCTGCTTCTCTTCTTTTGGCATATTTCTTTCTGGGTCCTCTGAACTTGGAATTTCTCTTTAAAATGTCCCATTAATTCCTATTAGGAAGCTACTATTAAGGAAAATTGCATGTTCCCTTCTATCAATCTATATGAATAAGTGTTAATCATTCTCAGTTAAAAGCCCTCCTTTTAGCCCTACTTATGCGCAAACATCATGCACCTCAGCAAATCATTCAGGAAATTAATGCACTCCAGCCTACACAAGCACTTGTTGATGCATATTAGCATTATAGATTTTAATTTGAAATAATGTCAGTCTTTTATGGCCTGCATTGTAGTGCATGGGCTGCCATCTGCTTATAATGAGTCTGACAATCCATGTAAATTGATTTGCTACCTCTCTTCCCAGCATAATGGCTGGGATATTGATCCTAATCATAGAGCAGTTGCAGGTATTTCATTTAATACCAACAGGACAGATTGGGAGCTATGGCTTCTGGGGACATAGTTGGAATGACAGTAGAAACAAAGGTGCATTTTTCTGTCTCCCCCCACCCCTGCACCACCAGGTTCAACTTTCCCCCTCTCACAGTGGCTGTGGGTTCCATTCTTTCTCAATATTTCAGTACAACTAGAAACACAGTCAACCAATTTAATGAGCAACAAGAATCAAGCGTAGAACACCTAAGCTACCCCTACCTGTCTCTCCCTGAGAGCTGTCACTCCAGTGACCAGAAGGTCTCTGTGTACCAGCCAAACCCTTGATATCACTGCCCAATATGGTAGCCACCACACATGTTGCCAGTTATATTTAATTAAAAGTAAGTGAACTAAGAAACAAACTCCTCGGGACACAAACAGATATCTGTTCAGTTTTCTGCACATTCAAAAGATGAAATAATCCCACATTTTCAGTGATGGATGAATGGATAAACAAAATGTGGTGTGTATACACAGTGGAATATTATTTGGACTTAATTAACTCTACTACATTCTGCAAAGTGGATGAACCTTGAGTACAGTACACTAAGTAAAATAATCTAGTCACAAAGGACAAATATTATGTGATTCTCCTTATATGAGGTTCTCAGAATCATTGTTTAGTCCAAACAAAGTTTTACATTTACAAGATGGGAAATTCTGGGGCTGGGGTTGTAGCTCAGTGGTAGAGTGCTAGCCTAGCACATTCAAGGTGCTGGGTTTGATCCTCGGCACCACATAAAAATTGATAAATAAAATAAAGGTATTGTGGGGCTGGGGATGTGGCTCAAGCGGTAGCGCGCTCGCCTGGCATGCGTGCCGCCCGGGTTCGATCCTCAGCACCACATACAAACAAAGATGTTGTGCCTGCCAATAACTAAAAAATAAATATTAAAAAATTCTCTCTCTCTCTTTCTCTCTCTCCCTCTCTCACTCTCTCTTTAAAAAAAAGGTATTGTATCCAACTATATATAGATAGATAGATAGATAGATAGATAGATAGATAGATAGATGGAAAATTCTGGCAATGGATGTTGGTTATGGAGGCACAACAATGTCAATGTGTTTAATGTCACAGATTTAAAAGTGCTTACATAGCAAATTTTACATTATGCATATTTTACTCCAATTTGAACCATAGCCCCTCATTTTCCCAGTAGCCCCATGTGGTCAGGGGTTACCACACTAGAGAGTACAAGGAAGATCACTCCTCTTATCACAGGAAACTCTGCTGATATCATTGCTTTAGCTGCAGGCTGTTGGGACTCAGGCAGGTGAAGCAAGGAGCTGAGCTATGGTGAGATTTGGTCCCAGTAAGAGGTTGGTGCCCTGCACCCTGCACACACCACAAGTGCAGCATAAATGGTAACAGACCACCGTCTGTGATTGAGACATGACCTGGTTTCTCTACCTTTGACTTAAATTGCTTCTATGTTCTCTGCAATGCATTTTCCATTTTCGGAACAACTAACCATGAACATACATGGGGCTATCACAGTCAGGCACATCATTTCACTCATCTTTCTAAGTTCATGTATTTTTAAGTCGGAAGGGTTAAACATGGTATCAGTCTAAACTGTAAACTAGAGTAATGCTAATAGAAGCCACCTCTGGATTGCAAATTCACTAACAGAGGAATCAACCAATTGATCATAGGGTATGGATAAACAAGGATGGGCAGGGGGTCATTACACCATCTTATTTACTCCACTATGATCCCTTAACTTGTAGTGATGTGTGAATGCTGGGTAGCTATTAGGGATCACAATTCAATGTCAGTGTTTGAGAGTCCAAGTCTGACCCCCAAATTTAAGTTACTGCACTACAGTCTACAGGTGTTATTTATAATCCATGTATTTATTTTTCACTGATATCCTTAAAAGTGGAGATGTATTTTTTTTCTTTCCACTGATAACATCTATCATGTGGCACTTAATAGTTCTTAAAAAATGCTTTCTGAATAAATGACCAAAGGCACACACTAGGAGTTCCCCCATCCCACTCCTGGCTTTTGTGTGTGTTGAGCCTTCAGACAGTGAGTAGGTGAGACGTATCTTCTTCCCTCCTCTCAAAAGCCCCTCATCGTGAAGGAAAAAGTACATCCTCACCCAACTCCATGTTCACTTTCTTTTAGTTTTCAAAGATAGCTTTATTATTTTTCATACTAAGTCCTTTTTTAAATCTTATTCTAATTTAGTAGCAATAATAAAATATATAAAACTGTGTAAACAGAGTGTACCTGAACATGGTCTGTTCCATCATAAGTGGGTTCTGAGACACATAGCATTTCATTGCTCTGGGAGATCCACTGGCTTCCTTCTCATTCAGCATCTTCTCTCACCCATGGGGTGCCCTCTAGCAACCATTCCACTCACCAGGGGATAGTTTCATTAACTGTTTAGTTAACTTGGTTTTGACAAGCATACATATGAATACTGCTTGCCAATTTCTTTATTTTCAGTAAAATAGAGAGCTCTTCCACTGCACTGTGCCTTTTGAAATTTGAAATTCATCCTTCTTGTAACAAATTAGGTTGAGTCACTGACAAGCCTTGAGTACCTTCTTAATAAAATAATTGAACTGTCGATTTTGCAATTAGACTTCAAGTGTAACCACTTTGTTTTACTTTTTTTATAATTTTAAATAGACAAATTATTGTAAATGTTAAATCCTCAGTGTGGTTTGATTCTAGAAAAGGAATCTTTCCATTGTTTTATAATGATTTGAAGCTGAGGATATTTTTTAAATTTATGTTCATCAGTCTAGAAAATTAATTTTCAGAATATCTTTCCACCTAATTTCTTGAATTTTAAATATCTGCATCATGTATATATATATATATATATATATATATATATATTAGATATGTAAAATTATATAGATATATAGGTACTATATCTATATATCTATGACACAGACATTGATATATAGACATACAGTTTTCTAATTACCACCTCATAATCACATTAGTGCATTCATCTTTACTAATCAGAAGACTGAAAAAAATCTTTTTAAGTGCATTTGCATTTACTTCATTTGCTACTGCATTTATTGCAATTAATAAAAGTAGTGCAACCAGCTTTTATTGATCATCCTTTTGATTCCAGGCTGCTGAGTACTCAGGAAACCAGAATGCTTAGATATACCGGACAACACTCCTTTCAAGGCCAATGTTCCAGTGTTGGAGACAAACATGTCAACTGTGACTCAGTGAGCAGCAGTGCTTCTGAGGAGGAGAATGAGCCAGGAGAGTGGAGGCTTCCTGAGGGCAGGCAGTGCCCTTCCAGCATAGCAAGATATGGGGGGCCCAGGGGGCCAGCACACTCAGGAGGCATAAGCGAAACTGTAAACCCGTTGCTGGGGACCATCCTCACTGCGCTCTGCCTAATTGCTGGAAAACTGAGGTTCAGTGGCTCCCCTTTCTGGGGCTCCATTTCTTCAAGTAGAAAATGAGTGACTGCATCTGCTGATGGCTGAGCCTTCCTCAGATACCACTCTGCTCTGTCTGAATGACATGTCACTTCAGCGTCAGGCAACACAGTGAGGTGGTGAGTCTCAGACATGCTTCTTAAAGGGAAAATTTGTTTCTTAATTGTTTGCCTAAAGAGACTGTTGTACTTCCAAAAAATAAAAATAAATAAAACCTCAATAAATGTTAAAGCAAAATACCTTTCATTTATGTAGTGAGTCTAAAAAAATTTTACTGTGCAATAGTCCCAGCCAGTCCTTTTTTACAAAAGCATTCTCATTATCTCAATTTTATTGCCAAGAAATGAAAAAAGGAGGAAATTGTTGATGCATAAGAAAAATCCACTTTTAATAATGCCGAGTCGTGTTCCTATATAAAATGTAAGAATTTGTAATCAGATTGTATAATCAGAGGGCCAGATATAATTTCTATAGGCCCAATTATTGCTAATTCTTATTTCAAACACTATGAATATTCTTGGGAATTATTTTCACCCCCTTGAAGGACTTTTAAGCCATTAGCTCATGTAGCATTCAACTACCTGCCAAGCATTTTATTAGTCTCTCCAAGCACGCAAAGTGAACCTCAAGGTTTCTGTTGAAAAAATTCCAGGTTCTGAATGATAGAAAATAGTCTTAAGTTGCTTTAAGAGAACTTTCAAGGTAAAGCTGTAGAAATACTGACCGAGCCTTGGAGAAAACAAGAAAAAAGGAAGAAACCAACTGTCACCCAGGTTCAGGGGGAGGGGGAATCTTAAAGTAAGTGAATATCAGTGCATCCTGGAGCTAGGTAGTGACCAGTGTCCACTTGTCCTATAAGACCACAAAGGCTGGAGGGAATAAGTGAGCTGTGCAGAGCCACCCAACTGGTGAGTAAAGGACCTGGCTTCAGCCTTCCAGGTCTTGCTCCAATGCCTCCACCCACATTCTGTCTGAGACCTGACCTGTCTTCCCTGGGACATGTCTACAGAGGCTCCTGCAGCAAAGACCTCAGAATTTGTAGAGCGCACTGTGAGGATTGCAATTCCACCTTCTCTCTTTGTTCAGATACTTGGCAGTGGATGTTTCTGGCTGTTCCCATTATTCTGGACTAGACACTCTAAAATTAAGCCCTCCCGGATGGCAATACATTGAGTATTGCTGACTGATTCAAATAAGAGAAATTAATTAATTCAGTCTTCTTGGATGTTGTATTATCTATGAAGATGGTGAAAGAATGGAACTCTCATTGATTTCAGAATCACTATTTTTCCTCTTCAACCAAGTCATCAAAGCTGACAGCCCCCAGTCTCACTTAAAAGTGGCCTCAGTTCTAGCCCAAAGGAAATGCAGCTTTGTGTGTTCCTTTTTTTATCTGAACTAATAAATCTTTGAATAAATACTCAACCACATTATGGCCTAAATGACACAGGAGATGTCCTTGTTTATGAATCAAGTAATCATTTCTGGCATGGTCTTGTCCTTAAAGGTTTTGATCTTCATCCATGTGGTTTACCTGATGATCACCGATTCTCTCACCATCTCACCATTGAGTTGACCTTATTTGAACAGGTTGCATCTAAATAAATGACATGTCATTCCAAACTCCTCTTCCATAAAGGACACAACACATGGTCGACTGTCTTAAAATAGAAGACATTTGAAGCTAAGATGAGTAGCCATTTCTTTGGGGATCTTAAGAAGCAATTCTACTTAAAGAAGTTTGTAAAGTTTCCATATTTTACCAAAGTTATTTTGTTTCTTAATACACTGAGTAGAAATGAGGAGAGACAAAAACTCAATCCTCCAAAGAATAAAATTAACAAACCACTGCTTGTTCATACTATCCTTGCTCTCTGCAATTTACACTTATGTATGGTATTAAAACCTTCAGTGCCCAAGTGCCTGGAACACAGCAAACGGTCAAGGAAAAGCTACTAAGAAGTGCTGTGGAACTAATGAGTAGATACCTGGGAAGGGAAGCCTTGGAGGAGTGCTACTCCCACTTTCTCCCTATTCTGCAGATAAGAGTGAGCTCAGAGGAGTAACAAACAAAGGCCAGATACCTACTAAGTGTCCCACGGCAGATCTTGGCTCTAATTTTGCAATAATTTATTTCAAGAATATTTATATTGACAATATCCACACCTTGATGATATTAGAGTTTTTAATCACAGTCACAGTGGGCTATGAACTCACTGGTGAGTGTTTTTGAGACCTGTTGAAATAAAACCTCAGGTGATGACATGTGTCCAGTTGTCCTGACTGCCCTGAATTAAGTCACTTCCAGCACATGACTGATCTAAAGAACTGTTCCAGTGCAGACACTAGTAGAACGCCTCTGTCCTTACTCCTCCTTAGGTTCTGCAGAAGCTGAGATTTCCACTGGGAGTTCTGAGTGCCTCTGCAGCACCGCTTCTTCAGCAAACAGCCCCCCAGATGCCCATGTGGAAGGCTCTGGGCCAAAGGAACAGTGCTGCGGTTGGAAGTTGGGTTTCCAGAACTGCTTCACCTTGTCCTGTGATTCCTCTTTCCAGGCATTTGGGTTTCCAACAGCAATAGTGGGCTTTTGACTCCAGACCTTAGAACTCCAGAGCGCTTCCTTCTTCTGCCTTTCACGGCTTCAGTGAAACCTGCAATCCAGAGGGTAAGCTTTAAATTCTCACGTAAATCACTGGCTCCTTAAGTGATTGCTTCCCTGCATTCAAAGAGGGCCAGACTAATCTCTAGCCTGGATTGGTTCCTAGTGGGTTTTTTTAAAAAAATTATTTATTCTTGCATTTTGTTTTGTTTTGTTTTCTTCCCTAAAGCAGCTGTGGACAGTGGTTTAAGAGGTGTGTATGTGTGTGTGTGTGTGTGTGTGTGTGTGTGTGTGTGTTTGCTTTAATCATAGAAACCTTTGTTGAATTACTACATACAAATAGTTCCAACAACAAAGTAGATTATCAAGAAGATGGAGGAATAAGAAGAAGTAGAGAGAAAAGACAAAGAAGAAGCAGGAGAAACAGGAGGAAGAAGAGGTAGAGGAGGGGGATAGCAGGAGGACTTCTGTGGTGGATCAGGGGACACCTGCACACTGAACCTGCCCATTTAGCTCCACCACTGAAGCCATTTCCCTGTCCCTTTAGAGACCCCCGAAGGGCCAGTGCAAAAGCACAGTTGAAAATTTTTCCTTCAGGATTCCAGAATTCAAAAAGAGCCCTTCTGTGTCCCCTCTGTTGGCCTGGATTCCACCCAACATGTCCAGTTGGTGAGTGACAAGAAAGTGAAGAGTGCCTCTTCCTGCCCTTCCCTTCCAGAATCCACAGTGGCTCCAACAAGAGGGCATGGGCACCAGGAGCCAGATTGGTTGCCACATGCTGCAAGACATCTGCTTAAAACCTAAGGACTTGAAGAATTCCATTTTACTACACTAACAGGGAAGTGAGCGCTAATAGCTCTAATTAAACCATGGCTCCTCTCTCTGTTGGTCCCTGGGGTAATTAACCTTTTGGTTAAAAGACTTTTTTTCTGTTACCCATAAAGTGTTTGTGTTGATGTGCATAAAAACAGTTAAAAACAGGGCTGGGGTTATGGCTCAGTGGTAGAGCGCTTGCCTAGCACATACAAGGCACTGAGTTTGATTCTCAGCACCACATAAAAATAAATAAATGAGATAAAGGTATTGTGTCCATCTACAACAACAACAACAAAAAAATTCTTTAAAAAGAAAAAAGAGTTGAAAACAACCATCTCGATGGACATGTGTTGCCAGTATCCCCCGCTGGGCACGGCTGTTGGAATAATGATCTCACTTGAGCCAAGTGTGTGGTGTCACGCAAAGGACACAAACACTCAGGGAATCACACCTTTATTTATGTATTTATTTTTACCTCTCCTCACATTATTGATTGTTTCCTTTGCTGAGAAGGAGCTTTTTAATATGAATCCATCCCATTTATTGATTCTTGATTTTACTTCTTGCACTTTTGGAATCTTTTTAAGGAAGTCAGATCCTAGGCTGACATGGTGAAGATTTGGGCCTCCTTTTTCTTCTATTAGGCACATAATCTCTGTTCTAGTCCAAAGTCTTTGATCCACTTTGATTTTTGTGCAAGGTAAGAGATAGAGATTTCATTTCATTTTGCTACATATGGATTTGCAGTTTTGCCAGCACTATTTGTTGTATAGGCTATCTTTTCTCCAGTAAATGTTTTTGGCACCTTTGTCTAGTATGACACAACCGTATTTATCTGGGTTTGTCTCTGTGTCTTCTATTCTGTACCATTGGTCTACACGTCTATTTTGATGCCAAAACCATGCCATCTCTGTTACTATATCTCTGTAGTATAGTTTAAGTTCTGGTATTGTGATGCTTCCTGCTTCACTTTTCTTGCTAAGTATTACTTTAGCTATTCTGGATCATTTATTTTTCCAAATAAATTTTATGATTGCTTTTTCTATTTCTATGAAGAATGTCATTGGGATTTTAATAGAAATTGCATTAAATCTGTATAACACTTTTGGTAGTCTGGACATTTTGACAATATTAACTCTGCCTATCCAGGAGCATGGAAGATCTTTCCATCTTCTGAGGTTTTCTTCAATTTTTTTCTTTAGTGTTCTGTAGTTTTCATTGTAGAGGTCTTTCGCCTCTTTGGTTAGATTGATTCCCAGGGTTTTTTGTTTGTTTTTGGTTTGGTTTTGTTTGTTTTTTTTTTTTTTTTGAGGCTATTGTAATTGGAGTAGTTTTCCTAATTTCTCCTTCATTGGACTCATCGCTGATGTATAGGAATGCCTTTGATTTATGGGTGTTGATTTTATATCCTGCTACTTTGCTGAATTCATTTATTAGTTCTAGAAGCTTTATGATGGAATTTTTTGGATCTTTTAGATATAGGATACCTTTATTTTTGTCATTGCTTCCAGTATTGTCTTAAAACCTTGTTTGTGGGTTGGTCAGGATATCAACAGCCTCTTACGTTCAGGAACTCGGTTATGTCCATGGCCTTAAGATAAACTCCTATTTGGCTTTTGGTTCTTACTCTGAGCCTGTACACCTGATGTGCTCTGGCCCCCTGAGAATGTCATTTTCTCTGAGTATTGTTATGGATTCTCCCTCCTCTGAAAACTCTGGTCAACAGGTGAGGACTATGTGTGCTTTTTTTTTTCTTTGTCTTTTTAAAAATCAACATTTATATTTGCATTTTGAAGATAAATGTTGATGCCTGAATGTCTGATCTAAATCATCCTGGTTTTAATGTGCTATGAGAACAGGTCACAGAATACCTTGACTTGGCTCTGCTTTGAACTACTGATTTTCCACCTTGTCAGGGGAGAAAGCGATCAGAACGGGGAACCCTATAGTTAATCTACCAAGAGTTTATAAATATTGCAGGAATTTAAAACAAGCATACATTCTAATCACTTCTGCCCCTAAGTCAAATCTCATTAGTGAATCTCAAAACCTTCAGGAAATTATTCAAGCTTTAATTTGTGTTTTAAATGTATTTTATTGTAATAATAATGTGAAGGGAAGACCTGTGGAGAATATATTGTGCTCCTTTCTCCCCTGACTGTGGAACCACCTCTGCTGGTAGAGGAAGTGGGCTGCACATGTCTTCAGTGCATATTCAGAACTGCTTGGGTGTCAGCAGGCCCAGGCTGAGAGATGGACTGACTGCCATCTTGAGGGGTGAAGGGGTCCCCTGGGGACTGGGAGACCTGCCTCTATTTCAGAGGAGTCCTTCCTCTGCTCTGTCCAGACTGGGGTGGGCCTGGGATCCTACTTGTTTCAGTCTCTCCCTGTCCCCTTGAGCTGTCCCTGTGGCATCCTCTTCTTCATTCTAAAGAGGACTTTCAGGGTCTTCCTATTAAGGAACTGTGACAAAATGCTGTCAGACAGTGGTGCTTATAGTGCTGTTCATGACTCAGCAATGACGGATTTCAGCCCCCGGTGCTGACAGTCTAACAGCATCTTCTCCACACACGCACACACACAGCCCTGTGTCGTCTCTGCAGCTGCAGCTCCAGCTATGTCTGTGGTCTCAGGCTCACCCTTACTGCCAACATGTCTACCTGTTTGTAGGAGGCATAGAAAATCAGGCAGATAGAAATGTTTCCTGTGGTCCTGAATGAGCAGATAGGGACCAGATGTGGGCGGCAGAATTCAGGACTCTGACTAGCTGTGCACGCTGAGGCTCTGCCATGACTCAGGTCTGGGTGGGAACAAAGACATTAGCACCCTGGCTTTCAGTCCTGCTCCTGCTGCAGGTGGAGGCCAGCTGGGACAATGGAGGTCTTCTATTGGAGATGAGGGCCTTACTGCAAATCTTCACTTCTCTTCCTGTGTGTGCACACACTTCCGAGATGGGTGAAAAGGATGAAAATCTGGGTGATACACTTTGGGTTAGGATTACACTTAGATGAAATCCATTTGATTTCCAGAGAGATGAGTGTTAAGGTGAGCAGATGTGCTTTTGCATCTCCTGAACTTGCCATGTTAGGGAGCACTAGAGAGAAAGTCAGGAGGGTCAGACTCTCTGAAGCATGTAGGCAGGAGGAGCTGTGGCTCTGCCATTCTCCCTTGGGACTGGGTCCCTGAGCCACAGGACCCCTGAGGCCAAGGACCCTGGCTTTTCAGAGGTGGGGTATCCAGGGCCAAGGACACAGATCCCTCTGTGCTGACAGATGGGGTTAGAGAGACAAAAAAGGAAAAGAGTGTGTCCAGTACTGTTTTCTATATCACTTGATTGAACTTTGCCTTCTCAAGTCCCACTCTGTTCATCCTGGGAAGACACAGCTGTGCCAGCGGTCACCTGTCATCAACCTGATCCTCACCCACTAAAGAAACTTTCTATTCTGTCTTCCACACTGAGTCCTTGGAGGAGAATGAGGGGCGAGGAGCATGACTCAGGCCACAGAGTCACTCTCCCATCAGCTCCAATCCCAATCCCATGCCACTTAAACTCCAGTTTACCTGGAGCCTCTGTATCCGCTGCTCTTCAGTCACAGGGGAGTTAAACCTGTCAGGCAGCACAGATGAGATGCCCGGGGAAGGCAGGGAAGGTGGGTCCCAGGAAAATGATGGATCCAGTCACAGTCCCACAGAGCAAGCCATTCCAGCACTTGGGAAGGAAAAAGGGACAGGGGAGAGCTTTATGTTGCCTCGTTTCTTTGAAACAATGGTCTTCACTGACATGGTTTATTCAGTGTGGGAGATGAGCTGTCAATAAAGCAAGACAAATGCAATGTCCTCACTGATTTTTCCTTAGCTACTAAGTCAATGAGCTCATTATCACTGCAATTACATTACCAATGTCAGCAGATGCTCTGTGTAGACAAGGAGTTAACAATTAAATGGGCTCCCGACACTCAGACCTAGTTTCCTAGAAAACCCTCTGCAAAGTCCCCTTCATGCATGTGTGCATGAATTTCAGGCCAGAGAATAAGGCATATTGTGTCCTGGCAGCGCAGGCCCATGGCCCACCCCAGCAAGGATAAGGCCCTGGGTGGAGGTTTCTATACACTGGGTCAGAGTTGACTGATATTTTGCATACTAATCTGGTTTAAAAAATAAGGTGGCAAATGTGGCCACATGTGTGTTGATTATTTGTCTCTCAAGAAAAAGGAATATTTTAACAGTAATTTGCATTTCTAAATATAAATGGTTTTTTCTTTGTTTTTTAAGAAGCCTGTATACAAGGAGGACAGGTTTCCCAACATTTTGGAATGAAACAGAATACTTCCACCTAATGACTTCACTAATTCCCCTGCCTCCATACCAAGCCCCATGGAGGAGTTTGTGACCGCCTCTTGGGCCCACTTCAAGGGACATGGGCAGGGGGTGCTTCTGCCCCCTATTGGTCAGAGAGCTCCAGGAAGGCAGGCTGGCTCCCTTCCCTGAGAGTCCCTCCTGGTGGGTGCCTTTGGGATGGAAGGAAAGTGAGCACACGGTCCACCTCCCTGGTGGTCAGCTTTCCCAAATGCCACGGCCATGTGGAGGAGAGGGAGGGTGAACCCAGGGGGATGTACTCTAGGTTTATGGACACAGACATTTAACCATAGAATTTGTTTTGAAAAAAAAGAATTTATTTCAAATTTTTAAAAAAATAATTAAGATTGTTCCTTTCCAGAAAGAAGCACAAGGGAAGGAGCTTTTCCAGGTGTGATGTAAAAGCAAGAGGAACCATGCAACCCACCCAGGCTGTCCTGGACTGTGCTCTCAAGGACTCAATGCTAATTCGATAGTCCAGCCCTCACTTTGAAGACAATGTGGTCTTGATGGATATCCACTGGAGTCTTTGCAACCAACTCAAATATATTTGAATTGTGATTCCAAAGTAGCCTGATAACAGATTTTGATGTATTCAGAAGGAGGAGTCGAAGGAGCCAAGTAGATGTGCACAGCCAACGCACCCTGGCCAACACACTCAGCATCTCTCCACAGGCCTAGGCCAGTCATGCAAGGCCTGGCTTTGAAATACACAGGTGTGTGGACCCATCTCGGCTTGAAGAATGGCTTTTCTTTTGGAAATCAACAGGTCAATCTCACCAATAAGAATTTCAGTATTATTTTCATTCGTCCGCAAATACGTCTGCATCGGTGAAAATATATATAACTAATATGTTATGATGTCTATTTTGATTGATTCTGGTGATAACTGAGAAGGAAAGAAGTAGAAAAGGAAAAGCCACAGTGTCTTTTTATCTTCTAAGGGCACATATAGAGATTCATATGGGTAACTTAAATCACCATCAGAGTTAGTATATTAGACACCAAGTGTATACCAGCTCCAAAGTAAAGCAATCTGGCTAGAATAAATATTTCTAGGCTTCCCACCATGACCTACTCATAAAAGCAAACAAACACACAAAGAAGCCAGAGAACCACTTACATTTCTCCTTTTAATTAAATTTACTTCACAGAATCTAATGAAAGTAAAGCTGTCTCAGGTTTTCAGTTGAAGCATCCTAAATAGTCTCATCATAGTCCCACATTATCTCTGAATTCTAATGCCATTCGTGCATAATTTTAAATTAGAATTATTTAAATGCTCATGAAGAATTCCAGGAACTCCAGCTTACTCATATTTTTTGAATCTTATTTTAGAATTTCTGGAGTCTAAAACCCATGTTAGCCATTGAGTTGCATGGGCAGTAGGTTGGGAAAATCTGAGATGTAAATATTTATCCTCAAAGGAAAACAGTGGTGAGAATGTGGATAATAGGCAGTCCAGGTGGTAGACTTGGAGATGAAGATACAGATTAAAAGAGATACCAACAATGATGTAAATAATTATAAACGTGTAAATACCAGCTCAGGGAGGCTCAGCCCTGGAGTTAGTTCTTTCATTGGCTCCACAATTACATATTCATACAAGACATACAAACTAATGGTGTGATTTTCTTCCTGTTGGCTTCCTTGCCAGGGAATACATTGGCCACCTGTGACAGGAGTATAGCTGGGGTCATCTGGGAGCAGCAGCCCTGGTCCCCCTGGCCATGGTGGGGCAGGAGGCCCCACCTGTGCCCCTGCCAGCACCCCGCATCTGAGGCCATGGCTTGAGAAGAAAGCACACCATCTCTATTGCTGTGCCCCAAGCATTCTCAAGGCAGGCCCAAGGCTATACCAGGAATCCCTGTCCTGATGCTCCTGGGCCATGAGGCTGGCAGGAGTGAAGGAAGCAGTCCCAGCTGTGCCCCCTGACTCCATGGTAGTCCCACCTGTGGACTGAAGAAACATTATGAGTCCCCACTCAGAGAGGAGTACAGCTCAGTGTTTAAATTCCTTCCCCAGATCTACACACGGCTAGTCGATCACAGGCAGGAATAAGAACTGAAGCTCCCTGGCTCCTCCTGTCAGTGTGTCACCTCCCTCTTAGCACACGCATGGCTGACAGGGACAAGATGTGAGAGGCACACCCACGTATATGTGTGTGTGTTTAGGCTACTCTCATCACCAGGCGCCCATTTCAGGAACTTTGTCTCTTCCACAGCCCAGTAGAGCCAGGGCAGTGGGGTAGGTTGCCGACAGACCAAAGAAAGTGCCCAGAGACAGCATGGGAGATTGTGTTTATTGAGGAAAGCTTACAAGAGATCAGAGACTGCTCCAAGAAGAGTTCAGTGGTGACAGGCAGACAGTAGCACCTCCACCCCTCATCGGGCTCTGTCAAGCCGTGCCTCCTCATGGTGTTCTGTCCGGTGGTAGCTGGCTGGATGTGTGACATGTATTCTTTCCACAGTTCCCTCAGTTCCATGCCTGTCCCCCACTCTGAAAGGTGTTTTATATCTCGAGTTGCAGAGGAGTGGCATTGCCAGCATTAGCTTGCTAAGTGAGCTTGTCTGACCAGCATCCCAAGGAGAACTGTCCAGGTGTACATGCAAGAAAGTAGCTTTCTACAGATAACACTAACTTGCCCTAGTTCCCAATGTGCCTAGAGAAAGCCAGTGTCCTGCAAGAGAGTATGTATCTGGACTTCCCAGCCCAGGCTTGCTTGTTCCTTTACCTTGGCTGGGTTCCTGAGAACAGAAAGGGGGCCTTCAGGGACATGTATTTTATTGTCTTCCTTGGTTTTAGGGATGGATACAAATTTAAATCATGGTCAACTATCACAGAGTCTGGACTTCTGAGACAGCATGGCTTCCATTCTCTTTAAAATGTTAAAATATTATTTTATATATATATATATATATATATATATATATATATATATATATATATATATATAGTATTAAAAACAAAAAATTTATAGTCACACCCACCTGGTGTTGAAACTCTGTTCTGCTGCTTATTAGGTGTAGATCCTGGAAAAGATTTTTAAAATTCCATTTTGATCCAACTCATCATCTGCAAATGGGGATAACACTAACTGTTGCACAGAGTTGTGGATAATGGCTACTGAGAACTCTTACATCATTGGGGCTGTGATTAAATGAGATGATATGAAGAGCTTATCACTGTGGTGAGTTTAAAGGAAGTGTCAAAGGATAGCTTCTATATTATTAGGACTTTGATAAGAAATATCTACTGTTGATGTTTTTCTCCTTAGACCCTAAAATCAATGATGACACAATTGCACTTTTAAAATGAAGGTCCATCTTCATACATATAAAAATATACCTGTGAGTCCAGTTATATCCAAACATTTTACTATTTACATCCAGATTCCAGGTTTGAGAAAGTACATTCTCTCTTTTGCCTCATTTCTACACCAAATAATCTCCAAATCTCACAGCAACAAAAATAATTTTTTTTTTTTTGCACTAGGGATTGAAACCCAGGGTTGCTTAACCACTGAGCAATATCCCTAGCACCGCCCCCCCCTTTATCTTTTTTTTTTTTTTTGAGACAGGGTCTCACTAAAGTTACTTAGGGCCTGAATTACTAAGGCTGGCCTCAAACTTTCAATCCTCCTGACTCAGTTTCCTGAGTCACTGGGATTACAGGTGTGTGCTGCTGCATTTGGCTTCATGTTTCTATAGGCTTAAAATGTGCACTAACTCAGGTACAATAATTCACCTGTCCTTCACAACTGCCCTGTGTTGCAGTTACTAGTCTCATTTCACAGATGAGGAAACACTCTCAAAAACTTTGGATGACCTGCCAAGGTGGCACAGTGTGTTAGTAGAAAAGTTGGAATGGAAACAGCCCTTCTCATGCTTTCCCACCACACAAGTCTCTGACAAAGAAGAAAATGAATGGTTGAATCTCCCTTCAACTTCTATTTTCCCCTTCCTGGTATACAATGTCATAAGCTTCTGCAGAGAGCTCTCCAAGGCCTAGTGAGTAGAGAAGCATCCCAATTGCCATTACCATCAGTGCAGGAAGCATGGTGAACTCTCCCTCCTTCTCAGTCATGGTTATATTCCCTTTATTTAAGCAGGGAAATCAGGCAGCTGGAATGAAACATTTTCTATAGGGGAAAACTGAGTCACCTGTTTTTCATGGATTTTAATTCTAACCTCCTCTATGCTGACGAATGGCAAATAACTCCCAGGTGACTCACCTGCATATTGGCAGCTTGTCTGTAGTTCCAGTTCAGTTCCAGTTATTTATATATGACAGCGGAATGCATTACAATTCTTTTACACATATAGAGCACAATATTTCATATCTCTGGTTGTATACAAAATATATTTACACCAACTCATGTCTTCAAACCTATATTTTGGATAATAATGTCCATCACATTCCACCATCATTTCTAACCCCATGCTCCCTCCTTTCCCCTCCGACCCCTCTGCCCTATCTAGAGTTCTTCTTTTCCTCCCATGCTCTCCCTCCCTACTCCACTATGAATTAGCCTCTTTATATCAGAGAAAACATTTGGCATTTAGTTTTTTGGAATTGGCTCACTTCACTTAGCATTATCTTCTCTAACTCCATCCACTTAGCTGCAAATGCCATGATTTTATTCTCTTTTATTGCTGAGTAATATTCCATTGTGTATATATGCCACATTTTTTAATCCATTCATCTATTGAAGGGCATCACAGTTTAGCTACTGTGAATTGTGCTGCTATAAACATCGATGTGGCTGTGTCCTTTCAGTATGCTGTTTTTAAGTCCTTTGGGTATAGACCGAGGAGAGGGATAGCTGGGTCAAATGGTGGTTCCATTCCCAATTTTCCAAGGAATCTCCATACTGCTTTCCATATTGGCTGCACCAATTTGCAGCCCCACCAGCAGTGTATGAATGTACCTTTTCCCCATATCCTTGCCAACACTTATTGTTTGTATTCATAATAGCTGCCATTGTAATGGAAGTGAATTGAAATCTTAGAGTGGTTTTGATTTGCATTTCTCTAATTGCTAGATGATGATGAACATTTTTCACATATTTGTTGATTGATTGTATATCATCTTCTGAGAAGTGTTTGTTCAGGTCCTTGGCCCATTTATTGATTGGGTTATTTGGTTTTGGGGTGCTTAGCGTTTTGAGTTCTTTATATACCCTAGAGATTAGTGCTCTATCTGATGTGTAAGGGGTAAAAATTTGCTTCCAAGATGTGGACTCTCTATTTACCTCACAGATTGTTTCTTTTACTGAGAAGAAACTTTTTAGTTTGGGTCCATCCCATTTATTGATTCATGATTTTAATTCTGTACCAAAGGAGTCTTACTAAGGAAGTTGGAACCTAATCCCACATGATGGAGATTAAGGCATACTTTTTCTTCTACTAGACACAGGGTCTCTGGTTTTATTCCTAGGTCCTTGATCCATTTTGAGTTTTGTGCATGGTGAGAGATACAGGTTTAATCTCATTTTGTTGCATATGGATTTTCAGTTTTCCAAACACCATTTTTTGAAGAGGCTATCTCTTCTCCAATGCATGATTTTGGCACCTTTGTCTGATATGGATAATTGTAATTTTAGACCTTAATTTTTGTTAGGTGCCCATATCCAGGAATACAACAGGTGTCTACATTCTAATTGTGAATGTAACTTTACTAAACTACAGATATTAACTGAATTGTCTACACATATAATCATACCAACACAGTACATTAAAAGTAGTTTAAAATACTCATAAACTCTAATTAAATTCTCAGCATATAAAACAGGCCCATGGAGGGAAAGTGTAATCAACTCTCCACAAACACTTCTCATAAACTTGAACAGTATGATTTGCACAAAGCTTTCTGGTGGCCTGGCAGCTCTAAACGGAATCTCCATGATGCCCTTTCCCCTTGCTCACATCTGTTTCCAAGTGTCCTAAGACAACTTTCCAATGAACAATTTCTACCACATTATTGGTAGCAGGCCACTGTGTATGCTCTGGGTACTCTAGAAACAGCAACCTCTTCTTGGGAGACACTTGCTTCAGTGCCTCCAGGAAGCTGGAACTTTCAGACTGAAAGCTCCAAGCTGAACAAGAAGATCCCAGGAGGCCCTAAAGGCAGAAAGGACATGACAGTGCCACCCTCACTTGTGAGGTCTGTATGCTCTGAGTGGGTGGTCTCCACATATTAAAACTGAAGGAGTTTAAAGTCTGTAGGTTTTATTACAGGATGATGAAAAGGTTCTGGAAATGGACACTTATAGTCACAGAACAATGTGAATATATTAGTGCCACTGAACTGTACACTTAAAAATGGTTCAAATGGCAAATTTATGTGTATTTTACAATAAAAATATCTAAAGATGCATTTTCTATTTTTCAGTGTTTCCTGCTATTATTTAGTAATCACAGTCATTAGGAGCACTAACCAGCTGGTGCAGTGGCACATGCCTGTAATCCCACTGGGAGGCTGAGGAAGAAGGATCATAAGTTCAAAGCCAGCCTCTGCAAAAGCAAGGCACTAAGCAACTCATTGAGACACTGTTTCTAAGTAAAATACAAAATAGTGCTGGGGATTTGGCTCAGTGGCCAAGTTCAAAGAAAAAGAAGTACTAACCATCAAAATTTGACAGCCCTGTATTTGAGATTTGGTTGTGCTTGCTGCATCTGTGGAACTTCAAAGCATGTCACTTAATTAAGCCTCAGTTTCCTCATCTGTAACACAGGAATCATAAAATGCTTACTTACCCATTATAGGTTGCTGTGAAATTTCAACTTGGTAGAGTTTTAGTACACAGAAGGGGCTCAATAAATGTTAGTTCTGATTTTCTTTTAGGTTTTCATATCAATATGATTGTACTTTGTATAAGGAAGACTTAAAAAACGCTTTAGCATAAAAAGGCTGTTTATTCATTTCTCCTTAGTTCTTAATATTACAGAGAACTATAAAACAACATGCCATAAAACACATTTCATATTATAGCCCAAGTGTTGACCACTGAGTCAATGGTTAATAATATTAAAAGTATCACTTGTTGGTATTTAAAATTGTTGGTATTCAGAGAAGCCACAATAACTTGAAATACTTGAAATAATTTAAATATATATGTGTGTGTGTGTATAAACCTATAGATATCATTTTTAATCAATTATAACATGTCATACAAAAACATTGAGCAGAAAAATACTTCACACATACAAAAACAGGCTATTTTATTTTTGTTCCTTTTACATCCTATTCATAAAATGATGAAACCCAGATAATAGTTATAAAACTGGGTATTTTATACATGAAACAGATCCAGTCATGTACACCTCTCAAATTCTAAACAATGAGAGTTACTATACTCTCAAAATAAACTTAAGTAAATTTTGCTCAATTCTAATGAAATATACATTTTCACTAGTTGACAGTCCAGGTAGAAAAAGTATGTAAAATGATTTATAAGTCAAAACATTTCATACAAAAGGAATGGTTTTAACAAAACCCACACAATATCAAGAGAAAATGCATTGAATTTAAAAATTTCTAAAGTAGGCATTTTTTTTTTTTTTTGCATTTTGTCCTGTCTTTATTGGTATTAGGTATTTAAACTCTGTGCTTTCATTTTCCAGAAGAAATGAGTGGAGGTCGGTGGGCAGATTTTCCATCTCGTGGCAAGAGTCTCCGGGACTGAATCCTCCTTGTCCACGCTTTCCCTGCAGATCCTTTAGAGATTCTCCACTTTGAGATGTACCAATGTGTGTGCTGCTGCAGGTTTGACAGCCATCCAGGAGGAAAACAAAAAACCAAAAAGTTCCAAATCTCCAATACCATTACCTTTGTCATAGTTCCACCATTGTTGGGAGAAGGAAATAGATCCCAAAGTCCTGTCTCACAACGGTCTAAACCAAGCTCACGTTCCCTATTAGTGGGTGAACAATCCAACGCTTGGTGAATTCTGCTTCACAATGATAGGAAGGGCCGACATCGAAGGATCAAAAAGCGACATTGCTAGGAACACTTGGCCGCCACAAGCCAGTTATCCCCATGGTAACTTTTCTGACAACTTCTGCTACATTGTTCCAACATGCCAGAGGCTGTTCACCTTGGAGAGCTGCTGGGGATATAAAGTAGGCATTTGTTTAGACCATTATAGAAAATACCAAAAAGTTTGAAAATGTCATAAAATAAAAATTTATACAGATGAAACTAAGAGGTAAAAAACTATCAAATGTATTAAAACTATCTAAAACCTAATAAGATATAACTATATAATTTAAATTATATTCTATTATATGACATTATAATTTATATTATCATAATAATATAAATTATAATAATCTACATTACTTGTGATAATAATAATTATTATATTATGTTATTTATATTACTATAATTTATATTAACATAGTATATAATATATTATATGAATTATATAATTACATATAATTTAAATTGAATTATATAATAGTATATTAATATAATATATAATATTTTATATAAATATACTATAATTTAAATTATATACTTTAGTTATATCTTATTTGGCTTTATATGGTTTTGATATATTTGATGGTGTTTTACCCCTTAACTTCATCTGTATAAACTTTTAGTTTATGACAGTTCCAAACTTTTTGGTATTTAAGTACATTTTATTTCTATAATTTAATTGACTACCACATCTAAAAACTGACAATTAGAATGCAATTAGATACAGATTAGCAAGCTTTTGGGCCATTATGTAATTAATTTTATATAAAGTTAATTGCCAATTGAAAAATAAAAGCTTACATACATACCATATGTATGTGTGTAAGCTGTAACAAAAGTGGTCAAAGATTCACTATAATATTGTATGGGAAACCCTATAAAGATTTTTCAGGCACTTGCATTCAGAAACATTTTATAAATAAGCACTTAGTTTCAGTCCATAATAAAGCTGGTTATCCCCTACCACACCTATTTGTTGAGAACAAATTCATATATAAGGGATGCATTTAAGTGGATGATTTTATAGGGAAAATCATTTGAAATTTTAAAATCACAATACTTATTTTATACAAAACTTCAAAAACACAGAATTTAAAGATAATACCAGTGAGGCACTATCATTCTATATGACTAAAACACTACCATTCTATATGACTAGCAAACACGATACAAGGCCAAAAGGCAAAATATACACTTTGGCAATCCTATACGAAAGGGGTTCTGTCAAAACGTTCTTTCAAAAAATAAACACAATACATAAAAACGAAACAAGAAAAAGAAAAACTGAATTTTGACAACCTACACAAACTGTGGGATTTCAACTTCAAGGTCTTGTAACTCTTCCTTTTGTTTTAGCCTGAGTCCTTGGCACATTGGATTCACATCAGGCCAGCCATGCTCTTCAGAGTGCTCTTTAGGCTCAGGAGCTGGCTTCAAAGCATAAGCTGATGTGCTGTCTGCCTCTGGAAGGGATTTCTCCACATGACTCAGGGGAGTAAGAGCTGTGCTAGGAGGCACTGCTGCTGAAGGTGAAGCTGGTCTCTCCTCAGTCCCCCTGACTTTGCTGGTCGGGGTACGAGGTTTGTAAAATGTTGTCCAGTGATGGGGCTGCAGTGTTCTTGCTGCTCTTGCAGGAGCAAGATGGTAAGAATGAGAGGACCGTCTTTCTGATGCTTCTCTTGCTGATCTGGCTGGCATGTTGGGCTTTGTGGCACCAATGGAATGGTCACCACTAACTCTGATGCTCACTGTCATTTTTTCCTGGAGTGCACTAGGCACAATCACTGCACTCCTGCCAGTTAAGTTATTTTGTTCACATTGTTGTCCCTGAGTTTTTTGTGGAAACTGCTGATCAAAGCCATAAAATTTGGAACAAACAGTAGTAGGGGTATCTTTGCTATTAAGTCCTTCAAAAGCAAGATTCTTGCAAAACTTGTCTGAATTTACATTTCCCACATTTCTGATGTTTCTCTCACTAGGATAGCTTGCAAGATGGAACCTATCTACAGACAAAATTGCATGTCCAATCTTGGTGGTTGGTGTATGCCTCTGTATGTCGTTCGTTGCCACATCAGATTTCAAACTAAGTGGTTCAGTGGTTTTACACATATCGTCCATCTTTCGGGATAATGATTCAAGTTCTTTGTTATCTGAAAAAGAAAGATTTTTTTTTTTAACTTCATGGAGCTTGGTTAGTAACGAAGTGTGGTTAGTTATAAATGGTCACTCTCTCAAAACAACACAGTCTTATATATTTTTCCCAACATGATATTCTCAGTCATCGATGCAGAGGAATTACAAATTCACACAGCATTAAAGGTACATTTTGAATTAAAGCATTACTTTTTAAAAATTATCTAAATCAATACAATAAATAACCACAAAGCACATCATGTGTTGGTTAAATAAAACAATAACAAAAAAATTAACTCTTCCTGAAGTAACTTGTTTTAATATATTACCTATGAATGAATATTTTCTGGGTTAAGACTGTGCTGATTTCAACAGGGAGACACTGGTAACCGCAGAACAGTAACACTATTCTATAGACCAATAAAAGCCATGTCCTGAATCCCAAGAACTTTGCCTTCTCACTTCATCTGCTTTCCAGCTACATTCTGTCCATACTGAGGGCAACACACCAGAGAGGACTTGGATGCTCTCCCAGCTGATCCATTAATACATGGCAACATCCTCTGGTCAAAGGAAGGTTGAAGAGCTGTCAAAATTGCCATTCTGCTACTGGTTCTGGTGACTCCAGATTTACTTCCTTCTCTTTCTCCTCTAGTCTGGTCCCAAGGTCCCTGTTTTCTCACCTAGAACCCTAGCATCTCACACTCTGTCTTTGCTGCATGTACCCCAGAAGCTCCTGTTGCTAAAAAGGTGCAGCCCTCTGGCCAAGATCCTCCTCTCCCTGCTGAGAAACATCAGACAAACTGTGTGCCTTGCCAGTGGTCTGACGGCTTTCCAATGGCCCTGTTCATAGCCCACATTCCTCATGCCTGCCACCTGGTCCTTCTCCCACATCCTTGGGCAGTGGTTTGCAGACAGATGCACACCAGAATCACTTGCAGGTCATCATCTCATCTGACCTCCTTCTTCGCCTGAAGCAGCTGGCCTCTCTTCCCTGGTTCCCAGGCAGCACTCATGTGATTTGCTTTCCTGGGCCCTTCTCCCCATTGATAGAAGGGAGCTGAGCCATTGTGGTTGGATGGTAAACACCAGACCATAGTTACAGTCCTGCAGAACTTCTAGCATCATGAAGAGTGCAGGCTCTGCAGCCAGCTGCTTGGGTGCTGGCTCAGCTCCTGCTCCAGTTCTGCCCTGGGCCAGTCCATTGCAATAGCCCTTCCTGCCTTCCTCTGTCATGGCAGACTCCTATATGAAGCTATGTTGGTATGTGGTCTTAATAAAGAAAAGGCTTAGAATTACCTGGTATGTAACGAAAACTTGACAATATTTAAACACTATTTATTGTTATTACTATACCTACTTGGGATTCCAATTTCCTTGGACAGTGAAATAAGGTTACATTTAGGAATGAGACAGGATGAGGTTCAAATCCTGAATCAATAATAATTTAGGGACATGACCCTTGGCATTATTTACCTTCCTCAGACTGTTAGCTATGGCTTAAATGAGGCCAAGGTTCATAGCACAGAAGTGCTAAAAAGATCAAATCAGATAAATGGAATCAATGAGACCAGTGCTTTTCTTAGCAGATAGATAATTGACTCCCTTTGTTTTCAGACTTTGTCAGGCTACATTCATTGATATTTAATTAATTTTAGACATCAAATTTAACATATATGGCTATATTTTGAAAAAATTGGAATTTAGCTCCAGTAAAGCAGTAACAAATGGAAGCTTTTTGATCACCTTAACAGAAACCATTCACTGAAATAAAATTAACAAAAAAAAAAATGAACAAAAGGACTTCGGCCAAGAAATTGGAAGACATGTGTGCTTAATGTGCTAAAGGTCGGCCACAGGTAAAGGGACATCAAAAAACTTTAGGAGTCTATTTTTTTTTTAGTTTCAGGAGTCCACTTTGTTTCTTCCTTGACTTTAAACAAATCTCAGAAGGAGAACAAAAAATGAATTCCAAGATATCTCCTTACAAGAAAGAAACAAAAAATGATATTAATTTAAATGACATTCATTAAACTTTCTCAATGGCTAGCAAAGTTAACTAATAAAACCTTGAAGTTTGAACTTCCCTCAACTTCATTCACCTTGGTTTTTAATCGAGACTTATTTGCAAAGTTTGAAAATATGTAAACATATGTCACATGACCACTCACCAATGAGATATGCATCACATATTTCTAATGCATTTTGCTTCCATTCTGATTCCTCAAATGATGTAGCTGATTCAAAATTTTCACTTTCACTATCTGCAGTGTGTATATCCTATTAATGCAAAAAAAATTTAAACTGAAAAAGCAAAATACACCTCAAAATAAACAGTTCAAAGACTGTTAAGTTATTAACATAAACATCACAAAGTTCTAATGTAATTCTATAATAATCAAAACTCACTTCCTTTGAAGAAAAATATTGTGACTTTGTGGAATGTTCTGGTGATATCACGGGTTTGGAAGGACAGCTTTTATCCACCAGAGGTGCAATAACACCTGTACTACATGTAACGTTTTGTGACTCTAGGAACTCATCGAAGATCATCTGTGAGTTGGTAATGAGGAACTCTACCAACAGGGCCTGATTGGCATATGCAGCAAGGGAGGAGGAGATAGTAACAGGAGCGGTTGCAGGTCTTGGCCTCATGAGACATGGTCCAAATACCACCCCCAAGTTTTTTGAATTCATCAGGTTTTCTTCAGAATGGTCTACTACCCTGAAAAGAAGAACACATAAAGTATATGAGATTTGCCTATTAGAGGTCCTTAATGGTAGTTTACTATGAATTGAGAAGGGTCAAGAAAACATGGGCTATAGAAGTCCACAAAACATTTGTCAAGGGTCAAGTTTGGTGGGTCTAGGAAAAGAATCATTTGTTTGATCATAATACCACACACCAAACTGAGTTTCAGAGTACTATATTAGGATAAAATTCATGTAAATAGAAGGAACTACTGAACTCTTACCAGCAGAAGGAAAAAATACCCCTTAAAAATTTTGCTCCATCTTTATACATACTTCCAGTTTCTGGAAACTGAAACATCACTGTCAACTTCTCTCACAGCCCACAGTTTTCTTTTTAAAAAAATATTTTTAGTTAGTTACCTTTATTTTATTTATTTTTTTATGCAGTGCTGAGTATTAAACCTAGTGTCTCACATGTGCTAGGCAAGTATTCTACCACTAGTCACACTCCCAGCCCCTGACAGCTAGTTTTCTAGCCTAGATGATTCTCTCTCCTGAACATCTCTCTGTTCTACTGCCACTATCAATGTTCTAGTTTTACTTCAAGCACTCGCTGCTATTTAGTTCTATGACTATTCAAGGAGATCTGACGCTATCATGAATGGGGTAGTTTTCCTAATTTCTCTTTCAGAGGATTCATCACTGATGTATAGGAATGCACTGAATTTATGGGTATTGATTTTATATCCTGCTACTTTGCCAAATTGATTTATTAATTCTAGTTTTCTAGTGGAGTTTTTTGGATCCCCTAAGGATAGAATCATGTCATCAGCAAATAATGATAGCTTGAGTTCTTCTTTCCCTATTCATATCACTTTAATTTCTTTCATCTGTCTAATTTCTCTGGCTAGAGTCTCAAGGACTATGTTGAATAGAAGTGGTGAAAGAGGGCATCCCTGTCTTGTTCCAATTTCTAGAGGAAATGCTTCCAATTTTTCTCCATTTAGAATAATGTTAGCCTTGGGTTTAGCATAGATAGCTTTTACAATGTTGAGGTATATTCCTACTATCCCTAGTTTTTCTAGTGTTTTGAACATAAAAGGGTGCTGTATTTTGTCAAATGCTTTCTCTGCATCAATTGATATAATCATATGATTCTTGTCTTTAAGTCTATTAGTGTGACTAATTAATTTATTGATTTCTATATGTTGAATCAATCTTGCATTCCTGGAATGAACCCCACTTGATCATGGTGCACTATTTTTTAAATATGTTTTTGTATGGGATTGCCAGAATTTTATTGAAAATTTTTTGCATCTATGTTCATCAGAGATATTGGTCTAAAATTTTGTTTCCTTGATGTATCTCTGCCTAGTTTTGGTATCAGAATGATACTAGCTTCAAAAATGAATTTGGAAAGGTTCCCTCCTTTTCTATTTCATGAAATAATTCAATGCCCTTCAATATATGAATGGATAAATAAAATGTGGTGTATATATCCACAATGGAATGTTACTCAGCATTAAAAGAGAATTAAATTATGGCATTTGCAGGTAAGTGGATGAAGTTGGAGAATATCATGCTAAGTAAAGTAAGCCAATCCCAAAACACCAAAGGCCAAATGTTCTCTCTGATAAGTGGATGCTGATCCATAATGGAGATGATGTTGTAGGAAGAAAGGAGGATTTTTGACTGGGTCAAGAGGAAGGAGGTAAGGGAAGAAGGCATGAGGGTAGGAAAGATAGTGGAATGAGACGAACATCACTACACTAGATGCATGTATGACTGCATATTTGGCGCAATTCTATATCATGTACAACCAGAGAAATGAAAAGTTGTGCTCCATTTGTGTATAATGGATTGAAAAGCTTTCTACTGTCATGTATAACTGATTAGAACTAATAAAAAAATTTTAAATAAATTTTTTAAAAAGGAGATCTGAATTACAGAAGGCCTCCCCTCCAACGCATTTTTCATATTGCTTTCAGAAAGACCTGTCAGGCAAATCTGAGCATGTGAAATTCCTGATTCCAAGTCCTTAGTAGGTACAGAAATAATATGGTCAACTCATCTGCCAGGTACATAATTTTCTTATCAGGCCTGTAGGTAGCTCAGTTCCTGCTACTTCTTGCTATATTATAGCCTAATGAAATTATATTTTCCTAATGTAAAATGTTTTCTTGTGTCTCCATGTCTGTTACCCTCTGCCTAGTATGCTTTTCTGCACATTATCTACCAAATCCCACTCAGTTCTTAAAATCTGACTCAAGGGCTTGCCTCCTCTGTTTTACCCCTAATCCCAAACTTCCTCTGCATGCCTTCATGCTGGGCACAGCTACTAGAAAAAGGATGATGCTGTACTGTGGTTATATACAGATCTGTCCCCCAAGATTATGAGCCCACAAACAGAAACTCTGTGTTTCCATGCTGGTTTGCCCAGCCAGAGCCTGGCATACAGGGGGCATCCGAGGGAACAGTGTTGGCTGCATGAACATATATTCAATGTCTCCCTTTCCCAACACAGAATAAAAACATCATAAAAAATGAAACAATCATTTTGAAAACAATACCACAACAGTATAAATGTACTTAATACTAATGCACTGTACAATTTAAAATGGTTAAGACAGTATAAAAATTCATACCGTTTAAGATGTATGATAAGGTAATGAAGACTGTTAAAATTTGATGTTGGCAATTGTCTTAGAAGGACCTTGCTTTTTAGAAGAATTCGGTTTATTTCTGCACACATATTTAGATATGTTTTGTCCTTAGGGTTATCATTTTTGGTATCTTGCTCTTCATTAATATGTTGGATCTCTTGTGCAAGGTCCATAAATTCCTTGTACCATCGGAATAAAATCAATGGTTCTGGGAGCTAAAGAAATAAAATTACATTAAAAATTACATTAAATTACATTAAAAATATATCTTTTTTGTTAAAAATCAACAATTAGTGAGAGTTACTCAAATGATTTTTTATCATTTCAGTGTACCTTTGGCTACTTGATGTTCTATATTATCTATAGAAGGTAGGGTGTTGCCCTGTGATCAGTTTGTATCCTCACCACTCTGGGGTCTGAAGCAAGTCACTTAACCTCTTGGAGCTTTAGGTAATAATGAAGGCTACTCTCTAACACTATTGCAAGAATTGAGCAGTTTCCCACATAAAAGTCTTGGACATACAAAATTCCTAAAACAGAATGCAAGTTTATCATATCGGACCCAATTAATCTCCTCTCCCTGACTGGCTAATAAAAGAAATAAAGGATGACACATTATGAGACTTATAGTCATTCAAAGGTATCAACCTCCATTTCTCAGTTGAGGTATCTGTAAAATGTGATTAAAGAGTTATCAATACTTTCCTGAAATAACATTGTAGATCCGGCAATTAATACTTAATTTCTTTCTCTCCTGCAACCCCACTAAAATATAGTAGGCCAATGAGGACTAGGAAAATAGAGAAAACAAAAGCAACAATTCACAAATAGAAGAGCAGATTAACAAGTCCTGATGCAGAGGGATCCAACATGGCCGCCGGCGAGGAAGCAGCGATTCCAATGTCTCCACATTAACGAGATCAGAAAGACCCATTGGAACAGCGGCAGTCTACCTACTGAGGAACTTCTAGCAAAATTCCGTTAAGAGGGGACCTGCCGGGAATTGGTAGGTTTATTAGAAGTGTCAGTTTGTCCCAGACAAGTGGATCTTGGCCGGCCACGCGGGCGCGGAGGTCCAGTCCCGCAGCCACCAGCCACTTCTGCAAGCGGCCGGCCGCTGGCCCAGAGCGGCGCGGCCCGCCCGAACCCGCAGACGGCACCCGCCATCCCGCCGTCCCAGGGAGGCCCTGCTCTCGCCCTGCGAACGGCCACCACGCCTGCCAGGCTCGTAGCCACGTGGCCGCAGCTGCCCGGCTCTACAGGCGGCCCCCCGGCGGGTGCAGAGGTACAATCCCAAGGCCACCAGCCACTTCAGAAAGCGGCCGGCGGCCCCGAGTGGCGCGGCCCGCCCGAACCCACAGACGGCACCCACCATCCCGCCGTCCCGGGAGGCCCCGCTCTCGCTCAGAGAACGGCCACCCCCGCCCGCCTGGATCTTAGCCTCGCGGCCGCAGCTGCCCACCTCTACAGGCAGCCCCTGGCGGCCCAGAGCAGCGAGAAGTGTCCCCGCCTGGCCCAGCAGACAGCCCGTGCCCTCCCAGCTCTACTAACAGCCCCGCCCATGCGGCGAACGGCTCCACCCCCGCCCCCAGACAGCGTGAAGGGAATCTAACCAACCCTTTACGAAATAGTGAACTGGGAACTAAAACCAGAGATTGTGTCAGACCAGAGACAAGCCAGTTCCACCCCTCCCTTCGGACACTCCGGCAAGGAGCCAGGGGCCCGCCATAGCAGAGAGGGGAAGTCACCAAAGTTCGGCCAAAGAGATTCCTTCCCAGTGGAATCTACTTTAGCAAGTATGTGACTCCCACCCACACCAGATACAAACAACCGGGAAACTTCAAAATCTCTCCTTGGGCGTGACCTTAAGGGCCAAAGGACTCTGGACCCCCAACTCCCCCTACTGCCAGTGATGAGGGCGTGACTGTAGGGGCAGAGGGAAGCAGAGAAGACTCCCCACCCTCAAATCCCCCAACCGTGAACTGAGAGGGTGTGACGGTAGGGGCGGAGGGAAACAGAGGACACTCCAGACCCCCAACTCCTCCTACCGCCAGCAGTGTGGTTGTGACTGTAGGGGCTGAGGGAAGTAGAGAGGATCCTCGACCCCAAACTCCTATTACCACCAGCAGCGACACCAATGGTCTTAGCTGCCAGATTCCGAAGGTGTGCCCACCAAAGGGGTCCGGAAAAATTAAACAATTGACTCCCAGACCACAGCTCCACAGCACTGGGGCTTAGATGAATGACAGCGAGAGTGCTCAGTAGTTAGGGAAATAGAGCACTCGGTGGGGCTGAAAGTGTAACCAAATCCTTGGGGAACTGCCTCCGGTGAGCAGGACCTGGCTGGCTGGCAGGAGGAAGGGGAGGAGGGGCCGTAGAGGTGAAACGGCTCTGGACCAACAGGATTGAGAGACTCCCAGGAACCGCCTTACAGGGATTGCTGTTGACACATTGAGGGCAAAACTCAGCCCGGAGGGCACAGCTTTGCCTACGGGAAGAGAAGAAAATGGATCTCTAAGACCTAATTTTATTTCCTATTTCATTTTAATTTTTTCTCTCCCTTTTCCCTCTCTCTCTCCCCTTCCAAGTTTTACTGCTCTTTCCATTCTCCTCGATGCTATTTATCTTCCTCTCCTTCTTTCTTTTCAAGAGCACCTACCTTCCCCTTCCCCCCAACTTTCATCCCAAGCATTACGTCCTCCATTTCGCGTAACTGTCTAAATACAAATAGGTGTGCGCCCTCCCCCCGCGCCTGCAAGGTAGCCGGACCTGCAACCCACCAGCAGGACAGGCCCGGCAACCTGGGAGTGGCAGAGCCGCCCCACGCGCCTGCAAGGTAGGCGCACCTGCTACCAACCAGCAGAACAGGCCCAGCGGCCTGCCGATGTGGTAGGCACAGTGCCCCAATTGGAGGAGGAGCAGAGCCCCTGCCCGCGCCTGCGTGGGAGACTTTGCAACTATACAAGAGTAATACAAATATATAGGGGGAAAATTCAATAACACAACAGTCTCAGTAAGCAGAAAGAAACGCGAACAGTATGAAGAGACAAGGAAAGAAAGGACCACAAGCAATGCAGGTCAACTCAACGTTAGAAGAGGTAATATCTGCAGCAGATGGAATGTCAGATAAAGAATTCAGGAGATACATGCTTCAGATGATCTGGAGTCTCAAGGAAGACATTAGACAGCAAAATCAGACAATGAAAGATCTCTTCAACAATGAAATACATAAACAAATCCAGGAAGCAAAAGTTCAACTATACAGGGAGATAGAGGTTATAAAAAACAAACAAACAGAAATCCTAGAAAGGCAGGAAGCAATAATCCAACTTAAAAACTCAATTGAGAATACTACCAGCAGAGTAGAACACTTAGAAGATAAAACATCAGACAATGAAGACAAATATTTCAACTTGAAAAGAATATAGACAGCTCAGCAAGACTGTTAAGAAACCATGAGCAGAACATCCAAGAAATATGGGATAACATTAAAAGACCAAACTTAAGAGTCATTGGGATATAGGAAGGCATAGAGCTCCAAACCAAAGGAATGAGCAATATATTCAATGAAATAATTCAAGAAAACTTCCCAGACTTGAAGAATGAGACAGAATCCCAAATCCTAGAAGCCTACAGGATGCCGAATGTGCATAATCATAAGAGATCCACACCTAGACACATTATAATGAAGATGCCCAACATACAGAATAAGGAGAGAATTTTAAAAGCTACAAGAGAAAGGAAGCAGATTACATTTAGGGGTAAACCAATCAGGATAACAGCTGATCTCTCAACAAGACTTTGAAAGATAGAAGATCCTGGAATAACATATTTCAAACACTGAAAGAAAATGGGTTCCAACCAAGAATTGTGTGTCCAACAAAATTAAGCTTCAAGATGGAAGATGAAATTAAAACCTTCCATGATAAACAAAAGTTAAAAAAATTTGCAGCTAGAAAACCATCTCTCCAAAAAATCCTCAGCAAAACATTACAGGAAGAGGAAATGGAAAATAACAATGAAAACCAACAGTGGGAGGTTGGACAGTAAAGGGGGGAAAATAATCAAAGAGGAAAACAAACCATATTCAGTAGCATAAATAAACAAATATGGCTGGAGGAACAATCCATATCTCAATAATAACCCTAAATGTTAATGGCTTAAACTCACCAATTAAGAGACACAGGCTAGTAGAATGGATCACAAAACATGACCCAACAATATGCTGCCTACAGGAGACGCATTTGATAGGAAAAGACATACATAGACTGAAGGTGAAAGGTTGGGAAAAATCATATCACTCATATGGACTTCGGAAACAAGCAGGAGTGTCCATGCTCATATCAAATAAAATAGATTTCAAGCCAAAGTTAATCAAAAGGGATAAAGAGGGACACTACATACTGCTCAAGGGAACCATACACCAACAAGACATAACAATCATAAATATATATGCCCCAAACAATGGTGCAGCTATGTTCATCAAACAAACTCTTCTCAAGTTCAAGAGTCTAATAGACCACCATACAATAATCATGGGAGACTTCAACACACCTCTCTCACCACTGGACAGATCTTCCAAACAAAAGTTGAATAAGGAAACTATAGAACTCAATAACACAATTAACAACCTAGACTTAATTGACATGTATAGAATATACCACCCAACATCAAGCAGTTACACTTTTTTCTCAGCAGCACATGGATCCTTCTCAAAAATAGATCATATATTATGTCACAGGGCAACTCTTAGAC
Organism: Spermophilus citellus; assembly: GCF_964194105.1. Lineage (NCBI taxonomy): Eukaryota > Metazoa > Chordata > Mammalia > Rodentia > Sciuridae > Spermophilus > Spermophilus citellus. The sequence goes on along the minus strand of NC_138191.1, from coordinate 50,450,777 downwards.
AATATAAAGGAGTAGAGATAATACCATGCATCTTATCTGACCATAATGGAATGAAACTGAAAATCAATGATAAAAGAAGGAAGGAAAAATCATGCATCACTTGGAGAATGAACAATAGGTTACTGAATGATCAATGGGTTATAAAAGACATTAAGGAGGAAATTAAAAAATTCTTAGAGATAAATGAAAACACAGACACAACATATCCGAATCTATGGGACACATTGAAAGCAGTTCTAAGAGGAAAATTCATTGCATGGAGTTCATTCCTTAAAAAAAGAAAAAAACAACAAATAAATGATCTCATACTTCATCTCAAAATCCTAGAAAAAGAAGAGCAAAATAACAGCAAAAGAAGTAGAAGGCAAGAAATAATTAAAATCAGAGCTGAAATTAATGAAATCGAAACAAAAGAAACAATTGAAAAAAATTGATAAAACTAAAAGTTGGTTCTTTGAAAAAATAAATAAGATCGACAGACCCTTAGCCATGCTAACGAAGAGAAGAAGAGAGAGAACTCAAATTACTAGCATACAGGATGAAAAAGGCAATATCACAACAGACACTTCAGAAATACAGAAGATAATCAGAAATTATTTTGAATCCTTATACTCCAATAAAATAGAAGATAGTGAAGGCATCGATAAATTTCTTAAGTCATATAATCTGCCCAGATTGAGACAGGAGGATATAGACAACCTAAACAGACCAATATCAATTGAGGAAATAGAAGAAACCATCAAAAGATTACCAACTAAGAAAAGCCCAGGACCGGATGGGTATACAGCAGAGTTTTACAAAACCTTTAAAGAGGAACTAATACCAATACTTTTCAAGCTATTTCAGGAAATAGAAAAAGAGGGAGAACTTCCAAATTCATTCTACGAGGCCAACATCACCCTGATTCCTAAACCAGACAAAGACACTTCAAAGAAAGAAAACTACAGACCTATATCTCTAATGAACCTAGATGCAAAAATCCTCAATAAAATTCTGGCGAATCGGATACAAAATCATATCAAAAAAATTGTACACCATGATCAAGTAGGATTCATCCCTGTGATGCAAGGCTGGTTCAATATACGGAAATCAATAAATGTTATTCACCACATCAATAGACTTAAAAATAAGAACCATATGATCATCTCGATAGATGCGGAAAAAGCATTTGACAAAGTATAGCATCCCTTTTTGTTCAAAACTCTCAAAAAAATAGGGATAACAGGAACATACCTCAACATTGTAAAAGCAATCTACGGTAAGCCCCAGGCTAGCATCATTCTGAATGGAGAAAAATTGAAGGCATTACCTCTAAAATCTGGAACAAGACAGGGATGCCCTCTCTCACCACTTCTGTTCAACATAGTTCTCGAAACACTAGCCAGAGCAATTAGACAGACGAAAGAAATTAAAGGCATAAAAATAGGAAAAGAAGAACTTAAACTATCACTATTTGCAGATGACATGATTCTATACCTAGTAGACCCAAAAGGGTCTACAAAGAAACTATTAGAGCTAATAAATGAATTCAGCAAAGTGGCAGGATATAAAATCAACACGCATAAATCAAAGGCATTCCTGTATATCAGCGACAAACCCTCTGAAATGGAAATGAGGACAACCACTCCATTCACAATATCCTCAAAAAAAATAAAATACTTGGGAATCAACCTAACAAAAGAGGTGAAAGATTTATACAATGAAAACTACAGAACCCTAAAGAGAGAAATTGAAGAAGATCTTAGAAGATGGAAAAATATACCCTGTTCATGGATAGGCAGAACTAACATCATCAAAATGGCGATATTACCAAAAGTTCTCTATAGGTTTAATGCAATGCCAATCAAAATCCCAATGGCATTTCTTGTAGAAATAGAGAAAGCAATCATGAAATTCATATGGAAAAATAAAAGACCCAGAATAGCAAAAACAATGCTAAGCAGGAAGTGTGAATCAGGTGGTATAGCGATACCAGACTTCAAACTATACTACAGAGCAATAGTAACAAAAACAGCATGGTACTGGTACCAAAACAGGCGGGTGGACCAATGGTACAGAATAGAGGACACAGAAACCAACCCACAAAACTACACCTTTCTTATATTTGATAAAGGGGCTAAAAGCATGCAATGGAGGAAGGATAGCATCTTCAACAAATGGTGCTGGGAAAACTGGAAATCCATATGCAACAAAATGAAACTGAATCCCTTTCTCTCGCCATGCACAAAAGTTAACTCAAAATGGATCAAGGAGCTTGATATCAAACCAGAGACAAGGCATCTGATAGAAGAAAAAGTTAGCTACGACCTACACACTGTGGGGTCGGGCTCCAAATTCCTCAACAGGACACCCATAGCACAAGAATTAATATCTAGAATCAACAAATGGGACTTGCTCAAACTAAAAAGTTTTTTCTCAGCAAAAGAAACAATAAGAGAGGTAAATAGGGAGCCTACATCATGGGAACAAATCTTACTCCTCCCAATTCAGATAGAGCCCTAATATCCAGAGTATATAAAGAACTCAAAAAATTATACAATAAGATAACAAATAACCCAATCAACAAATGGGCCAAGGACCTAAACAGACACTTCTCAGAGGAGGACATACAATCAATCAACAAGTACATGAAAAAATGCTCACCATTGCTAGCAGTCAGAGAAATGCAAATCAAAACCACCCTAAGATATCATCTCACTCCAGTAAGACTGGCAGCCATTATGAAGTCAAACAAACAACAAGTGCTGGCGAGGATGTGGGGAAAAGGGTACACTTATTCATTGTTGGTGGGACTGCAAATTGGTGCAACCAATTTGGAAAGCAGTATGGAGATTTCTTGGAAAGCTGGGAATGGAACCACCATTTGATCCAGCTATTCCCCTTCTGGGTCTATTCCCTAAAGACCTAAAAAGAGCATGCTACAGGGACACTGCTACATCGATATTCATAGCAGCACAATTCACGATAGCAAGACTGTGGAAGCAACCTAGATGCCCTTCAATAGACAAATGGATAAAAAAAAATGTGGCATTTATACACAATGGAGTATTACTCTGCATTAAAAAATGACAAAATTATAGAATTTGGAGGGAAATGGATGGCATTAGAGCAGATTATGCTAAGTGAAGCTAGCCAATCCCTAAAAAACAAATGCCAAATGTCTTCTTTGATATAAGGAGAGTAACTAAGAACAGAGTAGGGAAGAAGAGCATGAGAAGATGACTAACATTAAACAGGGATGAGAGGTGGGAGGGACAGGGAGAGAGAAGCGAAATTGCTTGGAAATGGAAGGAGACCCTTAGGGTTATACAAAATTACATACAAGAGGAAGTGAGGGGAAAGGGAAAAATAATACAAGGGGGAGAAATGAATTACAGTAGAGGGGGTAAAGAGAGAAGAGGGGAGGGGAGGGGAGGGAAGGGGGGATAGTAGAGGATAGGAAAGGCAGCAGAATACAACAGACATGAGTATGTCAATATGTAAATCAGTGGAAGTGTAACTGATGTGACTCTGCAATCTGTATATGGGGTAAAAATGGGAGTTCATAACCCACTTGAATCAAAGTGTGAAATATGATATATCAAGAACTATGTAATGTTTTGAACAACCAATAAAAAAAAAAACAAGTCCTGATGCAACAGTTACAAGAAAGCTGACCCCTTATCATTCAACATGATTTTCAGAATCCTAAAGGGACTTGGACAATAAGTACCAGGTCCTCTGACCCCGGGGTAGGGTGCAGGTGGGCCAGCTGAGACAGCTTAGCTCTCTATAGAATCCTGTCTCCACTCCATGTTCTCAAGCAATCTCCTTCCTAAAAATCTGGAAATGTTTTCTCTGGGCAACATGATACAGAGGCTCTCTGAATGGGGGCAATGCCAAACCTAAGGAACAGGGAGGTTACTGTCTGAAAATGGGGATTTGTTGGCTGTATGCACACTGAATGCACAGATCCTGCAATCATCGTTCCCACCCTGGCTCCCACAGCATTGGTACCGTATCTCTAGGCAAGGAAAACCCTTTTCCAGGGGGATCAAACCAGTCCAAGAGCAGGGAACTAGAGACATGTAATCAGGCATATATCAAACGGTCCATCTAGACCACTTTATAATAAAGTTCCAAGTTTTTAAAAAGCCTTGATGTGTTTGAGAGCTTCCAAAGAGATTTCAAGTCCAAAATCTAACATAACTAGACATCATTAAAGACAAAAATCAAAATGGGTATAAAAAAACAAATTGAAGGCCTAAAACTATGCTGTCAATATGCTGACCACTAGTCATATATGGTGAAAAAGTACTGGAAGTATAACTGATCAAAATTAAGATGTGCTCTAAATGAAAAAATAGATACTAGATTTCAAAGACTAAGAGCTCAAATATAAATCAATAAATAAATATCTCATAATTTTAAAATAATATTCAAAATGTTAAATAATATATTAAAATTAACTTTACCTATTTTTAAAATTTTATATGGCTATAGAAAATTTAATGTTATATATGAGGGTCACATTGTATTTATTCAGAGGGTTAGAGACTAAATAGAGAAAAGAACCCTTACAAAAAAATCTATGACTATCCACAGGAAAATAGCATGATATAGTCATTTTAAAAAAATGTTATCAAAGGAATAGAAAATCATAATTCTTGAAAATTAAAATATGATCTCAGGAATGAAGTAATTTATATTAGTCAAGAAGATAAAGCTGAGGAAATATCTTAGAAAGTTATTGAAGAAAGAAAGAAGAAGAATAGAGGAAAGGTAAGGGAACTAGAGAACCTGTATGGGTTATTGAGTATGCAAACAAGAGCTTCAACTAGAGAGTACAAAGAAAGAGGGGGAAATGGGCAATAAAAATCAAGAAAAGTTCAAAGAACTAAAGCACTGACAACTATCAGAGCTCATGGAGTGGCCAGAATAGTGGATGGAAATATATCCACATCATTATTCATCACTGTAAAATCTTAGAATAATGTGGCATGGGAGAGATTCTATTAGCTATACAGGGACAAAACAATAGGCACAGAGTTAGGAATGAAATAAGATGGATTCACAGTGTGAACAGAACAACAACAACAAAAAAAAAACCTTGCCTTCAAAATTCAGAGGAAAAAGAATTTCCAGCCTACAATACTAAAAAGTCCCACACTATCTACACTAGTCCATTTCTGTCAAGACAGGAGGAAAACATTTACGGATGAAAAGGTTTCAAATATTTAATCCTACTTAAAGGACAGACATAACCAAAACAGAATACCCCCCAAACAAGGAAAACAGGAGAAGTGTTCCATCACAAAAGAGAGGAGAGGAGAATGGATCTCAGGATGACAGCTAATAACCAAATTAAAAAGGATCTGCAAGGGAGCAAAAGAACAACAGAGAAGGACAGATCAAGGACTTATCAGCATGACTCTATGATTATCTCTTCATTTTCACCCAGGGATAGATGCCAGCTGGATCTGACCCAAATCATTTTGTACTTGGCTCATGACAAAATGCCAATTAAGTTCCTGTAACCCCTCTGTAAGCTGCTGCCTAAAGCCAGCAACGTCACTTCACTCCACAGATGTGTGTGTGTGTGTGTGTGTGTGTGTGTGTGTGTGTGTGTGTTTACCTATTCCCGCAAACTGCAGGTATAACGGTGAACATAGAAAATGACAATATAGGACAGCCCACTCCCTGACCATATTCCTGCTAGACTTCTAGTATCCACCTTATAGGAAGAGTTATGCCTGATGCCCCAAATATTATGAACTTCATGGCCTTGCCTACTAACCTCCCCAAATAGCTATTTTGAAACATCACTGAAGGCAAAGCTAGACTATGATCTAGATACTGTCCTACTTATTGAATATTCCTAACAGTGTGAACACTGGCCTTTACTTATACAGATACATTTATGCTTTTAGTCAGTGTTCTAAAACTTAAAGATAACAAAAACTTAATGAGTGTTATTTATTCCTGTATGTTTATCCCTTTAACATGGTTAGGAGGGACCTCCGAGATGGAGTTGGGAGGCTGCAACATGGAAGAGGTACATGGAAGTCTTGTACAAGGAATAGTAATATTTTATTTTCTTAAGTGGAATTTGTTTTTATTATTATTGTTCTTTAAATTGTACGTATATTTTATATACATTTTATGATCTGTACATTAATAATGAGAAAAACATCAACATGGGAGGATCAGTGGAGTGGAGTGGGGAGATAAAGGGAGGAAAAAAGAGGACCGAAGTAGAGTGAGTCAGATCTATGCATGTATGAAATTGTCAGGATAAACCTAGCTACTATGTATAAATATAATGCTCTAATCAAAAAAATAGAAAGACATCGACATAATCTGTGCCAATGAAAATATATGAAATATAAAATATATTTTTGCTCTTTTTATTTGATGTAGTTTACAATAAAAACTTTACCTGTCGAAGGTATAATTTTAAGGCTTCACAGATGTCGTGTGAATTAAATTCTGACATGTCTACCAAATGCATTCCATTCTCCAAAGCTTGACACAGTTTTGCAGTTTTTGCTTTGTTTCCACTGACACGATAAATTCCCTTGAATAGAAAAGAAAAAAAATGATGCAAAATTCTACTTAAGTACAAAGGGCTAAATTTAGACATCTAAACATATTTGATGTATCTCCTTCAATTTGTATTAGTATTTTAGGAAAAAAACAAGTTAAAGTCAAATAAATTAACATTTCCCAAATAAATGTGAATAAATTCAGTTATTAAAAACAGAGAGTATTGATTTTTCTTAAAGTCTCTTTTTCATTAAAACAAATCACACAGGCATTATGTTTTAACAACATACCTGTAAACACAAGGCTCTCTTTTCAATCTCTGAAGCACATATTTTGAGTATAAAAGGAATGCCATCTGGCTCTTTTTTTGTAACTCGTGTGAATTCTGCTCCAAATAAGTGTGTTTTCCCCAGAAGTTTCCGGTGACCACAAAAGATAACTAAGTTTTCCATACATTTATGATGACAAACAAGGAGACACTACAAGAAAATGATATTTTAAAACTGATTAACTCACCCTAAAACTATTCAAAACTAAGCAAACTACAGCCAGACTAATAACAACAAAAACGAGTTAAAAAGTATTACTTGTGGTTTATGAAATACATTTAACAGCAAAACAATGTAGAAAACTATAGAAGATAAACTGTGGGACTTTATTAAAAATGTACTGGCAGAGCCAGGTGTGATGGCATATGCCTATGATTCCAGCTACTTGAGGGGTTGAAACAGGAAGATCACAAGTTGAAGGCCAGCTCAACATAGAAAGACCCCCATTTCAAAACACAATTTAAAAAGGGTGGGGATATTGCTCAGGGGTAGAGTGCTTGCCTGGCATGCACAAGACCCTGAGTTTAATTCCCAGGAGTATAAACAACAAATTTATATATATTTAATACTTGTGTGTGAATACACACACATCTCCTAATAAGTAAAACCATAACAAAAAAAAAAGTATATAGCAAAAAAATAAGGGGGCCAATGTGATTCCAAAAAGATCTTACCTCCTTACATTTAACACCTTGGAACACTACAATGCCTTCACAATATCTGCATTTTGAGGGGGATTTCAATTTTCGGAACTTGTGAGTAACAGCTGCCTTTGACATCAATGGTTTCTTAAATGCTCCAAGGGAACTGGGTTCTTATAACAGAAATATAAGAAGGGTAAAATGACAAAAAAAAAATACTACATGATATTGTACTTGGAATAATTTTTAGACTTTGAGATTATTCATATATTATAAAAAGTTATTATTTTGAGTTTCTAACATGAAAAAAATCTCCTTTATAGATCTCTTTTATAAAACACAAACTTTTACTCAACATTTTATCCATGAGTAAAAATCACCATCAAATCAATAAAATTTTTAAGATACTATGGCATAATGTTTTTAGAATCAGCACATTTAAGCCAGGCACAATGGTGTATGCCTGTGATCCTAGCAACTCAGGGGGCTAAGGCAGGAGAATCACAAGTTTGACGCCCACCTCAGCAACTCAGTGAGACACTGTCTTGAAATTAAAAATGAAAAAGGCTGAGGATTACAGTTCATTTGATAGAGTATTCTGGGTTCAGTCCCCAGTACCAGGAAAAAAAATATTAAAAAAAAAGAATCAGCATATTTATACTTAATAATATTAACATGCCCTTTACACAGCATTATAAATGCTATAAATGTTTCAAAGAAATACAATTACATGAGGCAAGTATGCTAGAATTATTTACATTAAGGATAAAGCTCCTCTTTATTCATTATAAAATTACAGGCAATCTAGCTTATTATATTTTAATATTATATTGGTATTACAGGTATCAAATGTACAAAATTAATTTATGAGAGTCTAATTTGAGTCACTAAGGTAACTGACTTTACTTTTATATCCTTCAACACCCAAAACATTCCTTATTCTCAAGAAGTACACTGAATCTGCTCTTCCTGCTTGGTTTCTTATACTCTTTCTTTCAAAGGAGATTTCTCAGACTTTCTCAGTCATGCTTCCTTTTAACAGTAAGTCATTATACTGGGTTCATGAAAGAAGACCAGACCTAGCCTGCTATTTTAATACCATGCCAATACATCTCAGATCTACTAATTTTGTTGCTATTTGTGTGTGTGTGTGTGCTTGTAGTGCTAGGAATTGAACCTATGACCTTGTGCATGCTAAGCAAGTACTCTACCACTAAACTGTTATTCCTAACCCTGCCACTTATTCTTCTATTTGTATTTCAGATAGCTGATTAGTACATTTTTAACTAATATTTGAACATAATTACTGGGATATATTTAAGTTACTGTGTGATGCTTTTGTTTATTACACAGCAAAGTAATTATTCTTTAAAATTATACTATCTTTCAGATCTTATGAGATGCTACTACTTCAGCTAGTTTAATGGGTTTTCATTCAGGCTAATACAATATAATACCAGCTTCTAAAGTGGCTCTCTTTCATCTAAATCATCTGCAGAAGGCATGGTTCTACTGAATGGAGTTTGTGGGAGTTTTTGATGAAAGTCTCCTAAAAGAAAATTGTTGATACCATTGCCTGGCTATTTATTTTAGAACAGAAAGGGGAAATGACAATATTTTTGGAATTATGCAAGTCACACTATTTTATTAGCTTCAATCCAAAAATTTGCTTTCATTCTTATACTCTAGATAACAGGGAATTATGATGCTCATTCCTTCTTGGGAACAAAAGGAATTTAACTAAATTTATCTGACTTTTCCAAATGAATTTAAAACTTAGGATCATATATTCCTATGAGAACTTATTGCCAACTTCTGATAGAAAGTATTAGAGGTTGTAAGCTTCACAAAGGTAGTATCTAGGGGCTGGAGTTGTGGCTCAGTGGTAGAGCACTTGCCTAGCATGTCCAAGGCTCTGGGTTTGATCCTCAGCACCACATAAAAATAAATAAATAAAATAAAAGTATAAAAAAGGTAGTATCTTATATTCATGTTCTATATCTAATATCTGACAGAGTGGCTAGCAAAATAGTAAAGTTGTCATTAAATGTTTATTAAATTATTAATAAATGTACACAATACAATCTAAGGCCTTCTAAAATATACAAAAATTATTTGATCCCGATAATCCAATAGTAAAATTAAATTATGTTATTAGTAAATCAGGAGATAGGAAACAGGGAGAACCTAGGGATCTCTAGCCAAAAGCTGAAATCACAAGTTCAAACTATGTCACAGGACACTACTATGTATATATCAAAGCATGTTTGGAAGTTGAATGACTAGCAGAGATTTACTCTGCTGAAATTATAAACAAGTCTACAACTGAGTAAAGAATTCACTTTAACTCAAGGTCTTTAAGCAATCTTAGCTTCAGTTAGTAACACTTTTCATAAATGATTTTAAGCAACACCTTCTCCTCAAAAGGATTATTCTGTTCAATATGCTCACAGGTGGGTGTCTATTTTTTACTTTGAATGTGTTCCCAATGACTAAAAAATCACAAGTTCACATGTTCCATTTTAGAACTATTCTAATTATAAAACAGTTCCCTTATATTATTGAACAAAAATCTGACTCTGTATGAATCTCAGTCTTTGGACATATTTTTTTTTCTCACAGGGGCAAACAAGAACTCTAATTCATTTCATTCCATGTCCTTAAGTTTCTTTCCTCAAGTAAGGCATCCCTCAGTCTCACCCATTTATCATGAGATAGAAATTCCAAATTTTTGTCTTCATCACATGACATCTACAAGATTGCAAATGGGTTAAGGGTTGCTCTAGATTAGGTCTTAATTTCTGGCACTACCTAGAATATTCAGTTAAATATTTAGGCTCCAGAGTGTCCCTTGAATAGAGGTACTGGGAAATGAGAAAGTGGCACCTGTTAATTAATATACAAACCCCAGTGCTGCATGGCAAAAATTCTAACTTTAAATACAAGACATTAATCTGAATGTATAAAACTGTGCAATATGTAAAATACTTTAAAAATGGCTTTGGAATTTGATGAGGTCAAACCCTAAAACATCCCCATCATGAGTCTAGAAGGAAGGCAGATAGCCAGAAAGGACTATAGCAGTCTTTGGTAGAAGAATGTGGAAGCAAGAATCTCCTGGCTTTAAATGCTACTTCTCCTGCTAGCTATAAAACCCATGGTGAATTATCCTCTTTGATATTACTAAGAGGGAGTTCAAAACATTTGCTCTACAAGTATTTTGAGACTATTTATATCATGGTACCTTAAAGCACATTTGTAAAAAAAATAGCAATAATCAATCATAGGCTCAAGGATTGGCATAATGGAATTGTTTATTATAGCAATTACTGCAAAACAATTCAAAAGATCAATCATGATATTCAAGTTCATGGACTAGAATACAGTAGTAAAAATAAGGCCAACTATTCACATTAACATAACATGCATGAATTAAGTCACAAAATAGTATGATTGAATTTGAACAACATCCAGAAGAGGTCAAAACTCTACTACATATAGGTACTAAAAACATTTGAAATATCTACAGAATGATTTTAAAAATAGTCAGGATAATGGTTTATGGGAGCTAAAGCAGTGTTATCAAGAAGGAGTACCCAGGGTGCTTCCAATGTCCTAATATTTTTATTGAGGGTCTGTTTTATTCTCTTTCTTTAATCTGTACATATATATGTATATTCTCATCTATATTTGAGACACTTCATTATAAAAATAAGTTAGTTATAAATATTCCCCAAATGATTATTTTAATAATTTCATTGAATTTTACTGATAGACTTAAATATTTATGTACCTGGACTTATAAATTCTGAATCCAAGGATCCAGATTCACTGCTCCCTCCAGTACTCTAAGTCACTAAACATCCCAAATGTCCATGATCTTATGAAAGAAGAATCTTTTTTTTTTTTTTTGCGGGGTGGGGGGGGGGGCAGGGGTTGCTGGGGATTGAACTCATGGCCTTGTGCACGTGAGGCAACCACTCTACCAACTGACCTATATCCCCAGCACCACAGATGCCCTTCAACAGATGAATGGATAAAGAAACTGTGGTATACGTACACAATGGAATATTACTCGGCATTAAAAGAGAATAAAATTATGGCATTTGCAGGTAAATGGATGGAGATGGAGAATATCATGCTAAGCAAAGTAAGCCAACCCCAAAAATCCAAAGGCGAAATATTCTGATAAGTGGACGCTGATCCATGGAGGTGGATGGGTGTGGGGGACAGATGGGAAAAATGAAGGAACTTTCATTGGGCCAAGGGGAGGGTGAAGGGGAAGGGGCATGGAGACAGGAAAAATGATGGAATGAGATGGACATCATTACCCTAGGTACATGTATGACTGCACATATGGTGCAACACTACATAGTATACAACCAGAGAAATGAAAAGTTGTGCTGCAATTGTGTACAATGAATCAAAATGCATTCTGCTGTCATATATTCTAAAAAGAACCATCTTTGGGCTGGGTTGGGGCTCAGTGGTAGTGCACTTGCCTGGCATGTGTGAGGCACGGGTTCAATTCTCAGCACCATGTATAAATAAATAAAATAAAGGTCTGTCAACAACTAAAAAAATATTTTTAAAAATGAACCACTTTTAAGAAAAGAATATTTAAAGTCAAAACTTAGCTAACAGGTAGATTTCATAAGGTAAAATACTGACATTACATAAAACGAGACAATTCAGATTTGTTTAACAATGACCAATTATGGACTTTAAGGCAGGCATGGTGGTTACAATCATGACTAGGTCTCACAGAGTTACATTATAAAGCCTGGTTTTCTGGTTCTAGAGCTCCAGTTCATTTAATGACCAATGAACAATTTGCTCTTTCATAAACCTGTATTCTCTTCAGAGTGAAAAACACATGTTGGGGGCTAGGGTTGTAGCTCAGAGTTAGAGCACTCTCCTAGCACGCATGAGAAACTGGGTTCGATCCTCAGCACCACATAAAAATAAATAAAATAAAGCTATTGTGTCCAACTACAAATGAACAATAAATATTTTAAAAAGAAATAAAGAGGGGCTGGGGATGTGGCTCAAGCGGTAGCGCGCTCGCCTGGCATGCGTGCGGCCCGGGTTCGATCCTCAGCACCACATACAAACAAAGATGTTGTGTCCGCCGAGAACTAAAAAAAAATAAATATTAAAAATTCTCTCACTCTCTCTCTCTCTCTCTCTCTCTCTCTCTCTCTCTCTCTCTCTCTCTCCTCTCTCACTCTCTCTAAAAAGAAAGAAAGAAAGAAAGAAAGAAAGAAAGAAAGAAAGAAAGAAAGAAAGAAAGAAAGACACCTGTTAGATCTCCATTGTTAGAGTGATTATAACCAGTGATTTGAAAAAAATTAACCTTCAAGTGAATCACCTGGGAGATCTTGTTCAAATGCAAAGTCTGGATTGAAACTCAATCTGTCCTCTTCAATTTTATTACAACTGTCAGGAAGGCATACAACATCCTTTAAAGAGTGAGAAGGGCCACATCTGGATATCTGGGAACTATTTGTTAATGGTTTATTTACATTCCTAAGAAAAAGCAAATAAAGCTCAGCACTAACAATAAATCTACTTTGTACTATAGTCAGAAAAATTTGTTGATTTAATAAATGTAGAATAATTAACTAAATATAATGAACAAACTGTTACATGGTTCAGCTTCTTTAAGGAGATATGGATAAAACTTTTCACAGTTAAAACATTGATAGAAATAGCAATAGTCAGTAATTCATGTTATGATTAAACTTTTGTAGTATCATCTCAGTAGAAAATGTAGGTTAAATTTTGTGGACATTCAAAATGTGTATGATTGTCATTTGCCATGCCCAAAGGATTTTTAAGTCTCACAGAAGTGAGGTCAGTATCAAAATGGAAAGCTTTACTCTCAAGTGAGTTACATCTATTCATTGAATGGACTTACTAAGAAACCACAAAATAATACAAATACAATTTTTCAGAAATTTTTAAAGTTAATTCTATCAATATTAGAAAATATACCTCTTTATACCACATAGGAACTTAGTAAATGTTTTATTTCTAGAAATTCATCTATATATTAATTCTTACCCATCAACTTTTTCTTCTTCAGTTGACTTTGTAGCCTTCACAAATTCACTGTACTCTTGGCCTGGATCATAAAGTTTGGCACTATCACAGGGAAAGTCTAAACTGTTTGCAAGGGATGCAGCCTGCAAGTGCTGCATCTGGAACAGATTAACGGTTACCTATCATCACAGACACAAAAGGCAGAAAAGACTTGTGATATACAGAATGTATTATAAATAAATGTACGTTGACTTCAATGAATGAACCAATAAAAAAGGGCACACAAGTGAAACAGCTCTGAATACCACTGTACACATGGTATATTGCCCAATATTATGAAAGATAAAGATTGTAAACTAAAAGAGAAGTTTGAATCTAATATCTAGGTGTGCTCATTTGCTACAAAACTGTTTTTAAACTGTAAAGTTTAAAAAATACAAGCCAAGTCCCTGGTGGTTCACAATTTGAGGATCCATAGCTCTGTACCCTGATGGTCTGACCACACTGCCTAAACTTACTTGCATGACCATGATTTATAACCAGTGATTTGAAAAAATTAACCTTCAAGTGAATCACTTGGGAGATCTTGTTCAAATTCGAAGTCTGGATTGAAACCCAAGATTCTACATTCCTTATAGGCTCAAGTAATGGCAATGTGACTAGTTCAAAGACCTTATTTTTAGAGGAAAGGCTTTCTAGAATTTTATTTCTGCATCAGTTCAAAGGAGACCAAAGAATTATATTGTTCTAATATGATTATGTGCAAATAAATAACTTAATGTAGACAATCAGTTTAATATACTGGTATATAAATACTTAATCTTAAATATCATTAACTATTTATTATTTGAGGTGAAAGGATTTTTGTGAAAGGTAAACAGCCTAAATGACTTACAAGGTAATTTCAAATCCTGGGATTTTATAATCCTATTCAATTATTTTATACTTCTGTAAGCTATAACATTAATTAATCAAAATTTGGTAAATGAGAACTGGGGCTATAGCTCAGTGGCAGAGCACTTGCTTAGCATGTATGAGGCACTGGGTTCAATCCTTAGCACTACATAAAAAATAAAATAAAATAAAGGCACACTGTCCATCTATAACTATAAGGATTTTTTTTAATTTGGTAAATGAATGAAACACAATTTTAAAAACCCAGAACATTTTAACGGTTTCTGATTCAGATGCAGTAATCTCACTACCCCTTGGTCTATATTGAATTTGCTCAAAAACCCTGGTCAGAATGCACAAATCAGCTATCTAAGAACTCTGAAAAGAAAATGGTGGCATTTAGAAAGTAGCAAATAAACCACAATTCAATCCTGCCCCCACCCCAATCACATATCCAGCCTAGACTTGGCCCCTACTCAAAAACAGCTTGAGTCCCAAAAGTGTAAACAGGGTATGGACAGAAAGATCTCCAAGAGAGATCTTCTCTTGTCCAAGGAACAAAAAAAGGGCATGGAGTAGCAAATATGACTAAAAGAGTAGGTCATAACCTGGTTTCTTTGGTGGGTTTATTTTCTCTCCTGCCCCAGTGCCCAAACAAGCATAAACCCCTAAGATGCAATCCTGTCCTGTGGCAGCAGGTGATGTGAGTAGAAGTGGAACAGAAACTTCCAAGGGAATCCTTTATGACAAGATGAATTGTACTCCAATGAGTGAGTGGATTTGAAATTCTTCTTGTTTTTTTCTTTATTCTCCCCTTATTTAATGACTGAGAATTGATGCCCCTGGCTCCCTGGAGCATAGCAGAGTAGGCAGGTACATTTTAGTTTCCCAGTTAGAAGACTAAGAGGAAGGCACACAGGAGGTGAAGCGTGAATCTAACTAGATCAAATTCTGTTCAACTTAAAAAAAATGAACGTTCAATTCAGGTTATAAACAGGATAAAAAGGTCACAGAAAGTATTACTGAAAATGTGTTGGATATCATTTAATGCTACTCGTCACACAAAGAACCAGGAAAATCTCAACTACTCACAAGGGAAAAGACAGTGAACAGACATCAACACTGCAGTGACTCAGATGGTGCAATTATCAGATGAAGACTCTAAAGCTGCTATGATAACATGGTCAACAAGTGAGGACAATCAATCTTGAAACCTGAACAGAAGTCTCAGCAGTGAAACAGAAGATCCAAAAAAGAAACGAAAGGGATTTTTTTCTACTAAAATTTTTATTAAAGGATAGGAAAATAAAGTCAGTGAACTTGAGACAGATACATAGGACAGTAAAGATGCCCCTCAACTTATAATTACTTCCTGAAAAATCCACCCTAAGTTGAAAATATACTTAAAACCCACTGTAAAGTTGTAAAATCTTAGGCTGAACCATAGTAAGTTGGGTACTGTCTGTAAAAACAGTTAAAGGGGAAAAGATTGGAGAAAAAAAATAGGATCAGCCAGAACTGTGAGAGCATCTGAGACACCTGAGTTTTAGAGAAGAGAAAGAAAGTGCTACAAACAAAAATATTTGAAAAAAAAAAAACATAGCTGAAACCTTGTCAAAATTTGCAATGATCAAATGTGTAGATTCAAGAAATTCAGTGAATCCAAAACAGGAAAAACTCAGCAAAATCCATGTATAAAGATATCTTAGCCAAACTGCTTAAAGGCAAACACAGAGAGAATCAAACCTTGGAAGCAGGGTTGGGGATGTGGCTCAAGTGGTAACGCACTTGCCTGGCATGCGCAGGGCGCTGGGTTCGATCCTTAGCATCACATAAAAATAAAATACCCATGTTGTGTCTACTGAAAACTAAAAAATAAATATTAAAAAAATTCTCTCTCTAAAAAAAAACCTTGGAAGCAGCCAAAGAAAAGCAACACAAACCATATAAGGAACAATGACACAACTGACTATGGATTTCTTCTGAGAAACCATGGAGGCCAGAAGGCAGTGAAACAACATTTTTAAAGTGGTGGGGGAAAAAAACAACAACTGAATTGTGTATTTATAACTCAATATACAGTGAAAATGTTCTTTAGAATTAAGGACAACATGAAGGTATTCTTAAATGAAGGGTAATTTAAAAAGTTGTGACCAGCAGACTTGCTATGAAAGAAATGGTAAGGAAAGTTCTGTTTACAGAAGAAAAACATTACCAGACAGAAGATGGAACTACAGGAATGAAAGGGAAATAAACAGAATGGAAAGTATCTGGACAAATATCATATACTACTTTCCTTCTCTTCTTTATAATACATATGACTTTTAAGCAAAAAAAAAATTAAGATGGCCTGGTGAGATCTTTAATGTATAAACACATATCAACCACAATCCTCAATGGTTAAGGGGACTTACATAGTGGAAAGGCTTCTACATTCTACCTGAAGTGGTAAAATATTAGTTCTCAGCGAACTGTGAAAAATTACAGACAGTTATCCCTCAGTATCCATCTGGGAGGGTTTAAGGTTACCCCTCAGATACCCAAATCTCAGATGCTCAAACCCCTTATATAAAATGGTATAGGTTTGTGTATAATCTATGCATACTCTCCAAATACTTTAAAGAAGATTTGTAGATCACTTATAGTATATAATACAACGCAAATGCTACGTAAATTGTTCTTATACTATATTGTTTAGAGAATGATATAAAGAAAGTCTTTTTATGTTCTACAGTATAGATGTGATTTTTTTTTCTGAATCCATGGATGTGGAATCTATACATACAGAGGATCATATTCACATAAAAATACTGCAATTCTTAAATCAAAACTAAGATATCATCTCACTACAGTTAGAATGGCAGCTATTATGAAGACAAACAACAATAAGTATTGGCGAGGATGTGGGGGAAAAGGCACACTAATACATTGTTGGTGGGACTGCAAATTGGTGCAGCCAATATGAAAAGCAGTATGGAGATTCCTTGGAAAATTGGGAATGGAACCACCATTTGACTCAGCTATCCCTCTCCTCAGTCTATACCCAAAGGACTTTAAAACAGCATACTACAGGGACACAGCCACATCAGTGTTTATAGCAGCACAATTCACAATAGCTAAACTGTGGAACCAACCTAAATGTCCTTCAGTAGATGAATGGATTAAAAAATGTGGCATATATACACAATGGAATATTACTCAGCAATAAAAGAGAATAAAATCAAGACATTTTCAGGTAAATTGATGCAGCTGAAGAAGATAATGCTAAATGAAGTTAGCCAATCCCAAAAAAACAAATGGCGAAAGTTTTCTCTGACATAAAGTGACTGACTTGTAGTCGGGTAGGGAGAGGGAGCATGGGAGAAATAGATGAACTCTAGATAGGGCAGAGTGGTGGGAGGGGAAGGGAGAGAGCATGGGGTTAGCAATGATGGTGGAATGTGATGGACATCATTATCCAAAGTACATGTATGAAGACATGAATTGGTGTGAACATACTTTATATACAATCAGAAATATAAAAAATTGTGTTCTATATGTGTAATAAGAATTGTGATTCATTCCGCTATCATGTATTTAAAAATAAAAGCAATTAAAAAACAAATACCGCAATTCCTAGTATAACCAACTAAAGTATATATGTGTACAATAAGATATAATAAAAACCCAATAGGTAAATTAAAAGGACAAAACGTAGATGCACATTTTAAGTTAAAATGTAATTCTGATAAATGACTAAATTAAATGAATAATTTAAAAAATGTAGTTCCAGAAAATTATCAATTCAACCAACAGAAGACAGCAAAAGGGAAATAGATTAAGGAAATATAAGGTATAAACAGGAAAGAAATTAAAAGGACCTACATATGAACATATATTTAAATTAAATATAAATGGACTAAGCACTTAAGAAAGTATACACTAACTATAGTCTATAAAACAAACTTACTTTAAATATAATGATAAAGTTAAAAATGAAAAAATGGAAAAAGATATATCACTTTCAAAAGAAAATTGAAATAACTCTATCAATATTACATAAATTAGTCTAAAAAGCAAGGAAATTTACCAGGACAAGTAGACATTTCATAAAGATAAAAGGATTGATTTATCAAGATCATATAACCATTGTTAATATGGAAGTAACCAACAACATAGCTCAAAACACATAAAAACTGAAGGAATTAAAAATACACAATATGTTCAAGTCTTCAAACTCTTTTCTCAGCAATTGATGGACAGATATATTTAAAAGTAATCAAGAATACACAAGAAATAAATTACACTATAAACCAAGAGGAACTGACACTCATGAAACACTCCAGTCAACAATAGAATGTGCATTCTTTTCAAGTACACATGTGGAATATTTATTATTAATCTTTTAAAAGAAACAGTTTTTAATTTCACTGATTTTTCTTTTCCTTTTTCAGTTCATTGACTTTTCTACTTTTTAATCTTTGTTTGTTTTTGACTCAATCCTGAGTCATAAAACAAACCAAAACAAAGTTAAAAGAACTGAAATCATGAAAAGTATTTCTTCCACCATAATGAAATTAAACAGGAAATCGGTATCAGAAAAATACTGATTTTTCTGGAAATCAGTATCCAGAGAAATCCTCAATTACTTGAAAAATTAAACAACAAACTTTACATTATCCTTACACTGAAAATTAAGTCTTAAGGGAAATTAGAAAATAATTTGAACTAAACAAAAATGGGAAATTACATTTCAAATTTTATGAGATTCAGTTAAACAATGATATAGAACAAGTTAAAGCATTAAATATTTTTACTAGAAAATCAAAAAAGTCTCAATAAACAACGTAAGCTCCTATCTTTAAGAAACTTAAAAAAGGTAAAACAAACCCAAAGCAAATAGAAATAAAGAATAAAAATCAGAAATCAATAAAACATAAAAGAAAAATCAATGCAAATAAAAATTGTTTTTAAAACAATTTTTTGAAAATATAAATAAAGTTTATAAACGTGGAGCCAGATTAACCAGAGAGAAAACCTGCCAGTGCATAAGAGGGGAGATAAGAGAGCAGATACAAATGATCTATATCAGAAACAAAAGAGGAGAGATCACTACAACTTACAGAGAGAATAAGAGGATAAGGAAATATAACAACCTATGCACATAAATTCAGCAATTTAAGATGATAAGGCCCAATTCCAGGTAAGTCACAAACTACCAAAATTCACCTAAGAAAAAATAATTAACTTGAATAGTATTTTATCAACAGAAGTTGAATATGTAGTTTAAAAAAAAAAAAAAAACCTTCCTAAAAAGAAAATCCCAAGCCCAGATACTTTCACCAGGGAATAGTACCAAACATCTAAACAGGAAATAACACATATTTAATACAAACTATTCTAGAAAACAGAACAGGAGGGAACAAGTCTCAACTCATTTATTTTATGAAACAGGAATTACCCTAAACTAAAACCAAACAAAAATGGAAAACAATGCACGGCAGAGATTCATCTCCAGGTAGGTAAGAACTCAAAAAACTTAACACCAGGGGCTAGGGTTGTGGCTCATTGGTAGAGTACTTACTTGCCTTACAGGTGTGAGGCACTGTGTTCGATACTCAGCACCGCGTATAAATAAATAAAATAAAGGCCCATTGACAACTAAAAAAATTTTTTTTAAAAAAGAAACAAAACTTAACACCAAAAAAACAAATAACCGAATCAATAAATGGACTAAGGAACTGAACAGACACCTTACAGAAAAATAAATACAATAGATCAACAAATACATGAAAAAATGTTCAACATCTCTAGCAATTAGAGAAATGCAAATCAAAACTACTACATTCTGCTGTCGTTTATGTTTTTAAAAAAAATCAATAAAAAATTTACTCTTAAGATTTCATTTCATTCTAGTCAGAATGACAATTATCAAGAACACAAGCAACAATATGGGCTGGCGTTATGGTTCAGTGGTAGAGTGCTTGCCTTGCATGCGGAAATGGGGCCACTGGGTTCAAGTCTCAGCACCACATAAATAAATGAATAAAATAAAGGTATTAAGTCTACCTACAACTAAAAAAAATACAAGCAACAATAAATGTTGGTGAGAATGTGGGAAAAAGGTATACTCATACATTGCCAGTGGGACTGCAAATTGGCAACCATTGTGGAAAGTAGTATGGAGATTCCTCAGAAAATGTGCAATGGAACCACCATTTGACCCAGCTATCCCACTCCGCAGTTTATACTCAAAGGTCTTAAAATCAGCATACTATAGTGATGCAGCCACATCCATGTTTATAGCAGCTCAACTCACAGTAGCTAAACTATGGAACCAACTTAGGTTGGTTCAACAGATGAATGGATAAAGAAAATGTGGTATATAATATGCAATGGAATATTACTCAGACTTAAAGAATAAAATGATGGTATTTCCTGGTAAATGGATGGAACTGGAGAATATCATGCTAAGTGAAATAAGCCAATCCCACCAAGCCAAAGACCAAATATTTTCTCTGATATGTGATGCTAATTCACAATAAGGGGAGGGAGCTAGGGAAGAAGAGAGTTACTTTAGGTAAAGTGGAGTGAAAGGAGGGGAGGGGGTATGAGGGTAGGAAGAACCGTAAAATGAATTGGACATTATTACCCTATGTGCATATATGACTACACAACCAGTGTGATTCTACATCATGTACAACCACAAGAATGAGAAATTATATTCCACTTATATATAATGTGTCAAAGTGCATTCTACTGTCATGTATAATTAATTAGAACAAATTTTTAAAAAGAAAAAAAGATATAACAATATATTTTAATATCTTTTAATATAATAAGATATTAGTAAGTGAATCCAACTATATATAAGAGGAATAATACATGACAAACAAGAGGAGCTAATCCCAGGGTAAGATCAACACTCAAATAACAATTTAATTTACCACATTAATGGGCTAAAGAAGATAGACCACATGATTATATCAAATGATATAGAAAAATATTTTATAAATTCAAATACTTATTAATGATAAAACTCTCAGCAGACTAGTAAAAAAGAAATTTCTTAATCAGATTGAAGGATATCTTCAAATATCTTACAGGTATCATCATATTTAATGGTGAAAGACTTAATATTTTCCCCCTAATCAAGAATAAGATAAGGATGTCATCTCTTACCTCTCTTATTCAACAGTGGGACCCCATTCAACAGGGAGCCCCATCTAGTGCAATAAGGAAAAAAAAATAAGGGCTTGGGTTCTGGCTCAGCATTAGAGTGCTCACCTAGCACATGCAGGGTGCTGGGTTCGATCCTCAGCATCACACATAAAATAAATAAATAAATAAATAAATAAATAAATAAATAAATAAATAAATAAATAAATAAATAAAGGCATAAAAATATTTTAAAAAGAAAAATAATTAAAGAAGTACACACCGGAAAGGAAAATATAAAACTGTTCTTATTTGCAGATTATGTGATTTTCTATGTAGAAAACCCCAAGAATCTACACAACTCCTAAAACAAGTTTATCAAGGTTGCAAGTAATAAGATCAATATAAAAAAATTAATTGTATTTCCAAATATTATTAAACTGGAAATTGCAAGTGTATGTGTACACAACCCATTCGCAATAACACATAAACTGATTTAAATTTAACAAAACCTGTAAAAGATTTTTATGTTGAAAACTACAAAATGCTGATTTAAAAAAATCAATAACCTAAATAAGTGGAAAACATATAGGGCTCATGGATTTAAAAAGATGCTACATATACAATCAATTCTCCATAATATCATCTAAGAATTAATACAACTTCAATAAAAATGTTACCAAGATTTTTCTGTAGATAAACACAAATTGATTCTAACATTTTAATAGAAAGTTAAAGAATTTTAAACACAAACAATTCTGAAAAAGAAGGAAAGTGGAAGACTCAAATTACCTGGTTTTAAATTTGGTATATATGGGGCTGGGGTTGTAGCTCAGTGGTTGAGCACTTGCCCCTCATGCGTGAGGCACTGGGTTCGAGCCTCAGCACTACATAAAATAAATAAATAAATAAAATAAAGATATAAAAAAGAGAAGACTTGGGGCTGGGGTTGTGGCTCAGTGGTAGAGTGCTCATCTAGTATGTATGAGGCACTGGGTTCAATCCTCAGCACCACATAAATATAAAGATATTATGTCCACCAAAAACTAAAAAATAAATATTAAAAAAAGACTTGGTATAAAGCAACTGAATCAAGATACTGGGGTTTGGGCAAAAGGATAAACAAATATATTAATTGAATAAAGTAGAGAATTCAGAAACAGACACACAAATGCGGTCGAGTGATTTTTTTTAAACAGGTACAAAGGCAATTTAAAGAAAACGGCACAGTGTTTTCAACTAATGGTATCAGAACAAGTAGACATCTATATTAACCATGTTTTTTTATTTTCTGTATTATATGATATTTTGATGTCTCAAAAAAAGAAAAGAATACTGGCCAGGGAGAAACTGCCCTCCTTGGGCTAGACAACTCTTAAGATAGCCAGGGGCTCAGCTGGGATCACACACTTCACACGTAAACCAAGAAGTCCCAAATCTGTAGCCCAATCAACTCCCGATCTAACTCTTACCTTAAGCCAACTATTTCCTCTGACCCTGTATCATCCCAAGGCCAGATAACAAGAAACTAGAGACCATTCCTGTGTCCCAAAGCCCACCGGAATTATTCAAACTAGCCAATTCTAAACTGTTATTTTACCCACTCTGCCTCTCCTGAGGAAACCCCAATAAAGATTCTAACTCACCTTTCCTTTCACTCCTGCATCTGCCTGACAAACCTGCTATGATAAATCGCGTTCTCAGAAAATATAAGCAATAAATTATTATATCAATGGCATTGACCTCTCTGTGTTGGTACTCAATCACTTCCGTAAGTTAAAATTCTACAGGTATAATTTTAATATATAACACCTATATGCTAAAAATCGAACCTCAATCTATACTTCTTATGAAAATAGAAAGGAAATCAGTGGAGAAAGGGGGTCAGGGGAAGGGAAAAGAGAAGGGAAAAGGTAATTAGTAGGGAACAATATTGCCAAATTATTTTGTTATACTGTATGCATCTCTGAATATGCAACCACAAAGCCCACCATATGTACAGTTATAAAGCTCCAATTTAAAAAATGAAAAAAATAACTCAAATGGATCATGTATATAAATGAAAAATTACACAACTTTGTCAGGAACCATGGTGTATGTCTGTAATCCCAGCAGCTCAGGAGGCTCAGACAGGAGGAGCCTTGCAAGTCTGAGGCTAGCCTCAGTGACTTAGTGAGATCCCTGTTTCAAAATAAAAAGACTGGGAATGTAGCTCAGTGGTAAAGAGCCCCTGGGTTTAATCCACAGTTCAAATAAATAAATAATAAAACTTTCAGGAGAAAACTTTGTGACCTTGGGTTAGATGAAGGAAGTATCCTTATCCTTAGATATAACATCAAAAACAAGACCCATAAAAGAAAATAATAAGCTAGACTCCATACAAATTAAAACATTTTGCTCCTTGAAAGACAATACTAAAAATATAAAGAGAAGCTGTAAATGGGAGAAACTGCATGCAAGCTCAACAATAAGAAAACAAACAACTTGACAAAAAATTAAAGATAGGCAAAATACAGATTACAAATAAGCCCTTTAAAAATTTTTAATTTCAGGATAGGAATAATATATAGAGTGTGCTTGCTTCGCATGCACAAGGCCCTGGTTCAATCCCCAGAACCACAAAAAAAATTAATATCATTAGTCATTCTGGAAACAAATTGAAGCCACAATTAGATAACCCTACCCATCTATTAGAACACTTAAAAAATTGTTTTTAAAAAAAGGAAGTGACAAATGTCAAGGACACAGAATAACTGAAATTCTCATGTACCACTGGATTACAGCCACTCTGGAAAATAGTTTGGCAGCTCTTAATAAATTAAACATGCATTTAGCATACCAACCGTAAACCCACTCCTAGGTTATTTAAAATAAAGAAAACATAGTCATCAAAAACCTGTATATAAATATTCTTGTAACTCTATTCATAATTACCCCAAACTAGAAATAACATAAATGTCCAACTGGTAAATTGAAAAACACTGTGATATAGTCATATAATGGACTACCACTCAGCAAAACAAAGAAATGGACTACAGATACATGAATAACATTGATGAATCTCAAAGGCATTATGCTGTGTAAAAGCCTATTTCCAAAGGTTTCCTACTATATGATTACATTTATATGACATTCTGGAAGACATGATAGTAATGAGATGGAGAACACAACAGTACTTGCCAGAGGTTAGGGCAAAGTGGAAAGTTTGAGTAAAAAGGTATGAAATAACTTTTTTTCTGGCACTGGGGATTGAACACACCAGGATCTTTCTTGAGCATGCTAGGCAGAGATTCTACCACTGAGCTATATACTTTCTAAGCCCATTTATTTTGAGTTAGGTTCTCATTAAGTTGCCCAGGCTAGCCTTGAGCTTGGAGATCCTCCTGGCTCTGCCTTCTGAGTTGCTGGTATGGCAGGTGTGTGTGTGTGTGTGTGTGTGTGTGTGTGTGTGTGTGTGTTTTAAACTGGGGATTGAAACCAGGAGCACTTTACCACTGAGCTACATCACCAGCCTTTTTATTTTGAGACAGGGTCTCATTAAGTTGCTTAGGACCTCGATAAGTTGCCCAGGTTGGCCTTGAACTTGCTATCCTTCTGCCTCAGCCTCCTGAGTCACTGGGATTACAGTTACACAATACAGTGCCCAGCAAAATAATATCTTTGAAGTGATGAAATTGTTTCAAATCTTGACCATGGTGATGATTACACAAATTTATATGTATGTTAAAACTTACAAACTGTACACCAAGAAAGTTTTGGATATGTAAATATTTTACAAAAAAAAAAAACATTTTAAAGAGGTAATGAAAACAAATGCAGCCTGAATGCTTTGTCTTCAAATATGTCACTGGGTTCAAGTTTAACATTTAGTTTACTCAAATTTTGAAGAATAGATCTCTCTTCTGTCACTCAGCTGACAGAAGTTGCAGGGTAAAATCAAATTTATCAACCAAGGCAAAAAGACAATGATTTAGAGGCAACTTCAAACTCTCACAGTTCAGTTTTAACCAAGCAAATCATGAATCTAGGGGACATGGAAGGGAGACAGATCAAAAATAAATCAAACTATGTCACTAATGAAAATTGAAAGCCAATCTTCAAATATGTTCTATTCTTAAATCATAAGAATCAACTTATCAGGCATCCCTCTCTCTTCTGCAGATAAGAAGGCTTTTTTCTCCCCTCTTGCCTTCAAAAATACTGAAGAAATCACTTACAGCTTTAAGGATAAGATCACACTGGAAAACAAGTGTCCTGAGTTGTGTTAAAATTTCTCTTTTGGTGTTTTCTAGATCATTTTGTCTTTTTTCAACATTTGTTACACAAACTTTGTAGAGTTCATTTGCTGCTTTTACCTTCAGGAATATCAGAGAAAAAAGCAAAAAATAACACTGATCACCAGAATTTATATTTTAAAATATATACTTATTGTAGAAAAGTTGAATTTAAATAACTGAGAAGCCTTTTATTCATGAAAATTTTGAAACAGTCTATCTATATTTTAAATGGAATACTTCTAAATATAACAAATAATAATCATTCTGGTGAGTGACTCAAGTGTACTTGGCTTTAATGAATATTTAAGCATAATTTACAATTAGTATATTGTCTGTCTATAAAGTGATCACTTCTATTTAAAATAGTGTTTTCTAAATTTATTTACTGTTTATCTCACATAATTTGTTTATCAAACTATATTTCATAAATAAAACAAAATTTTAGTTTATACTTGCTAGTAGGTGCTGGAATTAGAACACATACAATATACACACTTGCCTAAAAGGTGAACTTTCTGAAAAATCAAGTAAAATATATTAAACTACTGCTTTAAAATACTTTTTTACAAATAAAACCCCAAATTCTTAAGTCTCTTAGCATAGTCATTCTTAAAGTGTTGATCTCCACCAGCATCACCGGGGAACTTGTTAGAAATAGGTTATTTGGGTCTCACCCTTGACCTACTCAATCCTCAACTTTAAGGTGGGCCAAGCAGGCTGCTTGAATAAGCCTCCTAGATAATCCCAACACATATTACAAGTTTAAACTCAAACCCTTTGCATATTATTGCTAATTGAGCTTTTAAATAACAAAAAAAAATTATTACTTTTTGAAGTGCTTCTGCTTCCAACCTTCGATTTTTTTCTAGTTGCTTGTTGGGATTTTTTGCTAATCCACTACATGAGCACTGATGCTCCTTCTCTGCACAAAACACAGAATATTTTGCTTTTTCATATTCATCTTGACGTTGCATGCATAACAATTTTGCCTTTTTGAGAGCAGTTTCTGTTTTGAGCTATACAGAAAAGAGTATATTAAACATAGAATTTGAAAGAAACCCTACTAATCAAGTTTCTTTAGCAATTCAAGAAGATAGTTAAGCAGTACTTTAGAAAACTAGAGTAAGGTTAATGGTTATATAATATAGATGATTTTTAGATGCTCACAAATAGGTACATGAAACTCCAGTAAAATACTAACCATTTTATTTTGTTCCTGTTTCCAAAGTTCCTTTATTTTTTTCCTTTGCTTTTCTATTTTATTTTTCCTCCCCAGTAGAGGCTGTCAAGGATATTTTTTTAAAAAGACAAAGAAAAAGGTTGTTGTCTAAAGATATGCTACTTTTTAAAAAATCATGCATTATATAAATAAATTAATTTTACCTGTACAAATTCATTGGCTTGGAGAGCTGCAATTCTTTGTTCTAAAAGGAGACTATTCTTTACGTCATTAAGAAGAACACTGGTAAACACAGACTGTAGTGGCATAAACTCCTAGAATTTAAAATTAAGAAGTAAATTATACAATAGAAATGGCACTAGAATTCCAAATGCACACATTATTCTTAAAACAGAGAAACTTAAGTTGAGATTTTTTTTTCTCCCAGAAAAATGACTATTCATGAATACCTTTATAAGAAAAATACTAAAGAAGTTAATTTTAATTATAAATTAGAAAATTAGCAGCCATGATAATCAATATTTGTATACAATTGTGAATTTCCTAGTTTTTTCATAATTCACAGCCATATAAATTTAAAAGGATTTTATTTGTCTATAAAAAGACTAGCAATTAAGTTCTTTCCTCTAGTAACTGAAATTTTCTGATTTTACAAGGCACTATTTGGGAGTCATCTGACTAGTCACTTATAAATAGAACCCTAGAAATTCACAGAACACTTACCTCTAGTCCAATGTTAGTTGTAGTTGCTTCTGCCAACTTTATAATATTTCTGGTGGATTCCAATTCTGAAAAGAATAAAAAAGATATCAGAAAGCAAAATTAACTAATTTTTCCACTCCATACTCTATTTGTAATTCCCCAATTGAAAAGATTACAAGCTGGGAATGATGGTGTATGCCTGTAATCCCAGCAGCTTGGGAGGCTGAGGCAGGAGGATTTCCAAATTCAAAGCCAACTTTAGCAATTTAGCAACTTAGCAAGATCCTGACTCAAAGTATTAAAAAGGGGAACTGGGGTTGTGGCTCACTGGTAGAGCACTTGCATAAGTGTGCCACTGGGTTCAATACTCAGCACCACATAGAAAAATAAATAAATGAAATAAAGTTATTATGTACAACTAAAATATTTTTTAATAATAAATAAATAAATAAAAAGGGGCTGGGAATGAGGCTCAGTGGTTGAGTATCTCTGGGTTCAATCCCTGGTGCCCCCAAAAAATAAGAAGAGAAAAAGTGATGACACATACTAATGAGTGCATCTTGATAAAATGCAGCCATTCTTAACTTTTTTTTTTAAAGTTTTGATGGACACAGTATCTTTATTTTATTTGTTTTTTATGTTTTTTTATGTGGTGCCAGGGATTGTACCCAGTGTCTCACACATTCAAGGCAAGTGCTCTACCACTGAGCCATAACCTCGGCCCCTTATTCTTAATTTTAAGTGTTCATCAGAATCAACTAGGAAAGTTTTTCAAAATATACTGGACTGGACTTCAGCTCTCTGAGAAATGGAACCTAGGCCTTTGTACTACCCCTTTTTAAAGCTATTGGAGAGATTCTAATTAGCATTTCCTATTTAAAACAAATTATATAGTGGAAAGGCTTTGCTAGATTCTATTTTCTTCCAGTTATGCTATATGACTGAATTTGCTATATGATCTTAGGAAAATCACTTGTTTGTCTTATCTGTAAATGGGGCTAAGAATTCTTGTTCTGCCTACTTCCCACAGTTTTGTAGGACTAAATGAGATAATGCCTATGAAAACATTTTTTCAGCTATAAAACTCTAAGCTAATATTAGCTATTAAGGTGTTTCTTCGAGCTGGGAATGTAGCTCAGTTGTGGTAGAGTATAGTGTGTTTACCTAGCCTACCTGATGTGTTGTGCTCAATCCCCAGCATGGGGGGACGGGGGAATATTTCTTTTAAGATTTCACTGTCTTCTGCTTAAACATCTATTATTGCTTTTATCTCCTTTCACCATATTATCTGACTGTATTTCTTTTCATCCACGAGAATATGACTTCTAGATCTAGTGGTCAACCCATAGTAAATATTGAACAAGTATATCTAGTGTAAGAAAAGTCTCAGGAAGAGAAAATGAATAATGATTTTATTTATTACAATGAAACAACTAATCTGTAATCATAATACTTACAGTCTATAGAAAATTATCATAAACAATTTAGTTCTTACACTCCAAAATTAATCAGATGCTCCAAAAGAAAACTCACCCAAGTTAAGCTTTTGTTCAATCCATGACACTATTTTTTTTGTATATTTTGACCATGTTTCAGCATATGAGAAAGCCAATTCAATACAGTCAGTGTCTTTTAATAGCACATTGTCTAATTCTATAGGAGGAAATTTTCCTGAAAATAAAAATATCAGAGTAAGTATTTGTTAAATATGGTCTATAATAATTTTAAAGAAAGCAGCATTCAGACAAATTTATAACTATAGAACACAACATAAACATAAAATGGCCTCAAATTATAATATATTTTTATCTTTATATGTCATTTTGCACTAAAAATGAGTACCCTAGGTACACTAGGTTACATTAATCAAGAAGATATTAAGTAATCTAAAACACTCATTGAGAGAAACTGCAAAATTTTTTGACAAAAATTATAAGTACATTGAGTATTACCTTGTTCATTGGATGGCTTGACTGAGTCCACAGAAATGTTTTCAAAAGACTTTGCAACATGGAAAAAAACAAATTTAAGATTAGTGCAAAAGACAATAGAGGACACAGAAACTAATCCACAAAGTTACAACTATCTTATATTTGATAAAGGGGCTAAAAGCATGCAATGGAGGAAGGATAGCATCTTCAACAAATGGTGTTGGGAAAACTGGAAATCCATATGCAACAAAATGAAACTGAATCCCTTTCTCTCGCCATGCACAAAAGTTAACTCAAAATGGATCAAGGAGCTTGATATCAAATCAGAGACATGGTGTCTGATAGAAGAAAAAGTTGGCTCCGATCTACATATTGTGGGGTCGGGCTCCAAATTCCTTAATAGGACACCCATAGCACAAGAGTTAATAACAAGAATCAACAAATGGGACTTACTCAAACTAAAAAGTTTTTTCTCAGCAAGAGAAACAATACGAGAGGTAAATAGGGAGCCTACATCCTGGGAACAAATTTTTACTCCTCACACTTCAGATAGAGCCCTAATATCCAGAGTATACAAAGAACTCAAAAAATTAGACAATAAGATAACAAATAACCCAATCAACAAATGGGCCAAGGACCTGAACAGACACTTCTCAGAGGAGGATATACAATCAATCAACAAGTACATGAAAAAATGCTCACCATCTCTAGCAGTCAGAGAAATGCAAATCAAAACCACCCTAAGATACCATCTCACTTCAGTAAGATTGGCAGCCACTATGAAGTCAAACAACAACAAGTGCTGGCGAGGATGTGGAGAAAAGGGTACACTTGTACATTGCTGGTGGGACTGCAAATTGGTGCGGCCAATTTGGAAAGCAGTTTGGAGATTTCTTGGAAAGCTGGGAATGGAACCACCATTTGACCCAGCTATTGCCCTTCTCGGACTATTCCCTGAAGACCTTAAAAGAGCATGCTACAGGGATACTGCCACATCGATGTTCACAGCAGCACAATTCACAATAGCTAGACTGTGGAACCAACCCAGATGCCCTTCAATAGATGAATGGATAAAAAAAATGTGGCATCTATACACAATGGAGTACTATGCAGCAATAAAAAATGACAAAATCATAGAATTTGCAGGGAAATGGATGGCACTAGAGCAGATTATGCTTAGTGAAGCTAGCCAATCCCTAAAAAACAAATACCAAATGTCTTCTTTGATATAATGAGAGCATCTATGAACAGAGCAGGGAGGAAGAGCAGGAAGAAAAGATTAACTTTAAACAGAGACATGAGATGGGAGGGAAAGGGAGAGAAAAAGGAAATTGCATGGAAATGAAGGGAGACCCTCATTGCTATACAAAATTACATATAAGAGGTTGTGAAGGGAATGGGAAAATAAACAAGGAGAGAAATGAATTACAGTAGATGGGGTAGAGAGAGAACATGGGAGGGGAGGGGAGGGGGGATAGTAGGGGATAGGAAAGGTAGCAGAATACAACAATTACTAATAGGGCATTATGTAAAATTGTGGATGTGTAACCGACGTGATTCTGCAATCTGCATTTGGGGTAAAATTGGGGGTTCATAACCCACTTCAATCTAATGTATGAAATATGATATGTCAAGAGCTTTGTAATGTTGTGAACAACCAATAAAAAAAATAAAATGTAATTATGATACGAAAAAAAAGACAACAAATCTCTGCTTCAGAAAATTTTTACCCCAATTAATTACTTTGATATAATTCCTACTAAAGAATTTCAAGTATTTAAAACCTTTTAAAGAGCCTGAGAAGTCTGTTTAAATACCAGAACATTTCCTAAGAATTATATGGATTTTTTGCCCAGCAGTTCTTAAGATCCAAGAATAAACAATCTCATTATTTACTAACAGCATTAGTTAACATAAATGAATCTATGCAAAACTTTAAATTTTGCATATCCCCCAAATATTAGGAAGTCAAAGAAGTCATCTAAATATATTGCTATCTAAACAGAAGATATAGAAGAAGTGATATAAATAGATTGCTATCTAAATAGAAGATATAGATCTATCCAGCCATCTTTTACCATTTTATTATATGATACGCATATTCTTGAAAGTTTATTAGGTAGTTTAGCACAGAACTTTCTGTAAAGATGCAAATGTTTTATATATGTAATATCCTATATGGTAGCTATTAACTACCATATAGTTATACCATATACCATTGTAGCTACTTACTTGAACATTTTAAAAGTATCTAATAGACTAAGAAGATGTGACTAGTGGCTACCATTAGCCAGGCTAGAAAGCAACATCTATCAAAATTGTTAAATCTTAAACACATTTGATCTACTTGGGCAATACAAGGCATATAGGGATTCAATGCAAAAGGGATAAAAAAGACCTAGGTCTGAAGTCCAGCTCTGTTATTCGCTCTATGACATAGGGTTACACATTTAAACTCACCTAAGGTTAGTTTGACCTTCTGTAAAAAGAGGATAACACTATATTCATAAGGCTGTTTTAAGAATTAAGATGATGTAATGTTATTAGCACAGTAGAGAGAACATAGTAAGCACTATTAAAATGAATTGCAGCTATTATTTTTAAAGTTTATTTTTCAAAAACCTTCATCAAAAAAGTAATGTTATTATTAGGATTATATCATGAGCTTTTTAATCTTAATCTCTAGGGAAAATTAAAAATTTAAAAAGGAAAAACAGGAATAACATTTTTAAAAAGGGGAAAAGTATTTTTCTATTAAAGGTCAGTATAGTATGTATCTAAAGAAGCAGGAATAGAAAATACAATTCATATCTAAAATTAAATTGGGCACAGCTCTGCTATACATATAAAATGTTTTATTACCTTCTGAAGAATCAGTTACAATTTTAAAAGGTAAAATTGTGGAAAAAAACTGAAAAACAGTAAAATATTTAACAATTTTAAGACTCTTCCTTATTCTCCGTTTATCAGTGAGTGATTGTAGAAATAGTCCTAATTTTTTTTTGCAATATTATAATACATGTTCCAAATACCTTAAGTAGTCATGTTCATATTTTGTCTCATTTTAAGAAAGATCTTAAGGTTTTCTTTTTGGGGGGTTGGAGGTACCAGCGATTGAACCTGGGTACTCAACCACTGAGACAGATCCCCAGCTCTTTTAGTTTTTTATTTAATTTTATTTTTTGGTACTGAGGGTTAAACTCAGGGGCACTTAACCACTGAACCCCAGCCCTTTTTTGTGTTTTATTTATATAAGGGTCTCACTGAGTTGCTTAGGGCCTTGCTAAGTTGCTGAGGCTCACTTGAACTCACAATCCTCCTGCCTCACAAGCCACTGGGATTAGAGGCATGTGCCACTGCACCCAGCAGCCCTTTTTATTTTTTATTTTATTTTGATACATATTCTTGCTAAATTACTGAGGCTGGCTTTGAACTTGTGCTCCTCCTGCCTCAGCCTCCTGAATTGCTGGGATTACAGGCATGTGCCACTACACTAGCTTAAGTTTTTATATTATTCTGATATAATACAAGTACCTGGTACATTTGTTGAAATCCTTTTTGGATCTGATTTTTTTTTTTTTTTTTTTTTTTTTTTTTGGTAACAGGGGTTAAACCCAGGGGTGCTTAACCACTGAGCCACATCTCCAGTCCTTTTTTAAATTTTGATACAGGGTCTCACTAATGGATCTGATCATTCTTAACAGGAATTATCAACACATGTCTCTGAGGGAGTATGTTTAAATATGATTAAGTGAAAAAATAATCAGTAAACTTAAAATATTCCTACTATTATAAATCTTTAAGGCAACATTCTCCATACATTCTAGACATTTTATTATTCCAAAGAAATTTTTCTTCCAATTAGAAATCATAACCCCAAACCTAGGGATGCTGGTAGGGAGAATTAAGATATACAGGGTTAACAAGTGTTTCCTGGCCGAAAGAAACAAACAAACAAAAAATTGTATGGTATGTGAGATTACCACCCTCCTTACTTTTTCCATTTTTCTTTTTTTTTTTTTTTCAAGTTTCACCAGTCTCAAGGTCTATGGCAAAGTCAGTAGGGTAAAAAAGGTTAAAAATCCCTTCTTATATTTCAGATCTATACCATATGGATTCATTTTATGTTATAAAATATCAGGCATACTCTTTTAATAGTTCAGTCCACTTAAAAAGTATTACCAAATTACTGCTTCAGAAACTCATCATATTATATTTTAAATGAATTGGTCTGGTTTTCATGCCATAATGTGGCAATTTATAAACTTTGCTATGAAAGTAATTCTGAGATTAAGATTAGGAAATAAATTAAATACTTAGTTAAAAACATTAAAGGTTTCACTTTCACATAAACTTTGCCTACCTTATTTTCCCGAGAAACAGGCAGTCTGTGTACGTGTCCCATAAGGAGGTTTGCAAAGCTATCCAGGGAGGTTAAAAAAAATAAAAAAGGCATACCATTATGCTTCTTTGTCACAGGCTTTACAATCATGTATTCTAGGACAATCTGTCTTAAGTAAGAACCTGAGAACTTGCAAATGAACTTGCAAGTGAAGGTTGCTTCTAAATAGCTATAAAGACACCTCCAAATACATCAATATAGCAATATGAAATATGGCTTTTTCAAAGTTGTGATAGTATGTTACAATAGTTAATACTTTACTTTCTATGGCTTCTACACCCAATGTACTCAAACACACTTCAGCCCAATACATTTAAATGACAGTCCTCTACTTACATATCCCCAAAGGTAAATGTCAAAGTTTCAACAGAAGAAAATACTTCTTGGAATAGATTATTTTTGTTGTCTTCATTAACTTCTGTAAAATTCACAGCTATAAGGAAAGGTTGGTTACAATAAATGGCGGAGAAAATATTCGAAACTAGATTCATACAAAATCATTTAGTACTTTAAAAATTTACCATTACTTCATTAAAAGATTCAGAAACTGAAAGGGTTAATATACAAGATAGGATATTCAGTTATTTATTAAGAAAATAATAAAATATCAGTTTGCATGAAAGTAGTTGGCATTCCAGACTCCCTACTTCATGATTTACATATTTACACATATAAAAAGTGACTTAATATGAAATCAATCTGTCTTGGAGTTGGAGTCCGTTACACCAGACCTCTTCATGAAGAATGTTCTGCACTATTTTCTCTTGCTTACTGTTTTCTGGTGTTTTAAAAAACTGTTGAAGACATTGTGGCTCATGGAAATCAGTAGGAAGCACATATTTACTATGAACCACCAATAACTAAAATTTTATATGCATATATATATAAAACCTATATAATACAATATATCACATTTTTTTTAAATCCAGTTCTTTATAGAGAATTTAAATTCATATTTATTCATAGTATTATTGCTCATAATAGGATCTTGGGACCTGAGATCTATGTTAATTGACATATAGCTGTCTTTTGTTTATAATAGAGACTTTTTTATTTTTTAATGCAAATCATGAAACAACTAAAAGGGTTTCTTTTAACTTCTTACGCACTCTTGATAAAAGCCGAAACACAATTTACTAAGACAAAATCTGAAGATGGAATTGGCTTTTTTCCTTGAAGTAAATAAACCATGCTACTCAGGCTGGTAATAAGGAGCAAATGATTCCTTATTACCCACCCTCTCTAGTATACTACCAATAAGGTGCAGGTAGAGAAACCATGTGGAGAAGAAGCCATCCTCTGCTTTACCAATCATTTTAAATATTGAATGAGGAGTCTTAAAAACAAAGTCAGCCCCATCACCAAAGATTCAGATTTGAGAAGTCTGTAGTAGCGGGGTTCAGGAGTGCATGTCTATACTCCCAGTGCCTTCAAAGGCTAAGGTGGGAGGATCCTGAGTTCAAAGCCAGACTCAGAAACTGAGTGAAGTCATAAACAACTTAGTGAGACCCTGTCTCTAACTAAAATATGAAAAAGGGCTGGGGATCTGGCTCAGTGGTTCAATCCCTGGTACAATTAAAAAAAAAAAAAGAAGAAGGTCTGGAGTTAAGGCACAGATATTTTTCCAAAATCTCTCCCAAGTGATTCTAATATGCAAACAGAGTTGGAAAGCAAGTACTACTAGATTTGGATGAATTAAACCTTTAGCCTATAAACTCCATGAGATTACAATCAGATTTTATATGTATAAGTCTTCGTAGATTGGGGCGGGGGTGGGGTGTCCACACAGTTCATTATATTCTTCTAAATATCCCTAATACCAACAAAAAGAAAAACTAAGAATCATTGCAAATCATTTTAAAACACTCTTAAGACTTCTGTTCTGACCAAGAAACAGGTTATAATTATGCCTGAAATAACTGAAAAAAAAACTATATAAAATTTAAGAAGCAACATTTTTCAAGACCCTGTATAATCGGACAATAAAAGACAGTAATCCCTGACAGACAAGAAACACCATGGTAACTTACAACTGCCTGACTTTACTGTCTAATATTACATAGTATGGATTCACAAGCAAAGGAAATTACAGGGAGCAGTGATGCTCAGATGGATACAACCTTGTTTTATAATTATGAAGGAGTCAGGTCATCAAGAGGACCTAACATTTCTATACATTTATGCATCCAGTAAACACAGCTTCAAAATGCATGAAGCAAAGATAGCTAGAGATTTCAATAGCCCTCCCTGCAACTGACAGAACACACAGATAGAAAGTGAGTAAGGGTAGGAAGAGCTGAATGATACTGTCAACCACCTTGGCAAGACGGACATTTATAGAGCACTCCAACTACTGACAGCAAACACAAGTTCTTTTCAAATAAATATTTACCAACACAGTTCATATTATAGACCATAAAACATGTCTCACACTGAGTTTTAAAGTATTCATATCAGACAAAACATGTTCTGCGACTACCTGGAATTAAAACAAGAATAAATAATAGAAGTGCTTTGTGAAATTCCCAAATAATTAAATCTCAAACTTCTAAATAACCCATGTGTCAAAAAAGAAGAGAAATTAGAAAGTATTTTGAACAAAATGAGAATGAAAATAAAAGACCAAAATTTGTGAAAGAGGAGGTAGAGTATTATAATGGGAGTAAGCATTATCATGACTATAATGACGTTTTCACAGGAATGTGCATTTGTCAGAATTTAACAATACATGCATGTGTTTGCTTGTATATGTATAACATATCTCTGGAAAGATGCACAAGAAAGCAGAAGTAGTTATTACTTATCTATGGAAAGATATGGGTAGGCAAAGAGGTTTAGGTAAAAAAAATTCATTGGTGAATACCCTCTTACACAATTTGCATTTAATTGTGTGTATGAACTGCATATTGAAAGAATCAAGTTTGAAGAATAGAAAGAAAACATGAAACTTCTATAATCTTAGGGGTATAATTAAGGCTTATTTTTATGCTTGCCAATTTATAAATGTAGTGCAAAATACAGATCATGAAAAACCTAAATAAAACCTCTTTTTCTATTACATATTAAAATTTTCCTAAATAAATGAAAATACAACTACTAAATGCAGCATAAATTCCTGAGTTCTGAAAATGTCTTCTTCTGCTTCAAAAAATAGCCTGTATCTTTCTTAGCACATTGCAAATATTTTGTCAGAATGAACTTCCTGTTGGAAACAGAAGGAGATGAAGGAAATACAAATCATTACTATAAAGAATGGGGGAAAACTAAGAATTTTTCTTCTAAAGTTATGACAAGGTAAATTCATATTTACAATAACAAGTAAGAGGAATTAAAGATTTCAATTTCTCATGTCTTATGCATAGGAAATGGATGCACTTCATGCATTCAGAACTGAGGAACACAAACATTATATACACAACAGATTCTGAAGGTATTCTGTATTGTGGGGTGGGTTGTTTGTTTTTGTTTGGGCAGTCTGACAAATTTGAAAAATGCATTTGATGGGTAAGAACTCTAAACAAGTCAACTGTTTAGGTCACTGTAGTTTATTTATAATATAATCAGGGGGTTAAGACTGAATGATCTTCATACTTCTACAGCTTTTTTATCCTACCATATAAGAGTTTTTCTTAACAGTTCTCTCTGAAATAAGCATAACAAAAATGTACATTTACAGGTTTTTGCAAAGATTGAAGTATGCAAAGCACTTAGATTGCTTGGCACAGAACAGACATTTAAAAATGGTTTCCACTTTTATCTTGACTTTTCAGGTTTTGAAAACTAAATTGTCATTAAATCAAAGAATTAAATAAGCTCTGATCTCCATTTTGCAGACCACTGAATATTTTGCATTTACAATATCAATATATTTTTAGGGGGCTTCAACATTATGAGCAGGGACAGGGAAGAAGGTTTTATTTAAAAACATGCAAACCTACCTTCAAAGAGAATAGTTTTTAAAGTTTTCTAGTCTCACAAATTCTTGCTGAAAGAATAAATTTCACAAGTAATCTTCCTCTTTTAAGTTTCACCCAATGCAAAAGTAAAACAGTAACAATCCCAAGTGTAAAGACAGTCACCGTGGGAAATCATATTCAAAAGATAAAAGGATCTCCAAGGCAACTGAGAGACCATTCTCTTCATCTGTTTCTGGATTGTGGACACCAACCACAGGCACTCCTTCCCCATGACGTCCTGACTGCACACAGTAGCCACTGACAATTATTGAACTAGGCCACTATTTCCAAGCATGAAAGTTTACTCTCTAGACACAAATTTCCCTAAGTAGAGTTAAATAGCACTTGTAAACAATCTATTTAAAAACAAATCTGGTTACTAAGCACATTTTTAAAAGCCACAGGAGAAACTACCCATTTTTCGCACTTAAAATTATCTACCACCTATACATCAATTCCCAAGTCCACACTTTCCATCTCCAGACTTCTCCATAATCCCTAATATGTTCAACTGGTTTTGTCAGTTCACATCTTTCCCCTCTAGATGACAATCAACAACCTACCACTACCACATCCCAGTTTCTGCCTTAGATCAGACCTTCAATTCTTATCTTGCCCATTACTTCTAATAGTCTCCTAATTGATCTAAATACTCCCTCTTCACTCTCAATTCTTAT
Source organism: Spermophilus citellus (assembly GCF_964194105.1). Lineage (NCBI taxonomy): Eukaryota > Metazoa > Chordata > Mammalia > Rodentia > Sciuridae > Spermophilus > Spermophilus citellus. Next base: position 50,412,081 of record NC_138191.1, on the reverse strand, counting down.
ATGTTGCAGCCCAGAATCATTTTAACGATTTTGAGTGATAAGCCATTTCAGTGGAGAGTCCCAATTCTTGACTGTTTTAGCACATATATGCTATGTGAGAGCTTACACTCATATACATATATCGGTTACAATTTTAGTTTCATTTGAAATCATAAAATAAGTCTTGTTCTTGTTCTCCACTTGGTTCCTTTTACAAACTGGAATCGCTACAATTGAACATTTTCTAACACCACTCTTCCTCACATAACAAAGACACCTGTACACTAACAAACTACCTCAATATATCATGAACTCATTCATAAAGTTCAAATTTTAAACATCAGTTGTTTGGTTTAAGTTAGAAGTTTTACAGTGTTCACTAACAAGTTAAATTTTCATTTTTAAGAGGAAGAAAGCTGTAGGTATGAGTTAGTGGAAGTATTTAAATATCCAAGTATATATAACTCTTTACTGATATACCTCATACAAATGCCATCAGAGGAGATGGTTATACAGTCACTATGAACTAAAGTGTCTCACTGGATACTTTTTGTACCAAGCAACCCATTTTTAATATATCATCCTTACCTTTCACTTTTGCAGCAAGCATTTCTGCAGCATGTTGTATATCAACAGAATTGAGGTTCTGATGCTTATTAATTACAGACGTTAAAACATTAAGAAGTTCATCCAGACGTATATCAATGACTTCTTTAAAGCAATCTTAAAAAAGGAAAAAAAAATTGTATCCAAAAAAAAGTTCTGGAAGTCTAAGCTACAAAAGATCACATAAAATACATTTCAAGTGAATGTCATTAGAAAGCATTCCACAATTGTTGCCTACTATATGTTCGCTTCTATTTCTACTACTGCAGTTATGTTGCCTTCAGAAAATTCTTGGTCATTTTAATTCATTAATGATTTCAAAGACAATTATGGTCAATTTAGTGATACTTTTTTCAGTTTTTCTCTGTCTACATATGCTCTCCAGATTTTCCTTGAAATAACCATATAAAGTATTTTCTGTCTTACAGTTTTTACTATCATATAGTTAATATATGTGGTAACAATGTTAAAAGCTCTAAAAAGTTTGATTTAATTGCATAACTAGTATGTTTTAAAATATATATTCAGTTTCCATATTAGAATTCTTTTTTCTTCCTCATGACCTGTGCTTTTTATTAACTTTTTAGTCTTAGGACCAACCTTTTCATTTATCAATATCCCATCATTTTAAGCTATCTTAGGTACAATATACCTGCTTATATTTATCAAAACTCATACTGAACAATGAGTTCTGGGTTGCAAAAGAGGATTTATTTTTTGCACTTGTCTATAAGTCTTTGTCCACAAGTTAAACAAAAACATACACAAATGCTACTAGAATCAATACTTTCCATTAAGGAATTATCAGTTATTGGAAGCAGTAACTCTCAAGCTATATGGAAAGACCACCATTTGTCCTGCATATTTTAAAACTGCAATATAAATTATGTATGATCAAATGCATAGATTTTTAATGAATTTTTGTGCTTTTCGGAAAATTTAATCAGTTGCTAATAATGAAAAATTGGGTGAACCATTTTCAATTTTCCAGATTTCTGCCTACTCTAAAAAATGCAAGAATGTATTATACCAGGCCTACTATCTTCCACAGCAAAGCAGTGCTACCCTCTTAGATGTACACATTTCCCAGGACCCACTAGTCTAATCCTAGTGTCCTGTGCTCATTTATACCACCCCTGCCAGAGGGATGCAGATAAGAGTTTTATAGCCCCCGAAAATTAAGTGATCATATAATTTGTCCAAACCAAAATACTTCAGTGAGTAAAAAGGAGGATGCTCTTCATAATCATGCTAACATAACAGGCATATTCTGGATTATCATCCCAGGCAAACCAGTATGTATTATCAACCTACCTTTAAGGCTCTGAAGTAATCTTCAGAAGTTTGAAAAGATAACCATCTTAAACATAGTAGTATGCTATGATTTTCCTTTCCTTGACCTTACATCGCATTAGCATTTAATAATGGTAAATATTTATTTAAGTGTTCTGTATATGATAGACACTCTTAAACATGCTTAAAAGATATACTGTCCCATTTAATGTTCATGATCCTATTAGCTATAAAACCCCAAATTCTCCATTGTGCAGATTTATTAAACTGTAGAGCCATAATTTAAAGTCAGCACACATAATTCCAGAATCCATCCTCTTAATGTTATACTGCCTCCCTACTGAAACAGTTCAGTTTAAAAACCAAAAATATTTTTTAAATGTGGTGTTATAATTAAATGTCTATTCATGTTTTGCAGAAATGTTGAAAGATAATCATTAAACAAATTATTCATTTTTCAGAAATGTTAAGACACCAAAATGAAATGCTATCTATAGCATAAAAATAAAAAATATTCCAACATAATCCATAATATATTCAATTTATTAACAGCACTATCAAGAGTGAAATAAATGTGTTTATAATGTGGAATAAATATGCAAGGGGCAGGGGTGCTGGGCAGACAAGATAAAGAGCTGGGCATATCAGGGCAAAGAGAATTCAGAGAGAAGCAACAAAGAGTGGTCCACGTAGTGCTAGAAGCAAGAGAGAAAACAGTGCCTTCCAGGAAAAAATCTCATTCATTCATCTATCAAATTTTATTGACGGGGAAAATTAAAGAAGAAACAAACCAGGAGATTAAGTGCTGGTTTAATTAACTCTGGAAAGTAGACTAAATGAGTAAGACTAAAGGCAAAGGAAATACTCTTGAGTTCTGTACTCCAATTGGTTTACAACTGACACCATTATAGATGTACACTGGAACTGAACAAGTGAATAAATGGATAACATGGTGGAAGCCAGACATCTCACTATTAGAGTGGAATTTAGAAATAAAATAAATAGGAGATTATAATAATCCAGGTAGTGATGGATCAAAGTTGGAAATTTCAGTAAGAACTGATATTTTATTTGATATAAATGGTTACATATAGAAATATTTATGGATATGTGTGTATAAACACATGGATCAGCATAGACGTATGTATTTCTTTGCTGTCAGCTAAGAGGATCTAAAAAAATGACTCCCCAGTAGCAACAAGTATACCTAGCACACAGGTCTTGGTTCCTGAACCATTCTCCAATAAAAGGCATCAGAACTCCTTGGAGAAATGACTAATTGTAGGGCAGGGGCAGAAAATATACAAGCTGAAGTCAAAAGCATCATGTAGTTCCAGAAAGAAAGGAATAAAGAGGGAACAAGGAGGGGAGGGCATGGAGAAGTATCAGGGGAACAAAATCTATCAAATTATGCTATGTCCATGTATGAATATACCACAATGGATCCTGCTTATAATGTACTAATTGAAATAATAATAATAATAATAATAAAAAGATTAGTAGAGTCAGCAGATCAGGAGGAGGAGGGGAAGGAAAAGAGGGGTGCAGGAGAATAAGAGTGGTCAATGATGTTATGTGCATGTACAAATATGGCATAATGAATCCCCACCATATGAATAGTTATAATGCATCAATAAAAAAATTTTTTTAAGTTAGAAGAGTATGTTCAAAGGTGTATGAAAGTCAACTGAAAAGGTTCCCTCTGTCCAAAGCTGGAATAATTGGAGCAATAAATAGTATTGACTTTATATCTATAGTATAAAATAAACATCCATACATTCATATTGACATAAATGTCTGAATAAATTAATAAATTGAGAAGAAACAAACCTCTTCTGTAAAAGAATACTAAATGCTTTATGTAGATAACTTTGCCCTCAGAGAGGTATGCATAGTGATTTCTTCCATAGAGTACCCTATTCGTGGGAGGATAAAAACAGTAATTTCACTGTGCAAGAGTTGATGAACACCACATAAGACAATTGATCAAGGTTAACAACAATGACAAATCATGTTAGTAGCAAGCGCCCTTGAGATGATGTGATGAAAAAAACACTTTACATCTGTAACCTCTCCCCTACTGTTTTACAACCTCAGTCTAATCATGAGAACATCAGAAAATTCTAACCAAAGGGCATGTGACGTAATATCTAGCCAGTACTCCTTGAAACTTTCCTCACCAAAAATGAGGAAAGTCCAAGAAACTTAAGAGCCAAGGAGAACCTAAGGAGACATGACAATTGAATGTACTGTAATAGGTTCCTAAAAGACAAAAAAAAAAGGACATTTGGGGAAATCTATAAAATTTTAATAAACTATAAACTTTGCTCAATAATAAGGTAGCATTACTCTTGTTTACTGTCAAATATTGGTTCATTAATTCTTATAAAAATAAGGCAAACTGGGCATAGGCTTATATGGGAACTCCATACACTTTCTCAATTTTTCTATATCTAAAACTGTTCTAAAAAACAAAGTCTGCTTTAAAAGTGAAATACAAGCTGGTCAAAGATTTTAGGAATTTTATGTATAGCTGGAATTTTCCCCATAAACCTAATTTTTTAAAATCATTTATAATTTTTAATCCTTAAGGTAAATTTGAATATGCAGCTTAATGAATTATATTAATTAAAAAAACAACTATTTGATAATTGTGGGTGTTAAGTTTACTTAGTTAAGCCAATATAGCACAGTGGTTAAAAAGTACAGCCTTTGGAACCAGACTCCCTGACTTCAAATTCTGCCTCCATGGCTGAGAAACTTGGGCAAGTTACTTAATCTCTCTGTGCCTAACTTTCCTCACCTATAAAGAGAAGACAGTGAGGGGATGGAGTTGTGGTTCAGCAGTAGAACACTAGCTTTGCAAGTGTGAGGCACTGGGTTCGATCCTAGCACCACATAAAAACAAATAAAGGAATTGAGTCCATACACAACTTGAGAGAGAGAGAGAGAGAGAGAGAGAGAGAGAGAGAGAGAGAGAGAAGACAAAGAGGGTTACTTCATAGAGTTGTTAGAGTAAATGAGTTAAAACACATAAAGCACTTAGAACAGTGGCTGGAACATAGTAAGCCCTCTATCAACATTTGCAGTTCCTATTATCTTAAGCAACAGAAGATATAGGTTACAAAGTTTGGCTCTAAAACAGAATTCAGCACTGAAATAAAAGAAACTTTTGGGAAAATAATACAACTTGATAGTAAAAAAAAAAAAAAAAATCTGTAAAACACTCCAGACTTTCAATGTTATACCAGTTTTGCACCAACAAGTCTCTTCTTTATACTAGGAAGCTAGTGTATGATAATATTTCTGGCTATTTACCAAAACCAAGGTTGAGTGATGATCATCACAGAGAATTGTACTGGATTCTTTTTGAAACCTAATCTATGGTAGTGCTAAATACTCCCCCCAAAGGCCCACACTGGTTCTCAGCATGGCACTACTGGAAGGTGGTGGACTCTTTAGAAGGAAGGCCTGCATCACTGGAGATATGTCCTTAAAGGAGACTGTGGGATCCCGGTCCATTCCCTTTCTCCTCTCCTCTCCTCTTTTGTTCTGTAGCTCGACTTGTTCTACCATGCACTCCTACAATCATATGCTGCCTCTCCACAGGCCCCAAACCGTGGGGGTGTTAATTGATAATAGACTATGAATCAAAATAAACTTTTCTTTATAAATTATCTATTTTGTTTAATGACCCAACGCTGATTAATAGTCTTCAAAAAGAAAATATTCATTTCTAATATTGACAATAAAATCAACAGTTATTAATATACTTGAGGAATACTCAAGAATATATTGTTTTATTTTGAAGTCTCATGCCAAAAGAGATTGATTTTAAATGATTGTCAATAACCACCACCAATACTCAAAATTAGTATAATATTAAGTAAGAACTACAAAATACTAATGACCTAAATGTCTAAATAAACCAGGGTAATAAATTCTAGCCTTCTCAGAGTCAAGGAAATCAAATATACAGACATTAATATATTTTATATATTTTGAAATTATTAAATATTTTTAAATTTTCTCAGTTTTAATGTCCAGTATAATAGCTAATATGTAATAGATACAAAATACACAAATGAAAACTCTTTGGGACCCTCAGTAATTTTTTTAACAAGTGTCATGAGAATCCCTGCTATAAGTTTTCTTAAAAATAATTGCAAAACACTCTAATAACTGTCAGCAAAAAATACTAACTCCCCCTGTTCCTACAAGAAGTCTTCATAAAAAGATATTAAATTTGTTCCAAAACAATTTACTAAAAAAAAGTTACTTAGTTTTTTTAGAAACATGTTTCAGAAAGACTAATAAATTGCATCATAAAATAAATAATTCCAATTCCTATGATTAAACATATTTCTGAAGCCTATAAAAATCAACCACAATGAACAGGTCAATTAAATAAAATGTTAATCACAGATTCATAAACTTTCCTATAAATTTGGGCAGAAAGGTCAATAACTAGATTATCAGTATTTCCTGGTAATACTTTTAGCAAGCCCTCAACTATCTGTGCCATAAAAAGTAAAAAAATAAATTTTTTTTAAAATACAAAGGTTCTGTTTTTACCAAATATTCTTTTCCCCATAGAATTAAGTTCTCTTCAATGAAGCAAAATGCCTCTAAATTAAAACTATAACTTTAAAAAAGTTTCAAAGAGTTTAAAAAGCTTGTTCACCAGCACTAAATATTCCCTACCCTGCCCCCATAAAATAAAATAAACAGTCACACAACTGAGTAAAGCAAGAGGCAATAACTGTTCTTTCCCAATACTGAATAAAGTGACTGCTTGGTGTGTTAGAAGACAAAAGACTTAAAAATAACTGCACTAAAAATAACTGACTAATAAATAACTGACTTAAAAATAACTAAGAAATCCTTGATCTACTAATGCCTTGAAATGACAATATACAAAATTCTTGGCTTCTCTGATCTTAGTCATCATCAGTAAGAGAGAATTGGTAAGAATATTTGTCTTATGTTGTGAACATCAAATAAATTAATAGAAATGAATTGCTCATAGTCTTAATATACAAATAATGATTATTAGTAGTAAATATGTAAGCCATCCAAACTAAGTATCTTTGAAAACAGATATGCCTCAGGTATATTCAGTAACAAACATATTTATAGGCAAATCTCAGTGTTTTAGTTAATGGAAAAGGTACATTAAAGTTCCAATTTCATTTTATATGTGAAATCTAAATAAATTACTTGGAAATAAAATAGTCATTAAGCATATATTTTATAAAAATACTTCTATACCTGTCAATTTATAGTATTTAATTTTGTTCTATAATTAAGACAGGGTAATTTTTAAAGTCATAGTGGCCACACTGTAAATGTAATAAAGCTTAATTAATACTACAAAGGTATTAAAGATATGAATATAATAAAATTCAACCAAAGTCTTAACACCAATTATCTAGAACAATAAAAAAGTATCCCAATGTTTATCTACTGCCCCTGTAAGATGGTAACCTGACTTTCAATTATTGTTTTGCCTATTTAAGCCATTTATTTTCTGCTTCATTCAGCTTATCAAGTGAAAACAGATCGGCCAACTCTGTTGTCTGGTTCTTATGTATTAACACAATACCACATTGTTTATATTGCAAACATTTCGTGGAAATATTTAAGTAAATAAAATTTAAAAATGTTTTCCTTTATTAAAAAAATACTGACAGTAATTTTAAAATCAGTCTTGTTAATTCAGCTTAATCTAACTGGGGACAGGAATGAAAAGAACAAGAAGGAAAAAAGCATCAGAACTCATCACTAGGAAACTCCTATTTTTTTGCTATAATAATTTTTGAATTTATAGGAAATGAAACCTGAGGAATAGCAGTTTTATCCAGTTACCTAGGGACTGTAAAAACAACAACTGGTAACACTTTAAAACATTTGCTCTGAACTCATTTATTACCACAAAAATCCAGTGATGTACATAACTGTTATCTCCTTTTAACAATTGTAGAAACCCAGGCACAAAGGTTAGAGCTAACTAGCAAGTAGGGAAATGAGGATTCCAACCTCAGGTTTTCTGACTCTAAAGTTTATATTCCTAGTATAATACATTGCCACATGGTTAAAGAAGTTAAAGCTTAATGACATATCCCACAATATTTGATTTAACTTCCACAACTATGCGAGTTGTTACTATATATATTATTAAATTATGAAAACCATTCCAGGCACGCACAGAAGAGGACTACAATCCCCAAGAACTGGTAGAGATGTACTAAATGAGCTACCCATATTTCATACTTCATTCCTCAAAGATTCATTTCACTTCTTTTTGTCTCTAAGTCATAACCTATTAACATTCACATTCATTTCTCCTAAGTGATGCCTGTTAGAAATCACTTCTAAAGAGGATGTCTTCTAGAAGACAGCACAACACATGGGGCTAGCAACTTAAGTTTTCGAAATTCCCACAAAATTTGTGGCACACTATGAGACTAAATTAAGATTATCAGTGAGGTAAAATTAACACTGAAATTTTCCTGGGAAAAAAAATTTACCTAACTTACTGTATATTCACCCTGGGGGTAATGGGGATGGACTTAGTTAATCTCAAGACAAGTAATTGAAAGTGCAAATTTATGCAGAATCTTTCACAACAGAACATTTAATGGCATTAAGCTTTTCATTTCACTCCTACTATTTAATAAAATTTGCCTTAGAAAGTTAACATAACTTCTTTCCACTACAGTTCTATAAAATCTAGGATCTAGAATTTATCAGAAGCTATCACTTATAAGATCAGTTATGGTTTTACAAAATAAGCTTCTTAAAATTATAAAGCACTTTTAAAAATCCATGAACTTAACTAGTTTATCTGAGACTGATGATGAATTTTTCTCTTTCTTTCCTATTTACAAGACAAACCAAAAAACAAACAACATAAAAATAAGGCACCATAATTAAAATAGTAAACTTTCACTAAAATCCATTTTACAATAGCATTACACAATCAAAACAAAAAAACCTATAAGAAATATTAGACTGGTGTTTCTCCTTCTAATATTTTATAATGGCACTTAACACTTCCAAGCACCAAGTAGTAAAAAAAAGAGGAAAAAAAAAGAAAAAAGAAATGAGCTATTCTGCACTATTCCTTCAAGCCTAATTTAAAAGACTTACATCTTTAAAATACACAGATTTTAAACTTCCTTAATTTATACTTTACCTGGAAATGGGAAGATATGTCACAAAGGTATACTTTTAAACTACTGAATAAGCTAGAAGAACATTTATAAATCTATTATTTGAAATTCAGAAGACATTTTTCCTCAGGGAACAACCATAACCCTGAACTAGTATTTACACTGCACATATATTAATCTACAGTATTATAATTAAAAACAAAGTATATATGTATAAGTTAATACCTCCAGTGATTTAATATAAGATGTAATTTTATCCCTGTAATTATTCTTAATGTACCTTAATGACGCTGGATGAGATATAAAACTTCAAATTCTATATCTGCTACATGTTTAATACTTCAGGGCAATCTCACCCTGCACCTAAGCAGTAGAAAGAGAATCACCAAACTACTTATCCTATTGAAATAAGAATGGAGTGATTTCATAAGTCTTCAGATCTCTCATAGATAGCTATTGTGAAAATTTATCATCACAAAAGTCATGAAAACATTCTAGAGCCTGGGGAGAAGGGGGGATACCCTATGATATGTATTTTATAATTTGAAAATAAGTATTTGGCTGTGTTTTTCAGCTTCAAACTGAAAAGTATTCAAAATGATGTATAATCTCCAACTTGAGTCAAATTCTGATTCACAAAATCATAAGACTGACAGAACCTTATCCAAGTAACTCATTCTTAAGAAATGATTATATGACTTAAGACATATTCCAAAGCAGTCGCAGAACTAGGTCTAGAACCTGGATGATACGATTCTCTGGGAGAGTTTTTTCCTGCCATCCTTTACTGCCACTAAATCACTACATAATCTAGCTAGAAAATTACCTGATGGTTCAAATCAAGAAGGGAATAAAACTGACACACTCCAGGAACAACTCAAAAAAAAGGGGATTTTAAATGGACTTCTGTTTCTTTTGGGAAAAAAAACATTTGCTTATTGTTATCAAACAACTTTTCTAGGTTTTAAAAAATGCTATAGAAATAAAACGAATATTTACAGTGCAAGAACTCATCTCAGTAGTCTCAATAATTATGAAGACCAAATGTCTCCATCAATACTATCCAACAGAAATTTCGGAAATAATGGAAATTTTCTGTATCTTTACTCTCTAATATGGTAACCACTAGAAACATGTACTACTGAGCATGTAAAAGGTGGCTACTCAACTGAGGAGTGAAGTTTTTACTTTAAGCAGTCATGATATCTAATGGCTACCATATCGGACGGACAGTGCAAATTTAGACAATCCCCAGAGAGTACAGAATTGGCTAGTGAAAAATGAAAGCCGAGCAGTGCTTTTATAGAGTGCCTGCCATGTAAGGCAAGTGCAATAGGCTAGAAAGAATATACCATTCTGTATTAATGACTTCTGGGGCTCCAAATAAGGTCATTATTTATCAACAATAAAAAGCTGACAAAGATCATACATCTTAGTTATACATACACCTTATTGGTAAAATGTGGCTAAAAGTACTTGCCTTTATGGGTACTAAATGAATAAATTTTTTTGCATATGCAGGTATTCTGTAAAATGGAAAACACCATGTACAAATGTAGAGCTTGAGTATCCCCAAAATGTTTGGAACCAGAAATATTTTAGATTTTGGAATTTTTTAGGTTTCAGAATACTTGCATAGACTTCACCAGTTCAGCATTCCTAATCTGAAAATCCAAATGCTCTAAAATTGGAAACATTTTTTTTCTATTGCCATGGTACTCAAAAAAAGCTTTGCATTTTAGAATTTGGGGTCTGGAATGATCATTTTTACAACTCATTTGGGTAAATGAAAATATGACCATAAACCAATCACAAAGCTACTTATCTAAGTCTATCTCAACAGTAGGATTAAACACCTGAGGCAAAGTCAAGTGAATTTGAGTATTACTGCCTCATTACAACTAAAGTATACATTAAAAAGGGGTATTCTGATTAGACCAAAAGGTGATTTGTCTATCCACATTTTTTATTCATAAAAGTTAACTTTTCAGTTTTTTAATAGCTAACAGATGTGAATTAAAAGGTAATAAACAATGCCAGAATTTTGAAGGCAAAAGACAAAGTACTGGCAGCATCTCTGGCAAAACACCTTTGACAAGGTTCCCTCACACCAAGAGAACAGTGAAACAGCTCTTTGCTGTCTGGCCACTGTTTATTGCTGTAGTGGTAACTACAGAAGTCCAGGAATAGTTCCCAATACACGTGGTCCACGTCTATAGAAATGTATGTAATTAATACTACCTCAAAGAGTTATAGCATTTTAAACATTTTAACTGTTTGCCTGAAGATTATATCTTATAATAACTCTATTAAGTAAATAAGAAATAATCTGATACTCTAAGAAGCTGAAAATCATGCTCAAACTTAAACACAAGCATATTATTATATAGCAATCTCCTGATCTTTTATAATGAGGTTCATTTATGTTTGTATATACTTCCTCACTTAAGGAAAACAAAAACAAAAAGGTTCTAGCCAAATTAATTAAATAGTAATTTTCAGATTTGGACAATTTTCCAAAGACAGAGAAAACAAATTCTTACAAAATTCAACACTCATTCTGACATGATATACATGTATCTTTTAAAACCTGATTGATAAACCAAGCATTAAAATCAGTCTCATTAGTATGAGAATTGGTTATCAAAAAAAATTGTTTTCCACGGTTTTTAAAAATTAATTTACAAGCTTTTTAATTACTGATAACACATCTATTATTTAAGTACTGGAATGCTTATTATTAAAAGGGTAATGTCCATACAAATTTTTAAACTTAAATTTCAGTGAATAAATTTTTTCCCCTGTATATCCTTTTATCTGAAGGGTGGTCTCCTTCTGTATCTTATTACCATTTTTCTCTTTACTCGCTAAGGATCAGCTTCTTATCCTCAGTTCTTTCCTATTCTCTGAATTGTCTACTCAAAATTAAAACTCAAAATTTTTTTGTCAATAAGGAGTGGTTCAACTTGTTTTAAATTACCACCATTTAAAATCTGTGAAACAAGGGATACCTATATAAGATGAGGATGTTAAAAGGTATAAAACTCCTAAGGAAAAAAACAACAAACAGAAACTGTAACTAAAAATCCTATTTATATTATTAAAAATGTACTTCCATTAATATATTAAGTAGCATCATGTTTTACCCTAAATTAAGGTAAATTATTGTCATTGAATACATTATTTTAAATTTCACCTTAAAAATTAACCCAGTAATAAAATGTACATCAAAGAGAACAAAATTTACTATAGGCAAACTTAAAAACAAATTTTAAATGATTAAGCCAATTAAGAAGAAATCTTTATTACAAAACTATATTCCTTTGAATAAATGGCAGATGTATCATACTAAGGAATTTGTTACCAGTATAATATTTAATATATTTAGTATATTTTCCATAACAAGTTATCTTATTTTTATAATAAAGCTTGTGATTTTTTAATTGTAGTTGGACACAACTACATACATACAATAAAATACCCTTATTTATTTATTTATTTTTATATGGTGCAGAGGATCAAACCCAGGCATTCCACCACTGAGCCACAACTCCAGCCCCCATAACAAGTTATCTTTACCACAATTTCTTTTAGTTGTAGATGAACATGATACCTTTATTTAATTTATTTATTTTTATGTGGTGCTGAGGATCCAACCAAGTGCTTCACACATGCAAGGAGAGGATTCTACCACTGAGCCATAACCCCAGCCTTCTTTACCACAATTTAATCATCCATTTTAGACTTCAAAATCAACCTGTTGAAATTAACAAGAGTGTGAGCAACCGCTTTCTGATAATATTTACAGTCTGGAGCCAGATGTGGTGGCATGCCTGTAATACTCAAGGAGCCCAGGCACCAGGATCTCAAGTTCAAACTTAGCAACTTAGCAAGGCCTTAAGCAACTTAGTAAGATCCTCTCTCAAAATAAGTAACAAAAGAAAAAAGGGTGGGGGGACTGGGAACGTGGCTCAGTGGTTAAGTGCCCCAGATTCAATCTCTGGAACCCCTCCCAAAAAGACATATTTTACACATATGTGTGTGTGTGTATGTATGTGTGTGTGTGTGTATATACATATATATACATATATTTATATTTATATATATATACACACACACATCACACATAAGTGTATATATATATATATGTTATATAAATTATATACATATTTTTAATGTACTCTCAAAAGAGTAACATATGATTGCTGCTGTAAGGAAAATTCAAACACTAAAATTTTGAGGCTTTGGGACTGGGGAGGTTGCTCAGTAGTACAGTACTCGCCTTGCATGCATGATACCCTGGGTTCAAGCCTCAATACCAGAAAAAAATAATCATTTTTTTCTTTTTTGGAGGCTTCAATTCTAGTTCACTTATTTCAGGAATTTCAACTTAAACATTATAATTAGGTTACAAATAAACTCTGAAATTTAGTATAAGCATGAGATGTGGTTTTAGATTCTGGTTTTCAAAATGCATACCAAAAAAATAACCAAAAAGATAGAGATAGAGAGAAAGAAAGATATATATATATACATTAAGTGTGTATATATATATATATATATATGTATATATATATATATATATATATATATATATATATATATGATTTGTTGAAATCTCACAAATTTCTATGAAGGCCCATGAAGTCTTATATAAATACAATGAAAGTAAAGAGGAATCTTCACTTCATATAACATACATTATGAACATGAAAATGAACTGGTGCTACTTATCACAAAAGTTCAGGAGCTCTCTCTTAACTATGAATTATCACTGATATAAAATTGGGACATTAAAGAAACACTAAAAGACTTAGGTACTAAGATTAAGTCAGGGAACACATAACTCTTTACTTCAGGATAACCAAATCCTATTATCTATTTCTAACTAGACAAATTCTGTGATTAGTCCTTAATTTAAGAAGAGGTTACAAATCAGCAAAACAGAATTAAGTTTGAATACTGGGGAATAAAATTCATTCAAGTACAGTCAGTTTAAATTCAACAACGATATGGAAAGCTGAATTAAGGTCAAAGCATCGACAATCTACATTGTAAACATTAGTTTGCTTATTAAAGACCAATCAATGTGCTGTATTGCCTTTAACAAGAAGGTTTAGATTCCAATGGTCTCAAATTATCCTGAACCAAACTGAGAGGAACCAAAGACTTCTTTTTCTTTTTTGGTACTCTTGTTTCCCCAGCCTTACCAATTTTTTATTTTATAGTGCACTATTATTTATTTTTTAATTTTTATTTTGCTTTTATTCATTTTCCCCCATTATTCTTATTGGTGCATTACAGTTGTACATTATGGTGGGCTTTGTTTTTACATATTCATACATACACACAATATAACAACATAGTTTGGCCAATATCATGCCCCAATTGCACAATTATTTAACTATAAAATGGTTTACATTGTAAACATCAAACACATAGGTAAAAAACTAACCATAAAATAACTGAAACAGAACAATTTTACCATTGTGTACACACTTATCTGTAGAGAGGCTAGCATTTAAAATTTTACAACCTATCCAGTAAGTATGCTAAGAGAAAACAGTGAACAAACCAGAAAGAATAGCTTCCTTGAAATATTGTAACATGTGGGTGACCTCGCTGATATCATTCAACACCTCCTTGATGTAGTCCTTCCTTGATGCTAAGTTGGAACTTATGGACTTATCAGCAGAAAGTTGGCCTGATGCTGAAACAGACTTTTTCTTTGCCTTCTTCTTTCTGTGAGCAATCATCCTCTTATTTAAAAGTCAGAAAAACTGAAATCCTTAATGGGGCAAGAAACAAAAACAAAAAAGAATGAAACACAAATACTACATCAGCCAGGGAAACATATCAGGTTTTCACAAATTGCCCACAGTCTACCTTAGTATTGTATTTTTAATTTTTAAAAACAAATGAATAAAACACTGTACTATGAATTGTGGATTCCATTTATTAAGTGTCTGTAATCCTGACAATGCCCAATATGCAAACTATCATTCTTTTCATTTCACAAGTGAGGAACCTGGGTTTAGAGGTTTAAAAATATGTCTATGCTCTCTACTGCTAAATGATGAACTTCGAGTTAAATCTAGATCTGCCTTAACTTTCTCTTAATTCCTAAGGTATAGAACATTTTTTAATTGTAAAAGTTGTTTAAAATCCTCCTCCATCATTTACTATATGACCTCAGAAGCTGTTAATCATCTCTTCACTTTAGTATGCTTATTTATAAAATCAGAAAAACATCCTGATAACACCTACCTGAGGAGTTTATTTTACAGAATTAAATGAGACAGTAGTATAGAAGTATACATTGAGCACATAAAAGTAGTTGAATTAGTTATTTTCTTTTAGTTAGATACACACACACACACACACACACACACACAAACTGACATTCTGGGTTATTAAGTTTCATAAAGAACATTTTTGTTGAAAACAAATTCTAAGGATGCCCCTTAATCTGATGTATCCTGACTAAACAAATAAATGTCATATTATCAGAGTAATACTTCTGGTAATTTAAGGATGTTAAAGACAATGTTTTAGAATTTAAAAAAAGTTATATTTGAATCCTGGCTTTAACATTTTCTAAATGTGTGACTTACACAATTTACTCTCATGTTTGCGTGGAGATTAAAAGGGAACACAAAATTTAGAAACTTTTATGTTAAAATATCTATTCCTTGCCCACTGGGACTCAAGAGAATCTTAGTTTCTTTTTCATCCTTATTTTAATTTTCCAGAATTAAAAGACCCAATTTTTTAAAATTTCTTAAAATAAAAAAGGAAACAACTTGAGGAATTAGCACAAGCATGATCATTAAAAGATTTTTCAAATATTTTGTCTTAAATATTTGGATACTTTCAAAATGTAAAATGACTAAGGACTCCTATGAATTAACAGTAGAAAGTTTTATGCAATATTTTAATCATTGTAAGATACATTACTGTATCATGTACTATTACACCATGCCCAATTCCACAGATTTGGTTTATCCCTGTGATTACAGTTCTCTAGTCTGTCCACTTCTATTTCTGCCTCTCCCACACTAGTGAATTGTCATTTCTTGCCTAAGCTACTGCACTAATTTCCTAATGATCATTTCACAACCATTCTTGTCCCATTATAAATGTAGTAAGTAAACTTTTCAAACATAAAAGATACCAAACAAAAAGATACAAAGCCAGACAAACACATTACAAGAAAACTGAGCCCAAATTCCTCAATACAGTATTAGCAAATTAAAACCAACAATACCATGGCCAAGAAGGCTTTGTCTCAGGATGCAAACTTAGTTTAACATTCACTAGAGAAAAACTATGTGACCATTTCAAAATGGTGTCATTTCTCTGCTTAAACCCTTCCAAAGGAAAAAATGTCATGCTCTGTGAGACTGAGAGACATGGCTTTTGCCTGCCTCTGCAGTACCATCACACTCCTGGGCTCTAAACATTCCTGCCACATACACCTCCTTTTCATTCTTCTAACAGTATTTGCTTACTTTAACCCACAGTATGAAACAGTTTTACATCATGACTATTAATATATATATTTGTATGTAATGTTGGTGTGTGGTATGTGTAAGAATCTTTCATAAAACAGATTCTAGCTAAGGATCCATAAGATGTACTCAGAATTTTTTCATTCTATTCAATTTCATTTTTATAAATGCTGATTTCAAGTTACTAAATTGGCTTCATACATGCAATAGGGTCATGACACTATAGCTTGAAAAACACCTATTATTCAACTGAGGGTCCAGTCTACATGCAGATCCACTTGCCTGCAATATTCCTTCTTCTTCAATCACTGACTCTAATCTCACTCCAAGATCACTTCCTCAGAGAAACTCTCCTGCACTACTCCCATGGTCCCATAACCACCATCACCAAACTAGAACAGAACCCCTAGCAATGTTCTACAGCATCCTACACTGTTCATCACTGCACTTACCACAGTCCAAATAGATAATTCAATCTTACCATTTAGACTAGAATCTTAAAGAAATTAAGACCTTGTCTTGGTTGTTAATCATTTGTTCTCTGCTCACAGCACAGTGCTTTACAAAGAAAGAATGAACTACTCAAAACTATTTGCAGAATGAATCATGAATTTGCAGAAACAGTGAACATAAATTAATATAGTTAGAACTGACTTATACAGAAACAAAAATAACTCTGGATTTTTGCAATATTTCAAAGAGAAAACTTTTTTAAAAATCTCTCTCTTAAATGTTATCTTTCTTAAAAAAAAAAAAAGTAAATGAAGCCGAGTGAAGGCAAAATTACAAACAAAAAAAAAAACGAAATAAAAGTTGTATTTCTATTATGTTCTTTGTAAATATGGTGACCCAATACTTTTTAAAATATTTTTAGTTATACATGGACACAATATCTTTATTTTGTTTGTTTATTTTTATGTGGTGCTGAAGATCAAACCCAGTGCCTCACATGTGCGAGGCAAGTGCTCTGCCACTGAGCCATAACCCCAGCACCCCCCCCAATACTTTTTAATACCTTTTAAAGTCCCTTTATTCAATATTCTTTTGTTAATTCAAAATTATTTAAAATAGATTTTCTACACTTAAACTAGTTTCAAGCCTATCTAATGTTAATCCTTAAATATGTAATTTCTAAAATGAACTTCAGATCATGTTTTAGCACTATTATTACACCTAATTTTTGCCATCAACAGAAATAAACAATTCAACAAAAAATTCAAGTGCCTTATTTGGGCAGCTCTTGTGTAAATCACTAACTGAAGAGCGATTAACCCAACAAATCTTATCACTTTTGCAGTTTACTTAATCAAAGTCATTGTTTACCTCTGGCAGCTTTTAAATTTAGTAAAATTAGGCAACTGGTCATTGTTATTGGTAAAGATGTTACAAAAGTTAAAGACATAAGACAAGTTTGAAATAAAACACCTCACCTATCAGAACAAAAAGAACAGACCTGAAGTAACTGTGTCAAATTAGTAACCCAAAGTTGTAAAACAAAAAAAACAAAATAAGACAGCAAAATCTGTTTTCTCTCTCTCTCTCTCTCTCTCTCTCTCTCTCTCTCTCTCTCTCTCTGTACTAAAACAGATTGTATTCTACCTCTAATCAATATTATGATTAATGTTTTAATTTTATTATTCTACTTCTTTTCATGTTTAAACCTGAAAAAGATACCAAAGCCAGACAAAGACATTACTACAAGAGAACTGAGCCCAAGTTCCTCAATACAGTATTAGCAAATTAAACCCAACAACACCATGGCCAAGAAGGCTTTGTCCCAGGATGTAAAAGTTTAACATTCACTAGAGGAAAACTATCTGACCATTTCAAAAGACACAGAAAAAATATCTAACAGGATTCCAGGCCCTTTCATGATAAAGTCATCAAGTCAGAACAGAAGGGAAATTCTTCTACCTCACAAAAGGCATTTATAATTTTTTTTTAAAAAACTAAGACCTATTCATTATAATGGTGACAGATAATGCTTTTCCTTAGGAATATGGATCAATATTGTTACTGAAGGGCTTAGCCAGTATAGTAGATTGAAAATAAAATGCATTCAGACTGAAAAGGGAGAAAGCATTTTAATGAGATGACATGTCTGTATTCCTAAAAAAAGTCTTGAGGAACTCATAAATAAGCTACTACATCCAATAAATGAATATAGCAAGGTCACAGAATACAAGTCAATACACTACAATATATTAACAACAAATAATTGAACTACAAAATTTTAAAAACCACTTATAATACCATCAAAAAACAAGATATTCTTAGAGATAAGTTGAACAAAGCATGTGTAAGATCCTAAATTAAAAGTTATAAAACACTACTGCAAGAAATGAAAGAACTGAATAAACTGACAGGTATGCCACATTAATAGAATTGCAAAACTCAATACTCTAAAAAATTTTTTCTCTCAAAATGATATACAGTTTCAATTCCAAGATCCCTGCAGGTTTTTATGCAGAAATTAAAAGCTGATTCTAAAATTTATATGAAAAAAATGTTAAAGATATGGAATAGCCAAAGAAATTCTGAAAAAAAGAACAAAGCTGGAGAATCTAGACTGATTGACTTTAAGATTTACTGTAGAGCTACAAGAATCAAGACAGTGCAATATATTAGCATAGGAAGAGAGGAAGAGGTCTGGGGATATAGCTCAGCTGGTGGAGTACTTACCTCACATGCACAAGGACCTGGGTTCAATCCCCAGCACCACAAAAAAGGGGGGGGGGTGGTGGAGAGAGGAAGAGACATGCAAATCAACAGAATAAAATAGAATTCAAAAGTAGACACTCATGTATTTAGTCAATCGATTTTCCGACAAAGGTGCCAAAGTAATTCTGTGGTCTTTCAATAAATGGTGCTGAAATAATATATTGTGGGGGATGGGATGAACCTCAACCCTTATTTCAATCAACTCTAAAATTAACAGGTACCACACAACTAAACATACAACCTAACACTATCAGTCTTGGAATTCAGGGTTATGAAGGACATAACCCTTACATTTTTATAAACAAAGGATGTTTTAGGAACATGTTTATGTATTGTATATAATCGCTTTTAAGCTACAACAGCAGAGTTGAGTAAGTTGAGGCAGTATGTGGCCTGCAAGCCTAAAATAAAATATTTACTATCTGGTTCACTAAGAAAAAGAGAATCTTTTTCTAAAAGAAAACACAGTAAATAATGCAGGGAATGATTTCTCAGTGACAAAAAACAAGAATCATATAAGAAAACATTGGCAAACAGACAAAATTTAAAACTTCTACTTTTTGAAAGACATTGTTAAGATATGAAATGACAGCCACAAAATGAGAGAATATATTTGGCAATGGGTTTTTATCTAAATTACTTCATAATCTCTTACAAATCAATAATAAGAAAGCAAATAAATAAATAAAATAATGAATAATAAAGTGAACAGACACATCATAAAAGATGATACACAATGAGAAATACATATGAAACAAATGCTTAACATCATTAGTATTAGGGAACCACAAATTTAAACTGAAAGACCACTAAATTTTCACAAGAAATTTTAATTTCAGCTAGACTGAAATACTAAATGTTGATAAAGATGAACAACTATTATAACTGTAATACAATACTGCTCTACAAGGTCCACAAAACCTTTGGAAAACAATTTGACAGTTTCATTTCTTTTCTTTTTTTATACTGGGATCCAATCCCAGTGACCTTGTGCACACTAGGAAAACTCTACTACTGAGCTGCATCACCAGGTCCCTGACAGTTTCTTAAACACTCAAATATTCATTTAATATACAACCCAGCAATCTTGTTCTTTTATATACACAAAAGAAATGAAAACATATACTCCCTCCAAAACTTGTTCAAAATTGTTCACAGGAATATTTTTCATGTCAAAAACTAGAAACAACCCAGCATCCCTGACTGGATAAACAAACTGTGGTATAGTCTTACTTAACAATAAATATCCATTACATAATAAGAAGTCCATTACATAGTTCACTTTAATACTCATTATTTTATACTTAACAATAAATATCCATTAAACAGTAAAAAACCATTGATGAGTCACAAAAGCATTATGCTAAATCAAAGTCATTCCTCTCCACCCAAAAAAATACTTATATGTAACAGTATTATTGCAAGTACATGAAATACTAGCAAATATGAAAGCTAATCTTTAGTGATAAAAAGTAGGGGCAGGGGCTGTGGCTCAGTGGTAGCGAACTTGCCTGGCATGTGTGAGGCACAGGGTTCATTTCTCAGCACTGCATAAAATAAATAAAATAAAGGTCTATCAACAACTAAAATAATCAGTTAATTAATTAATTATAATGAAGTATATAATTGATTGCCAAGGTACAGGATGGTACATAGGTGTGGGAGGAATTGAAGATGAGCATTAAAGAACTTTTTAAAGTAATGAAAATATTCTATATTTTGATTATGATGGTGATTACATTTGTAAAAATGCAAAGTGTATCCTTAGAAAGAGTATATATTATGTGTAAATTATACATCAATAAATCATGTTTATGTCTACATGTCTATATAATATCAATTATAATATGTGGAACTTATCTGGATCTTGATGCAAACAGCCTGTTTATAAAAAAAATGATTTATAATTCAATTTGACTGAACAATGACTGAATATTGGATGTTGTTGATATTATATTTAATTAAAAAACTTCGTTTTGGGAAATACACTCTGAAATTTTTATGGGTAAAATATGATAACGTCTAGGATTTGCTTCAAAATAATGGAGGTTTATCTATAATGGTAGTATAAGTAAAAGACTGTTCATGAGTTGATAATTTTTGAAACTGAGGTTGTATACACAGAGTTCATTATACTATTTGGCCTACTTCATGCATGTTTGAAATTTCCCATAATAAAAAATTGTTTTTGTTTTTTTAGTCTACCTTCAGATATACTCTGGGCTATCTCAAGATCATCCCCATAAGCTCCATCACTCTCCTTCCCATTTCTCTCCAGTAAAGTACATATGTGACTCAGGGCTCAATCAATCCTAGAGTCCCCTGAATGTCCTGTGGAAGCCAGCCAGTTATACATAATTCTAACATACTAAGCACAAATGTGACATCGTGGTGGTACTCAATGAATATTAGATTAAAAAATTATAAGTAAAATTATGGAAGGTTCTGTCTGAATACTGCCTGAAGTTGAAACTGAACCTACCCTTCCCTAACACTTCTAAAAAAAATGTTAATTAGCTCCTACCTCTTCCTTTAAGAGGAAGACTGTGGGGAGGCTGGGGCTGTGGCTCAGCAGTAAAGCGCTTGTCTAGCACATGCAAGACCCTGGGTTCAATCCTCAGCACCACATAAAAATGAATCATATAAAGGTACTGTGTCCAACTACAACTAAAAATAATTATTTTTTAAAAATTAAAAAAAAAAGGAAGACTGTAGGGCTGAGAGTGTAGTTCAGTGGTAGAGTGCTTGCCTAGCATGCTTGAAGCCCTGGTTCAATCTGCAGCACCACAAAAAATATAAAAAGGAAGACTATGACATTTGAAAACTCTCAGCAACACACCCTGAAACATACTTCAAGAAAAATAAAATTCTTATCTAGGGAGGCATTATTGCTGAATATCTGCTATATGAACAAGGTGGCTCATTTACTTATCACCATAATAGTAAAGACAATAAAGCACTTCCACAAAAAGACCAGAATGTGCTCCTAACCTTCTTAAACCCCCTTGTCTCTTTACACACATGAATGTGTCTTTATGTGTGTGGCTCATCACCATGCTGAAAATGAATGGGAAATTAAAAACAAACAACAAATAAAATAGCCTTCAAAGCTTCAAAGCAGAAACATCTAAGCTGGATCAGTGACATCCTGGTATACATTACAGATAACCAGAAATTCTGCACAGGAAGGACCCTTTACCTTCTGTGCTTACTAAACTTATTCTTTACCTTCAAGTTCACACAAAAACACAACTTCTTCCAAAATGCCCTTTCATTTCCTCCACTGAAAATAATCATCCCTGTATTTTTCCACAGGGCACTGCTCATACTTCTCTCAGGTAACCCATATTATGCCTTGTGCTCTATTTTTTTGTGGTTGTTGTTATTGTATACTGCCACTCAATAAACGGAAAGGTTCTACAGAGACTCTGTCTAGCATAATGTGAGATCCTGCTAAATGTTCAGAGTGAATGCTGAATAAATTACCATGGATAGGAATCAAAATCCTTCCAGGATACTTTCTGGGTCATCTTTGTTCAATGGTAGTTCTAACCCGCTGGGACCAAGAACACTTTTAAAAGCCCACTTTCCTAGGTCAAGGGCTTTTACAGGTGGGAGGTGAAAGTGATAATAATTGAGAGATTATTCTATTTTAGGGAGGTGGAGGGAGCTGGAGTGACCATACCTTCACTGAATAGTGATTTCTTCATCTCAGCCAAAGTTGGATATCCTGCCAACTTGGACTGAAACATTTCTACCTGGGCCTATCTTATTTTCTTCAAATTCACTCTTAAAAGTCTTATCAAAATCATGATACCAGAGCTACATGTATTGTAAACCTAATGAGGCTTAAGTGTCACAGTTCCTCACTTATACAGTTCTTAGCAGTAAGGAAGCATTTCTAAGTAGGCATTTCTGGGAAACTGCCTAAAGAAATCACTGGGGGAAAAAGGATCTAAATCTCTGAGACACACATCTATAATGTGCTGCGACTTATTTACTCATCCTAAATACTCACCTTCACATCTAATTTTGAATTCTTTTTCATGAAGATGGAGACGCCTACTCCCAAACTCAATAAGGACCTGAAGTTAACCCACCAAGGAAAAGGCAAACATAGAACAAAAAGCTGCCTGCTGTTTTGAAACAGTCTTGGGATGTTCACAAAACACCTAACACGCCTCCCTTCCTCCAGAAGATCCAAAGAACTCAGTGAATTCAAAGATCCAAAAGATTCAGTGTGGAACCCCGTCCTTGGTCTTTGTGAGGGATAATAATGAAAAAGTGAGATAAACCCGGCACCTGAAAGATAAGGACAATCCTGGTCCACCTGGTTTCCACAGAAGCCTGGCAGCCTCTGGAACACCAGATTTTGATCACTAACAGGGTCCTGGGGCATGCAGGGCAACCAACTCACAGGGTCATGCTCTCCTTGTAGCAGCTTATCAATTTCAATTCTGCAACCACACGACTTGCCCTAGGGCCATGGTTGGGAAAAGGAGAATGGAAACAGAAGGGACAGTAACAAGGGAAGGACAGAGAAGGGGGGTGGGGATACAGATGCAACAGAGGAGGCACTCACAAGAAAGGCAAGGAGTGTGTCCCTGCACCTTTAGGGCCCCCTCCCTGCCCAAAGTAGTAAACAACCAAGGTCTAGATGAGGTGAAGTGTGTTAAGAAAAAGTAAATAGGGAATTCAGGGTCTTAGTTTCTTTACCTCGGTACTAATCAGAATGAAATTTCAGGAGATGCCACCAAACTTCCAAAAAATATCCCAGTGGGAAAGACGGATGTGAAGACCTGAAAACCAAGAAGGAAAAGTAAAATCTGTCCTTGAGTATCCCTCGACCGCGGCTGCCACAGCGTCGCCCTGCTCCGACTGCTCACCGCTTACCAAAGTCCACACTTTCCCACAGCGCCCACTCGTGACGTCCACCGCTCATGGGCGTCTGTCACCTGCCCACAGCCTCCTCTGGGGGGAGGGGGGGGGCAGCGCCGTTGCCACCCCGACCCCAGGCTGCAACTGGCTGGCGGCTGTCTGTGCAGTCCCGAACCCAGTCCAGCACCAGAGCGAGCACCACCATCCTACACTCCTTGGTGCTCAATCCCGCATCCAGGACGAACTCCTGTCCAATGCTCAGGGCAGCGGACTCCACCCGCCCTGCTGCTGGGGAGGGCTGGAGCGTGCCGCCCCCATCGCCCACGAAAGGCCCCCTTCCCTCCCGCCTGACCACAGACGCCCCGCCCCTGACGCATACCGCCCCGCCCCCAGAGACCAGCCATTGGCCGGCGCTCGTAGGAACGGAGCAGGGGCCAGAGGCAGGCGCACGTGGATCACTGGCTGGCAGGCTGGCTGGCTGTCACCTGTGAGGCTGCCTGATCCAGACCCCACCACGGCTGGATGCGGTGGCAGTGGCCTACAGATGGAATGACTTAGAGAAAAGTCACCTGATGACTGGATTCAGGTAATGGGTGTTCTCAGATGAGCAATCTATATTTCTTGTGAGGTGCTTTTTGGACCAACTTTATCCCCCCTCTGCAACCCAGGTGAGGGGAAGAACCCGGAAACAGCTCTACAGAGATAACATGCAACACCATATAGCCCAATACCCTTCCAGAGGGATGGGCTAAAATGACAGAAAAGAGACAGTCAAGGACAGAGAAAAAAGGAAAGAGTGCTTAGCTCTCGCCTTTTGCAAGTAACATACTGCCCTCTAAAAGGTAAGAGGCCAAATCTCTCCTGAAGAAGAGTGTCAAAAGAATAAACAGAGACACAAACATCAGTCATTAGGGCTCAACCTTGAACAATCTCAAACTTGACCTCACCCTTCAAAGGAAAAAAAAAAATTAAATTGAAACCAGCCCACTACTCTGCCTTCGGTAGACAGTAGCACTTTCCACGCAGGCCTATCTTACTTTCTCCATTTTTGCTCTCAAAATTCACCTCAGAATGGGAGAAAACAACTATGGAATGATTAGACAAACTAATCCCCACCACCACCAAGCTCCTGGATCCAGCTCCTCACTGGAGGAAACAATGCCATTTATCTCAGTTCAGGAACTACTGTCAGAAAAACAGAAATGGATAGTATGTCTGGGAACAGAATGCTGGGGCAGAGAAAAATGACCTTATAGGGAGAAACTGAAAAGACCCGGGGGAGTGTGAGAAGTGGAAAGAAAATGGGGGTGTACACATAGGGAGAGAGATGAAATGATGGAAGGCAGTAGCAGATGAAGGCAAAAAGAAATAAAAAGAGGAAGAGACTCCACAGTTAGAAAAAGGAGGCCAGCATGATAAAGCCAACAAGTTGGGGTGATGAGATAGGAAAAATCACTCACTGACAAACAGGACACTTCTTAACCACTGGAACCATTACAACAAAAACAGTGTTGAGAAAATAAAACAAACTTGGTCCCTGGGGTACTACTTGGAAAAGATAGAAATGAGGCTCTTTGGTTTCCATATGAGTTCCAGACTCAGAACTTATCCCTTCACACCGCAAATACAATAATACCAAGGTTGAGCCACAAAAACTCAGGAAACCTCCAAACCAAACATCCTTTTAACAACACTGAAAAATAAAGTCACCAAACACTCTCACTATGAAACCTTATGACGCCTGAATTGAAGCAAACTAATAAGAATAAAGGAATCATCAGGGGCTGGAGTGGAGCAACCACAGTTAATTCATAAATAAAGTTTTTGGAGAAAATGTGAAGAAGTTCCTTAACCCCAAACACCCTATTAAGCCTATTTTAAATTGCATTAATTATTTTTGCACTTATCCACCATTCCCTTTAATAAAGAGGATGGTGTTCCTGATTAAAATGAATCTGGCTATGTCATTAACAATATCAAGAGCAAGTTCCTGATGAAGAGAAATAAATGGTGAGTGGAATGGGGGGGTTGTTAGGGAGAGAAAAGCAAATAGAGACAGAGGTATGAAAAGAAGAGAAAATTATGAAGGGAAAAGGGAAGAGAATAAAATAGACCAAATGAGACAGGAAAAGATACAGAGAAAACTGAAGACAGGGAAAGAGAAAATAAGATGGAGACAGAGATAAAGAATAGACAAACAGGTGATTATATATATATTATATATATAATATAATATATATATATATATATATAATATATATATATATATATATATATAGAGAGAGAGAGAGAGAGAGAGAGAGAGAGTGTCATTAGTCCTTAAATTCCCTGGAAATGATAAATAGAACCTGGCTTGACAATTATTTTTCAGACGTGATTTTTAAAAATTTAATCACTAAGCCTTAAACATATCTGTACCAAAATCAATAGCACTAATAGTACTGAAGACACCCCAAAATGAACATTTCTTCAAATACCACTAGAGGAATAATGCACCAGTTTTGATGACTCAAAACTGAAGGATACAACAGAAGGAGAGGAAAGGATTCTGAAGGTCAATCGCCAGGTAGAGGGCAACTCTCAAGGGTTCAAGGAAGCAAAGTTTGCCACCCTATCTGCTCCAGGTTATTCTCAACACCTTCCACAACAGATGTGCCTTTAAAGCATCCTCAAACAGCCAAGTATTACATGTCAAATCTGATACAGAGAAGGTTTTTGAAGAATTAATATTCACCAGTTAAATTATAAGTAGGGTTATCTAAAGAGACATTTTGATATGTCTTTCAATCTCAATCCTCCTCTTAAATTTTTTTAAAAATACATTACCTGTCATCCTCCATTGGGATAATGATGGCATTTGCAGACTGAATGATCTTTCAAAAATGGTAGTTCACTTTTAAATATATATATATATATATATATATATATATATATATATATATATATACACATATATATACACACACACATATATACATATATATATAATTATAATATATAAACATATTTTTAGTTGTTGATAGACCTTTATTTTATTTATTAATATGAGGTGCTGAGAATCGAACCCAATGCCTCACACATGTCAGGCAACTGCACTACTGTTAAGCCACAGCCCCAGCCCCTAAACTACTTATTTTATTTTTTTGGACCCAGAGGTGCTGTACCACAGAGCCATCCTCAGCCCTTTTTTGTTTTCTATTTTGAGACAGGGTCTCACTAAGTTGGTCAGGGCCTCACTGAATTGCTGAGGCTGACCTTGAACTTATGATACTCCCCACTCATTGGGATTACAGGCATGCAGCACAGCTTCCAGCTCACTTTTAAATTAAAAGGATTATTTTATTAATCTCCCCTGACTTGTGTTTAAAGTAATTTTATATCATGCTAATCAATTTTAAGCATAAAAACTGCATTACTGAAATAATAACTGTTCTGCAAGTCCAAAATTCTTGGTTTATAATAGAATTATAAAGTGCCTCTCCAAAAGAAAAACCATCATTTATCTATTGTATAAGTCCAAAATCTTAAGTTGTTCAACAAGTCTCAGAAAAACATTTCTGGAAACAACCCATAAT
This sequence comes from Spermophilus citellus, assembly GCF_964194105.1. Lineage (NCBI taxonomy): Eukaryota > Metazoa > Chordata > Mammalia > Rodentia > Sciuridae > Spermophilus > Spermophilus citellus. The sequence goes on along the minus strand of NC_138191.1, from coordinate 50,384,343 downwards.
TGAAAAGAAATTACTTGTGTTTTTACTATTTTATTATTGTCTCTAGTATTTTTCTTCTCAAATGGAAATTCACATCCTCTATACATTGCTTTAGAGTCAGCCATTCTGTGCAGCCTTAAACTAAATATTCCTAAAATCCCATTCATGCATTCTCTTCAAAGTGTGGTTCCAGACTGAATGATATTTTAATCTGCAGTGGTGACATCAACTATATTGTTAATTTTTTTAGTTTAGGTAACCTACTTTTTATAGGACAACATGGGTCTACTATGAAAACACTTGACAAAGTCTTGAGACCTGGATTTTTGTTGTTTGGGGGATTTTTGTTGTTTGGATTTTTTTTCTACCCTCTGCATCTAGTGGGTAGAGGCCAAAGATGCTACTAAATAGCCTACGTGCACAGGAGAGCCCCCTCAACAAAGAATTATCAGCCCCAAATGGTTAACAGTGCCAAAGGTTAAGAGACCTATTCTAGATTCAACTATCACTTTGTAAGCTTTAGGACAGAGAAACATGTTAAATTATGACACACAACAAAATGAGGACTGTGGGCCATTCAATTGGACAAACAAAATTTCTTCAACAAATTAAGCTGCAAGAAAACAGGTGGAACAATAAATCCCTAGATTTAAAAAATCCTTGGGCTGGGGTTTTGGCTCAGTGGTAGAGTGCTTGCCTAGCACGTGTGAGACACTGGGTTTGATCGTCAGCACCACATAAAAAAATAAAGACATTTTTAAAAAGAGTGATAGGTATTAAAAAAATCCTTAAAACATATATCAAGGGCCAGGGTTGTGGCTCAATGGTAGAGTGCTTACCTAGCAAGCGTGAGGCATTGAGTTCAATCCCCGGCACCACGTTAAAAAATAAATAAAATAAAATAAAGGCATTGTGTCCATCTACAACTAAAAATACATTTTTAAAAAAATAATATATATATATATATTATTTTTATATATATTATATATATATTTTTTATATATATATTTATATATATATATTTTATATATATATATATTTTTATATATACCAAGTGCAAGAATTAATAAGACCAGACTACTTATCCTTCCATGGTAATAAACAATAGTAAACTGCACAAAATAAACATTGTTTTCAGACACTGAAATACACACAGCACAGAATTGTAATCCCTGAAAGAGAAAATCATAAGCAAATGAGGGAAGCCTTACAATCTCCCCAACTTTCTGCCTAAACGCACAGACCAAAAACAGAAAGGGGAAAGGCAGGCAGAGTTTGGCAGTCTTGGTAAGAGATAGATCATAGTTCTAGGGAACTTCATAGAACAGATACAAGAGGGAGAATGTGGAAGGAGGAAGAGCTCTAAGAATTCACATAGGGAATTCCTTAATTCTCTTGCTGAATATCAAGATACACACTTGTAGGACAAAACTCCAAAAGGATGGGCAAAGAATTTCAAGAGGGCTGGAGCTATACAATTCCCAGGTTCCCTGAAGACCTGGGAGACCTATGAGTTCTTATTTGCCAGAGCAGAGTGACCCACTGAACTGCTGAGAGCCATAGCCAAGTAAGAATGACACATGGCATTTTTGGTTGAAAGGTGACCCTGCTCAGGGATTAGGATGGCTCCAGGTTTAGGGTGGATCCTGCTGGATTAGGGTGGCCCAAGGTTTACAGTGGATCCTGCTGGGAATAGGGCGTATCTTGCTGCCTCAGGCACCCGCTCCTTGAGTTCCCATGGAGTTCTCGCAGGGTTCTGAGAGTATTGGTACACAGAGCTGGGGGGAGGGAGTGTATTTTCCCAGAACGTGTGTATAGAGTATCGGTGAGAGTTCAGGAATAAAGAGTTGCTGTTGGAATCTACAAGGCTTTTGGGGTGGCTCAGTTATTTTGTGCCCAGCCAGACTGTGGCACTGAACACCCAAGTGGAGATCTCAGAAACACATGTCCTTAGTACATCTAGCTATAATGAAAACTATCCCAGTGAAGTTTCAAACAAGCACATTTTGTAATTTCTTTTTTAAAAGTTGGTTGAAAACATACACAGTAACAATGTGTTATGGCATTCATGACATATATAGAAGTAAAATGAATGAAAATGGCCTAAAGAAGGAGAAAATGAAAAACATAGGAAGCTTGTTATATGTGAAATAGCACAGTATTATTCAAAGATACACTATAATAACTTAAAAGTGTAGGTTAAAATTTTCAGCAGTACAATTAATAAGTCAATAGTAAGCATAAATACAATTTAAAAATCTAATCCAAAGACAGCAGTATAAGAAAAAGAAGCCAATAGTACATGGGACAAATGAAAAACAGCAAAGTGGCAGCCTTAAATCCAATAATGTCAATAATTAAATATACTTTAAATGCCCCTATAAAAAGGCAGATATCAGATTGAGTAAAAAAATAAGATCTGGGGCTGGGGTTGTGGCTCAGCAGTAGAGCACTCACCTAGCACATGCGAGGCCCTCGGTTCGATCCTTAGCACCACATATAAATAAATTAATAAAGTAAAGGTATTGTGTCCAACTACAACTAAAACATAAATATTTTGAAAGAAATAAGAATAAGATCTGACTACCCCTTGCATATAAAAACAGACTTGAAATATAAAGAAACATATATTGAAAGTAAAACAACAGAAAAAGATATGCCATATAAGTACTAATCACAAGAAAGCTAAAGTGGCTCTGTTATATCAGATAATAAATGTTCATTGTGATTACAATTTTAATTTTCCCTGAGTGCAATGTTTCAGCACAAAAAGTAAATAATAAATGAGTCATTTCATCCTAAAGTCAAAATGATCCTAAAAGTATATGCACCTAAAAATAGAGATCCAGGATATTTATAAGGCAAAATCTGACAGAAATATAAAGGAAAACAGAAAAAATCCAAATGTTACTTAAAATAGCAACAGTTCTCTCAGTAATTAACACAACAAACAGCTCCAAAGATTATTAGGAATATAGAGGATTTTAACAATACTACCTACCTATTTGACCTGACAGACATTTACAGAAAATACCACTAAACAATGGCATTCTTTTCAAATGCATATGGAATATTTACTAAAAGAGATCCTATGGAAGACCATTAAAAAATTTCATAAATTTAAGAGGACTGAAATCATATAGTATATGTTCTCTGACCCAAACAAAATTAAATCCAAAATTAATAACAGAAAAATATATGTGGAATCCACAAATATTTGGAAATTATAAAACATCCTTAAAATAACCCATGGGTCAAATTTCCACAAGGGAAATTTTAAAGTATTCTGAACTGAACAAAAAAAATGCATTTCAAAATATGGAGATTTTTACAGTAAAAACTATGGTTAGAGAAATATACAGCTTTAGATGTTTTATAAAAAAGGAAGGGTCTAGGGGCTGGGATTATGGATCAGCACCACATAAAAAATAAAGGCATTGTGTTGTTTCCATCTACACCTAAAAAAATAAATGTTAAAAAAAAAAAAAGGAAAGGTCTGGGGCTGGGAAAGGACCTCAGTGGTAGAGCACTTGCCAGCACACTCATAGACCTGGATTCAATCTCTAATATGGCAAAATAAATAAATAAATAAAATTTAAAAGGAAGAGCTTAAATCAGTAATTCCAAGCTTTCCAAAAAGTCTCTCTGCTCATCCCTGTTGGACAGAAACCTGTATCTTCTTGTCTCATGCAGTGCTGTTACATCCCTATGATAAGGTAGTCAAGGTGGATGTGGCCATACTGGGTACCTGTCCACCAGGTCTCTTTTTAACTCTGGCAAAGTAAGTGTTGTTGCCATCAGTGACCCCTTCATTGACCTCAACTGCACACCTACCTGTTACACCCATGGGGAATTCAATGACACAGTTAAGGCTGAGAACACAAAGCTTGTCATCAATGGAAAGTCCACCTCCATTTTCAAGACCAAGAACCCACCAACATCAAATGGATGATGGTGCTAAATATGTTGTAATGTCTACTGGTATCCTCACTACCATGGAGAACCTAGAAAACAGAGAGAATTACATCCAAAGTAAAAAAAAATGATAAAAACATAAATCAATGTAACCAAAAAGCTAGTTGTTTGAAAAGATCAATTCAATTGATAAATATCTAGCTAGACTATATGTTTATTTAGTCTTGTAATCACAAACATTTTTTAACGATTTTTTCCCTGAGTGCAATGTTTTAAAAAAGCAAGGGACATTCTAATGCATTATAATGAATAATTTATAAGGATAACAATTAAAAATGTTAATACACATCAGTAAGAAACATTAATTTACAGAACAAGATTTAACAAAGAAAACAGTGAGGCCTTTGCCATGATTCACGAGCCCATTACATTACCTCGTACATACCAGGAATCCAGTTACAAGTCAGGCATACATAAGGTAAATGGTCATTTCAGAGAAGCAGAAATCAAAGACATTAATCAATGCCTGCACAGTAGCTACAGAGTTATAAATCTGCAGTATGCACAAAGGAACAAGTGTTTCTAGCACATTCCTCTTTCATGTTTTAAAGGAGTCTGGATTTCAGGGTGGTTATAGACAGGTACTTTTATATTAACATTTACAATAATAATCATATACTGACATTTAATGAAATATTGTTCCTTATTGTTCACTATAGAAATTATTTCTAGGGACTATATTATTGGAGGGGATATTCTATCTAAGTAATTTACCAATCAAAGCTGACTGATAATCATTCTTCCACTAGACCAATATCAATAGAAAGAAGACACTACTGGTGAGGAAACTAGTGGGAATTCAGCATGAGAATCCCATCATCTTGTCTAGGTGAAGAGTTGCCTGCAGAGTCCAGATTTTTTTTTTTTTTTTTTTTTTTTTTTTTTTTTGCTTTATGCTTAATTCAGCTGGATCAGATTGTCATCTCAGCAACTCAGCCACAAGGGGTTTGATGGCTATTTGACTTCCCTCCCAAACTTAGGAAGTTAACTTCCTGCTTACTTCACTTCCCTTTTGACCTGCAGGATTTCTGCAGTCACTTTCCACTTACCCTGACCAAATCTGGGCTGATTTGGGAACTCCACTCATTCAAGGTCTTTTGGATACAATCTTGAAGCTGCAAAAAGAATGCATTTTTAAACTGTTAATCAAACTGATTCACTCACCCTACATCTACAATAAGAATGCATAGTTTGGTAAATTAAGCAGGGGAAAAAAAACATCAATACAATTTATCACACAAACCTAAAGTTTAATTCTACAAGGTTTTTGTTGCCTTCAACAGATAAATTCAGACCTGGTTTTTATTCTACTCATAATTCCAAACATTCTTGACCCCAAAACAAGTCTAATTATTTTTACACTGTTTTTGTATCAAGGAAACTTTAAACTTCTAAAACTTAGAAGCATTCATAAAGAAACAAAAAATGGAGCTGGGGTTAGGGCTCAGAGATAGAGCACTCGCCTAGCATACATGAGGCACTCGATTCAATCCTCAGTAACACATAAAGTAAAATAAAGACATTGTGTCCACCTATAACTAAAAAATAAATATTAAAAAAAGAAACAAAAACTGATTTCAAGAATAAGGTTATATGGCTGGTTGTAGCCATAGTAGTAAAGTGCTTGTGTCAGTTTTTATCATAGGAAATTGTTGTTTAGAAGGAAATTGTTGTTTTAGAAACTAACCTTCTAAACAACAATTTCCTATGATAAAAACTGACACAAGCACTTTACTACTTCTTAATATAGAAATCAAAGGGAAAACTAGTTAATCAATTTAAGGGCACACAGCCACTTATGTTAGGATTTATAATCTACAACAATAATTTATAAGCTATCCATAGTAACTTACTTGAATTTAAGTTACAAGGTGTGTATATTCTTATGCAAAATGTATTTCTAATCAACTTGAAGTCAGAGATAAAAATTAGTTGATAATCTTACCAGATAAATCAGTAACTGTTGAGGAAGCAAGACTGACTAAGTTAACAATTTTATTAGCACTGCTTTGGCTCAAATTGTGGGAGAATTCAAAGAAATTTTTCTCAGGATGATTCATTTACATAGAAGGCTTTCCTGATGAATTCTTGAATTCAGAACGAAGTATTCACCCCTTTTCTGAAACCATTTCTTTAATTAATATTGGTTTCTGCAAAATTCAGGATAAATTGAAAAGTTTAAAGTTATGATTATAAATAAATTCACTGACTATATTACAAACTGAATGATTTTTAATTTTGTAAGTTACATGTTATCTATATTGACTGAATATTAACGTTACGCCTTTTTGTTTCCTGCTTTCTTCATCATCACATACACAGTATCACGAAAGATAACTATCATCACAGTGTAGTGTATATTAGATCCAGAATGGCTTAAGAATCTTAAAAATACTACAATTCAACTGATCAAATACTCAACAACAGAAAGGGCAAAACAATCTTACAATGACTCCTATATAAACAATATTTGACCCTAGTTTCAATCCTCAGCACTGTCATAAATAAGTAAATACAATTTGTAAAATATTTGAGTTCATAAAACTCTAGTGAAACACAAAAATATGGGGAAAAATCATAGAATCAAAAAAGCATTAGAACTAGAAAACATTTTTTAAGAATTGAACACTATCGAATGTGTAAATTTTTAACAATGAATGATTTTTTTCACTTTCTTTAATCTCTTCAATGAGGTTGAGCTGTTTCAACTGGTACATCCCATTCTGGAGCTCTCTATGAAAAATTCTTTACATAGAAATTAAACATGCCTATCCTACTCTAATTAAACTGTTATAGTTTCCCTACAATATGCTGCTATTTCTTCACATTTTCCTCAAATGTCCTAGGATCTTTAGTTTTGTTCTACTCTGACAAGGCACCCCAAACAAAACACTACAGACCAGAATTAATCCTCTGAACAATGTTTTTCAGAAAACTGTGTGCATCAGCGCACACTGTCCCAGTGTAGTTCAGTGGTAGAGCCCTTGGATAGATGTGTGAGACCCTGAGTTTCATCCCCAGCATCCTGTTAAAAAAAAAAAAATTAAAAACAGGATAGAAAAAAAATGAGATGGCTCAGTAAAAAAGAGTTAACATCTTTTTTGAGATCTCTGTTTCAGACATATTGATACACACATATAAATATATAATTATGAACTGCATGGGTAAAATACATTACCATTTGGAGTAAAAAAAAAAAATTTGAAAGCCACTACTCTACAATGTGTTATAGTGATATAACAGAAAAAAACTCACCAATATCATCAAAATACCTGCAAAACTTCCAGCTACCTTGGTCATGACTATCACTGCTGAAAGAAATTAAGGCTCTATGTAACAAATATAGAAATACTTATCTTTCAGAGAAAGAGTCAAAGTGGGTGGTTTAAACAAAGTTGGAACCCAAACATAGAATAGGATAGGGATTCTGATGCATATTAAAGTGACAACCAAGAGTTCTCACTTCCTAAAGGTTGCTGGTTCCCCACACATGCCAACTGCTACTTACTGCAGGGTCTGTGGACAACAGCTCTCTATAAAAATAGCTAAAAGTGACTCTGAACAGCTGATAACCTGACAGTTGAGGCAATTGGTTCTTTTAATCAAGGCATCTTTCTGATAGAACCAGGTTATATGGAGATAAACTCTCCTAGGTTGAGTATTTTCATATATAATCTCTTAATTTTCACAACAACCTGATGAGGAAGGTAGCATCCAACTTCAAAGCTTCTTTCCTAAAGTCGCATGGCTCCTAAAGTTTTTGTTTTATTATTTTTACATTTAACCAACACATCATAAACGTACAAAGTCATTGGGAATTTTTTTCAAGTACTAAAATTATTCCGTGCCAAAAATTACTTGTGCAGTCAATAGATGACTACTCACTGGCTCAGAAAGAGTCAGCAACAAAGGAGTAACAAGTGCATACTTCCAGATTAACATCTGCCACCTCCAACTAACTAGTGATCAGCCTTCGGGAAAATAAAATGAGGCAGATTAACATCCAGTAAGAAAAAAATACGTGTCTACGCCCAAACCAAATTTGAGTTGTTTCGTCATTTGCTTCACAGCAATAGATTAATACCAACATGATCACAAAGTTAGGCGTATTGTGAATATTATTTCATTTACCAAAAGTTAATCTTTCGAATATTCCTTTCGAAAGGAAAGGGTGGGGAAGAGAGCAAGAGATTGAGAGAGGCACCCAGCCACTTACTGGCGCTCCCCGACTCCCCTGCCAGCGCGTCTCGGAGTTCTGCTATCCACCTCGAACAGTGGCAGAGGCGGCACTGGGTGTGCAGCTGCACCTGCTGAGTTTTTAGGACGCTCGGCCCCAGGCGGCAGGCATGGACAAGAGGTTCCACTGACCCTGGCCGCAGTCCCCGGCGGCGCCCAGGCGTGCTCTCCCTCACCTGCCCTGGCCCGCGGCCTGCCCCAGAACCTGGGTTTGCGCGGACGCTGCTGGCCGGCCCTCACCTCCTCGCTGTGCATGGAAGGACAGTTCCTCTGCAGACGGCCCAGCTCAGCGGGTTCCCGGCCTGCAGGTGCAGGGTGCGTGCTCGCGCCAGGAGCGCCCCAGCCGCGCGGCGGTCGGTGCCCACGCAAGCGGCCACCAGAGGGGGCAGGCGACGGGCGAGCGAGAAGACGGCCGCCTCGCAGGGCGTGGTGCCCGAGGCCGCAGGGGCGAGCGCTAGGCTTTCGACCCCGCGCGGCGGGAAGCCGAAGTGCTCTCGGGTGGGAGGAGGCCGGACAGCTGCTGAGCGGTTGCCGGAGGAAGAGGTGCTGAGGCTTCGGCTCCGCTGCTGAGTCTCTGGCTTCTGCAGCAGGAGAGCTGACTCCAAACTGAGGAAGCTGTTTCCTGGAAGACAACGACTAAGTAGAAATCCCGACGGGGCAAAGTGCTTCTTAACGGCTACTAGTCTCGCGGCTAGTTGGGTCAAGGTGAGAACCCGCAGCGGGATTCCAGACCGAGGTGATTATCCCTGGCTGGCGGTGGGCGGGCGCAAGGGCCGAGAGCACTGACGACGCGGCTGCCAGAGCTGCACGCGCCAGGGCTCCCCCTGCAGATGTCAGGACTAAGCGCCCGACTTAGCCCGCGCCCCTGGCGGGCTTCTGGCATTTAAGGCCCTGCTCCTCCACCAAGGGCGGCTGCGCTGCCGGGTTCTTCACAACCCCCTTAAAAGGACCGCTAAAAGGTCTGCCAAGGCTTTGAAATACCAGCTAGTTTTGGTTCTGGTGGACAGGTTTTAATGCACAAGTGCCCTTTCTCTGCTTTGCCATCCCCAAGAATCTTCCTCCAAACTGCTAATTTTTCTTTTAGTTTTTTTTTTTTAATATTTATTTTTTAGGTGTAGTTAGACACAATGCCCTTATTTTATTTATTTATATGTGGTGCTGAGGATCGAACCCAAGGCCTCGCACGTGCCAGGCAAGCGCTCCACCGCTGAGCCATGACCCCAACCGCTAATTTTCCTAAATTAATTAAACGTCTATTAATTTATCCTTGTATAGTATGAAGCCAAAGACTAAGACTTAATCTCAACCCACTCTCAGGGTCTTAGCCACCACCTAACCCTGCCCTTTACAGGCTCCGGGAACATCCAGGCCTGTGAGATGGCACTTTGCTCAAAGTTGCAATTTGGCATAGAGTCGGAGCTAGAACTGCAGTCCCCTGGTGATTTCCTTTACCCTGCCAGGCCTTGAAACCCCTACTTGTTTCTGGCAAATTGACACATTGAGAACTTTAGGTGGAGGAATTTGCAGTCTAGATGTGGTACTTGTGGGTGAACAAGTGAGAGTGCAGCCTGTGGATGTTCTGTGCCTGACCTGACAAGGGTGCCTTAAGGGGTCGGCCAGACCAGCAGGTTACTTATTCAGCCAGTGTTTGTTAAGTTTTTGCCCAGAACTAGAGGCAACTGTGGTAAATACTACAGCTCTTGCCAACAAGAAGAGCCAACAGTCTGGCGGGGACACTGACACACAATCAGGCAACCATTCTATAAGTGATGTTTCTTCAGATGGCCTCAGGGTGATCTAGAAGCAGTGCTGATGGTATCTAACCCACGGGTGCTCAGGAAGAATTCGGCAGGGAATATTTAGGCAGTGGAAAACAAAGAATATGCTGTGAGGCAGGTGTAGGGTGAGAAGCCCCAGATTAGAGAGCTCATCACACCTAGTTTAGTGCCTGGAGCAAGATCTGGAAGAGGGGCACAGGATGGAGAGGGAAACAGAGCCAGGTCATGTGTGTTTCAGTGAAGACTCTGGACATTTTCATGAGAGCAGCAGGACCTGAGACCCTAGTCTGATCTCTTGCTTGCAATGTGTGAGAGACAAACTGAATCCAAGGTGAATCCACAAGTCACAAAGTTTTTCTAAGAGCTCTGGGAGCAAGACCTATAGGCCAGAGATTATAGCTAAACTTGGCATTTCACAGTGAACACTGAACCAGCTTTTTACCTTCCACATGATTCAGTTTCAGAAACTGGAGCAAGGGAAGCTCTCCGGCATCCTTCTGCTCTGTACTTCATTCCCTGCCATAGGTTTGGACAGAAACTAAGTAGATGGCTCTGCTCGGGACTAGTGTTGTCACTAGCCATGCTGCAGAGAAGGATTCAGACCTTGAAAGCTAATGCCATATATTGTGTAGCTTTTAGTTTTTCTAAACAGGACTATCTTCTTCTAAGTTTTTATTATGAAAGTAATAAAAAAAATATTTTAAAAGTTAAACGGCCCAGAAGTATATACAATAGAAAGAATTTCCTGCCTCCTCTCATAATCTCACTTTCCCTCCCGCAAAACATAATCTTTCCAGATTCTAAAAGAGATATATGTGTATACATTTCCTGTAGTACTGTCCTTCACCCAAGTAAAAACAGGCCTTCAGGACTCTCAAAATGTCCCCCAGTTTTTTCTGGAAGTCCCTAAAATGGTGCTTTATGTGTCCACATGCCTATGTGTTGGATGTCGCTCCGCGTGGTGACTTCTCTGTTCTCTTCCCCCATCTTGTTCCCACTCCTGTGTGTCTGAGGTTCACAGAGCTTGGAAGAGTTCATGGAAGTCTTCATGCCCCAGGTGCTGTCTCCAGCTATCTTCTCCTCTCCAGGCTCTGGTAGGCAGAGTGAGATGCTGGGTTTCAGGCAGAAGTGGGAAGAGAACTGTCTCTTCATTGCATGTCAGTATCCTTCGTCATCTGAGTCTCTCAGTCTGCTCTACTTAGATCCTGAGCCTCAGGGGGTCTCTACTGAATCTCCTTTCAGCTTCTGATGGATTGTCTCATCTAAAAAGTCCAATAGGATTATTTTGAAAGCTTTCAGATTATAACAGAAACCAGACAAATTGGTGTTCCTCCCATTCCTATCCTGTGCTTTAAGCCTTCTCTGATTGCAGTAGGAGGTTTCAGAGTCACAGCTTTTGCAACATGATTATTAAAGCAAGGGGCAGTCAGAATTTATAAGCTGAGATGGCAATTTGAGAAGAGGAAGGACGCAATTTACCCTTCTGCATACACTCTCTGAGAGGAGCCAGCCAGATGCACCAGGGCTGTTCATGTAGCTGTGAAGGCAAAGGGCAGCCCAGCTGGCTGAGTGTCTCTGTGTATGTGTGAATACATTGATTTTCTGAAACTCACCTCTGCTGCTTGCTGTCTGAAAGCTCATTCTGTGTCTCTGATTGGGGTTTCCAAGTGGAGGGCATTTTGGAAAGGGTGAGGGTATGGCAAGGGGCCCCTGACCTTTGGTTTTGGTCTTGATGATAGAAGTATCATTGTGCTAGCAGACATCCTACGTAAGTACTCTACATGAGCAGTAACTAGAGGTTTTTGTTGTAATTTTTGCTTATACTAGGTATAAATTCTTTATCATAAGACTGAAACATAGCCATGTCTTCTGGGTGAAGAAGCAAGATCACAGGTATGATGGGCTGGAAAGAAAATGTGTTGGAAAGAATCTGGGAGCTAGGAGAGACAGATATGGGTAAGTCTCAATTCTTCCCTTTACCAATTATATGATCTTGAATCTCTCTGAGCCCCAATGTGATCCTTTTAATTAAAATTAGGATACTGATGTCTAGAATAAATTGGCATGAAACTCATTTCATCTATGTGAACATGCTTGACATGTCTATCTTTATTTTTGCAAAAGTAGGTGTATGATGTACAACATACCACTTTGATAACTAATTAAAGACTTATTTTATTTAAAACTAATTTGTAGATCTTAATGTTCTCTGGTAATTTCAGGTTTCTTCATCCTAAATGGTTGGTGACAGTGTTCACCAGTTGGGCCAGGTACAAGCTCCTATCCTTGGGTGTCATAGACAATAGAAAGACCATCCTCATTGAATGAACCTGACCCATCAGCCCTTGGCCTCTACACCAAGGCATGAAGGTGCTTGGTCAGATAACACTCAGCCAACCACTCAGCTCTTCCTTTCAACCAGTTGTAATTAAGCCATTGCTTTATTTCTTTAGAATGGTACCCTTGGTAGCCATCTCTTCAAGCTTTCATCAGAACAATGAAAGTTTATTCCAGTGGGCATGGTGATTACACACCTCTAATCTCTGCAATTTGGGAGCCTAAGGCAGGATGATCACAAGTTGAAGATTAGACTAGGCAACATAGCAAGACCTTCAGCAACTGAAGATCAACTTAATGAGATCCTGTCTCAAAATTTAAAAATGAAATAATTTTTTAAAAACAGTTGGGGTTAACTGGGATTTTAACTCAGTGGTAAAGTACCCCTAGGTTAAGTCCCCAATACAGAAAGAAAGAAAGAAAGAAAGAAAGAAAGAAAGAAAGAAAGAAAGAAAGAAAGAAAAGGTTGATTCTGAGAAACTCCTTGTTAATTATAAATACTTTTTTTTTTTTTTGGTACTGGGAATTTAACTTAGCGGTGCTTAACCGCTGAGCCACATCCCCACCCCTTTTTTTATATTTTATTTAGAGACAGGGCTCACTGAGTTGCTAGTGCCTAACTAAGTGGCTGAGGCTGATTTTGAACTCCTGTCTCCGCCTCCCAAGTTGCTGGAATTACAGGCATGTGCCACCACGCCCAGCTAATAACAAACACTTTTAATACCAATGTTGAAGCTTACCTTTCAACTAATAATGTCAGATTGATGTTTCTTAAGTATTTTAGGCATCAACTACATACTCACTGTGACATTAGATATCATAACAAAACTATGTTTAAATGTTTATGGCCTAGAAACTTGTTATGGACCAGACTATATGAGCAATGACCAAACAGACTTCATTTTGCCCTGAGACTCCACATCATATAAGATATGCTTCTCCCAGGGAAAGCCCACCTCTGTACCCATTAACAGTTGCTTAGCATAGTATGTTTGGCAACACAAAATGGCAATTCTTATACAATGTCAATGTGTTCTCTCTTTGGTTCCCACTTTTCTTGGACAATGTACCCTGTCAGAGATGATTGTCTAGATGTTAGTAAACATTCTTTAACTTGTATACAACTAGGGTCATTTTGGCAAACTCTCTTTCCTGCTTATGATTTTAGATCTCATGACGTTTGTTTATGGTTTTGAATCGTAGCAACAGCCACTTATGCTTTAATATGGTTTTTGACTATAAAAGGTGTACTCAAACCCTAGAAGGGAGTCGAAGGGTGTAGACTTGAAGCCTACCCCTTGGCCCACCAGCTGGTGGATACCGTCGGTTTTCGTCTCCTGTTTTAAGATCGACTTGGTGATTTAAGGCAATCTCGCTTTAACAAACTGACAAGCAATTTAACATAGAAGAGCCAAATGTTGGAATTAAATCATCTCCTTATGGCTATTTATAGCATCTGAATATGAATATTTTCCCATTTTCTTATCTAGATCCTTCTGATAACTACCAGATAGTCAACAAGGCATAATCTCAGCAAGTACCAGTCAAGATCCAGCTGGTGAAGGGGCAATTATTTTAAGCATAAGCAAAAAAAAAAAAAAAAATCAGGGAAGTAGTCAGGAAATAAATGGCCCCAGCAGAGCAGCTGGTGCAGAGGTGGCTGTGGATCGGAATTGTTAGCATATTGGTTAGAAGCTGAAAGGGAGTTCTAGCCCGTCCATATGGAGGCCTCTTGCTCATTTTAGACCTGCTTATCTGAGTGCAGGGAGCCAGAAATAAACTCAAAACATCCTTTTTGCCCAACTCTGAGATTGTAGAATGCGAAACAAAATGTCACTCTCTAGCATTGCCTGAATCTGGGACAGATGAAACTTTTTCTGTGGAAGAGTCATAGTAAGAGGAGACAGGTGCTGGGTACTCAAAGGGCTGAGACCCTGGAGTGGATTTAGGTGTTAGCAACAGGTAGGATGAGCATCTCCTGCCTTCTGTGCTATCAGCCAGATCCAGTTGGCCTGAGTTTCTTACCATGCTCAGAACCACTGGGTTGTAAGAAGGAAATTTCTACAGAAATCCAGCTCAATGAATTCAGCAGTTTTAAAAAGTGAGTGTCAAGCTCTTAGTTGGAATGTCATTATTGTAGCCAACATAAAATAATAATCAATGTATTCATCACCATTGGCTGCAGGAAACAGGGCTACACTAATGAGTGGGTTCAGCTCTGTGAGGTGACATAATTGGCATTTCAATTAAATAGCTTCATGGCCTATACCCAAATCCTCCCTGGGCCTCTGTTAACCAAGTGGGCACCAGTTCTGTCCTGCCAGGAGCTCCTGCAGCCCTATCTAGATTAGACAGGGATCTGCTCCAAGCTCCATCCCCCAGCAGAGCCTGTGTTCTCCAGAACCTCAAGACCCTCTGTGGATTTGGGGCCCCAAAGCTTTCACATGCTCATAATCAACACTGCTCACTGCCCCTGCCTTTTGGGCGATACAATGTCCAAAGCCAAACAGTTCAGGACCACTCATTCATGGCCTCCCAAGGGCATCTCTGATTAACAGACTCACTTTCAGAGTCAACTATGAGCCTTACAGCTGGGGTTGTGGCTCAGTGGTAGAGTGCTCACCTAACATGCATGAGGTACTGGGTTCGAGCCTCAGCACCAATAAAAATAAAAAATAAAAGTATTGTGTTCACCTACAACTAAATATATATATATATATATATATATATATATATATATATATATATATATATATATATATTTAAAATATTTAAAACAAAAACAAACAAGCTATGAGCCTTGAAGCCCCTGAACAACAGAGGGTTACAGGATTATCAAAGGATTGGGGTGCTTTGCAGAGTGAGCACATGTGGAATACTTTCTCCCAAAGTGATTTTTCTGAAACAGATCTGATTCTGCCGCCCCTTTAGGGCTTCATATCTCCTACATCTGGGTTTGGAAAAGTGCTGCCCAGCCCTCCTCTCCTCAGACTCATGGTGGGGGGATACTAAAATGCAAATTCCCGAGTTCACTCCTTGATCTACTGAAACCACATTTCAATCAGCAGGCTGTTACACCATGCTGTACAGAATAGCAGTGCCCAATCCCGAGTTACTCCCATTTTAAAAAGCAGCAGTTTACCCTGGGTTACTCTGTTTTGAGTGCAAGTGCCAAGGCAGAGTGACTTGGTAACCTGTCTGGACAAATTGGTAACCACCAGCTGCTGGATATCCAGAACTTTCTGAAAAGAATAACCCTTAGCTGCACAGCACAATCATAAGGCATGAACTGATGGGTAAATTGTGTTAATAAAAATTGTCATCTGAACTTAATAAATTAAATCAGAGGCACATAGATGCAGGGCATATCAAGTATATAATAAGGAAACCAGGCCTGTGAGCTCATCAGACACACCAGACCTGAATGGGCTTGCTCTCAACCAACAAGGAGGTTCATGGAACAGGGAAGAGGAGAGTGTAGCTGCAGAGTCACGAATCAAGACCTCCAGAGGCCAAGCAGGAAGCAGGTCTGATTTTATTGTGCAGTTACCATGTATATATACTCAGGCAGTAGCTAAGCAGATTATAGGCAGCCACCAATACAATTTCTGGCCAACTGTTCCTGCATCGACCAATCGAGGAGCGGGCTGTGGAACAAGGTTAGGGACTGCAACACGTGGCCTCATGCCCAGGGCTGTGGGGGGTAATTGGTTTTCTGCTCACAGGCCTAGCACAGGGGAGTGGTTTGCCACTCAGATGCCCTTAAGGTATGCCATGTATGCAGTACTCCATGCACCTGTCCCCACACGGACCATCAACTGATGCAACCCCCTCACTTAGAACACATAAAAGGAAGGGCACCTAAGGCAAGAGTACAGCCACACACACTAACTGACCTGTTCCCTTTTCATGGTGAATGTTTCACAAGGTCACATGCTGTGTACTACACTCAGTCTCTGGGACTTCAGCTCAGCTCCATCTCCTTGATTGTGTGACCTATTTGAAAGCTGCCTGCTGTGGGGACCTTCCCTAAAAAGCTCTGCACTCTGAGTCTTTAAAGCCCATTCTTAATTTTATCAGAGGACCCAAAGTGACTCTTTTGTATTTTTATTTTCTCTCTGCCTTTTCTTATGGTGCAAGCTCTTGAAGCCCTGTGGTCACTGTTAACCCTTTCTTATCCTTTCAGTAAACTCTATATCATTGTGTAAAATGTGATGTCTGAATTGAGTGTTATAGACACTAGTAATCAAGATTGAAAAGGAATAAAAGAACCTGTGATTGCCCTGCTCATGGCTACCAAGTGAACCATGAGTATTTGGTGAATTAATGGTATTGAATTAATGGTAGCATGTGAATTTATTGCTAGTCAATAAATTCTAACATTGTGGAAAGACTTTGTTCTGTCTGTATTAATATGGAGCTCACTCACAACACTGATGCACCTCTCAGAACTTGCCAGGGTGTCTCTCTCACTCCCATGCCGCTCCTTGCTTAGAACACTCTCTCTACTATATTACTCCTTTCTTCCCTCTTCCTTGCTATTCTTTTGTTCAAAAATTAGCTTAGTCAGGTCTCCTTTGGGTTAGGCATGCCTCCTCGACTTACCTCTTAGTGGTACAAACACTGAATCATGACATCTGGGTATTTGTCTTTCTCTCACTGGACTGTAAGCCCCACAGAACCGGAACCATGTCTTGTGCTTGGTTCCCTAGTGCATACTGTGCTTCTTGGCCCTCAGTTGGAGCTCAGAAACAGTAGGGAATAAAGTTCTTAAGTTAGAGATAGCAGAATTTTGAGTGCAGTTGAGTATGTGTCCTGAACAAAACCCGACTGGGAGTGCTCTTAAATTCTGACCTCTGAACAGGAATTACTAAAGAAGAATGGATCCGACTTACGAGATTAGCCGTGTACATTTTACTGGAGATTAAATTTGGCCTAATAAATGGGACAAATTACAAATAGAGATATAATCACAAGGTGGCCCTTTTCTAACTTCAAAACCACACTGGGAGGCTGGGGGTTTAGCTCAGTTGGTAGAGTGCTTGCCTGGAATGTACAAGGCCCTGAGGTCAATCCCTAGCATCACACACACACAAAATAAAAACACACTGCAGGGGAAGCTGCTGGAGTTGGAGTGAAGGGAATTTGGATGTGTGAGCTGCAGCTGGCAGTGGAGGCTGAAACAAAGAAAATTATCTTGCCCCAGAACCTCCAAGGAAAGAGGAAGCAGAGGCCTGAGTCAGCACTGGCAAGTCTGCCAAGGGTCAGTGCTGCCAATATCAAGTAACCACAACAAGTCCTACAGGCAGTGATTAGAATTGTGGCCAAAAACAGCACCATAACTAAGGGTCAGGAGCCAGACAAAACTAAGCTGAGCCTGACTTTGTGATGTAGGCCTGTAATCCTAGCAGCTTGGGAGGCTGAGGCTGGAGGATAGCAAGTTCAAAGCCAGCCTCAGCAACTTAGTGAGGGACTGTCTCAAAATAAAAAAATAAAAGGGGTTGGAGATGTGGCTCAGTGGTTAAGCACCCATGGGTTCAATCCCTGGTCAACAACAACAACAAAAAAATGAAAAATTAAAACTTGGCTGAGAGTAGTCAAGAATTTGGAAAGACGGGGCTGGGCACTGCTCTCCAGCTTGGAAAGCCTTGTTTAGGACTGACCACTAAAAAGTAACTGTGGCTGAGGGATCCACAGCAACAAAATATGGGAGCATGGGTGTCTGGGCCTGGGGGCCAGGACCCCCTTGATAAAATTCTTACCAACCTCCTTTGTGACTGTTGTTGACCAAGGCCTCCTATGGTTTTAAAGAAGACTACCACCCCTCTTTCTTCTCTTATCAACCATAAATGGCCCCTTCTTTAACTTTTGCTCTCTCAAAATAAAGTTAGAGAATGAAATGGTGAGCATATAAGTTTGCATATATGAAACTTGATTGACACTCCAGAAGCTAGGAACCTTTTTTCTGATGGAAGAACAGTCCCTAATATCTTTCCCTAAATGCCCAACTCCTTTACTTTCACAGGCCTTTCAACCTTAACTGAGGCTGCTCCCAGAGGTCCAGGGAGTATCAGCGCCAGAGGGTTTATTCCCATGCCTCAGGCCTCATGTTTCTTTAGCTTTCTAAAGTTCTTTGTTTTATTTTTCCAGCTTGGTTTCTATCTGCCATTCTTTTCATCTCAAAGGTTAAACAAAACACATTTATTCATTGGACTTGTCAGGGAACCATGCCAGTGGGGTGAATGATGAAGGCAAGTTTCCTTGTCCCGGCAGCCTCTGTCCTGGGTACTGCAGGGGGTAGGGAGTGAGGCTATTGGGGAGGTATTATATGGCCTTGGCATGCACCTGCTTCCATGGAGGGGAACCCTAGGGGGCCACACCAGGGCTCTGTGCAGGTGGCTTCAGCATTATTTCAACCTTATTATCCCTCCTGCCCTGTGATCCTGAGGTTTGCTTCTCACTAGTGCAGTAATCACTGCCCAAGAGATGCCATTCCCTCCTTCTAGCTCTTTGGCTGTAAGTGTAGAAACACTGTGCCTTTCAGTAAAGCGTCTGACAAGTGTACACATGCAACCTTGGCTTTTGTTCCATTCCCATCTGCGTCTCTAGCTGCTCTTTTTCATTAAAATGGAGAGAGGTGTGAACACAGACTGAAGACAGGACTGGACCATTAGGATTTGGGCCTGATCCTGGCTCTGGCATTGAGTTTCCCTCTTCCCCTAGCCTAGTTCCTGAAACACTTTTTTATTTGGCTCTATAAATAGCTCAGGTTGTTTCTTGAGAACATGCTCAATATTGTCAAAAATGTTAACTCTTTAAAATACCTTCTCAATGGTACAGCTGCATCCCTTGACAATTCCCAGATTCATTTCTGTCCCTCTCTGGTTTTGCAAGGTCCAGGGTTCTGATATCCCAGTTAACCTCTACCCAAATACTTTTAAGTACTTGCACAACTTTTCATGGAAAAAAAATAAAAAATCAGGGATAGACATCCTGAGTTGAGCAGAAATCAGGTAGCACTGAGGACCATAAGCACTTCAGATAGCTCCACTCCAAAACGTGGGCAGGGAATATTTACAAACAGAAAGCAGAAGGGACACACAGAAATAGCCTGATTGGTTACAGTTAGCATTTGCCAAATGGAGACATGTTTTGTCAGTTTGCAGCCTCTGATTGGTTATAAAGCTTGGCCATTATGACTAGTGGAGACTAGTAGTGTTTCAAGAATGTGCTCTCAAATTAAGTTACAATTTGCTTGTACATGAAGTTGGGTTACAGCTTGCTACATATGAAGACAGCTTTAGTCCATTTAATAACTCTCCCCTTTTGTTCAGACTCTCAATCTGAGAAATTGATCAAGACCTTGGGCACTGACACAACTTTCTTTCACCATGATAATGGAATTTATTTGTTCTCAATTCACAATGCCAAATTAGCTGGGAGAGTCTTTGTGTTTTTGTTATTCTGACCATTAGGAGATCATTTGATGAATACATGAAATATACAACTATTTAAGACTTCCCAGGGTTAATGACATGTGAGGGAGACTATTATGATTCCTAACTATCAGGGGACAATACCAAGACACTGCACATTCCCCAACTGTTAAAGAAGCACTTGTGTGTGTGTGTGTGTGTGTGTGTGTGTGTGTGTGTGTTGCTGGGGATTGAACCCAGGGCCTTGTGCATGCAAGGTAAGCACTCTACCAACTGAGCTACATTCCCAGCCCAAGAAGTACATTTCTTAATAGGAGTCTCCATGAATCAAACTAGCCAAATCAAACCATTCAAAGTTCAGCCAATAAAGATAGTTTAATTTACTTGAGTCCTATTGGTCATAGCCTTTGAAGCATGATGGCAATTAAGGACTATTGTTCACTGGAAAGTTGCCTGATTTAAAGAGATATCCATTTTTTTATTTATCCTGATAACACAAGTTATAGTATCCTAGAGACCCAGTAAATATAAACATAAAGATTTGGACACTTTGGAATAGCCAGGCTTATCCACCACTCAAAATGCCTGCAAACCAACTGGTGGCTTCATAAACACATCTTGTGTTCTTTTCTCCTGAGAAATTTCCTCAGTTCTTTAGTGGTAGTATTTATAGAAGTGGCAGTAACAGACACCTTTTAATTTAAGTTTTCTGGAGCAGTAAAATCAGGGAAAAAATAAGTGCGGTATTCAGTTTCATTAAGCTCCTAATGTGAGCATAAAAGAGACCTAGAGTTGCAAAATGTTCCATTAAGAATTTTCATTGAACCTGAATGTTTTCATCCACCTTTCAGCAAGTAGATTCTACCTTTTTGAATTTCTAGGATATGATTGACTAAAAAATTCAAAATTTCCCACTAAAAATTAGTCTCAAGCAGTGGTGGTGCACACCTGTAATTCCAGAAGCTCAGAAGGCTAAGGCGGCAGGATCTCGAGTTCAAAGCCAGCCTCAACTGAAAAGTGAAGGCTAAGCAACTCAGTGAGACCCTGCTCTAAATAAAATACAAAATAGAGCTGGGAATGTGGCTCGGGTGGTTGAGTGCCCAAGAGTTCAATCCCCAATACCAAAAAAAATAAAAAATAAAAATTAGCTTCAAATTATATACAACCACCATCCAACTACCACCAAGAGTGAGCCCCCAGCAACCCCATTGGAACCTCTTCTCAATGAGGAAAACTAACTCATCTTCATCTATTGCAAGGTTAATACTAATTTTGGTTATTGACAGCTTTGGCTTCTGACTTTGGAAGGAAGAGTCATGTATCACATATGACATTTCAGTCAATGCCAGACTACATTTATGGTGGTGGTCCCATAAGATTATAACTGGAGCTGAGAAAATCACACCACCTAGTGATGTCATAGTCATTATAACATCATGGCACAATGTGTTACTCATTTTTTTTTTTTTTTGGTACCAGGGATTGAACTCAAGGGCATTCAACCACTGAGCCACATACCCAGCTCTACTTTGTATTTTATTTAGGGACAGGGTCTCACTGAGTTGCCTAGCACCTTGCTATTGCTAAGGCTGACTTTGAACTTGTGATCCTCCTGCCTTAGCCTCCTGAGCCACTGGAATTGCAGGTGTGCACTACCACACCCAGCCTCATGTGTATGTGGTGATATTGGCATTAATAATCCTGATGCACTGCCTGTCATATAAAAGTGTAGCAATACAATTATGTACAGTACATAATACTTAATAATGATAATAAATGACTATATTATTCCTTTGTTTATATTTAGTATACAATACTTCTTATTTGTATTTTATTTTTTATGGTGCTGGGAATTAGACCCAGGGCTTCTACCTCTGAGATACCTCCTCAGCCCCTTTATTGTGATTTTAGAGTGTTCTCTTTATACTTTTAAACAGACTCTACTGTAAAACAGTATGTTCTGTTATACCAGCAGCAGCCTCATACATCTTAAATTTACTGTCTTGTGATTGCATCATTCTCTCTTATGCTTGATATAACTTAGTGTTGTTTTATTCCATGATCCCTAAAAATACAAAATCCCTCATTAATATTACCAGTAAAAGGCCAACTCAAGTGAGGGACCTGGAAATAAAATTAAAAGTGAGTAAGTACTATGAAGTTGGGAAATCAGTCATGGTTACTGTGTGCCAGTCAGTTGTGTCCTGTTCCATCAGAGTTATCATCTTGAAGAACAACAACAAAGTGACAAATGCTTCATTGCAGGTGTTGAGACTGCAATATGGTTTGTCTGGAATGTCCTCCCAAAGCTCATGCATTGAAGGTTTGGCCCCCAGTGTACTCAGAGGTGGGACCTTGGGGAAATGAGTGGGTCCTGAGGGCTCTGACCTAAACAGTGGACTAATCCATTGATGGATTCATAGCTTCATGGGCTCTTAGGAGGTGGAAATTTAAGGAGGTGGGGCCTAGTTAAAGTGAGGAAGTAGGTCACTGAGAGCCAGCTTCTTCTTTTTCCTCTTTCTGCTTCCTGCTGCCAGGAGGTGAGCAGCTTTGCTCTGCCTCACCCTTCTGTCATGATGTTTAGCCACATCACAGTCTTAGCAACAATGGAGCCAATTGACCATGGACTGAAATTCCTGAAATCATGAACCATAATAAGTATTTCCTCCTTTAAGTTGTTTTTCTCAGGTATTTTGTCACAGTGACAGAAAGCTAACAAGCACAGAGACTCACAAAAATTCAAAAAGGGCCTATATCACTTGTCAGAACTGGATTAAAGACCAGACACAGAAACATATCCATTTCAGCACCATGATGATCATAGAGCAAAATGTTTATTTGTAATGTTGAAAGAAAAGGCAGGTTCTAACTATGCTGTTGAATTTACTGTCATCTATGGGTGGCCTAAATGATTTTTGAAAATCATTATTCAATACATAATGTGAAAGTGAAGGATGAATCTTAAAGTGCTGATGTGGAGGCAGCTGAAGAATTTTTGGAAACTCTGGAGAAGCTGATCATAGAGAAAAATTACTTGTTAGGGTAGTCTTCAAGGTCTAGTGGGAAATTTACTTTTTTTAGTCCCTTTATAACATGCTGTAAGGGTACATAACTACATTTAGTGAAAAGAAACCTAAATAAATGATATTCAGTGACCTCATACAGACAATTACTCATACTTGCATAGGTAGTCTCCAGGTCTTCAATACATGATGCCCAGAAGCACAAGATACCTTTTGCAGGCATCACTTTACCTTTGGAGCAATTGGCATATTAATTGGAAGGGTCAGAATTCTCTTTCCAGTAATTGTAGAAAAGCAAATAACAATGGTGTCTGGAATACCAAGGATATAATAGTGAGACTGTGGAAGCAACCTAGATGCCCTTCAATAGACGAATGGATAAAAAAAAATGTGGCATTTATACACAATGGAGTATTACTCTGCATTAAAAAATGACGAAATTATAGAATTTGGAGGGAAATGGATGGCATTAGAGCAGATTATGCTAAGTGAAGCTAGCCAATCCCTAAAAAACAAATGCCAAATGTCTTCTTTGATATAAGGAGAGTAACTAAGAACAGAGTAGGGAAGAAGAGCATGAGAAGATGACTAACATTAAACAGGGATGAGAGGTGGGAGAGAGAAGGGAAATTGCTTGGAAATGGAAGGAGACCCTCAGGGTTATACAAAATTACATACAAGAGGAAGTGAGGGGAAAGGGAAAAATAATACAAGGGGGAGAAATGAATTACAGTAGAGGGGGTAGAGAGAGAAGAGGGAAGGGGAGGGGAGGGGAGGGAGGATAGTAGAGGATAGGAAAGGCAGCAGAATACAACAGACATGAGTATGTCAATATGTAAATCAATGGAAGTGTAACTGATGTGATTCTGCAATCTGTATACGGGGTAAAAATGGGAGTTCATAACCCACTTGAATCAAAGTGTGAAATATGATATATCAAGAACTATGTAATGTTTTGAAAAGCCAACAACAACAACAAAAAAAAGTACTCCTAGAAGTAACATAAAGAAAAAAAAGAAGAAATCAGGGGAGAAATTAAAATGAGAATCAAATGAGAATAGTGATACAATATACCAGAACCTCTGGGACACTATGAAAGTCATTCTAAGAGAAAAGTTTGTAGTTATGAGTGTCTGTATAAGAAAATCAGAAATATCCCAAATAAACATTATTGGAATTGTTTCCTGATTTGGGGGGTGGGGGCATTAGTCCATAAACCCAACAATTACTCTAGTTTCTTGCTAAAGCCAACCACAGATTATGGCCCCATGGATTCTCTGGTAAGAAGAGGCAATGGTTTAAGACAGCAGGAAACAGGAAAGAAGAAGGAGAAGAGAGAAGAGAAGGAAGTGGAGGAAAAAAAGGAGGAAGAGGAGAAGAAAGAGGAGGAAGAGAAAGAAAAAGCTAATTCTTGATGACAAGGAAGTCTGATGTGTGACCTTGAGAAA
Source organism: Spermophilus citellus (assembly GCF_964194105.1). Taxonomy (NCBI): domain Eukaryota; kingdom Metazoa; phylum Chordata; class Mammalia; order Rodentia; family Sciuridae; genus Spermophilus; species Spermophilus citellus. The sequence continues at coordinate 50,360,131 of NC_138191.1, read as the reverse complement.
GTTCTCCTTCTCTAGGATGTCATCTGCTTCTGGAGATAAGCTTCCTGGATCAGCTTTACCTTAAAGTTTCCAACAGGCGTCTACTTTTAGGAGTCTTCTTAGGTCCTTGAGATGTGGAGTGTGGACCCAGGTTTCGAGGCCCTGAAGTTTTACTGCAGCATGGATAATGAGAAGAACTTGGTATGTCCCTTCCACTAGGGGTCAAGGGCTGTTTTTATCCCATGTTGTTTCCATAAGTGCCAAAATTTTATCATAATTTGTATCATTTTGCTTGTTTCATGAGTTGTGGTGTGCAGAGCTTTAACAATGGAAGTTTCAAGGATTCCAGAAGAAACAGGCAGCCTCTTCAGGTTCAATTAACACCAAATTTATATCCCTTCAGATGTCAATTTTGTTTTTGTAAATAAGATGCAAATTTATTAAACAGATGATAACAGGGAAGTTGACTTGGATCAGGAGTTTATTTAAATTGCATATTCAAATAGTTTTCACACTAGCTGATTTTGCATAAAAATTTACCAGAGCTTTCCATAATATTAAGGTTCAGATTTATAAGTTTGAGCCTCAAACATAATAATGGTGATTTGCAAATGGTAACAGGATAGCAGAAGGGAGTTCACCTACTTGGAGTCTGTCTTTGATGGGGTTCCTGTGAGAAGTGAGAAGCCCTTTGTTTTCATAACATGCCAAAAATCATGGATGACTTCAAAAGTATAGCTACCATCTGTATAAATATATACATATTTGTCCTTAGCTATCTGGTCAGCTCAAGTGAGAGCAAAAGCATGGCTGTTTGAGCTGATTTAAGATGAAGAAGTTTCCTTTTCTAGTAACTCATTTTGGGTTGTAACACTGCCCTGCCTAGTATTTTCCTCCTGAGTTTTTAGAATAAGATCTGTCAATTAATAGTATACACTCAGGACTATCCAATGAAATATCTTGTAAATCAACATAAAGGACTACTCTTTCCAATACTAAACTCATATGATGATGGCCTCATCATCATGAAGCAGAGGTAGTAAAAATTTGGAGTTGAGCTGCAATGTGCATGGAGATTAGAGGGAGACAGGAGGAGAGTTCTATGAGTTGCCAGTTACTGGAAAATGCTTAGTTTGGATTTGATAGACTTTCTACAGAATGCAAGGACTTGTAAAAAAAAAAAAAAAAAAGTTCATTTCCTAAGACTAGCTCAATGAAACCTCTATTTGATTGCTGCTGCTGCTGCTGCTTTTAAATAATTAGGAATTTCCTTAGCTTCTGGATCTAATAATAAGTTATAGTATGTGATGTACCTGTGTTTTTCCCCATGGTCTTAGGTAAGAACTCTTACTGCCTGACTATCATGTTCATGAACAAATAAAGTAAAAGTTTTAGCATAATTTGAAAGTCCTAAAGCTGGGGTCTCTTGTAAGGCCAATTTTACTTAGTTAAGAGCATGCCCATGTCTTCCCAAAGTGAAAGCTCTTGTATTGTAATTCTAGTGACCTCATATGCTGGTGAGGCCCTTAAAGGAAAATTCAGGACCCTGGATCTGTAGTATTTTGCAAGTCCAAAAAGGTTTCTTGGGCTGGGATTGTAGCTCAGCAGTAGAGCGCTCGCCTTGGGGGGGTGGGGTAGACCAGGTTCCATCCTCAGCACCACATAAAACAATAAAGGCATTGTGTTGTGTCCATCTACACCTAAAAAATAAATGGAAAACAAACAAAAAGGTTTCTTAGTTGCCTTTGATTGTAGGCCAGGGAAGACTTCTAATAGTTTCATTCTCTTTGGTGAAAGGGAAATCTTTTTAGCAGTCAGGTAATGTTCTAAAGAGTAGATTTTTTTCCCCTTGAAAACTGAAGTTTTCCTTTGAAACTTTGTTACCTTGTTATCTTTTTTGTGCAAGTTGTTGAATGTGGCGAGGATTTAGAAGGGCTGCAGGGCTGCCAGTCCTCATGCAATGCCCAAGACAAATTAGAAAGGGCTTCAGCAAACCTGTAGCATTACAGTCCAGGTTCGCTGTTGACTCTTTCAAGACATGCAGACAAATACTGACTTTTTTTTTTCAACTAGAATACTAAACAAAAGCTGAATTTAAAAAATCATAGACCATTTGAATCAGCAAGCACATTGGACAATAAAGTATTTGGGTTTAGAAACATAGGAAACTTCAGTATCATAATTTTATTAATCAAGAGAATTTCAACTTCATCCTTTTGGCTTTTCAACTTGTAAGACTGGAATACTATGATGACTGGTATATGGATTTATAAGTCCTTTACAATTGGTAAGAGTCCTTGGATTGCATTAGGCTTTAGTGGATATCAGGGCAATTTAGGCAAAGTTTTTGAATAATCTATTTGGACTTCAAATAGATGGAGTCTCCATCTTTAACCTTCCCTCTATCAGTCAAAGAAGAGGCCCATAAACATTCAGGTATTTTTGAAAGGTCAGGAATATTGTAGGCTTGAGTTTCCATATTATTAGTTTCTACCAGTAAAGAGTATAACATTTCTGTTTCAGGGGAATGAAGATACTGGGATTATTTCTCTGGAGAGAATTTTATATGCCCTTTTAGTTTGTAAGTCTTGCCCTACAAGTTTACTGGAGCAGTATCACAAGGTAAACGGTGTGTTTTTCTGAAAATGATCTCCATACCATTGAAGAGGTTAAGATATAGTAAATTCTTGAACTTGACTTGAAATCCCCAATGTAGAAATGACCTTTTAACTCCAAGGAATTTGTTGACTTTTAAAAATGGGGCTCATGGTAGATAGGATGACACAGTTCCCATCAGAATTGTGCAGAATTTCCCAATACTTTAACTTTAGCTTTTCCATGTGGATTTAAAGGTATTATGGTAAAAAATTTCCTGGAGAAATACTTGGAGCTCCGTTAATGCTGCTGATCATCTCATGAGCTCCCTCTCGTGGAGAAATAGTCTAGTCCAAAAGGAGGGGACTCATTGTTGCACTGACATTAAAGTGGACCATATTTTTCCATCATCCTGGTTGTTTTCAAGGAGGATGAAAACTTTAAAATAAAGAGTTTCTTGTTCTAGGATCTCTTGGTTGTGGTTTAAAGATAAGAACCTCCCTTTAGTCTTGGCCCCTATATCTGTTACTATAGGACAGACAGAGGCTTGTCAGTCTTTTGTTTTTCCCCCTGTTCTAGAGTCCTCTCAGAATGTTCAGCTAAAGTTGTAAATTCAACCATATGTGTGATTTCAGGCCCAGGATCTTCACACATTTCAGGTCACTTTTGTTTTTAACTAAGCTACTAAATTCACGATGAAGTCCTGGTGTAAAGAGATTACTATACATGATTAAATATGTAAAGTAATTAAATAGTCCCTGGTCACATAGTGTATTAGCAACCAATGTACCAGTTAAGAAAATCTTCTCATTCCAACATATTGAAAACAATATCTAATGTTTTCTTCCCAAACTTTTCAAGTTTGGCTTCACAAAAGTGACATTTACTCTTCCCTTTCCTCTTCTGTCCCCTTCCTTTCCTGAACAAATCCATTTTGAAGGCAATTAGGTGGGATAGACAGGGTGGGGCTGAGGGACAGTTTTGGTGGTCTTGAGTGGTCTGTAGGAGCCCAGGTGAGGTGAGGAGAAGGTCCATGTAGGAAGATGGCCTGAGATGGAAAGTCCCACCCCAGTCAGGGTGAGGAGTATGGTATTGTGGCCTGGAGTGGGGAGTCAGCCCAAGCAGGAGAGGAAACAGAATGGAGTGTCAATGGATGTGGAAGAGGACAGGCTAGCCCATTTAGGAGCTGGAACATCACCCAGGCAGAAATGATAAAGGGCAGTGATAAAAAGCAAGGTGAGATGACTAGTGGGAATGACCTAGTTGTAGTGTTGGAAGCTGTGTCTCAGCAAATGGCAGAATGCAGGATGTGAAGAAGGAGGAAGAGGATTCCGAGGTCTTGAGCCTCTAGGATGGGGAAAAGAGCTACGCCTATAACTGAACAGAAAAATAATTGGTTTAGAATTTCAGAGAATGAGGACAATTGAAATAACAAAATGTAAAGTTACCTTAGCATTATGTAGTTCTCAAAGCTTATCATCTCTGTGGTGGTAAATACCACTGGATACTCCAAAAAAGTGTACACTTCTTCAACAGGGGGTCTACAAATAAATGGGGTTTCCTGATTCTGCCCTGGTTTTTGCCTGAGAACCCAAACTAAAAAATGAACCAACCTTCAGATCTCGCTATTTTGTTTCTATAGAACTCCCTAGCTGAGGGAACCAGTATGGATATTGAGAACCAGGTCCCAGACACCTGCTGGTTTAGGGAGGAATTGGTGATGGGCCTGTAAAGTACCTTGCATGAAGCAAAGTGGTTGGGAGAGGCAGGTAAAAACCTAGGCTCTGTCACACCTTCCCACAGGTTGTCTGCTGCCAATTGTTATTGGTAGGGATTATCTTGTACTCTGGTGTGTCAGTCAAGACTGCAAATCAAAAATTAGGGATTCTAACTTGAAAATTGTTCCCATTCACTCATCTTAGACTTACTTTTGAACATCTACAGTCCCAGCTAAACTAGATTTATTTCAAGTCCCAATTATAAAACAGAAGAAAGGGAACAAGTGTCATTGGGAGTACCTAAAAGGAACATGAAGCTATGTTTTAGGTCCCTCTAACACTTCCCTCTGTTTACTCACTGGAGGGGTGATCTACAGGCCACATCCAGCCTCCCATGTTCCTTTATGTAATGTCTGTGACTGCTTTTGGACCACAGAAGCTAAGGTGAATAGTAAGTAGAGACCATATAACCTGAAAATTTGAAAATATTCATTAAATGTGTTCCCTTATGAAAAGCCTGCTGACCCGTGCACTAGCATGTTAACACCGTGGCCAGGATTGGTGGCACATGTCTGTAAGCCCAGCTACTCAGGAAGCAGGAGGATCACAAGTTTGAGATTAGCCTAGGTAATTTAGTGAGACCCTGTCTCAAAATAAAATGTAAAAATGGGATGGGAATGTAGCTCAGAGGTAGAGTGCCTCTGGGTTCAGTACAGAAAAATAAAAGGAAAAAAGAAAGTCAACATCATGAAGACAGAGTCTGGTCTTGTTCACTGCTTCATTCCTAGTATATGGAGTGCTGGGCGCTCTTTGCTCCTCTTCTGCTGTTTCCTCTACCCCCTCCCTTCTCTCTTGGTCCTTTGCTTCTCTGGTAGGTATGGGAGGATCAACTCAGTGGTCAGTATCATTCAAGACCAAAGAGACCACCAAGCTGTGCTGGAAACGAAGAACAGCTCTGCGACTGAACAGCATGCCTGAAATGTTCTCTGGCCAGGTGCTGTCTCTGCAGAACTCTGTGAATGGAGTGTCCCTGAAATCACCAGGACATAAGATCATGGGGTTTGACTATAACAGGCAGTGCTCCCTTGTGAAAGCTAACAATGTACAAAATCAAGAGGAATGCTCTGGTCTAGGCAAAGCTTTCCAAATGGAAGACCCACATTCAAGCCTTGATATATATGGACACACCTGTTCAGAAAGCTGAGCATGTGGCATGGTGAGCTGTGAGGATGACCCTAAGGAGAGCACATTTTGGGGGGGGATCCTCATGCTATACCGTCTCAGTAACTTATAGTTATAACCCAAGTGAACCAACTACTAAATAATGAACTTCATAATGACCTAGGTTCAAATGTGAACTTCTTGGTTTCCTTGGAGTTCCACACTGGACGATGGTGGTGCAGAGTGGGCTGCTCCATGGCTCCCTCTCCTTTCCTTCCCTCCCCTGTTTTCACAGGGTTTCATGTGCCATGTGCAGATATCAGTCTGCATGATTGAGCTCACTCTTGCTTCAGAAAGGGCTTGGAAGCAGGCTGTACACCATTTGGACAGAGAATTTCAAAGTTCTGGGATCAGAGGTCATGTCTCCTGGTACCTGTGAACTCTGCCTGTGAGAGAAGCAGCTGGAAGAGGACCAGATTGGGACCTGCAAGGAAGGCTGAATGACCAGTCAAGGAATTTAATTTTTCTCGGACTTTGTTTCATTATCAAGTAAAACAATGGAAACAAAACAATTATATGGATCTTAGTTTTTGAATGCTGAGGTATTTTCTAGCTCTATAAGCCTATTTTTGCAAATCTGAATCTTCTCCTACCTATACTTTCTCAAATCTGATGATCATTTTGGACAAAATATGGTAAATAACTTTTTACCCTGTAAATATTAGGAGTAATTAACTGTTATTCTCAGGACAACTGCTGAGACCCTAAACCACCATATTGAGGAAACTTGAGCCTCAATTGCCTGGGCTTAGGGAGCTGAGTCCTTATGGTGCCTGAAACAGCTGTCCTTTAAGGCTGACACCCCCTGTTGCCAGGGGAAATATTCTTCCTTTCTCCACCACCCCACAGACCTGCTGGGGCAGAACTGCCTTCATAGGGGCTGCAGTGCAAGTCCTCAGGCCATCACAGAGACTCTTTCCTCCAAGCCCAGAGCTTTGCTGCCCCACTGTTTTCTTCCTGTCTCTTAGGAAAGCTGGAATGACAGGCACACATGAAGCTCTCTGTGAGCTCTTTACTCACACTGAAAGAAGCTTCTCCTTTGATTACAGCTATTGGAAAACCTAAGCTCCCCAAAGAAGAACTGGAAGCTTTAAAAATCTGAAAGCAAGTCATATGCCTGGAACATCTTTTATATGGTCTTGTTTTCTGAATTAAATCTGTCCATTTCTTCCCCTCCTTTTTTTTTATTTTTTAGTTGTAGTTGGACATAACACCTTTATTTCACTTGTTTATTTTTGTATGTGATGCTGAGAATCGAACTTAGGGTCTCGCATGTGTGAGGTGAGTGCTCTACTGCTGAGCCACAGCCCCAGCCCCACCCTTCCCCTCCTTTTTATAAATCTTTATTAACCCAGATGGGGGGAATCTTTCAATAGGTTAACTCACTCTCAGGGAGATTTAGGCTAACCTGCCAACTTGAGTACTCCTCAAACACAAGCACACTGGGTATGGGCACTATAAAGCCCATGTACATATCCTAGAGGGGTAGCTGCCTTGGTAAAGAGTAAATTTGCTTTCCTCCTCCACAGTCTTTTGAATGGTTTGGTTTAAAACTATCATTTTCTGACTCTTGGTGAGCTTTTACATGCCCCATGACTCATTCCCTTCTGACACCACTGCATAGGACACGCTTGTCAACACTATAGGAGTGGCATGGTATTGCATGAATGAGGTCTTGACTCCTAAGTTTACAAAGACATGTCAGATTTCATCCAACCAATGAGCCACTCCTACCTGTCCATTCTCTTTTTTTCCTGTCCTAATTATACCTATGAGGTAGGCACTCAAATGTGCTGGGAAAACAGATGTGAAATGTGGGTTCAGATAATACCCACTGACAATAGACAGTGTTTACATGCATCACCAGACGGATGTCTTCTTCAAACCCTCTAAAGACTTGACATGCAACATGGACACTAGTCCATTCACTTCCACCTGTGTTGCGGAAAGTACTCCAGTGGCAATAACTCTCATGGAGGCTTATGGCATGACATGGAGCAGCAAACTCCCACAGAAAATGTCTGAAACCATTCCAGATGGTGCACACCAGGGAGATCAGTGAATAGGGTGATTTGTGATTAGGCTGCATTTTATTTCTCCTTGAAAATTAAACTCACCTCACCATCCACACACACCACACATACACAGAAGCAGATTCACTTGAAATAAGAGCAATATTGAGGCTAAAGGTACGGCAGGCTGGACTGGGATTCTACTCCCATGGTCTGGATGGAAAGGTTTTTCTGTTTAGTGGGGTCAGTATCACCCTCAGGTGTTGCAGGTGAGCTATCCCTCTGGTTTCCTTCTGAAAGAGCCTCCTCCTGAGTTCACTGTGTTTCTTGTATGTTTGTTTGCTGCTGTAGTGGATCGGTTTTTTTTGGATGACCACATGGGCAAAGGCTCCTGCAGTCCTGCCACCCAGCGTTCCTTTTACCATAGGGGGAAGAGCAGTGTGGAAGGAGGTTAGATAGACTCTTATCATCTAAGTTTTCTGAAGAACTGGAGTAGCTGCTTTTAGACATTACATTCTTTGAAGGAAGCCCAGCTGAGAGAACTGTGGTTCTGTCAGATTACTGAGGCTATGGGCCATGTTTGTTTCCTCCTCTGTGAGGAAACCCTGAAGGGTTCCCAGCTCTTGAGATTCAGGGTGTCCATATTCCTTATGCACACACACACCCTGGAGTGTATGCACACTGCTATCTTAGAGGGAAGCCACATCCTCTGTGTTACCTCCAAAGGATGCTATAGTATCTTTTTTATATATATTTAATTTTTAGGTGTAGTTGGACACAATGCCTTTATTTTATTTATTTTTTTATGTGGTGCTGAGGATGAAACCCAGGGCCTCGCATGTGCTAGGCAAGCGCTCTACCACTGAGTTACAACCCCAGCCCTGCTATGAAGTCTTTTGATTTGCTTTTTAGTCCAAGGACCCTTACTGTCTTAAAGGTCAAGAAATCATAAGAGTGATTTGAGCTGGGGTTCAGGATAGCAGGCTCCAAATCAAACTCAGGAACCAAGTCCATGCCCCTAGAGAAGAGGACACCAAGTGACCTTTCTAACTGGAGAGACTCTATCTCCATTCATAAAGTGCAGGTGGAATTCCTGAATCAATCCCTGCTACAGGTGTGAGGGAGTGTGGGAAGAGGAGCTAAAGGCAGGCCTTCCCAGTTCATTCAAAATGTGGTTTATCCAGTTTTCTGGGTTAAAATCACCCATTCTCTTAAGGCAATAACTACTGTTATTGTATTCAAGGTTCAGAACATGCTTTGAGGTGGTGCAATGAGGCATCCGGAACTTCTAAACAATGAAATTAGTTTCATAAGGAAAGGAATGGATAAGATTAAAAGTGTGGCAGGGAAATTGCATCAGTGTGTGATAATAAGGATTAGAAATTGATCTGACTTGTTCCTGACTTTAGAAAGCACAGATGACCACATACTTACAACCCATTTAAGATGTTTTTAAGTTGTCTGATCATCTGTCACCTACTCATCTATCAAAACAATCCCCACCTGTTTTTATAAAGTAGATGATTGAGATAACATAAAACCTAATCCTAAAAGATGTTTTCCAAGACTGAGTCCTCTGACAAACTTTAAAATGGTCTTGATAAGCAGGTCTCTAGACCTTGTGTAGGCCTTGCTCACAGCCTGGGGCTGTGAGGCCATCAGCCTGCTGAACTTCCTGAAGCTCAGCTCTCCCATTTGTTCAGAAGCAAGCTGTGAAGATTCTCTAGAATTCATTGAGAGAAATTACCCTTTTCTGTAGAATACTTTAAGGAAAATTATTATTTTCTAAATGTATAGCTGTAGATGGACACAGTACCTTTATTTTATTTATTTATGTGGTGCTGAGTATCGAATCCAATGCGCCATGCATGCAAGGCAAGTGCTCTACCAGTGAGCCACAACCCCAGCCCAAGGAAAATTATTTTAAATTGAAGTAATATGAACAAGAATGTAAGTAACTATCTCTTTCATGACAGGTTTATTTACATAAAAAGGAGTTTGCTAATCTTTGTAAAGATAGTATGTCATAAAATTAGAGATAGGGTGTGAATTTAAAAATTTATTATAAAATAATAAACAATTTAACAAATATGTCACAGTAGTTTTTCTAATATTTGTGAGGTAAAATATGACAAACACAATTTAAAAATTATGTCTAATGAAGGGGAAAGTTTGAAATTAATTGATGTAGGTTATACACCCTCAGTGCCCCTGGCCTGGCCCAGAGGTGATGTGTTATCCCTTTAAGATGGAGTATGCCAATGGAGGCTGGGGGTGGGGCAGGGGTGGACCCTGGAAATTCTAGGTTACAGTTTTGCTACTCAACTATGTATCTATGTTATAAGAAGAATTCATAATTGCAAGTTGCTTTCAAAGAACAGTTTCCACTAGGGTCAACAGCAACTGCAAGATTTATAAGTAAAGCTGGGCACAGTGGCAAACACTTATAATCCCAGCAGCTCAGGAGGTTGAGACAGGAGGATCCTGAGTTCAAAGACAGCCTCGGCAATTGCGAGGCACTAAGAAACTCAGTAAGACCCTATTTCTAATAAAATACAAAATTGGGCAGGGATGTGGCTGAGTGGTTGTGTGCCCCTGAGTTCAATCCCTGGTACCTTCCCCCCAAAAAAAAATGTATGAGTGAGAACTTGACATGCATACCTATTCTCGGCCTTATTCAGGGCTGGGGAGTTTGGTGGAGACCTATGTGAATGCCATCAACAGCGGAATGGTGCGTTGTTTGGAGAATGCAGTGACCACTCTGGCCCAGCGTGAGAACTCAGCAGCTGTGCAGAAGGCAGCCAACCACTACAGTGAGCAGATGGCCCAGCGGGTGCAGTTCCCCACAGACACACTCCAGGAGCTGCTGGAGGTACACGCAGCCTGTGAGAGGGAAGCCATCGAAGTCTTCATGGAGCACTCCTTCAAGGATGACAAGCTGGAGTTCCAGAAGAAGCTGATGGTAATTAACCTTAGTTTATACCTTTCCTGATCTTGTCCTGGAATAAGGTTGATAGTCTTTGTGTGTGTGTGTGTGTGGTGCCAAGGATGAAATCCAGGGCCTTAAACATTTTAGGCAATCACTCCACCACTGAGCCACATCCCAAACCCCTAGGCCTCACATTTTTATTCCAGGGTTTGTATCCTTCTTATCTCAGAAATAACCTAGATTTTTGTGGGTAACAAGACTCTGCAGGCTACAAGTGCTCTCTTTATCTAAAAGATGACACTTTGTTTTCTATTGCTGCAAAACAAATGATCATGTACTCAACAGCCTAAAATAGCATGCATTCATTAGCTCACAGTAAGGTTAGATCCCAGCATAGGGTATGTGGGGGTTCTACTCAGTGCCTCACAAGCTGAAAACAAGATATAAAATGGGCTTAGTTCTCATCTGGACACCTGGGTACCCTTTTCATCTTCAACATACCAGTGATGCATCCCATCTTTCCTTCCTTTCTAGTCTCTCTGTTTTCCCTTCTGCCACAGCTGGAAAAAAACTGTTCTAATGTGCAGATGTGGTTAGGTTCAATAGGGTACTGTTCATTTATTATATTCATCCTGTGTAATGCCACATATTGTAACCATAGGATTACTAACCATCATATTCACAGACCCGGGGACAAGGCAGGAAGTGGAGAGAACTCTCAGGTGACAACTTAGTTCGGCTGATCAGATGCACCTTCACTGAAAGTTTTTCTTTCAGACCATTTAGTACAGATCTTAATTTGACAAAATTCTCTTATTTCATATTGAGGAAAATCCAGCTGGATTGTAACTTCCAAATAGAAACAAACAAACAAATGCACCTATTCTTATATCCTCACACACTGAAACTGTCACGGAAAGAACTTGCAAAGCAGTCAAAACTCTGCTCAGAATATACTTAACTTGTTTCTGGTGGGTAGGTGTGCCATGAATATATTTTCATCTGTAGCAACCTGCATTCTCTGAGGGGAATTTTACTTCAACCAGAATTAAACATTAAACATTTTATTAGTCATTGTTAGGGTTTCGGTTGCTGTTAATCATACTATTACTAAATAAACTATAGAGTTTATGTCTTCCAACTCCATCATTTCACATATATTGAGACTGACATTGAGGTAAGAGACTTTTCAGAGTCACACAATGACTTGGCCAGACCTGGGGCTGAAGCATGTCTCCTGACTCCTTCTATGTTCCAGTCCTCTTTGAGGCGGTCAGACTGCTTTTTCTGAGGGGATACCAGTTGGGTCTTCCTTCTAACAACTTCTTTGTATTTTACTTCCCTACATTTCCCTTCCAGGACACCATAGAGAGAGAAAAAAAAGCTCTCCTGCTGCAGAATGAAGAGGTATCTGTCAACTGCTGCGAGGCTCGGCTGAAGCAGCTTTCAGGGCCCCTGATGCGAAGCATCTCAAGAGGAGCCTTCTCTGTTCCTGGAGGCCATAGGCTCTACTTAGAAGCAAAGAAGAAGGTAGAACTTCAGTACAATCTAGGGTCCAGGAAAGGAGTGAAGGTGAGGAGTAAGGGGAGGGGAGAGGGCCAGTATGTGGTCAGAGGGTCTGTGCTTCTCCTTCTAAAACTAAGCTGCCACCATTATTTGTGAAACAAAAGCAGAGAATGGCTATATGTTGACATTTATATAATTTTATATCCCCTGTTAGTTAGATCCTCTTAAGTAAACCAGAAACAGTTCTTCCCAGAGAGGGTTTAGAACCAGGAATTCAGGTGAAACCAACCATTTCTTTTACTTATTAAAAAAGCGGTTTTAATTTTTTTTCTGCTAAAACACAGAAGGTACAATATGAAAGAAATGACTTTGTTCTTGTGAGGCTTAACATATTTCAGTTGGACAAATAATAGTCAATGGTATATGAAGTGATAAGTTTATCATAAGTTAACGGTAACTGGTGTGTACTCATAGTAGCAGAGAATGATGATGGACGTAGTTGTTAGGAAACATTGAACATTCTCTTCCTACACCAGGTACAGGTTCTGGTGATTTCCTTACATTACCTATTTAATTCTCAGAATACACAAAGTACATATTACTATCTTCCATATTAATACCCTTAAGAAAAGTAGTGCATAGAAGGCCTAATACGTGACCTAAGATCATAACAGCCTGCCAGTGACAGAGCTCATGGGGCAGCCATTTTAAACTCAGAATTTATTTTTAAAGTGGGGGGATAGGGGGATACTCCTACTGCACCCCTTCAGATTCTTCCAGCTATTCTACAAGGTTCCCTTTTTCCCACATCCTCAGCAACATCTCTTGTCCTTTGACTAATTGATAATAGGCTTCCTCACAGATGTACTAAGATCTCATTGTAGTTTTCATTTGTGTTTCACTGGTATTAGTGATGTTGAGCACTTTTACAAATATCTGATTAACATTTGAATTTCTTCTTTGAAAAATGTTTATTCAGGTCCTTTGCCCATTTTGTAATCAGGTTATTTATTTTTTTTTACTGTTGAGTTATGATTTTCTAATATGCTTTGTATATTACCCCTTATCAGATATTTGGCTTACAAATATTTTCTCCCATTCTATACATTGTCTTTTTCATTTGGTTAGTGGTTTCCAGGCTGTGCTGAAACTTTAGTTTGTTGCAGTCACATTTATTTTACTTTTTGTTTTTGTTGCCTGTCTTTTAGTTTTAAATACAAGAAATCTTTGTAAAGGCAAATGTCAAGGTTTCCCCCCTAAGATTTCTTCTAGGAGTTTTATAGTTTCAGGTCTTATGTTTAAATATTTAATAAACTTTTAGTTCATTTCATAGAAGGCATAAGATAATGGTTCAATTTCATTCTTTCCTGGCTCTCTATTCTGATCCACTGGTGTATGTGTCTGTTTTTATGGTAGTACCATGCAGTTATGAATACTAAGTAATACAACTATACATATCATATATGTGATAGAATATCATTCAGTCTTAAAGAAAAGTACTGTCAATGACGACAACATGGATTAACCTAGGGACATTGCACTATATGAAATAAGTCAGCCACAGAAAGATAAATGCTGCATGGTTCATGTTCAGTGGCACCAGTCAACAAAAGGAGCAAAAAGCCATTAAGCTCATATTAACACAGTGTTCAGTTAGAGTAGAATAGTGATTAGCAGGGCCTGAGAGAGGGGAAGGGAGATACTGGTAAAATATATAAACATGCAGGTATAGATGAGTAAGTGCTGCCCACCTGATGTACAAATGTGACTGTAGTTAAAATACTCTATTGTGTACCTTAATGTTACTAAGATAGTAGGCCTTGTGCATTCTCATGACAATGGAAAATGTAACTGTGTGATGTGATCAGCATGAAAACTGGCTTGATTGTAGGAACCATTCAACAATGCAGTCATATATCAAACATCATGTTATATAACTTCAAAGTATACAATTTTTATTTGTTAATCTCAACAAAGCTGAAAAGAAACTCAGAAGGCAGCCTAGAAAAGCTTTCTAGTATAGGAGGTGGAAGACACAAGTCAAACAAACTGTAGATATGATGCTAATTAAGGAAGGCTAGAAAAGATCCAGAAAAAGGGTGTGCACACACCACAAACAATGGAGAGGGTACGTGTTTGTAGAACTGCTCTTACATATGACTGGGGTGGCTGGTGGGCAGCACTCAGGGGAGAGGAGTCTGCTGCAGAGGGTTTTCATGTCTCACCAGAGCACAGATTTTTTTTTTAATTTTTTATTGATTATTTAAAGCATTACATAGCTCATGATATATCATCTTTCATACATTAGACTCAAATTGTGTTTTGAACTCCCATTTTCACCCCAAATATAGATTGCAGAATCACATCTGTTACATATTCACATTTTTACATAATGCCATATTAGTGTCTGTTGTATTCTGCTACCTTTCCTATCCCCTACTATCCCCCCTCCCCTCCCCTCCCCTCCCATCTTCCCTCTCTACCTCCCCTGCTGTTGTTCAATTCTCTCCCTTTTTTTTCCCTCCCCCTTGCCGCTCATAGCCTCTTATAATTTTATGTATCCTTGAAGGTCTCCTACCATTTCCATATGCTTTCCCTTCTCTCTCCGTTTCTCTCCCCCCATTCGTCTTTGTTTACTGTAGTCTTTTCCACATGCTCTTCCTTCCTGTTCTGTTCTTAGTTGTTCTCTTTATATCAAAGCAGACATTTGGCATTTGTTTTTTAGGGCTTGGCTAGCTTCACTTAGCATAATCTGCTCTAATGCCATCCATTTCCCTGCAAATTCTATGATTTTGTCATTTCTTAGTGCTGCATAATACTCCATTGTGTATAGATGCCACATTTTTTTTATCCATTCATCTATTGAAGGGCATCTAGGTTGGTTCCACAGTCTAGCTATTGTGAATTGTGCCGCTATAATCATTGATGCAGCCGTATCCCTATAGTGCGCTCTTTTAAGGTCCTCAGGGAATAGTCCGAGAAGTGCAATAGCTGGGTCAAATGGTGGTTCCATTCCCAGCTTTCCCAGGAATCTCCATACTGCTTTCCAAATTGGCCTCACCATTTTGCAGCCCCACCAGCAGTGTACAAGTGTACCTTTTTCCCCACATCCCCGCCAACACTTGTTGTTGTTTGACTTCATAATGGCAGAGCACAGATTTTGTTGTGTCCTTAGAAGGACAGGAATCCCTATGGGATCCTAACTAAGAATGATGCAAAATAAAGTCCGTTTTGTTGTCTATTGAATAATAACTTCCTTATCAGAAGACTAGATCTTTGATGCCTAAAATGTTTTTGTTCCTTCTTGGTTCCCCAGGCAAACGAGGTCCTTCAGAGCTTCCTGCAGTCACAGTTTACCATAGAAAAATCCATCCTGCAGTCAGATAAAGCCCTCACTGCTCAAAAGAAGGCCATAGCAGGTACAGGGGAGGTCACAGCTCTCAGAGAGTGGGGAGGTTCCTGCATAGACTGACTGACTGGACAGGAAAACCTTCCTGAAACCAGAAGATTCTTCCTGCTGTGGACAGCACATGCTCTGCTAAATCTGAGAGCAACAGGGGAGGCCAGCAAATCAGTTTTTCATCACATTTGGAAACATACTGTGGCTATCATGGCTAAAGGGAGGATTCAGATATCCCTCTTGCTTTTTCTGAAATAAGTTTGGTTTGTGAAGCTAGGATAGTAGAGCTCAGACCTGACTGTTTTTGTGGGTTTTTTTCCCTCCCTAAAACTTTTGTGGAACAGTTGAGCGGCTCAAGAGGGAGGCAGCTGAGAAGGAACAGTAGCTGCTAAGACGGCAACAGCAAGGGCAGCAGGAAATGATGGAAGCACAAAAGGGAAGCTTAAAAGAACACATTGCTCAGCTGGAGAAGAAGTTGGAGAGGAAAATGGAGAACCTTCTGAGAAGGTTGGAAAGGAATCTGGACCATAAGCTAAAGGTGAGCCTGGGCAGGGCCTGGCAGTGCCTGACAGACAGTGCCCTGGTTCCTCAGGAAGGGAAGTACCAACATGTTAAGCATGGACGTGATTTCAAAGGGAAACTCAAAAGGTGCATGTTTCACTAACTCCTCATGTATACCTGCATCCTCCTGAAGTCTGTAAATCTCTGAGACTCCAGCACCTTGTATATTGATAGAATTCAGAGTATACAGTGTTCCCCAGGGTGATGGATTAAGGTTTGTTGAGATTACAGGGTGGTCTTACTGTGTCCCAGTTGAATAGTGTTTTAGCCCATTGGTCTTTTTAGGACTCTTGGCACAACCATCAAAGAGATCAAAATTAGATCCATCTGAACTGCACATATCACCTTTGACCTGATATAAAGTGGAGGATCTTTGAAAGCTCTGAATTTGCTCCATTTATTTCTATAGCCTGATTCTTTCTACAACAAAAATAAATTAAAGTCTTTGTCCCAACCAGGAGCTTGATAACTAGTGTTCTCTACTAGGTATTTCCTATTATTTGTTAGAAGATCATAGCCATGCTACTTCAGTGGAACTGATAATTCATTAGATCTCAATCTGTGTGCCAAGAGGAATTCTCTTTTTGGGGGATTTTAAAATCATGACCAATGGCATATATTAATTGTACAAGTTAATGGAATTTACCATGACATTTCCATACATGCATATACTGTGCATTGATCAGGTCCATAGATCCTTCTTCTATCCTTTTCCTCTCTCCCTTCCTCCCTTATAGTTTCAGACAGGATCTCACTAATTTATTGAGACTGGCTTTGAGTTTATGATCCTCCTGCCTCACACTCCCAAGCCTCTGGGATTAAAGGCATGGACTCCCATTTCTAAAATTGTAATTATCATATTTGTGCACCCAGCTTTCTTTCAGGAGACTTTAATTGAAAACTGTCCTGAAGGCTGGGATGTGTTTCAGTGGTAGAGCACTTTCCTTGCATGCTGAGGCCCTGGGATTGAGCTCCAGTGCTAGAGGGAAGGAAGGAAGGAAGGAAGGAAGGAAGGAAGGAAGGAAGGAAGGAAGGAAGGAAGGAAGGGGGAAGGAGAGAAAGGGAAAAGTGAGGGAGAGAGGGAGGAAAAAGGAATGGAAGGAAGGAAGGATCAAAGAAAGGAAGGCAGGTAAGGAAAAAGATCAGGAAAAGAAAATTATAATGAACACCAATTAAAATGTCTTCTGCTAACCTACATATTAGTCATTAAATACAGGAACCAAAACCCTCGTATGACTATTTAAATTAATTAAAATTCTACAAAATCAAATTTCAGTATCTCAGTCCCACCACTTATTTCAAGAGCTTAGTAACCACATGGGCTGGTGGCTATCATACCTGACAGTGCAGTGCAGATACTGTACATTTCTGTCATGGCAGAAAGGTCTATTGGACAACACTGATAAAGAGGAAGCATCACATCAAGATACTGGTATTGTGGATGTGTTAAAGATTATTCAATAAAATTCAACACCATACATGTTAAAAAAAAAAAAAACACTTAGCAAATTGTGACCTACAAGAGGACATCCTGAAACCAAAAAAATAAAAGGACCTTCTTAACAAGCCAGTCAAATCAGCAGCATCTCATTCATGATGTTGGCAAAATAACATCATTTGGAAAATAGCCTCTTTGCTGTGTATATACAAAAAAGCATCGTAATGAGTTTAAAAGTCCCAACTCTTTAATACAAACATGGGTTGATTATCAATTGAATGTTACAAATAGAAAACCAACCAGGAAAACTAGTTCATCTAATGCATAATAGCACAGCACTAAAATAACAGACTGGAGATTCTTCCATGAAACAAAGCCAAGTGAGGGGTGTGTTAGTGAAAGTTCTTTCTTGACTAACTGCTCAACAGGGGTCAAACTAGACTTTTGAAATTCATAAGGAATTTTCTAACTTTTTTTGACTGTGGTCTGCCTTTAGTGAATATACATATGTGAATATACTTTTTTAACTATATTTCACTCAATTTTCTCTGATATATTTTTGTTGTAAGAGTTCATAAACACTGATTTAAAAAACTACTTCTTGCTACTGAAGTTCTAGATACTAGTAGAGCTAAATTCCAATTGATATATGAAAATAGGGTCCTATATGATATCTTTGATCTTAAATCTGGTATCAGTAATCATAAGGTCTAAAAACCACTGCACTGAAGTTTAGTAATTCCTATTTATTACATGCTGGGTATTATACAAAGTGCTTAATTCCATTTATTTTATTTACTTCTGTAACAACTCTGTGTTATGAAGTAGGTAGTATTAATCCTATAGCCTAACAGGCTGATTTTAGTTCAATAATGTGCTCCCAGTGAGTCGTTCAGTCAGAATTTGAACCCAGCTAGCTTCCATTAATTTTACTATCCCAAGATCTAGAGCTCCTAATGAAGAATATTAAGAAAAGAGAAGTTAAAATTTTTAATTTTGACTGCTTATTACATACCAAGTAATTCTAAGCCTGTTCCTTAGTAGATCATTAAGACCACATGCCAACATATCTCCACATAGGAGTCAGTCTTCACAGAGGAAGGCAGGTAGAGCTAGTGCAGTGGACTTGCCCAGGGCAGAACTGGAGCAGGAGATGAGCCAGCACCCAGGCAGCTGGCTGCAGAGCCTGCACTCTTCATGGTGCTAGAAGTTCTGCAGGACTGTAACTATGTTCTGGTGTTTACCATCCAACCACAATGGCTCAGCTCCCTTCTATCAATGTGGAGAAGGGACCAGGAGAGCAAATCACATGAGCAGTGCCTGGGAACCAGGGAAGAGAGGCCAGCAGCCTCAGGTGAAGAAGGAGGTCAAATGAGATGATGACCTGCAAATGATGCTGGTGGGCCCCTGTCTGCAAACCACTGCCCAAGGATATGGGAGAAGGAGCAGGTGGCAGGGATGAGGACCATGGGCTATGAACAGGGCCATTGGAAAGCCATCAGACCACTGGAAAGGCACACAGTTCCACTATCTCAGGATATATAGTAGACAATAAGAAATGTTGATCTTAACCAGGTGATGGTGAAGTGTACTGAGAATTTATTAGGTGAGTTACTGTTCTAAGAACTTTTCATCTCAACAAACTCAAAGGAACTCCTAGTTGATCTACATAAGAGTCGGCCCTTCCTCATTATATGATTGCAAGAAGAGTTTGTGGTGCTATTTAGTCCAAGGCTAGTGCAGATGGTGTGAACAGTTTGGTCACGTGGGAAAATCCTCAGGGAGTTTAAAGACACAGACACCATTTTACCTTTAAACCAGCTCTGGGATGGCTCCTTGAACCCTCAGCCTCAAGCTCCCCAGGGGGGCAGTGAGGTTTTACTGAAAAGGGGGGAGAGAGAGAGAGAGAGAGAGAGAGAGAGAGAGAGAGAGAGAGAATGCTAGGGATAGGGCTTTTATTGGGGAACAAAAAATTCTGGGGAAAATGTCATCCAATGAAGGTCAAGGGGGGCAAAGTGGCAAAGTCAGGTGCGATGATTGGATCTTTGGAGCAGTGATGAGCCCCCCTCTGGCCCTTTTGGCATGCCCTGTGCGTGTAAGGAGGTGAGAGAGGGCTTCCTGTTGTGGTCTAAATGCCTCTGAAAAAGGTCAGTGTCTCTGCACGCTTCATACCCCAGTAGAGGAAACAGTAGCTATGGATCCCGATGGCGTCCTCAGACACCGGGCTGTACTGGGGTCACTTAAGAGTCTGGTTTTTCTTTGGCACTGTGGGCCACTTGGGCTGCCACAGTGGTTATAGATGCAAAGGGTGTCCACGCTGACAGACATGGTCTTGGCTGGATCAGGTTGAACTGTTTCAGCCCGAGCTGTATTTCTACAGCTTGTCGATCATCTTCTTGGTGATTCTCCTGGGCCCTGGGCCCGTGAGCTTGCAGATCTCCTTGGTGTCCGGGTAGTAGCAGTACAGCACCCTGAACTGGCAACCTGTGTCACGAAATAGGATGAAGTAGTGATTGGCGTCACACTTCTCCAGCTCCTCCAATATGGAGTTCTTGTGAGGCTCCTTCACCTTCCCAGCAGTGGGAGATGGCCTTGTGGATGATGGGCTTGTTGGACTTTCTACTGGGCTCCTTGAAGAGCTTGGGACCTGTGTACTCCACCACCTAGGCCAGGGAGGAAGCTGCCAACGCCGTTTCCCAGTCCTGGTCTGTTCTCCTGCTTGGGTTGACGGCAGGGTCCTCGCCAATGAAATCCTGTTCCACTTCTTCTATGTCTCCCACATCAGAGTCAGAATCTGGCCTCAGGCAACCCAGGGCTCCTTATAGGGGGTGCCAGAGCTTCTTGGGCCAACACATAACCTCCCCTCTGTGTCTGCATAAGCCCTGCCTAGGTGAAGGAAAAAGCCATTGGCAGACTGTCACTGAGACAAGGGATCCAATCTGCCAATGGCCAGAGCCCCCCCCCCCTTCATGCACTTCTGTAGCTTCTGCAGACTGCAGCCCCACTCTTCAGGGTCAGTGCTGGCAGCAAGTTCTGAGGACGATCGGGTGAAAGTGCTATTTAAGTCATGATGGCCCCTCGTTTTCTTCCGAGCAGCAAGTTGAGGGCCCTCCCTGGGCCTCCTGGGCACAATGCTCCAAGGTCTCCTTTCCCCTCGCTCATCCTCCTTGGTAATGGTCTGCTTCTTTTTGCTGGCCTCAGCACTGCTGGCAGCAGGGGCTCCAAGAATTATCTGTCAGGCTTATTCTCTAGGGCATCCACCTGCCTCTGGGGGACTGGATCAGTGCGCTTCACAGCGGATAGCCTGTGATCCACAACCGCCCTCATCTGCCACTGGCCCTGGTTCCACCCCCCCTCCACCCCCCCCCCAGCTCTGGCCAGTGGCTGGTCTCTGGGGGACTTGGCAGTGCATGGCAGGGAGGGGCTTATGTGGCCAGGGTAGTCTTGGAGGTGGCTTGATAGGGCATCCAAGGGCCATGCGTGGGGATGGAGGCAGGGAGCTCTGGCCCTCTCTTGCCATGCATTTGGCGGGAGATTGAGTCCTGGAGACTGGAGGAAGCGCGGGGATGAGTGTGGGATGGCGGTGGTCGCTCTGGCGCTGCATTGGGCTGGGGACTGCAGAGATGGCTGCTGACCAGTTGCCATCCAGGGTCAGGGCGGCTGCAGGGTCAAGCGGTGGTCCCAGAGGGGAGGCGGCTGCGGGCGGGGCGGGGTCTTCCGGGAGGATGGAACCTTGGGATGGGCGCCCACCAGCGGTAGACATCAGGAGCGGGCACTATGGGAACCGGAACACTGTGGTCCTTGGTGATCAGTGAGCAGTTGGAGCAGGAGGACGTCGCTGAGGCAGCTGCTGACCAGAGCGATACTCGTGATACTCAGGATACTCACGGGTTAACTTGACTTTTCCTTCTTGGTTTTCGGGTCTTCACAATCGTCTTTCCCACTGGGATCTTTTTGTAAGTGTTGTGACATTTCCTGAAATTTCATTCTGATGAGTACCTAGGTAAAGAAACTAACAAGTGCTGTTCCCTTTTTACTTTTTCTTTACCCACTTCACCTCATCTAGGCCTTGGTTGGTGACTACTTTCGGGAGGGGAGAGGGGTCTAAAGGTGCAGGGACACTCTCCTTGCCTTTATTTCTGAGTGCCCCCTCTGTTGCATCTCTATCCTACCTCTTCTCTGTCCTTTCCTTATTACTGTCCCTTCTGTTTCCATTCACCATTTTTCAACCATGACCTTAGCACACAAAGTTAGGGTGTAAATTGGAATTGATAAGCTGGGAGATCCCAACTGCTACAAGGAGAGTATGTCCCTGTGAGTATGTGGCCAGGATACCCCAAGACCCTGTGGGTGATAAAAATCTGGTGTTCCAAAGGTCGCCCCCCTTCTGTGGAAACCAAGTGGACCAGGACTGTCCTTTTCTTTGAGTCAGACAGGTGCTGGTTTATTTCACTTTTTCACTACTGTCCCTGCCTTGGAGACCAAGGAGAGGGTTCCACACTGAGTCATTTGGATCTTTGACATCCACTGAGTTCTTTGGATCTTTGGGGGGAAGGGAGGAGTGTTAGGTGTTTTGTGAATATTCCAAGACCATTTCTAAACAGCAGGCAGCTTTTGTTCTATATCAGTTTTGTTCTTTTCTTCTTTGGGTTCACTTCACCTCCTTATTGAGTTTGGGTGTAGGGGCCTCCCTCTTCATGAAAAATAATTCAAAATTAGATGTGAAGGTGAGTATTTAGGATGAGTAAATAAATCACAGCACATTATACATGTGTGTCTTTGAGATTTAGATCCTTTTCCCTGCAGTGAGTTCTTTAAGCAGTTTGCCAGAAATGCCAACTTAGAAATGCTACTTCATTCTTACAACTGTGCAAGTGAGGAACAGTGACACTTAAGCCTCATTAGGTTGACAATACCTATAGCTCTGGTCTCATGATTTTGATAAAACCTTTCAGACTGAATTTGAAGAAAGCCCGATGGGCCCAGGTAGAAAAGTTTCAGCCCCCAAGTTGGCAGGATATTGAAGTTTAGCTGAGTTGAAGAATCACTATTCAGTGAACGTAGGGTAACACCAGCCCACTCCACCTCCGGAAAATAGAACAACTTCTCAATTATCATCCCCTTCACCTCCCACCTGCAAAAGTCCTTGACCTAGGAATGTGGGCCTTTACAACTGCTCTTGGTCCCAGGGGGTTAGTACTACCGTTGAACAAAGATGATTCCCAGAAGGGATTCTGGAAGAATTCTGATGCTCGTCCATCATAATTTATCACCATTCACTCTGAAAATTTAGCAGGGTCTCACTTTATGCTAGACAGACTCCCTGTAGAAGCTTTCCATTTAATGAGTGGCAGAATACAATAACAAATACTAGAGCCAAAGGAATGATTATTTTCAATGGAGGGAATGAAGTGATATTTTTGTGTGAGCTTGAAAGTGAAAGGTAACTTTAATAAGCACAGAAGTGGGGAGGCTTTCTGCACAGAATTGCTGGTTATCTCTAATGTCTACCAGGATCTCACTGCTTTGACAGTGCAGCCATGTGCTCTGAGCCATTGAGGAATCTGAAAGAAAGCTCTGTAGGTGGCCAGAATGTGCAGGTGTCTCAAATCAAGCCAGAACCACTTGATTTGAGACAACAAGTCACAGACAATATCTCTGAAGAGTAGTTGGTTTGCTGTTTCTTTTTAATTTCCCACTCACTTTCATCATGGTGATGAGCCACACACATAAAGATAATTCATGTGTGTAAAGAATCCAGGGGATTGATAAAGGTTGGGAGCACATTCTGGTCTTTTCTGTGGAAAGTGGTATGTGTTTTATTAATTGTCTTTATTATTACGTGATAAGGAAATGAGCCACCTTGCTCATAGAGCAGATATTCAGCAATAATGCCTCCCTTGATAAGAGTTTTATTTTTCTTGAAGAAAGTTTCAGGATGTATTGCTGAGAAAGTTTTCAAATGTCACAGTCTTCCTTTTTATTTTATTTGTTGTGGTGTTACATATTGAACCAGGGCTTCAGGCATGCTAGGCAAGCACTCTACCACTGAACTACAGTCTAGTCCCATAGTCTTCCTTTGAAAGGAAGAGGTAGGAACTAATTAACATGTTTATAGAAGTGTTAGGGAAGGGTAAGTTCAGTTTCAACTTCAGGGTGTATGCAGACAGAACCTTCCATAATTTTACTTACAATATATTTCTCTAATATTCATTCAGTACCACCATGATGTCACATCTGTGCTTAGCATGTTAGAATGAATGGCTGGCTTCCACAGGACATTCAGGGGACTTTTGGATTGGTTGAGCCTTGCTGGAGAGAAATGGGAAGGAGAGTGATGGAGCTTACGGGGATGATCTTGAGATAGCCCAGAGTAGATCTGAAGGTAGACTAAAAAAAGAAAAACAAGTTTTTATTATGGGAAATTTCAAACAGTCATGAAAGTAGGCCCAAGAGTATTTGAACTATGTGTATACAACCTCAGTTTCAAAAATTATCAACACCTGTACAGTCTTTTATCTCTACTACCATTATACTTAATAATCCTTAAAAGCAATTATACACAATACATCAACATGGCTGTGTTCCTAAAACATTCTTTATTTATAAAAATAGGCAGCTGCCCTTTTTAACCTTGAATTCAAGGATGGATAGTGTTAGGTTGTATGTTTAGGTGTGTGGTTCCTGTTCATTTTAGAGTTGACTGAAATAAGGTTTGAGGTTCATCCCTCACATTATGGATATCTGTTATTTCAACACCATTTATTGAAAGACCACGGAAGTACTTTGGCATCTCTGTCAGAAATCGGTTGACTGGGATCCAAGGTGGCAGAGTAGAGGAGATCCTGTTTCTAGCTTCTCTGTGCCTGAATCAGAGAAAGCTATCAGGTGGCTTCTCCTCCTCCGGGTCTTGCCTTGGGGAAACACAACATCTCAGCGCATGTGACAGGACTCCATACAGCGGATTTTCGCAGAATCCACCAGAGCTGTGAACACCAAGCAGAACTCTGTGTTCAGGTGAGACTCCAGGCTCCGGTCCCAAAGCCCACAGTTTGAGCACAGGTGCCACTCTCAAGTGGGGGAGCAGAGACACCAACTCAGCACCTCGGCGGAGTGGCAGACCTCCAGAGGATGCTCTGCTATCACGCAGGTCCCCAGACCACATTCTAGGCACAGCACAAGAACATCCCAGCTCCCCCCACCTCACCAGACACCCCAACTGGGAAAAGGACTGACTCGACCTTTCTCACCATCTTTGGTGGGTGTGGTTACCAGCCAGATCTGTGACTGAACAGGTACCTGGGTTCCAAATCCCCTCCCCCAGCTGTAATAACTCAGTATAGAAACGATCAGCACAAAATCAGCTCTCAGTTGAACAGGAGAGCAGTGCCACCAGGAAGCTGCCCACCTGGTACGATTCTAAGGTGGAGGGCGTGAGGTCCCCCAGCTGAGACCTGATAAGCAATAGAGAGAAGGGGGCTAAAACCTTAGGAGCAACTCAGAGAGACCAAGATTAGGGAAGCCAAGATAAGACAGGAAGAGCTTCAGTCTTCTCACACTGGTTACCTACACCACCCTGAGGGCAGAGAACCAAGCTTGGAATAGACAACTCCACCTACTGAAAGAAAAGAGAAGAAAAGGGAACTCTGAGAGTATTTTGTTGTTTGTTTGTTTGTTTTGTTTTTTGTTTTCTTCTTTTCCATTTTATCCTCTTTCTTTCGCCCCTACCCCTCCTTCTCTGGTCCCCACAACCCCACAACCAAGAACTTTGCATGAAATAGAACTGAGTGACCATAATAATATAATATAAAGGAATTGCATAAGCCATCCCTCTTTTTTTATTTCTCTCTTTTTTCTCTTTTTTGCTTCCTTTTTATTTTCTTCCTCCCTCTCTTTCTCTTTCAACCTCCTAATTTTTACTATTTTTACTTCTTGTAATTTTCTAAACACATATATGTGTTTGTTTTTATGCATTCTACTGTCCTCCCACATACTTGTCTCCCCTAAATTACCTCCTGTCTATTCCCCTGCTACTAACCTTCTTGATTAGAGTTCTCCTCCAAATTTCTTAAGTTTTATTAATCCATTGCCCTTACATCTTTCGCCCTTAACATAATGTCAGATACCTGACCTCCAGTTCTCTGTCCACCACCAGAAGAAAGTGTACATCTTCTATGAAACTACTGATTATATTTTAAATTATAATTGAATCTAACATTACTAGACATTGAGACTATAAATGTCTTAATAGCAGTAATTTACACATAAGTGATGTATTGTTGATATTGGGAACTGTCAACATTGTCCTTCCCCACAAAGAAGGGATCTTAGAATATACAAGAGCACTACAAATCTATAGGGTAAAAAGAATAACACTCCAGTCCCATAGAGCAGGAAAGAAATACCAGCAACATGAAAAGTCAAGGGAAGAAAATACCACAAACAATTGAAGACAATGCATCATTAGAAGAATTATCAGAAACAGCAGAAAAAAATGACAGAGAAAGATTTCAGGATTTACATTATTCAGATATTTTGGAATCTTGAAAAAGACATTAGACAACAAATACAGACAGTGAAAGATCACTTTAACAATGAGCTACATAAACAAATCCAAGAAGCAGAAGATAACATCTACAGGGAGATTGAGGATATATATATATATATATATATATATATATATATATATATATTTTTTTTTTTTAACAGAAATCCTTGAAATGAAAGAAATAATGAACCAAATTTAAAACACAAATGAGAGCATCACCAGCAGAGTATACAACTTAGAAGATAGGACATCAGACCACAAAGACAAAGTATATCATCTTGAAAAGAATGTAGACAAGCACAGCAAAAATGATAAGAAACCACAAGCAGAAAATCCAAGAAATATCGCATAGCATAAAAAGACCAAATTTAAGAGTCATTGAGATAGAGGAAGGCACAGAGGTTCAATCCAAAGGAATGAGCAATCTATTCAATGAAATAGTATCAGAAATACTTCCAGACATGAAGGATAGAATGGAAATCCAAATCCAAGAAGCCTACAAGACACCAAATGTGCAAAATCACAACAGACCCACACCAAGACACATTATTATGAAAATGCTCAATATACAGAAATAGGAGAGAATTTTAAAAGCCGCAAGCAAACAGAATCAGATTACTTATAGGGGTAAACCAATTAGGATAACGGCAGATTTTTCAACACATTCCCTGAGAGCTAGAAGATCCTGGAACAACATATTTCAAACTGGAAAGATAATGGGTTCCAACCAAGAATCTTGTATCCAGCCAAACTAAGCTTCAGATTTTAAGATGAAATAAAACTTTCCATGATAAACAAAAGTTAAAAGAATTTACAGCTAGAAAACCGACACTAAAACACATCCTTGGCAAACTATTTCATGAAGAGAAAATGAAAAACATTGATAACCGGCAGAAGGAGGTAGTACACTAAAAGAAAAACTAATCAAAGAGGAAACCAAGTCACATTAAGTAATAAAAATAAACAAATATGACTGGAAATACAGACCATATCTCAATAGTCACCCTAAACATTAATGGCTGAAACTCACCAATCAAAAGACATAGGCTAGCAGATTAGATTTTTAAAAAAGATCCAAGAATATAATGCCTACAGGATACTCATTTGATAGAAAAAGACATACACAGACTGAAGGTGAAAAGTTGGGAAAATCATACCACTCACATATAGTGAGGAAGCAATAGGGGTCTCCAAACTCATATCAAATAAAGTAGACTTCAACCAAAGCTAATCAAAAGGGATAAAGTTGGACGTTCCATACTGTTCAAGGGAACCATACATCAACAATACATAACAATCATAAATATATATGCCACAAACAATGGTGCAGCTATGCTCATCAAACTCCTCTCAAGTTCAAGAGTCAAATTGACCTCCCAGCACAATAATCTTGGGTGATTTTAACCCACCTCTCTCACCACTAGAGAGATCTTCCAAACAAAAGTTAAATAAACTTCAAGAAATAGTAAATGAATTCAACAAAGTAGCAGGATATAAAGTCAACACCCATAAATCAAAAGCATTTGTGTATATCAGTCACAAATCCTCTTAGCAGGAAATGAGGAAAACTCCCCATTCACAATATCCTGAAAAAAAAAATAAGATACCTGAGAATCAACAAAAGAGGTGAAATAACTATACAATGAAATCAACAGAACCCTACAGGGACACAGCCACATCAATGTTTATAGCAGCACAATTCACAATAGCTAAACTGTGGAGCCAACCTAGATGTCCTTCAGTGGATGAATGGATAAAAAAAGTGGCATTTATACACAATGGAAAACTACTCAGCCTGATAAAAGAACAAAATTATGGCATTTGCAGGTAAATGGATGGTGTTGGAGAAGATAATGCTAAATGAAGTCAGCCAATTCCAAAAAAAAACAATGTCAAATGTTTTCTCTGCTATAAGTGGGGTGACTTATAGTTGAGTTGGGAGGAACAGCATGGGAGGATGAGATTAATTCTAGGGAGGGGTGGGAGGGAAAGAGAGGGGGAAGGGGATTAGCAAGGATGGTGGAATGTGATGGACATCATTATACAAAGTACATATATGAAGACTTGAAATGGGTGTCAACATACCTTATATACAAACAGAGATATGAAAAATTGTGGTATATATGTGTATTACGAATTGTAATGCAAAAAAATAGAACATATATAATGGCATAAACTGACATGAACGTACTTTATATCCAGAGATACAAAAAATTGTGCTCTGTATGTGTAATAAGAATTGAAATGCATTCCAGTGTTGTCATGTATTTAAAAAATTAAATGAATTTATAAAAAAAGAAATAGCTTCACTAAATACAAGAGAGTCTACTTTGAATTCTATTTTATTCTGTTGATCTGCATGTCTCTTCCCAGGCCAAAAGCACACTGGCTTGAATCCTGTAGCTCTACAGTGAATTGTGAAGTCAAGTAGTCTAGATTCTCTAAAATTTCTTTGGCTCTCCTATATCTTTAACATTTTCATATAAATTTTAGAATCAACTTGTTAATTTCTGCATAAAAACATGCAGGGTTCTTCCAAAATCCTATATATTCAGCAATAAAAGAGAATAAAATCATGGCATTTTCAGATAAATGGATGGTGTTGGAGAAGATAATGCTCAGTGAAGCTATGCAAGCCCAAAGGAACAAATGCCAAATGTTCACTCTGATATAAGGAGGTGGATTCATAGTGGGGTAGGGAGGGGGAACAAGGGAGGACTCTGGAGCAGAGGGGTGGGAGGGGAAGGGAGAGAACATGGGGTTAGAAATGATGGTGGAATGAGAAGGTCATCATTATGCCAAATACATGTATGAAGACACTAATTGGTATGAATATACTTTGTATATGACTAGAGATGTGAACTATTGTGCTCTACATGTGTAATATGAATTGTAATGCATTCCACTGTCATAAGTACATAAAAATGTGTTTTATAAGAGATCAATAAATGAGATGCTTTTTATGTTAGAAATGCAAAATAATAGCTTTTTGTAATATGTAAGTAATCTCAAAGTCTAAAAATTATTCCAAGTACAATAACATGTGGTATATGTTTTTGTCATTTTACCCTTCTTACATACTAACATTTCTGTTGTAAGGACCGAGCTCCTTTGGAACATTTCAGCAATCATTAATGGCAAAAGCAGCTGCCACCCATAAGTTCAGAAAATGGAGATTTCCAGCAAGATGTCTATACTGTGAACGCATTTTCATATTTAGAGGTCTTAAATGCGAAGAGGTAAGATCTTTTGGAATCACAATTTTTTCTTTTGCTATCTACTTTTTTGTTATGATTTTACTTATTTAGAGATGTGTGTGTCCACACACAAACACACATTTAAATATATATAAATTTGTTGTTTGTACTCCTGGGAACTAAATTCAGGGTCTTGCACATGCCATATTTTTAGAGAGAGAGAGAGAAGAGAAAGAGAGAAGGAGAGGGGGAGAGAGAGAGAGAGAGAAGGAGAGAGAGAGATTTTTTTAATATTTATTTTTCAGTTTTTGGTAGACACAATATCTTCTTTTAAATTTTATTTTTATGTAGTGCTGAGGATCGAACCCAGCACCCCTCGCACACCAGGCAAGAGTACTACCGCTTGAGCCACATCCCCAGCCCATCTACCCTTTCTTAAAATTGTGTTTTGAAATGGGTTCTTGCTAGATTGGTCTGGCCTTCAACTTGTGAAATTCCTGTTTCAACCCATCAAGTAGCTGGAATCATGGGCATATGCCATCACACCTGGCTTGCCAGTACATGTTTAATAAAGTCCCACAGTTTATTTCTATAATTTTCTTCTTTGTTTTCCTGTTAAATGTAATTCACAAACCACAAATCGTACTTTTTAACATATTTTTGTCGTTATTAGTCGGCCTGTATTTTGCTTAGTTGTGAATAATTTTAAGGTGAGTCAATCAGTTTTCAAATATCATTTTCTTATAGTGTCTTCTTGTCTGCCATAAAAAATGCATGGCAAACTTAACCATCCTTTGCGGACATCGGAAACTTCGGGGGAAAATGCACTTATTTGGAGCAGAATTGTCCTGTGTTGCCAAAAAGGAGCCAGATGGCATTCCTTTCATAATCAAAATGTGTACTTTAGAAATTGAAAAGACTGCCTTGTGTTTACAAGTATGTTGTTTACTCTTAAAACTCTAAAAACATAAATGCCTTTTTGATTTGTCTTAATGAAAAAGAGACTTTAAGAAAATCAGCACTCTCCATTTGTAATAACTAAATTTATTCACATTTATTTGGAAAATGTTAATTTATTTGACTTCAACTTGTATTTTTTAAATACTAATAAAATTGAAGTAGATACATCAACTCTGTCTAGATGTCTGCATTTAGCCCTTTGTACTAAAGTAAAATATTGCATTCTGTTTTTCTTTTCTCTTCAAGGGAATTTATCGAGTGAGTGGCAACAAGGCAAAAATGGCAATACTGTGTCGAGCTCTGGAAAACGGAAGGCATTTAGTAGATCTCTCCGAATTTTCTTCACACGATATCTGTGAAGTGTTAAAATTTTACCTTCAGCAGGTTAAAGTTTTATTCTAAACCTACCATCAAATGCAAAGAGCAAAAATATTTTATATTTCATATTTTTCATTGGTATAGACTATGTCATCATCCCCCTCATTATTCTAAGATTTTATAATGATGTACTTTGATGTGGATATATTTCCATCCAGTATTCTGGCCACTCCATGAGCTCCGTCAGTTGTGAGCACTTTAGTTCTTGGAACTTTTCTTGATTTTTATTGCCATTCTCCCACCCCTGTACTTGAAGCTCTTGTTTGGAGATGTGTGTGTGTACACATACACAAACACACATATAAATATTTATAAATTTGTTATTTGTACTCATGGGGATTAACAATTCAGGGTCTTGCACTTGCTTGGCAAGCATACTTGTTCTCCAGTTCCCTTACCTTTTCTTTATTGTTCTTTTTTTCTTCAAAAACTTTCTAAGACATTTCCTTGTCTTTTTCTTCTTGAATAAGTAAATTACTCCATTTGTGAAATCATGCTTTAATATTCAAGAAGTCTGATTTTCTATTCTTTTGATAACATTTTTTAAATGATTATATGATGCTCTTTTATTGTGGATATTCACAGATTTTTCTCATTAAGGGTTCTTTTCTCTATTTGACCTCTAACCTTTGTAGAAATACAATGTGACCCTCATATATAACATTAAATTTTCTATAGCAACATAAAAATTAAAAATAAAGTGAAGCGAATTTTAATATATCATTTAACATTTTGAATATCTAGTTTTTCAAATTATGAGGTATTTTGTTTATTTATTTATTTGTATTGCAGCTCTTCTTCTTTGAAATATGGTATCTATTTTTCATTTAGAGCACATCTCAATTTAGATCAGTTGCATTTCCAGTGCTCTTTCACCATATCTGACTAGTTGCCAGCATATTGACAGCATCATTTTACACCTTCAATTTGTTCTTTATCTACCCATTTTGATTTTTGTCTTTCATGGTGTCTAGTTACATGAGTTTGGGCTTGAAATCACTTTGGAAGCACTTGAACACACATCAAGTCTTTTTAAAAACTTTGAACTTTACTATAAAGTGGTCTAGGTGGACTGTTTGGTATATGCCTAACTACATGTCTCTAGTTCCCTGTTCTGGCACTGGTGTGGTCCTCCTGGGATGGCATTTTTGTTAATTTTGATGGACACAATAATTTTAATTAATTTATTTATTTTTATGTGGTGCTGAGGATCAAACCTAGCGCCTCACACATGCCAGATGAGTGCACTACCACTGAGCCACAACCCCAGTCCCCCAGGAAAGGGTTTTTTCCTTGCCTAGAGATACAGTACCAATACTGTGGGAGCCAGGGTTACTAAGACTGTAGGATCTGTGCTTTCAGTGTGCATATAGCCAACATATCCCCATTTGAAGACAGTTACTTCTCTGTTCCTTATGTTTGGCATTGCCTCGATTCAGAGAGCCTCTGTATCCCATTGCCCAGAGAAAAATGTTCCAGAGTTTTAGAAAGGAGATTGCCCTAGTACATGGAGTGGAGACAGGATTCTATAGAGAGCTAAGCTTTCTCAGCTGGCCCACCTGCAACCTAAGCCAAGATCAGAGGACCTGGTAGTGATTGTCCACATCCCTTTAGGATTCTGAAAATCATGTTGAGTGACAAAGGGTCAGTTCTCTTGGAAATGCTGCATCAGGACTTATTCATCTGCTCTTCTACTTGTGAATTGTTGCTTTTGGTTTTCTCTATTTTCCTAGTCCTTATGAGCCTACTGTATTTTAGTGGAATTGCAGGAGGGAAAGAAATTAAGTATAAATTGCTGGATTTACAATGTTAGCCCAGGAAAGCACTGATAACCCTTTAATCACATTCTACAGACCCCTCAACTGAGAAATGGAGGCTGATACCTTTGAATGACTGGAAGTCTCATAATGTGTCATCCTTAACCTTGTTTAGTCAGTCAGGGAGAGGAGATGAATTGGGTCCAATACAATAAACTTGCATTCTGTTGAGGAATTTTGTATGTCTAAGACTTTCATTTGTGAAAGTGTGCTCAATTCTTGCAATAGTGTTAGAGAGTAGCCTTTATCTGACTCATTGACCTAAAGCTCCAAGAGGTGATGTGACTTGCCTCAGATCCCAGAGTGGTGAAGATAGAAACTGATCACAAGGCAACACCTTAACTTCCCACAGATATTATAGGACATCAGGTAGCTAACTGTTCACTGAATTTTCTATTGTAGATCAGTAGAAACATTGAAATTCATTATGGCAGTGGATATTTGTTGTAAGAACTACTTCTTTTGATCTATTCATGGCAAATCAGCCTGTTTTAAAGTTTCATGAGATGTTGACAGTATGTTTTTGTAGGTCATATTATCTTGTGCTGATCTTCATTCTTGCCCAAGTAAAATCTGTGCCCTTTAGCACTTGGATATTTTTACCCCTTACTCATAAAATCCGTGGGTTTCTGATTCATTTTATAGATTTTGTTCACTATTCTATGTTTGTTCCAGTAAAACAGCTGAAGATTATGCTATTTGGGGGGCAGATGTGAATATAATGTGTTTAGGATAG
Source organism: Spermophilus citellus (assembly GCF_964194105.1). NCBI lineage: Eukaryota > Metazoa > Chordata > Mammalia > Rodentia > Sciuridae > Spermophilus > Spermophilus citellus. The sequence goes on along the minus strand of NC_138191.1, from coordinate 50,327,136 downwards.
AGATGAAGAGTTTTAAAATCCCATAATGAAGCTTAAAGCTTAAACTTCATTTAAAGTTTAGAATTTCACTCATTATCTATTAATTTGTTATTAACATAAATATAATTTATAGTCAAGATTTTGACTTGCTTTCTAAGTCACTTCTCTACCAAACATATATATTTTATTTTATGGGCAGGGATGAAGCTGAGTACTAGAGTGCTTGCATAGCATGCTTGAGGTCCTAGCTTCAATCTCCAGTACTGAAAAAGATATCAATAAATACAGATTGACTTTAGAAAATTTTGTTAATCTAAAGGGACATGCTAAATTATTTGAGCAATTCTCACTTATAGTTGATTTAACAAAGAAAACAGGCAGAAGATTTTTTCAAAATATTTATTTTTTGGTTGTAGCAAGATGCAATACCTTTATTTTGTTTATTAATTTTTATGTGGTGCTGAGGATCAAACCCAGGTCCCCGCATGTGCTAGGCAAACACTCTACCTCTGAGCCACAACCTCAACCCAAAGGTATTTTAATATAATTTTGTTTCTTTAGCTACCAGAACCATTGGTTTTATTCCAATGGTACCAGGAATTTATGGAGCTTGCAAATGTCATCCAACATATTAACCAAGAACAGGACACCAAAAGGGACAACTCTGAAGACAACACATCTCCAAATATGTGTACGGAAATCAACCAAATTATTCTCAAAACCAAGGACCTTCTAAGAAAATTGCCACCGTCCAATTTCAACACTCTACATTACCTTATCATCCATCTTAGGAGGTAAGAATTTTTATACCATCTTAGCCATTTTTAATTGAACAGGGCAATAGTATTCAGTACATTTATATTGTTGTGTTATGATTTTCAAAATGATTTTTAGGATGTTTTTATTATGTGTTGGGAGAGGGAGACATTGAATACATGTTCATGCAGCAAACATGGTTCCCTCAGGTGCTTCCTGTGTGTGAGACTCTGGCTGGGGAAACTAGGATGGAAGTATAGGGTTTCTGCTATTTGTGGGCTTATCCTCTTGGGGTACAGATCTGTATATAACCACAGTTCACCATCATCCTTTTCTAGTAGCTGTGCACAGCTTGTAGGCATGCAGAGGAAGTTTTGGGGGTAGGAATAGAGCAGAAGAGGCAAAAGGCCTTGTGTCTGATTTCAAGAACTGAGTGGTGATTTGGTAGTGAACGTGCAGAAGAGCATACGAGGCAGAGAGAAACAGACACGGAGACACAAGAAAGCATTTTGCATTTAGAAAATTTGATTTCATTAGGCTACAATATAGCGAGCAGTAGCAGGAACGGTGCTACCCTTCCTAGAGACTTGATAAAACATTTTACCTACCTGGCAGATTAGTTGACCATGTTGTTTCTATACCCACTAAAGAACTTGGAATCAGGAATTTCACATATTCAGATTTGCCTGCTAGACCTTTCTGACAACAATTAAGATCTCCTTTTTAAATTTTTTTTAAATTTATTTTTTCTGGCTGGAATTTTGGCTCAGCAGTAGAGCATGTGCAAGGCCCTGGGTTTGAACCTCAGCCCCACATACAAATAAATAAATAAAATAAAAAAAAATAAAAAAAAATTTAGTAGTTCAAATCAGTTATACATGACAGCAGAATGCTTTTAAATCCATTGTACACAAATGGAGCACAAATTTTCTTTTCTCTGTACATGATGTAGAGTCATACCACGTGTGCCATCATACATGTACTTAGGGTAATGATGTTTGTCTCATTCCACTATGTTTCCTACCCCGTACCCCTCCTCTTCCTTCCCTCTCCTGAGCCCAACCAATGTTCCTCCATCCCCAGAGACCCAATTATGTATCAACATTTATTTATCAGAGAGAATTTTGGCCTTTGATTTTGGGGGATTGGCTTACTTCATGATATTCACCAACTCCATCCTTTTACCTATAAATGCCATTATTTTATTCTCTTGTGATTCTGAGTAATAGTCCATTGTGTATATATACCACAGTTTTTTTTAACTATTCATATCTTGAAGGGCTTCAAATTATTCCATGAAATAGAAAAGGAGGAAACCCTTCCAAACTCATTCTGTGAAGCTAGTGTCACCCTGATACTGAAACCAGCCAGAGACACATCAAGGAAAGAAAATTTCAGATCCATATCTACCTGATGAACATAGATGCAAAAATTCTCAATAAAATTCTGGCAAATCACATACAAAAACATATAAAAAAAAACAATGCACCATGATCAAGTTGTGTATTCCAGGGTTTCAAGGTTGGTTCAACATACAGAAATCAATAAATGTAATTCATCACATCAATAAACTTAAAGAGAAGAAACCTATGATTATACCAATTGATGCAGAGAAAGCATTTGACAAAATACAGTACCTTTTCATGTTCAAAATATTAGAAAAAGTAGGGGTAGTAGCAATATACCTCAACATAGTGAAAGCTCTCTATGCTAAACCTAAGGCTAACATCATTCGAAATGAAGAAAAATTGGAAGCATTCCATCTAAAAATTGTTCAACATAATGCTTGCCACTCTAGCCAGAGCAATTAGATGAAAGAAATTCAAGGGAATACAAATAGGAAAAGAAGAACTTAAATTACCATTCCTTGCCAACGACATAATTTTATACTTGGAGGATCAAAAAAACTCCACAAGAAAACTTCTAGAATAATAAATGAATTTGGCAAAGTAGCAGGATATAAAATTAATACCCATAAATCAAATGCATTTCTATACATCAGTGATGAATCCTCTGAAAGACAAATAGCAAAACTACCCCATTCACTATATATATATATATATATATATATATATATATATATATATATATATATATATATATCACAGCTTTTTCACCCATAGATGAATCTAGTATCATCCTGATAGCTAAACCAGGCAGAGAGAGATTTCTTTGGATAGTCATAGAAATAACAAGCTGAGAGTGTTTGAAGTAAAACCAGAACATTGATAGTGGCAACAGAACAGAGAGATGTTCAGGAGAGAGAATCATCTAGGCTAGAAAACTAGCTGTGGGCAGCTGGGAGTGTGTCTAGTGATAGAACACTTGCCTAGCACATGTGAGACACTGGGTTTGATACTCAGCACTGCATAAGAATAAATAAATAAATAAAATAAAGGTATTGTGTCCATGTCTAGGTAAAAATTATTTTTTTAAAAAAGAAAACTAACTGGGAAGTGAGAGAGAAATTGACAGTGCCAGTTTCCAGTATAAGAAATGGGGAGTATATCCGACATACATTGATAGAGCAATTTTTAGAGGTGTTTTTCTTCCTTCTGTTACTGAGTTCAGTAGTTCCTTCTACTTACATGCATTTTATCCTAATATAGTACTCTGAAACTCAGTTTGGTGTGTGGTAAGTATCATAATGAAACAAAGGATTCTTTCCCTAGACCTACCTAACTTGACCCTTGACAAATGTTTTGTAGACTTCTATAGCCCGAGTTATCTCCAAACTTCTCAATTCATAGTAAACTACCATTAAGGACCTCTATTAGGCAAATCTCATACACTTTATGTGTTCTTCTTTTCAGGGTTGTAGACCATTCTGAAGAGAACCTGATGAACTCAAAAAACTTGGGGGTGGTATTTGGACCCTGTCTCATGAGGCCCAGGCCTACAACCACTCCTTGTACCATCTCCTCCTCTCTTGTTGCCTATGCCAATCAGGCCCTGTTGGTAGACTTCATCATTACCAATGCACAGATGATCTTCGATGGGTCCCTAGAGCCACAAAATGTTTCATCTAATACTGACGTTGTTGCACCTCGGGTGGATATAAGCCCTCCTTCCAAACCCATAATATCAACAGAACATTCCACAAAGTCACAATATTTTTCTACAAAGCAAGTGAGTTTTGACCATTTCAGAATTGGATTAAATTTGTGATGTTTATGTTAACAAGTTAATAATCTTTGAACTGTTTGAGATGTGTTTTGCTTTTAGTTTAAAACTTTTCTTGTATCAATAGGATATTCACACTGCAGATATTGAAATTAAAAATTATGAATTGGCTACATCATTTGAGGAATCAGAATGCAAGCAAAATGCATTGGAAAAAAGGGATGCATATCTCATTGGTGAGTGGTCATGTAACATATATCTTTGCATATTTCAAACCTTGCCAAGAAGTCATGATTAAAAACCAAGGTGAGGGCTGGGCTTGTAGCTCAGTGGTAAAACATTTGCCTCGGCATGTGTGAGGCCATGAGTTGGATCCTCAGTACCATATAAAACAAATAAATGAAGATAAAAATATTGTGTCCATCTACAATACTCATCCTTTAAAAAAAAGGTTAGTTTAGTTGAGGTAAGTTCAAACTTCAAGGTTTTATTATTTAACTTTTCTAGCCATTGAGAAAGTTTAGTGAATGTCATTTAAATGAATGTCATGGGTTTTTTTCTTCCTTGTAAAAAGATATCTTGAAATTCATAAATTATTTTTGTTCACTTTCTGAGATTTGTTTTCACCTTTACTTCTTTGTCATCAATTAAAGTCAAAACAGAAAAAAAGCTGGACTCCTGAAACTCAAAAAAAAATAGACTCCTAAAGTTTTTTGATGTCCCTTTACCTGTGGCCTATCTTTAGCACATTAAGCACACATGTCTTCCATTTTCTTGGCTCCAGTCTTTTTGTTCTCTGTTTTTTGATCGTTTTATTTCAGTGAATGGTTTCTGGTAAGGGGGTTGAAAACCTTTCATTCCTTACTGCTTTAGTAGAGCTGAATCTGAATAGTCACAAATGTTAATTTATGACATACATAGTCATAAATGTTAAATTTGATATATTAAATTAATGAAATATCAATGAGTGTAGCCTGAAAAAGTCTGAAAACAAAGACAGTCCATTACCTCTCTGCAAAGAAAAGCACTGGACTCACTTATTCCATTTATCTGATTTGATCTTATTAGCACTTCTGTGCTATGAATCTTGGCCTCATTTAAGCCATAGCTAACAGTCTGAAGAAGGTAAATAATGCCAAGTGTCATGTCCCTAAATTATTGTTGATTCAGGATTTGAACCTCATCCTGTCTCATTCCTAAATGGAACCTTGTTTCACTGTCCAATGAAATTTGATTCCCAGATAGGTATACTAATAACAATAAATAATTTAAAAATATTTGAAATTTTTATTACATACCAGGTAATTCTGAACCTTTTCTTTAGAAGATCATTAACACCACATGCCAACATATCTCCACATAGGAGTTTGTCTTGACAGAAGAAGGCAGGTAGGGCTAGTGCACTAGGCTTGCCCAGGGCAGTACTGGAGCAGGAGCTGCGACATCACCCAGGCAGCTAGAAGTGGTGCTAGAAGTTCTGCAGGACTGTAAATATGTTCTGGTGGTTGCCATCCAACCACAATGGCTCAGCTCCCTTCTATCAATGTGGAGAAGGGTCCAGGACAGCAAATCACATGAGCACTGCCTGGGAAGCAGGAAAGAGAGGCCAGAAGCCTCAGGTGAAGAAGGATGTCAGATGAGATGATGACCTGCGATCATCATCAAGTGATGCTGCTGTGCACCTGTCTGCAAACCACTGCCCAAGGATATGGGAGAAGGACCAGGTGGCAGGGATGAGGAATGTGGGCTATGAACAGGGCTGTTGGAAAGCCATCAGACCAGTGGCAAGGCACACAGTTGTCTGATGTTTCTCTGCAGGGAGATGAGGATCATGGCCAGATGGCTGCACCTTTCTAGCAACAGGAGCTTCTGGGGTACATGCAGCAAAGAGAGAGTGGGAGATGCTAGGGTTATAGGTGAGAAAACGGACCTTGGGACCAGACTAGAGGAGAAAGAGAAGGAGGTAAATCTGGAGTCTCCAGGACCAGTAGCACAATGGCAATTTTGACAGCTCTTCAACCTTCCTTTGTCCAGAGGATATTGCCATGTATTAGTGGATCAGCTGGGAGAGCATCCAAGTCCTCTCTGGTGTGTTGCCCTCAGTATGGACAGAATGTAGCTGGAAAGCAGATTAAGTGACAGGCAAAGTCCTTGGGATTCAGGACAAGGCGTTTGTTGGTGTAAAGAATAGTGTTACTGTTCTAGAGTTACCATTGTCTGCCTGTTGAAATCAGGAAAATCTTAACACAGAAAATATTGATTCATGGGTAGTACACTAAAACAAGTTATTACAGGAAGTGTTTTTTTTTTAACTTTATGTGCTTTGTGACTATTTGTTCTATTAAGATGAATCTTAAAAAGCAATGCTTTAATTAAAAATGTGCCTTTAATATTGTATGGATTTTTAATTCCTCTGCATAGATGACTGAGAAAATAATGTTGGAAAAGATATGTAAGACTCTGTTGTTTGAGAGAATGCCCATTCATAAATAACCACACTTCCTTATTAACCAAGCTTCATGAAGTTAAAAAAAAAAAATCTCTTCTATTTCAGATCACAAAGAACTTGAATCATCATCACAAAAGATGGACAATATGTGTAAAACCACAAAACCACTTAGTCTGAAATCTGATGTGACAACAAATGATATACAGAGGCCTATGCCAAGCCCCAAGATCAGATGTTGCTGTTTGCCTGTAGATAGGTTCCATCTTGCAAGCTCTCCTAATGAGAAAAACAGCAGAAATGTGGGAAATGTCAATTCAGACAAGTTTTGCCAGAATCTTACCTTTGAAGGACTTAATAGAAAAGATACCTCTACTACTGTTGGCTCCCAAATTAATGGTTTTGATCTGCAGATTCCACAAAAAACTCAGGAACAACAATGTGAACCAAAGAACTTAACTGGCAGGAGTGCAGTGATTGTGCCAAGTGTACTCCAGGAAAAAGTGACAATGAGCATCAAGGTTAGTGGTGACCATTCCAACGGTGCCACACAGCCCAACACACCAGCCAGTTCAGCAAGAGAGTCACCAGTGAGACTGTCCTCTCATTCTCACCGTCTTTCTCTTACAAGAGCACCCAGAATACTGCAGCCCCATCTCGGGACAACATTTTACAAACCACCTACCCCGACCAGCAAAGTCAGGGAGACTAAGGAGAGACCAGCTTCACCTTCAGCAGCAGTGCCTCCTAGCACAGCTCTTATTCCCCTGAGTCATGTGGAGAAATCTGTTCCAGAGGCAGACAGCACATCAGCTTATGCTTTGAAACCAGTTGCTGAGCCTAAAGAGAACTGTAAGGAGGTTGGCCTGCCTGACATGAATCCAATGTGCCAGGGACTCAGGCTAAAACAAATGGAAGAGTTACAAGACCCTGAATTTGAAATGCCACAGTTTCTGTAGGTTTTCAAAATTCAGTTTTTCTTTTTCTTGTTTCGTTTTTATGTATTGTATTTATTTTATGAAAGAATGTTGTAACAGAACCCCTTTTGTATAGGATTGCCAAAGTGTATATTTTGCCTTTTGGCCTGTATTGTGTTTGCTAGTCATATAGAATGATAGTGTTTTAGTCATATAGAATGTTAGTGCTCACTGGTATTGTCTTTAAATTCTGTGTTTTTGTAGTTATGTATAAAATAAGTATTATAATTTTAAATTTAATATAATTTTCTCTATAAAATGATTCATGTAAATGCATCCTTAATGTATAATATTGTTCTCAACAAATAGGGGCAGGAGGGGAAAATGAGCTTTATTTTGGAGCAAACCTGGTGCTGATTCATAAAATGCTTCTGAATGCAAGTGCCTGAAAAATGTTGATTGGGTATGAATATATTTTTTTCCCACATAATGTTCTAGTGCATCTTTGACCACTTGTGTTGTTATAGCATGTATGGAAGCATTGGCAATTCACTTAACTTTTTAAATATTTACATAGTGGCCTAAAAGCTTGCGAATCTGTGTTTACTGGCATTCTACTTGTCAATTTTTACATATGGTCATTAATACAATTGTAGAAAGAAAAGGCACTTCAATACTAAAAAGTTTGAGACATTGGCAGAGACAAGACAGACGGACAGAGTTGAGGCATCTCAAGTGTAAGAGACCTGTAACCTCACTCCTCTCAGCTGCGGCCTGTTGCTGGATTGCCTGCGACTTCTGGCTGTCTGCTGAGGAGAGCAACTGGCCAACAGCTAGGGCAAGATGAAGCTCTCTCTGGTGGCCACGGTTCTGCTGCTGCTCTGCGCAGCATGGCTGAGGAGGATGACAAGAAAAGGACATGGGTACGGTGGTCGGCATCGACCTGGGGTCCACTTACTCCTGCATCGGGGTGTTCAAGAATGGCCACTGGAGATCATCTCCAATGATCAGGGCAAGTGCATCAGGCCGTATTATGTGGCCTTCACCCCTGAAGAAGAACATCTGATCCGAGATACAGTCAAGAATCAGCTCACCTCAGATCCTGAGAACACAGTCTTCGATGCCCAGCGGCTCATTGGCAGCACTGGGAATGACCCTTCTGTGCAGCAAGACATCAAGTTCTTGCCTTTCAAAGTGTTTGAAGAGAAACATAAACATAAACCATACATTCAGTTTGATATTGGAGGTGGGCAAACTAAGACATTTGCTCCAGAAGAAATCTCTGCTATGATTCTCACTAAAATGAAAGAGACTGCTGAGGCTTATTTGGGAAAGAAGATTACCCATGCAGTTGTTACTGTATCAGCCTATTTTAATGATGCCACTGGCAAGAAACCAAAGATGCTGGAACTATTGCTGGTCTGAAGGTTATGAGGATCATCAATGAGTCTACAGCAGCTGTATTGCTTATGGTCTGGATAAGAGGGAGGGAGAGAATAACATCCTGGTGTTTGATCTGGGTGGTGGAACCTTCTATGTGTCTCTTCTCCCCATTGACAATTTGATGTCTTCGGAGTCATGGCCACCAATAGAGATACTCATCGGGATGGAGAAGACTTTGACCAGCGTGTTATGGAACATTTCATCAGGCTGTACAAAAAGAAGACTGGCAAAGATGTTAGGAAAGAAAACAGAGCTGTGCAGAAACTCCAGCGTAAAGTAGAAAAGGCCAAGTGGGCCCTGTCTGCTCAACATTAAGCAAGAATTAAAATTGAGTCCTTCTATGAAGGAGAAGACTTTTCTGAAACCCTGACTCAGGCAAAATTTGAAGAGAAAACATGAAGCCTGTTCAGAAAGTACTGGAGGATTCTGACTTGAAGAAGTCTGATATTGATGAGATTGTTCTTGTTGGTGGCTCTACTCAAATTCCAAAGATTCAACAACTTGTTAAATAGTTCTTGAATGGCAAGGATCCATCCTGTGGCATAAAGCCGGATGAGGCTGTTGCATATGGTGACACTGTCCAGACTGGTGTACTCTCTGATGATCAAGATACAGGTGACCTAGTACTGCTTCATGTATGTCCCCTGACACTTGGTATTGAAACTGTGGGAGGTGTCATGACCAAACTGATACCAAGGAACACTGTGGTACCCACCAAGAAGTCTCAGATCTTTTCTACAGGTTCTGATAATCAACCTACTGTTCCACTCAAGGTCTATGAAGGTAAAGGACCCCTGAAAAAAGACATCCACCTTCCGGGTACATTTGATCTCACTGGAATTCCTCCTGTGGGGTCCCCCAGATTGAAGTCACTTTTGAGATAGATGTGAATGTTATTCTTTGGGTGACAGCTGAAGGCAAAGGTAAAGAGAACAAAAATAAGATTACAATTACCAATGACCAAAATTGCCTGACACCTGAAGAAATTGAAAAGATGGTTAATGATGTTGAGAAGTTTGCTGAGGAAGACAAAAGACTCAAGGAGTGCATTGATACTAGGAATGAGTTGGAAAGCTACGCCTACTCTCTAAAGTATCAGATTGGAGATAAAGAAAAGTTGGGAGGCAAACTTTCCTCTGAAGATAAGGAGACCATGGAAAAAGCTGTAGAGGAAAAGATTGAATGGGTGGAAAGCCACCAAGAAGCTGACATTGAAGACTTCAAAACTAAAAAGAAGGAACTAGAAGAAATTGTTCAGCCAATTATCAGCAAATTCTATGGAAATGTAGGCCCTCCCCAAACTGGTGAAGAGGATACAGCAGAAAGAGATGAGTTGAAGACACTGATCTGCTAGTGCTGTAATATTGTAAATACTGGACTCAGAACTTAGGAGAAAACAGAGAACTGAAGTCTCGAATGTAATTGGAATCTTCACCTCAGAGTGGAGTTGAAAATGCTATAGCCCAAGTGGCTGTTTACTGCTTTCCATTAGCAGTTGCTCACATGTTTTGGGGAAGAGAGAGAGGAGGAATTGGCTATCTTAAAAAACTGGATATTAAAATGTGGGTCAGGATGTGTGTTCACCTCAGAAATGTTCTATTTAACAATTGGGTCATGCACATCTGGGGTAGGAACTTTTTTCTACCGTAAGTGACACCAATAAATGTTTGTTATTTTAAAAAAAATACTAAAAGTTTGGAACTGTCATGAAATAAAAATTTGTACAGATAAAGCTAAGGGAAAAAACACTATCAGAAGCATTAAAACCTTCTAAAGCCAAATAACTAAACTATATAATTTAAATTATATTTACATATTATATATTATATACTACATATTATAGATTTACATATATCTATATGATATATTATAAGTTGTTTATATATAATTATAATATTATCCATGTTTTATATATTATATTAATATTAATTGTACTAGTATAATGATTGTATTATTCTCTTATTAATAATGGAAATTATATTATTATATAATTACATTACAATGATATGCAATATCATATAAATTAATATAAATCTATTATATGATATATAATAAATATGTTATATATAATAAAATAATATTTATATATTATTTTATTATATGTATATATAATATATATGTATTTCATATATTATATATAATTTATATGAAATACATATGAATCATAAACATTTTGAAATGTAATATATATAATTTATATAATGCATATACTTATATATTAATATATATAATTTTTATATAAATATATAAGTATGTTATGTAAATATTATATAAATTATATATAATATATTATTATGAATATATAATATGAATATATAATATATTTATATATTAATATACATAAAATTTATATATATAATTTATATATTTTTATTGTGTATATATATGATAAAATAAATGTATTATGTATAATATAATATAAATTAGAATGTTATATAAATGTATTTAATTTATATTATATATGTAGTATATAATATGCAATACATTTATATAATATTATAATTTAAATTATATAGATAAATTATGTCTTATTTGGCTTTAGATGATTTTAATACATTTGATAGTTTTTAACCCCTTAACTTTATCTGTATAAATTTTTATTTTATGACATTTTTAACCTTTTTTGTATTTTTTATAATGGTCTTAAAAATGCGTGCTTCAGATATTTTTAATTTCAATGCATTTTCTCTTGACATTATGAGGGTTTGGTTAAAACCATTCCTTTGGATGTATGCCTGTAATCCCAGTAGCTTGGGAGGCTGAGACAGGTGGATCTCAAGTAGAAAGCCAGCCTTAGCAATGACAAAACTCTTAGCAACCCTGTCTTTAAATAAAATTCAGAATAAGACTGGGGATGCGGCTCAATGGTTGAGTGTCGCTTAGTTCAATTTCCAGTTCCCCCCCCAAAAAATCCTTTTGTATGAAATGTTTTGACTTATAGATCACTTTACATACTTTTTCTACCTGACTATCAACCAGTGAAAACGTATATGTCATTAGAATTGTGCAATAATTTATTTAAGTTTATTTTGGGAGTATACTAAATCACATTGTTTGCAATTTGAGAGATGTAGATGACTGAATGTGTTTCACTTATAAAATACCCAGTGTTTATAAACTAGTCCATTCCTGTTATTTTCTGGGTTTCCTCATCTTGCCTAAAATATGATGTAAAAGGGACAAAAATAAAATAGCCTTCTTTGGTATGTGTGAACTATATTGTGAGTCAATGTTTTTGTATGATCATATTATACTTGATAAAAATTATATGTACAGGTTTATACACACATTATTATATGTAAATTATTTCAAGTACAATAAGTTATTGTGGCTTCTCTGAAATTGTTGCCTCTTGGAGTATGATACTTTAAGATTATTAACTATTGACTCAGTGATCAACACATGGGCTCATCACTTGACTATGATATGAAATGGGTTTTAGGGCATGTTGTCTTATAGTTCTCCATAACATTAAGGACTAAGGAGAAATGAACAAATGGCCTTTTTAATGCTAAAGCCGATTTTTAGCCTTCCTTCTACAAAGTACAAGAATCAAATTGGTTTGAAAACTTAAAAATAAAATCAGAGCTAACATTTATTGAGCTTTGTGTATTTAGACTTTACCAAGTTGAAATTTCACAGCAACCTCTAATGGGTAAGGAAGCATTTTATAATTCCTGTGTTACAGATGAGGAAACTGAGGCTTAGCTAAGTGACATGCTTTTAGTTTTTAGAGATGCAGCAAGCAGAATTGAATCTCAAATACAGGGTTGTGAAACTTTGATTAGTGCTTCTTTTTTGGAGTACCAGAGAGCCACATCTGCCACAGTCTGGCTGGGCACAAAATCACGAGCAACTCACTGCCTTGTAGATTCAAACAGCAATTCTTTATTCCCGAACTCACACTGGCACTCTACAATCACGTTCTGGGGAAATTCACATTCTGGGCCAAATCCACTGGGCTCTGAATCCCAAATACTCTCTGAATCCCGCAAGAACTCAATGGGAACTCAAAGAGCGGGCAAAACTGAGGCAGCAGGATACGCCCTATTCCCAGCAGGGTACACCTTAAACCTGGAACAGCCCTGAACCCAGGGAGCGGGATACTCCCTAATCTCAGCAGGATACACCCTAAACCTGGATCCGCCCTGGTCCTTGAGCAAGGTCCCTTTACTCAAGCATACATGCAATGTCACTGCAAATGACCTGGGTCCAATATGGAGAGTCCTTCCTCTAAGCAACATTGGGTAGGCTGACAAAGAAATTGCCATGCGTCATTCCTACTTGGCAATGGCTCTCAGCACACATCCACAATCCTATTTTGTTTTTTATTTAGAGCAGGGTCTCACTGAATTTTTTAGCACCTTGCTTTTGTTTTGCCGAGGCTGGCTTTGAACTTGCAATTCTCCTGCCTCAGCCTCCCAGTGGGATTACAGACATGAGCCACTGTGCCTGGCTGGTTAGTGCTCTTAATGAATGTGATTACTAAATAATAGCAGGAAACACTGAACAATAGAAAATGCATCTTTCCATGTTTTTATTGTAAAATACACTTACAATTTGCCATTTAGACCATTTTGAAGTGTACAGTTAAGTCACACTAAGTATATTCACATTGCCCAAGGTGGCGTGTATTGCTGCATCATCAGTTGACTGAAAGCAGAAGGGGGGGAAAGGGATGTGAATGATGTGTGAAGCCTCTAATATAAGGGCATTCATTCTGTTAAAAATATAGAGCCCCATGACCTAATCACATGTTTTGACTTATTAATCACTTTACATACTTTTTCTACCTGTACTATCAACCAGTGAAAACATACATGTCATTAGAATTAAGAAACAATTTATTTAAGTTGATTTGGAGAGTATAGTAAGTCTCATTGTCCCTTTGGCTGCTGTCACAATGGTGATTGTCACAACATACTCATTTGGAAAGAACATATTCAGACCATAGCAACCATGTTTAATACACTTTAAAGAGAAATCCTGGATAATCATGGCCGCTGCGTACCGGGGGTTGCTGAAGTGCTGAGCGTGGTGCTCAGAGCAGCGGCTTTAAGTGAGATTTCGCGAAGCTTGTTAGAGTTCCTTTCACCCTTAATCTATAGCGGATCCCTTTGCCAAGCAGCACGAAGAACAAAGAGATCGAAAAGGAGATGCTTGGCTCCTGGATGCATTGCTGCTCAGAGCCTGAGGTGCTTTGCTCCCATCTGCTTCCTCTTTTGCTTTGCTCTGGGCAGAGAAGCTGAATGTGTAATGTGTAAGTACCCGAGGCAAAGAAAGCTCACTGCGCCCCGCTTTTCGAATATTTTTTATTCCGGGAGAGTTTGTGGATTGGGATTTTTTGCTGGGCCTTGGTTTCTGTGCGGAAAATTCACTCCGTGGGAGCCGCCATTTGCTTTCTGCTTGCTGTCTTGCTTGCTCTGTTTGCACTGTCTGGCAGCGGCATCTAGAGGTTGGAACTTGGCATTGCATCTAATAGACTTAAGAACTTTGTGAATAAGCCAATGTGTCAATAACAACTCATGCTCTTATCACCTTAGAGAAAAGACTTGTGGCTTATTAAGTCAACTTAGACGCTTACTTGCTATTCTGGATTGCCCCACGAGACGCAGAGGTCCAGATCCGCCAGCCACAGTCCACGCACTGTGGCGCGTGGCTGGAGGCCCGTCTGCCCACAGCAGACATACCTAGGTCCCGCTAGCCTCTGAGACACAGCTTGGCAGGAAGAAGTCTTTAGCCAAGCCTTCATGAAATAGCGAGCTGGGAGCTGAAGCCAACCGGGACGGACCAGTCCCACCCCTCCCTTCGGACACTCCAGCAAGGAGCCTGGGGCCCGCCATAGCAGAGAGGTGATGTCATTGGAGTTCAGCGACAGAATTCCTTCCCAGCAGAATCCACTTTAGCAGGTGTGTGACTCCCTCCCCATCCAGATACAAGCAGCCAGGAAACTTCATGGACCTCTCAGGGGTCGTGTCTGTAGGGAAGCAGAGGGGATCCCCGACCCCCGACCCCTAATATCACCCACGGTGACTCCCAAGGTCTTAGCCGCCAGTTTACCACAGCACTGGGGCTTAAATGGGACACGTGGTGGGGCTGCAAGTGTAATTAGATCTCTGGGGAACCACTTCTGGTGAACAGGACCTGGCTGGCTGGCTGACAGGAGGAAGGGGGGTAAGGGCCCAAGAAGTGAAAAGGCTCTGGACTGACAAGTCTGAGAGACTCCCAGGAGACTCCTTACAGGGATTGCTAGGGGCAGGTAGAGAGCAGAAGCTCCACTCAGAGGGCACAGCTCCACCTACTGGAAGAGAAGAAAATGGATCTCTAAGACTTCAATATTTTTTTTCTTCTCTCTCTGTTCCTTTCTCCCCTTTTCCTTCTCTCTTTCTTTCCCATTTCAAGTTTTATTGTTCTTTTCATTCTCCTCTAATCTATCTATCTCTCTCTCCTTATTTCTTTTTAAGAGCACCTTCATTCCCCTACCCCCCAACTTTCATCTCAAGCATTACGTCTTCCATTACATGTAATTGTCTAAATGCAAATAGGTGAATGTCTCGAGGCTGTCTATAGGGCTCCTAAATACCTAGCTACTACCAACACCCTGATCCAATTGCCTGTTAGTATCCACCTTCAGTAGAGCAATCTTCCAAAGTAGCCAAGACATACTAACCCTCGTACCATCATAGCACCTAACCTAAACGTATAGTCCTAAGAACAAACAACAAATCACTATATGCATACAGAACCTGGAAGCCTTTTATGAATTGAATGAATCAGCTTTAAAGTACAATAAAGCCCAACATTTCTAGACATAATCTCCCACCACAAAGGAGAGACAACAGAGATATACAAAGCCAAAACAAATGTATAGGAGAAAGCAGTTACAAAGCAGTCCAACAGAGCTGGAAAGTAACGTGAACAACATGAAAAAACAAGGGAAAAAAGGACTACAAACAATGCAGGACAACTTAAATCTACAGTAGGACCTAGAAGCATCAGAAACATGGACAGGGAAAGAAATCAAGGCATACCTAACTCAGATGGAACGGAATATCAGAGAAGACATGAGACAGCAAGTCCAAGCATTGAAAGTATATTTTGAAAACGAACTAAACAAACAAATTCAAACTGCAAAGAATGAGCTTTACCAGGAGATAGAGATTTTAAAAAAAAACAGTAATCCTAGAGATGCAAGAAACCATAAACCAGATTAAAAACTCTAACAAGAATATTACAAATAGACTAGATCAAGTAGAAGGCAGAACATCAGATAATGAAGACAAAGTTTATCAACTTGAAAAGAATATAGTCAACACAGAAAAGATGCTTAAATCTCACAAGCAATCTATCCAAGAGATATGGGATCTCATAAAAAAACAAATTTGAAAGTCATTGGGATAGAAGAAGGCACAGAGGTTCAAACCAAAGGAATTGACAACTTATTAAATGAAATAATCCTAGAAAACTTCCCAGAGATGAAAAATGGAATGGATTGCCAAATCCTGGAAGCCTACAGGACCCCAAACATCCAAAACCATAATAGACCAACTCCAAGACATGTAATTATGAAGATAGCCAACATACAGAACAAGGAGAGAATATTAAAAGCTACGAGAGAAAGGAGGCAGATTACATTCAGGGGTAAACCAATTAGGTTAATGACTGATTTTTCATCACAGACTTTGAAAGCGAGAAGATCCTGGAACAACATATTTCAAACGCTGAAAAATAATGGATTCCAACCAAGAATACTGTATCCAGCAAAATTAAGCTTCAGATTTGACAATAAAATTAAAATCTTTCATGATAAACAAAAGCTAAAAGAATTCGCAGCCAGAAAACCAGCACTGCAAAGCATTTTGAGCAAAATACTACAAGAAGAGGAATTGAAAAATAGTGCCCAAAACTAACAGTGGGAGGTATCTCAGTAAAGGGGGAGAAAAATAACCAAAGAGGAAAAACTAGCCAAACTAAATACATAAAAAAATAAACATGACTGGAACTACAAACCATATTTCAATTGTAACCTTAAATGTTAATGGCTTAAATTCACCAATCAAGAGACATAGGCTAGAAACCTGGATTAAAAAAACAAATCCAACAATATGCTGCCTTCAGGAGACTCATAGGAAAAGACATACACAGGCTGAAGGTAAAAGGTTGGGAAAAATCATACCACTCACATGGCCCTCGGAAGCAAGCAGGAGTGGTCATACTCATATCGAATAAAATCAACTTCAAACCTAAGTTAATCAAAAGGGATAAAGAAGGACACTATATACTGTTAAAAGGAGCCATCCACCATCAAGACATAATAATTATCAATTTGTATGCACCAAACAATGGTGCTGCAACGTTCATAAAACAAACTCTCCTCAAGTTCAAGAGTCAAATAGACCACAACACAATAATTATGGGGGACTTCAACACACCGCTCTCGCCATTGGACAGATCCTCTAGACAAAAGCTGAACAAAGAAACTATAAAACTCAATAACGCAATCAATAACCTAGACTTAACTGACATATATAGAATATATCAACCATCATCAAGTGGATACACGTTCTTCTCAGCAGCACATGGATCCTACTCAAAGATAGACCATATATTATGCCATAGGGCGACTCTCAGTAAATATAAAGGTGTGGAGATAATACCATGCACCATATCTGATCATAATGGAATGAAACTGGAAATCAATGATAAAAGAAGGAAGGAAAAACCCTACATCACATGGAAAATGAACAATATGTTACTGAATGATCAATGGGTTACAGAAGACATAAAGGAGGAGATAAAAAAATTCTTAGAGACAAATGACAATACAGACACAACATACCGGAATCTATGGGACACAATGAAAGCAGTTTTAAGAGGGAAATTCATTTCTTGGAGTTCTTTCCTCAAAAAAAGAAAAAACCAACAAATAAATGAACTCACACTACACCTCAAAAACCTAAAAAAGGAAGAGCAAAACAACAGCAAATGTAGTAGAAGATAAGAAATAATTGAAATTAGAGCAGAAATCAACGAAATTGAAACAAAAAAACATTGAAAAAATTGAAAAAACTAAAAGTTGGTTCTTTGAAAAAATAAATAAGATCGACAGGTCCTTAGCCATGCTAACGAAGAGAAGAAGAGAGAGAACTCATATTACTAACATACGGGATGAAAAAGGCAATATCACAACAGACACTACAGAAATACAGAAGATAATTAGAAAGTATTTTGAAACCCTATATTCCAATAAAATAGAAGATAATGAAGATATTGATAAGTTTCTAAAGTCATACAATCTGCCCAGATTGAGTCAGGAAGACACACACAATTTAAACAGACCAATAACAAAAGAAGAAATAGAAGAAGCCATCAAAAGACTACCAACAAAAAAAAGCCCTGGACCGGATGGGTATACAGCGGAGTTCTACAAAACCTTCAAAGAAGAATTAATACCAATACTTTTCAAGCTATTTCAAGAAATATAAAAAGAAGGAGTTCTTCCAAATTCATTCTATGAGGACAACATCACCCTGATCCCGAAACCAGACAAAGACACTTCAAAGAAAGAAAACTACAGACCAATATCTCTAATGAACTTGGATGCAAAAATTCTCAATAAAATCCTGGCGAATTGAATACAAAAGCATATCAAAAAAATTGTGCATCATGATCAAGTAGGATTCATCCCTGGGATGCGAGGCTGGTTCAATATACGGAAATCAATAAATGTAATCCACCATATCAATAGACTTAAAGACAAGAACCATATGATCATCTTGATAGATGCAGAAAAAGCATTTGACAAAGTACAGCATCCCATTATGTTCAAAACACTAGAAAAACTAGGGATAACAGGAACTTACCTCAACATGGTAAAAGCTATATATGCTAAACCTCAGGCTAGCATCATCCTAAATGGAGAAAAACTGAAGGCATTCCCTCTAAAATCTGGAACAAGACAGGGATGCCCTCTATCACCACTTCTATTCAATTTAGTTCTTGAAATACTGCTAGGAGCCACAAGCAAATAATACGATGTATGGCACCTTTGGTTGTAAAGTGACGGCCAGCTAGCCACTGAGATTTGATTATGCTAAGATTTACATTCATATGGAAATTGGACTCCCGCTGTTCACCTTGGCCTACTACCGGACTCATGTTACGGGGACTCATGGAGAGTTCCCATTGGTTGGGGAAGGATAGTAGGAGGGAATTCCGGAGGTGGTCCCAGGAGACCGGCGGTTCCGGGAGACGCGCGGTTCCGGTCAGACGCCCGCGTGGGAGGACCGGTTTTTGGCTTGCTGGTGCTGAGAGTGTTGGCGGCTTTTTCAAAATAAAGTTTTGTTCCTGCTTGAGTGGCTCGTGATTCTGTGCCCAGCCAAGACTGCGGCATTTGGCGGCCCGCACGGGGAACGCCTGGAACTTAGAGGTGAGTATAATTGCTCGCCCCTGAGGGAAGGCGACAGGATGGGTGACTATCTCAAAAAACAATGTGTTCTTGTTTTGATTTATTTTGTTTTTATTTCAAGCTCCCTAGCCCTAGAATTTTCTCAGGCGAACTGGAAAAAATGGTTGGCTCAAGGTTTGAAGTTATTCGGCCCTGAGAAAGAGAAAATAGATACAACCATTCTCTGTTCCGTTTTTGTTTCTTTCTGTTTCGGCTTTGTTTTATGCTATCTTATTGGGTTATGTTACCTTTATAGTAGATTAGAATCCAGTAAAAAACAAACCGAAAAACTGCTAAGTAAATTGTTAGAGGTCCAGACTATGGTAGAAAAAACGCTAGGTCAAGCAAACGAGAAGGTCTCTCAAGCTAGTCAGACAGAGGGGAATTTAAAGAAAGCAAGCTTAGAGGAAAAGCAGCCATCAGGTGGAGAATTACAACAGGAGGCTGCTACTAACTCCGTTCTATCACCAGAGGGCGTAACTCAACCAACAGCTCCATCTACCGCTGAGCAGCCCTCAACTCCCGTAGTTGATGGACGGAATTCTGAGGCAGGACCCCAAAGATTAGCATGCCCTGTACTTGAGCAGGCAGGAGGGCAACGAATTCACCGTGCTTTAGATTTCAAAACAATAAAGCAATTAAAGGAGGCTGTAACGACCTATGGGCCGCAAGCTCCCTTCACAATAAGCATGGTCGAATCTGTTACCAACTTGGACATGACACCAGCAGATTGGGCTAACATGTGTCGATCTGTGCTAAACGGAGGACAATATTTGTTATGGAAGGTTGCCAATGAGGAATTTTGCATGGAGACAGCTAGGCGAAATGCAGAAGCTGGTTACCCTCAAAGAAATATGGACATGCTATTGGGAAAGGGACCATATGAGGGTCAAAGACAGCAAATTGAATATGACCCTGGCGTATACGCACAAATTGCTGTAGATGCAGTTAGGGCATGGAAAACTTTACAGGGGCATGGAGACTTACAAGGTCAATTATCTAAGGTAATACAAGGAACTAATGAACCTTATGCTGAATTTGTAGATAGACTTATTCAGTCAGCCTCTATGATATTTGGTAATACAGAACAGGTAATGCCATTTATAAAACAACTGGCTTATGACCAAGCAAATCGTTGTTGCAGAGAGGTCATTAGACCATGGAGACATGAAGATTTAAACACATATATTAAATTATGTAGAGACATTAATGAACAAGGGCAAGTCTTAGCAGCAGTACAACAGGCTTTAGATGCCAGGCCAAAAACATGCTATAATTGTAATCAAACAGGACATTTTAAAAGGAGTTGCCCCGTAAGAGGAGGGTTTAACAAAGCTGGATATCAAAGGAATAGAATACCAGGTATTTGCCCACGATGCCATAGAGGGAAACATTGGGCTAATGAGTGCCGTTCTCAAACCACCATAGAGGGTATTCCGTTATCAAAAAACGGACAAGGACCAAGTGTTTACCCACGATATCGTGGAGAAAGGTATCAAGCTCCATTGCCAAAAAACGGACTAGAGGGCCCAATGCCCCGGGGCCCAAAACCACAAATATATGGGGCAATGGAGGAACCCAACAGCACCATCAAGGTAGTGCCCAGGACACATTATCCATTAAATCCCTCATCAGACAAACTAGAGGGAGCGCAGGGCTGGACATCTGCTCCTCTGCCAGAGCAGTACTAACTCCAGAGATGGGAGTTCAAATCATTCCCACAGAAGTAAAAGGACCTCTTCCCAAAGGAACAGTAGGCTTATTATTGGGACGCAGTTCTTCTACACTAAAAGGACTTATGATAAGTCCTGGGGTAATTGATCCCGATTATGAGGGTTAAATAAAAATTATAGCTAGTTCTCCAAGAGGTATATCAGTAATTTCACCAGGAGATAGAATAGCACAGTTATTAATAATGCCCAGCCTGCATGATAAATTTTCCAGTTGTAATGTAGAAAGAGGTTCCAAGGGATTAGGCTCCACAGGTGTAGATTGGGCTATGCTGTCTTTGAATTTAGATTCTCGCCCAATGCTAAAATTAAATATTCAAGGACATGACTTTAATGGGCTGCTGGACACAGGTGCTGACCTCAGCATAATATCTCGTCAAGAATGGCCAAAACGTTGGCCATTACAACAAGCCACTCAAACGCTTCGAGGCCTAGGAGTGGCAACAAATCCCCATAGAAGTGCTATGGTATTAGATTGGAGGGATCCTGAAGGATGTGAAGGAACTATACAGCCCTATGTATTGGATCATCTTCCCGTAAATTTATGGGGACGAGATGTCCTAGGTCAATTAGGATTGACATTAACAAATAACATCAATCCTAACGCACCCACTACTAGGGCTAAACAAGGCTTTAAGAAAGAAAAAAGATTAAGAGAACAAGAACAAGGTATGACAGCACCTATTCAAATAGATCAAGAAATAAATAGACATGAATTGGGTTTTCAGAAAGGGCCACTGAGACAATCAAAATTACTTGGAAATCAGAAAGACCAGTGTGGGTTCCTCAGTGGCCCCTGACTAAAGAAAAGATACAAGTAGCCCATGACTTGGTCAGACAACAATTAGCGGAAGGACATATACAACCTTCCGTATCCCCCCATAATACTCCCATTTTTGTCATTAAAAAGAAATCTGGTAAATGGAGATTATTACAAGATTTAAGAGCCATTAATAATGAGATGGTTATTATGGGACCTGCTCAATCAGGGATTCCTCAATTGTCTGCTTTACCAAAAACCTGGCATGTTTTAGCTATAGATATTAAAGATTGTTTCTTTTCAATTCCAATTCATCCCGAGGATAGTCCACATTTTGCATTTACTATCCCTGCACTGAATCATGAAGGTCCTGATCAGAGATATGAATGGAAAGTACTCCCTCAAGGGATGGCTAACAGCCCAACTATGTGTCAAATTTATGTTAATAAAGCAATCCAGCCACTTAGAAACCAAAATCCTGAACTACAAATATTTCACTATATGGATGATGTGTTATTGGCACATAAAGATAAAAACACATTACTAGAATGTTATGCCACACTTACAAACTTATTGAAAAATTATAATCTAGAGATAGCAATAGATAAAGTACAATTAAATCTTCCAATTAATTATTTAGGAGTTCTATTATCCTCAACCATGGTCCGTCCACCAAAAATTCAAATACGAGTAGATCAACTCAAATCACTTAATGACTTTCAAAAGTTATTGGGAGACATAAATTGGATAAGGCCTTATCTAGGCATACCAACAGGAGAGTTAGGACCTTTATTTGATATTCTAAAAGGTCCATCAGATCCAAATTCACCCCGCATGTTAACGCCTGAAGCAAGAAAAGCATTAAAAATCATTGAAACATATATGGAAAATATGCATTTGGATAGAATTGATATAAGTTTGCCTTTATTATTTATTGTACTACCAACAAAAAATATTCCTACAGGAGTATTTTGGCAGGAAGGTCCATTATTGTGGATACATTTATCTTATTCTCCTAACACTATTCTTACTAGATATCCTGAGGCTGTAGGTCAATTAATACTCAAAGGAATAAAAGCAGCAAAGGGAGTATTTGGGATTTCTCCCAATAAAATTATCACTCCATATACTATGGATCAAATTGATGAGTTAGCTAATGAGTTAAATACTTGGGGAATAATCATGTGTAAAACTAGTGTTTCATTTGATAATCACTTACCATCTAATCCTTTGTTGTCTTTTTGGTCTAAGCATCCTGTAGTTTTTCCAAAAATGACAAGAAAAACCCCTATCATAAATGCTCCAAATATATTCACTGATGGGTCAAACAATGGCACAGCAGCAGTAGTTACTCCTGATCAAACTTTTACATTTTTAGTACCCAAACAATCAGCTCAAAAAGTAGAGATTAATGCAGTATTACAAGCTTTTATGATGTTTAAAGATTCTGTATTTATTTTCTGATAGTCAGTATGTAGTTAATGCTATAGTATCCCTTGAAGATGCTGGTAGGATCTCACCTTCTTCTACTGTTTTCTCTTTGTTTTCCGCTATACAAAGTCTAATCTGGGACCGAAAAGATCCATTCTTCATAGGTCATATGAGGGCACATACAGGATTGCCTGGAGCCCTTAGTATGGGCAATGAACTAGCAGATAAATCTACACATGACATACATATTTTCTCCACAATAGAAGAAGCTATAAATTTTCATAAAAGGTTCCATGTCAATGCTAATACTTTACAAAAGCGTTTTAAAATAACTAAAGAACAAGCCAGACATATAATAAAACAATGTCAAAATTGTGTGACATTTTTACCACAAGTTAATCTTGGAGTCAATCCTAGAGGACTGATACCTAACCATATTTGGCAGATGGACGTCACACACTTGCCAGAATTTGGAAAATTAAAATATTTACATGTTACAGTTGATACCTCTTCCGGATTTTTGATGGGCTCCCTTCATGCCGGAGAAAAAACTAAAGATGTTATAGCTCATTGCTTACAAAATTTTGCCACTGTGGGCGTTCCAAAACAGTTAAAAACGGACAACGGTCCTGGTTATACTTCCACCTCTTTTAAACAATTTTGCTCATCATTTGGTATTACTCACATAACAGGAATTCCATACAATCCACAAGGA
The DNA here is from genome assembly GCF_964194105.1 of Spermophilus citellus. NCBI lineage: Eukaryota > Metazoa > Chordata > Mammalia > Rodentia > Sciuridae > Spermophilus > Spermophilus citellus. The sequence goes on along the minus strand of NC_138191.1, from coordinate 50,303,389 downwards.
CAAGGCATAGTTGAAAGAGCTCATCAAACTATTAAAATGTACTTATTAAAACAAAAGGAGGGAATTGGAAAGGGGTATATATCCCCCAAAGATAAACTTAAAATAACCCTTTTTACTCTAAACTTTTTAAATTTAGATTCATCGGGACTTAGTGCTGTGGAAAGACATTTGTACCCCAAAAATGTACATAAGCCTAAGGTACTTTGGAAAGATATTCTAACAGGACAATGGAAAGGCCCGGATCCAGTGATAGTCTGGAATCGGGGCGCTGTCTGTGTTTTCCCACAGGATGAACAGCAACCGATTTGGATTCCAGAGAGATTAACTAAAACAATTTCTACAGAAAAAGAAGATGATTTGACTCAAATCCATAACAGCTGACATCCAGAGCTCCAGCTTGGCTATTCTTACATCTGCGACAGTGATTAACCAAGGTGTTTTTTTTTTTCAATATCTATTTTATTATTGCATTTTTCCCACATCATAAAGTTCTATTTTATTTTATTTATTTATTTATTTTTTGAGCTCATACAAACCTAGGTTAATGTTTTTCTGATCAGTTTTATTTTTTGACTGTGTTTTATTTTTTGACTGTGGAGTTTTTAAACATTGCAATGGAGATTTCACCTAGGTATAGTTACAAGGCCTTTATTTACTATTGTCTTATGTGTTGTATGTTGTGTGCACACTTCTGTTTTGTGTTGTATGTCTGTATGTGTGTATGTCCATATTTCTTATATGAGGAGCGCTCATGAAAAAATGGATCCGAATTTTTTCTTTATTCACGTGATTTATATGGTTTAATTTAAATTAGGTGTTAATGATTGTTTTTAAAGATGGTTAACAGATCTGTTTGTTTGCTAATTTAAATTTGGTAAACAGCTGTTAAGGATTGTTTTTAAAGGAGTTTAACAGATCTGTTTGTTTACGTTCACCTTTCCTTTTTATTATATTTAATAATTCTGTTCAGGATAATGTCTCTTTAGCATCATTGCCAGAATTTCCATCTCCATCCCAATTCCAGTGAAGACTGAGATAAAACCAAACTACAGCTTCTATGATAGCAATCACAGTAAACTGTATAAACTGATGCATCAATGAATATAACTCAACAAGTAATGCTATCAAGGACTTGATTTACTTTGGGAGGAAATGGACATATTGATAGACTCCTCCAATTTGAACTGCTTGCAGAACTTGCCTGGACTATATATCAGTTGCATACATTGTGAAATATCATCTGGTGCACCGAATTGTGGTACTGCTGGCATATCTTTGCTGATGGTGTCACCAGTGATGTAATTTCCTTGCCAGCTCACCCCATGTTTATTGTGGTAATGCTGGCATATCTTTGCTGATGGTGTCACCAGTGACGCAATTTTTCCAAAGGAGCCATCAATTGGCTTGGTGTCGTGGCATTTCTGTATCCTCCTCCCTTCTACTAGTGATGGTCTAAAATTTGGGGGCCAACAGAGGTGAGGCAAAGAACCTCACCCCCCCACTGGCACCAAGGCAAAATTTGGGGGCCAACAGAGGTGAGGCAAGAACCTCACCCCCCCACTGGTGCATAGGCCTATCCACAAGCATGGCTGAATGCTGGACCGGTAGTCAGTGACGGGTTGCTCTGATTACAGTGGATTCAACCTAAGACAGGAAGCTGACGCCTAAAGGTCAGTTCTCCCATGATGGGTAAGAACCATATGTTAAATTGGACAACCTACCAGGCATGGTCCCTAGCCACATTGCTTGTTGTTTAATTAAACAGAAGGGGGCAGATGCTAGGAGCCACAAGCAAATAATACGATGTATGGCACCTTTGGTTGTAAAGTGACGGCCAGCTAGCCACTGAGATTTGATTATGCTAAGATTTACATTCATATGGAAATTGGACTCCCGCTGTTCACCTTGGCCTACTACCGGACTCATGTTACGGGGACTCATGGAGAGTTCCCATTGGTTGGGGAAGGATAGTAGGAGGGAATTCCGGAGGAGGTCCCAGGAGACCGGCGGTTCCGGGAGACGCGCGGTTCCGGTCAGAAGCCCGCGTGGGAGGACCGGTTTTTGGCTTGCTGGCACTGAGAGTGTTGGCGGCTTTTTCAAAATAAAGTTTTGTTCCTGCTTGAGTGGCTCGTGATTCTGTGCCCAGCCAAGACTGCGGCAAAATACTAGCCAGAGCAATTAGACAGACAAAAGAAATTAAAGGCATAAAAATAGGAAAAGAAGAACTTAAATTATCGCTATTTGTGGATGACATGATAATATATTTAACAGACCCAAAAGAGTCTACAAAGAAACTGCTAGAGTTAATAAATGAATTCAGCAAAGTGGCAGGATATAAAATCAACATGCATAAATCAAAGGCATTCCTGTATATCAGCAACAAAACTTCTGAAATGGAAATGAGGAAAACCACTCCATTCACAATATCCTCAAAGAAAATAAGATACTTGGAAATCAACCTAACAAAAGAGGTGAAAGACTTATACAATGAAAACTACAGAACCCTAAAGAGAGAGATAGAAGAAGATCTTAGAAGATGGAAAGATGTACCCTGTTCATGGATAGGCAGAACTAACATCATCAAAATGGCGATATTACCCAAAGTTCTCTACAGGTTTAATGCAATGCCAATCAAAATCCCAACAGCATTTCTTGTAGAAATAGATAAAGCAATCATGAAATTCATATGGAAAAACAAAAGACCCAGAATAGCAAAAGCAATTCTAAGCAGGAAGTGTGAATCTGGAGGTATAGCAATACCAGAGTTCACACTGTACTACAAAGCAATAGTAACAAAAACAGCGTGGTACTGGTACCAAAACAGGCAGGTGGACCAATGGTACAGAATAGAGGACACAGAAACCAATCCACAAAAGTACAACTTTCTTATATTTGATAAAGGGGCTAAAAGCATGCAATGGAGGTAGCATCTTCAAAAAATGGTGCTGGGCAAATTGGAAATCCATATGCAACAAAATGAAACTGAATCCCTTTCTCTCGCCATGCACAAAAGTTAACTCAAAATGGATCAAGGACCTAGGTATCAAATCAGAGACACTGCGTCTGATAGAAGAAAAAGTTGGCTACGATCTACATACTATGGGGTCGGGCTCCAAATTCCTTAATAAGATGCCCATAGCCCAAGAGTTAATAACAAGAATAAACAAATGGGACTTACTTAAACTAAAAAGTTTTTTCTCAGCAAGAGAAACAATAAGAGAGGTAAATAGAGAGCCTACATCCTGGGAACAAATTTTTACCCCTCACACTTCAGATAGCGCCCTAATATCCAGAATATACAAAGAACTCAAAAAATTAAACAATAAGATAACAAATAACCCAATCAACAAATGGGCCAAGGACCTGAACAGACACTTCTCAGAGGAGGACATACAATCAATCAGCAAGTACATGAAAAAATGCTCACCATCTCTAGCAGTCAGAGAAATGCAAATCAAAACCACCCTAAGGTACCATCTCACTCCAGTAAGATTGGCAGCCATTATGAAGTCAAACAACAATAAGTGTTGGCGAGGATGTGGGGAAAAGGGTACACTTGTACACTGCTGGTGGGACTGCAAATTGGTTCGGCCAATTTGGAAAGCAGTATGGAGATTCCTGGGAAAGCTGGGAATGGAACCACCATTTGACCCAGCTATCGCCCTTCTCGGACTATTCCCTGAGGATCTTAAAAGAGCGTACTATAGGGATACTGCCACATCAATGATCATAGCGGCACAATTCACAATAGCTAGACTGTGGAACCAACATAGATGCCCTTCAATAGATGAATGGATAAAAAAATGTGGCATCTATACACAATGGAGTATTACGCAGCACTAAAAAATGACAAAATCATAGAATTTGCAGAGAAATGGATGCCATTAGAACAGATTATGCTAAGCGAAGCTAGCCAATCCTTAAAAAACAGATGCCAAATGTCTTCTTTGATATAAAGAGAGCAACTAAGAACAGAACAGGGAGGAAGAGCATGAGGAAAAGATTAACATTAAACAGAGACGAGTGGGGGGAGAAAAAGGGAGAGAGAAGGGAAAGCATATGGAAATGGTAGGAGACCCTCAATGTTACACAAAATTACATATAAGAGGTTGTGAGGGGAAAGGGGGGGGGAACAAGGGAGAGAACTGAACAACAGCAGATGAGGTAGAGAGAGAAGATGGGAGGGGAGGGGAGGGGGGAGAGTAGGGGATAGGAAAGGCAGCAGAATACAACAGTCACTAATATGGCATTATGTAAAAATTGTGAATGTGTAACTGATGTGATTCTGCAATTTGTATTTAGGGTAAAAATGAGAGTTCATAACTCACTTGAATCAAATGTATGAAAGATGATATGTCATGAGCTTTGTGATGTTTTGAAGAACCAATAATAAAAAAAAGAACAAAGAGCCGTCTTCCTAAAACAGACATGGCCCTTGATCTAACCAAATGTGCCCACCATTGAAACAGATGCTGGTTCACTCCCTTCCTTTGAAATTCCAATGCATGACCAGATGCAGATATCAAGTATCCCAACAGCCAAAATATTTTCATATTCTCTCCTATCTTCCATGCTTCTTACTTCTAAAATCAAAGGTCTTTTTGTTGTAAGCAAAAACACATGGGAAAGTTATTCTAAAAAAATTTTTTTTTCGGGCTGGGGATGTGGCTCAAGCGGTAGCGTGCTCGCCTGGCATGCGTGCGGCCCGGGTTCGATCCTCAGCACCACATACCAACAAAGATGTTGTGTCCACCGAGAACTAAAAAATAAATATTAAAAAAATTCTCTCTCTCTCTCTCTCTCTCTCTCTCTCTCTCTCTCTCTCCTCTCTCACTCTCTCTTTAAAAAAAAATTTTTTTTTTTCTTCTAGGGCTGAGGATATAGCTGTTAGTAGAGTGCTTGCCTTGCATACACAAGGCCCTGGGTTCAATCACCAGCACCACACACACAAATACAAAATGCTCTCCCAGTAGGGCGTGATGGTGCATGCCTGCAATTCCAGCAGCTGGGAAGACTGAGGTAGGATGATTGAAGGTTTGAAGCTACCACTCAGCAATTTAGTGAGGCTTTAAGCAGCGTAGTGAGACCCTGTCTAAAAACAAAGAATAAAAAGAGCTGGGGATGTGGGTCAAGCTTTAAGGGTTCAATCCCTGGAATAATAATAATAATATAAAAATAAATAAAAATGCTGGGTACAATGGCACATGCCTGTAATCCCAGCAGCTTTGGAGGCTGAGGAAAGAGAATCACAAATTCAAAGCCAGCCTCAGCGATGGCGAGGCACTTAGCAACTCAGTGAGACCCTGCGCTAAATAAAATACAAAATAGGGCTGAGTATGTGGCTTAGTGGTTGAGTGCCCCTGAATTCAATCCCCAGTACCAAAAATAAATAGATAGATAGATCAAAAAAAATGTTCTTCCGAACTATCCAAATGGTTTCCAGATTACAACAGGAACAACAAGACCTTCAGCGCAAAGTGGTGGGGATGTAGCAAGGATGCGGTAGGGGCATGGTATGAGTGGAGCTCTCAGCAGGAGGTATGTGTGAGCCTTGGGGCACCTCAGGCACAGTGGGCCAACGGGGCCTGGGAGCACAAGATCTGCCTCAAGCAGTGGACTGAGAAAGGGCAGCAGTACTTTGGCTCACCAAAATGTGCACTTAAAATGTGTACTTAAAATTATTGAGCTGGCTCCAGCAGCTCAAGGATGCAAAGGAAGGTCCATGAGGTTCTGTCTGCTGTACAGCAAAGTTCACAAACGCCTGGAGTCAAAAGAAGAGCGAGAATAAGTAGATGTCTCCAGAAAAACAGCACCCTACACCAACCTACCCACTTAACTCTGTATTTTCCAATTAACATACAGCCCTATTGGGGTGACTGGTGCCCTGACCAGGGGAGGCTGGTACACGCACACAAACCCAGCCACTGGTGCCCTAGACAGAGCTTGCATCTTAGATCCCCGAGCCAAGCCAAGGAAGTTCCTGCTAGAAGTTTCAAAGGACTTTGGGTACAGATATTGGAGTAACCAAGGCAAGGCAAATTCTCAGATAGCACCTTCCTAATCTGTTAAAGAAGGAACTAAGAAAAGGTACTTGACTCTTTTCTGATCTTCATTTAATGTACATTGTGGCCACAACTCCTGCCTAAGGAATCCAGTTTGGCCTTCACCTGCTCAAGGCTGATAAGAAGGTACAGGTGGGCAGGTAAGCCAGTTCGTCTTCAAGGAGTAAAGGGTAACTTGCCTATTTCTACTGTCTTTGTTGAATTATCTTTGAGGGTGTTTAGTAAAGAACAATAACACATTTTTTAAAAATAACACCAAAAAACCCAGATGTCCACTGATGAATTAATAGAAGGATAAGCAAAATGTGGCATCTAAACCCAATGGATTATTATTCAGTCTTAAAAAGGAAGGAAATTCTGACACATGCTACAACGTGGATGGGCCATGAGAACATTATGCTTAATGAAATAGGCCAGTCCCAAAAGGACAAATTTTGCATGATTCCACTTCTGTGAGGTACACAGAATAGCCAGTTTCAAAGAAAACAGAAAGAAGAATGATATTTGCTAGTGGAAGCAGCAGAGTGGAGGAGGAAATGGAACAGTACAGTTTAATGGACACAGTTACAGTTTTGCAAGATGAAAAGAGCTTTGAAGATGGGTGGTGGTGATGGTAGTTAACACTCTTGAACTTCACACTTAGAAATGGTAAAGTGGTAAATTGTATATATTTTACACAAACATTTTTTACCACAATAAAAAGTGTGGTTACATTGTAAAAATACACATGGAACATATTTATCAAAACTCACCAAAATGTGCACTTAAAATAGGTTTGTTTTATTGTATGCAAATTATATAACAACAAAGTTGATTTGAAAAGAAAAAAGCCACCACCAAACACAACAAGAAAAAATAACATGTAAAGGAAAAACAATCTGAAAAACAAAGTCAGTGAAGTTGGATGATGAGTAACATTGTTAGAAAACAATTTCTGATTTATCAAGATTTATCCTAATGGACAGAGACAAGAGTGTGTTAAAATCGGGAATGTCATGCCTGCCTCTTGTGTCAACTGCAGCCCATGTTGGCATTCTGGCACATTTGTCTTTGCACAGTCTTCTCTCCTGTGCCTGGTACACTGGGGTGGACTTGCCTGATTCACTGTGGTCTGTGTGACTGAGTATTCCTCGATCAACAGGCTGTCCTTGTGGGAGAGGAGCAGCTGGAAGATCCTGGCCAGGGAGGAGGAAGAGACCTGGAACTGGAGCATGTTGTAATGCCTCTCCCTCTGCACACTGCCAGGGGAGTCCCCTGGAAGAACTGTTCCACCTGATTCAGGTCAGGACACAAGTCATCCTTTGGGGATTTGATTTTCATTGTGATAATGTAGCCATCTCCAAACCTAAGGGATGCACAGTGCAGTTCAGGCCTGTCAGTGGATGGGTCAAAGGCAATCACAAAATAAGGAGTAGACTCATCCTGCTCACTGGGGTTAGGCCCACACCATTGGCCATCTGTGCATGTTTAAAACTAGGAGAAAAAAAAATGTAGTAGTCCTTGGAGAAACCTTTTGGTACCAGTTTTTAAAGGTCTGAATATGTGTGGTAAAGTGGCACAGATGTACTTTCTGAAGTCAAAGGTGGTTGTAGCCCTGTGGAGATCCCAGGCCCAACCATAAAGACATGTGACCAGTGCATTCTGAATGGGGTGGCAAGGGCTGTCTGGCCTTCAGGACACCAGCCATGGGGAAGCAAAGGCCTGGGAAGACAGCACTTCCCTGAGGAAGTTTCCAGAAACAGGGCCATTGGTGCCTCCTTCCTCCCTTCACCAGGTTGCTGGTTACTTTCACAGGGAGGATGAAGGATGAAGCAGAGAGTATGCTTATGGCCATCTGGCATGTATACATGGCTAGGTCAGGGTGTATGATGTTCATTATCACTGTAAGCTCCCTCCTTGACCTAGGGCCATTCTCTATCCATCTTTCAGCTCCAGAGAATTGATGTCCCTCCACATGGGGACATGCCTCCTCATCTCCTCAATCATGGAGATCTTGAGGAATGAGAGGCAAAGGAGTAGGGGATCATCCCTCAGCAGTTGGGCACAAGGAATTGCTGACACATGCTGGTGTCCCCATAAATATCCAGCTTGGAGACTGTAATTGCTCAAGAAATCAGGGTCAAATATCCATTTGCCAAATGTAGTTCATCTACTAGACCTTTCTGCCTGAATGTTTTCACTGAAATACACTTTCACAGATCCTTAAGATTAAGCACATCAGCATAGGTAAGGTGATGTCCCTAGCTCATGGCTTTAGATTCTGGGCTCTTGCTAAGTGTGTTAAATAAAATCCACAACTATAAACCCACTCTTTCCCAGGTTAGAAGGCATGTCAGAATGCAAGGGAACCTGGCAATATTATGATAATCTTGTTTTAACTGGTTGTTAGCTTCAGCACACAAACTGTAAATAAGGAATTATTTACAACAATTTATGAGCACAGGATAATTCTACTCAAGAGTACTGGCATCCTTAGTTTCTTATTGTAACATGTGGTTATTTTTCAAACTTTGGTTTGAAAAATAACCACATGTTATTCTAGAGAAGAAATTTGGTTTCCAAGTTGTTTGGTCTCCTAATCATTTTTATATTGGTTGTGGACTGTCATGAAATAGGACAGGGAGGTCTTGGATCTGTCAGGATAAGTGAGGTGACATTGAATCAGTGTTTTAACCACAATCAATTAGCCCAATAAAGAGGAACTTCTTATCAGCACAATGCTTTCTGCTACCATTAGCAGGTGGGATGAGGGGCAGCAGGATCCTCCCAAGCATCCACAGAGAACACAGGGCCTGGTTCAACCCCCAAAAAAGGTAGCAAAAAGGACCCCCACACACACCAGGCCTGCTTACTTGTACTTGAGGTGCTGAATGGTGCCCAGACACTAAAAGGTGCCCTTCACCATGATGGCCAGCCGGGTACACAGCGCCTCACACTCCTCCATGCTGTGGTACAGGAGAGAGGAGGTGAGGCAGTAGGCAGGGACTCCCACCCACCTTCCCCACCCTGGGCATCTCTTGGCTGTGAGAGGTGAGGACCATGGCTCTCCCTTCTCTGAGGATGCTCACGATGGTGTTCCACAGCATGTGGTGCTCCTGGGGGTCCATTCTGGTGGTGGGCTCATCCTGTGGGGTGAGAGAGAGAGTGGGGCATGTGGACTTGGAGTTGGCCTTTCTGAGTCACTACAGCCTCTGCCAGCTGACTCCCTTTGAACAGCCCTGGTGTCTGAGAAGGATGAGCTGACAGATACTTTCCTAGCGGTTCCCAGCTCAGCAAGATGGGGGAGGGGCGCCCGGGTGCAGCACTTGGAAGGCTGGAGGTGAATCAGAGTAAAGAAACATGATATACACCTCTAGATTCCTTCAGCCTGAGAGTGGGTTACAGTTAATATAGGTAATGGTAGAATTATTCTTTTTTTTTTTTTTTGAGAGAGAGAGAGAGAGAGAGAGAGAGAGAGAATTTTTAATATTTATTTTTTAGTTCTCAGCGGACACAACATCTTTGTTTGTATGTGGTGCTGAGGATCGAACCCGGGCCGCACGCATGCCAGGCGAGCGAGCTACCGCTTGAGCCACATCCCTAGCCCAGAATTATTCTTTAAAAAGGCAAAAAACAAAAACAAACAAAACAAACAAAATAAATAAAACAGAAATAACACAAAACTACAAGTGTGTAAGGAGAGGGAGATAACCCAGGTAACTTTTCGGCTCCCTCCATGTCCTGTGACCCATGCCCTCATGAACCTTAGACTGCAAGGTCTGATTTAGTGGGAGGTCAGCACAGACTTTATATGTGAAGGTTCGGCTATGTGGGAAATCCTAAGGGACTTTAAATTAAAGACACAGACTCTAATTACCTTTAAACCAGCTCCAGGAGGGCTTCTCATACCTTCAGCCTCCAGCTACCTATTAAAGTAGCAAGGTTTACTGAAGAGGCGAGAGAGAGAGAGAGAGAGAGAGAGAGAGAGAGAGAGAGAGAGAGAGAGAGAGAGAGAAACACGCCAGGGAGTGAACTTTTATTGGGAAACAACACATTCTGGGGAAAATCCCATCCAATGAACATTAAGGGGGGCAGTGTCCCAAGGTCAGGTGAGATGATTGGATCTTCAGGGGCTGTGGCATTTTATCTGGATTGCATCCTGCAGGGTTCCTTTTGAGCCATCAGCCCAGTGTTTGGTTTGTAACTTTCAGGCATGGTCTGACTAGGAGTTGCTGGGAAGTCTCTCCCACCATGGATAAGCCCTCGGACCCAAGAAAGGGTGGGGAAAGCTCTTAACACAAAGAAGTGTCTGAGCGCCTCTTACCCAGCCAGTGAGGTAACTCAATCATGTGCATGGATGGCCTCCCACAGTCTGGGGCCCTGGGCCTGGTCCAGCTCTGGGGAGAGTCACAGGAGCCTTGGATCAAGTCAACATACCTGTCCCCTGGATCCCATGCAGACTTCCTCATGCTGAAGTAATTTCCAACCTGACAACAATGTTCCTCAGAGTGGGCTGAACTTCTCCCTGGTGAGCTGTGGCCCTGGAGAGACTTCCCAACAACTTCTAGAGTCAGACCATGCCTGAAAGCTGCAAACTAAACACTGGGCTGATGGCTCAAAAGGAACTGTGCAGAGTGCAATCCAGATAAAACGCTGCAGGGTACATTCCATATAAAATTGCTGCAGGACTCGGGACACATTTTCCTGGCCAGAGAGATGCAGACTTGCTTGGCTCTTAGTGTTGCCCGCCCACTTCCAGTTGCAGTGCCCTCACAAATAGGTTCTTTCCCCTGAAGAACCAACCAGAATGATCCAGATTGGACTAATTTGGTGTCTTAAAACAAGGAACTGGTTTTTCCTGCTCTTGAGCTGTAATATTAACTCAATACTTTTAATAACTATAATGTATATGAACAAAATCTGTGATAAAGCGATTCCTGGAGACCTGAAGCCTAATTCTGTAAGCATTGAATTTTTGTTGTTGTTGTTGTTGTTGTTGTATTTTGACCATTTTGGACAGAAATCCTCTAAAAATGTATATTACCGGGCTGGGATTGTGGCTCAGTGGTAGAGCGCTCGCCTAGCACGGGCGGGACCCAGGTTCGATCCTCAGCACCACATAAAAATAAAGGCATTGTGTTGTGTCCATCTACACCTAAAAATATAATAAATGTTTAAAAATGTATATTACCATAGTCTTTTGTTTTCTTTTCTTTTTTTTTTTCCTTTTGGGTCTTCTAGTAACCTCTGACTTTAAGCCATTGAAGTCCATAAGTCCTTTTCTCTGCCCAAAGATATTGAGACTTTGTGTGCATAATGCTTGCAGTGTCACATGTATTAGATATGATTTGAGCTGGTCCTAGGCAGTAGCGAAGCACAGTGGTGCATACCTGTAATTCCAGCGGTATGGGCCTAAGCAACTCAGTGAGACTCTGTCTCTAATTAAATACAAAATAGGGCTGGGGATGTGGCTCAGTGGCCAAGTGCTCCTGAGTTCAATCCCCAGTATACACACATCCCCACTCCCCCCAAAAAGCAAGCTGTGCTCTGATCTGAGTCACATCACAAAGTGACTCAGATCAATGAATAAAAGTTGTTTAGGGTGCAGTTTTCAGGCTGATCCTGACCCCAATTTACTCCATTGATAAAGCAGCAGTTTGCCATGAGTTTCTCCAATTTGAGTATAAGTGCTGAGATAAAATGATTGCACCTTGTTTGTACAATCAACAACCACCATCTGAACAGCACAAACTGATAAATAAATTAACCATGCTAATAAAAATAATCACCTGTAAATTTACTGAATTAAATAACTAGTACATGGATGCATGGGCATATCAAACCTCTATCAGAAAAACCGAACCACTGTAAGAAGCAAACCCTTCACCTGAACCATAAAAGTAGAAGCCTAGGAAAATCACCAGAACAATGAACCTCTGATCCTCTGTTCCTGGACTTTAGCTCAGCAGTTTCTCCTGCCCATAAAGACTATACATGGCTCACTCCAAGCTGGCATTCTGAAACTGCCATCAGTCTGGATCCTAGCCTAGAATAAGTTTCTTGCCCTGACAGCTCTGCACCCTAAATTACTTTTATTTGTTGGTTCTGGTTCACAATCTTATCTGACCAACTGCAGTGACCATTGCTTTCTGGGCTCTCTGCCTTCCTTCCCAGTTCAGCCTCCTGAACCCTGTGGCTACCTTAATCCTTGTTTTTGTTTTTTTTTTTTTTTAAGGTGGTGCTGGAAATTGAACCCAGGGCCCTTGTGCAAACACTCTACCAACTGAGCTATATCCCCAGCCCACTGCTTCCTTTTGAAACCAGAGTTTCAGAAGAAACTTAATTCTGCAGGTGGGTGGGGCCTGCATAAACTACAGGCCACTGCAGTTGAGAAAGCCTGTTTTTATTGTTGCAGCTAATCACAGCAAGGGATGTTAGCTCCAAGGGTTGCAGCTGGCAAAGCCAGATTCTTCTCCATTCCTATGAAGTGGAGGAAGAGGGGACATGACAGGGGTTGTCAGTTAAATGTACTAGTCTAGGATCTTATATAGCTACTGGGTAGGGCACTGATCAACACCTTTGCTAATCGAGTATTAGAAAAGTACTAACTTAGCAAGACCCTGTCTCAAAAAAACAAAATAAAAAGGCTGGAGATATAACTCAGTTGTAAAGTACCCTGTATGCAATCCCCAGTATCAAAAAACAAACAGCCTTGTTCAGTGACATATGCCTATAATCCCAGGGACTGGGGAGGCTGAGTCACTAGGAGATGGAGTTCAAAGCCAGCCTTAGCAATTTAGGGAGGCACTTAACACAGGGACACCTTGTCTCTAAATAAAATATTTTAAAAGGGCTGGGATGTTGCTCAGTGGTTGAATCCCCCCCTGGGTTCAATCCTCAGTACCAAAAACAAAACAAAAACAAACAAACAAAAAAACCTTGTACTAAATAAGTCAAAGCTATTCTTTGGTCCAATATCCTAAGTGGTCAACACTGTCCTTCACCTATATTTCTTATGGTAATTGTTACTTTTTTTTTTCTTCTGCCAACTTTTCTGAATATTGTACTCATTTCTTGTTTGTTCCCTGTGACTTTAAGGGGCTGAGGTATAACTCAGTCAGTGGTAGAGCACTTGCCTACTTTGTACAAAGCTAATTGATCCTCAGCATGACAATGCAAAAAAAAAAAAAAAAAAAAAAAAACAGTATGGACTTTAGACAAGGGTTTGAACCCTAGCTTATCCTTCTGTGTTCTGTATTTATGTGTAGTTAAGTAAATTTCTTCATGTTTATAAACCTCAATTTCTTCTATAAAATACAGTTATTAGTGCTTACTTCATACTGCTATTGTGGGAGTTAATAGAAGTGTTATTATCAAAATAGCTTCAGGCCTTGGATATTTTCTTAAGCTATTGCATGTTCAGACTTGCATTTCAGGCTCCCTTAACATTCTTGCCCTGGTGAGCTTTTGTAGTGCCTGGCTTATCTTTGACATCCTTATTAACTAGTTCAGTTCAGTTCAGTTCAGGAAATATGCATAATGAGTTTCTATGTATTAGACACTGAATGTGAATAATATCCAAAACTTATTAGGACAGTACTGACCACAAGTAAAGTGTTGGTTTAAGAGGACTATAAACAGAAGAATTGTGATTCTGTTACAGTGAAGTAAGTAAAATTATCTAGATATTCACAGGATGCCCCAACTTGCTATGGGACCAAAGAGAAGTGATTTGGACTTCTCTTTGGAAGAAGGGGGCAAGAAAATGCTTCAAGCTGGATACAGTGGCACATTTCTATAATCCAGCTACTTAAGGGGCCGAGATAGGAAAATCACAAGTTCAAGGCCAGCCTGTGCAACTTAGTGAGACCCTCAAACTTGGTGTAACTCAGTGGTAGAAAGAACACCCCTGGGTTTAGTCTCCAGTACAAAAGCAAAACAAAAAAAAATTAAACAAACTAACTAAACCCAAGACAGAGAAGAAAATGCTTCAAGTTTGTGATGATGATACTGGAGCAGAGAATCAGCAGTTGAGTGGAACCCATATAAAAACTATGAGATAGCCAAAAAATACCTTTAGTGAAAAGCTTGAGGAAAGGAAAGGGAATGGGTATTATGAATGGTGTATACAGGGAAACAGAATAGTTCCACATTATTAGAACACAAATTGTAAACCTAGGGAAGGCTAATGAAAGTATTACTTGCTTTTGGTCATCAACTTTAGGGCTCATTGTGTGTGTGTCTGTATGTGTGTGATGCTAGCGATTGAACACAGGTCCTTGCTCATGCTAGGCAACTGCTTTACCACCACCCCTCATCCCTCTTTTTTTGAGATGGGGTCTTGCTCTGTTGCCAGGATTTCCTGACTTAGAATTGCTGGGCTCAAGTAATCCTCCTGCCTCAGTCTCCCGAGGAGCTGTGACTATAGGTATGCCTCCTATACCAGACAGGACTCATATCTTTACTTTCTATTCTATTTTCATTGTTGCTTTTGTCTGTATAGATGTTTTTTATACTGCACTTGATTTATTCATCCATTATTAAAATAATATGCTTTTTCTTGAATATGTTTTGATCACATTTTTTGTATTGTTACATTATGCTTCTTAAAAAATAGGAAAGTTAATTGAAAAGGAACACTAATGAGCTATCAGGTACTTGCATTTAAATGCTTTTTCTTCTTCTTCTTAGCTTTATCTAAAATAGGCTCAGTGGGAGCACTGAGGCATTTAGTGTATGTAGCCTACTAGGCACGGCAGGCCTGAACATCTCTTAGATTTCAAAAGATTAACCATAGGGAAATAGAAATGTATAATAGGCTCTGGCAGTGTTCAACAATCCAGTTAAAAGGATATTCTATATTTGATACCATAGATCACAAGACTTTGGTGAATAAAAATTTGCCCACTTACATTTCATTGTCTGTTAGGAAAATGGGTGATGATGGAAAACATGCCATGCTTATGTTTTACTTTGTTACAAATCATTTAACTGGTTTCAGAACCAAATCAGCCATTTCATTTTCTTTACTTTAAGTCAATTTTTTAAAAATATATTTTTAGTTGTCGACAGACCTTTTATTTATTTATTTATATGCGGTGCTAAGAATCGAACCTAGTGCCTCACACATGCTGGGCAAGTGCTCTACCACTGAGCCACAACCCAGCCCCTTGAGGTCAATTTTTAAAATTTTGAGATATATTAATTACATAGAAATGTAGTGCTCAAACAATAATTTATTACATGGTTAGAAACTCAAATTTAAATTTTAAAGATGCAGGTTGTTTTTGGACAATGTCAATTTATTTTTTTATGGGCATGTGGGATTCAGCTTTTATTCACATGCTATTAATTTTTGAGTTATATTATTTAGATTTTGTATCTTTTTAATTTGGTTTAACTTTTTAATGTGTGAACCAGATTTGTTTATTTACTTACTTATTCTTTGTAGTTACACATAATGATAGAGTTTATTATGACATATTTATATAAACATGGCATATATCTTATTCTAATTAGGATCCCAGTCATGTGTTGTCTGTATAGATTTTTCATCATTTTCACTTTCATGCCTATTCAAGGTGGCAAAGTATATGTTACTATTTCATGATTACAAGTGCTTCCACTTCTCATTTTTATCATGTTAAAGCTTTCTGAACAAACTGGAACAATACTAAAGAATGTATTTACATTATAAAGCATCTTTTTCTTGCAGGTTTATATTTAAAATATTTTAATATTTCTTTCCCCCTACATCCACACATATTTATTGTGTACCTATTATTTTCTGAATGAATATCTGTATATGTGTACAGAGATAGAGATAGAATGGTGCCTAGCTATTATTATATACCAGGCACACCATAGTTTCAAAAAAATTGGTTGGGGGTATAGCTCAGTGGCAGAGTGCCTGTCTAGCATTCAGAAGGCCATAGGTTGGATTCCAAGAACGAAAAAAAAAAAAAAAGAAAGGAAGGAAGGAAGGAAGGAAGGAGGGAGGGAAGGAAGGAAGGAAGGAAGGAAGGAAGGAAGGAAGGAAGGAAGGAAGGAAGGAAGGAAGGAAGGAAGGAAGGAAGGAAATACACATACACACACATACTTTAAAAAATTTGTAGCAGGGAATGGTGGCACATGTCTGTAATCCCAAAAGCTGGGAAGGCTGAGGCCAAGGCAATGTAAGTTTGAGGTAAACTTGGGTGATTTAGTGAGACCCTGTCTCCAAATAAAAAATTAAAATGGATGTAGTTCATCGGTAGAGCATTTCTGGGTCCAATCTGTAGTAGCAAAAAAAAAAAAAAAAAAAAAAAAAAAAAAAAAAAAAAAAACAGGGATATTCCACCATCTAGAAATTTTCTTAAGATCATATTACACAAAAATTTAAGGTCAATCATTCTACTCTTACAGTTACTTTATTTTTCTGCTCTCCTTCCAACCGTAAGCATAGTTTAAATTATTTACAATATAAGAGGCATAGCTTAATTTATACCAGCATTGTGTTAACTGGAAAGGCATAATATTAATTTCAGCCTGTCCATCACCAGAATAGGCTGCTGTGGAACTCCGGAAAATGAGGCAGTGGGCTCACAAGTTCGAGGTAGCCTGAGGAACTTGGTGAGGCACTGTCTCAATAATAAATAGATAGATAAATAAACAAATAAATAGATGGGCTTGGATGTAGCATTCCCTCCACCCCAACCCCAAAGTAATGTGTATGGGATCATTGCAGCCAGGAAGGGGTAAATCCCTCATAACTGAGTTCTTCCAGTCCAAGCTCCCCACTTCCCCGCTTTCCCCCATCTCCTGGTTAATGGCACTAAGGTTCATTGGTTGCACCGTTTTGGGCTCCTCTCAGCCTTAAGGTCTCAGAGTGGAAGAGGGGTCATTTCCAACTGAACAAGTTTTTTTTCCAGAGTACTGGTTGATAAATGGCGCAGGTGCTAATAATATTTTCATGTCATCGACATTTTTAGGAGCGGGTTCGCAGCTTCCGAGATCCTTCTCCCCACTCTCTCTCAAGGTCCTTTGCCCTAAAGGACTTTGCCCTTCCTCTAGCAGATTGTCACTGTGGCATTCTCTGCAGCTGGTCAGTCCCGCAGAGGTCAAGGGGAGAAATCATCCCGTTTGACTCGAACCCCCAGGAGGTGTCTAAAAAGAGCCAGTGCTCCCAGCAGTCAAGTGACGGGAGACCGGCACCGGCGTTTCCCAGCCGAGGAGCCCAGGCGCGATCTCCTTAGGAGCGAAGCTGACAAGTGCAGAGCTGGAGCCGCCAAAGCCGACTCGGGAACCGCGTTTGCCCGGGCCGAGGCGGAAGCCGGAGCATTTGGAGGACGGGACCGCGGGAACCCGGAAACGCCTAGGCTGCACCGAGGTGGCACCGACGAAGGCGGCGGGAGCTGGCGGCGCTGCGGGTCAGCAGTCGCGACGGACCCCTAGGGCTCGGCGGCCTTGGGCGCCCGGCGTTGCTGAGCCGCAGGCCCCAGTGCGTGCCGCTGGCAGAGCTGCGCGGGAGGTGAGGCCTGAGCTTTCCTGGGGAGGGGCGGGTCCCACGAGGACTGCGGCGGCGGGGCGGCTGGGCAGCTCAGAAGCTGTGGGGTCTGTCTGGGTGAAGTGGAAGGTGTCGAGGACCTGAAGTACTAGTTAAGCAGGAGTGGGAGCAAATGAAGTGACACGTTGCAATTCCGACCGTCGACGTGTGGAATGTACTGGGTGGAGGAGGAAAAAGATCCTTAGAAGAGGGGTGTGTCAAGCGAATGAAAACGGCCGTGTGTGCTGTAAGCCTGAGGTGTGCAGAGAAGTGACTAGTCGGCCAGGCTGGCGGTCACTCATTCCCTCAGTGAATGTCCCTTGAGCTCCCGCTCAGTGTGTAACCCTGTGATAGGCACGGATGCAGTAGACCAGGATTTTGCACTCAAGAAGCCACAGGGACTTCAAGAAATGGAAAGGTTACCACTGGTAAGGTTAATGTGTGGACAAGGACTGTCTGAGGCCGTGTAAAATTACCCTCAGAACAAGGATGTGTGTGTGTGTGTGTGTGTGTGTGTGTGTGTGTGTGTGTCCTGAGTATTGAGGAACAGGATTTTCAGTAACATTGTAATTTAACCAACAAAAAGACCTCTCAATTCAGGAAGATCTAGTTCAAATGAATTGAAGAATAATATTAAATGTAGTGATGGGCCTTGCTTTATAGTAAACTATTTAAATGTCACTATTTTATAATAGAAGCCTGAATCTTTTATTATATTCTATTAAATGCAAAAATGGAACCAGAGTTAAGTCTTTATCAGTATTGGGCTTTGGTAGATAAAGATTAAATTTGATACAGTTTCTCACTTGGTAGGCTTATTCACTGTTTGCTTTAAGGGGATAATAACTTCTAAACTTACATTTCTAATTCTGATTTTCCTCCCTAATTCTTCCTTTTTTCATTCCAACCATCGCTGTGCTAAGTGGGCTCCTCTTTGCTCTTTTATTTCCACTAAACCAACAGGTTCTAAACTGTACTTGCTGTTTTCAGCCTGTTCCCCTTCCAGTCACTTTTCCATCATTGCCCTTTGGTTTGTTGGTGGTGCTGGGAATGGAACCCCAAGGTCTTGTGCATGCTAGACAAGTGCTCTACCACTGAATTATACCCCCAACTCTCCTCAATTGCTTTTTAAATCCAAAGGTCTTATGCCATTCTTTGGTCATTCTTCTCTTAGGGTACTAAGTGACTCTATGTTGGCTACAGAATGAAGTTTCTTTCTTTCTTTCTTTTTCCCCCCTGTGGTGCTGTGGATAGAACCCAGTGTCTTATACATGCTAGGCAAATGCTGTACCACTGACCTACACCCCTGTCTCCATTATAAATTGTTTATTTAGGGAGGTTCAAAGTCCTTTAAAATTTAAGTCTTTCCAAGACTCAATATGACCCTTTCATTATTTTTTTAAAATACTTTATCCCATTTAATCTATTTTATAGTTATACTACAGTTAGTTAATTGAATTGGATTTTCTGAACACACTGTATGCCTACCTGCCTTGGTCTTTGCTTATATAACTTCTTTTCCTACAAGGAAGGTCTTTGTAAAAATTCTATTCTTTAATGCCTTATATGCTACTCTTCCTTATGAAGCTTTCTGAAATCTACCATTTGTCTGAAATATTCTTTTTCTCTTTGTGCTGGGCTTTATAACTCTTAAAATGCTTGCTAAATTTATACTGTATTGTGGCTCTTTGAGAATTTTATTATCCCTACTAGAATGTAAGTTCTTTAAGGAAAGTAATTGTACCTTTTAAGTTTTTTAGCACTTTGGTACTTGAGCACAGTATCATGATATTTTATACTCTTAGTAAGGTTTTGTTATGTCTAGTGGTATATTTAATGAAACAAACTTTTATATTCTGGAGATAAGGATAACTTGTTTTGTGGTATAACCTTATGTCAGAGCTTCATTACCAATCAAATATTCTTATAAGAGATTGCCTTTTTGTTTCACATTTTAGTATCTCATTTGACCCTAGTAGTAAATTGTTGAGGTAGGACAGTTTTTATAGTCCCCATTCTTATTTATAAAAAATGAATATTGAAGGTCAGGTCAGATAATTTGCCCCAGGTCTTATATACACTCCTTAGGCTACTTCAGTTATATTTGAAATGAATATAATTTGTATCCTCAGAGGTGTCTTTTACTTAGTAGGAACTTAGTATGTTGAATGAAGGAATCCATTCCTTCATTCAACATACTAAGTTCCTACTAAGTAGAATCAATAGAAATAATCTCTCAGTTGAAAGCCCAATCTTATCATTCAGTAGCTAAGAAGTATGACTTTTGAGTTTCTTTTCTCTTTCCTGAATTTTTTTTTTTTATTTTTGTACCAGGGATTGAACTCAGGGGCATTTGACCGCTGAACTACATCCCCAGACCTATGTTGTATTTTATTTAGAGATAGGGTCTCACTGAGTTGTTTAAGGCTTCCCTAAATTGTTGAGGCTGGCTTTGAACTCAAGGTCCTCCTGCCTCAGTCTCCAGAGCCACTGGAATATAGGCAGGTACAGTGGCGCATGGCTTTTTCTGAAATTTTTTGAGAAGAGTTTCTATTTTAATTTTAATCAACTGTGGGATTTTTTAAATTTGTCTGTGTATGTGTGTGTGAAATTATAGAATTGTCTATAATAGAAATAACTTGAACATCAAACTGGTAGTTAATAACATTCTTGGAAATGAATTTATTATTAAAGTGCAGATCAATATGAATTGGTAGCTTAACAAAAGCAGGTATATGGTAAGTGTCTTCATCTTAATTCTCATTAATGAAGGAGTGTAGTGCTGTGGTTATTTATTTATTTAGAGATGGGTGGTCTCACTATGTTTCATAGGCTGGTCTCAAACTCATGCCATAAGTGTTCCTCCTTCCTTAGTCTCCCGAGTAGCTGAAACTACAGATACAGCACCGAGCCTTGCTTATTATGTATTTTTAGTTATTTTTTTTTAAATGTGTTTTGGTACTAAATTTGAGAGTATTTGATGTGTAAATGTGAGAATAACTTAGAAGACAGAATGTTACTCAACTTTTCTATGCAGATTATCTGCCCAGAACTCTGTTTACCATCCATATTGGAGATACCTTATCAAATGAAATAAAAAAATCAGTTTAAGAGAAATTGCTGTATATTTAGTTATACAAATTTTGATTGAAAAGGTATGGTATGTCAAGCAACATAGTAGAAGTTAGAATTAAGCTGAAACTTTTAGGTCACTTCAGATAAAGTGCTAAGAAATACTTCATTCCACAAAGAAAATATCTATTTATGATTTTATACCTACTCTGAGTTGTGTTTTTTTTCTGTAAAAGTTAGATAAGAAATTTTTTCCTAAATTCATATGTGCTATAAAAACCAATTTCAAACATTACTAGTAGCATTCATGAGTAGATCTTATAAAGGTATTGAATGAATATTTGTAAAGCATGATAGTTATATAATAACCACTTTATCTAATTTATATTCTTTAATCTTTATAGCTACTCTGTGAGGTACATACTGTTATTTAATGTGCTATAGTTATTAAATGGTGGAGTCAGACTGTGAACTTAGGCAGTTTGAGTCCAGAGGCATACATTTTCATGTATAGTGGTGAGTTATCTGCCAATCCTTAGACATGATTAAACCACAGGCTTTACTGCACAGACCCTGTGCTTTGTTAATAGAGTCCTAAGCCAGAGGCCTGTCTGTGGGGGTTCCAGCAAATCAGGTCTGGTCACTCACCCCAAAAACCAAATAGAAAAGGTTATAGTAAAAAGCAGGAAAAGAACCTTAGTCAATATGGTTGTATTAGGAAGGAAAGTGAGATCATATGTCCCAGCCTTGTCTTTGGAGTGCTTACATAAGCTTTTAATTTAAGTAGAGGAAAAATTGGGGAAGGGTGAGACTGCTGAATCTTGGTCAAACTGTGGTATGGTCAATCATTTTTTCATTTCTGGTTCTGTGAGGTAGTTTTGAAGAATTCTTTATCACTTGAGGGGGTAATTTTTGTTTATTGCTCAGGATGCTTATTCAGATCTGTAATCCTGGAAAGAAAGGGTCAATTTAGTTCCCAGGAGATATTTGCTTCTGGTTAGGGAGGCAGTTTCATCCTGGGGTGACTCCTCTGGGTAGGGCAATGACTAGTACTTCTAAGTGTCACTCCAGGGGTCTGAAACAGGATGCTGCAAATCTTGCCTCAGTCTTGAAGGGAGGGCCAGATAGGTTGGATAAATTTAGGGCTAATAAACCTTGTATTACCAGATTTAGATGAACTTTCCATAAATGATTAACAAGTTTACATGCAGAGTTGAACAGGGACCTGACCCAAAGTTTCAGGTAATAAAGGAGACAGACAAAAGGAAGGCAGAGGGCTGGGGTTGTGGCTCAGTGGTAGAGCGCTTACCCAGCATGTGTGACTGGGTTTGATTCTCAGCATCACATATAAATAAATAAAATAAAGGTTCATTGACAACTAAAAAATGTTTGTTTTTTTTTTGCCTTGTCCTTTATTGGAACTGATTTTTTTTATTGATTGTTCAAAACCTTACAAAGTTCTTGACATATCATATTTCATACATTAGCTTCAAGTGGGTTATGAACTCCCATTTTTACCCCAAATACAGATTGCAGAATTACATCGGTTACACATCCACATTTTTACATAATGCCATACTAGTAACTGTTGTATTCTGCTACCTTTCCTATCCTCTACTATCCCCCCTCCCCTCCCATCTTCTCTCTCTACCCCATCTACTGTAATTCATTTCTCTCCTTGTTTATTTTCCCATTCCCCTCACAACCTCTTATATGTAATTTTGTATAACAATGAGGGTCTCCCTCCATTTCCATGCAATTCCCCTTTTCTCTCCCTTTCCCTCCCACCTCATGTCTCTGTTTAATGTTTTTTTTCCAGTTTTTTTTCTTTTTTTTTATTGGTTGTTCACAACATTACAAAGCTCTTGACATATCATATTTCATACATTAGATTGAAGTGGGTTATGAACCCCCAATTTTACCCCAAATGCAGATTGCAGAATCACGTCGGTTACACATCCACAATTTTACATAATGCCCTATTAGTAATTGTTGTATTCTGCTACCTTTCCTGTCCCCTTCTGTTTAATGTTAATCTTTTCTTCCTGCTCTTCCTCCCTGCTCTATTCTTAGTTGCTCTCATTATATCAAAGAAGACATTTGGTATTCGTTTTTTAGGGATTGGCTAGCTTCACAAAGCATAATCTGCTCTAGTGCCATCCATTTCCCTGCGAATTCCATGATTTTGTCATTTTTTAGTGCTGCGTAATACTCCATGGTGTATAGATGCCACGTTTTTTAATCCATTCATCCATTGAAGGGCATCTGGGTTGGTTCCACAGTCTAGCTATTGTGAATTGTGCTGCTGTGAACATCGATGTGGCAGTATCCCTGTAGTACGCTCTTTTAAGGTCTTCAGGGAATAGTCCGAGAAGGGCAATAGCTGAGTCAAATGGTGGTTCCATTCCCAGCTTTCCCAGGAATCTCCATACTGCTTTCCAAATTGGCCGAACCAATTTGCAGTCCCACCAGCAATGTACAAGAGTACCCATTTCCCCACATCCTCTCCAGCACTTGTTGTTGTTTGACTTCATAATGGCTGCCAATCTTACTGGAGTGAGATGGTATCTTAGGGTGGTTTTGATTTGCATTTCTCTGACTGCTAGAGATGGTGAGCATTTTTTCATGTACTTGTTGATTGATTGTATGTCCTCCTCTGAGAAGTGTCTGTTCAGGTCCTTGGCCCATTTGTTGATTGGGTAAAAGGCACGCCAAGCTTTATCCTGCTTTCAATTACCTATGGGCATCTGCAGGCCTATGCAAAGAGTCTGCTTTTGGCAAAGGCAGCCTTTCTAAGTCCCTATTATACTTTGAGGGAAATCTTGGGTTTATATTTGAGGTCAGACATGTTATGTTATGCAAGGCAAACGGTAATCTTAATATCTTAGAACCATACTTTCTTAATCTGTAAAAGAAATAATTCATCCTTTAACAGATT
This sequence comes from Spermophilus citellus, assembly GCF_964194105.1. NCBI lineage: Eukaryota > Metazoa > Chordata > Mammalia > Rodentia > Sciuridae > Spermophilus > Spermophilus citellus. The sequence goes on along the minus strand of NC_138191.1, from coordinate 50,279,814 downwards.
AAATGTTCTTTAAATGAGATAATGCTTGTAAAGCATCTAGCAAGACATCTGACATTCCCGGCTCTTTTATTAATTTAATTTCTCTTATGAAGTATAGTTATTAGAAAACATTTCATGAGAACCAGTTTCAGCCTGCATCTGAGTCTTTTATGTGTAATACAAAAAGATTTAATTCACAAAGAGATCATTCTTTTCTTCTGAAGGTTTACAGAACAGAGTCAATGCCTAATGAGTGACAGGTGCTGGTAAGGAAATATAGGAAATGCAATAATACATAATGTAAATACGTCAACAGATTAGTTTGATACAATTTTGAGTGTTATTATAAAAGGTGTACACAATGGCATGGGAATGTATTAGAAAAGGATTCAGTCTTTTTGGGAAGACTTAGGAAACTTCACTCAGAGACCTATATTAGCTCCATAAGATATATAGCAATTCTGCTAGTAGAAAAAGCAGAGTCATAGTTTTTGCATTGCTGGGTCTCACAATGATAAGCAGGTATTCTATTGACCTACACCTTCAACCCTGGAAAGATTTGTTTTGTCACGTTCCCCCCCCCCCCCAACTACCAGGGATTGAACCCAGGGCCTTGCACTTGCACATGCTAGGCTATCCTTCTACAGCTGAGCTAGTCCCCACCCCTCTGGAAAGAGGGTTTTTTTTTTAAAGACAAATATTTGCTCAGAAAATGCATGAAGAATACAGGTAATAGTTTATGGCAGGAAATTTAGGCTGGGACCGGATTACAAGGAGCTATTCTATTTGAAGGAGTTTGGACTGTGTCATCCATTTAATAAGGAGTCGGTTAAACTTTATACACAGGGAAGGAACATAATCAAGCTTACATTTCATTAAGATATCTTCTGTATAGAGGATGGATTAGAGTCTGAAGCCTGCCCCATCCATTAGCAAGCAGAGTGACGTGAGACTTGAACAGTAAATACTGAATAAGTGTAATTAATGTACTTTATGTTCTATATGATTTAAGTTCATAAGCCTGTAATATATATAATTTTCTAAGAATGTGGATTTACCTGGGAGGGGTTGCAGTTTCATATTTAGAAAGAATGGTGGTTGAGAAAAAAAAGAAACTACACAGCATTTGAATTCTTAGTATTGGAATCTTATTTTTAGGGGAGGTGGTAATCTTCCATTAATTATCCAAATATAATTACCAGTTAGGATAAAATCCAGCTCATTCTATATATTCTATTAAGTTTCAGTTAAATTATTTTACCAAGCACATTTTCCTAAAATTTATTTATTTTATTTTATTTTTTTATTCTAATTTCTTATATATGGCAGCAGAATGCATTACAATTCACATTACACATGTAGAGCACAATTTTTCGTATCTCTGGTTGTATACAAAGTATATTCACACCATTCGTGTCTTCATACATGTACTTAGGGTTATGATGTCCATTTCATTCCATCCTAAAATTCATTTTTTAAAAAATATTTTTTATTTATAGATAGACATAGTACCTCACCTGTGCTGGGCAAGTGCTTTACCACTGAGCCACAACCCCAGCCCTCCTAAAATTTATTTTTGTTATTTATTTATTTATTTATTTAGGTACCAGGGATTGAACTCAGGGCTCTTGGCCACTGAGCTACATACTCAGCCCTATTTTGTGTTTTATTTGGAGACAAGGTCTCACTGAGTTGCTTAGTACCTTGCTGTTGCTAAGGCTGGCTTTTAACTTGCGAACCTCCTGTCCCAGACTCCCAAGCTGCTGGGATTACAGATGTGTGCCACCACACCCAGCTTATTGTTTTTGAGTGGTATGAAGAAAATCATTTTAAGGACCCTCACCTTTCAGGCTTATTCTCAGACTCAATTAAATAGATAACATTCTTCTCCATCTCCCTTTCCCACTCCCTGCCCCTCTTTGTGCTAGGGATTGAACCCAGGTTCTTGCTTATGCTAATTATATATTGTACTACTGAGCTATAATCAGAGCCCCCTTATTCTTTATTACCCTCCTATACTTTAATTCTAAATATGTGAAAAATCTTTGAAAAGTGTTAGAATTTTGTTATTAATGTTAATGCTTAGGGAGCAACATTATCTTATAGCATAATTGTTATGTTTGACTTTCTGGATAGAGATAGTTATGTTTCATATCACATTGTTTGACATAAGTAACATATTAGAAACTGGACAATAAATTAATATTTAAAGGAGTCAACTTGAATACTGTAGTATAGACAGAAAACTTAAAATTGGCATTTTTTCTAGTTTATAAACTTTATATCTGATTATATGCTATTAATATTTCAGGTTATAAAAACAAAGATGGTAATAAAAATAGTGACAACCTGTATATTCTTTTGCCTTTTATGTTTTTTAAAATAGCAGTGGGTCTTAGTAGTATGGCTCAGTGAAAAAATTTTAAACAGTCTTCCTCCAAAACATTAAATGCTTTCTACTTGAATATACACACAAAATAGAGGACAATTAATTTTAAAAAATGCAGACAGGTCCTTGTACTAATTTTTGTGCCTTCTGTAACAAATTTCCACAAATATGGTGGATTAAAACAGCAGCAATTTATTTTCTTACAGATCTGGAGACCAGAAATCCAAAATCAGTATCACTGGGCTAAAAGCAAAATGGCAGCAGGACTTTACTCCTCCAGTGGTTCTAGGGACCCATTTCTTTCCTCTTCTAGCTTCTGAAAACTACCAATATTCCTTGGCTTGTATCTGTATCATTCCAATTTTCAAGGCCAGCATCTTTAAATCTCTCTCTGCCCCTTCTTTTTATTGCCTTCTCTTGTGTATCTGTATTCTCTTCTTTAAAAAAACCTTTTTCCTGGTCTGGGAATGTAGCTCAGTGATAGAAGGCTTGCCTGGCAAGCTCAAGACCCTGAGTTTAGTCCCTAATATCTGACTCCCCCACCACCACTGCTCTGTCTTTCACACACACACTCCCCAGATTTACTGAGGTATAAATGACAAGTAAAATTTTTATATCTATATGAAGTGCACAATGCAGTGATTTGATATACCTATACCTTTTGAAACAGTTACTTTAATCAAATTAATTTATATATGGATCACTGTATACCATTTGTGTGTGGAGGGGTAAGAACACTTAAATCTGCTTCCTCAAGTAAACCATACAGTATTATTCACTGTACATTAGATCTTCATATATTCTCTCTTGTACACCTCTTAATCATTTTTGATGGTATTTAGTGTCTACCCATTTAATTCCTAGAAAATCTTCCCATCCCAAGACTCTTATCTCATTTGCAAAATCCCCTTTTCCAAGGAAAGTAACGTTTTACAGGTTCCAAGGATCAAGACCTGATACTTCTGGGAGCCATTATTGAGCCTACCATAATCCTCAAACATTTCTGTGTGCTAAGATATAGAGATTATAAAAATACATAGAATGTGGGATCATGAGATTCTATCAAATTATAAACTCAAATTGCCTTTTATTTCAGACTACATAAGGATCAGATTTTGGATGTGCTTTTCAGAAATGTCGAGCTTGCTGCTAAATGAGGTGTGATTTTGTTTTAGGGCCATTGTAAGCTTTCTGATTGGTTCTTGGTCTGTGATTTTTAGGGCCTCGCATTCATTCTTTTCTTTCTCCAGGAATTCTAGTTAATGTAGAAGCCATCAGTAAAAACACTTATTCTTCTATTTCTAATTAAATATCTGTCAGCAACTTTTTATTACCCAAAATCTTATTCTGATTGCAGATATTTATGCACAAGTGAAAGTTGAAGTAACTCTTCTACCTGATAAACTACCAGTGTCTCCTTTACCATTAATCTAGTCAGATTTGAAAATTGATTCCAGATTCCTATCACCTTATGGTTCTGTTATCCTGGAACCACATTCGGTACCATAACTATCAGTTAGGGTTCGGTCAGGAAAACAATCCTTCAGTATTATGGGATTAGGGATTTATAATAAGAACAAGACTTTTCACAATTGTGGGGGAGGCAGGGAAGTAAAGGTCAAAAAAGAGAGTGTTGGAGGATTACTGTAAAGTCACTAAGCAGCCCTCCTAAACACTGGTGTGGGTAGACAAGTCAGAGCTTCCAGAGGAATATAGGAATCCATCTGTGTCTTGCTGACAGAATAGGACCATAAAATGAAACTGGTGGAAGGGTTTATGGAAAGCTGTCACTTCTGTGTAGCTGTTTTTCTGTGTTCACAGAGTCTGGTGGAGGGCTGTGGCCTTTTGTTGCTCAGCGGGTCAGCAGTTGGAAGGAAGAGCTAACGTAGGTCAAGGTAGAGAAGGAATAAGCTGGAACTTATTAGCATCTGTTTTCCCAAACAACATTTAACCCTGACAGTCTTGAGAGAGTGACGGGTCTTGCTTCATTTCTTCTTTCCAACTCTTGTGCATATATTGTGTTTAACCAACTAGAATTCAGCACCATGCAGAGTATGGGTTTGGGGGCAATGTTGTTGGAGCTTAACCAAGTTGACATAAAACAAGATTATAATTTTCTTGTAATATTTTGTTTTGTGCCTCTTTTATTTTTCCTGTCATAGAAATTACACGCACTATTTTTTGTTTTTTTTAATTGTTTGAATAATGTGCCTTCATGCTAGAGAGTAAGCCTCATGTCTTGTTCATGATTGCATGCACAGTGCCTCATCATACTAAGTATGTCTTTTCTTTTTTTTTTAAAAAAAAACATTTTTTTTTTTAAAAAAGGAGAGAGAGAGAGAGAGAGAGAATTTTAATATTTTATTTTTTAGTTATCGGCGGACACAACATCTTTGTTTGTATGTGGTGCTGAGGATCGAACCCGGGTCGCACGCATGCCAGGCGAGTGCGCTACCGATGAGCCACATCTCCAGCCCACTAAGTATGTCTTAAATATTTGATGGCTTATTGCCATCTAGAGAATTGTTTGTTATCTCCTTTTTGTTGTTGTTTTTGTTTTTTACTTCTGTTCCTTCTCTTCTAAGTCTTGAACTTTTAGTAATGAGTGGTCTGCTCATCTTTTATGTTAGTCTCTGTTATCTGTAGAATATCTTTTAACTCCTGCCTTTTGTGGGAAATGACCACAGAAGAAAATGGTATAGCAGGATAGCACATAGGTGGGGAAATGGGAGGGAGGGAAGGAGTACATTGTTACTTGGCACACACATTCTGAAGGGGATCTTAGACCTCTGTTTACTAGGTCATTTTGTTTTCAAATCACTGACTTTATTTAAATAGTACAAGAATACAGAATAATTTTTATCTAAAAATTGGAAGACAGATTTTAAACTTGTATAATTGAAGAAATATTTGTATATTGATTTTAATTATATGTAGGTAATGGAAACTCTGCAGTCAGTGACATAAGTTAAAAATTGATAGTAATGTAACTTACATACAGGTGATATTTGTCTTATATAAACAGACACATGACACCATGAGGAAGAAAGGAAAGGAGAAACAATGAAACATTGTTTAACTTAGAATGTAATAGGAACCTGTAAATGATAAAGAGTTGGTTAAGCTGGGCTAGGGATGTGGCTCAATTACTTTTCTTCATTTCTTTCATTTACACAAAAAAGAAGGTTTTAGGTTTTTCCATGTGATTTTTATGGATTTCGAGTACAGAATATTATTGCTTTTTTTTAGTATTATATCTGTAAGCAAAAATAACCAAAATGGTTTCAGCACCATTATAGAAGCACAAATAACTGAGATGGATGCAGACCTCAAATGGATCAGCAGGCTTTCCTTTATTCCACAGTGGAGTCAATCAATCAGACACTGAAGGGGCTCGTTTTCTGGGTAGGAAAATGGCTACCAGTTACAGAGGAGTTTGAGTTTTATAGTTAAATTACAATGAGGGTGGTTTAATTATTGGAGACTGAAGCAGAATGAGTTGGTTTGGACAGTCAGGAAAGAAGTTGTAAAAAGCCCATAACTCATTGTCACTGGGAAAAGCTCTGAACTCAGTTTTCCTCGATTATCTTCCTCTTCTGGGACGCATTGTTACCCAGAGCTTCACTGTTTGCTTTTCTCCTTTCAGGACTCATTGGCAATGGGAAAGGGCCAGCATTTCAGTATCCACCTTTCCCCTTCAGGACCAATTGTGGTTGGGAAGGGATGCTGGGAATGAAAGTTTGCTTTTTTCCCTCAGGGCCTATCTTTACTGGGAAAGGATTTATGATTGCCTTCTCCCTCCCTCTTCCTCCAGACAAATTTTTTTTTGGGGGGGTTGTCATTTTCTATATCCTTCAATATCTACTTCTAAGGTAGTTATAAAAAATATAAATATTAGTATCAGAAATAAAATCAATCATGATGAATTTTGTCATTATTTAGTGTCCAGCTAGTTTTTAGATTTTAAAGTTTTGGCATCATGGAAGGTAATGGACCAAAAATGCAAAAAAAATTCTCTATGTGTTTAGTTTTGTGTTCATTTACTTGGAAAAATGTTAAAAGGTTTGTTTTTTACACCAGTCATTGTTTCTGACTAGTGAAGAATGCAGCCATACTCGGATAACACTTATAACATGTGTTTTCATAAATACTGTTATGTCCTTAACCTCTGGTAGATTATTATATTATACTAAGGGAGTATATTTCACAATTAGTGTTTAGTACATGTAGTTCACTCTTACAATCAAAACTTAGAAATTTAACCTTTTATTTTTACAATAGAAAGAAAATTGATTTATAAACATATCTTATTATATGCAATAGTCTTAAAAATGTATGTTTTATTGCAGTTTTAAAACATTGACTAAATATTTAGGTTTTTTTAAAATTTTTTAATGGCTGGACACAGGTATCAGCAAAAATATAGATATTGTCTCAGTAAAATGATAGGCTGCATACACAGACCTAAATATTTTCATTGGCTGTATATTGGCAAGCTACAGGAAGTAAGTTCATAACCATACTGATTTTCAGATTTGTCTAAACAGGATCTATTTTAACTTTGAAAAGATGAAGAGAAAGTCCATTGTGGTAGTGCATTCCTATAATCCCAGCTATTTGGGAGGCTGAGGAAGGAGGATCACAAGTTCTAAGGCCAGCCAGTGCAATTTAGCAAAGTTCTATCTCAAAAATAAAAAGGACTGAGGTTGTGGGCTGGGGACATAGCTTAATTGGTAGAATGCTTGCCTCATATGCACAAAGCCCTGGGTTCAATCCCCAGCACCACAAAAAAGAAAGAAAGAAAGAGAGGAAGAGAGAAAGAGAAAGAGAGAAAGAGAGAGAGAGAGGGGACGTAAAAAAAGGCTGAGGTTGTACCTTAGTGGTAGAGTGTTTGGCATTTGGCATGTGTGAAGCCCTATGTTCAATTTCCAGTATTGCCCTCCCCCCCCAAAAAATAGAAATTATTAATTTATATGTTTTGAATATTTCAGAACTTAATATCTGTAATGCTATTAATTGTATATACAACTGATTTCTCAGTAATCCTGATTAATTAAGAGGGAAGGTGGTAGAAATAGTGTACATTAATAATATATATTATGTAATATAATATGTTGCCATTTGTATATTTGTGGTGCTAGGGATTGAAACTCAGGCCTTAATGTATGTTAGGCAAGCATTCTACTACAGAGCTACACCCAGTCCTGAAATGTGTGTGTGTGTGTGTGTGTGTGTGTGTGTAATATTTAAAGCAACTCAGAATTGGGTGACTGAACTTTATAAAGCAAGGCTCTTTAGGAGCTACTTTAATTCCTTCTAATATGTTTGAAAAACCTTCTCCTCCTTGCCCCCCCCTCCTATTTTTTCATTGTTGGGGATGAAACCCAGGTTTTCACACATGCTAGGCAAGTGTTCTGCCACTTGGTTATGTTCCAGAAGCCCCCCCACACACACACACTTTTCAATTAAGACTGTTTAATAATTAGTGAGAATGTCTCTGACCTTGAAATAAGCTTACTAATTTTTTTTTGTACAAAATGCAAAAGAACTTTCTAGTGAAGCCATTATCAAACTCAACAAATCCAAATGAATGGAGCTTAGTGAATGAAATTTTGTACATTTCCTCCCCATGTGTGAATTTTAAAATTACAAGGCTCAGCTTTATGAATAGCAAATTTATCCAACTTCAAATGAAAAGTAGCAATTAGTAAGCAAGTGCAGGATCCTTTAGGAAGGACGGGGAGTATAGCTTAGTGGTTTGAGCCCTTTCTTAGTTTGTGTGAGGCCCTGGGTTCCATCCTCAGCACCACGAAAAAGAAAAAGAAAAATATTTATTAGACTAAGATTTATTAGATTAAGCAAACCTAGAAATATTCTTGTGAGTAAGGAATGGACTTCAGAAGTACTGGAAGGACTTTTGGGACTTCTAGCAGTGTAAACCAAGTGCAGTGATGCATGCAGTACATGCCTGTAATCCCAGTGACTCCGGAGGCAGAGGCAGGAGGATCTCAACTTTGAGGCCAGCCAGGGCAACTTAGCTAGACCCTGACTGAAAAATAAAAAAAAAAATTAAAAAACTGGGAATAGCTCAGTGGAAGAAGGTTCTGAGTTCAGTCCTCAGTATGGTGGGCAGGGGGAAGGTACTAGCAGTATAATTGCTATATCAATTATATATCAGATCAGTCTAATTTGGAGTTAAGGGTGTAGTAGTGGTAGATCCTGCCCAGAACTTGCAGTTCCCTAAGTTGAAATTATATAGTAGTTAATTCAAACAAACAAAAAAACCTGAGGATCCAACCAAAGGCTTCATGCATTCTAGAAAAGTGCCATACCACTGAACTGCATCCCGTCCTGTTGACTGGTGGGCGTTTTGTTTTGTTTTGTCTTGTTTTTTTGCTTTGTTTGCTTATTTGTTTTGTTTTGTTGGTACCAGGGCTTTAACCCAGGGACACTTTAACTGTTTTTTAACAGCAAATCTTAAAAACATAAAATGGTTGGTCCCCTTCCCCGCTTTTGGTACTGCTGAGGATTAAATCCAGGGGCATTGTACCATTGAGCTACACCTTATACCTTCAGCCCTTTTTATTTTTTTATTTTGAGACATGGTCTTGCCAAATTGCCTAAGTTGGTCTTGAATTTGTAATCCTCCTGCCTCAGCCTCCCAAGTAGCTAGAATCACAGGTGTGGGCCACTGTACCTAACAAAACAAGATTTTTGATAGTAAATCACATGAAGCTATGTATATGAAAGAATCTAGTACTGTTTTTTTCTTGATTATTGGTAAGTTTCTTGTAGGAAATTTTAATGAAACAAATAATATCCAACAAGCAAACAAATCTAAATATCCCCAAACAAACAAGTTCTCTGGAAGCAAGAGGATTAAGAACATCTGGAAGGATAAAAGGGGAATTTGGGGTAAGGGAAAAAAAATGTAAAAAGGACTAGAATTCAAATCTAAATGTGAAATTGTTTAAAATTTTCAGTTTTTGAAATGTATGTAGTTTAGATATTCAAATTAAGAAATAATATTCATTTTATAAATCATAGAAATCTTTGTTTTGGCCAGTTTATATTAGTGGTTTGTTATGTATTTGCTTAGTTTTACATATATTGTATTCCCAAACCAAACTATGTTATTTGTATAATCCTATAAATATGGCTATTTTGATTATTTTCATTTTGAGTTTATTCTTCCCTTTCGTAGAATGGTAAGTTAAATTGTAATTTTTATAGGGATTCTGATACAAATGATCACTTATTTGCATATGTTCTACTTTCAACTTGTTAAAAAAAAAATGCATTATAACCTGAGCATGGCAGCACACTGTAATCCCAGCTACTCAGGAGGCTGAGGAGGAAGGATCACGGGTTCAAAGCCAGCCTCTTCAATTCAGCAAGGTCCTAAGCAACTTAGTGCGACCCTTTCTCAAAAAATAAAAAGGGATGGGGATGTGGCTCAGTGTTAAGCACTCTTGGGTTCAATTCCTGTTACCAAAACAAAACAAAACAAGTACATCATAAGAGATACTGTATTATGATTATGAATATTTATATTGATAATGTGTATGTTTGGAAATGAAAAACAAAATTTAGAAGTTATACTCTAGCTTAGAAACTAACCTCTCCAAATTTTATTTGCATAGGAGTTAGGGAATTGCTGTTAAAACCAGTACATAATATTATCTTGGTAGCATAGACTAAATAAAAGACTTCCTTGAACAGATTTGAAATCATTGTTTCCAGGAGAATTAGATGCCTTTGCCAAATATAGGTTACTGGCAACTTACTCTCTTTTCATTCAGAGATAAAGGAACCAGGATGTCCCTAGAATTTTACAGTTGAATGTAGTGTGAACCAGGGAAGCTAATATTTAACTATATAAGCTGATATTTCTAATCACTTGAACAAGTCTTCTAACTTCACTATTTACTATTTTCTTCCTTTTTAAAATGATGAGATTATATTAAATGATTTCTAAAGCATCTTCCACCTATAAACTGCTATAATTTTATTTCATATTAGATCCTTTGCTATTGCATGTTTACAAAAGTGAGATAAATGTTTGATGAATAAGTCTATGAATTCTTTCCTCTGAACTTTGTCTTTTGTGTAACAAAAAGGTATATTTTATAATTTTTGTCTCTGAAATTAAAATCAATGCTTAATATATTTTTTCCAATAATTATGTATGTATATTTAATGGTGAACATATATATTTCACCATTAAAAATTTATCCTTATATTCATGGGTGTGACATTGTGATTGAGGCATATGTAGGAGCTGTCAAATTTAGTAGCTAGACTTTATTCCTTCGATAATAGGTTTCTCAGTAGAACAGAGATAATTAAGTGGTATAGAGGAAGAGGATGGTGAGCAAGGGAGAAGGGACAGGAGAAGGAAAGATGGTGGAATGAAACTGACCAAATTGTCCTTTGTACATATATAATATTCCATAGTGAACTTTATCTTTGTTTTGGTTTTAGAGATTGAATCCAAGGGTGTTTAACCACTGATTTATATTCCCAGCACTATTTATTTATTTGTTTATTTATTTATTTATTTTGGTGCTAGGGATTGAACTCAGGGCACTCGATCGATCCCTGAGCCACATCCCCAGCCCTATTTTGTATTTTATTTAGAGACAGGGTCTCACTGAGTTGCTTAGTACCTTGCTGTTGCTGAGGCTGCCTTTGAACCTGCAATCCTCCTATCTCAGCCTCCCAAACTGCTAGGATTACAGGCGTGTGCCACCACACCCGGCTTATTTTTTATTTTGAAAGAGGGTCTCACTAAGTTGCTTTGGGCCTCCCTAAGGGCTGAGGCCAGCCTTGAACTTGTGATTCTCCTGCCTTAACCTCCCAATCGTGGAAGAAACGATTTATAGTAAACGAACTCTTTATCATTATTTTTTGACAGTATGGGGAATGAAACCCAGGAGCAGTATACCATTGAGCTTTATCTCCAGCCCTATTATTTTAATTTTGAGACAGGTTTTCCCTAAGTTGGCCAGGCTGACTTTGAACTTTAAGATCATCCTACATCAGCCTCCTAATATAGCTGGAATTTATAGGTCTCCATACCTGGTTCAATCTTTAATTATTAAAATCACCTTTATTGAGTTTCAATTTATACAGTCAAATGTACCCACTTAAATGTATAATTCAGTGTGTTCTGATAAATTTTTAAAAAGATTTTTAGTTGTAAATGGACACAATACCTTTATTGTATTTATTTAAAATTTTTTTTGTAGTTGTAGATGGACAGAATGCCTTTATATATATATATATATATATTTTTTTTTTTAATGTGGTGGTGAGGATTGAACTAGTGCCTCATGCATGGTAGGCAAACGCTTTGCCACTGAGCTATAGCTCCAGCCCTTATTTGTTTTTATGTGGTGCTGCAGATCAAACCCAGTGCCCAATGTGTGCCTATGAGCTATACCCCCGATTTCTGATAAATTGATACAGTATATAACTACTATACAGAAAATTTCCATCACCAACAAAAATTTCTTGCTCTCCCTTTGCAGTCAACCATCAACTCCAGCCCTTGGCTGCAGGTAACCACATGTTTGTATGTATCACTTCATATAAGTTTTACCTTTTGTTTTCTGAAATTTTATAAAAATGAAGTTGTGTAGTATATACAGTTTCATTTGGTTTTTTTTTTAGTATATGTTTGATATTTTTGATACTTTTGATATTTAATTTTTATTTTTTTATATTAGTGTGTTGTATTTTCTCCTTTCTTATTGCTGAGTAATTTATCTTTGTAGAACTATAATAGGCACAGTAAGTTTAATAATTCATCAGCTGGTGGACACTTATTTAATTTCTGGTTATTATAAGCTTCTATCAATATTCATGTACAAGTATTTGTGAGGACATATATTTTCAGATTTCTGCATTATTTTTCATCATCTTCATGATTCTAAAATTATTTTAAGATTGTTCATAATTGCTTCTTGCTGAATTTTTATGATAGCGTCTTTGAATTTTGGGGGGGTACTGGTGATTGAACCCAGGGCCTCATGCATGCTAAGCCAGTGCTCTACCACCAAGCTACATCTAGTCCTTCTTTCTTATTTTACACAGGGTAACTTTTTTTTTTTTTTTTTTTTTTTTTTTGGTACTGGGGGTTGAACTCGGGGGCACTCAACCATTGAGCCACATCCCCAGTCCTATTTTGTATTTTATTTAGAGGGTCTCTCTGAGTTGCTTAGTGCCTCACCATTGCTGAGGCTGGCTTTGAACTCAGGATCCTCCTCCCTCAGCTGTCTGAGTAGGTGGGATTACAGGTGGGCATCACTGTGCCCAGCCTTCTTTGAAATTCTTTTCTGATAATTTCAACGTCTAGGCCACCTCTGCATTATTGTCTATTGATTATCTTTCCTCATTCAAGTTGAGGTTTTTCCTTGTTTTTGGAATGAGTATACTCATTTTGAATTGCATCTTGGCATTTTGAGTATTATGAGACTCTGGTTCCTACTTAAATCTGTATTAGTAGTAGGATACTGGGCACTGCCTCTTTGCTTATATTCAACTTGTTTATGGTAGAAATGGTTAATAGGGCTCTACTCCATAGTGTCTATGGTCAACATAGCTCTGTGCCAGTTGAACGGGTTTTGTTGTGTTGTTGTAGGACTGTGTTAGATCAGCTGTGTTAGTCTTTTGGTTAGAGGAACTGGGTTTTTCTTGTTACTACTTTGTTGTTATTGTTCTATTCCTGTTAGTAATTCCAGGTTGTGAGTTATTGTGGCACCCAGAGTAGAAAATATAGATGGCAAAAAATCTCCAAGGAATTTGTTCCTGGGTTATTCCTTGAAGTCTTATGTCTTCAGCCAATTTACTTTATTTTCTTCACCTTTCAGAGCCTTCTGGTAGTAGTTCCTTTTTGTCTTTAGGTTAAGAAGGAAGAATAGTTGCTTACTTCATCTTGTCTGGAATCAAAAGTCTCATGTTGGATATTTGTTTCTGTATTTTGTAATTTTATTTACTTGCCCTGTCTATTTTGTTTTTCAGGCAAATGAAGATAAAACAATGTCTGCCAACCTAAAATACCTTTCCCTGGGAATTTTGGTCTTTCAGACTACCAGTTTGGTTCTAACCATGCGTTATTCTAGGACTTTAAAAGAGGAAGGACCTCGTTATCTATCTTCTACAGCAGTGGTTGTTGCTGAACTTTTGAAGATAATGGCCTGCCTTTTATTAGTCTACAAAGACAGTAGTAGGTATCTAGGTTTTTTGTTTTTACTTAGTGCAATTAATTTAATTTACGAATAGATGTAAACATATAGGTAACTACATATTTGAACTCTTGCATTGTCTGATTGTCCTAGTATTTAGTTGGGAATAAAGGCATTTTATCCTAATCTATATCATGATTCATGTCTTCTGATTAACACTATAAATATGAATCATCTTTTCTTACAATTATGGTATAATAATTTTGAAAAAGTAAATTCTATAATTCTGTGACTATTAGAACTTTTTACTAAAGATTTTTTATTTTATTTGCTGTATTGATTAGTTGGGCATGACTAACTTGGTACAGTTTTCCCTTTATTTATTTGTGGTGTTAGGAATTGAACCCAGGATCTTGTGCATGCTAGGCAAACACTTTACCACAGAGTTACATCCTCAGCCCTTGATACAGTTTTTTTTTTAAGTATATTTTAAGGTGTAAATGGACACAATAACTTTATTTTATTTATTTTATTTTTGTGTGGTGCCAGAGATTGAACCCAGTGCCTCATGTGTGGTAGGCAAGCACTCTACCCTGAGCTACAACCCCAGCCCTTGATTCAGTTTTTAAAAACAGTTTCGTTGAGATATAATTTATGAACCATTCAATTCACCCGTTTTTTGTTTGTTTTGTTTTGTTGTTGTTTGCAGTACTAGGGATTGAATCCAGGGGTGGTCTAACACTGAGCTACATTCCCAACACTTCTTATTTTTATTTTTATTTTGTGACAGGGTATTGCTAAATTTCTCAGGTTGGCCTTGAACTTGTGCCTCAGTGGGATTACAGGCATGTTTTGTTTTGTTCTTTTTGGAGCTGGAGATTGAACCTGGGGTCTCAAGCATGCTAAGCATATTCTGTATCACTGAGCTACACTCTAGCCCCAAGTCACCTTTTTTTATGTGTGTACAGCATTGAGGATTGAACCCAGGGCTTGGTGCATGTATTCATCAATTTTAAATGTACCATTTGATGGTTTTTGAAGTATTTTGTTATCAACTGTAATAAATGTATGTAACTTAGAATTTGCCATTGTAATGATTTTTTAATGCATAAATCATTGGCATTAACTGCATTTACAGTGTTGTACAAACATGGCCAATTTTCAAAGCTTTTTCATCATCTGAAACAGAAACTCTGGAACTCTTTTTTTTTTTTTTTTTTTTTTAGAGAGAGGGGAGAGAGAGAGAGAGAGAGAATTTTTAATATTTATTTTTTAGTTCTCGGCGGACACAACATCTTTGTTGGTATGTGGTGCTGAGGATCGAACCCGGGTCGCACGCATGCCAGACGAGCGTGCTACCGCTTGAGCCACATCCCCAGCCCGAAACTCTGGAACTCTTGAGTAATAATTCCCCATTGGCCTTTATCGCCATTCCCCAGTAATCTCTAATTTACTCTCTCTTTTTCTTTTTTTTTTTTTTTTAAAGAGAGAATTTTAATTTTTTTTTTTTTTTTTTTTTTTTTTTTAGTTTTCGGCAGACACAACATTTTTGTTTGTATGTGGTGCTGAGGATTGAACCCGGACCACATGCGTGCCAGGCAAGCACACTACCGCTTAAGCCACATCTCCAGCCCTACTCTCTCTTTTTCTTGATTCTGGGGATAGAACCCAGAGCCCCAATTATGCTAGGCAAGCACTCTACCACTGAGGTACATCCCAGCTCTCTAATTTACTTTCTGTCTGTATGAAATACCTAGTCCAGATATTTCATATAAGTTGAATCATAACATTTATAATGTTTTCAAGATTTATCCATGTTGTAACATGTATCAGAATTTTATTTATTTATTTATTTAGTTAGTTAGTTAGTTAGTTAATTGTAGTTGGACAAATACCTTTATTTATTTTTATGTGGTACTGAGGATTGAACCCAGTGCCTCACATGTATGAGGCAAGTGCTCTACTGCTCTAAATAAGAACTTTATTTCTTTTTATGGTTGAAAAATATTTAGAATTTCTCCTTTCTGGAGAGATTCATATGTCAAAGTTCTTTGTGTGTATGCATGTGTGTGTGTGTCTGTGTGTGTGCATGTGTGTGTGTGTCTGTGTGTGTGTGATTAATACTGTAGGTTGGTTAGCTCAAAGTCTGTTTCCAATTCCTTTCTCTGTTTTCTTTTTGTCTTTAATGTGTATAAAATAAAGGAAAATACGTGATTTCCCAGCTTCCTTATAGCTAGGGGTAGGTAATATAACATATTCCAGAAATGAGAGTAAGATACCTACAAGGCTTTTGTTGTCTCTTCCTTCTTGTTGCATGAAACAAGAACCAGAGGTTCATTAGTCATTTGGTGAACCTGTTGGATATCATGCAGAGACAACTGAAAGTGAAAACTGTGAAAGTAAAAAGCCAATATATTTATATATTGAGAAGCCTGGTTCACTGAGCTGCTGTAGAAACATTAGATTTGGACTAAGTAAAAAGCCAATATATTTATATATTGAGAAGCCTGGTTCACTGAGCTGCTGTAGAAACATTAGATTTGGACTCATGCTATGTAAGTCAAATTGAGCTACTTTTATTTAGGTTTTCCATCCAAACCTACCCCTTTTCATGATTGAAGTTTTCATAATTATTAATTGCACAAATGGCTGATGATAAATGAAATGCACAAAATACAAATTTTTATAACGTTATATAGTAAAGCAGGGATAGTTGGTTAACATGTTAATACTTTGAGCCTTTAGTTATCATAAATGTTTGTGTATGTGTGTGTGAATATACGAGCAAATTGGTTACATATCAGAAAGAATGTAAGAATAATGCTCTTCTTAATATGCTACCTGTTAATAATTAACATTTGAAAAATTAGCATCATAAAAGTATATTTTAGACCTGAAAACATCCTAACATGTAGCTGAGTTTTGTTTTTTACAAATGAGGAAATTTAAGGTCTTGAGAGAATGAATGTACAACTTACTTAGAGTTACCTAAATATTGATTTTTCCCATTTCACTTGTTTATTCTAGAATGTAGTCTAAGAGCACTGAATCGAGTACTGCATGATGAAATTCTTAATAAACCTATGGAAACACTTAAACTTGCTATTCCATCAGGAATATATACTCTTCAGAATAATTTACTATATGTGGCACTATCAAATCTAGACGCAGCTACTTATCAGGTACTTGAAATTAATTTGAATTGTCCTTTTAAGTAAGAAACAAACAAGCATTAATAATATTGCTATTTTCTTTTTCAGGTCACATATCAGTTGAAAATTCTTACAACAGCATTATTTTCTGTGTCTATGCTCAGTAAAAAATTGGGTATATACCAATGGCTCTCCCTAGTAATTTTGATGACAGGAGTTGCTTTTGTACAGGTAACTATTCAAGATAAGTATAACTTTCATTTTTACCAGTCTTGAAACCTTATTTAATTTTCTTGGAGAGCATGGTTCTTTTATTTGTTGAGGTAAATAAATGCTGACTTATTTTTTGAGGGCTTCGTTCATGCAAAATGCTACATTGAGATCATCAGTGATTCAAAAAATAAATAAATAAAAATAAAATTACCTACTTAAAGAAATGAATAATCACAGCTCCTCAGGAGACTCCAAGTTCAAGGTCAACTTGGGCAACTTAGTGAGACCACGTCTCAAAATACAATAAAAAGGACTGGCGATATAAGTCAGTGGCAGAGTACTTGCCTAGCACATACGAGGCTCTGGGTTCAGTCCCCAGCCCTACGAAAAAAGGAAAAAGAAGAGATGAATAATTTGGTTAGGGAAATAAGACACTACATAAAAACAGACCTGATTTTTACTGGATATTAGAGTATTTGAGATTATTAGCTACCTCCTTAATGTCTCTTGGCTTCACTGATATTTTCTTTTCTGATTCTCATCTCTTTGTAATGATTCCTTATTCGTTTCTTTCATGGTATTCTCTTCTTGATACTCACTTTAGATAATGGTGTGTTTATAGGCTTGTTTTTTTCTCCTGGGTTATATCCTTATTTGTAGAGGTTTCATCTATTCTGCAGATTTTGTGTGTGTGTGTGTGTGTGTGTGTGTGTGTGTTTTAACACTGATATGCTCATGTCTCCTCAGTTTGTGTCATCAGCTCTGGTTATATAACATCTATAGTTTCAGATTTGTATACTGAAAGATCAATTGAGTATCTTCACTTGGTTCCTCAATAGACCACATAAACTCCGCATATCTAAAATTAAACTTTACCCGTTTCCTCACCAACCCTGCTTTTATATTTTTTCCAATCATTACTCAAACTACGAACTGTCCTAAATTCTTTCTTCTGCCTGTACATCCAATCACTAAGACCTTATTAATTCTGCTTTCTAATTATACTTGATTACATCCTTGTTTCTTTTTATCACTTGCCTAGTTTCATACTTTCTCACATGGACTTTACCTACTGCTTTTGTTGTTGTTGTTTCTTTCTTTTTTAACTTCAGTCTAACCCATCTCTCTAAATCCAGCCTTTACTTAGTCACCACTATGATCTGCTTAAAAACAAGTCAAATTGTATCAATTTCCTGCCACCCAGAGGATCCCTATCACTTTCCCCAGAGTGTAATATGTTTATCTTGAATAAAGATCTTTAATAACTTATTTTAAATGGGTATTGTAAAAACTGTATCAAACCCATATTTTTATAGATTTTGCTTAATATAAGCTAAGTAGTTATTGTTTTAAAAAGTGTTTAAAATATCAAGTAATTAATGATTCAAGTGGAAGATGGATGTGGCAGAAACTATGATGATAGGCAAATAACAGAAGTTTCAGGAACACTGACTTACAGGTTAATGTCCAGAATGGTTAGCATGACAAAGTAGACCTTCCCTATAACACCTTCCAGTCTAAGTTCATTTCTGCTGCTCCTCATTTCAACTGCTGTGCTTTTTTGTGTATCTGTGCATTTATCCATTCTCTATTGTGCAGCCAATGATTTCCCTCCTTTCTTTGCCTGGCTAACACCTACACGTTTGTTTTTTGCTGGGGATTGAACACATATTAGACAGGCACTGTACTGCTGAGCTATATCCTCAGCACCTTCTGTTCATTTAAAAAGACTCAGTTGAGGTAATAACATCTACCAGAATACCTTCCTAACATACTAAACTGAGTTTTGTCTCTTTTTGTCTGCTGCATAGTACTTTGTACATATCTTTTTCCTAGTACTTCATATACACTTATGTACATGTGTCTTTACCATTACAACTTAAGTTCCTAGAAAGCAGGAGTTGTGTTTCACTTTCCTTCCATTTCCAGAGCCTAGTTAGCAAGATTTAAATATAGTTTAAGATCAGGAAAAAATTGACATTTTTTTTTACATGATAAGTTTTCAAATGATTTTATACACTGTAAGTACATACTACTTCTGGGAAAACTTCAGAGATAAAGTTGGATTTAAATTAGATTTTGAAAGATAATTGTTATAATGAAATACATATATTGAATATTTACATGCCAGGCACCTTACTTGATGCTTCCTCTATGTTATGTAATATCTGCTTAAGATAAATATTCTTTCCAAATTGAGGAAGAAGAGTTGAAGCTCCCAGGGGTTGTTAACTAAGTTGCTCAGAATCACCAAACCAGTAGTGGCAAGAACCAGTTTCAGTAGGTCTGAAGCACCAGAAAAGTCATTACAGAAAAAAGAATTTTTTTTAAAAAAAGTACAGATAGATAGCTGTGGATAAGTGCAAGATAGGTTAAGTAATGGCAATAAACTTACTTGCTTGGAACAAAGGGTTACAGAAGATGAGATTACAAATTGCAGATTGGTACCAAATTATATGTGGTTTTTAGTATCAGGCTAGGAGCTTAGATTTGACCCTTTTCGGCTGTTAAGGCTTCACTGGGGATTTGAAAGGGAAATCCTGTAGTCTGCAGGACACATTGGTGGAGAGAAAGGTTGAAGGAATGGAATTGGAATGTCCTATAGCAGAGATGGAAGAGGTATTACGAGGAGCCAAGTGTGGTGGTACACACCTGTAATCCCAGTGACTCTGGAAGCTAAAACAGGAGGATTGCAAGTTCAAGGCTAGCCTCAGCAACTTAGTGAGGCCCCAAGCAACTTAATGAAACTTTGTCTCAAAATAAAAAATAAAATAGGCTGGGACTGTAGCATAGTGATAAAGCACCCCTGGGTTAATTTCAGTTTAAAAAAAAAAAAGAAAAAATTTGTTGTGAGATAAGAATCTAAATGAATTTGAGACTAATAAATATCAAAGGAAATGGAGTTCAAAGAGAGTAAAAGACAGGTTTGAATGGTGACATTTTTAATAGAAATAAAGTCTTCAAAATGTGTTTGTTTTGGAGAAAGAAAGTAAATTGAATTTTAGTCACATTGGCTTTAAGGAGATAACAAGCAACTGAAATCTTGAACCTGAGGTCAGAAGCGATGTCAGTGCTTCTGTGAATCAATTCTCCAGCTAGGGAAGGTGAGTATAAGCTGTGCTGTATAGCTGTTCTGTCAGTATGGTATCGATAAGCCCCACATGGCTATTTAAATTTAATACTTATAACAAAATAAAATTAGAATTTCAGTTCCTCCATCATACTCCCATATACCAAGTACTTAACAGCCACATGTGTATAGAGTTACCCTATTATACAGAAAAGATATAAGAACATTTCCATTCTCACAGGAAGTCTATTGAGTAATGTAGATATAAAGATTGGGAAGAGAGGACCAAGAAAAAAAGCAGGCAGTTTCAAGAGGAAAGGGATTAGTAATCGATATTGTCAGTGCTGCAGTGAAGGCAAGATGATGAACAGTTTTGTTATTACAAGTTATATAACATATTGAGAAGTCTCTAGTAGCCAAGAAAATAAACGGTGCTGGGGAAACTGAAAATTTATATATGGTAGAATGAAATTTAACCCCTATCTCTCACCCTGCACAAAACTCAAAAGTGGATCTAGGATGTAGGCATTAGACCAGAAACCCCGTACCTACTGAAAGAAAATGTTGTCTCCATCATGTTGGCTTAAGAACCAACTTCCTCAACAAGACTCTGAAAGTGCAAGAAGTAAGATCAAGAATCAATAAATGGGAAGATATCACACTAAAAAACTGCTTCACAGCAAAGGAAATGAGAATGTGAAAACAGCCTACAGAATGGGAGAAAATCTTTCCCACCTGCACCTCAGATTAATCTCCAGAATACACAAAGAACTCAAAAAACTTAACACCAAAAACAACAACAACAACAAAAAAACCCAATCAATAAGTGGGCAAAGGAACTCAACAGATACTTCACAGAAGAAATAACCATCGGTCAACAAATATATGAAAAAATGTTCAGCATCTCTAGCAATTTGAGAAATGCAAATTAAAACTACACTGAGATTCCATCTTACTCCAGTCAAAATGGCAATTAGCAAGAATACAAGTAACAATAAATGTTGATGAAGATGTAGGGGAAAAGGTACACTTGTACATTGCTGGTGGGACTACAAATTGGTGCAACCACTCTGGAAAGCAGTATGGAGATTACTCAAAAAACTTGGAATGGAACCACCATTTGATCTAATTATCCCACTCCTCAGTATATATCCAAAGTACTTAAAATCAGCATACTATAGTGATGCAGCCACATTAATGTTTATAGAGCAGCTCAAATCACAATAGCTAAGTTATGGAACCAGCATAGAAGCCCTTAAACAGATGAATGGATAAAGGTAATGTGGTAGACATACACAATGGAATATTAGCCATAAAGAAGAATGAAATTATGGATTTGCCAGTAAATGAAACTAAATACTGAATGTTCTGTCTGATATGTGAATGCTAACACACAATAAGGCAGGAAGAATAGAAGTACATTGGATTAGACAAAGGGGAATGAAGGGAAGGTAGGTGGGTGGAAATAGACAGTAGTAATGAATTGGACATAACTTTCCTATGTTCATACATGAATACATGATCACTGAAACTCCACATCATGTACAACCACAAAAATGGGATCCTAATTAGAATAAATTATTCTCTGTATATGTATAATATGTCAAAATACACTCTACTGTCATGTATATCTAAAAAGAACACATTATCCCCATCCCCGCAAAAAAGTTAAGTTATAGAAGAATCAGAGGAGTAAAGAAATAGATGTAAGACAAAATTTAACAATAGTTACAAGGTGTCAGACGGTTAGGTTGGGGTCAGAAACATCCAAGCCATAGAGTACCATACCTGATTTATGACATTGGAGTTCCTGTGTTGAAACACATTTCCTTTCTAGTAAACCCAAGTTTTCCTTCATTTTCTGATGGCCCATATTCCCCTGACTGTGTTTGGGGTTCCCCTCCCAACAGCTTCCTGTTATTAAACTTGATTTAGTACATCTCTTTCCAGTGATCTATGCTTTTGCTGAGGCAACAGAGGGCATGTAGGAATCTTATACTTTCATCTACCTATATTTCAAGGTAGTCTATAAAAAACTAAAGATTTTTGGAGGGGTAGAATACTAGGGATTGAGCCCAGTGCTCTACTACTGAGCTATATCCCAATCTTGTTTACCTTTTATTTGAGGCTGGGTCTTGCTAAGTTGCCTTGGTTGGCCTTGAACTTTCAATCCTCCTGCCTCAACTGAGTAGCTGATATTACAAGTATGCACCACTGTGCCCAGGTTAATTTTTTTTTTTTAATAAATGGTACTGGGGATTGAACCCAGGGCCTTGTGCGTGCCAGGCAAGTGCTCTACCACTGAGCTACACTACTCCCCAGCATAAAAAAAAATTAAACTTTAACAGATTATCTTAAAGTAATAGGTTGGTCTCTGTAAAAGATGAAATATAAATACTTATTTTCCATTAGGGTATTATTTTGAAATTATAACTTGAAATAGTGATATATTGTTAATGTGGGGGGAAATCAAATGATTCTAAGAGTGGGCTCTTAATATGTACTTTATAAAGTATTAAAGAACTATAAGAATTAAACTTCAATTTTGTTTTTATTCAGTGGCCCTCAGATTCTCAAGAGATTGATTCTAAGGAACTTTCAGCTGGCTCTCAATTTGTAGGCCTCATGGCAGTTCTAACAGCATGTTTTTCAAGTGGCTTTGCTGGAGTTTATTTTGAGAAAATCTTAAAAGAAACAAAACAATCAGTGTGGATAAGAAACATTCAGCTTGGTAAGTTTTAAGTCTTTTCTAATTTTTTTTTCCCTTTGCAGTGCTGGAGATTGAACCCAAGGCCTTGTGAATGTTAGCAAATACTCTATTACTAAGCCATACCTCCATCCCCTTTAGTATTTTAAAAAGTGATTATCTTGTTGGGTGTAATGGTACACACCTGTAATCCCAGTGGCTTGGGAGGTTGAGACAGGAGAATCATGAGTTCAAAGCCAGGCTCAGCAACTGTGAGGCCCTAAACAACTCAGTGAGACCCTGTCTCTAGATAAAATACAAAATAGGGCTGGGGATGTGGCTCAGTGGTCGAGTACCCCTGAGTTCAATCCCTGGTACAAAAAAAAAAAGTTATTATATTGTTATATTTACAAATTTCTGTACATCTTTTTAAATAAGTCTTGCATAAAATATGCTATTTATGCAAGTATCTGGCAATGTTTTTCCTTTTAGAAAAAATGTATTTTAGGGGCTGGGGTAAGGCTCAGTGGTAGAGCGCTCGCCTCACACATGCAAGACTCTGGGTTCAACCCTCAGCACCACATATAAATAAATAAATAAAGGTATTGTGTACAACTACAAAAAATGAATATTTTTTAAAAATCTTAAAAATTAAAGAAATGTATTTTTTTAAAGCTGGGTGTGGTTGGCACCCACTCAAGAGGATGAGACAGGATTGCAAGTTTAAGGCTAGCCTTAGCAAATTAGCAGAGGTTCTAAGCAACGTGGTAAGACCCTGTCTCAAAAAAAAAAGTATTTAAATGAATCCATTTTATTCAAGAATATGGAATTGTAGGTTTGTAACATAACATATAATCTATTCCTGTTCTTATCATTTGTACCATTAGTAACTTTACCCTTAGTTTTCACTTCTTTCATTTCGGGTGTTGCAAATAACTATTTTACTCTTGAAAAGGTGGATTAAGATACTTAAGTGGGGTTGAGGTTGTGGCTCAGTGGTAGAGTGCTCACCTAGCACATGCGAGGCCCTGGGTTCGATCCTCAGCATCACATAAAAATAAATAAATAAAATAAAGGTATGGTGTCTAACTACAACTAAAAAATAAATATTAAAAAAAGATACTTAAGTGGAGGAAGTTAGAAATGATGAACTTTTGGTTTCCTAAATATTAACATGCTTTTTTATTTCAAAGTGTTATGTTTTAGCTCTTAAATAATATAGTATTTTTCTAATGGAAGGTAAGTAGCTTAAAAGAAAAAGGCCCTATGGATTGCCTTTGAGCAAATATTTAAACTATTTATAGTATTATTATGATTAAATCCTCATACAAGGATTCCAAAAATTAGTATTATTGGCTTATATTCATTTTGGATAGTGCTACTTAGAAAACTGCCATGTGAGAAGCAGTGCTTTGCAAGTGAACACATTCTATTTTAAGTTTTTGTCCCTGAGAATTTGGGGCTTATTTTTGAAATCACTGTTTTTTTTCTCCAATCCACATCAATTTAATAGATATCCATTTCTCTCTTGATCAGCAGTCATATAGGCCTCTTCTGTTTCCTACACAGCAAATTGTTTATACTCCTAATGGCCCATATTGTAAGTCAAACTTCCCAAATTTGATTAATCATCCTTTCATCTGTTTTCCAATAATGTGGTAACAAAAAACCGAATCTTCATGTTATCAAATAGGATTTATTTATGTTTCTCTGCAAAATGTGTAGAAATGTATCATTTTTTCCCTTTCAGGGTAAATATTTTTAAAGCAAAATTTAATTAGCTTCTTTTTGTTCAGTTTGTTTACAATATAGTTTCACAGACTTAAAAGCAGTAATCAGTTTAACTTACCATTTCAAAAAAAGTATATCTGTAGCAGAGTGCTTAAGAACACTTAGTTTTAAAGTCATGCTACTCAAATCCTGATTTTATCACTTACTGTCTCTGTGACATTTCAGAAGTTATTTTAACATATATGTGATTCACTTTCATCTATAAAATGTAGTAACTAATTGCTGGCTGTGGTGGTGCATGCCTTTAATTTCAGCTACTTGGGAGGCTGAAGCAGAAGGATCTCAAGTGTGAAGCCAGCCTGGACAACTTAGACTGTCTCAAGATAAAAAAGACTAGCAGGCAGGAAACCCTGGGTTCAGTCCCCAGTACTGTAAAAAATAAAAAAAAAAAAAACAAGAAAGAAAAGTGTACCTAATTACAGTACCCACTCATATACTGCTATGAATATTAAATGAGATAATACATGTGAAGTATTTAGGGAAAAGTGTCTTGCATATCCATGTAATAAGCACTAAAGTCATCTATTTATATAAATATGCAAATAGACAAGAAAAAACAAGATATTAAAGGTTTGTGTGAGTCACCTAAAATTTTTTTAAATTGTAAGATAAAAATGGGAAATAAGTTAGAATTTATTTATGTTTATATGGTGCTTCGTAGATCTTGTATTTGTTTGATCAGATAGCACAATGCTTATGGAAAAAAAATGGTGAGCGACTAAAAAAGGATTCTTTTCTCTTTTTTTTTGGAACTGGGGGTCAAATCCAGGGCTTTGTAAATGTGGGGCAGAAGCTTTGCCACTGAACTACATCCCAGCCCTGAAAAGATCCTCTTTGAAAGATACTTCAAAGTTAGCTATAACTAAACATTATAAGAACAAAAATTAAAATAATATAGTAGCATTTTTCAAATATTGACTTGTCAAAGGTTAGCAAATTGATATGATCCATTATTAGCCAGAGAGTAGAAAACAACTTTGTTGGACCTCAATTTGGAAATGCTTACCAAATTTTTAAATAAATGTATGCTTTGATACAAGAATTTCATGTTAACAAAATCTATCCTATAATTAAAAAAAAAAGATGTCCAAGGTTATTCATTTAAGCATTATTTACATTGATAAAAAATAGAAAACAGAGACTGGTTAAGTAAATTATGATTTGATTAAATAGCATAGTGGGAAGGCTCATAGACTCTAAAAACAGGGGGAAAAAAATTAGACTCCAGAGCCACACTTCCTAGATTCAGATATTGAGTTCATCACTTACTAGCAGTATGAGTTTGGGGAGGTTGCTTCATTTGTAAAATGGTTGCTATAAGTATCTACCTCATAGGTAGTGAGTTGACATGCTTAAAGCTATTAGAACAATTCCTAACATACCATTATATACATATTTGATACCAGATAGTGTGACATTATGCAACTGTTAGAATATAGTAGGTCTGTACATGTGGACATACGAAACATGTATGTATCCTTGTCTACTGTGTTAGTCAGTTTTCCATCACTGTAACAGACACCTGAGATAAACCAATTTATAAAAGACGGTTTATTTTGGCTCATAGTTTTGGAGGTTTCAATCCATGCTCATTTGTCCCCATTGTTTCTGGCTTGTGGTGAGGCAATGCATCATGGTAAGAGTTCATAGCAGAGGAAGCTGTTGACCTTATGGTGGCCAGGAAGCAAAGATACAGGAAGAGATCAACGTCCCAATGACCTAAGACCTCCTGGTAGGTCTCATCTCTTAATTTTAATTTTAATACCAGGAATTGAACCCAGCAGCACTTAACCGCCAAACCACATCTTCAGCCCTTTATTATATTTTATTTAGAGACAGGGTATTTTGAGTTTCTTAGGGCCTCACTAAGTTACTGAGGCTGGCTTTGAACTTCTGATCCTCCTGCCTCAGTCTCCCAAGCCATTGGGATTACAGGCATACACAACCTCGCCCATCCTCTCTAGGACCCACCTCTTGAAAGTTCTTTCACTTCCCAATATTGCCACAAGCTGGGGACCAAGCCTTTAACACTTGGGCCTTTGGGGGACATTTTAGCTCCAAACTATAGTATATACTATATATGTTTTTAGTTAATTATAAAATATTACTTTTTTTTAATATTTATTTTTCAGTTTTCGGCAGACACAACATCTTTGTTTGTATGTGGTGCTGAGGATCGAACCCAGGCCGCACGCATGCCAGGCGAGCGCACTACCGCTTGAGCCACATCCCCAGCCCTATAAAGTATTACTTTTATAAATTAAATTTTTAAAATTTTGCTACTTTCAGGAATTTTTGGAATTATATGCTAGCATTAATTTCATGTTCAAAATTAAGGAGAAAGCTGGCATTAAATGAAATTTTAAAGAGTTTTTCATATCCTCTTTAATTCCTTTTGTTATGGAAAGCTGCCTAGTTCTAGCTTTACAAAAAAAAAAAAAAAAAAAAACATATCCCTGCTACCCCCTTTGACTGCATATATTCCAAAGATTGTCCATAGAGGTGGTTCCTATAGACATGCATAGTCTACCAGTGATCCTGGAAATTGCTTAAATACAGTAGTCATATGATAGGCTCTATTGTTAAGGTGAGGAACTCGGTAATGAATAAGGTATAATTTCTATTTTCACTGAGCTGACTTTCCCCAAAATTGAGATTTCAGCAATACATATAGATTCTAATATTTCTTACCCCTCATTTTTTGATTATTAATTATTATACTTTCAAAACTTCTAAATATGAAAAAAAGGCTGTTACATGTGTAAGCTTTTATATATGAATGTATTAATGTAAAGATATCAAAATTTAGATATAGCAAAAGGAAGATACAAGATATGACATATACTGAAATCAGGAGATTTTGTAAATATTTGAATGGGGCAGCCATATAATCATATAATTTCTGCAATTATATTATTTTAGCACTCATTTGATAATCTCTGTTCTTTTTAATATTCCCCGTCTTTGACTTTGTCTGTAGTCATGATATAGTACTAACTGTGTGTTACTTTGTTAAGTTTATATAAACCAAATAAAAAATTTTAAGAGTAGTCAAATTTCATTTTTAAAAAAGTAACTATAAAACTTTTTGGGATATCAACAGAAACAATCTCTCTTCAGAAAAACTAAATGACATGATATAGATTTCTCTCTCTTTTTTTTTTTAGGTTTTTTTGGGAGCATATTTGGATTAATGGGTGTTTACATTTATGATGGAGAATTGGTATCAAAGAATGGTTTTTTTCAGGGATATAACCGACTGACCTGGATAGTAGTTGTTCTTCAGGTAAAGCATGTAAACTCTTTTATTTAATGCTAAAGAGAATAAAGTTTCTATGGATATTGGCGGGGAAGGCAATGGCAGGGGGATCCCTCCTGTTCTTTCATTGTGTCTAATTTATTCAGGGAAGTTAAAAATAGAACTGGTCTTAATGCTCTAATGAAAAACTCACTTTAAAAAGGGTCCTGAGTAAACACTGTGAAATGCAAGTTTAATAATAAAGCGGCTGAAGCTAAGGACAAATAAAACTTTTGATTTTTCTATAACTCATATTGTACAGAAAGTGTGTGGTCAGCCCCTGAAGATCAAAGAAACAGAGCTAGATATTTCATTCTAGTTTTTTAGCTTCATTTTTTAGTTAGCATATTGAAATATTCCTGTCAAATTAGGTCAGTTTTTATTTAATTTGAATTTATTCAAGAGTCAAGTAATTAATTTCGTTTTCAAAAAATACTTATTGAGGACTGGGGATATACCTCAGTTGATAGAGAGCTTGCCTCACATGAACAAAGCCCTGGGTTCAATCCCTAGCACCACCAAAAAAAAAAAAAAAAAAAAAAAAACGTATTGAGTACTCTACTCTGGAGGACATAAAAATGAAGATACAAGTCACTGCTCTCAGAGCTTTCTATTCTTCTAGAGGTATTTGAAGTTATAAGGAGAAAAGTCCTGGAAGGCTAGTGAAGATGTCAGAGAATAGTTTGGTTTTGAAAGCAGGAAGGATATTTCTGTTTTTAAGACACTGAAAGAAAGGAGACACAATGAGACAAAATTTGAAGTGCAATCAGGGTAAGTCAAGAGAATTTATGTGTGATATAATTTATCCTAGCAAAAAGGGGAAGTCATCTTCCCTTAACTAGGGGCTCAAGACATGAGCAAAATTAAAAAGATTTGGTATAACTGACTGATCTTAGGAATACATAGGGGAATGACAGTGTTGCCTAGAAATAATGGGACTCAAACATTAATTTGTAGTAAACTCAATTGGAGTAATTTGTGACTTTCTCTAAATAAAGCTACTGTCATTATAGGTGGAGGGAAAGTTGTTAAGGTGAGTAGTCCAGATTTGGAAACTGATATGAAGTACAGGTTGCATATCCCTTATCCAAAATACTTGAGATCAAAGGTGTTTCAGATTTTTCATTTTGGGGAATGGACTCACACACATGCACATGTGCGTGCATGCGCACACATACACAAACATATACACACACCTTATACACATAATATTTTTAATGTACTTGTATTATGACTACCCATTACATGAAGTCAGGTGTGGCATTTTCTGCTTGTGGCATCATGTCAGTGCTCAAATGAAGTTAGGATTTTGGAATACTTTGGATTAGGGATGATCAACTATACAGTAAAATCACTCTCTCTCCGTTTTTTGGGTTGGGGGATCTCCTTGATGATTGAACCCAGGACCTTGCATTTGCTAGGCAAGCACTGTAACACTGAGCCACCACCCACCCACAACAACCTCATTTTATTATTTATTTATTTTTTAGTTTTTTTTCAGCGGACACAACATCTTTCTTTGTATGTGGTGCTGAGGATCGAACCCGGGCCACACACATGCCAGGCAAGCGAGCTACCGCTTGAGCCACATCCCCAGCCCACAACCTCATTTTAAAAATAGCCCCATCTGGTTTTATTTATTTATTTATTTATTTTTTGAGAGAGAGAGAATCTTTTTTTTTTTTTTTTTTTTTTGGTAGATGGACACAACACAATGCCTTTATTTTTTTTTTTTTTAATGTGGTGCTGAGAATCGAACCTAGGTAGAGCACAAGGCTAGTGGGTAGCTTAATGGTAGAGCACTTACCTACCATGTGTGAGACCCTGGATTCAATTTCCAGCACAGCAGAAAGAAAGCTGGGAGGGGAGGGAGTAAGGAGAGAGAGGAAACAAAGGAAGAGAAAGAGATGATTAAAACTAATTTAGCAAGAGTAATCTGATGACAGTGAGAGGTAGATTAGGATGGAGAGAACCTAGAAGAAGAAAGCTAAGTTAGGAGGTTGCTGAAAGGTTAGTGAACAAAAATCTTTTAAATTATTTCTAAATATAAAAAATTATATCTTTTTTTACTCAAAGATAAAAATATAACACTGTTAACAGTGACCAGTCTTCCCACATTTGTCCAAACAAATGATGTTTAATTAATAATTAGGTGAGGATAGATGTCTTTTCATAATGTGATCATACTCTATTACAGTAAGCCTCAGATAATTTTGGTAGTTACTCTATGAGTTACCTTTTGAAATATGCGGACTAGTGAACAAAACCTGTGAGTGTATTGTTTATGAGATGTTTAATATAAATTGCTTACTATAATAGGATTCGATTAGTAGGACAAAAGCCTAAATCTTCATTGAATAATGAAATTCTCTGCAAAGTAATTCTGTTTTTAAAAATAATCTCCTAAAACTTTTGTAGGCACTTGGAGGCCTTGTAATAGCTGCTGTTATTAAGTATGCGGATAATATTTTAAAAGGATTTGCAACCTCTTTGTCCATAATATTATCAACACTGATATCCTATTTTTGGCTACAAGATTTTGTGCCAACCAGGTAAATTATTATTTTCTATTTCTTTAAATTCTTAAAATATATATAAAATTAAGAATTCTTAAAGTAATTTGATATTTTATACTATTATAACTTTTGAAAAAATATTGAAATATAATTTAAAAATCCATTTATCTATTTTTTAAGAAGATTTCAAACTACTTGAAAGGAAATCTTCCATTGAAAAACTTTTACACACACACACGTGCGCACACATGTGTGTGTGTGTGTGTGTGTATGTGTGTGTGTTATAAAATGATAAACTAAGTCAAATATTGGTGGTATTGGGGATCAAACCCAGAGCTTCATACATGCTAGGCAACTGTTCTACCACTGAGCTACCACCCAGCCCTTTTTATTTTATTTTGAGACAGGCCTCTCCTGCCTACCACCGTGTCTAGCTCATAACATTTTTAATGCATAATTTTGGTAGCCAACACCAGGAGAGTGTATGAAATTCTTGAAGAAGTTTATATGGATAAAATGGCTCATCAGAAAACTCAGTTAAGTGGTTATAGGAAGAAGAATTAATTATATTTTTCCCTTATTAGAGCAATGTTTTCGTTTTGTTTTTAGAGCAGGAGAATGACTTTGAACTGTTAATAGAAACTTTAAAAGCAACACTAGTCAAATTAACTTTTTTAAAATGTACATATAAAAAGTTAAGTTTCATTGTCTAGTTTCCATCCAGTTTGTTCATTACCAAAATAAGGTAGATTATATCTATGTATAAGTAGAATAAAGAGAAAATTAAGAACTTCCTGCATTTAAGCTAATTTATTTTTGTAAATCAGGCCTGAATTTTGGTTATTGTTACCTTGCATTTTAAGCAGAACTTACCTTGGTTTAATATAAAAAATGAATTTTCCTTTTATCTGGTCAAATATTTAAAGAATTGAGACCTTACATTATTGAATGTATTGCATGCAAAATACATATTTAGGTAAAATACAGCTAAACATCTTGCTTTGGGAGACACTGTGCAGGAGGTGAGAGTACAGGTTCAGGAGTTGGAAAAATCTGAACTTGAATCCTGTCTTGTGCTTAAGGTTGTAGGACTTCAGACAAGTTATTTAAACTTTTAAAACCTATTTCCTCAGGTAAAAAAATGAAGATAATACTCTGATTTCTTAATAGGGTTGTTCTGAGAACTAAGTGAGATAACGAATATAAAGCATTTAGCCAAATACCTAATGGAAAGCACTCAGTATTTGTTAGCCATGTTATGGCAACATTTTCTTCCCAAATTATAATTGGGTTTACGGTAAAGATATAAAAAGATTTTGTTTTGCTTTTAATCTGATTTTCTTTTTTTCATTTTTCCTTCTTGTCATTTAGTGTCTTTTTCCTTGGAGCCATCCTTGTAATAGCAGCTACTTTCTTATATGGTTATGATCCCAAACCTGCAGGAAATCCCATTAAAGCATAGTCATAAACTTTTTTTAACTGGTTTCTCATGATGGTGCACTAGGAATCTCAACGTTAATCTTGCACAGAGGACTTCTACTGATTCTGTGAAGATATCATCATGCTGAATCTGATCATATTGTTCAAGTGGTTTGAAAATATACAGGCTTAAAGATAAAATGTTTGTACTGTATATGTAGCAAAACACATTATGCCTAGAAATCAAAACTTGAAAGTATTTCCAGGGTTTAGAATTAGAGAGAATATTGGAGGAAACTTGAAATCTAATTTTAAAAAGAGTTTACCTTTTTGATTGCTGCAGAAATGTCCTATGCACTCTTTGCAAGAGCACACAAATATCAATTTTTGCAAATTAGATCTACTTACTTTTATTAGATGTTTTTTACCTTATTCTTTCTGTACAGAAATATCAAATCACATGGAATAGTTGAAGTTTGAAAATTATAATTACCTATTAAAGCTGTGAAAAATAGAAATATTTGAAAAAAAATTTTTCACATATCTGAGATTTTTATATTTGTATAAAGATTACTAAACAAAGGATTGCCAAATATTATTTGTTCAGTTACAAAAATTTGATAAGGTAATATTCTCAGTCTGAATTGTCAGAAAATAAAATTCATATTTAAATGTAATGTAAAGAAACATCTATTTCTCCATATACATCCTAAGATTTTTTTAGTGCTTTGAGACAGCTAAAAGCAATCCAGTTGTTCCTGTGCTAGACTTTACTCTAATGGAGTTTTACCCTTGATCTCTTGACTATCTTTTCTGTAAATCAGATAAATTCTTAATATTACTTTAAATTAAATTTTTGTGTTGTTACTGAAAATTTAAAATGTAATTTAAAGAAATTAAATACTGATTTAATAATTTAAAATAATTATTGTCAAATAGCTCCATTTGGAGAATTTTGAACTATCAAGTTATACTGTATACAAATAGAAAGATTTTAAATTAATATTTTACTTATCTGTAGAAATTTCCTTTAATCAACAACTGTTGACAAAAACAACAACCAAAAATATTAGTTGTATAGGTATCAGTGGACCAAGACCAAAATGACTTTTCTTGGAGACATTCCTGTTGCCATATTACATTATTTTAGATGGTGCCGTAAATTCAAGACTGGTCAGAAGAAATGTTTTAGACTTCTCATAAGCCCATTTTCCCCAGGAGTACTGTGATCACATGACTGGGAGAGGTAGTTGAATTCAGAGTTCCCTTTCTATGTTCCATGAAAGTTGCTGGGAAGGAGTCACCATTTTGCTTTAAAATAAAGGATTTTCTTCCCTATTCAACACTGGAGTTGAGGATGTGAATTTATATGTTATTTAATAAACTGGTTCAAAGGAGAGAGAATATATTAGAAATAGTAAAATGAATTGGTGGGCAAAAATACATTCTATAATTGATATAGGTTTAATTTAATTATTGACTATATGCAGATTATCTATTAAGTATAAGAAGTATTTTGCTTTATTTTTTCATTTATACTGTATATATTTTTAAAAGTCTGTTCTGATATAAAAACTATAAAAAAATATTTTTATATAGTTCTAATGGATTTTGTTAAATAGAATTTGACTGGAGAATAATGTTATCCCAAACCATTGGATACTCTTGGATAATTTGGAGTGGCTGAGCTACCTTGCTAATGCAATGATCTAATTTGGACTGCAGTGACCATCTTTTAGAGTATTTTTGTTTGATAACCACATTTTGTTTTAAGACTGCAACAACATTCAGACTTATATCCTACTACTACTAAGAGAAATATAAATCTTGCAAACAGATTTTAAGACTGAAAATAAAAATATATGTTCAGTTTACAGTGTTGTTTGGGCAATTATGTATTAATGCATTGTGCATTCAACAATTTTTTGTTAACTTACTTTATTCTGCCCCTATTATAACACTTAAGCAATTACACAAGTAAATTATTAGATAATAGGTATGTTTAATAACATTTTCAGTTGTCCATAATAATATATTTTTGGAGATTTCCAACAAAGATTATAAAATGTAATTAGGAATTGTGAAAATGGAAAAATAGTCTAAAGTATATTTTTAAAGCAAACTTTCATTAGCCATAATTTATACTTTGCTTTTCTAATAGGTTTGAAAATGTTATGGAGCTATGTAGTTTTTAATTTTTAATTCAAAGGAAGCAATCATATTGAAGAAGATGGATTTGGGTCCTAGATCATGTCATATATACAGATAATGCTATTTTATGTATTTGTTTTGTGTTTTAATGACCTTCAGAGGTCCTTATTGTATTAAGCTTTTATAAAGATGACACCTGGATAATTTAAATTTCTGTACTTTTTTAAAAAGTGTATTTGTTGTTTCTCATCTAAGTTGTTCCATGTAAGAATGTATTACTTCTTGGGAGAAAAGTGCCAGTTGATAATTAAACTAAAAATTAAGAATGTAGTTATTGTGAATTAAAGTTTAAAATGCAACAGGTAGGGGTTTCAATATAGCAGTATTACCAATTCTTTAATAAGTGATTTTAGAGAAGTCCTAAGTTACTTTTATGGTAGAATATATGGTACTTAAATATTTACATCAAATGTCACCAAATTTCATAGAAAAGAAAGGCAGTTTGCTATTTAAACTAAATTCTAATAACATGGAATCTAAAAGGAAACTAATTGACATTCTGCTCTGTGCATTTAGTGTAATAATGACTGTTCTTACATATCAAATCATTGGCCTTTAAATGTCATTGTATAGTCATTCAACTTAGGTTTTTTTAAGGGTTTAGCATTCCTTATTTTATTTAAACATGCACAGAAAATATTTAATTACTATGGGTATACACTTTACATCAGTTGTTTATACTCTATTGAAAGTAATCTTAAGAATTTCCAGGATAATTTAATTACAGGGCCAAGGAAAAAGCACCTTTATCAAAATCTGGTCCTATGTGCCTTGCCTTACCAAATACCTGACTTTTCTGAAGAATATTTCTGTAATTTGCAACTTTAGACACATAGGCAAAATTAGAATGTTCCAAGAATAACTATAATTCTGCTTTTGGTTATTTCAACATTTGCTCTTTAAACCCATTATCTAATAAAACTGAAATAGGTATAACTATAAAAAGCATTAGGTAACAGTTCTCATTTAGATAAATTGTGGCACCATTGTATCATCATCATTCAGCTTTTGGAAACTTAACAGTTGTATATAACTGTCATTTTGTTGTCTCATTTCTTATAAGATTTAATTTACTGTAAATTTTAAAAATATTTTTAAATGGTTTGTATCCTGAATTTTTCAATGCCTATATTTTATTTGTTTAGAAAGATTCTTTCACTTGAGGATGTGATTTGTATATTTAAATTTTTATGGACAAAAGTTAAAAGGAATATATAAACTGATCTTTTGTTAAATGATTTTTTAATTGGAAAATTTCTCTTGTCATTGTTTGGTATCCATTATTATCTATTTAATAGATTGTTGAAATAGATTATTTTCATAAATAACTCTAGATTTTCCCTATATTTCCTTATTCATCTCTGTCTGTGGTTGAACCTATGAATTAGTCTCATCATATAAATCAGAAATGAATTGCTGATATTTACTTTTCTAGTTGACTTTTTATCACATGTGATTGCCCTTCCTTTTTTCTATCCTATGCTCTAACATGAAAGAATGGGTTTTATTTAAACTAGTTAGAATACATCTGCCTAAAAGTATTTTTTTGGTAAATAAAATGTCTTTGCTAGCCTTAAGGTTAATTAAGTAAAGTAATTTGGTACTTACTTTCTCCACAATTTGAATATAATTGCTTCTTTTGTGACTATCAGTTGAATGCATAGAGATTAAATGTAATAAGCAACATATAGAATTTTATTTCCATCTCTAGTACTGAAATAACTTTACACAAATGCTTTAAAAGATCACTAAAAAATAGTCCAGGTAATGAAGAATTAACTCATATGAGCATGTTAGGAAAATTTTTCTTTCTTGCTAAGTTTATAAGAAATACTGACATAAATGAAAAGAACATAAATGTCAGGAAATGCCTATAAAATGAGGACTTGATGGAAAACTGGTCAATAAAAATGTCAGTTTAAACAGTATTTAAAAAATTAATCACAAACGATCTTGAAATGCCATTACCTAATTTCAAGTTTGACAGTTATTCTAAAAATGTTCATGATTTTGTCAGTAATGAGTTTATGAAGTTGGAAGAAAGTTGTAAACTATCAAAGATGGGTAGGTAGCTTAAAAAGATTCCTGACAGGGATCTTTGATTGAAAGTAATGCTGATAAATGGAAGCAGCATGACAACAAGAAAAAGTCAGGTTGATACTTTTCATATTCCTGACATGGAACTTTTTCTTGAGCCAGGTTACAAAGTTAAAAATCAACAATGAGCTAGTCAGACCTGAAAAGAAGCCAATCAAAACATTTTGAAATTACCGAGAGGACTACTTGAACTATGTATTCACATTCACTATGGTTCAGAATAAACCTTGTCCTAAGTATTTATTGTGTTTTGAGATATTAACCAATGGCAGTAGCACTTGTGTATAATTCATAAATAAATAATTATACACATTAAACACTTCACTAAAATAAGAATATCAGCATTTAAAAAGATACTTTGGTAACTTCTCATGAATAGCACTAACTGAAAATCTTTAATTTTATTTTTTATTAGAATGCTTCTTTTGTTCAAAATATATCAAAATCTCAAATCTAAGTGCTATGCAAACATATCTCAGAATCATCAATACTACTGCCTTTCAACAGAGTCAGATAGTAACCAGCTAGTCTTTCTTAATGTTCTTACAAAGATAATTCCTTCAAGGCAGGACACTAAGATTACATACTCTAGAAAATATCAAGGAAAACCCAAATTGCCTTCAATTACCAAAAGTTTGAGATTTTTCTATAGTTAGAGACTATGTCTAGGTGGTTGCAAATTCAGGGTTTCCCAAATCCATCCACTGGTTTGATGATTTGCTAGAAAGAACTAACAAAGCTATTATACCCACACTACATCTATTACAGGGAAAGGAAATATAAATTAAAACCAGACAAAGGGAAAGACACATAAGGCAAAGTCTAGGAGGAGTTCAAACTTGGAACTTCCAGTGTCCTCTCCCTGTAGAGTCATGGACAACATTATCTACTTCTGGTCACTATATGTGACAGTATGCAAAAGGAAGCTCACCCCAGCTGAGGTGTCCAGATTTTTATTTAGTCAGTATGGTTGATTCTTTGTCTATATGAATAAATTCTCTACAGCCCCTGACCTCACCCTGGAGATCTTTCTGACATCAGGCTCCAAGGGCTCATCATAGGTCATGTTTTTAATATAAACTGTCAGTCATGGTCTGAGGAGCCCAATATGAATAATAAAGACATTCCTATAACTGGGACCTCCCAAAAACTTGGGCCAGAATTTTGTTGAGGCCAAATTCTTTACTACACAGTGACTGAATAAAATGCCCCTGAATTGATGGGGATGATAAAGCAGTAACAATTCTTGTTTATAGTCTTAATTTATGCACTGCTACTTATAATTTTAGAAATTTTGTGAAATGTTTCTAAACATTTCTAGGGTTGGAAAAATATGTATAATCAGGGGCTGGGGTTTGTGGCTCAGTGGTAGAGCGCTTGCCTAGCATGTGTGAGGCACTGGGTTCTATCCTCAGCACCACATAAAAATAAATAAATAAAATAAAAGTATTGTGTCCAACTACTAAAATATAAATATTAAAAATGTAAAATCAGATACTATACTAACTAGCATATATGTATGTATATATATTATAAAGCATACTATTCTCATTTACTTTTCAGTTCTGATGTTTAATGATAGCTTTATTAAATGCTGAAATATTTTAAAAGACAAATTTGAAATTTGGCTTATAAGGGCCAGACATGGTGAAATGTTTGTAGTCCCAACTACTTGGCAGGATGACGTAGGAGAATCATTTGAGCCCAGAAATTCAAGTCTAGCAGGATTCAACATAACCAGACACCTCCTCAAAAAAAATTTTTGTTTAGGTTTATCTAAACTAAATTAATACACAATTTTGAACTTATTTTAAATTAGTCATTAACTATCACCAGTATAAGGAAAAGCTAATAGACCAGTTACTTTGGTTCACCATTAGGCTTCACTGTTGTTAGGTTTACATTTTCAGTCACTAGGGTTAAATATCAGCCTTACATTGGACCTAAGGATCAGTTGTTTTTTTTTTTCACTACACATTTATGTTCACTTATTAATTTAAAATTTCTAAAATGCTAAAATGCCTTCTTTTAAAATAATAACATGGTATTCCTTTAGAAATACAGAGTTGACCCTAAATGTACACTTTCTTTAGAACTCATTTGGGATAATCTAAAAATGCACTCTTAAGTGTACTTTAAATATTTAAGAAATTTTAGTTCAATGCTTAAATAAGGTATAATTTTTAACAAAATTTCTGAGTATGTTTGCTTTATTAAAAGGCATCGCATACATAAAGGTAACCTAATAATTGAGGAGTTATTAAGTTTTTTCTTTAGGATGATGATAATGTTTATCCTACTTGGATAGTAGATTTAATTTAATGTTATGATGCTAAATGCTTTTCGTAATATAAGCATGCAGCTCAAATAGATCTTTTTGTTTGCTTACTTTTGGTACGAGGGATTGAATCCAGGGATACTTTACCACTGAACCACATTCCAGCCCTTTTTTATATTTTATTTAGAGACAGGGTCTCACTGAGTTGCTTAGGACCCCGTTAAATTGCTGAGGCTGGATTTGGACTTTGAATCCTCCTGCCTCAACCGCCCGAGTTGCTGGGATTACAGGCATGCACCACTGCCAGGCCTCAGATAGATCTTAATATAGCAAAGGTATGGTAATATTTTCTGGGAGGCTCATAGGATTACAGAAAATCATGAACCATATGAGCCCCTGTTTTATTTTTTAAAACTGAAGCATTATTTTTGTATAATATACATAATGCTTCAAATTTTTCATTTCTTTACATTATTTGTATCCATGTTTAGTTTGGTTTTTGTTTTTATACTGTTGCTTTGTGTGTTGTGTGTGTGTGTGTGTGTGTGTGTGTGTGTGTGGTCATGGGGACTGAACCAGGGCCTTGTACACCCTAGGAAGTGCCCCACAGGTGCTCTACCACTGAGCTACGTCCTTGGCCCTTGTTATTTTATTTTGAGACAGGGTCTCCCTAAATTACCCAGGCTGGCTTGGAACTTGTGGTTCTCCTGCCTCACCCTCCCAAATAGCTAGGAGTACAGGGGTTTGCCACATTGCCTAGCACAACTATTGCCATTTTGATTAATTAGGCTATGTCAAATTGAGCCAGGTGAGCTTTAAAAAAATCATAGTTTATCTCCTCAGTGCACAAAGATGTGGTTGTTAAGGAACTTTTTTCAATTTAAATTTTATCCAGCTTTTTATTTTGAAATATACATAAAAGTTAAGAGAATAGCATATCACCTAAATTCAACACTTATTAACATTTTGAGAGTTTTGTCTCTATTAGGACATTTGCCCGTAAATACTTAAGCATTCATGTTCTAAAAATGAAGATATCTTCTTACTTAACCTCAATACCATTATCACACAATTCAAACTCTAATTGCATCATCTAAGTTAATTCAAATATTTCCAACTGTCTCAAAAATTACATTTTACAGATTTTTGTTTTTGAATCAGAATACAATTGATGTTTGTGTTTTATATTTGTTTATTTTAGTCTAGAAGACCTCTCTCCTTGCACACCCATAGCTTTTTTCCTCAGGATAAGACTTTTGAAGAAAGTCACTGGGCTGCTATTTTGGATCTGTCCTTTGTTTGGCTTGTTACTTCTATTCTTTGTATTTCCTTTGAACTGGAAATCAAGTATATAGATTTGATTAGCTTCAGTTAAACATTTTTAGCAAGAGTATTTCACAAGTTTTATAGATTTTATATAACATTCTATTAAAGGATACATAATCTTAGATACTCTTATTAATTTTAGTAATTGGTTATTTGGTTAAAGTGACAACTGCTTGATCTCTTCACTGGAAAGGTCCTTTATTTCCCCCTTAGTAATCTTTGGAGTAATATTTTGGCACTGTGGGAATATTGTTTCCCAACAGCTTTTGTTCAGTGGCTATAGCACCAATTAATGATTCCTTTTATTTGATTGTTTTGAGACAGACATTTGCCATGTTGCTCAGGGGGGCCTTGAACACCTAGGCTCAAATGATCATCATTCTTCGGTCTACCCAGTAGCTGAGACTACAGGCATGCACCACAGTGCCTGGTTCAATTAAGGATTCTCAATTGAGTCATTTATTACATTGGAGGGCAAAATGGTGATTTAAAATACTTTTCAAAAAATTCTCTAATTTTATTCTACCTTTCTTAGTTTATCTTTCTTTCTTTCTTTCTTCCTTTCTTTCTTTCTTTCTTTCTTTATTTATTTATTTATTGGTACCAGGGATTGAACCCAGGGGTTCTTAACCACTGAACCACATCCCCACCCTTTTTGTTTTATTTTGAGACAGGGTCTCGCTGAGTTGCTTATTGCCTCACTGTGTTGCTGAGACTAGCTTTGAGCTCACATCCTCCTGCCTCAGCCTCCCAAGCTGCTGGGATTACAAGCCTGTGCCACCACACCAGGCTTATTATCTTTTATTTTTTAAAAAATAGTATTTTCCTTCCTTTTCCTCCAGTGCCTCTTTTTTCAAATATCACTGTCTTCATGAATTTTTTAAAAAATTACTCAGTGTATTACATTATAGTCAATTAGTTCTTTATATATGTATGTGTGTATATATATGTATATATGTATACATATTTAGTTGTAGATGATTACAAAATAAATGTAGATGGATAGAATATTTTATTTATTTTTATGCAGTGCCTCACACATGCCAGGCAAGCGCTCTACCACTGAGCTACAACCCTAACCCTCAGTTCAGTTTTTGGCAGTGCTGGGGACTGAATGCATCTGAGGCAAGCACTCTACCATCTGAGCTATATCCCCAGCCCTCAATTACTTCTTTTTGATAACACTTTGAGCCTTTATACTGCAAATGTCACTACAAGCTAGTGACAAATGACACATTAGCAAGTTCTGCCTAGCTTCAGACACAAGGTGCCCCAGGCTTACCTTGTACTTTTGTTATTTCAAACATGATTATCAGCTCCTTCTCCCAGAAACCTTATTCCTTTAAAGGGGAATGGAATTTGGAATCCATTGTTTCTAAGGTGTCCTTGCATCTAGGTCATTTTTGAGCACAAAGCTAGGAAGTATATTTTTAAAAGATCATGAATTCCAAATCAGTGTTTATGAATTTTAACTTGATACAGTTGTTAATTTTATATTTTGCTTGTCTTTAATAGTGAAAATCTTGGTTCTTGCCAACATTAATAGGTTTACTGATGTCTTATTTTATAGTATATATTTTAAAATTACAATACCCATGTTATAACTTGTGGTAAACATACTGAGTAAAATTTAAGGTTTTTTTTTTTTTTTACATTTTTATATATCCTTAGAATACAGTCCACTAAAGAGGTATAGTGGGAGTATATGTTCAAAAGTTAATGGAAGTGGTTCTCTGTGTAGTTACCAGTGTGATAAAATTAAGTTCATTAGTTTTTACTTACAATCAATTTTGGAAATTACTTTTAATATCATTCTACTATTGAATATGTGCATCATTTACATGGTTCAAAGGTTAAAACTGAATGTTATACTTAGAAACATCTCATTAGCTCTCATGCCTGTCCTTCCTTTCCATTCATAACCACCTTTATAGGTAACTATTTTTATTAGTTTTTAGTTTGACCTTCCTGTTTCTTTTTTGAAAAGTAAACACATGTATTGTTATATTTACTGTGTACTGTGCTTCACTATATGGAGTATGTTCTTTGCTTTGTAAATTTTGATATTTAGAAAGGTTTGTATGTCCATTCTGTTGATCAACTTTATACTGATAACATTTTACACTACTTTTGGGGCTCACTTTTTGCTTGTTTGACCTTCTATTTGATTTCCCAATATTATTTATTTTTGGTAGTACTGAGGATTAAACCCAAATCCTTGAACATGGTAGGCAAATGTTCTACGACCGAGTTACATCTCTAGTCCTCTTTAAATTTCATTTTGAGACAGAGTCTAAGTTGCCTAGTCAACTGCTGGCTTGAATTTTCAATCTTCTTGGCTTAGTCTTCAAGTAAGTGGGATTACAGTTGTGCAACACTACAGCCATTGATTTGTCAGCGGTTGATTCTTCACATGATTTGTCTATGTGACAGTCAATGAAGCTTTTTTAAATAATTTTTTTTAGTTGTTGATAGACCTTTATTTTATTTATTTTTTTAAATGTAGTGCTAAGAATCAAACCCAGTGCCTCACACATGCTAGGCAAGCACTCTACCACTGAGCCACAACCCTAGACCATCAACCAGTTTCTTTTTTAATCTTTATTTTTATTTACTTATTTTTATGTTGTGCTGAGGATTGAACCCAGTGCCTCACATGTACTAGGCCAAGTGTTCTACCACTGAGCCACAAACCCAGCTCCTCAATGAAACTTTTATCCTTTCTCTCCTCTCAGATTTTTACTTGTCTTACTTCTGTTTCGTTAGAACATATAAACAGATTATTTGCACCCTAGTCCCTGCCTTTGTTATAAAATTATACATTTTAAAAATGTATTTAATACTCTATTGTTATAGATGGACACAATGCCTTTATCTTATTTATTTTTATGTGGTGCTGAGAATCAAACCCAGTGCCTCACACATGCTAGGCAAGTGCTCTACCACTGAGCCACAAACCCAGCCTACTCTTGACTGGATAAAGTTCTAATAGAGGGCTTGTAAGTACAATAGTCTCTGAGTTGTGGCATGATGAAGATTTTCTAGAGCCTTGATACATACAGCTGTGCTACATACAAAATCCTAGACTGGCATTTATTTGCCTTGAATTTTTTAAAAAATGATGTGCCATCATTATGTTGTTTGGTTTTTTCAAGAAGTCTGGCACGACTTGATTTTTTTTTTCAGTTTTTGGAATTGATATTAATTTTGTTTATGCCCGGAGGCCTAAGTTTGTAGATCTTTGCCTGGAGGCTTAGATTATTTTCTCACTGATCCTTATTATTGCTTTTGTTTTACTTATTTATGTAGTCCTGAAGATCGAACCCAGTGCCTCACATATGGTAGGCAAAGCCCTCTACCACTGAGCCACAACTCTAATCCCTTATTAATGCTTTTTTTTTTTTGTAATGGGGATTGAACTCGGAGCCTTGACCACTAGGCAACATCCCCAGCCCTATTTTGTATTTTAGGATCTCCTTATTTGCTTAGCACCTCACCCTTGCTGAGGCTGGCTTTGAAATCATGATCCTCCTGCCTTAGCCTCATGAACTGCTGGGATTACAGGTGTGTGCCACTGCACTGGCTTATTATTGCTTTTTTTTTTTTTTCATTCTTGTAGCTGTTGTAAGCTTGTTTCTTAATTTTCATATCTATTTGTATCTATTCTCTCAGGTACCCTGTTAATTTTAGTTGTCATTTTTAAAATGATTTTATATTTTCAGTATATTGCCTGAGTTTGAATAACTGTCATTCTATATTCTTCCTATTGTTTTAAATTTTTTATTTGTTGTACTCTTTCATTGTCTGAATTGCTTATTAATGATATTTAATTGTTGGAGTATTGTAGTTTCTTTTGCTTTGTATTTTCTGGAGGGTAGTATTTTCTATTAATTCATAATCTTACCCCTTCACTCCCACCCCTGCTCCTAGGGCCTCAGGCATACTAGGCAATGTGTTCTACCACTGAACTACACCCCCAGAAAAGTGTGTGGGTTTTTTGAGATAGGGTCTCAATAATTGTTTAACCTGTTTTCAAACTCTGGGGTTCCAGCAATCCTCCTACTTTCAGGTTCCCAAGCAGCTGGAATACTGGCCTTCTATTGATTAAAAAGCCTCCATTTCCTTTTTTTTTTTTTTTTTTTTTTTTTTTTTTGGTAGTTGTGTATGGACAGAATGCCTTTATTTTGTTTATTTTTATGTGGTACTACAGATCCAACCCAAGGCCTCACAAATTGCCAGGCAAGCACTCTGCCACTGAGCCCTAGCCCCCATTACTTTCTTTTTACAGAAACCTTGTATGGATTTTTAGTGGCCTTTCTGTTCATAATAAAATGTGGTATCTTCTTGTATCAACATAATAGGTGATTCTATGAAATAGAGGGAGGAGTAGGGATTTAGGTGACTTACTCAGTTTTGTA
This sequence comes from Spermophilus citellus, assembly GCF_964194105.1. NCBI lineage: Eukaryota > Metazoa > Chordata > Mammalia > Rodentia > Sciuridae > Spermophilus > Spermophilus citellus. The sequence continues at coordinate 50,235,782 of NC_138191.1, read as the reverse complement.
GTTAGAGGACTCCTTTGTTACCATAGTGAAGTGCAGTTTCTTTAGTAAATGGTATATCTGGGGCAAAGAGGACTCCTTTGTTACCATAGTGAAGTGCAGTTTCTTTATTAAATGGTATATCTGGGGCAAAGGTGGGCTTTGGGTTCTATGATATAGTTTTAATACTTTAGGAATTGTTAGCTTTCAGCCACTTGCCCTTCTTCCAAGGAATCCTTACTTTCCAGTGTTGCCTCGTGAACTGTCCTATGAGTATTCCATACCATGGTTTCTGCCTGTTTTTATTAATTCTGGAAACACACTAATATCCTTCCAGATCCCTTTTACTTAAGTAAGCCAGTACTAGTTCCTGTTGTTGACTGTTAACCAAAGAACCCTAACTTACAAGTCAACTTTGTTGTTGTTGTTTTGTACCCAGGATTGAACTCAGGCGCACTTAACCATTGAGCCACATCCCTAACCCTTTTTTGTATTTTATTTAGAGATGGGGTCTCACTGAGTTCTTATGGCCTTGCTAAATTGCTGAGGCTAGCTTCAAACTCGCAATCCTCCTGCCTCACCCTCCTGAGCTGCTGAGATTACAGGTATACACTACTGTGTCCGGGTGTATGTCAACTTCTTAACATAAAGCTCATTTGTGGATATTCACAACCCAAATCACATACAGAGTCTTTATATACAGACTAGATCGGTTAGAACAGGTCTGATCTTTTTTGTTTACCATTGCAGCCCTTCAAGCCAAAGCAGGTGGTATGTGCTAAATTTCTCTTATTACTATTAACAACTGCATTTACTTCATTTTTCAGTTATCTTTTGTTTGTTTTGTAACTCTGCCCCCCACTAGAATATCCATGCAGATATGCCTAAAACACAGTATCATTCAATATTTTTGAATGACTGACCAGTAACCATTTCTTAAGGATAAAATTGGTGCTGCAGAATGAAGTATTTTGAGAGCCTATGAAAAGTCAGAGTAACCACAAAAAATTATCTTACCAGCCCTCTACATCTAAAACAAGTTCCTGGGGATTTAATTATAAAATCTATTTCCAGAGCTTCAAATATGACTTCATCTGAAAAGTTTCTATATGAGATTTTTTTAAAAACATAAGCATTATGAGTTTACGTATGTATATAAGATTTTTAAAAATAAGTATGATGAGTTGACTTACTGGGAAGTATATATCAGGCTCAAATGCCTTTCTTCTTCCTTCCATAGAAATTCATTTCTAGTAAGTATGGAAATAGGAGGTTCAGAAAATTCAGTCAAATTTATTAACATTTTATTTTTAAATAATTGCAAACTTAGAGAAAAGTTGCAATAAAAGAACTCAAATTTTTACCCTGTACCTTCCCCCTTTATCTTGTATTTTAGCTATTTATAGCCACATAACAAATTACCCCAAAAGCATAGTGACTTAAGACAAACAGTTTTATCTTACACAGTTTCTGAGAATCAGAAATCCCAGAGTGGATAAGCGGGATGGTTCTAGTTCTGAGTCTCTCCTGAAGTTGTGGCCAGGATGTTGGTAGTAGTTGCCTTCAGCTAAAAGCATAACCAGGTTAGACAGATGATTCACATGGCTTTTGGCAAGTCTCAGTTGTAGACAACTGGATGTCTCCATAGCTGCTTGGATATCTTCATGACATAGCATCTCCCAGACTTTGGGGTTCAGAGTCATCCAAAAACAGCTAGCAAGAAGTTGCAGTGCCTTTTATGACCTAGCATTTGAAGTCAGTGCTGTTACTTCTGCATTAATCTGGGCATCACCAAGTCCAACCAACAGGTGGGAAAAGGGAATTAGACTCTGCCTCTTCTAGGGATATATACCAAATTGGTGAACATATATTAATAAGACCCACCATTACCCAGGCTGACTGGGCTTTTAACATTTTGCCCTTATACTTCACTCTTCCCTCCACCTCCTAACCATCTGAGGGTAGGTACTGTGCATTATATCCTTTCACTCCTTAAAAATAAAAGGTATATTTAAAGAAAAGTTACTCTCTCATACTATTACTAATACAATAGTTATCAAAAAAAATATTAACAGTGGAAATGCTTTATAGTTCACATTCCTTTTTTGTCAACTTTTTTTAATCAATCCCCCATCTTATCCCCTGCAAATTGATTTTTAAATAATAAAAAGGTAGTGGTTTATAAAGTGTGACATAAGTCATGTAAGGTTCACTGGCAGGGAATAAAGAAAAGGTCTTGGGAAAAGGGAGCTACTGTAAAAAAAAAAAAAAAAAAAAAAAAACAAACAAACAAACCCAAAACTCGAGCCAATTGCCTTTTGGTGGGAGCCTCGGAACACCAGAAGAACAAAAGACTATTTACCAAAAGTCCATCTTACTTTACCTCTTAAGTTACCCAGCATTTGTAGAAAATGAGGGTTTTTTTTCACTATTCTCTTCAGTTCCGACTTGGTTAGAACAGCTGGAGATTGGACTAATAGTGTAGGAAGTCTGGTTACAATTCCAGAGCAACCAGTTATCAGCTATGAATGGTAACAACCTTTTGAAACTTAAAATTTCTTCATTTATGAAGAGGGTACAATAATGGCCCCTACTGCCCAGAACTGCTGAGGGAATTAAGCGAGGGGTAAGAAGTAGCACAGAGCTCCCGGCAGCCAGCCGCTCTCGGGAGTCCACGGATTCCCTCCAGGCCGCCCTCCCTGTGTCGGGCCTCCGAGCGCAGCGCGCGAGCCGGCCGGCGTCACGGGGGCGGGGCGGGGCGGGGCGGGGCGTGCTCGTCGGCCGATCGCACGATGTGACGCGCCGCCGGAGGCAGGCCGGGCCCTCAAGATGGCGGCTGGCGCCCCGAGCGGCTCGGCCCGGCAGTAGTGGCGGCACGGCACTCGCCGCTGGGGCCGGCCGCCCCGGGAGTGGCTGCAGCAACGCCAGGAATCGAGGATGGTAAAATGACCCAGGGAAAGAAGAAGAAACGGGCCGCAAACCGCAGTATCATGCTGGCCAAGAAGATCATCATTAAGGACGGAGGCACGGTAAGCCAGGGTTCCGCGCCGGCGAGCGTCCCTGGGGCCCCGGTCTGATCTCTTTCTGCCCCTTCGCTTCCTTTTACAATCGCCCCGAACGCTTCTGGCTTCCCTTTCCCTGTCCACGGGCGCTGGGGTCTGGGCGCCGGACACCCTGCGGCTGTCGCTGGAGTTGCCCTCCCCCGCTCCGGCCTGCGGCCTCCCAGGCCTGTACTGGGAGGAGACTGTCGCCTCCTCCGCACCGGCCGCCCCCAGCTCCGGTCGCCTTTTGAGGCCCTACGGCCCGGAGCCCCACGTGCGCCCCTGCCGCGGGGAGGAACGTGCCGGCTCCCTGGCGGTCCGAGCAGGCCACCGCGCCCTTGCCGCCGCAGCCGCGCCTCCGCCGCCAGGCCCCAGCTGCGGCGAAGCTTGCCGAGGGCCTGGGAGCAGTCCCTGCCCTCCCATATGCTGTCAAAGGTGCCATCTGGCGCGGCGACCGTACTCGGGCCCGTCCTGCGTTCGCTTTCCCCTTCCTGGTCGCGATGGGTCGGAGCTTCAGCCTTTACCTGCTCGCGGCACGGTGAGCCCTGTCAGGGAGTGGGCTTTCCTCTTTTCCTCTCGGAGTCGGAAGCCTGACAGACACCTGGGGCTTATATTTCATTCGGCTAGTTTTCCGACAAGTCACCACTCTGTGCCATAAAATAAAAAATACTACGTAGAGCTGATCATGGCCTAGGGATTAGAAGTCTCTTTAAAAATAAGGCAGATTGAAAAAAATTTTGCTTTTTGGAAAAATTTGTTATCCACAATAAACTTTATGCAGTGTGCCATAATTTACCAGCAGGGGACGCAGGATTTTTAATTGAAGAGGGAACTCACCTATACTTTTTTGTACTGAGATTTCCCTTTTGCTACACTCTCTGATCTTTATTGCATCCTTTGGTATCGCGTTCTGAAATAGAATGGAAAGGTGAAATGTGTTTGTTTACCGAGAAGTGTGCAGACATGGTTCCTTTAATTCTCTTCCTGTTTGTATTTTAATGGGGAGGCTTGCTCCCCTGGTAAAGTCCTAAATGTGTAAGTAGGCCACCATGAGGGTTTGCTGAATTCAACTTAAGTAAATGACAAATTTCTTTAGACATTTTAGAACATGACCTGGTCTAAATATGCCAAAATTTAGAAAGCTTGAGACATAGGGAATGGTTTCAGAATGTTTTTACTTAACTGTCAAATTTATTAGATGTTGACATTTTTTGAAAAAAGAAAGTTTGAAATTTCTCAGATTCTTTTTACTGTCTATTTTTAATTAAAAATATTACTTTGATCAAATCAATTAAGAGTAGACCTAGCTTGGGCTGGGGGTATAGCTCAGTTGTAAAGTGGTTGCCTCGCAAGCACAGGGCCCTGTGTTCAATCCCCAGCGGCCCCCCTCCCCCCCAAAAAAATAATCCCAGCTCTTTTGACCAAGTCAGTAATAACTATTTGAGGAGAAAAATTCTGTTGCTTTTGTCAACTATAGAAAGAGACCAGATATTAAAATTACTCATAAAAGTCTTCAAAATAGAGACAATGGTGGCAAAGTCTTCAAAATAAACAAATGATATTGAGAATCAGTAATATTTATCTTGCAAAAGGTAAGAATGAAACTAACTCATCAAGAAACAACTTCCTTTTCCCTATAAAGTTTAGTTTTGTTTTCTCTATTTTTTGGATTTTCGTTTGATTTGTTCTATAGAAGATTCTTTCCAAATCCTGTGAGTTTTTGGAAGAGATTTTAAAAAATTTTTTCCTGTTATTTATTATAGTGAATTCATAGCTTGTTTTAGGACACAAAATATGATTTTTGTACCACAAAATAGTTTCAAGAGGACACACAGTAACTTTCATTGAGGGTTTTGGGCATTAGGATATTATCATTTCTCATCTTATTGGACTTAATGTTTCACTTTCCATTCTAAGAGCACTGGATACTCCTTTAGAATAGAGACTTTGTTTGCATCTTTGAATCCCATAGCTGGGATAATTTTTAAAATAAAAATACTTTTATTTTTGTACTAGCACACTCTTAAATGAATTTTGTTATACTTTTGTTTATTCCAATGCATCATCAGAAGAATATTTCAATAAATGTCATGAATTTTTTTGCAGTATAGTATTTGCATTTTAAGATGGCATATGCTTTTCTGCCTCTCTGCTTGATTGGAATACTGTTAGGATCTTTTGTTGTTGTTGTTATTTTTTGCATGGCTGGGGATTTAACTCAGGACTTCACACATGCTAGACAAGTGCTTTATCACTGAGCTATACTATATTCCCAGCCTTAGAGCTTTTAAAAAGTTCCACCAATGGGTAGATTCATTCAGTCACGGTTCCTTGAGGTTAATATATGCAAGGCTCTGAATATGATTTCATATTCCTGGTCAATGGTACTGATATGATTTGATTTTTACCTAGGGTTTACTAATGTTAGTAAAAGTGTTTGCTTTGTCTTTCTGTTGACACATCATTATAAGCCTATTAAACCAATTTTAATATTTATAAAACAACTAGTATTATTAATGCCTTATCAAAAAATTAGAGCAGATTTATAGTTTTGAGGAAGTGAGCCTTTCTATGTGAACCAGGTTAATGATGATGTTACTAATTTCTTTCTTTTTTTTTTTTTTTTTTTTTTTTTTTTTTTTGATCTGGGAATCCAACCCGGGGCTTTGCATGTGCTAGACAAGTGATCTACCACTGAACTATATCTTCAGCCCCTTACTACTAGATTTTCTTTTTCCTTGAATTTGTATTTCAGTCCACTCTAAGGCCAGGATAATATTCTGTCATTTGAATAGTGCACAATTAAGGTCAGTTACAATAAGTTGTGTGAATTTCAGGAGGTCTTAACCTTTGTTTACCTTGAGGCTGTTTTGTAAAATAAAAATTTTTAGAGCAGTTCTGATTGAAAAGAGTATAAGTAGCTATAGAGTAAGTGGCATAGTTTAACTTAAGTAAGTGTTTAATCATCTACTATATACCATTTCACTAGTGAAAATAATCCTGATACTGGTGAATTTGCTTTTGAAGCATCCTCTGTAGAAATACAGTTTTTAGTTATAAGTTTTAATGTATGTGTATGTAACACTTTGATGTATCTCATTTATTTAGACCATTTAATTTAAGATAATTGAATTAAATACACATTTTGACATTTTAGAATACTTAGTTTGTTGTTAAATTATTATCATGTATTGCTAGATTCATTCATGTTAGAGGCTGTGAGCTAAACAGTTATTCACATGAGTTATATATATTTTTGAAAATTGAAGGATTTTCTGATTTTTAAGTTTGCCTGTTTTTTATATGATCTTTATTATTTTGTAAATACAGTTATAGGATTATATCTATGACAAAGTAGAAAATGTGCAGTTCTTTTACAAGTGAAACAGTAAAATAACTAAACATTCCATAAAAACTAGTTTTACATCAATTATGTTGTTGGAAATACTTTAAAAAGTATAATTAATATATCATTTGCAATATGAAATATGCCAGATCTTCCCCCCTGATTTTTTTGTTTATTTTTTAGTTGTACTTGGCTACATTATTATTTATTTATTTATGGTGCTGAGGATTGAACCCAGGCCCTGACATGCAAGTGCTAGGCCAGCGCTGTCCTGCTGAGCCACAACCCCAGCCCTTCCCCCCTGATTTTCATGAGAATAAATAGAAGTCAGTAAGGATTCAGAAAGCTAGACCCAATTTCAGATGTTTGCACTCATTACCTAGAAGGATGGCTGAAGTAGTTTCAGGAAAGCTTCAAAGAGTATAGGGTCTTTGTAGACCCAGAGAACTGTTCTGTGTTCTTAAGTGTATATATATATAGTCATCCCTCACTATCCTCAGAGATTTCAAGAGTCCCCTTCGCTACCAAAAAATGTGAATGCTTCAGGTCCCTTATATAAAATGGCATACTATTTGCAAATAACCAGTGCAATTCTATATACTTTGAGTATTCTGGAGATTACTTATAATAATACTTAATACAGTGTAAATTCTGTTTAATGGTTGTTATATTGTTTAGGAAATAATGAAAGAAGAAAGCCTGTACATGTTCAATAGGGACATTTTTTTTTCTTGAACCTTTTTTTTTTTTTTTTTTGGTGCTGGCGACTGAACCAGGGCCTTGTTCATGAGAGGTAAGCCCTCTACCAACTGAGCTGTATCCCCAGCCCCTCCTGAACATTTTTGATCTGCTCCTTGGATGCAGAACCTACAGATACTGGAGGGCAGACTTCACTGATTTGGCAAGTTTGTGGCAGGTAGCTCCAGGGATAACTTAATTTATTCTCTCTGTGGTTTGTTTGGTTTAAGTTGGTGTGTCTGGACATAAATTAGTAAGCAGTTTTCCCAAATTATGGGGCCAGTTCGTCCTGATTAGTTAGAAGGCCAATTTAGTCATCTCTGTAGAAATTCTCCTATAGTTTTAGTATAACTTGTTTGTAGCTACAAAAGTTGAAGTTTAAGTTAAAAGAATAACTTTTTTCCTAAGTAATATTCTGAGAAGTATGCATGATTTAAAATTTTCAGTTGTTTAAAAGTGCAGATTATCTTTTAGCATTATTTTGAAATGAAAGTGTCAGTTAAAATAAGAATTGATAGTTTTAGCCATTAAACATCAAGAACCCTCAGATTTTGTTTCTTTGATGGCAAGTGTAGTATCTTAATCTTCATAATGTGTTGACTTTCTCAATATATAAAAAGAGTTATAAATTCTACCATGTGTAATATTGTCTTGTTTTAGAACAAGGAGTGATTGGTAATGTTTTCTCATTTAGCTATAGAAATAGAGTATATTGAGAGAACACACTAAAATTAATCCTGAGTTTAGACTATATCCTAAACATTGATAACAGTTTGATTTTTTTTTAAGTAGGGCTTTTTAAATTTTTAGTTTTGTTTTGCTTTTTTAGTAAATTCAATTTGTAGTCATTTGAACAGTGTGAAAATGATGACTTAACTTGATTTAACAGTCACATCTTTTCCTAAGAATGGAAAAGGATATATTAGATTGCCACATTTCTTATCTCTTCAAAACTTACCACAAAGCAACGTAATCTTAAGCTGTAAGTATTTTGTTTGTTTGTTTTTCTTGTTTTTCTTAAGAGAGAGTGAGAGAGAGAGAGAGAGAGAGAGAGAGAGAATTTTAATATTTATTTTTTTTAGTTTTCGGTGGACACAACATCTTTGTTTGTATGTGGTGCTGAGGATCGAACCTGGGCCGCACGCATGCCAGGCGAGCGCGCTACCACTTGAGCCACATCCCCAGCCCCAAGTCTTTTGTTTTTTAAGAGTAAAACTTGATTCACTAAATTCTTGTTGAGTTTTTCTTTTCTTTCTTTTTTTTTTTTTTGTGGCAGTGATAGGATTCACATCTTTTTTTTTTTTTTTTGAATGTTTTAAGGAAGTATTCCATTCTTTTTTAATATACATTTTATTTTTCAATTTATTTTTATGTGGTGCTGAGGATCAAACCCAGGGCCTCGCAAGTGTGAGGCAAGCACTCTACTACTGAGCCACAACCCCAGCTTCAGTATTCCATTCTTTTTAGGAGCAAGTTAACCATACCTGCTTACTCTGAATACACACACACACACACACACACACACAAACACATATCTTTAAAATTGACCCATAACTTGTCTGTAGAATAATTTTTTAAGTCTCACTGCAAATTAAGCCAAAGTGACTCAATAAGTGTAATAGTGTCACTAGGTGTTTTTGGTGATTCATACTTTCAAGAAACTGAGGATAAGTTTTCTTTTTCCTTTGCATATATACTATGCCTTGCCCTGCTTGATTAAAATCAGAGAAAACAACAAAAATGCCATGATGCCAGATCCTAGTAGTAAAAGCCTTACGTTTCCTTCAGTTATCACAATGTGTCAGGATCCCATTAAAACTGATTTGTGGTTAATAGTGTTTTCTACAAGAACCTGTTGTTGTTCCTCCATGAAATAGTACACTTATTCCATACATACATCTAAATTTATTTATGTTTTTTCTTTGTAAAAACTTTCTTAGTAAATTTTAATCACCTTAGGCATGTATTGTTTAGAGAAAATGCCGTGTTTAAAGATCTTTATACTCATTCTGGATTGATAACTCGTTAGAGAATTTAATTCTACATTCAAAATTATTTTTCCTTCTACATTTTTTATTGTTTTTTGTCATTTCTTTATTTCCCTAATTTTTATTTTAAATTTTTTACAACAATAGAAAAATTGAAAGACTAGCACAGTGAATACTCATTTACCCATCACATAGAGTCAGGATTCACCAGTTATTAACTTTTTGCCATATTTGCTATTTCATATATATATATACACACACACATACATACATACATATACACATACACACACACACATATTTACATTTTTTGTTTTCCTGAACCATTTGAAGAGTCAGTTTTAGACAGCATGACATTTGTTTGTAAAATATTTTAGGAGGGGCTGGGGCTGGGGCTGGGGCTGAGCGGTAGCGCTTTTCCCTGGCATGTATGAAGCACTAGGTTCAATTCTCAGCCCTACATATAAATAAATAAAATAAAGGTCTATCAACAACTAAAAAATATTTTAAAAAATATTTTAGGATATTACACCTGAGAATACAAATATTTTCCTCATAACCTTAATGCAATCAGTACATTTTTTTAAAATTAGCATTAATACAATACTGTTGTACAATAAATAGTCCATAGTCACATTTTCCCAATTGTCCTAAAAACATACTGCATTTGGATACAGAATTTAATTACTATGTTTAGCTGTCATGTTTCTTCATTTTCTTTTAGCTTAAAGAAATTTTTTGTCATTTTTTTAAAAAATGTTTTTAATATTTAGATGGACATAATATCTTTATTTTTATGTGGTACCTCATGCATGCTAGGCAACCACTCTACCATCAGGCCACAACCCCAGTCCCTTGTTGTTTTTATGATCTTGGTATTCTTCTTCTTGTTTTGTTTTTTGTTTGTTTGTTTTTTAATTCCAGGGATAAAACCCAAGGCCTCACACTTGCTCTACCACTGAGCTATAGCTCCAGCATTAATATGTTTTTTATTAATTTATTTTGGTTTTGATTTGTTTTGTCATGCTGGGGTTGAACCCAGGGCCTCACACATGCTAGGCAAGTGCTCTACCATTGAATTACATTCGCAGCCCCTTGACCTTGAAGAGTCTAAGCCAGTTTTCCAGGATGATCCTCAGTTTGGTTTATACTCACTGTTTCCTTATATAAGATGGCGTGCTGTTTAGTAAGTAGAATTACAGTGCATTATAATGGTGGAATGAGTTCTGTTTTCTGGGCAATAATCTATATAACTCCCTGGTTCACTGGTAGGAATATAACAAGAAGTTATTAAAGTCAATATTTCCTCCATAATAACTGCTGGATTCATAAACATTGATTTGGGCAATCATAGGTTCAGAATTTGAGTTAGATGTGGATTTTTTTTCTCTTTTTAAAAATATTTTTATTAGTTATTGATGGACCTTTATTTATTTTAATTTATATGTGGTGCTGATTCTCGAACCCAGTGCCTCACACATGCTAGCCAAGCACTCTTCCACTGAGCCACAATCCCAGCCCCAAGATGTGGATTTAGATAAGATTAATACAGATGTTTCTCAATTTATAATGGGGTTGTACCCCAATAAACCCATTTTTCAACTTACAAAATTTTCAAAGCAGCACTATATACCATAGAGTATTAGTTGTTTCTCCTTTGTGATTATGTGGCTGAGAGCTGTGGCTTGCTGCCACTGCCCAGCATCACAAAAGAGTATCACACTGCATATCACTAGCACTAGAAAGTTTCTACTGAATGCATGTTGCTTTTGTACTATTGTAAAATAGAAAAATTGTGTGTTGGGAACTATTTGTAGGCCACCCTGCTCAGGGATAAGTAAGTGGCTTACTTAAGTCACCTAGCACCTCAGTAACTGTCATGATTAGAGCTATAGAATCAGTCCATTGGTGATAAACACCCATTATACATAAAACATGGTAGTTTGCCATTGGATACTAAAATGAATGAGACTTGATCCCTGTTTCTAAGAAAGTAATATTCTATGGCAGGGTATACAATAGTTAAGATTTGGTCTCTGGAGTTGCTGTGATTGACTCCATTCCATATCTTATTTTGCTCTGTTGGATTATAGAATGAAAGTAATAACCTATCTAACTTCAGAAGTTATTGGAAAGTGTAAGATTATAAATGTAAATCATTGTAAGTTTTAAGATACAAGGTCTTGCTATGTTGCCCAATCTGGCCTGAAACTCCAGTCAACTTTCTGTTATTGTAATAAATATCCAAGATAAATCACCTTAAAAATGGAAAGACTTATTTTGACACACAGTTATAGAAGTTTCAGTTCATGATCAATTGGCCCTCTGGCTTTGAATCTGTAGCAACACAGTACATCATGGTGGAGGCAGCCTGTTCACCTCATGGCTAGGTGCAGCAGAGTGCAGAAGGAAGGCACTGGGTTCCCAATATCTTTTCAAGGTCATGAAAGTTAAATCCCAATGATTTAACTTCCTTCTACTGAACCTCACCTCTTAAATGTTTTGCCACATCACAATGAGCTGGGAACAAAGCCTTCAATATGTGGGTCTTTGGGGGCCTTTAAGATCCAAATTATAATATTGTTTAGTCCACATTCAAATTTCCCCAGTTGTCCTGATAATATCTTCATAGCTATTCATTTTTTAAGTCCCAGATACAATAAAAAATTATACATTATATACAGTTGGTTTATTAAGTTTAATTTGGAGGAGTTCTCCTGCTTTGTGTGTTTGTGTGTATAGATCTTTCCTGCTACCCTGCTTTTCTGTGTATAATTCTAAGCCATTTGTCTTGTAGAAAGTTGCTCAAACAGAATTTACCGTTAGTACCTCCTAATGAGACAAAGAGCTAAATATAATTGTTAAGAAAACTATATAAGTAAAGTGACCTTCCTAGGGTGTTATATTCAGAGGTATATGATGCCAGTTAGTCCCAGTTGTTGTTTTTTCCAGTACCAGGGATCAAACACAGGCTTCGTACATGTTAAGCAAATATTATATCACTAAGCTAGACCTCAAACCCCTGACTTAAGAAAAAAAATTTTAAATTATTGTTTTTACTGATAATATAAAAATTAAAACATTGTAAGTTTTAGGGAATATTCATTGGATCTAGGAGTACTATACCCACTGAGTCACTAGTCCTTTTTATTTTATGCTTTTGAGTCAGTCTTACAGAGTTCCTCAGGTTGGCCTCAAACATGATCTATCTGACTGTGGTGCTACACCCAGCAAGGAATATTCTTTATTATTTTATTTTAATCTAGGCTGTATAATAAATCCATGTGATAGATGATACTATAGTGTATACAATAGAACATCAGGGTATAGAGAAGGGTTCGAATAGGGAATGTCATAAGTTTAGTGAATATACTACCTCTTTAACAGCGTCTAATAACTACTGAATACTATAGCGATAGGTAGAAGAAACTTAGGGAGTACAAATATCCTTAGGATAGAGTTATCTTCTGATTAAAGCCCTTGTAAATCTAAAATATCATAACTTGAAATGCATTTAATATACCTGACTTATTGCATGTCATAGTGTAGCAGCACAGTATACAGTAGAATATTGGCAGGACTTGCTTCAGGGATCATGATCTTGAAAAAGTTTAGGCCAAATAAAATTAAATAAGTATCTTACATAGCTATATATAACTGTAGAAGTTGCCCAGTGTGACAGGGTAAAAGAATAAATAAGTAGATTTAGAACAAACAATTAAATCCAGACAGAAACCTGCGAGATGTAACTGTGGTCTGTATGAATGTGAGATTCATGAAAATGTACGATTCAATGAAAAGTATGATTTGGGAATTGGGGGATTAGAAGGGGTAGTGTAGAGTTGAGGGTTCAAGGAGAATATTTCTGACTTCTGGTGGAACCATCTCTCATGCCCCCATAAGAGAAGTTATTAAGTTGAGTAACTTTTGGTATAACAATTATGCTTTCTGGTGGCATATCTGGCATTTGGGGTTGAAATATGTATTATTTTCACATTTGTATCCTTCCAGATTTTTCACGTCTTTTGCAGTTCTCTTGAACACATCTGCAAATGTCATCTGTTGATAAGATCTCTTTGTGATCTGAACTTTCTAGTCTTGATACTGCAAACTATTATCTAGTCAAATATTTTATTTTCCTTACTTCTTGTCTATCACCTGTCTGATATTCTACCCAATCCATGATACTTGCTTTCTTTCTGAAATTATCAAAAAATTTTGCTTCTGAATAGGTATTCCATTAAAACCACCAGTAAAACATCCTACCTAGAAACTATTTTTTAATTTTTTTTTTTAGTTGTAGATGGATACAATACCTTTATTTACTTATTTATATGTGGTACTGAGGATTGAACCCAGTGTTTTACACTTGCAAGGCAAGTGCTCTACCACTGAGCCACAATCCCAGCCCCCTGCCTAGAAACTTTTAAAATTCCAAATTAGTAAAAGATTTTTTATATTAGTTCATTTTATTAAAATAATATGTTGCTTTTGAGTTCATTTAAAATTTTTAAAAAGTCAATATAGTTATACAGGTTGAGCATCCCTTATCTGAAATGCTTGGGACCAAAAATGTTCAGATTTTGGAGTGTGTTGGATTTTGGCACGTTTGCATAGACTTCTCTGGTTGAGCATCCCTAATCTGAAAATCTACTCAAAAAGTTTTGCATTTTGGGTTTGGATTTTCAGATTAAGGATGCTTAATCTGTAATACAGCTCTCAAAATAACCAGAAATTTAGAACAAGTAAATATCCCTCCTTCCCCCACATATCCCTTCTTCCCCCATGCCAGTGTTCTAACCCTAATAGTAAATATCTCTCCTTCCCCCACATATCCCTTCTTCCCCCATGCCAGTGTTCTAACTCCACCACTAAGCTATGTCCCCTTTTCCACACCTTTTTTAAAATGAAAAATAATATATTTTTTCTTACCATTCTGGGAAATATAGAGAGAATGTTCAGGAGGGACGGATGCTATGTGCTGCTTTTTAATTTTTTCCATTTTCATTTTACATAGTTTGTTTTTTTCTTTATTTAGTAGTAGATGGACACAGTACGTTTATTTTATCTATTTATTTTTATGTGGTGCTGAAGATCGAACCCAGTGCCTTGAACATGCTAGGCAAGCGCTCTACCACTGAGCTACAACCCCAGCCCCACATAGTTTGTTTCTTACATAAACAAAACATTTTCCTCTTAAAGTACAAGCATATTTACTAGAAAAGGTTTAGAAAATTCCAAACAACTTAGTAAATAATATTATACCACTTAAATCATTATTTAAGTATCAATATAACACTATTGATGTTTTTGTCTTTTGTGGTCAAAATTACCCTATTTTATATCCTACTTTAATTTTTTTTAAGTTTAATATTATCATAAGTAAGTATTTTTACATGTCATTAAAAATTATCCATAAACAGTTTTGAGCTGTGTATTATTCTGTCTGATTTGCAGGCTGTGATTTGAGTACAAGCTTTGTAACAAAGGTTGAATATTTAACTTTTTGTTGTTATTACTGTAAGTGCTGCTGATGCCATGAACATCTTTGTAGTAGCTTTGTCTGAATGCTTGATGATTTACATGGCATAAAATGTCTCTAGATATTTTTTAAAAATATTAGTGTATTCCTTTGTATCTTTTATCACGTTTATTTAATGTTTGTTTAGTTTTTTTTAGTGAATGAATGCTTCATTAGTTAAGATATGAATCTTTTATAATTTCTTAGATATCTTCTTCATTTTGTTTACTACTTCTTTTATGGTGCTGGGGATCAAACCCAGGGTGCCTTATATGCTAAAGAAGTGCTCTACTGCTCCTGGCCCTTGTTCACTTTTTAAATTCATCTAATGTTATACGTGTTTTCCTCAAACCAGTAGGCCTAAAGTGGAATTAATCTTTTATGCTTTCTCCTTTCCTCATTGTCTAGCTGACTAAGAAACTGAAATCTCTTCATCTTTAATCTTCCCTTACTCTCTGCACATCAAGTCAATCTCTGAGTTCTATTGACTGTATCTTCGAAGTGGTTTTTATGTCAGTTCACTTTGCTTTATCCTACTCCCACTGTCTTATTCAGGTTACTGTTACTTTTTTATTTTTTTAGCTGTAGACGGACACAGTACCTTTATTTTTATATGGTGCTGAGGGTTGAACCCATTGCCTCACAGTTGCTAGGCACAAGCTCTACCACTGAGCTACAACCCCAGTCCCAAGTTACTATTAATTCTTAAACTTGGGTTTCTACAATAATCTGGCTTCTGGTTGTCCTGACTCCCTCTCAACCTATTTGCCATGTTGCATTGGAAGTTAGTATTCTGTAATTTTATGCTACTCTTTGGCTTAAAATATTATAGTTTTCCTTCAACATTCAGGAAAATGCCTTAATGTGACTTATAAGGTCTTTTTTTTAATCACATTTCCAGCTTCAACTCTGTTCGCCTCTCAACCTTGACTTTGGTACCACTTTTCTTCTTATGTCACATACTGAAATAAGTTGTGGTGTTTCATGTCTTCTGCCTTTGCATATCCTGTTCCCTTTCCCTCAGATACTCGTCCATCATTTTGCCTACCTTTCCTCAGTGTGCACCGGACAATACTGATTCTTTCCCATTGGATTTTTGAGGTATCAGATCACACCTACCTCCTGAAAGCCTTCTCTGATATTCCTTGCAACTGATATGTGGTCTTCAGGTGAGAACCACTTTTAACACATTATTTCCTTCCTCCCTCCTTTGGCTGGGTTTCACAAAATTGCCCAGGCTGACCTCAAATTTGCAATCTTCCTGCCTCAACCTCTGGGGTAGTTGGGATTACTGGTTCACACCACTTCACTGGTTCTAACAGTTTTTTTCTGCTATCCTTTTGCTCTGCATTTATTTGTATAAAGTTTTACATATTTTGTATGTGAGTGATGCTGGGGATTGAATCCAGGACCTCAAACATACTAAGCATATGCACTACCAACTGAGTACAGCACTAATATTTTTGTACTTTTTTTTTTTTTTTGGTGGTGGTGGTGGTGGTGGTAGGGTTTGAACCCAAGGCCTTGTGCATGCAAAGCAAGCACTCTGCCAACTAAGGTGTATCCCTAGTGGCCCCCTAATATTTTTATCAGCATTTCCCAAAGTCTTTTTCCAAGGAATTCAGGTGTCTATGTGGTATTATCTGTAAATGTATAAGCTTCCTTGGTTGAGTTTGGGAAACAGTCCTTACTGTGTTTGTGGAATTTATAATATAAATTGATATACGTTAAAGACCTTGAGAATTTTACCAGGCTTTCTACTAGTTGCTGAGTGTATGTGGTGGTGAACAAAACAGGTTTGAAGCTAATCAAATTCTACGGACATTTTTTACCTGATGTTACTATACTTGCTCTATTTGGTACTGATTTTCACTCCTTCCTGCTCCTTAGTCATCTGTGACATTGTATTCTCTTGATTCTCCTGTTATTTCTTTCATTGTTCCTTTCCTAAAAATCTTCTTCATGGGTTCCTTTTCTTCTGCTATACTACTTAAATGTTGGTGCTCCTTGGGGTTCTGTTTTAGCCCACTGTTCATTTCATAATTTATATCTTTTCCACTTGGGTGATTTCAGACATCACATTTGCTGTTTACTAATTTTTTTTAATTGAGGCTCAGGACAATAGAAAGGTTTCAAGTAAAGGGGCCAATCTCTTAAATAGAACCTAAGGTAAATTTGAGGCTTCTTGGGGAGAAAAGTGCTGGGATATTGCCAGCTTCTTCTACTAGATAACCACCCTAAAAACTTGGAAGTCATTCTTAATTCTCCCTCTCACTATTAAAGTTCTGCCAATTTCATATTTTGGATACTTAAACCCATTCTCTCCCCTCCAGCATCCATACTGCTCCACTGTCTTGGGTCTTTATCATTTCTTGTTTGAGCTGATTCAGATAGCCTTCTTTTGCACGCAGTTAGCTCTTTGATTTCATCCTTTAAGAAATCAGCAGAATGTTGCATTGGAAAATGCAGATCTGATTCGTTCTCTTGCTTGAAACTGTTCAGAGGCTTCCTATATGTGAGATGAGAAACTCTTTAAACAAGTTTGAGGCTACTTCTCCTCCCTCCCTCTTTACTCCAGGACTAGATGTTTATTCCCCAGGAGCTTTAAATTGTCGTTGTCCTTGTCTACTTCATTATCATTTTTTCCATTGTTATTATGTACCTCACCCTTTTTTTTTTTTTTTTGGTCATACTTCTCCTTGCTTACTAACCTGTGCATGTCTCTTTATTGTATTTACACGTAAGAGATGATGATGATAAGACTTATTCCTATGTAGGCTATGATCTTTAAGATCAGGATTTGTGTCTTGTTTTTGTAATCCTAGAACCTCTGGTACATAGCAGGTATTCTGGAATATTTACTGAATGAATGAGACCTTGTACAAATTCATGCCCAGCTGCGGTCCTTCAATCACTAAACCCTCCACTCCAACTCCTCAATTGCAGGTTCTACCAAGGTGTTTTCAGGTACCTTAATTCTGTATGTTTGGAGACTCATCTATTATTTTAAATTATAATGATGCATTATGACAGTGTTAAAAGCGATGCATCATCATTTCAACATGTAGAGAAACCCAAACATGTACTGGGGATTTACCTCAGTGGTAAAACGCTTGCCTCAAATACATGAGGTGTGGGTTTGATTCTCAGTACCACCAAAAAAACAAAACGAAACAAAAAAGAAAATTGGAGGAGAACCCAAACACTATTAATATTCCCACATAATGCTAATGAATATTTTAAAGCTATGACATTATAATGTTTATTTATTTGCATGTAAATCCTGAACTCAAATTTTAAGTTTACTGAAAAGGCCAAATATATCCCTGTTGCTAAGCAATGCATAACTGTATGTTCTTGGTAAATATTTACTGATTCTTGTCATCATTGTTGGTGATTCTAGTATACCCTTTTAACTTAAATTTTTTTTTTTTTTTTTTTTTGTAGCCTCAAGGAATAGGTTCTCCTAGTGTTTATCATGCGGTTATCGTCATCTTTTTGGAGTTTTTTGCCTGGGGACTACTGACGGCACCAACCTTGGTGGTAAGTAATTTTCGTTTATTTACCACTGATTCTAAAATCTCTTTTTCTGTAGTTTTGGAGGAAAAGATGACCTTTTTCCTTTCCATGGTTAACTCAAACCAGTATTGTCAATTCTGAGGAGTACTCACCTGTGTTTACTGCTTTAGTTGTGTTTTTCAACCTTTATCTTCCTTTCCATACTTTGAGGGGCTGGTGGTAGAAATGTGTGAATTTAGACATGTCATTTGGACATACTCAAGCAGGGGCTCAGTCACCACTCTGTTTGGATTAAGCAAAGGGTTTCTTATGCTGAGTTTAGGAAAGATGATATCTGTGACCTGCATTAGTTGGTATGAGAGATTCATTCATAAAATTGCATTTTCCAAATTTCAGAGTTTAGTTTGGTTTTGTCTTTTACTTTTTCCCTTTCATTTTGTACTAAGGATCTAGAAAGACTAAACCTGATTTTTTACCTATACTTCCCTAGGTTTGGAAAGACCCTATCAGACCATTCAGATGAGAACTAGTTGTTTTCTATCAGGATAGATAGGGGAGTGGAATGAAGGAAGGCATTATCTATGTTAGAAATCTGTAATATCTTGAAAGGAGTAGTTTAAATGTACAGCTTACCAAATCCTAGAAGAACAGAATTCCAAAGCAGTATACTTGCTTGTATGTACATGAGCTTGATCATTATTTGCCACAGTCTTGGCTGGGCACAGAATCACGAGCCACCAAATCACGAGCTTTGTAGATTCAAACAGCAATTCTTTATTCCCGAACTCACACCGGCCTCCACACACGCTCTCGGGCAATCCCAATTCTGTTGCCACCCAATTCACCTACTCCACGAGGCTCTCTTCCCAAAAAATCCTCTCTGAATCTCAGGAGAGCTCAATGGGAGCTCAGGCAGCAGGAACGCCCTAATCCTGGCAGCAATAATCTTCAACCTCCAACTTCCCTAAAATCCCTATTCTTAAACTGGGAACGCCCTAAACCCAAGGACCTGGATACTATACTTCCTCAAACTGCAGGATACACCCTAATCCTGGATCCACCCTCGTCCTTAAGTAGGATCATCTTTCTCAAACACACATGCAAGGTCACAGCAAATTTCCAAGGCAAGTCCATTTAAACATGGGGTACGCTGGCAAGGAAATATCGATGCGTCATTCCTACTTGGTAATGGCCCTCAGCAATTATTAAACAAAAAACTTTTATAAAAAGGTTGTTTATAGAAAAATTGATTAAGTAGATTGAACTAGTTTAGGAATAATTGCAATTCGTATTTCATTTGTACATAAAATAATAGGGTTTTTTTTTTTTTTTTTTTTTGCACTGGGGTTGGAATCCAGGTGTGCATAACGATTGAGCCACACCCCCAGCCTTTTTTTTTTTTTGTATTTTATTTAGAGACAGGTTGTAATCCTCACAACCACCTTGATTTACAGAAAAAACTTGATTGCTACTGTGATACTAAACTATAGTGTTGGTATTTGAACATAGGCTTGCTTGATTCTGGTGCTCAGTCTTTTGGGGAATGCTGGTAGTAAGTGATTCATACCCATGATTTAGGTAATTGAGGTTATTGGGCAGTCCAACTACTAGCTAGTAAGTTAAGAGGGATTAAAATTTGGTTAAGCTTTTAGCAAGCTGTCACAAAAGCTTTTTGTGATGTTTCCATATTTGTTATCAGAATTTGAAGTGTATATAGCTACTTAAATTTTGCTTCTGATTTAATTAGGTATGTCAACTTTTTGTGTAACTTTAGTAATAGTTGTTTTTTTCTAGTTGGACCAAGGAGACTTATTTAAAAACAAGTTATTTAAGCATAAAGGCTTGTTTATTCATTTACATAGGGAAACTAACTTTGTGCTTAGTATATTCTTAATTTTATTTTTGTTAACTAAAATAGTATGGATAGTATCTTTAAGATTTCTTTTTCTTTTTTTCTTTTTTTGATTGGCATTGTGGGCTATTGAACCCAAGGGCTTTGCACATGCTAGGCAAGCACTCTCCAACTGAGGTACACCCCCATCCCCTCAGAATGTATTTTCTACTACTTCAGTGACTTATACCTAGAGGTGAATGACAGATTTTGAGGGAGATTAAACCTGTCTTATTGAAACCTAGGCATTTGTATTTTTTTAAGAACAATATATTAACTCAATGTGAGCTTTTGAAAAATTTTTGCTTACTTTGAGTCTTTTTTTGCTTATAAATTTTGGGGTGTTTGTTGCCAGTATTTATTATTTTGTACTCCTTTTTTCTGCCCGCATGTTGAAGTATAGAGGAAGGTGGGTTTTGGAATAGAAGAAGGAACCAGGTGACGGTGGTACATTTCTGATAATATTTATTTATTTGTTTATTGTGATACTGGGGATTTAAACCAGGGGTGCTCTACCATTGCTACAACCCAGGGCTTATTTTTATTTTGAGACAGGGTCTCCCTGAGTTCCTAAGGCTGGCCTCAATTCTGCGACCCTCCTGCCTTAGCTCACCTAAGTTGTTGGGATTATAGATGTGTACCACTGTGCCCAACCAGTAGTTTGTTTACTTTTAAATATTTCATTTCTGTTTTATGTGTTTTGAAAGTGATTATAAAGGATACCAGTTAGAGAGTCACAATTCTTAACTTTCATTTAAAAAGGGAAAATGAAGATATAATTGAGTTTATTGTTATTTTAAGTCAATATCTTTCTCTTCCTATATGTAGCTTTCAAAAATTACATTATAGTTTGTTTCAGCAATTCATTTTCATTATTAATTAATTCAATTGATAATAAATTTTAGACTTGTTAATTTTAATAAATGTTTAGTTTTAGATTTATTATAACCTTAATTTCTTATTTTTAAAAAATGTGATGAAATTTTTTTCCACTTCATGTGGTTGAGATTACATCTTTGAGATATAAGTTCATACAGAATATCCATGACCACATGTATTCTATGTGGTCAGCCTGCCTAGGAGAAGAGATGAAGCCTCCACCATCAAGGGAATTTAAGTTAACTACAAAAAAGAATTCTGTACTGACAGATATTTTTAAGGTCTGAAGTTTAACACTTTTGAGAGGTTATGAATATATGGTTAGTTTATAGTGGATGTTAAGTGATCAATGATTAAATAACACTGACTTGATAAAGAGAATTGGTGACAGTAGGTGTAAGAAATATAATGCTATGAATGGTTTTACTCCTTTGACAGATAAATGATTCTAGAAATACTAGGCCAATGTTTGGTGGTTCAAACTGCTGAGATACACAGTACATATTATTAAACCCTCATATCCATCACCATCTCTTCTACCTAATTGATTTCTCATCCTTTGCTTCAGAGATAGTACCTAGGCATTTAATATGTTAAAGACTACTTTCAAAATCTTTAAAGATCTTAAAGATTTTAAAGACATTAAAACTTCTTGAAATGTATGTATTTTTTTCCTATTCAACTCTAAAGACCTCATGACAAATCAAAAATCTTACATTTCATACTTCTTTTTTTTTCCTGTTAAAATTTTGTTCAAAATTATATGGCCTTAAAGGAGAAATTGCTTTAGAGTGGGAAATTGTATACAGAGGAACAGTTTGGAAGGTTTAGGGGCTGCCTTTATTTTATTTTTACCAACAAGTAGTAAATTTTTGTTAAGTTTGTACCTATTGGCAGAAGAGTAACTGAAGAAAACGAAGCAATCCTAATCCTTGTAAAGGTTCTTGCAAGATGTAAAAAGGTACACTCAGCATAGAGTTTCTTCCTAAAAGGAAGACTTGCCCACCTTTCTTCTTAACCCTCACTTTGCCATTCTCTCTTTTTTCTTTTTCTTTTTTTACTCCGAGAACATTGCTTTAATAGTAGAAGCATTGTCTTTTAAGTCAAGCAAGAACTCAATTGTCATATCTGTAAAGTGTTAATGCAATCTAATTCACAATGTTGATAGGATTAAATAAAAGTGTATAAAGTCCCAACATATAGGCTATAAAATCATTAGCTGCCATTTTTTAACTTTTATTTTTCCAGTTTCCTTTCCCTCCAATTATCTTTTCAGCCAATGAATTCTCAATGGTTTACCCATTGCTCACTAATGAAATTGATGCGTTGTGGTTTGAGAATACATCTTGGAAAGTATAGAATATCTTGTTATACATTTGAATAGATTGAGATTTTGTTTTCTTGCTTTAATTTTTCTTAATTTGTGGCAATTAAAAATTCTCTATTTTCCCAGTTTTCTACACTAGATAATATATACCCATCTGAAAGAGACTACAAGTCAGTTTTATGTGGGAATCAGGATAGTACATACTGTTCAAGTCTGACCCCTCCTGGGTTCAGTTTCAGCTTTCACACTTACTGACTATGATTTTGAACAAGACATTAAACTTCCATGTATCTGTTTTTGATAGATAGGGTTGTTATGAGAAATCAAATGAGATAATATAGAGAGAGCTCTCAATTTAATGTCCTATAATACAGTGAATGCCATATAAATATTTGGTGGCATTAGTATCTACAAAATTTATATGAAATTAGATTGTATTATGAAGGGATATTTGAAAATGTAAGGTAGAAATATTATGGATTAAAAGGTAGCATGTGATTTTTATTTTGGTTTTTATTCTTCAGGTGTTACATGAAACCTTCCCTAAACATACATTTCTAATGAATGGCCTAATTCAAGGAGTAAAGGTAAGATCAATCATATATCTATATATAGATATCTGTATGTAAGCACAAACATACATATTTATGTACATATAATTCTGTCAGTTCTTTGTTAATTGTGTGAACAAACTGCAATTTTTATAACTAGAATATAATTTGGAGCATTATTTAATGCTTTTAGACCAACTGGATTTTAAATATGATTTGACTCAAATATAGCCTCCTGTGCATTATAAATTATACTGTATGTTTTGTTAGCATTTATGTTCCAAAGGGCTCAGTGCTTTTATAAACTAAAAAAAATAATATAGATTGGAGAGGAAAAAAACCATGCCAGAAACTTCACAAATATAAAATTATATTGGTATGATAAAGTATTGGTTATTATGCAGATTCTTTACTCTAGATTCAGTTTGACCAACAGATTTTATAAATAGATTATTAGCCTACCAATATAAAACCAGGTAATTAGCATGTGATATTCTTTCCAGAATTGGTAATGTAAGTTATTCTGATTGAGAATTCATTAGAGCATTTATATTTAATAGTCAGAGCCCTGCAGATGATTCTAGCATATCTGAGGAAATTTTTAAATTATATATAGAGAAGAAATAAGTTAATTTTTATCTAAATTTTAGCAATTTGTTCATTTAGAAACAAGATTGTTTAAAATCCATTTGTGGTAATAAAATTTATATTGGGCTCATGGATATACAGGATAATTTTTTTTTTTTAATTTAAGGAAACAAAGTTGTTCAAAATTCTTCTATGGTAGTAAAATTATTTTTGTTCATGGATAGGTAGCATAAATTTTCTTTAAAATTTTTTTTAGGGTTTGTTGTCATTCCTCAGTGCCCCACTTATTGGTGCTCTTTCTGATGTTTGGGGCCGAAAATCCTTCTTGCTGCTAACAGTATTTTTCACATGTGCCCCAATTCCTTTAATGAAGATCAGCCCATGGTACGTGCATATTCATATTATTGCAACTAAATATCATTTTCTGTTATTGCTTTCTTAATGTTTTTTTCTTGCCAACTTATGTAGATTTTAATTGTTTTTCTTTAAATATCATTATTCTTTGACACATATAAGAAGGGTTGTGGCTTAGTGGTAAACTGCTTGCCTAGCATGCGTGAGACACTGGGTTCGATCCCAGGAATCACATAGAAATAAACAAGATACAGATATTGTGTCCATCTACAACTAGAAAAATATTTTTTAAAAAAGAAAAAGCCCCCTCAAAATATAGTATCTAAGTAATAGTTCATAAATAAAGGTTTTAGAAGTCAATACTACTATTGGAAATAGGTACTAGTATCTATTTTGGAAATAGATACTACACTATTGGCAAACTTGCTTTTGGATGTCGCAATCCAAACTTCAAAACAGTATTTTAGGGACTGGATAGAGTTGTTAACACTTTATTTTCTTAAGTAGAATATTAAAAACATATTACAAAATTTCTTATTATTGGTACTCATTAGGAATAAGTTTTACTATATATCAGTAAAGTCCAATATGATAGTTGTTTAATATGAAGGAAGGTTATTTTTCTCTCAATGTAAAAAAGACTTTGGAGAGATGCTATTGTAATTCTAGTGAACCATCCTTTTTCTGTCTTGCTGCTCTGCCATCCTCAGCTATCACCTCACTGTACAAAATAACTACTCATGAACCAGCTATCAGATCACACTTCAGGCAGCACAAGGGAAGGTATGGCTAAGAAAAGCACATCACTCTCTTTTAAGGAAACTTTATTTAGAGTATTTCCATCCAACCTCTGCTTACATTTCTGTGGTCAGGTATTAGGTATATGATGCTGTTATAAGATGCTGGACTCATAGCAACCCTGATTAAAATTAGGATTTTTTTCATTAAAAGGAAATGAGGGAAAACTCACAAAAAAGAAAATGAATGTCCCAAAGTAATAGAGTAATAGTAGTAGTTGTAGATTTATTCTCTGATGTTCTTACTACACTGAATTTTAATATTGGTTATTTAATTATAGTTAATTAATGAATGGGGTATATTTTCATTGTGTGTCTAGAAGGTCCTAGGGGATAAACAGAGCAGGATTTTTTCTCATAGGTTAGCTAGAACTCTAAAATCCAAGCCCTTGATAAAAGCTCATCATGCAAATTAAATCTTACTGAGGCAATCTAGGGAATAAGCATTTGGTTTGGAAAGCAGTGTGTTAGAAAAATTTTAGTAGTTATAATGTCCTGGTGGAATGATGTCTTGAAAGTTTATTATGGTTACACAGGATTTTTAAAAACTACCTCATTACAATAGAAGTTTCCTATTTCTGGCTAGATATTTTGTAATCATCCATAGTAAAATATAGTTTGTTTTTCAAGATACTGTTTGTTTCCATTATTAGGAGTGCTAGGCAAGTGTTCTACCACTGAATGGCATCTCCCCCCCCCCCCTTTTTTTTTTTTTTTTGAGAATGGGTCTCATTAAATTGCTCAGACTGACTTAAACTGACTTGGATTTCCTATCCTTCTGCCTCCTTTTAGGTGGGATTACATGCATGGGCCACCAAGTCCGATTCTTTGAATCATGCTTTATAGTTAACTGTTCTGAAACCTGAACACTGCTGTTCAAGTTTCCTCTGTGAAGACTGACTTTGTTATTCTTAACATTTGAAAAGCCATAGATAACTTTTGAAAGACATCTAGTTTCTCTAAATGGCTCAAAGTAAATGTGGAGTAGGTTTTTGTTTTAGTGAATTTTTGTGTGTGTGTGTAGTACTATGGTGAAAAACAATAATGAATGAAATATAGTAATAATAGTGAATGAACTTTAGTTTGTTGCTATAGAAGCAACAAACAAAGGCATAATTCAACAATTGGGTTAAAGATTTACCTGAATATGTTCTCATTTTAAGTGCTGAATTCCTGCATAGTAACAATGTTACTATTAAGGAGCCATTTCTAGCCCTTTGTTTTCATAATATCTGTTTTCATAATATCTGTGTTAATTCTAATTCCTGAACTGCTCTAGAAAGCTGTTGACTAAAATTAGCTAATAGAAATGAAGGAAAGTTCAAGTGATGGTAATTGTTCCAACCATTTCTTGTCAATTATCTTTCATCCTTAGGTGGTACTTTGCTGTTATCTCTGTTTCTGGAGTTTTTGCAGTGACTTTCTCTGTGGTATTTGCATACGTGGCAGATATAACCCAGGAACATGAAAGAAGTATGGCTTATGGATTGGTATGTGTTTTTATCTTATACTTTGCATCTGCTAAAAAATACCTTGTTAAACTATCTCTTATTATAAGGAATGTAAATCTTTTCATTAAAATATTTTATTTTTTGCAAAAATACATTTCAGAAAAGTTACCCATTAGACTACATTTTAAATTGTTTTCAGTACAAAACCATGTAAGTTTTCAAATTTAACATTCAGGAGATATTTATAGGTCTCATATCAGAATTGCAATTACGGTGTTTCTGCCTTGTGGAATCTTTTTTATAATTTTTATTGGTGCATTGTAATTATACATAATGGATTTGTTGTTCTATATTTGTACATACACATGCTGTGATAATATAACTTGGTCAATGTCTTTCCCCAGTATTTCTCCTTTCCCTCCCCTTCTCCTGCCTGCTGGTCCCTTTCTACTACTATACTGGTTTTCCTTTGATTTTCATGAGAATCCCCCACACACAAATGTTTCCTTTAGCTTTCACATATGAGTGAAAACTTATTTCAGTTAACATAATACTCTCAACTTCCATTCATTTTTCTGCATGAGACAATTTATTCTTCTTTATGCCTGAATAAAAATTTTTTGTGGAGTTCTTTTTAACAGAATCCTAAAAATAAGGAAATATTTAACGTCATGGGTTAAAAAAAAATTACTCACGGGCTGGGGATGTGGTTGCGTGGTAGATGCTTTCGTGGAATGCATAAGGCCCTGGGTTCTTCCCCAGCATCACAAAAAGATAAAAATAAACTAAAGGGAACAAGTTAAATTTAAAAAAAAAAAATTACTGGGGGCTGGGGATGTGGCTCAAGCGGTAGCGCGCTCGCCTAGCGTGCGTGCGGCCCGGGTTCGATCCCCAGCACCACATACAAACGAAGATGTTGTGTCCGCCGAGAACTAAGAAAAAATAAATAAATTTTAAAAAAAAATTACTTATCCTTTTTGCACAATGGCAGTACAGTCTGGTTCCATCAAATCTAGGAATAGAATAGCTCCCACATGCATAATAATGCAGGTCATTATTTAGGTATGCAGAAGTAGGATAGTAATGAGTTTCAACAAATATGTGACAAACATTTTGATAAATAAGGACCAAATATTGTATCATACTGAATCTTAGTTTTGTAAGAGTTTGTGATCTCTGATTCAAAGGTCCCAAAAATAATGAATTATGGAATTAAGATATTTTTTTGGCGGGGGGGGGTGGGGTGGAAATACCTGTAGGGAGAAGCTTATAAAAAGAACTAATGTTTTCAGTTGTAGACTTAGAACATCAAATGATATGAAATTGATTGGTAGAATTTACCCCCACCTTTTCAATTTAATTTAATTTTTTGCAATGGGGTCTTGCTATATTGTCCAGGCTAGCCTCTGGAACTCCTGGGCTCAAACAGTGCTCCCACCTCGGTCTCCTGAGTAACTGCAATTATAGGTGTGTGCCATTACACTTGGCTGGATTTTTTAAACCAACTATATTGAGATATAGTTTATATATCAAGAATTCATTTATTTTATGTGTATTTTTCAGTTAATTTTAATAAATTTATAGTTTTGAGGAGTTAGATTTTTTATTTTAATTTGTTATATATGACAACAAAATGCATTACAATTCATATTAAACATATAGAGCACGATTTTTCATATCTCTGGTTGTACATAGAGTCACATCCTTCATGTCTTCATACATGTACTAAGGGTAATGATGATTATCGCATTCCACCATCTTTCCTACCCCTATGCCCCTTCCCTTCCCTTCCCTCCCCTTTTCCCCTTTGCCCTATCTAGAGTTCATTTAATTCCCCCCACCCTACCCCTTCCACCCCGCCCCCAGCATATTTTGGATTAGCATCTTTAAATCAGAGAAATCATTCGGCAGACTGCTTTCTGTCTTTGTGAGGTTTTGGGGGGACTGCCTAATTTCTCCAGCTCCATCCACTTACCTGCAAATGCCATGATTTTATTCTCTTTCATTGCTCAGTAATATTCCATTGTGTATATATGCCACATTTTTTTTATCCATTCATCTACTGAAGGCATCTAGGTTGGTTCCACAGTTTAGCTATTGTGAATTGTGCTGCTATAAACATTGATGTGGCTGAGTCCCTGTAGTTTGCTGTTTTTAAGTCATTTGGATATAGACCGAGGAGTGGGATAGCTGGGTCAAATGGTGGTTCCATTCCCAGTTTTCCAAGGATTCTCCATAGTGTTTTCCAGATTGGTTGCACCAATTTGGAGTCCTACCAGCAATTATGAGTGTGCCTTTTAATTAACACTTTTCAACCCAGAGGCTTTATCTATTAAAAGCATATTCCAGCAAACAGCCACTTAAATCTAGAAATAATGTGGATGTAGACAGAGGAGGAAGTGATCTTTGCACCCTGTTTCTGTCTGACCAGAAAGAGAGTGCCTCAAGGTAGAGATAGTTGAGTAGAGGAGAAATGACAAGAAAGCCTGTGATTGGACCTGTGCTTACTACTTTGTACATGTGGTCTCTGGGTGCCCTCAGAATGCTGTCGCTCACAATGCAAGCCATTGTCTATTCCCCCACACAAGTACAGAACTCTGCTTAGACTCAGCAATGCTCTTTAAGACCACAACAAGGTACTCATAACTAAATACCACCACAGTCTGGTTTCTAGAACATTCTGACAGCCAAAAGAATATCCTCAGTCCTATTTATTGTCCTTCCTCTGACCATAGGCAATTAACAAACTGCTTTATGTCTTTGTGGTTTACCTGTTCTTTTTGTACTGGGGATTTGAATCCAGGCCCTCAAGCATGCTGGGCAAGAGCTCCTCCACTTATCTACATCCCTAGCCCTTTTTAATTTTATTTTGAGACAGCATCTCACTTAAGTTTCCCAGGCTAGCCTCAAACTTGTGATCCTCCTGCCTTAGCCTTCTGAGTAACTAGGATTATAGGCATGTGCCATAATTCCTGGCTTAGATATTTAAAATTATTAGAATTTTATGTATTTGTTCAATTAATTGACCTTCAAAAATTGAAATGCTTGTCTTGAGTAGTTATTAATAAACAGTTACAAAAAAGCACTTTTGTGAAGTTTAAATCCTTGGTCCAAAAGTCACAAATGGTACAGAAACAGAATAAAGTTTAATGTTAATTCTACTTATCCTGAATAACATGGTTTTTATTAGGTGTTATTATCTACTTTCACATTTACTGCTGATTTGAAGGCCTTTATCCAGTAGGGTGTTAACAGGTTTTCTCTACCTATGCTCTTCCTACTTTAATATTTATCTTTATCAGATATGTCTATACTTCCTCAGGGCTTTAGAGTTCTCAGAGCCTGGTGTAATTTTATTCTTCCTAATCCTGTCACCCCCCAAAAATGACCAGCTTCAGTTTTTTACCAAGGCTTAATGTTTTGTTTTGAGACAACATCTTGCTATGTTGCCCAGGCTAACCTTGAATTCTTTTTCTGTTGTTTTTTTTTAAATGTGTTTTACCTTTGACCTTGCCAGTAGGATTTCTTTATACAAAGGGCTCAAAAATTAAAAGTTTGAAGCCACTTTCCTGAGAGCCTGTTATGTTTTTTCTGGGGAGGGTACTGGGGATTGAACTCCGGGCACTCAACCACTGAGCCACATCCCTAACCTTATTTTGTATTCTGTTTAGAGACAGAGTCTCACTGAATTGCTTAACTCCTCGCTTTTGCTGAGGCTGGCTTTGAACTCATAATCCTCCTGCCTCAGCCTCCGGAGCTGGAGCTGCTGGGATTTCAGGCATGCACCACCATGCCTAGCCGATTGTGTATTTTTTATAGAAGAACTATAATCCTTTTATCTTCCTGCAAAATAGAGAACAAATGGTGCAGATAGGAGGAGAAGGGGAAAGTGTAAAAGCAGCTCTGACATAAAGCAGAATTAAGGGGATGATATGTGGTAAAGTAAAGGAGTCAGGTAATCCTGACTAATCTCTTCTCTGTCCTCATGGTTTCAGGTTTCAGCAACATTTGCTGCAAGTTTAGTCACCAGCCCTGCAATTGGAGCTTACCTTGGACGAGTGTATGGAGACAGCTTAGTGGTGGTTCTGGCTACAGCAATAGCTTTGCTAGATATTTGTTTTATCCTTGTTGCTGTACCAGAGTCATTGCCTGAGAAGATGCGGCCAGCATCATGGGGAGCACCCATTTCCTGGGAACAGGCCGACCCTTTTGCAGTAAGTTTATATTTCTTCCTTCTCTTTGGCAGAAAAGTGGATGCACAATTCAATACATGTTAATATATGGCTGTGGATGTTTTTTTGTGGAAAACATCTTGGAGGGTATGAGGTTTTTTTTTTTTGAAATATTTTTTAGAATAGTAAATTTTATCATCCTTTCTTCAAGTCTTTTCAGTGTGTGTTCAGTGCCAAAAGGAATCTCTTCATATTCTTAAAAATCATCTTGTTTTTGATGTAAAAATCTTACTTTAGTCTTTCTTTTTCTTGTTCTAGTCCTTAAAAAAAGTGGGCCAAGATTCCATCGTGCTGCTAATCTGCATTACGGTGTTTCTCTCCTACCTACCAGAAGCAGGCCAATATTCCAGCTTTTTTTTATACCTCAGACAGGTATTTAAGTGAACTTTTTAAGTGAACTTTTCTTTCATTGTATAATGCCATAAGAAAAATGTTTAATCTTGAAAGTGCTAAAATCAGCTGAGAAATTTAAAATGAATACCAATTTTATAAATCAGTTAACTAGACTTAACCTTGTTTTGTGTGTCTGATGTTCCTTATGCATTTCTAAAGAGAGCACTTTGTATAGTGAGATTCGGGGCTTAGGCAACAAGATTGTGTTCCCTTGTCAAGATAGGTAGTCTGAGTTTGTTTGCTATTTTTAGAAATATGGGATGCTTTAACCATTCACTTCCTCCAGTTTCTTTTTCATGTAGAGCATATGAAAGGAGAGCAGCTAGCCACAATGAGAGCACAGACAAGTTTTTCTTCATTAAATACCAGTCTTGCTAGACAGAAATCAAAGCTGTACAGAGCATAAAACACTGTAATATTCATTTATAAGATATTCTAAACTTAATAGTCTATAATTTATTATATCCAAATTAAGGGACCTTTACCATGTATAAATAAGTATTTTTAGTATGTTAAGACTTGTTGGATCTCTTCTGAAGAATTATGTGCTTATAAATGAATTAAATTTTGAATTAAATATGAGTTATATGTGAATTAAATTGTTTTGTTTATAATTTTTTGGCCCATTTAATGTTAATGTATAAATAACTGTGTTAGTGTGATATTTTTTATTCTTTTTTTATTCATCAATTTTACTTGTTCTGGAAACCTTCTAGATAATGAAATTTTCACCAGAAAGTGTTGCAGCATTTATAGCAGTCCTTGGGATTCTTTCCATTATTGCACAGGTGAGTTTCTTTTTTGTTAGAGTGATATCATAGAGGGTTACCCTGGCTGGCTATCCAGATGAAGCCTTAGAGTGATGGCATCTTGATGGAGTCACCAAAGTTAGGAGTACAAGGTTTTGTAGGTTTAGGAATTCAGTTGTTGGTGTAGTTAGTTTTGATCACATTTTTGAAACTGAGATATGTTAATATGTGATTTAAAAACTGGGTTTTTAAAATATGTATTAGGGAATATAACTGTTGCCCTGTTAGTCAAGAAATAATTTTATTTCTGTTAGTCCTTGTTCTATTATTGATTGCCTCATTCAACAAATGTTTATAAATACCTACCATGTATCAAGCTGTAAAGAATGTAGCAATAAAGTTATGCTGTTATAGAATTTACATTCTAGTAGGGTAAGACAGAAAATAAGTATGTCCATGGAAGCACATTAAGTATAATGAGAATAACAGAGAATAGGGGGAAGGAACATACAAAGTGAGACTGGGGGAAAGATGTTATTTTATCACCGGTGATCTAGGGGAAGGTTGGGAAGTCTGGGAAGTCCTTGCCAATGCAAGCAGACATTGGACCAGAATCAGAAGGATGAGGAATGAGCCGTAGGAATATCTGGAGGAAAACTAAGTAGTGGGAACAGAAATAAAAACTTGAGGGGAGACTGTTTTTACATGTGTAAGTAAGAGAGCAAGGAGACCAGTGTGGCTTTAGTGGCATGAACACAGGAAAGAGCACTAGGAAATAAAGTCTAAGAGCTGATGAGGAATCAGTTCCTGTGGAGCCTTGTAGGCTGTGGTAAGACTGAAAACCTTCTAATGTTTTGAGCAGAGGAGTGACATGAAAGTACATAACTCGGAAGCCCAGTTGATAAATGATGTTTTTTTGATGAACAAGATATTCATCAACACGGGAATTTGGATTTTCTTAGAAGATATTTTATTCCTGGCCTCCAAACTATCTCTGCTCTACAATAAAATACTATTCCTCTCTGGTGACCATAATTCCCTCACATAGTTTTTCTTCATTCTATGAAAAATATCCACCCCTTTCATGCCATTGGCTTTGCTTTTTCCAGACTCTGTATTATCACTTACCCTAATGTAATACTTTTTCCCTTCAGAGATTCAGTCTACTAGCTTGCAACTTCTTTGTTTTATTCTATTTTTTAAAAAATGGCAGATAGGATCCTTAATTGGTCTCTTGGAAGGTTCACCTTGTTAGGATTGCTTTCACAGATCTCATCATTGATGAATTTTTGGTGGGTTCAGTGATAACCTTAAAATATAAAAATCCTACAATATATGTATGTCCCTAATGCCTCCACACACAAACATGACATTGAAGAATAATATTAATACTATATCTAACTTTTTTGTTTTATCCGAAAACCTCTTGATAGGAAAAAGATTGCATTTAAATATTCATGTTGGTGTCGAAAAAGTGCTCTTCAACTTTGGAGGAAAATATATAGTAGCTTATATATAAAAACAGCTTTAAACATTCACACTTACATTTTTGAAGCATCGAAAGAGTTTTTGAAGCATAGAAGGTAGAGTTTGTTGAGTTATAAAAAATTAACCTTGTAATCCTGGGATAAATCCACCCTGTTCATGATTATCTTTTTCATATATTGCTGAAATTAGATTTGCTAATATTTTGTTTAAGATTTAGATCAAGACTGGTATGGTGGTGCATGCCTATAATTGGGAAGTTGAAGTGGAAAGATCACAGTTTCAAGGCCAGCATGGACAACGAAGTAGAATGATATCTCAAAAAATAAAAAGGGCTGGGGATGTAGTTCAGTCCCCTGGGTTCAATCCCACATTGCAGAAAAAGGAAGGAAAAAAAAAAAAAAAAGGACAGGCTAATATTTACTATAATGATAATTAAGAGATTGACAGCTGTAAGGTCTTAAGTTGCATTTTATACTTAACTGATTATGGTGGCGGCTATGGCACCTAATAAATTAAGCCAGTAGCACTGTAGGCTCAAAGATGAATTGAATCAGATATTTTACAGGAAATTTGTCCACTGTTCAGCAGATGACACCTGGCATCCGGGATACAAGATGAAAATAGCCTCTGGGAGCTCAGAATCTGGGGGCAGACATGTAAATAAATAAAGGAGAAGAGTGTGGTTGGTTTTTTATTATGTAGATCACTGCAACAGCAGAGAGTCCTGAAGACAGTGAGGTTAGAAAAGAACCAGCAATGCTTCATCCAGCATACAGGCAACCACAGGAATAAGGTCTTTAAATGCCAATTTAGCTTTTGTTGCTTACATGAAAACACAGTTTAGGGGATGAAAAATCACATTAAAAGCAGAATCACATTAGCAATCTTCAGAAACAGGTAAATAAGATATGCACTACACTCTGCATGTGACTATGATAATAACATTTTTATGTCATGTGGTTTACTATATTACATACAACCCCAAAGGTAGAAGCATGGTCTTATATTCCCATTTACACAAAGGTATAGTATTGACTTGTTCACTACTGAACTCTCAAATTAGTGTTTTTTTCCCTCCTTTCCACCAGCATGGAGCTGCCTGTAGATCCCCCTCTAAGCTTCTTGTTTGTTTAGTTTATTTCTTACCTGTGTGCGTTTGTTTCTCCTATACTTTTCTGCCTTCCTTTCTTTGTGTTCCCACACTAATTTGGGCATATCTCTATCATTGCACAGACAATAATATAGTATAGCTTTTACTTGTGTATTTCTGATCATTTTTGCCTTAGTAATTTGTAAGCTCTAATAGAGGTCTGTGTAGATTATGAGGTTAGTGTTGTGTATTTCTGTCACCCAAGTATCCTGCACTGCCTTCAACCTAGCAGGGGCTAAATTGAAGGTCATTGGTTTTTTGCAGTGTTTCAAAAACTTTAAAAATTACTAGTAAGCATTTTTTAAATGCTAGATGTTATAGGTGAAATTATATGTACCTCCTTCCCCAAAATTATTCCATCTGCTAACTGGACAGATCCACCTTCCCACAGGAGTCAAGTAATTGCTGTCGCCATTGGGGCCTTTTCTCTCTGGTTTGCCATAGGCCCTATCACTTCTGTGGCACTAGGCATGTGAGTTCCTAACTCATATGCACTAAATAAATGTTTCTCTGTTCGTTCCTATCTAGTTCTCTGTTTGTGGTGACTCCTGAATTTATAGCTGCAGACCAATTGTCAATCTCCTATTTGACAAATCTGCTGGGAATCTCAACTTTAACACAGCCAAAGGTGAAATCTGGATTTCTTCCCAGCACCAGTGTTCCTCAAGCTCCTTCAGTGACACCATCACCTCCTGGTTTTTTTGTGTATGTGTGCCAGAAACCTTGGCATCATCATTCATCTCTTTATCCGATATCCAGTCTATCAGATACTTCCTTTCAGCTCCTAAATAGGTCCTGGATAGAAGCATTTCTTATATTCTCCATTACTAGGATCTAGTCTGACCCATGGCAGTGACCTCTTTTTGGTGTCTCTGCTTCCATTCTTGCCTCTTTACTGCTCATTCTCCACTTGGCAGAGTACTTTTTAAAATGAAAATGTATTTTATCTCTTATGTTAAAGTAAGTCTGAAACTTACTTTCCATCACAACCGGAAACTCATTTTTCATCTTCACAGTTGAGTATATTTCAATTTAGGGCCTTTGCATTTGCTGTCACCCCCCTTGGAGTGCCCTTTCCCCTCAGAACTTCCCATAATGATCTTCTTACTCAGCTCTAACCTTAAACATCACCCCCAAAAGACCTTCCCTGTCCATCCTGATTCAAGCAGCATGCCCATCACACTCTTTGTTTTCACATAGCAATGACAACCTAGAATTTTCTTATTTGTAAAATAAGTATGCTCATCTCCATCTTTCCACCAGTAGACAGTAGTCTGGGTGCTGACTGATAGTAGTGGTGGATACAGGATATCCATTCACTTAGTAGCCTAGAGGAAGATTTGACATAGTAGGAACTTAGCAAATACTTCTTGATTTTCTGACCAAAACTGATTTCAGAGTTAACTGTGTCATCTTGGTTAAGTCATTTAAGCTTTGAAACTCAGTTCTCTCATCTTCAAAATGAGTTATATTAAATTAAGGAAACCAATTTTTTTGTTTCAACACACTGTATTAATTTGTTCCATTGTTAATCACACATGCTTTCCATAAATCCTTAAGAACTTGTAAATGAGAAAAGTCCCTGCTCCTGAGAAGAAAATTGATGTCCCTAATTAGAATGTCATGAGATAAGTATCAATGTCTTTTTAGGTCTTTCGGTCACAGAGGATGTAGGTAAAGGGGATGAGAGGTGGTTCTTCAGTAGGGGATCTTCTGCAGTATCTCTGTATGAAGGATGTTAGCCTCACAAAATGGGCATTGACATATCTGAATTTTATTTCCAGTGTTAATGAATCATCCCATGACCTTAATATTTACCTTTTTACTTCAGTGATCATGTCTGTAAAATGGAAATGAGGCTAATAATTGCACTCAGCATTTTTTTTTTAATTGGGATTTGGGAATAGCTGCCTACAGAGCTAGCTGGGTTGAATGAAGAACTATGAGATGACTTCATTTTAGAAGCAGTTTTTGGTGGTATTCATGATCTATGCTTGAAAGTTTCCACCTTCTTTAGACCACATTCCTGAAAGAATGCATGCTCCAGAGTATGCATCTAGCCAGTTCAGTCTGTTCCAGAGCTCAGGCTCCCTGGTCTTCCATTTTTACTGCCCCATTTCCAGGCTTAAGAAGCAGCTATTTCATCATTGGTGAATCTCTGTTTTTCAACAGCATGTCCTCCTCTAGGTTGTATTTAACAATGACAAGAATGATTATTTTATGCCCTCTGAGTTCCTAGAGCCATAAAAAAATGAATCATAGCTATTTAGAGGAAAGTGCTGTCTTTGGGATATTCTTATGTAGTTTCCTAAAAGTTATCAACTTTGCATAATTCCTGTCCCTTCCAATCATATTGATGCCCTGGAGCTTTGCCTGTATTCAGTTTTATTTTTCACAATTAAAGCCAGTATCTGATATAGTCTTTAAATAAAATTAAAAAAAAATACTTGTAACCTAATTATTTTTTTAAATATTTATTTTGTTTTAGTTGTAGTTGGACACAATACCTTTATTTCACTTATTTATTTGTATGTGGTGCTGAGGATCGAACCCAGGTCTCACATGTGCAATGCGAGCGCTCTACCGCTGAGCCACAACCCCAGCCCCAACCTAATTATTTCTAATCCTTTTTAGTTTTTTTTTTTTTAATGTTGGCAAGTATGTTATTTACTACTTTGAAGGGAAGTAAGAAGTATACCAGTTGTATTTGATTAGAGGAATAAGAGTTGAAAATATTTACCCACTCATCAGACTGGAAATACTTGTTTTAGAGTGAAAAGGTAACCAAATGTTTCTTTTAGTTGATATGAAATTTTTCTTGGCTTACTCCAGGCTCTGAGTGAGTTCCCTTTTGTGGACTATGGTTGCAAAAGAATGTAATCCTACAAGGTAGCCAAATCATGTACATCTCAATCTACACTTTGATTTTCATTGAAAGTCTTAGAGAAGAAAGCTATGAGTCCTGATTGTTCAGAAATCCTTAAAAGTATTATTATTTGACCCAAGTCTAATTAAACTGTTAAATGATTATCTCAGTTTAAATTTTTAACATTTTTGTGACTTTTAGAGTGTCAGCCAGTAATAAAACAGTAATTTCCCAAATTCTTACCTCTTCTAGTTATTCACTTAAACTATTATTTATTAAATGTTTATTATGTGTCAGGCACAAACTAGCATTTTATGTAAATATATCATTTCATTCATATAACCAAGTTCTGAAATACATGCTGTTATCCTAATCTTACAACAGACAAAACCTGAGGTTCAGAGTGGTAACTTGCCCAGGGTCATTCATTAGCAAGACCTTTTGAACTTCTGATTTAATCAGTCAGTCCTCAGTAGAAAATGTACTGAATAAAAAGTTTGACCTTTCACTTTTCTAACTCTGAATTTGGATCTGTATGACCATAGAGACTTTTCATCTGCTTATGAAACCTGAAATAGTAACCTCAGATATATTCAGGGCAATAGTTGCTAAAAAAAAAAAAAAAAAAAAAAAAACAAATTGTAGAAAAGTCGTAATGGTCCTATTATATTACATAGTAGAAGATATCAGCAAATATTCTTTTTCTTTTTTCCTCTTTTTCTCTCCAGACTATAGTCTTGAGTTTACTAATGAGGTCAATTGGAAATAAGAACACCATTTTATTGGGTCTAGGATTTCAAATATTACAGCTGGCATGGTATGGCTTTGGTTCAGAACCTTGGTATGTATAAATATTTTAGTGTTTGTTTTCTTAATTTTGGCATTTATCTTTGTTTCCCTTTATTTGCTTTTCAACTAAGGCATAGATTTTAATCTGTCTCTTGCTGTACTTTTCATTCTAAACATATAGTTCAGTCTCTTATGTACTCAATACTCTCCTAGAGTGACTTGAAGACACAAAGAGGACATTTCATAATTAAATGGCTGGCTGAATTTTTGCATGAGATTATTGAGCTTTTGAACATCTAAAGAGCATTTAATTAAGATCAGAGATCAGTTTGTCACTAGGGAAAAGCACACAATTCCATAGCAATAAAGCCCTGAAAGTTAGCATAATTTACCTTTTTTTGTTTTTCTGGTAGGAAAAAAAAAAATGCTGTGTAAAACCAGAGGTAGTCCCTGATGGCACAGGGGAAGTGAACAAAGTCCAGTTGCTTTGATCCTGGTTTCATGTTGTCTCAGCTTTTCCTGCAGGAAGCTGATGATGATTTGCACAACTAGCCACCTCATCTCTAGACTTGGGTAGAATTTGTTCTGATGGGCAATTTCTTTTCCAGTCTAGCTTTTACAAAGAGGTGCTAACAACTTATCTGAGACATTTCTTTTAAATATCAAGCCAGGAGCATCCAGGCTACTTTCTTTACAAGTTAAGAATTAGATAAAATCAGTGATGTCTTTATACTGAGTATCAAGTCCATGGGAAGTTTGATGAAGACTTGCTCACTTCACACATTTAGAAGCATCTGATGATATTTATTTATCTGTATTATACATTATCCTCAACATAACTTCTCAAATTCCTGCAGAAATAATGTCTGACACACTTTAGTTTGGAACATGATATCCCAATTTTATTTTAAAACCTTACACTATTTTTGTAAGAGACTGTTCTTTTTTTTTAGTTGTAGATGGACACAATATCTTTATTTTGATTATTTTTTTATGTGGTGCTGGGATCGAACCCAGTGCTTCATGCATGCTCAGCAAGCATTCTACCACTGAGTCACAACCCCGGCCTGAGAGATTGTTCTTTTTTGAGACTATATAAACAGGGTTAGACTTTTAAGAGATTTTCTCAGTCACTTAGAAAGGAATAGGATAATTCTTTTCCCTGTACTGACTTGATTTTTAAGTATGTATTTTAATTTTGACAGGTACAGTGGAAAAGACTCACTTACATTTGTTTTACTGCTTTAATTACAGGATGATGTGGGCTGCTGGAGCAGTAGCAGCCATGTCTAGCATTACCTTTCCAGCTGTTAGTGCACTTGTTTCACGAACTGCTGATGCTGATCAACAGGGTGAGTTAATAGGAACCAATGAAAATTATTTAAAAGCAAAGAATATTCTGATCCTGTTTTCTCCCTCACAAAAGTACGAAACATGAATGTATTTTTAAGGTACAGAATTTTCACATTGCTATCAGTGGTAAATAGGAAAAGCAGATTCTAGAATATTACCTTGATGAGGATATATATAATCTCTTATCTTTTGCCTTTGTATATATAGCCCTGTCTGTTCTCTTGCTAGAAAATTTAATAAAGAAGTTCACTAAACATTTGTTGTTTGCTGTGTTGTGCTAGACACCTTGGGATATGTTCATAGCCCTTTTATCCAATCTTATGGTTTCAGTTACCAAACTATAAACATGAAAGGCTCATGATTTTGTGGTGGGAGCATTTAATTTTGGGAATCCCAAGAGATGAAGGAATAATTCTTTTAAAAGAGTATGTTTTATCTGATCATAAGAAAAAAAATCAAAACAGTGATGTTGCAAAAGAATGGCAGTGGTCACTTAGTGAAATGAGGAAAAGTCTATGGCCAAAGAAAGCTGCAGTTTAAACTGAATAGAAGATTATAGAGAGATATATTTTACTAAAAAGGGGTCTTGAATAGCTGCTTGGATACCAAGTTTTAACAGTCTCACTTCTGAACTCATGCCTGACTGGTTTTTAACCAAGGATATTTGGAAGGCTATATTCTAGGGAAATAAAGTAGTTTTGCCTAGTTGTTTCTATGTTCATTCTATATATGATTGCATCTGAGCTCATGTTTGCATAGGATAGCACACCAAATGCACTTTGGCTTCCAAGTTTTTAATGCCATTGCAGTAATTGCTAGTGTTTATTAAATGCCTTGATTTCAGATTGATTTCATATTTGTACTGGTTTTTACAGCTTACTAAATGATTTCTTTAAACAATGTAGGTGTTGTTCAAGGAATGATAACAGGAATTCGAGGATTGTGCAATGGTCTGGGACCAGCCCTTTATGGATTTATTTTCTACATCTTCCACGTGGAACTTAAAGAACTGCCAATAACAGGAACAGATTTGGGGACAAACACAAGTCCTCAGCACCACTTTGAACAGGTAATTTCTTCTTTCACATATTTATTTGGCCAGTAAAGATGGTATTTTTTGATCATAAAAGCTTTCGAGGGGCTGGGGTTGTGGCTCAGTGGTAGAGTCCTCTCCTGGCATGTATGAGGCACCACATTAAAAAATAAATAAAGATATTGTGTCTGTCTACAACTTAAAAAAAAAACTTGAGATTCTTATTTTAACTTTTGACATTTAAAACTCAAGTCTAAAGGACTGTGTTCTCGTTGTGAAATTATGCAAACCTTTTTCTTTTCCCTTGCTTACATTTCTTTTGTTGTTTATTACATCACTTCAAATTAATCTTAAATTTTCACTTAAAAAAGTTGTAATCAATAATGCATGATAATCAATGCATGATACATTTTTACATGTGAAAGAGTCACTCTTTACTTTTCCAGAAAAAAAAATAACTTAATGCCTACATTTTTTTCTCCTTTGAATTTCCAAGCTTAGTACCTTTTCATGACAAAATTCTTTGTATTGACAGACTCTATTCAAATATCATTACACACCTCAGTCTGTGATATAAATACATCACAACTGCCATTCTCTGTGCATACCTTTTTCAAGAATGAAAAATTACATAAAGCCTGGTTTGCCAAATCTACATCTAATGGCACATGTTAGTCATTTCCCTACAATGCTGCTTATGTTTCCTGAGTCCTCTGTGATAGCCCAGTTCCCTGTATTCAGCAGCCTTCTGAACAGAAAGTCAGTTACATGGGTCTTTGTTCATTTGTTTGCGTTTCCTTCCTTACACCTAAAAACGTGAGAACCAAGCATCATTGATCATTCTAGCCAATAAAAACGGCTCCCTGGCTTCCTCACAGCATTAACCTTAAAACCAACCAAGCCTACTTCTTTCCTGTGGGCCACACAAAAGTACAATTAGCAGTGTAAGTTTTTGTTAATTAATGTAATTTGGGGATAATTTAAAATTCTGTTTCTTTTCATGGTAATAACATTACCTGTGTTTTTCTAACTTTCAGGCATTTGAGCATATAATTACTTTTCTAAAAGAAAATGGTAACTGATTCTACCGCTGTAGTTATTAATATTATATGCTACCTGATTGTACTTTTGAGATAATGGTTTTCCAGGACTAACAAATTAAGTGAGGACTCTAGAACCTGTTTCATATTTTGTGCTAAAAAAAGCAATTTCTTAAGAACAAGAGTATTTGTACAAAAATCCTAATTGTTGTTTTCTTCCTCAGAATTCCATAATCCCTGGCCCCCCCTTTCTCTTTGGAGCCTGTTCAGTACTGCTGGCTCTGCTTGTTGCCTTGTTTATTCCAGAACATACCAATTTAAGCTTACGGTCCAGCAGTTGGAGAAAGCACTGTGGCAGTCACAGCCATCCTCATAGTACACAAGCGCCAGGAGAGGCCAAAGAACCTTTACTCCAGGACACAAATGTGTGATGACTGAAATCAGGAAGATTTTTCTATCAGCACCCAGGTCTTAGTTTTCACCTGTAGTTCTGGATGTACATTCCATCTCCATCTGCAGTGTACTTTAAGATTGTCTTAAGAAATTATCTGCATGAACTCCGTGGGAACTAAAGAAGGAACCGGACAGTTTTCCAAAGATGTTACAATTTCTTTTGAAAAGAAACCTTTTGTTTATTAGCACCAATTTCTTGCCACTAAACTGTTTTATTATACATCCTTTAATTAAAAACTATATATGTAACTTCTTAGATATTAGCATATGTCTCTGCTACCATTTCCTTAAGGTGTTGAGCTTTAACTCTATTTATGCTGACTCTCAGACAGAGTAGATAGTATGGTTGTGGACCTGTTCATTTTAACATTGTAAAATCGAGTCAGATTTTAATATTGTAAAATCTTGGGTCAAATAATTCAAAGCCTTAATGCAGATGCACTAAAATAAAGAAATGATAAATGAATTGTTTGCATTAAAAAAAAAAACTTAAAATTGTACTAAAATCTGAATCATGTTTCAAGCTTGTTTGCAATAATTTTATTTTAAGCATATTCACTACTGTTTTTGAAGTGAAAAAATATCAGCCATTTAGAATTTAAATTGGGGTGGTTAGAGCCTGTAATTCTAAAAATGCTGGCTCAGATTTGTTCCCCAGCTTGTTCTTATACCACTATTCTTTTAATGTTTGCATAATCATAAAAACCTCAACACTTGAATACATAATCAAAAATTATATAGCAAAGCTGGTAGCCTTGAAAATGTTAATGTGATATCTATATGTAGATAAATATATATAGTGGCCTTTCAGGACTGTCACAGTAACACTTTATTTACAGAGCTAATGTTTGTCCTAAATTTTCAGGACCCTAGGAGAGAGCTTTATACAATTACTGATGTGAATTTCTCTAAAGTGTATAT
This sequence comes from Spermophilus citellus, assembly GCF_964194105.1. Taxonomy (NCBI): domain Eukaryota; kingdom Metazoa; phylum Chordata; class Mammalia; order Rodentia; family Sciuridae; genus Spermophilus; species Spermophilus citellus. The sequence continues at coordinate 50,193,348 of NC_138191.1, read as the reverse complement.
TTTTGTGTCCAGTTATATTATTTAAAAAAAGTGTTACTTTGTAAAAATTGTACATAAAGTATTGTATAGTTTACACTGTTTTCATCTTGTGTGTGGTTATTGCCTAATGCTTTTTAAACCTGGAACATTCACTATGGTTAAATAAGGTCTTAAAAATGTAAATATTCTGTTAATAAAATTAAATATTTTAATGATTTTTTTAAAAACAGTCTTGATCTGTGAGTCCAGATACAGCCGGTTTTAGCTTTGTTACCATGATCACTTTTATACTAACAAGTCAAAGATGTAACCTTTCTCTGAATCATTCCTTTTCATTCACTATACAATGCAAGTATACTTTGATTTTCCAAACAGGTCAAATTCTGTTTCTTTTTCTATATATCATACTCCCAAAGTAATTTTATTTTTATGTAGTGCTGAGGACCGAACCCAGTGCCTCACACACGCTAGGCGAGCGCTCTACCACTAAGCCACAGTCCCAGCCCTCCCAAAGTAATTTTAATACTTTATTAACAAAGCTCAGTTTATAGAAATAACATTAAATGTAACCTTTGGATTATTAACACATGTACAATTTTATACTGGAAAACAATTTCAAATAAAAGAGGTAGAGCAAAAAATTAGCACTCAGAAGTCTACATATATACATTTAATACAAACAGTCTTTAGTAAGTTAATGTCAGAATGATCTCTATCCTATCTTAGAAATTCAATTTCAATTTATGTATATGGAAAAGGACACATTAAAAAAAAAGCTACCTGTGGGTCGTATATTCCATCCAAACCCTGTCACAGTGGTTTTTTATATATATTACATAGTATTTACAACAAAGCAGATTCCTATGTTACCAAAAGACTTCTTTCCAGAATAAGTGCTTTCACGTTATTGTAACTTGAGTATTCTTACTAATATAGTATATCTAACAGAGGGAGAAAAAAAGTTGCTACCTAATAATAGTTACTCAATATTCTTTTTAGATCCCTCACTTAAAGACAATTGCCAGCAATTTCAAAGTATAAGTATTTTAAAAATATTTAGCAACAATTCTTATGAACCCAGTGATATAGGTATGTCATTATCACAAGCAATGAGTTTCAAAATTTGCAAACAAATTTAGGTTATTTTTGAGAATGTACTCTGTATTGGATGGTTGTCAACAAGAAGATAATGGGCCCTATGATTCTGGGTGAATTTTTTTAAATCACCTAATTTTTTTCCATAGGAATTGTTCTTAACCTGAAACTTTCAGTAATGGGGAAGAGAAGAAAGTTTTAACAGTTTTGTCTACTTTGTCAAGTAAACATTAAAAGGAAGCCATGTTTTGGTATTTTAGAAACAAGGACAATGAATATCCATGGTGCACTTCTAGTAAAGATTTTGTATGGAGCTATTAAAACCAAATCCCACTGATACAGATTTAACTGCATAACAATAAAACTTCCAATTAAGGAGAAGGATAGGATGGGTATAAACTTATAGAAGACACTAAAATCCTATAAATGTTTCAGCTCCAGTGTAAAAGCACCATATACTAATTTGGTCATGTAAAAATATTATCCAAATTATTTACTTTTCTAATGTGCTGGTGATGGAACCCAGGGCCTTATGCATATGCAAGCCTTTTGCCACCAAGCTACTTCCTAGCCCTCTTATTTTTTTTGACACAGGGTCTCACCAAATTGCCCATGCTGGCCTCGAACTTGTGATCCTCCTGCCTCAGCCTCCGGAGTAGCTGGGAATGCAGGCATGTGTCACCACACCTGGCCTAATAAGCACATCAAAAGTTATTTAACAGACTTAACTGCTAACTTACATGTTACAAGAAAAATACTCATATTTGCTTGCTATGAAGGTTTAATTCATTTCACTCAAGGTAGCTTTAGGACTTTTCCCTTTAATGTCAATATCAATAATAGAGATAATCTTAAGAGAAAATCATTTTTCCTCATAATCCTCAGGTGGCAAACTTAACACATTTTATCAATGAAAACAACTGAATTATTAGCATTCTTTGGTTTCTTTCATAGTATTATTTTCTTGTGCAGGCTGCAATTTACTCATACCTTCTAAATGATTAGAATATCCTCTGTAAGGATCATCTCTTCCCTTAGAACTGAAATTCTAATAATTAGTTTAAAATTTATCCTGTTATTTTGTAAAACAACATGTTTACAGACCAAAATATCTTTTACTCAGCATCTTTACCAATTCCTGAACATAAATTTATTGCTTTTTTTAACTGTGTGCTATAAATCCACTAGTATTATTAAGGATCTAAACAGTCTAATGGTAGGTAGCTCAAGTAAAATCTGAAACTTGCCTGGTTAGGATTTGACTTCTGCCTGTTAAGATATTTTTAAAACACCTGAGTTTCTGAAATGTCAACAGAAAGTAAAAAGACAATGCTAGAATTAACTGTTTGGTAACTGCCCAGGAAAATAGGCCGAAGATGTAGAGGGGAGCACTGTGGGTTTGGAAGATGTCTGCATCACTCCTAGACTGCTATCTTTCTGATGATCTGCAAATGAAACAACAAAGATTATCACTTTAGTCTTTATGTATACACACTACAAAAAATTCAGTCCAGAAATGTCTTTTCTCACCTGAATTACTAAACAGATTCTGGCTCAGTCCACGTAAAGGAATGCTATCTTCTCTTTTCTTCAAGTATTTAGATTCCAATCCTAAATTTTCACCACTTAAAAAAAATATATATTATTTTTTCAAAGTCTGATTTTTTTCTTTATTAGTTAATTTTTAAGGTTTGCCTAATGTATCTACACAAACAAGTTTAGCATCCCTAATCCAAAACTCTGAAGAGTTTCAAAATTTGAAATTTTTTGAGCACTGACATGTTACCAATGAAAAATTCTAACTTCCTGTGATGAGTCACAGTCAAAACAGACTAAAAATGCCACATAGAATTACCTTCAGGCCATCATAAATTAAGAAACAATGAATTCTGTATTTACATTGGGTCCTGTCCCCAAGATACCTCATTGTGCAAATATTTCAAACCCCCCAAATTCTGAAATTAGAAAACTTCAAGTTTCCAAGCATTTTGGATAAAGGTACTTAGCCTGTACTATATATAACTGGGCTGGAGTTATAGCTCAGTGGTAGAGACTTGCTAGCCTGTGAAAAACCCTGGATTTAATATCTAGCATCACACACACACAAAAAAATGTAACTGAGTTGTAATTTATGGCTATGGTTCAGAATACATTCTTTACTGTTTCTTAAAAAATATAATTTATCTGTATATAATCAAAGTATCCCTGTTCCTAATGAGTAAATTATAATAAACTAAGAGCTGGAATAAGGACTGTGAGCAAAATAAAAATAATCCTATGAGCACCATAAAATTTTGTAAAAGCACACAAGTGACAGATATTAGAAATAAAATAAATATGTACATGCCTTGAGAATCATTTAATTACTTAATTACTATCTCATGCTATTTAAAATAAATTAAGATTTCATTTTCCTTTAACCAAAAGCACTTCAAGGCTAGTGGTAGAGAAATTTCAAAAAAAAAAAAGGGGGGGGGGATATTTTGGTATTTTTGCCCCTTTCTACCATGCATTCTTTCTAAAATTTTGATAGTATTAACAATTGCCCCAGTAGTATACTTTTAGTCAGAATTTAAAGGATCTTACAAAATAATAAATCCTTAAAATTAAATGATGGTCTTTTCCCAATGTGTAGAAAATAAAGTTTTCTAGGTTTATTTTTTCAATTTTAACTTAATTTTTTTCTTTAATACTCATTGCCACTTTTTGTTAGCTGACAACAAATAAAACAACAAACCACTTCTAAACAAAAAAATGAAAATCACTGAACAGTCTCAATTTTATTGTCAGATGATGTTTGATATTGTGAATGACTGTCATGTTTTCTGCTAGTAAAGTTGCTCTCAATGTAATTGATGAATTAAATATACAAACATTATGGTTTTCTACCATTAATATGAATTCCAGCTGCTCTGCCTTATGAGCAAGTGTAAAATTAGATATAATAAATACATACATTATCAAAATCTCACACAATTCTGATCTTCATTAACTATTTTAATATTCATCCTGGTGACAACTGGGATACGATCCCTTAGTGAGGTTTGGCGCTATGGCTCAGTGGTAGCGCACTTTGCCTGCCATGTGTGAGGCACTGGGTTCGAGTCTCAGCACCACATATAAATAAATAAAATAGAGGTCTATCAACAACTAAAAAAAAAATATTAAAAAAAAAAGAACCCTTAGTGTACTATGTTAGTAACTGAGTTTGCAATATATTGGAATAGTGGATAGCTCATGATGAATGTTAACAAGCAGGTTTTACAAACACTAAATCTGAAGTAAATAAAGAACCATAATTATTTTGTTTTAAAAAACTGCAAACATGAAGACTATCTAGAGAAAAAGGTATGCATGGAAGAGTTGATTTATTAAGCCACATGTCACTGATTCAAAAATGTACTGTGTGAAACCTAAAAAATAAGGAAGGAATCTCTGAGCAGGCAAAACACAAACCATAAACTGGTGCTCAATTTTTTTAGGTAATCTAGTGGTCAATCTTTTTTTTTTTTTTTTAAGAGAGAGTGAGAGAGGAGAGAGAGAGAGAGAGAGAGAGAGAGAATTTTTTTTAATATTTATTTTTTAGTTCTCGGTGGACACAACATCTTTGTTTGTATGTGGTGCTGAGGATCGAACCCGGGCCGCACGCATGCCAGGCGAGCGCGCTACCGCTTGAGCCACATCCCCAGCCCTCTAGTGGTCAATCTTACAAACCTTTTTACTTTTATTCACTATGTAATTCTAGTATATTAACCAGTTAGTTTCTTAGATTATACTAGAAGCAGTAAATCAGAAAAATGAAGAGCACCCAGGACAAACAAAGCCACACAAGAAAAACAAAAACAACTGACTTTAGAGGAATTAAAGATTCCTGTGTACATGCCCAAGAATACATATGAAAGCAATCTTCATTTGTGTGAGAAAAATCTCTTTTATATCTATTATATGCCTATCCCACAGCTTGCAAATACATATGAGAAAGCACTTTTCATAGTTCAAAGTGACTCAAGCATCTTAAAAGGCCTCAGATAAAAGAGGGGGCCATCACTGATTAAAAATTCATTCAAAACTACAAACAATAAATTTTATGTCAATAAATACTTACTTTTCCTTATCAGTTGAGCAAGGCACATTAATGGTTGCTCCTGACTGAACATCTCCTAGTGATATATTTGGTTTTGTAAACTGCAAGTTAAACTGAACCTGTAAAGAGGAAAAACATCTCATTTAACTAATTTAGTAAAAACTGAGACAAGTTCTATACAGAGATGAGTGATTGTACTTTTTCCCTGATAAATCTAGACCATAAAAATATAAGCGTTTGTTGTTGTTGTTGTTGTTGTGGCTATCAGCATTCAGAAAAAGATAATTAGTTTTTCCTACATTAATCCACACTTAACAGCATTACAAAAAGACAGGATTTTTTTTTTAAAAAGACAGATTCTAACATTTCCTATAGAACAATAAATATGTAATAAGAGGGAAAGGATTAAAAAAGGGAACCCAATAGTAATAGATCATACAGCTTCTAGCCACCAACCATAAACTAAAGAACTTAACAAAATAGATAAAAAGAATATTTTCTCATAGACAAACAGTGCTGTGATCTCTGAGTAAAGAATGATCCCTAAAATTGACCCAGCTTTTTAACTTTCCTGGTGCAAATGGAGAAGGAGAATAACTCCTAAACTCAGGAGACCAATATCATGAGTTTAGATGGCTAGATAGCTGGAGGTTACAAGACAGAATTCTACTGAAAAGAGCTCTACCTCAAATGAGCTCTGGGAATCTGCAGGGGTTTGCTTGAATCTGCTGAGGATAAGGCTCATGCACAGGGTAAAATTCTACAAGGCTGCCTGCTATGATTTGAATCTTAAATGTTCCCTAAAGGCTGATGGCTTAGTCCTCAGTTAATGGAGCTACTGAGAGATGGAATAATCTTTAGGAGAAGGGACCTAGTGGAAGGAGTTCACTGGGAGCTTGCCCTTGAAGGGGATACTGGGAACCTGGCCCCTTTCTCTTTCTTTGTTTCCTGGCCACCATGAGGAGAACAGCTTTGTTCTACCATGTGTTCTCTTGCCATGATGTTCTCTGCCTCACCACAGGCCCTAAGTGACAGGGCCAAGTGGCCTTAAAAGAAATCTCTAAAATGTGAGCCAAAATAAACTTTTCCTTTTTTTGAGTTGATCTCTCTCAAGTATTTTTTCACAGTGATGGAAAACTAAAAACGGACATTTTAAGCTGAACAATTTCTAAGGTTCAAAAGCAAAGATACCAAGACTTCAGTAGAGTACCATAAAATGTTACAGGGCCAAACTATCCTTGAGTAGAAAGTACTTTAGATGCTCCACAGTAAAAGCAAAAGGAAAAAAACAAACCTTCATGAGATCAAGTTGACCCACAAGTAATTTAAATGCCTTCAATTCTTTAAAGATAACACTTTAAATAAGAGATAATCAATAATGTAACATTAATAGTGTTCCACTACTATCAAAAATTACTAGAAATGACAATATGAAGGAACATGTAAGTTATAACCACAAGGAAAAACCAGTCTACAGAAACAAATCCAGAAATGACAGAAATTACAGGACAATCATACAAATCTAAGTAGCCCATATAAGAATTTAATGAAAATTCAAAGTGTGAGAAAAAATGGAAATATGAGAGTGAAGTGGAAATTCTAGAAATGAAACATTCAGAATCTGAAATAAATTTCTCAGGAATGGTAAGATTTTCATACTGAAAGAGGCACCCAGGACTCATTACCTATTCTTCCACAAATAATAATCAAAGCCACAAGTGTATTAGCTGCAAATTGAGATGAGTGATCAAAGAAAATCACAGGAATTCAACAGAAGAAAAATGGAAACCTTATAAAAACCAAAGTCCTGGGACAATATCATAGAGAAATAAAATATAATGGCACTTGAGGGAGTCTCCCCTCTGCAACAGTGAAAGTGAAAGAGCCCCAGCAAATTCTATCAGTACAAATACTGGCAATCCTAGCTAATAGAAAGTTTCACAACGTTTATAGGCCTTGCAGCCTAAAGAGAACACAGGCAACTAGCTTTTCATATTATCTCCCAGGGAACCCCAGGATGCTATAGTCAGGAGCCATCTTGAGAAGGAACATACTGTCTGAATTTGGACTGCATTGAAGGTCAGAAATCCTTGCATACTCCCATCTCTAAGACCCCACAGATATTCCTCTACACTGGCTCAACAGGAAGCTGTCTCACAAACCAAATCTGGTTCAACAGAGTGACTGAGACAAACTTCTCAGCCAGGCACAGTGGTACACACCTGTAATCTCAGAGGCTTGGGAGGCTGAGACAGGAGAATCTCGAGTTCAAGGCCAGCCTCAGCAAAAGTGAGGTCCTAAGCAACTCAGTGAGACCCTGTCTCCAAATAAAATACAAAATAGGGCTGGGGATGTGGTTCAGTGGTCAAGTGCCCCTGCATTCAATCCACGGCACCAAAAAAAAAAAAACAACAAATTCAGTTATCTGCAGAAAATTGATAGAACTGGAGGACATCATGCTAAATTTTAAAAGCGAGAATCAGAAATACAAATACAAATATTCAGGGCTGGGGATGTGGCTCAAGGGGCTGGGGATGTGGCTCAAGCGGTAGCGCGCTCGTCTGGCATGCATGCGGCCCGGGTTCAATCCTCAGCACCACATACAAAAACAAAGATGTTGTGTCTGCCGAAAACCAAAAAAATAAATAAATATTAAAAATTCTCTCTCTCTCCCTCAAAAAAAAAAAAAATACAAATATTCACTCTCATACGTAGAAAATTTTTAAAAAAAGGTTGACCTGAAAGTAGAGGAGGATTAGTAGTTATTGGGAAAAGGGTGAGAGTGGGTAGATAGAAAAAGGGTGGACAGGCATGATTAATGAACAGTGTATGCACGAATGGACACATTCCAGTGAATCTCATCAATCTGTACAATTAATATGTGTAACTAAAATTTTTTTAAAAATTAAAAACTAAAACAAAATCAATATCTCACGGGACAGATTAACAGCACTTGCAAAAGAAAAGATTAGTAAACTTTAGGGCACAATTATTAGAAGCTATAAAATTAAGCAAATAAAAATGAAATTAAGGGGCAATCTCAATGGGATATCATGTGATCAACCATGTATAACCACAGTACCAAAACAAGAGAGAACAGAAAAAAAAAAAAATTAAAAAGGAATAATGACTAGAATTCCCTAAACTTATAAAAATTATAAACCTACCAACTGAAAAACTTCAAAATATTCTAGGTGAATAATAATATATATGGGGCTGGGTGTACCCAGCCACGGAGGCAGCTACCTTCGGGTGCTCCAAACCCACCCTTCAAGCCACTTCAGCTATGCAAGTGGACAGAAGTGAGCTGTTCCCCAAACCTTGGTGACTGATTCTGGTCACCAACGCTTGGGTCAGGATCGAAGCACCATGTGCATGCACACCTGTGAGCAGCAGGATGTGCGGTAGCCTTGCTGGGTGAAGCCCTGGCAGAAGCACAGATCTTTCTCCCAAGGCAAGTCATAGCCTATGGCCATTCCTAGCCTGGGAGAGCCTGGCCTGCAGACTCCTCGTCACCTGTCACCACAGAGCCCCATAGACTCTTGGATTAGAAGAGACCCAAGGGTCTTGCCACCAGGGTCTCACCTACTTGCAGTTTGGGGCTCCTTGCTGCTCCCCAGGCAGTGTTTGGCCCTGGCTCAGCTCCTCTGCAGCAGAGATCCTCATCACACAACATGACCACAGATCCTGACCAATGTGGTAGCCACTGACCCAGGGTGGCCCTTGGGAACAGCATGTAAGGAGTCCTGGGCCATATGCCATTGGATGGGGTCATAAATAGACCCTTTTCCGCCTCCCCCCCGCCGCCCCCATGGATCTATGATCCGCACACTGGCACCTCAGCCCTGCAGAGCAGCTGCCTGTAGCCCAGGGTAACGACACAAGTGCAGTCGGGTACAGCTCCACTGTTGCTGAACTTTAAGGCATCTTAAGTTAGTACACCAAGAAGTAGGTAGGCAGCGATAAAGACCCACAAGGTACAAAGAAGGGACAAATGGTTTTAAAAATCAAGGTTGATAGATCAAGAACAGCTCTTGGTTTCTTGGCAGCCAAGGTAGAAAGGGAAATGTGAAGAAGACCTCACTGTCTGTGGAAACCGGTGTTGGAGACCTGGGCCCACTCATGACTTCAACACCAACATTTCCCTGTCACCTGCTGGAGAAGGGCTCTTTTCTTTCTAAGCCTGTGATCACAGAGTGCCAATCTCCACAGCATCTCCGGCAGAATGTACAGAGGGAGATGATCAAGAGATCACCTGGGACCAAGAAGCTCCTTGGGGGTCCCTTGATGCCACTCAGAGATGGCATTCTCTGATGAGACTCCAGGGGGTACTGGTGTGAGTGTTAAGATTGAGCTGTGATGGGTTGGTGCTGTAGCTCAGTGGTAGAGCACTTGCCTCGAACATGTGAGGCACTAGGTTCAATCCTCAGCACCACATAAAAATATTTTTAAAAATTTAAAAATAATAATAATATACATGGGGATGGGGATATATCTCAGTTGATGGAGTGCTTGCCTTGCATGCACAAGGCCCTGGGTTCAATCCCCAGCACCACACACACACATAATAATAATAATAATAATAATAATAATATACATGTACTACACCAAGGCACATCATAATTAAGTTGTTAAAAATCAATTAAAAAATCTTAAAAGCATTTAGAGACAAAAAAAATATATTCTTTATAGAAAAATGTGATAAAGATGACTCCTGGCATCTTGCCAGGAGTTTTCCATCCAAGCAACAATGGAATGACCTATTCAAAATGCAGAAATGAAAAAAGAAACTTTTTTTCCAACCTAGTATTCAATAATCTGAGAAAATGAAGCAAAAATAAAGATATTCTGAGACAAAAATAGGAAGAATTAATTACCCGTAGACCTGCACTGTAAGAAAAATTAAAGATCAAAGCCTGCACTATAGAGCATCCTCAGCAAAATATTCCAGGAGGAGGAAATGAAAAAAACAAAAATCAGCAAAAGGGAGGAACTACACTAAAGGAAAGGCCAATCAAAGGAGAAACCAAGTCAAGTTTAAAACCAAAAATAAGTGTCTGTTCAGGTCCTTGGCCCATTTGTTGATTGGGTTATTTGTTATCTTATTGTCTAATTTTTTGAGTTCTTTGTATACTCTGGATATTAGGGCTCTATCTGAAGTGTGAGGAGTAAAAATTTGTTCCCAGGATGTAGGCTCCCTATTTACCTCTCTTATTGTTTCTCTTACTGAGAAAAAACTTTTTAGTTTAAGGAAGTCCCATTTGTTGATTCTTGTTATTAACTCTTGTGCTATGGGTGTCCTATTAAGGAATTTGGAGCCCAACCCCACAATATGTAGAACGGAGCCAACTTTTTCTTCTATCAGACGCAGAGTCTCTGATTTGATATCAAGCTCCTTGATCCATTTTGAGTTAACTTTTGTGCATGGCGAGAGAAAGGGATTCAGTTTCATTTTGTTGCATATGGATTTCCAGTTTTCCCAACACCATTTGTTGAAGATGCTATCCTTCCTCCAATGCATGCTTTTAGCCCCTTTATCAAATATAAGATAGTTGTAACTTTGTGGATTAGTCTCTGTGTCCTCTATTCTATACCATTGGTCCACCCGCCTGTTTTGGTACCAGTACCATGCTGTTTTTGTCACTATTGCTCTGTAATATAGTTTGAAATCTGGTATCGCTATACCGCCTGATTCACACTTCCTGCTTAGAATTGCTTTTGCTATTCTGGGTCTTTTATTTTTCCATATGAATTTCATGATTGCTTTATCTATTTCTACAAGAAATGCCATAGGGATTTTGATTGGCATTGCATTAAACCTACAGAGAACTTTTGGTAATATCGCCATTTTGATGATGTTAGTTCTGCCTATCCATGAACAGGGTATATTTTTCCATCTTCTAAGATCTTCTTCTACTTCTCTCTTTAGGGTTCTGTAGTTTTCATTGTATAAATCTTTCACCTCTTTTGTTAGGTTGATTCCCAAGTATTTTATTTTTTTTGAGGATATTGTGAATGGAGTGTTTTTCCTCATTTCAGTTTCAGAAGTTTTGTCGCTGATATACAGAAATGCCTTTGATTTATGCGTGTTGATTTTATATCCTGCCAATTGCTGAATTCATTTATTAGTTCTAGTAGTTTCTTTGTAGACCCTTTTGGGTCTTCTAGGTATAGAATCATGTCATCTGCAAATAGTGATAATTTAAGTTCTTCTTTTCCAATTTTTATGCCTTTAATTTCTTTCATCTGTCTAATTGCTCTGGCCAGTGTTTCGAGAACTATATTGAATAGAAGTGGTGATAGAGGGCATCCCTGAGGAGGATATACAATCAATCAACAAGTACATGAAAAAAATGCTCACCATCTCTAGCAGTCAGAGAAATGCAAATCAAAACCACCCTAAGATACCATCTCACTCCAGTAAGATTGGCAGCCACTATGAAGTCAAACAACAACAAGTGCTGGCAAGGATGTGGAGAAAAGGGTACACTTGTACATTGCTGGTGGGACTGCAAATTGGTGCAGCCAATTTGGAAAGCAGTTTGGAGATTCCTGGGAAAGCTGGCAATGGAATCACCATTTGACCCTGCTATTGCCCTTCTCGGACTATTCCCTGAAGACCTTAAAAGAGCATGCTACAGGGATACTGCCACATCAATGTTCATAGCAGCACAATTCACAATAGCTAGACTGTGGAACCAACCCAGATGCCCTTCAATAGATGAATGGATAAAAAAAATGTGGCATCTATACACAATGGAGTACTATGCAGCAATAAAAAATGACAAAATCATAGAATTTGCAGGGAAATGGATGGCACTAGAGCAGATTATGCTTAGTGAAACTAGCCAATCCCTAAAAAACAAACACCAAATGTCTTCTTTGATATAATGAGAGCAACTATGAACAGAGCAGGGAGGAAGAGTAGGAAGAAAAGAATAACATTAAACAGAGACATGAGATGGGAGGGAAAGGGAGAGAAAAGGGAAATTGCATGGAAATGAAGGGAGACCCTCATTGCTATACAAAATTACATAAGAGGTTGTGAGGGGAATGGGAAAATAAACAAGGAGAGAAATGAATTACAGTAGATGGGGTAGAGAGAGAAGATGGGAGGGAAGGGGAGGGGGGATAGTAGGGGATAGGAAAGGTAGCAGAATACAACAATTACTAATAGGGCATTATGTAAAATTGTGGATGTGTAACCGACATGATTCTGCAATCTGCATTTGGGGTAAAATTGGGGGTTCATAACCCACTTCAATCTAATGTATGAAATATGATATGTCAAGAGCTTTGTAATGTTGTGAACAACCAATAAAAAAATTAAAAAAATTAAAAAATAATAATAAAATAAAACCAAAAATAAACCAAAATGTCCGGAAATACAAATCATATTTCAATAATAACCCTGAATGTAAATAGCCTAAACTCATCAATCAAAAAACAGACTGACAGATTGGATTAAAAATATAAAAAGACCCAACAATATGTTGCCTTCAAGAGAATCATTTCACAGGAAGACATCCACACACTGAAGGTGAAAGGATGGGAAAAAAAATATACCACTCACATGGACCATATAAACAAGCAGGGGTTTCCATCCTCATATCAGATAGTGGACTTCAAACCAAAGCTAGTGAAAAGGGATAAAGAAGGACATTTCATACTGCTTAAGGGAACATACATCGACAAGACATAATAATCATAAATATCTATGCCCCACACAATGGGGCATCTATGTGTGCCAAACAAACTCTTCTCAAATACAAGAACAAAAAAGACCACAACACAATAATACTGGGTGACTTCAATATACCTCTCTCACCACTGGATAGATCTTCCAAACAAAAACTAAACAAAGAAACTATAAAACTCAATAATACAATCAATAACTTGGACTTAACAAACATGTATAGATTATTCCATCCATCAAAGAGTGAATAATATACTTTCTTCTCAGCAGCACACATGGATCCTTCTCCAAAATATATCATATGTTATGCCACAAAGCAAGCCTTAGCTAATACAAAAAAATAGATACTACCCTGCATTCTAACAGACCATATGGAATGAAATTAGAAATCAATGATAAAAATAAAGAGAGATACCTGAAGACTAAACAATATGCTATTGAACGAACAATGGATTGCAAAAGACATCAAAAAGGAGATTAAAAAATACTTAGAGGTAAACCATAACTCCAATACAAATTATCAAAATCTCTGGAACACTATGAAAGCAGTGCTAAGAGGAAAGTTCATTGCAATAAGCTCATTCATTAAAAAAAGAAGAAAAAATCAACAAATAAAGCAACCTGACATTACATCTCAAAACTCTATAAAAAGAACAAAGCAACCCCAAAAGTAGTAGAAGACAAGAAATAATTAAAATCAGGGTGGAAATCAATGAAATTAAAACAAAAGATACAATTCAAAAAATTGACAAAATAAAAAGCTGGTTCTTTGAAAAAATAAATAAAATCAACAAACTCTTAGTCATCCCGACAAAAAGGAGAGAGAAAACTCAAATTTGTGATGAAAACTAAAATTGTGAGGAAAAGGAAATATCACAACAAACACTACTGAAATACAGAAGATAATTAGAAACTATTTTGAAAATCTATACTCCAGTAAAATAGAAAACCTCGAAGATACCAGCAAATTTCTAGAGGCATATGATCAACCCAGACTGAATCAAGAGGACATACACAATTTAAACAGATCGATTTCAAGCAAGGAAATAGAAGACACCATCAAAAGTCTACCAAGAAAAGCCTGGGACCAGATGGATTGACAGCTGAGTTCGATAAAACCTACAAAGAATTAATATCAATACTCCTCAAATTATTTCATGAAATAGAAAAGACAGGAACCCTTCCAAATTCATCCTACGAAGCTAGTATCATCCTGATATCAAAACAAGGCAGAGATACATGAGGGAAAGAAAGTTTCAGACCAATATTCCTGATGAACATTGATGCAAAAATTCTCAATAAAATTCTGGCAAATCACAAACAAAAACGTATTTTAAAAAATAGTGCACCATGATCAAGTGGGGTTCACTCCAGTGATGCAAGGTTGGTTCAACATACAGAAATCAATAAATGTAATTATTCATATCAATAGACTTAAGATAGGATTATATGATTATATCAATTGATCCAGAGAAAGCATTTGACAAAATACAGCATCCTTTCATGTTCAAAACACTAGAAAAACTAGGGATAGTAGGAACATACCTCAACTTTCTATGCTAAAAGCTTTCTATGCTAAACCCAAGGCCAACATCATTCTAAATGGAGAAAAATTAGAAGCATTCCCTCTAAAAACTGAAAGACAGGGATGCCCTCTTTCACCACTTCTATTCAACAAAGTCCTTGAAACTCTAGCCACAGCAATTAGACGAAAGAAATTAAAGGGATACAAATAGGAAAAGAAGGCCTCAAATTACCATTATTTGCTGACGACATGAGTCTATCTTTAGAGGATCCAAAAAACTCCACCAGAAAACTTCTAGAATTAATGAATTCAGCAAAGTAGCAGGATATAAAATCAATACCCATAATCAATTGCATTTCTATACATGAGTGATGAATCCTCTGAAAGAGAAATTAGAAATCTACCCCATTCGCAATAGCCTCACAAAATACTTGGGAATCAACAAGATGTGAAAAACCTCTACAATGAAAACTACAGAACACTAAAAAAAAGAAACTGAAGAATACTTTAGAAGATGGAAAGATCTACCATACTCTTGGATAGGCAAAATTAATATTGTCAAAATGGCTATACTATTCAAAGAGCTATACAAATTCAGTGTGATTCCAATTAAAATCCCATCATCATTCCTTATAGAAATAGAATAAACAACCATGAAAGTCATTTGGAAAACCAAGAGACCCAAAATAGCCAAAGCAATCCTTAGCAAGAAGAGTGAAGCAGGAGGAATCATAATACCAGATCTGAAACTATTCTAAAAAGCTATAGTAACAAAATTAGCATGGTATTGGCACCAAAATAGACATGTAGATCAATGGTACATAAAAGAAGACACAGAAACAAACCCACATAAATACAGTTATCTCATACTAGACAAAGGCGCCAAAAACATACTTTGGAGAAAGGATAGCATCTTCAACAAAAGATACTAGGAGAACTGTAAATCCAAATGCAGTAAAATGAAAATAAACCCCTATCTCTCACCATGCACAAAACTCAACTCAAAGTGGATCAAGGACCTAGAAATTAGACCAGAGACCCTGTGCCTAATAGAGGAAAAAGTAGGCCCAAATCTTCCTCACATCGAATTAGGCCCCGACTTCCTTAACAAGACTCTTAAAATACAAGAAATAAAATCAAGAATTAATGAGTGGGATGGTTTCAAACTAAAAAGCTTCTTCTCAGCAAAATAAACAATCTGTGAGGTGAAGAGACAGCCTACATCATGGGAGCAAATTTTTGCCACAGGCAGGTCAGATAGAGCACTAATCTCCAGAATATATAAAGAACTTAGAACACTTAACACCAAAAAACCAAACAACCCAATCAATAAATGGGCTAAATTGCTGAACAGACACTTCTCAGAAGAAGATATACTTTCAATCAACAAATATATGAAAAAATGTTCAACATCTCTAGTAATTAGAGAAATGCAAATCAAAACTACTGTAAGATTTCATCTCATGCCAAAGTGGCAGTTATTAAGAATACAGACAACAATAAATATTTGCGAGGATGTAGGGGAAAAGGGCATACATGGAATCACACACATTGCTTGTGGGACTGCAAACTGATGCAACCAACCTGGAAAGCACTATTGAGATTCCTTAGAAAACGTGGAATGGAACCACCATTTGACCCAGCTATCCCACTCGCAAAGGACTTAAAAACGGCATACTACAGGGACACAGTCACATCAATGTTTATAGCAGCACAATTCACAATAGCTAAACTGTGGAGCCAACCTAGATGCCCTTCAACAGATTAACAGATAAAGATTCTGTGGTATATATACAATGGAATATTACTCAGCATTAAAAGAAAATAAAATTTTGGCATTTGCAAGTAAAAGATGGAGTTGGAGAATATCATACTAAGTAAGCCAATCCCCAAAAAACAAATGCTGAATGTTTTCTCTTAGAAGTAGATGGTGATCCATAATGTGTGTGTTGGGGGTGGGGGACACAAGGGAAAAATGGAGGAGCTTTGATGAGGCAAAGGAGAGGGAGGGATGGGGAGGGGGCATGGGGGCAGGAAAGTTGGTGAAATAAGATGCACATAATTACCCTAGGTACATATATGACTGCACATACTGTGCGACGCTATATGGTGTACAACCAGAGAAATGAAAAGTTGTAGTGTAATTGTGTACAATGAATCAAAATGCATTCTGTTATATATACCTAATTAAAATAAATAAATTAATTAAATAACAAAAGGAATGTTAAAGATCTATAACATAAGAGATCTTTGAGTATTGAAGAGAAAAGAAAATAAAAGCAAATGAAAATGCAGAGCTACATAAAAACTCTATAAAAAGACTGTATAAGTGGAGGGGACAGAGCTTAGTGGTAGAGTACTTACCTAACATGAATTAGGCCTGGGTTCAATCTCTAGTACAAGGGGGAAAAAAGGTCATATGAGTAACATATGTACAAGTAAACCAAGAAGACTTTTCTTCATTGGTTTAATTTCTTTAAAAGAAATTGAGCTGGGTGCTGTGGTGCATGCCTGTAATTCAAGTTACTCGAGAGACTGAAGGAGCAGTGCAAGTTTGGGCCAGCCTTGGTATTCAATAAGACCCTGTCTCAAAATAAAAAATAAAAAGGTGGGGGATGTCAGTCAGTGGTAATCACCCCCAGATTAAAGAAAAGATAAAGCAAAAACAAAGTTGAGATTCACAGCAAATGGAGAAGTAAAATTTTAGGACAACAGCATAAGCAGAAGGTTGGAAAAGAGAAAATGCAATTACTGTAAAGTTCTTGTTTTATATGGCAAGTAGTATATTATTTAAAGGTAGATTATGGTAAGATAAAAATGTATGTTGAAAACTAAGCAAACAGAAAGAAAATAAAACAAGGTCAACAGTAGATAGAAAATGAAAAAAAATAAAATGCAAATTGGAAAGAGGGCAGCAAAAGTAGGAAAGGGAGACAAGAAATATACGGGACATGTAGAAAACAAATAGCAAGATGACAAGACATCATTATATAAAGTAAAATTTAAATTGTCTAAGAATCAGAATGGAAAAATATAGGAGGCAATTATTGATTATCTAAAAGAAATCCAACTTAAATATAAAGACCCAGACTGGCAAATGTAAAAGTACACAAAATGTTACTTCATCTAGATAATAACCTTTAGAAAGAGTACACTATTACTATCAAGGTAGATTCTTCTTTCCACTCTGAGACATGAAAAAGGGACCTCCTAAGGGTAAAGGACAGTGAGGAAAATCTCATTCTTTTCTGTTTTCTCTTGCCCCAGTCGGAAGCAAAAAAACAACGTAGGTAACGGAAACAGTAGCAGAAGCTGGGCAGACACCTGAAACTCTGAAGGAGGGGAAATCTGATCAAAGGTGTTGAGGTAGCTAGCATACACCTGTAATCCCAGCAACCTGGGAGGCTGAGGCAAGAGGATCACCAAGTTCAAAGCCAACCTCAGAACTTAGTGAGACCCTATCTCAAAATTAAAACATAAAAAGGGCTAGGGATGTGGCTCAGTGGTTAAGTGCCTCTAGGTTCAATGTTCAATCCCCGTACCAAAATAAAAAAGTACTGTGGTTTCATGAGCTTAAGGTAAATCCTCTTACTTTTTTTCTGTTTTTACTTTCAACTGCCTGGAATTAGACACAGATACAAATGCAGAAATGAATGACAGAGGTCAGTCATAGAAACTTAGAGAGACCCTGTCTCAAAATAAAAAATGGAAAAGAAAGGGGATATAGCTCAGTGGTAAAGCACTCCTAGGTTCAATCCCCAGGAAAGACAAGAAAAAGAAAAGCAAGAAGAAAAATGAAAAGGGGAGCCACAGACCAAGAGAAAACACTTATAAATAATATACCTGATAAAGAACATGTGTCCACATCGATGTTCATAGCAGCACAATTCACAATAGCTAGACTGTGGAACCAACCCAGATGCCCTTCAATAGATGAATGGATAAAAAAAATGTGGCATCTATACACAATGGAGTACTATGCAGCAATAAAAAATGACAAAATCATAGAATTTGCAGGGAAATGGATGGCACTAGAGCAGATTATGCTTAGTGAAACTAGCCAATCCCTAAAAAATAAATACCAAATGTCTTCTTTGATATAATGAGAGCAACTATGAACAGAACAGGGAGGAAGAGCAGGAAGAAAAGATTAACATTAAACAGAGACATGAGATGGGAGGGAAAGGGAGAGAAAAGGGAAATTGCATGGAAATGAAGGGAGACCCTCATTGCTATACAAAATTACATATAAGAGGTTGTGAGGGGAATGGGAAAATAAACAAGGAGAGAAATGAATTACAGTAGATGGGGTAGAGAGAGAAGATGGGAGGGGAGGGGAGGGGGGATAGTAGGGGATAGGAAAGGTAGCAGAATACAACAATTACTAATAGGGCATTATGTAAAATTGTGGATGTGTAACCGACGTGATTCTGCAATCTGCATTTGGGGTAAAATTGGGGGTTCACAACCCACTTCAATCTAATGTATGAAATATGATATGTCAAGAGCTTTGTAATGTTGTGAACAACCAATTAAAAAAAAAAAAAAACGAACATGTGTCCAGAATATATAAAGAAGGTGTAACTAAATAAAAAGGCAAACACGCTTGTTTAAAAATGGACAGGAGATTCTAAAGAAATTTCACTAAAATAGTTACTCAAATCAAATGAACACATGAAAGGATATTCAATTTCATTAACTTTTAGGCAAATAAAAATTAAAGTCACAATGATATATTTCTATGCACCTACTAGAATGACTAAAATTAAACAACTGAGCATACCAAATATGGGAAGGATACAAAAAAAAAACCCTGAACTCTCAGACTGTTGGTAGTAAGAGTAAAATCACTTTGGAAAAGTTTGGTAGCTTCTTAAAAATCAAACATACAGGGGCTGGGGTCGTGGCTTAGTTGCAGAGCACTTGCTTTGCTCATGTGAGGCACTGGGTTCGATCCTCAGCACCATATAAAAATAAATAAACAAACAACAACAATAAAAAAAAAACTTCACATACCATAAGCCATGCCATTCCTGGGTTTTTCTTTCTTTCTTTTTTTTTTTTTAAGAGAGAGAGAGAATTTTTTAATGTTTATTTTTTAGTTTTCGGCGGACACAACATCTTTGTTTGTACGTGGTGCTAAGGATCGAACCCGGGCCGCACGCATGCATGCCAGGTGAGCGCGCTACAGCTTGAGCCACATCTCCAGCCCCCTGGGTTTTTATTTCTAACAAACATAAAAGACTATAAACAAGTGTTCATGTCAGCTTCATTTATAATCCCAAAACTGAAAACACCACAAACATCCATCCATCAACTGATGAATGGATAAACTGTGGTATATCCATATCAAGGAATACCACCTGGCAATTAAACAAAATGAAGTACATTCATAAACTCTGAAACCTGGATGACTCTCAAACATATTACACTAATTGAAAGAGACACTAAAAACAAAATACAAAAAAAAAAAAAAAAAAAAAAAAAACCCTACAAATTATAAGATTCTATTCACATGGAAAAAAAAAGGCAATTTTTTAGAAATAGAAAGCATATTAGTAGATGCCCAGAGCTGGGGGTGAAAGTGTGGATTAACTGCAAACAGACCCAAAGTAACCCTCTAGGATAATGTCAATGTTCTAAAACA
Organism: Spermophilus citellus; assembly: GCF_964194105.1. Taxonomy (NCBI): domain Eukaryota; kingdom Metazoa; phylum Chordata; class Mammalia; order Rodentia; family Sciuridae; genus Spermophilus; species Spermophilus citellus. The sequence continues at coordinate 50,173,322 of NC_138191.1, read as the reverse complement.
GTACTGAATTGTTTCACAATTCTATAAACAGATTTACATTACTGAACTGTATCTTACATGAGAGACCTACATGGTATGTAAACTATACCTTTAAAAAAGCTTTTTTAAAAATGAAGCATATGAAGAAAATAAACAGACAAACCAAATATTGGGAAATAGTTAATACATAAAAGCAAGAACAGACTAGTTTCCCGAATATGTAAAGACTACCTACAAAGTCAATTTATAAATGTTAAATATCCCAAGTGGAAAATGAACAAAAGAAATGAACCAGAATTTTATAGAGTAGGAAACCACCCATAAACATGTAAAAGCAACTTCCTCACTTTAATAATCAGGGAAATGTTAATATCACAATAAGATTTTATTTCAGTTACCATAGAGGCAAAAATGCTTTCAACCCAGTTACTTCTAAGAATCGATCCTACAAATCTGTTTGTGCAAGGCCACAAATACATATGTACAAAGACAGTACTGGAGAGTAATATATGAATATATAGACTAAAACAGCAGCTCAGGAGGCTGAGGCAGGAGGATCATGAGTTCAAAGACAGTATCAGCAACTTAGTGAGGTCATAAGCAACTCAGTGAGACCGTGTATCTACATAAAACACACACAAAAAAGGGGGTTGGGGATATGGCTCAACATCCAACTAGGCAACTGTCTATAGTAGTTCTCCTCATTTGAAAATATTTTCCTGGAAAGTTGTTTAAAATTTAAAAAAATAAAATAAAAGTCAACTGTGAACACAATCATAATTCTCAAGAAAAAATAATCCCAAAATGCAACCACACTTGAATACACTGATATTTATTATAGAAACGGTAGTATTCCTTAGAATACACATATCCACATATCTAACTCACCTTAAAAGGCAATGCAAGAAGAGCCAATTATCTAAATACATAATAGTAGTCTAAGCATAAAAACTCAGGTTTAATTCTTATTTCATAGAGAATTCTTAATAGCTCCATATGATAACCAATAAAGCTATGGCTAGGAAGACATAAAAGCCTAAACAACAGTCAACTTTTTAGAGCAACCCAGGTAATTTGATAGAATCTATAATATCAGATTGAATGTTCTAAACGTATTTTTTTTAATACTGGGAATTGAGTCCAGAGCCTTACAAATGCTAGGCAAGCACTGAGCTGTATCTCCAATCCTTTTTAATTTTACTTTGACATAGTCTCATCAAGTTGTCCAGGCTGTTCTACAACTTGCAATCCTCCTGCATTAGCCTCTAGAGTAGTCGGGATTATAGGTGTGTACTACCTCTCTGGGCTCGACTCCTAAGTTCTATAAAATATTCCTGTCATATATGATTTAGGAAAAAAATTAATTTGGACCTGAAGTTAGAAATGAAAATAAAATAAATGACTAATCTGGTCAGATTAAATTATCATGAAAATTAAATAAAATAATATATATGAAAACAATATATAAATCTAAGACATTAGTTTATCATGTCGTATGACATCCTAAAACAAAGATAAAGAACTCAAGTTGGCAGAAAAAAGCTTTAGCAAATAAATAAAGGGTTGGAAGGATTGCTCATCATATACTATTTGAGATAATTTTGCTAGACTACAGAATTTGCTATAAGCCTGCCGTATGAACCCTTAAAATCTAGCAATAGAATCCAAAAATCTTACCACATCCAACATACCAGTAGTATAAAGTCAATAATCCTACTTAGGCTTATAAATTTAAGTAGAAAAATGAATAAAAATAGAAAGATTGAGTAGGTAATAAGTTTCAGCAGAATTTAACAGATTGATGTAATTTAAAGAGCCAAATTACAGTGGGTTCAAAATATACACAATGCATTCCTAAGTACATGTATAAAGACACAAATGGTGTGACTCTACTTTGTGTACAACCAGAGGTATAAAAAATTGTGCTCTATATGTGTAATATGAATTGAAATGCATTCTGCTGTCATATATAACAAATTAAAATTAAAAAATAAAAAAACCATATATAAATATTTCTGGTAATAATACATATTAGATATTTAGTAATATATTCATCTAATACATTACTTAATTCGCAAATAACCAAACAGTAAGTGAACTTTTAAAAAGGTGAAAGAATTATATGCAAATAAGTTCCTGTATTTTTGTAAAAAAAAAAGAAAAGTATTAGTTAATTTGGCTACCTTTGGTCCTGAAACTGGGTGGATGGTATTTTTGGTAGATAACAGATGAGGAAAAGTATTCTGGAATGCAAATGCAGAGGAGACAGGATAAGGAATCCCACAGCTTGGGTAAGTCAGCCTACTATCAACCTAAAAATAAAAACAAGAAAATGATTAAGGATAACAAATAATTCCAAATAGTTTCTCTTATCCAGGAGGCATTATTGTCTGCTAATTATAGTTAAGAGTGCTATCTTGGGCTGGGGTTGTATCTCAGTTGGTAGAGCGTTTGCCTTACATGTGTGAGGCACTGGGTTCAATCCTTAGCACCACATAAAAACAAATAAATAAAATAAAGGTATGTCGGTCTACAACTAAAAAAATATTTAAAAAAAAAAAAGAGTGCTATCTCTGAGGCCAATTTTATCATGACACCATAAAACTCTGCTTCAAACTAAATTAAAACAAAAACCCTACTGGCCAGGCACAGTTGCACATGCCTATAAATCTCAGCAACTGGAGAGACTAAGTTAGGAGGATTGCACGTTTGGGGCCAGCCTCAGCAACTTAGTGAGACCCTCAGCAACTTAATGGACCATCTGGGGATATAGCCCAGTGGAAAGCGTCCTTGAGTTAAATCCCCAGTATCCCCATCATTAAATCCCCACCCCCATCATTCCCCCACAAAAAATAAACCACTGAACTGAACTATCTTGGATCACTTCAGGTTTCCTGACATGGAAGGTATTAGAAGGACAGTGAGTCATAAAATCAATAGCCCAATCAGGGATAAAATAATAATTTGCTTCCAAACTGAGTAAAAACAAGATTAATATTCTTAAATAGGGGCTGGGGTTGTGGCTCAGTGGTAGAGCGCTCACCTCTCACGTGTGAGACCCTGGGTTCGATCCTCAGCACCACATAAAAATAAATAAACAAAATAAAGATATTGTGCCCATGTATAACTAAAAAAATAAAAAAAAATTAAAAAAAAATATTCTTAAATAGGGTAACTGAGGCAATTATTTACTTTCCACTAATCTTCTATATGGTAGCATCACCATTAAACAACAGACACGAGAAAAAAAGCTAATTTTTTAAAAGGTCACTTGAAACACAAATCTTGAGAAGCAACTCTGTAGCTCTGTGGGAGAGCATTAGCTTAGCATGCTTGAGGTCCTGGGTTCAATTCCATGCAACACACAATAAAAATAATAATCAAAAAGCAACTGTGTACACCAGTAGCTAAACAACACATCAGTCATTCAGGTTAAGCCTATGAATTTCTTTCAAGTTTGTAATTCAGGTCCAGGTACTTCCTTATGCGCCATTTCCCAATTTAACAGCAATCCTTTTTCTGTTTTAGACACTAAGTACAATTTATCAGAGTGGATTAAAAATTCAAATAGGTGCCAGGTACAGTGGTACACGCTTGTAATCCCAGCAGCTTGGGAGGCTGAGTCACGAGGATTGGGAAAAAGCCAGCCTCAGCAAAAGCGAGACACTAAACAACCCTGTCCCTAAATAAAATACAAAACAGGGCTGCGGTTGTGGCTCAGTGGTACCAAAAAAATAATAATAATAAATAAAATTCAAATGCTTATTTGAATTTTATGTTTTATGTTTTCTGCCAATGCCCTCCAGTCAGAGAGCACCAGAAAAACACCCAAAGGTATAAAAACTATATTTATTAACTCCTTGAAATGAAGGAAACTGCAGACCTTTAGGAACCATGGGGAGTTTCAGTAACAGTATGCTAAAAAGGATTTATTTATTGGATCCAGGCACATCGGGCAATTTAAGTGAAAGTTTAGGAAAGTGGAAATTTGCTATGGATTCGATGCTATTAGGAAGTAAGGAAAAAGGTATGACTGGATACCTAAATAAATCCCACCTAATAAAGGAGGGGGAATGCATGAAGGCTAAAGCTATAACTGGTTCAAAAAGTAACAGTCATTCATGTTAGCCAGGATTCAACAATGCTTGACCATCTTTGTGGTTTAGCAATGTAGATATTTTAATCTATGTGGACATGATTTACAAAGTATTCTCATTTTGTCTGGATTCATCATGTGTATAGAGTGACCTTGTCTAATGTTGATATTCTGTGAAATTGTGTTCAACAGGAGAGCCTAAGGCTTACTTATGAGTATTAGGCAAGTTTCTAGTAGCACCAAGACCTAGCCACATGATAATACTGAGACATCTTTTGTATATAAAGAGCTGTTTTTCTTATTCTCCCCTCTTATTCAATGCCCAGAAAAAGCAAATGACCCAATTCTGGAAACTAGAAAGCTTGTATCTCAAGAGTTTATTCTAGCCTCTAGAGCTGATAAGCCTAACAGAACCTTCTTTTCTCATCCCTGCCCCCACTTTTTTCTTTTGCAGCTAGAATTCAGTTGAGTTTTTTTTCATTATAGTTGCACACTTGAACCCAAACCCTGAATTTTTTTCTTCTTAAAGTCATCTAAATGTTTTGAGGGTGTGTCCATGTATAAATGTTTTAAAGTTTTTAGCATATCTGGCATTACTTTGGTACGTTCAAAAATGATTGCTATACCCAGTGAAATCTTACAAAGAAGTGTGCCCTTGAAATACAGCCTCTTTGTTAAGAGCAAAGTATGCCTATGTCCCACTTCCAAGGGCAACTTATACTGTTCTTCAAGTAGGACTTCAGACTGTGTTAGTGCCAGCATCTTAAGTCACAGAGATTTCTAACAAACTGGGAATACTTCTGTTCAGGAAAGTCACTAATACCTTACCACATTCAGGTTAGGAGAAATTCCACTTCTGATTGTGTTGTTGCTAGAATGTGCAGAAGGAGTGGTAGAAGGTCCCAACACATCTTGCTTTCTCACTAGCTGATTTTCATTTAGTTCTTTATTTAACCATGTGATTACTTAGAAAACAAAAAGGTAAAAAAAAACTTTTGACAGTTTTTAGTTTTCTAATCATTTTAAATGTTTAAATACCTTAAGCTTTTTAAGTTTTTACAACTGACATCACAGTTGAACAACATTGGTTCATCTAAACTTTTAAAATCAGATTCTTATTTTATTCTCTTACTCTAAGAAGCACATATTTCTGCTCCTCTATCTTAAGAGGTTTTGCTTCTAAAATGGTATCTTACAGTTTTATTAAAGTTCACAATTTTATGTATGATACCCAGTTCTACCAACTGAGAAAATGCTAATGAAAAAAAAAATCTTATAATTCAAATAATTCATGTTACCACTATTAGGTTAACAGCAATTTTACAAAAGAGTAGTGAGGAATCTAAACAGTAAATTACAGGCAATATTTTCAACACCATTAGTTTTGGGTCACTGACACATAATACAGTTTTTGTTTTAACAATAATTGTTTTATAGGCATCAGATAATATAATTTACTACAGCAAAGACATTAAGCTTTATTTAAAGCAGAAATTTTCATATAAAGCACAATCTGAATTTACCTATATTTTAATAAATTCAAATAAAATTTCCAGCTTAAGAATAAAACAAAACTCATTTACATAAAAATATAATATACTTACACTTTTCATTATTTTTTAGAAGCTCTTTGCTTTCCTCAAGTTTTTGAACTGTAGCTTCTAATTGTTCTTGTAATTTGCATACCTGAAACGTCAATCCTCATAGTAAGTCAAACAAAATAAAGGTTAAAATAAAAGTTGAAGAAACTATTACTAAACTAAGTGATTAATACTAATACTATTAAATGAGAATAAAGGAATTAGCTCAACTATGTGATCAAATATTTAGGTGTATGTGTGTATATACATAAACTCACACACATAATGACAACTACCCATATATTCTGATCATAAATGAGCAATTAAGATATCTGAGTTATAATTAACTTTTCAAACTGAAATAGGTTATTAACATCTGTTGAATGTAGATGTGTTTTTATGTTTAAGAAGAATAAATGAAATAAGGCCAAAGCCCATTCTCTACTATAACAAAACAGAAATTTTAAAAATAGTATCTGAAGAAGTTTACTATACTTTGTAAACAAAATAGTAACAAAAAAATATTAATTACCTCTTGCTCCTTAACTCGAAGAGACTGTCCAACATCTTGTAGCTCCTTTTGTTCCTTTTGTAATTTTTCCTCCTTCTCAGCCAAGAGTTTTTCTTGCTGAACAGTAACTGTATTCTTCAGTTTCAATTTGCCCATTAGGGTTTTCAAATCTCCTTGTAACTTCTTGATAATTTCATTTGCCTGTAAAAGAGCTTCATATGTAAATCTCTACAATCCAATAAACTATAAACATTCTATTAATTTTTAAAACAAACCTTCAGAAGTTCTGCTGATAATGATTTTATCGTAGTTTCAAGTTTTCCCAGTTGTACCTGATTCTTCTCACCACTTTCTTCTAAAGCCACCTGATTTTTTTTTTAAAGACATGAATAATTAGGGCATTTATGTTTGTTGATAAAGCATCACTCTAAATGTGCTCATCAATTTCTTTAGAAAAAAATTTAAAGACCTTTTGTTCCTGGATTGTATCAAATGCTTCTTTTGTTCTTAAAACAAGTTGGTCTTTATCCTTGATTTCTTGTTCTAAAACTGCCACTTTTGTTTGTAGCTGATTAATATGCTTTTCTTTCTCATGGCATTCAGCATCTAATGTAGAATTCTCTCTTTGCAAAGAGAGGACTTCTTGCTTAGTTCGTTGCAGCTCCTAAGGGTAGAAAAACAGAAATTACACATTATGACAAAAAGGAAACTGGCTAGTCTGGTAATAATCATGTTTTAAACATAATTAAGATATTGAAAATATCAAAAATGTACTTAATAATTTTAAAATTTTAATAGATATTTTCTTTAAAAGACATAAAAATCTCCAATGGTATGTATGAATTATAGACTTGCTATATGATTATAATAAAATACATGAGTAATTCTATAATATCAAAGTAAAAAAAAAAATCCCAATTTATAAATAAATTACTACAACTTTTAAAAACATTTAACAAGAGTATTGTGATATCGTCCCAACTCGTTTTAAAAGTAGCCACGGGTGACAGCAATGAGTTAGTATTTTTCTCTGTTGCTTATGGTGCTTTTTTCCCCGCTCCTCAAAAAAAAAAAACAAAAAAAAACAAAAAAAGCTCATATGGCTCAGTAGTTTTTCTGGTGCCAGGGATTGAACCCAGGGCTTCACGGATGTAAGGCAAGCGCTCTACTATCCAGTCACATCCCCTACTCAATTTTATAATCTACCTTCTCCCCATATTACAAATATCTTTTCACCTCAATAAATAATATTTCTGGACTTTCTGTTTGTTCACACTCTAAAACAAAAATAGGCAAATGATAATCATTAGAAATAGATTTTTTAAAAATCTACAGACCACTTCTCAATCAGCTAATATCAACCCGATTGTAGCTAGTACACAAAAATCTACTATGTAGTATTCTTAGTTACAGTTTCTAACAAAAATTTTAAAGACTTTTTGTGTGTGTGTGTGATGCTGTGGATGGAGCACAGGTCTTTGCACATGCCAGGCAAGCACTCTACTGCTGGGCCACACCCCAAGTCCTAAAAGATAATTTTATAGTATTATACTATGATGGTTTTAGGAGCACAAACTTTGACATCAGATCAATTTGAACTCGTTTTAAACTGGGGCTTACCTATAGTGTGATCTTGGGAATAACTTAACCACCCTAAGTCTCCATTCTCGCATTTATAAAACAGAAATTATAAACAAATGCTTCGTAAATTATTTCATTTAATCTTCACAAGAATCCTTATATAAATTGCCTAACATTGACTGGCACAAAGTAGATACTCAGATAGTAGTAATTATTAGTTAAGAGTATTAATATCGAACATGGCGGTGGGCGCAGAGAGATCATGTCTCTGACCTCTTCAGCTGTGCGGGCACAGGGAGTCGTAAACAATCTAAATTCTGTTTGCTCAGGATCACTAGGCAATGCTGAACTGACGTGGATCTGGGGCAATCAGTCTGGGCCTTTCAGAATACATACTGAGCCCGGATCGGCTGAATTCAAGCTCCCGTTCGCCTGCTTCCTGCAGACAAACAGCTGTAACTCAGCACTAATCCATCCGGCTGAAACAACTGGTCAGCCCTTCTGATCCTACGGAGGTAAATGCCAACCGAGCCTTCATAGGTAGTGGCCACAGGTTTGAAACGGGGCTTGGGAGAGACAGTAAGGACCCACTCGTTGCATTGGTCACCCGGCAAAGGGAAACGAACTGTCGCCATTTGCAAGAGATACCACCATGGCAGAGAACTGACGTCACCAGACTGCGGCGGAGGAGATAACTTCATTGAAACCTGCGGCTACAGTGACTTCTTCCCTTCCCTTCTAATACCTTTCCTCCCAAGCATCTAATAAATTTATAGGAGTAAACAGTAACTCAGCAAACAGAACAAGAAGTAACATGAGCAACTTGAAAAAACAAGGAAGAAAAGGAGTACAAACAATGCAGGACAGCCTAAATATTCAGGAGGACCTAGAGTCATCAGAAAAATGGTCATATAAAGAACTCAAGGAACACCTTAGACAGCTGGAATGGAACCTTAAAGAGGATACGAGACAGCAAATTCAAGCAGGGAAAGAACACATTGAGAATGAATTACATAAACAGATAAAAGAAGAAGTTAAGCATCTTTATCAGGAGATAGAGATTATAAAAAATAATCAAACAATAATTCTAGAAATCAAGGAAACGATAAACCAAATTAAAAACTCAATTGAGAGTATCACTAACAGAGTGGAGCAAGTAGAAGCCAGAACGTCAGATAATGAAGACAAAATATATCATCTTGAAAAGAGTCTAGCCAACTCAGAAAGGCTGGTAAAAAATCAAGAGAAAAACATCCAAGAGTTATGGGATAACATAAAAAAAACAAACTTACGAGTCATCAGGATAGAAGAAGGTACAGAGATTCAAACCAAGGGAATGAGTAACCTGCTGAATGAAAAAATTACAGAAAACTTTCCAGAAATAAAAAAGGAAACAGATATACAAATTGAAGATGCATACAGGACACCGAGCACACAAAATCACAGTAGACCAACGCCAAGACACATTGTTATGAAGATATCCAATATACAGAACAAAGAGAAAATATTAAAAGCTACAAGAGAAAGGAGGCAGATTACATTCAGGGGTAAACCAATAAGGTTAACAACGGATTTTTCATCACAGACGCTGAAAGCGAGAAGATCCTGGAACAACGTATTTCAAACACTGAAAGACAATGGATGCCAACCAAGAATTCTGTATCCAGCAAAATTAAGCTTCAGGTATGACAACAAAATAAAAATCTTTCATGATAAACAAAAGTTAAAAGAATTTGCAGCCAGAAAACTAGCATTGCAAAGCATTTTGAGCAAAACACTACACGAGGAAGAAATGAAAAACAATAACCAAAACCATCGGCGGGAAATGCCTCGGTAAAGACAGAGGGCGAGGGGAAAGATAATCATGGAAAAACAAACTAAATTTTTTTCAAAAAAGGGTAAATAATCAAACATGGCTAGAAGTACAAACCATATATCAACAGTAACTCTGAATGTTAATGGCTTAAACTCTCCAATAAAGCGACATAGGCTGGTATCATGGATTAAAAAAACAAATCCAACAATATGCTGCCTCCAGGAGACACATCTGATTGGAAAAGACATACACAGGCTGAAGGTGAAAGGATGGGAAAAAATATACCACGCACACGGTCCTCGTAAGCAAACAGGGGTGGCCATCCTCATATCGAATAAAATCGACTTCAAGACTAAGTTAATCAAAAGGGATAAGAAAGGACATTATATACTGTTAAAAGGAACCATTCACCAACAAGACATAACAATTATCAATATTTATGCACCAAATAAAGGTGCTGTGACATTCATAAAACAAATTCTCCTCAAGTTCAAGAATCAAATAGACCACAACACAATAATTATGGGTGACTTCAACACACCTCTCTCACCATTGGACAGATCCTCCAAACAAAAGTTGAATAAAGAAACTATAGAACTCAATACCACAATCAATAAATTAGACTTAACTGACATATATAGAATATATCAACCATCATCAAATGGATATACTTTTTTCTCAGCAACACATGGATCCTTCTCAAAAATAGACCATATATTATGCCATAGGGCAACCCTCAGTAAATATAAAGGGGTGGAGATAATACCATGCATTTTATCTGATCATAATGGAATGAACCTGGAAATCAATGATAAAAGAAGGAAGGAAAAATCCTACATCACATGGAAAATGAACAATATATTACTGAATGATCAATAGGTTACAGAAGACATAAAGGAGGAAATCAAAAAATTCTTAGAGATACATGAAAATACAGACACAACATATCAGAATCTATGGGACACAATGAAAGCAGTTTTAAGAGGGAAATTCATCGCCTGGTGGTCATTCCTCAAAAAAAGAAAAAACCAACAAATAAATGAGCTCACACTTCATCTCAAAGCCCTAGAAAAGGAAGAGCAAAACAATAGCAAATGTAGCAGAAGGCAAGAAATAATTAAAATCAGAGCGGAAATCAATGAAATTGAAACAAAAGAAACTATTGAAAAAATTAACAAAACTAAAAGTTGGTTCTTTGAAAAAATAAATAAGATCGACAGAACTTTAGCCATGCTAACAAAGAGAAGAAGAGAAAGAACTCAAATTACTAACATACGGAATGAAAAAGGCAATATCACAACAGATGCTACAGAAACACAGAAGACAATTAGAAATTATTTTGAAAACCTATATTCCAATAAAATAGAAGTTAGTGAAGACATCGATAAATTTCTTAAGTCATATGATTTGCCCAGACTCAGTCAGGAGGATACACACAATTTGAACAGACCAATATCAATGGATGAAATTGAAGAAGCCATCAAAAGACTACCAACCAAGAAAAGCCCAGGACCGGATGGGTATACAGCGGAGTTTTACAAAACCTTTAAAGAAGAATTAATACCAATACTTTTCAAGTTATTTCAGGAAATAGAAAAAGAGGGAGCTCTGCCAAATTCATTCTATGAGGCCAACATCACCCTGATTCCGAAACCAGACAAAGACACCTCAAAGAAAGAAAACTACAGACCAATATCTCTAATGAACCTAGATGCAAAAATCCTCAATAAAATTCTGGTGAATCGAATACAAAAACACATCAAAAAAATTGTGCACCATGATCAAGTAGGATTCATCCCTGGGAAGCAAGGATGGTTCAATATACGGAAATCAATAAATGTTATTCACCACATCAATAGACTTAAAGATAAGAACCATATGATCATCTCGATAGACGCAGAGAAAGCATTCGACAAAGTACAGCATCCCTTTATGTTCAAAATATTAGAAAAACTAGGGATAACAGGAACTTACCTTGACATTGTAAAAGCTATCTATGCTAAGCCTCAGGCTAGCATCATTCTGAATGGACAAAAGTTGAAGGCATTCCCTCTAAAATCTGGAACAAGACAGGGATGCCCTCTCTCACCACTTCTATTTAATTTAGTCCTTGAAATACTAGCCAGAGTAATTAGACAGACAAAAGAAATTAAAGGCATAAAAATAGGAAAAGAAGAACTTAATTTATCACTATTTGCGGACGACATGATCCTATACCTAGAAGACCCAAAAGGATCTACAAAGAAACTACTAGAACTAATAAATGAATTCAGCAAAGTGGCAGGATATAAAATCAACACGCATAAATCAAAGGCAATATCAGCGACAAAACTTCTGAAACGGAAATGAGGAAAAACACTCCATTCACAATATCCTCAAAAAAAATAAAATACTTGGGAATCAACCTAACAAAAGAGGTGAAAGATTTATACAATGAAAACTACAGAACCCTAAAGAGAGAAGTACAAGAAGATCTTAGAAGATGGAAAAATATACCCTGTTCATGGATAGGCAGAACTAACATTATCAAAATGGCGATATTACCAAAAGTTCTCTATAGGTTTAATGCGATACCAATCAAAATCCCAACGGCATTTCTTGTAGAAATAGATAAAGCAATCATGAAATTCATACGGAAAAATAAAAGACCCAGAATAGCAAAAGCAATTCTAAGCAGGAAGTGTGAATCAGACGGTATAGCGATACCAGATTTCAAACTATATTACAGAGCAATAATGACAAAAACAGCATGGTACTGGTACCAAAACAAGCGGGTGGACCAATGGTATAGAATTGAGGACACAGAGACTAATCCACAAAGTTACAACTATCTTATATTTGATAAAGGGGCTAAAAGCATGCAATGGAGGAAGGATAGCATCTTCAACAAATGGTGCTGGGAAAACTGGAAATCCATATGCAACAAAATGAAACTGAATCCCTTTCTCTCGCCATGCACAAAAGTTAACTCAAAATGGATCAAGGACCTAGGTATCAAATCAGAGACACTGCGTCTGATAGAAGAAAAAGTTGGCTCCAATCTACATATTGTGGGGTCGGGCTCCAAATTCCTTAATAGGACACCCATAGCACAAGAGTTAATAACAAGAATCAACAAATGGGACTTCCTTAAACTAAAAAGTTTTTTCTCAGCAAGAGAAACAATAAGAGAGGTAAATAGGGAGCCTACATCCTGGGAACAAATTTTTACTCCTCACACTTCAGATAGAGCCCTAATATCCAGAGTATACAAAGAACACAAAAAATTAGACAATAAGATAACAAATAACCCAATCAACAAATGGGCCAAGGACCTGAACAGACACTTCTCAGAGGAGGATATACAATCAATCAACAAGTACATGAAAAAATGCTCTCCATCTCTAGCAGTCAGAGAAATGCAAATCAAAACCACCCTAAGATACCATCTCACTCCAGTAAGATTGGCAGGCACTATGAAGTCAAATAACAACAAGTGCTGGCGAGGATGTGGAGAAAAGGGTACACTTGTACATTGCTGGTGGGACTGCAAATTGGTGCGGCCAATTTGGAAAGCAGTTTGGAGATTCCTGGGAAAGCTGGGAATGGAACCACCATTTGACCCTGCTATTGCGCTTCTTGGACTATTCTCTGAAGACCTTAAAAGAGCATGCTACAGGGATACTGCCACATCGATGTTCATAGCAGCACAATTCACAATAGCAAGACTGTGGATCCAACCCAGATGCCCTTCAATAGATGAATGATAAAAAAAATGTGGCATCTATACACAATAGAGTACTATGCAGCAATGAAAAATGACAAAATCATAGAATTTGCAGGGAAATGGATGGCACTAGAGCAGATTATGCTTAGTGAAGCTAGCCAATCCCTAAAAAATAAATACCAAATGTCTTGTTTGATATAATGAGAGCAACTATGAACAGAGTAGGGAGGAAGAGCAGGAAGAAAAGATTAACTTTAAACAGAGACATGAGATGGGAGGGAAAGAGAGAGAAATGGGAAATTGCATGGAAATGAAGGGAGACCCTCATTGTTATACAAAATTACATATAAGAGGTTTTGAGGGGAATGGGAAAATTAACAAGGAGAGAAATGAATTACAGTAGATAGGGTAGAGAGAGAAGATGTGAGGGAAGGGGAGGGGGGATAGTAGGGGATAGGAAAGGTAGCAGAATACAACAGTCACTAATATGGCAGTATGTAAAAATGTGGATGTGTAACCGACGTGATTCTGCAATCTGCATTTGGGGTAAAATTGGGAGTTCATAACCCACTTCAATCTAATGTATGAAATATGATATGTCAAGAGCTTTGTAATGTTGTGAACAACCAATAAAAAAAAAAATCAAGATCTTTTGTTTACCAAGAGATGTCATAATGAAAGTAAAAGAAAAACCACAAATAGCAGAAATTAGTAACATGGGTGACTAATAGAGGATTAATATCCAGGAAACAGAAAGAAGGCATAAGAATCAGTAGGAAAAAAACAGCCCCCAAAGCACAAAGGACTTGGAAAGGAAACAAGAAATGGCCCATAAGCATAAGAGAAGAAAACGTAAATCAGCTGCCTACAGTGGACAACACACTCAGCCAAAAGTTGGTGTCATTTCACACCCACTTATTTGGCAAAAATTGGAGTCTAACAATATCAAGTGTTATGACGATGTTGATGGTAGTGAGTGTGTAAGTTGGTACAACTTACACACAACAACCACATTGGGAAAGCCATTCTGTGATTTGTACTAAGGCTGAACACATGCACACACTAGCACTTTTAATCTCAGTACATACATTCACAGACACACACACACAAACTTGCATATGTACCCAGAGATGCACATAATAAGTATTTTCAGAATGATCTGGATCACAATAACAAGAAGCTGAAAACAACTCAAATGTTCATCAACAGCGATGTAGGTAAATGTTAGTATGATCTCACGATGGAAGCCAAACGATTGTAAAACTCAACAAAAAATAGCCAAGTGCATCCATGTGGATAAAACTTGAAAATGTAATGTTGGGTGAAAACAGCAAATTATGGAAGAATCCATTGGATAGGGTTTCACTTATCTAAAATGTAAAACCATGCACTGTTCATTAATGCATTGAACAGGGATTTCTTTCTGTTTCCTACGTAATAAATCTAAAACTAACACCAAAAACACAAACTTCTGTAAGGTGGGGGTGATCGGATGGCCAAGGGAATATTGCACACACAGGGTTGGGAAGTAAAAAAAAGAAATCACAGTGATTCTGTTTCTTCAGTGGCTACGTGGGTGTTTATTTTATTGCCATTATTTACATACATATATATTTCAAAATAAAAATTATTTTGATAAAGCAAAGGGAATGTCATAGGCAAAAAAAAAGAGTATTAATATCTAAAAATGTAGTTTTAAATAATTAGGTAACTGAATACTAAGAGATTAAAAAAAAAAGTTCCCAAGCCTCATAATTTGTAAGCATTTTGCAAATCTTGGAAGAAATACTTTGGTTTGGATCATATTAAAAAAAAACAACATAATGAAGACTATTAATATACTATCCAATTTCAGGTCTGATAGAAAAAATTATATACCATTATAATGAAGCAATTAGACTCCCAGTGCACCATACATGAAATATGAAATGTTTTACTAACTAGCATAAAAGGTCAAAGGGTGTAGGTGAAAATAACTGGACATCCATTGTCAAGGCAGAACTCTTATGAGGATCTGAACATAAAATCAGTAAATCTTTTTTTTTTTAAAGAGAGAGTGAGAGAGGAGAGAGAGAGAGAGAGAGAGAGAGAATTTTTAATATTTATTTTTTAGTTCTCAGCGGACAAAACATCTTTGTTGGTATGTGGTGCTGAGGATCGAACCCGGGCCGCACGCATGCCAGGCGAGCACGCTACCGCTTGAGCCACATCCCCAGCCCAAAAATCAGTAAATCTTTAGAGCTTCTTGGCATAACTGACTACTGAAATTAAGTCTGGTTCTCTTTGCTTTTAAATACAATAAACTAATCTACAAGCCAGGGGCTGGAGATATAGCTTAGCTGGTAGAGTGCTTGCTTTGCATGCACAAGGCCCTGGGTTCAATCCCCAGAACCATATTAAAAAGAAAGAAAAAAAAGAAATAAGAGGTATCAAAAATATCTACAAGCCAAGCACAGTGGTGTATACCTCAAGCCCTAGCTATTTGGGAAGCTGAGGCCAAAGGATCATTTGAGATAAGGCGTTGAAGACCAGCCTGGGCAACATAGTGAGAACCTATCTCAAAAAAAAAAAAAAAAAAAACCAAACTACATATACTTTCTGATAACTCATGTGATAATAATGTATAATAATGCTAGGTAAGAAACTATCATCTGTGCCAAAACATCAACAAATATGCTATGACAGCCAAGATTTTAAAACTTCTCTGAGAGGCTGGGAATGTAGCTCAGTGATAAGAGTCTTTGCCTAGCATGTCTGATGCCCTGAGTTCAATTTGTAGCATGCAAAAAAAAAAAAAAAAATTGGTGCTTGAAAGAACAAAGTAGTACCAAAGATAGGCAAATAATACATGGATTTCAATGCTCATTCTTCCTTAGGTAAGTTACTTAACCCCTCTGTAACTTATAATACAGGGATAATAACAGCACCAAAAGAATTTTAAGAATTGAGTGAAGGTACACAAAGCACTCAAGTAGTAACCATCACATATTAAATACTTGGTAAACATTAACTATTATTACCTTTACCATTATCACTACTATTACGGAACACTAAGCCTCATATAATTGTCTGATATATTATGTAGGCTGAAGGAAAGAATTAGCCCTGTCACACTGAATACCCCATGAGATAAAGACACTACTATTAAAAAATACTGAAAAATTGGGGCCGGGGCTGTGGCTCAGTGGTAGAGCACTTGCCTAGCATATATGAGGCACTGGGTTCGATCCCTGGCACCACATAAAAATAAAAACAAATAAAATAAAGGTATTTTGTCCATCAACAACTAAAAAAATCTTTTTTAAAAAATATATACTGAAAAATCAGAAAGATGTGCCAAAGAACTGCTCCTCTAGGTCCTAACTAAAGATATCCAAGCCTACCTCAATTCTGTCTGAGTTAGCTCTTTTTATCAAATTTCAGTCATTTTGCATTTATCTGAAATGATTATCCTAACACCATAAAAGATCTTTGTGGTACATCCAGAGAACCCCATCCACACAAGTAATATAAGTAACCAAATTAAAATAAAGTGACCAAATTAAAACACTCTTTTAAATTAGGATGCAGGGGTAGAAGCCAACATACCTCTTCAACACCAGAAAGTTTTGCTTTAAGTTCTCTAATACTGGAGTCTCCTTTATATTTCCTTTCAGTTAGGTCTTTATTAAGTGCCTCTAACTCTGACAATCTGTTCTGTAGCTGGTGGATATTTCGTTGATGGAGGATTTCTAAATCTTTTTTCTGTTGTTCATGCTGCTGTTGATATTGAACCTGTACCTATTATTGAATAAAAATAAATGAAAAAAAATCACAAATATATGTAAAGATTTGAAGAAAAATAACCCCAATTTCTTCTTTAAAGTTATTAGGTTTCCTGTTTTTAAAAAGGTCTATTTTCAATTATGGTTTTCAAGAAGGAGAAAGTATACCAATAAAAGCAAATCTACCATTGTGATCTTGTTCAGAATTTCTACTTCTCTTAAACTCACATGTTTGGAAGTAATGATCATTAAGTTAAGGGAAGAATGATATATGATTAAGTAAAAAAAGAAAAAAATGTATATCTAGTATGAACATATTTGCACTAAAGAAAAACTAGTACATAAGAACACTGTTCTTGCTTAAAGCACCACAGTATTGTTTCAGTTCTTAACAATCAGTATATATATATATATATATATGTTTTATAATGGAAAAATATCTGTAACTGTAAAAATGGCCAGGTTTAATCACTGGTCCAATCTCATAGTCAGCAGTTACATTTTATCAACTATAAAATGTGAACATAGTTGTAATGATGCAATCTCTGATGCCTGTTCCAATCATACCACACTATCTATTAATGAACACTATCAAATTCAAAAATCTTTTTAAAAAGAAAGCATATTTTTTTGATTTTGAAAGATATATACATTCTTAAAGGCACATTGGGTATTACAGATAACATATAATCCTATACAAGGAGTCATTCTTAAATATTTAGGAATATTCCTGTCTTGTCATTTATATATTCATATTAACATCCCACATTTATGCACAATATACATATTCAAATTTATGAAACAAAATCAAGATATGTACACAATTTAACCATATTTTTTATTCCTGTACAATTTACATGTTCTCCCTTTGTAAATATTTCATGCCATAGCTACTGATAATTCACCTAACCCCTGCTCCAATATAGACATTTTAGTTTCCAGTTTTTCACAATTACAAGTAAAACTGTATTAATCACAGATCTGAAATCCAAAATCAAAATTAGTTTCTCATAATCAAATTACAGATTGGAGAATATAAACAAACAAAAAAAAACTAATAAAGTTACAAGACTGGCCAGGTGTGGAGGCTCACAAATGTAATCCCAGAGATGCAGGAGGTTAGCAAGTTCAAGGGTAGCCTCAGCAATTTGGCAAGGTCCTAAGCAACTTAGTAACACCTGTCTCAAAAAAATAAAAGGGGCTGAAGATGGAGCTCACTGGTAAAGCACCCATGGGTTCAATCTCCAGTACCAAAATAAAAATAAAAATAAAAAATAACATTCCAGAAAACTTGTTCCCATTCAAATTCTTATCAGTAGTGCAGGAGAACTCCTCTTTCATAAAATATTCTGAGACTCTTACAATTACTACTTTAGGGAGTCCCTCATTTTTGGAGAGAGAGGGCAAATGACATAAAAACTAGAAAGGAGCTCATATAAAAATGAAAATACCATCATGTAAAATACTGAACAAGTAATCATGAAAAAAAAACTAGAATAAGCCTATGAAGACATTAAAGACAATCAATAGAGGACAAGTGCAGTACAAATAATGAGTTTATTGTGGTCCTTTTCTAAGGAAAGAAAAAGAATGAGTGATAGGATTACAAAGTATATATTTGTTTACTTCTGAATCATTTGAACTTTTTAGAAAAAAAAAAATAAGAAAAATCATTTCCATTCTGGAAGACTAATCTTTGGCAGGATAGCTTCAGGAAAATAATAAAACCCAATGAAAAAGGGATAATTTGTACAGGTAGAAGCATATATGTCAAAAGAATATCTTATGGGGGTTGAGTAGGGAACAATGGAGGAACTTTGGATTGGACAGAGGGGAGGGAGAGAGGGAAAGGGGGTGGGAAAGATGGTGGAATGAAATGGACATTATTACCCTATATACATGTATGATTACACAACCAGTGTGATTCTGCACCATGCACAGCCAGAGGAATGAGAAGTTGTGCTCCATTTGTGTACAATGTGTCAAAATGTATTCTGTGGGGAGCCATCCTGACACATGACTGGGCAACTCCCGGTCTGGGTCTGAGGCTTCTGGCTGTGTCGGAACTTTCCCGGACCTCTCCTGATGAGAGAACCCGTCCGTGTGGGGGTGTGACTGACCACTGACCCCAGGGGCCCAATCACTGACCCTGACCTTGGAATGCGGCCCCCCCCTCAACCTTCATTGGATGGAATTCTCCCCTGAATTTCTTGTTCCCCAATAAAAGGCTACTCCCTGGCATGTTCACTCTCTCTCTCTCCTGCTAGCCCTGAGTAATCCTTGCTGCCCTGCCAGGCGGTTAGAGGTGGAAACCAGAGAGGGGAGCCGTCTCGGACCTGGCAATAAAAATAAGGTAACTGAGTCTGTGTGTTTTATTTTGATCTCACTAGATAACTTTTATGCCAAGAACCTCATTAATGAAACCATTGCGCTGGCCGCATGGTGGAGTATTCTGTCATGTATAACTAATTAGAACAAATTAAAAGACTACCCTATATAGTCTTAGGGCACACAGTAGTTTTAGGAGAACATCAGATGCAGAAAATTATTTGGGGGATGGATTTATAAGAATCGAAAAACAAACATTAATAGAAAATTCTATGAAAAAGAAAAGTAAATAAGTAGGATCAAGAAAATAATACAGGGGCTGGGGATGTGGCTCAAGCGGTAGCGCGCCCATCTGGCATGCGTGCGGCCTGGGTTCGATCCTCAGCACCACATACAAAGATGTTGTGTCTGCCGAAAACTGGGAAATAAAATGTTAAAAATTCAAAAAAAAAAAAAAAAGGAAATAACACAGGACTGGGGCTATGGCTCAGTGGGTTCAACCCTTAGCACCACGTAAAAATAAATAAACAAAATAAAAATATTGTGTCCATGTATACCTAAAAAAAATTTTTTTAAATAATAATAATACATAAAAGAAGGATGATTCTACTTGTTGCTAGGACTTTCCTCACAGAAAATCTACTATTAATATAAAGAAATCATTGTAAAAACAATTAAGACAACTCATATATTGCTTTCTTTTAAATATTTTTTTAGTTGTAGATGGACACAATACCTTTATTTATTTATTTTTATGTGGTGCTGAGGATCAAACCCAGTGCCTCACGCATGCCAAACGAATGCGCTATCACTGAGCCACAAACCCAACCCAGTATATATTGTTTTTTAAAAGCATGAGAAATAAGTATGAACAGGCAAAACTAACCAATAATGACAGAAGTCAGACAAGTGATGACCTTCTACAAGAGTATTATATAAGTCAGGAAAGCACACGGGGAACCTAGATGGGTAGTACAATTTTCCAAATCTTAATTTTGGTGAAAGTTACACATAAAAAAAAATCATCTGTACCCTCAAGTGCAAACATCTGGTAAAGTGAATAAAAAATTTTAGTATTAAAAAAGCTATAAAACAGGGGCTGGGGATGTGGCTCAAGCGGTAGTGCGCTCGCCTGGCATGCGTGCGGCCCGGGTTCGGTCCTCAGCACCACATACAAACAAAGATGTTGTGTCCGCCGAAAAAGTAAAAAATAAATATTAAAAAAAATTCTCTCTCTCTCTTCTCTCTCTCTCTCTCTTTAAAAAATAAAATAAATAAAAAAGCTATAAAACGGAAGAAAGAAGTCATACTACAAAGCAATAGAAAAATGATAATTACACAACAAAAGGGAACAAAAGATATTAAAAGGTAATCCTCAAAACAAAAATCATCAAAAGTCATGTTAAAGGTTGCTTATATTCCCTCTAAATCTAAGAAATGTAAATCAAAACAAAGTACTACCGTGATACCTATCAGGTTTCAAATAAGAAGGTTAATAATAATAATAATAATAATAATAATAATAATAATGAAATAATTATCTTAGGGATTATATTTAGTATGACTTTTTTGAGTAGCAAATTTACAGTATCCCTCAATATTTTATATAGCTATATTGCAATCTCAACAAAGAATGTCCAATGCACTATTGTTCGTAACAGCCAAAATATCAAAGCAGTTATATATCCCCCAGTAAGTAAATAACATTATATTCGATGAATACTATGCGGCCACTAAAAAGTAATATCTGAACTGATAGAATTATCTTATGCAAAGTGAAAAAGGCTATAATCTTTTATCTAATAAGACTTTAATAGTACAGAACAAAATTAAACTCACCATGTGTGCACATATATCTATAATTATAATTTGCATTAGTATAAATAAACAAATATTTATAAGTCACATTATTTACACATGCAGAGAAAAGTTCAGAAAAATCATATCAAAATGTTTATAAATTATCTTTTAGTTTAAGTTTGAAAGATAAACTTTCAATTTTTATATACTTCATAATGCTTGAACAACTTAAAGCAAGCATTTATTACTTTTATAATTAACAAAATCAACAGCAATAAAAATTTATTTTTCCAGTTACTTCTAATATTCTTACCTGTAAAGCCTTTTCCTTCTCATTCGTCAGTTCCTGAGAATGCTTATTTGTCAATGATGCTGTGTGTGATTCCCATTCATTCCGTAACTTTTCTAATTCTTGTATTTTTTCTGATAATGTCTATATTAGAATTTGGTACAAAATATTAAGATAATCTCCCGAATATTTTACACTTCTGAATAACACACAGCAATACTTAAAAGGGTATTAAAGAAAGTGAAATTTCAACTTGTCAAGACATACTCAAACCTTTTTTATATTTTTATATTTGATGTTTTATATTTGAGGGAATCAAGATTAGAATAAAAGGAATTTTAGAGCTCAAGTGGTCCAAAATTAAGCTTAATTATCTTTAATTAAACTTTTAATTATATCTAGCACTTAGCCTGGAATGGTGGCACACTCCTGTAAACTCAGCTACTGGGAAAACTTGAAAGAGAAAGACTCAAAGTTCAAGGCCAGACTGGGCAACTTAGCAAACCCTGTCTTAAAATAAAAAGGGCTGGAAATGTAGCTCAGTGGTAGAGTGCCCTTGGGTTTAATCTCCAGAAGCATTCTGGTATTAAGAAGTAAAGCAACCTAGGTGGAACACTCAAGTCATAAAGAGGAGTTAATTTCTTATACATGCAATGCAGTAACATGATCCCCAGTATTTTCTGCCTGAAGCCATGCAGCTTATCAGGTAATTTGGGGAAAATGTGTCAATTTAAAGGACCAATGGCAAAAATGCAGTAGCTACAACTGAAATGAGATGAAGCCCAGCAGAGGAATTAATTCTAACCATAAGGGAAGAAGGT
Source organism: Spermophilus citellus (assembly GCF_964194105.1). NCBI lineage: Eukaryota > Metazoa > Chordata > Mammalia > Rodentia > Sciuridae > Spermophilus > Spermophilus citellus. The sequence goes on along the minus strand of NC_138191.1, from coordinate 50,151,051 downwards.
TTAGAACATAGGAACTGAAAAGCCATTTTAAGTCAAAGAAATGAGGTGAATAAAAGGAGAGAAAAGAACTAATATATGATAGAAACTAAATATCTTATTTCATGAAGAATTACAGAAAGCATGTCATATTGGAGATGATAGAAGTTTTTAGTGGAATTAAGTAAAGGAGAAAGCATGACATTAGGAAATTAGTAGGTGAAAGGTAGCAAAAAGCAGGGGAAATTCAATGGTAAAATACTTTGAAAGAAAATATAAAGCATGGACTTAATTCAAGAAGCAATTAAGAATCAATATCTGACTGACTTACAAAGACAAAGACATTTTGACTTTCAAAATGAAATATGAATTACCTTTTGTGTCAAGTTCAGTTGTCTAGTAACATCATCTAGTGATTGTGTCAATGATAATATTTCTTCCTATTTATAAAAATAAAATAGTACAGTTTATAATTTAATTCAATCATTTGTAGCCTTGCTACTCAAAGTATAGTAAAATAAGTACTGGCATCATCCTAAGAGCTTGTTAGATACACAAAATCTCAGATTTTCTAAATCAGAATCTGCATTTTAACAAGATCCCCAGATGATCTATGCACCATTTACAGTGGAAATGCACTGATGTATAACATTTAATGTAAAAAAATTTCTAAAAACTCTCAAGTGGCAACACTATGATTTTTCTTGTGCTATATATCTTATTACATTTTTTAATATTCAAGACACTTTCATATATATAATCTCATTTAAGAAGAGCTAGATAGAGTAGATATTCTCATAGATATATACCACTGATGGAATCATGACACAAGTGTTTTAGGTAGCCTGCCTAAGGTTATAGAACACTAGTAAAAATCTTGAGACCTAAGTTTCTCAATTTCTGGTCTAGTTCTATACTTGCTGTACCTCAACTAAATGAAAAACAACAAACTAAGTTCATTACATGCAACAAACCTTTATTCAGAAAACAAAAAATAAGGGCAATGCAGCTCTTTAGTGATTTATCAAAATACTTTGAAAACTAGTTTAAAAGAAAAACTTACCTTACTACATTTCAAACAACCTGCTAGGAATTTCTTTATTTCCACATCATTTCCAGGTAAGAGTTTTAGTGAGAGATGTGTAAGATGCTTAAAAGGATTTGTCTCTATCACATTTAAAAATGCAGGTGAATTATCCAAAATAGCTGCTGGAGAAACTAACTGTAGCAAAAACCTTTAAAAAGAAAATGTCCCATTATAACAAACTAATGAAATAATGAAGCTCCTCTTCTTAGAAAGACCAGAAAAGAGAGCACATTGAAATCATAGGGGCTAATGTAAAAGGACTCCTACTGGTAAAAGATAAGTTGGGGTGTTGGGGTGAGAAAGGTTGACAAAACACAGTAAATATATAAAAGTCCTTGAGTTCATAGTGAGAAGGCAGAAAGCAAAACCTAAAACCAAAAATTCATTGAATGCCACAGGAGTAAACAGTTTACGAGCTCTTAACTATGAAAGCTAACAATTTAAAAGTATGAATCAAGCATTTATGTTTTCCTATATGAACTTGCAAAGTCATCAAATAGCCCTGCTTGATAAGGCAAAGTTGATAGAAGAATTATACCAACATAGAAAGAATGATAGATTTAGAAAAGCATCATTTTGTTGTTCCTATAGAAATAAATGACTGAAAAATCATCAATTGATGAAACCAATATAAGGTTGATGGCAAATGGCTTAGGCATTAGCACCCCAGATATGAACATGTACATACAAAATCTTATATTTCTTGTTTTCCAAGATCAGTAAAAAAGCAAATACTTGATGCTATATTTTAGATAACTTCAGTGGTTTTGTCAAAACATGAGAATTAATAGTTAAATATTTCTGATTTTAATCAAGACTCCTTTAAGTTTGAAATTTAGTGGATCTCTAATCCAGTTTTAAAACAAATAGGGTTACTTAGAATTCATGGAAATATTTTGCCATCAGCTCGTCTTTCAAAGGCATCTATCTTGTTTAATAATGTAGTATTCTCATGCAACTTACCTTGGAATTTCTTTAACATGTTCTTGAGTACACTGTTGAAGGAGATCTATAAATTTTTGTGGGAAAGCTAAGAAGTCTACCAGAAGACCTTGCTGGAATTTTAAACTATATAAGAAACAGGAAAAGAATTTTTAAAAAAATTTAATTACTATCTTTTATATAATTAATACCCTAAAAGATTTTTTCTTTACTAAATACCTATTATAATCAAGAACTAAGCTAGGGAATTTTATATTTTATAGAATTTACTTAATGAGAGAAAAAAGTAAAGAAATTTAGTCAAAGCTAGAAATTTCTGAGCTGTTATATGTAGACTTCTGATATTCTATGAATATTTATTTTCAAAGACATCCTTAATCAAGTGTGGGAGGCCGACATAGCATGTAACCAGCGTTTGCTTCCCCTCCTGGTCAGCTGAGACACTGTAGGTCACCCTGTGATCTGGTTGCTTTTAAGTAACTGAAGACGGTAGCCAGATCTTAAAGGTAAAGAAAACATAAATGTGTCTCCCTGGATAGGCGTGTCTTCCTACAGCCCCATGGGTTGAGCTATGCTCACTTGTTCCTTTGTGATATTACCCCTTGCCCTGTTTGGGATAGAATGTTCCTTGGAAACGCCCTTTGTGTGTCCCCTGCCTTTGGGTGTGGCCTTCCTAGATGTCAGTCAATCTGCTGACAGCAGACATCATGAAGCTAGACTCAGCCCCTTAAAACCTGACCCTTTGCCTTATTTGAATGGCTTCTCCTCAATAAAAGGGGTTAGCACTTGCTTTCTCTCTCTCCTTCTGCAGACCCTTAAGGTCAGAGAAGCCGTCACAGCATCCCCAAAGAAAAAGGTTATTTCTGTCTCTTGTGTGGTTATTTCATGCAGCCCAGTTCCCCTGGAGTGACCCCTGAGTGTTTTAGTGACGTGCAACACAGCAATCAAGTGTACAACAAACAATCCAGTATTCCCAGAATAACTAAAAGTTCTAAATAGGTATGTTTCAAAGAGAATAGTACAAATACATTCATATAACTGAGAAACTTATTCCTAGTTTTAAGAACAGAAAAAAAATTACCTTTGAAAATCTTCCTCAGATATAATAAGATTATACAGAAAAAATGGATCTGTATCATCAGTCAGACGAATAACCAAATCCTAAAAAGAAGATTTAAAAAAAAAAAAATGTTTTCAGAAGATTTTCCCTCTTGAAAGGAAAATTATCCAGTAAGATCAACATATTATCATGATTACTTCAGTTAACTTTGTTTTCTGGTGCTGTTTATTTTTTATTGTTCTTTAGAGACTTAGAATCTTAAACAGGAGTAGATATTCTGCTACTTGAAAGCCTTAGAGAGGTCTGTAAAAGTAAATTAAATACTAGGAATTGAAAGTTTAGGAATATAATCCTATCAGAGGCATAGGGAAATTTAGATGAGTCTTTACTGCACTATGGCATAATGGCAAAAATATTCTTTACCACTGAACGTACTGCATTCAATTATATTTTGCTTTCCTTAAATTAACTAACCTGGTATTTCATAAGCAATAAGTGTATCAACAGAAGAGAGGAATAATCATCCATCCAAGAGAAGGAAGGAGCTTCTGGGGCTCAGGTAAAAGATAAGTATCAGGTGACGTACTGCCAGGTATTCTTATTAAGGGTCTATTCTCTCCTACTCCAGCTGGCTAACCCATCTGTCTTCATTTTTCTAACAAAGTGTGTTCCTTTCATAAAGGCTACTTCCCAGGTTATCAAATTTACAGTGTGGCAGAGCATTATAGCAGCCAATGCTGACAGAAACAGACATCAAAATTATGTATGCAAGGAAAATATGGTGTAACTACAAGATCAGCAGGGACTAATAAAGCACTAAGCATTCATGTTATGAATAAGTTTGAAGTAAAATCTATTCATGACTACCAAGGAACTGCTAGGGCCCTAGAAAAATCTAAGCCATTAATAAGTAGAGCTAGGAAAATGAAGAGGTTCAGCAGGTACAAGGAATAATACCAAAAATGCAATCAATAATCTCCGCCCTGGAAAATTAATCATTCAGGTATTTGCTCTGCCTTATAATGCCCCATTGTTAAGCAGCTTCTACTGAAGTACTTCTTGAAATTCACTCCAAGATATTATTAAACAAAACAAAAACAAAAGCTACTACTTAGATCCTAAATATGTTCAGGGAAAGCTATAACAGAGAAAGCAAATGCTGTATTTCTTAGCCCTCTGGTCTATTTCCTTAACCCTCTGGTCTATTTCCTTAGCTCTGTTGATGACTCTTACTTTTGAAGATCAGATGGAACCAATGTTCCAAGTGCCTGTCTTCAAAAAGTAAAGATTCAAGAACACCTCTTTAGTACTTCAATTTATTCTGTTCGCACATTTATAGCATGAAATGCCAATTTTTTAAAGCAGCAGAACATATCCTTGCAACTTTTAAATGTTCTGGGCAAACCTAAGAATTACCACAACCCCTAATTCTTCATGTATGATTTAAAAATATATAATTATATTCTAGTTGTCTCAGTAGATTTCACCATCTTAGACTGAAAGTTACAAAATGGCCCAAAATTAAAAAGCAAGATCTAAAACTGAAGACCTCACATTCTTGAAAAAACAAAATAATTATCTACAATATTCAGAAATTATCACATTTTGAAAAGCAATACTAACCTTTCTATGAACTGGATTAGAAACTGATTGCAGTTCAATGCTTACTCTAACATTTATTCTCCTATATGAAAAGACAATGCCAACAGTTAGAAACATTCAGATGAAACAAGTTATCACCATCATTTGTATTAACTACTTTTGAGTCTTAAAAGCCACAAGACTCTTCACAAGACTTTTTACTTATTTTGCTGTGCTGAGGATTAAACCCACTACCTTGAGCATGCCAAGCAAGAACTCTACATCCACATCCCCAGCCCAATGGACAGACTTTCAGAAAGCACACTGGATTTGAAGTTTGTTATTGTTGTTCTTCTACTAAGTAACCTAGTAGCTTTTAAAGCTAAATTTTTCTCACCTGTAACATGGGGGATAGGATAAATGGGATAACAAATATGCCTGGTACCACTCTGGTATATAAACATACTGCCCTGATTCCAAAATACCATCTATTGAAAGACAAACCATCAATTTAGTAAAAACTTTTTTCATTAAAAAAAATAATAGGGGCTGGGGATGTGGCTCAAGCGGTAGCGCGCTTGCCTGGCATGCGTGCGGCCCGGGTTCGATCCTCAGCACCACATACAAACAAAGATGTTGTGTCTGCCGAGAACTAAAAAATAAATATTAAAAAAAAGAAAAAAAATAGGATTTCAAGTGATCGAATTGACTTATCACAGATTACATTTTAAAAACTTAAAATGTAGCTGGACCGGGTGGTACACACCTACAATCTCAGAGAGACTCTGAAGGCTGAGGCAGGAGGATCACAAGTTAAAGGACAAGGCCATCCTCAGCAACTTTGTGACCCTGTCTCTCAAAAAAATAAAGAAAGAACTGGGGACATGGCTCAGTGGCAAAGAACCCCCTGGATTAAATCCCCAGTACTAAAAATAAAAAACTTGAAATATGAATATTAGAATGAAGAATATAACATTCTCCCTACTCTTCACACATACATGTTTTTTAGATATACAAACTAAGACTTTTCCACATTCTACTACTTATCTACTACAGAAAAAAAAAGTATAAATATTGCAATCAAGTATTAATGGGAAAACTTGGAAACGATTCTCTAAGATTCAACTGCTTAGGTATTTTATCCTCTAATTGGTAACTGTATAGTCCTTTAAAATGTGTCATTTTTGTTAAGTTTTTTACTGAACATATGAGTAAATGCTAAATATTAGTTTATATGAGGAAGTTAAATGTTACCACTTAACTGTTATCTGAAAAGTAATAGCAGCACTGATCTACACCACAAAGACAGAAAGAATTACTTTTAAAATGAGAATATGGTATTTCTATTTTTCTAGTATTGTAGAGCAATGTATGTGAAACACATCAGAATACCACTTCAATTTCACTTAAATTAAGCTTTCTTGGGAGGAAAAAAACTTCAACTTCCTAGTTTGTAAGACAAGCAAGTTCAATTAGATGGTTTGTGAGGATTTTTTTAGTTCTACAATGTCATTATGTCATGTTTGGTTTTCATCTTTCTAAGTTTATTCAAGAACATACTCCCATAGTGATATGAACTGTGACAACTTTTTATGCTTTACAGCTTCACAGTTTTAGAATCAATGTCAGACTTCATAATTTGTAGGGAAAAAAAATTCAAGAAACATCTATTTAATAAAATGTCCTTTATATGATAATTTACCAATCATATAATTATATTCTTGCATATATTCAAAATGCCTATATGTATTAGATGTTGGAAGGAAAATGGAGGCAAGATCCATAAATTAAACATTCTCCATGTTTACTTTGATAACACCACAGAAATATCTTGTAGAGAAAACACCAGGGTGCATGCCTGTAATCCCAGCAACTCGAGTGGCTAAGGCAGGAGGATAGCAAGTTAGGGTCTCACTCAGCAACTCAGTGAGACTCTAAGCAGTAGACCCTGTCTCAAAATAAAAGATAAAAAAAAAAAAAAAAAAAGAGGTGTGGCTGTGGTTCAGTAGTAAAGTGCCTCTAGGTTCAATCCCCAATACAAAAAAAAAAAAAAAAAAATTGTAGGAAAATCTGCGCTTTCAGAAATATCTATCTGAAATCACAAATCTTATTTTCTCTATATAATGGTTAATGACAAAAGACCTATATAAAACAAATCAATAAAATCTCAATAGAAGGTATTTCTCATCTCAGTATGTGTCCCACTCTGAATACTATGAATCTACATAACATCCTCCAGGTAGTAGATTTGAACAGGTGTTCTCTTATTTAAAAAAGCATCTTAAACTTCAGACACTAGATGAACTGGATTCTAGCCCACTGCTGTCACCCAGTAGCTGTGATCTTAACCTCTCAATTCAAACAAATGAAAGCTACTCTAGCCAGCTACTATGCCTGGTGCTAGGGATACAAACAGAAACAAACATGGTCCATGTTTTCAAATTGAGGTCAGATCAAATCACTTTTCCATAGATTTGCTTCTGATTATATTTTATGAATTCTTGAGAAGGGAAAGGTTACCAATACTAACTGAGTACCTGGTGGACAATTTACATATCTTATTTAACAACAATAATCTTATCTACTTTAACAAATAGTTTAAATCATTCTAAAAAAATTTTTATGGAAGAACACAAACCACATTGCAAAAACTAAATTAGAACTCAGATGTCTCACGTACACCATGCTAATAAATGAATAATTACTTTCAACTTGGGCAACTTTAAAAGATCCTTATAATGAAAGAATTTAACATACACCTTGGAGATTATGAAAGAAAAAGCATTGAGGCAGAGAAAATAGCAGGAATAAAGTACGGTATAGAGAGAACATGAGATACATTCAGAAAATAACAATAATTCTTTCATAACTAACATACCAGAGTGGATTTTTTTTTTTTTTTGAGGAAAGAAAACTGGAAAAGCGGATTGGTAACAAATCATAGACTTCAAAACTTGACATCATTTTCCTCCAGAGTTCCCTGATCATTAATTACCTCTATTCTTAACTGAATTTCTTTCTTCTCTATGACTTTAATAATCACACTATATCAATAGCTAAAGTTTAATGAATGTTTATTATACTCTAGGCACTATTCTAAGCACCTTAAATGTATTAACTCATTTCATCCTCATAATAATCCCATGAGATAGGTACTATTATCATGAATTTTAAAATGCGACACAGAGAAGTTAAATAAATTGTATGAGATCAGGGTTGGGGGTATAGTACAATGGTGGAACACAGGCCTAGCATATGTAAGGTCCTAGGTTCACACCCTCAGTACACATACACACAAACGCGAAATATCATAAAAAAGCTTTAAAAAAATTGTACAAGATCAAATAGTGAATAAGTGGCAAAACTAGAATTTAAACCAAGGCAATCTGGCTCGAGAGCCCATACTTGTGCTGTGCTGCCTTTCTAAAGGAAATCTTTTGATTTCCCCAATTGAACTCTGAGTTCCTTGAGGGCACAACAATTATTGTTTTTTTGTTTGTTTAGTGAGTGAAGGAAAAGGGAGCATTTCTATCCTTCGCACCTAGGACAGTTTCTGGTACATAGTAGCCATTTGCATCTATTGGTTGAGTTGACTGGCCTTGAATAATTAAAGAAATCTAAGAGGTTGTTCTTCTATAGGTTAGGAATAGTAAATTATTCTGTAAAGTGCCAGAGAGTAAATATTTTAGGCTTTTCAGGTTAGAGGGTCTCTGTCTCAATTACACATTTCTTTCTTTCCTTCCCTGCAGTTCCTCCCTCTCCCCATCCCCTGCCCCACCAATGCTGTGAATAGAACCCAGAGCCCCACAAATGCTAGGCAACTGCTCTGCCACTGAGAAATATCTCCGATCATCCCCCTGCAAAAAAAAAAAAAGACACCATAGTACAATTACTCATTTCTACCCTTGTGCAAAAATCAGCCAGAGACAATTTGTAAGCAAATAAACATGGCTATGTTCAAATAAAGTTTTATTTGTCTCACTGACTATTTAGTTTGCTGAATTACGCTACAGATCCTAAGCTATATGAAAGATTACTAACAAGAAGAATGAAAAAGCTGAAATTATGTTTTAAGACGATAAACTGAGATAACAATGTACAGAAGGAAAAGAGCTAAGAGTTTCAATGTTGGAATCAGAAATGATGATCCCTTTTTCTTTGTATAATCATTGTAGAACAGTGTTGCCCTATTAGATCTGTGACAATGCAGGTCACAAATATGAGCAATGTATGTAATAATTTAAATTTTCTAGAAACCACATTTTTAAAAAGCTTTAAAAAGCAGGTAAACTAATTTTAAGAATGCATTTTATCTGGCCAAATATATCTCAAATATTGCCATTTTATCAAAATGAAAACTGAGAAAGTTTACATTCTTTTTTCCCCACACAACATGTTTTCAAAATCCAGTGTGCATTTCACACAGCACATCAGTTTGGATGTGGCTAGTGGATACCATACTAGCAGAACAAAAGAATAAAAAAAAACTAGGGGGGGGTGGTGGTGGTTGTTATATAGCTCAGTGGTAAAGCATGTGCTTAACATGAGCAAGAGCACCGGTTCCATCCTCAAAACCAAAAAAGAAGAGGACAAAGAATGACCAAGCCAAATAACAGATCTCCCATATGAACCTTTGGTTTTGGTACCATCTCCTGTCTGGCTTGCCAACTCATTTTAGATTCAATTCTTAATTACATACTACAGTTTAACATTACTGGCAACTCAATAAATCAATGTCATTTTATGCTACACTCTATGCCATTTAGTTTTTAACATACATTTTCCACTTGATCCTCATTAACAACTATGTGGGTAGTATGCTCTATCAATGTCACAGATGAGGAAGCAATGTTCACAGAAGCTAAGAGTCCGTGGGTGGAACGAAGAAAAAAAATTAGATCTCCTGACTTCTAGTCCAGCCTATTTAGGGTCTAGTGGCACCACTACCTTAGTCAACGTTGCAATTTTGCACTTAGTTGAGAGGCTGGCCTGTCTTTCCTCTACTGGGCTGTAAACTACACTAAGACCAATGTATGCCCAGTTCTCTGCCAGGTGTTTACAAGGAGGCAACATTTCTTGAGTGAATTCGCTGAGTTTCCGATTTCTCATTGTTTTTGATCAATTAAAAGTAATTTTATGAGTAATGTGAATAAGACCACTGAAATTATTTCTTTTTAGTTGAAGTTGAAAAATGTATTCCCAGAATGAAAAAAATGGCTGGAGGCCAAGGCCCAAGTTCTCATGCTGACCCAGCCACGAGCTCACCGTGAGCCCTGGTGTCAATTAATTTCTCTGGGCCAGAGCTCTTACCTGCCAAAAATGAACACTAGCCTATCATCTGCACGGTGCCATTCCGAAGTTAGGGTTTTTGACATACTCAAAGTGAGTCAGTTTCCCATTTCCCCATCCCTTTCCTTTCGTCCCCTCTGTAACAGCCAACTCGGGGAAAGACGAAACCAGGAGGTCCCCGCCGGGTTCTCTCTAAGAACCCACCGGCCGAAGCCGCCATTTTCCCCATTGGCCCGACCCCAACCGCCACCCGCCGACACTGGGTGACGCGGACCTAACCTTTCCTCGCAGTCTTTGCATTTCATCTGCAGCGGAACTAGTTGCTGGAACAGAACTTGGCTCATGTTGGACCCCTGCCCCGGCCGCTGTGCGGAAAAGCCAAACAGGCCGGCCCTCGGTAGTAGCCTGAAAGACGTGCGGGTCCTGACAGAGTTTTGAGTTTGGCGCTCGGTTCCCGCGGAGGAGGCGGGGAGAAACAGAGGGAAAACGAAGGAGGTTTGGACCTCACCAGACACCATCAGTCTCTTCCGGTTTTGCTACGGAAGGAACGAGGGCGGGGCGCTGTTTCCGAGGATTACCTGTGTGGCCCGACCCGAGGACGCCATGCTTGTTAAGGGAAAACCACCCAAAGGAAAGTGACAACTTTTGCTCTGGGCGCCGGATGCTGGCTACCGAAGCTCACCCAGAATTATGGCGGATTCGGCGCGGACACCGCATGCTACTGGCTTTCCAGCAGAGGGTAGATGCAGTTACTATGTGGAAAAGAAGAAGCGATTCTGTAGAATGGTGGTGGCCGCCGGGAAAAGGTTCTGTGGTGAACACGCTGGAGCCGCGGAGGTCTGGTATCGCCCTAACCTTCTGAGAGTCGACAATAAGTTTACCGGAGCGGTCGGTGCTGGAACCCGGCCCCTCCCCTCTTTGACAGGTTTCTGCTTCTGTCCCCTGGATTCTCCAGCTTTTACTTTAATAAACGAAGTTCTGACCTACTTGTGGAGCGATGATGAGCCCTAGTGATGAGCATTGTTTTCTTTTACTAAGTGAAACGCGAGCTGTGACACGTTCATCTTGATCCTACCTCGGGAATGCTAGACTTTAGTTTTGCCCCAAACTGCTGCTCCTTAACTCCGTCCACCCTCCGCCTTCCTGATGGGAAGTGGTAGTTTAGAAAAAGTAGCGATTGAAGTTCCTAGAGTTCACTGGTTGTGTTCTAATTGTTGTATCATGAACGATAACCACTTCTTGTAAATGCTCTAAAGAGAAACTTCTAAAATTTTTATTTAGGCTTACAATCTCTAGACAGCAACTTACAACTACTTGGCTGGAATGGGGAGGGAATGATTTAAAAATATATAAGAATTGACCTTTTAAAGCTGAAAGCAGAAAGTGTGCAATCTTGTTCGATAATACAATATTCATATAAATATACTATCAACCAATGTATATTTGCTTGTATGCATTATATAAGCATATATATGATATATAAGAATATGTAATATATAAGTAATATATAAAATAAGAATATATAGTATATACTGTATATGGCATATGTAAGTACATAATATAGAGTATATACTATATACTATATATGACATATAAAGTATAAGTATATAATATATATAATAGGAAAATAAAAATAAGAACAAGAGGAGCTGAATCCTGATAGAAAAAGAACATATTCAATAGGATTAGAAAGAATAAACCAAATGGACTAGCATCTGGCTTCATGCCTTCTAAAAGTCCAGTATTATTTGCATTTTATTTTTTTAAATATTTTTTTAAAGATGGATACAATATCTTTATTTGTTTTATTTATTTATTTTTATGTGGTGCTGAGGATCAACCCAGTACCTCACAAGTACCAGGCAAGCACTCTACTACTGAGCTATAACCCCAGCCCCTGCCATTGTTTTATTTTTGACATTTTATCCTTCTAGTCAGAAATACAGTGCAGATGAGCCCCTTTGTGTAAAACTACATTTCATAGCCACAGCCTACTTCCTGTTTTGGGTTGGTAACATTTACCTAAAGGGAAGCATACTGAAACAAGAACTTTCTTGTCTTTGAATATGGGAAATGTGACTTGTGGAAACTACTTGTGAAGTCCTCCTGTAATTTTATTGGCTGATTTTAGGGGGCCGGCAAACACCCTTGATTGAAGAATGAAATTTATCAGAGCACAAAGATTTTGTTCCCACTCTGTATCCAGACATCTGTAAAGTAATGAAGATGGTAATAGTATTAGAATGTGGCTAAATCTACAAGGTGATTGCTATTCTTAGAAAGGAACTACATGTAGTTATTAGTTCCTTGGAGAAAGACTGCAAAATACCAGGGGAAACACTTTCCAAACACTGGGTTTTGAATTGTTAACCATTCTCCTAAATCTGTAGTTCATGATGTAATTGGAATATTATGTTTTCCTCTTCATCTTTTTTTAAAAGTGACACTGATGACATTACTTAAACCCATTTTTAGCCAGTGATTCTCAACTGGGGATGATTTTGTTCCCCAGAAGACACTTGGCAATGACAGAAAACATTTTGGTTGTCACAACTGGGAAATATAACTGGCATCTAATGGGTAGAGTCCAGAGATACTGCTAAACCTACAAATCACTAGAAAGCCCCCTTCCAAAAAACAAATTATCCAAGCCAAAATGTCAATAGTGCTGAGGTTTGAGAAACCCCATTTCTAAATCCAAACAACAAGTTTTAAAAGGTGCTTTTATTCTTCACTCTATGATTGGACTTTGGAAGTTAGAATAGAGGCTTTTCCTACATGGAAGTTAAGTTTTGTTGTTTCTTTTGTTTTTTTGACAGGGATCTTAATTACCCAGGCCGGTCTCAAACTGGTCTCAATGATTTTCCCACCTTACCCTTCCAAGTTGTGGGGACTGTAGACAAGCCCATGGCGGAAATTAAGTTTTAAGTTAACAAATAAGGAATAAAAGTATTTTCAAAAATTTTTCCCATAAAATTCAGTGTGCATAGTTTTCATGAACATGCTAAGAGGCACATCAGAACTAAAATAAGTTGAGGAAAAAAGTCCATAAGAATGAACACTAGCCAGGCTGAAGCAGGAGGATCCCAAATTCAAGACCCGTCTGGGCAACTTAGTGACACTCAAAATTTAAATCTAACTGGGAATGTAGCTCAGTGTTGAGGCCTAATTATGTTCAAGTCCCTGAGCAGAATCCTCAGTACCACACACACAAAAAAAGAGTAAGCCCTTGGTCAGTGTTTATTCTATCGCTAGCACTATGCTAAGCAGCTTTATCCCTTTTGTTAAAATACAAAAAACTAATAGCTCACTAATTTTCACCAACCTTAGTAGGTAAGATATTATTCTTATCTTTTGTATGAGGCAATAAGCCTACTTAGGTCATGTAGCTGGTAGCTGATAGAACTGGAAATATATCTCAGTAGTCCTGAACTGGTCTGTGGTTTAACTACTGTTTATGCTGTTCATACACATTCATATGGAATGTGGAGTAGAATTGCCAAGATTATTAATTTTCCTTTTTTCACAGTGCATATAGTTAAATCTGTGTAACTTAAAGTGAAAGGATATAACTGCTATACTGAAAAGTTGAAGTCAGTAGAATATGGCACATACCTAATTGTTAAAATACTGTGTTTCATTGTTTCTAAAATAATTATGTTCAGATTTTTACAACTTAGAGATCAAGACGGTTCTTAAAATCAGTGATATGTCATAATTTAAATGGGTAGTATTTTCCACAGGAATGATAAATGAGATAATACATATGTTAATTAGTTCAATTTAGCCATTCTGCAAGGTAAACATATTTCAGTGTATCATGTTGTATATGATAAACATAAAATTTTTGTCAGTTTTTAGTTAAATGGTTAACTTTTTTTCTTTCTTGGTGGTACATAAAATAATAGTGCATATTATAGTAGATGTTATCTTGGATTCAAATTTCTGTGCATATATAGGCCTTTATTATAACCTATTTGAAGCCATAGACACTTGTTTGTCCAAAGCAGTTTTTATTCTTATATAGATATTAGCTACATTGGATATTTTGTTTTTGTTAAACCCCATGACCTGATTTTGCCAATTTTTCGTTATGTCCTTTTAAACTTTTCTTACCTTTTTTTTGACAGTGCAGATACACAAAAGTTATATCTAGTATCTATAAGTAGTAAAACTGATATTTTACTTAACTAAATATATCCCTTTTAACACATTAGGAAGAAAATGCTCGGAAAAGAATCCTGTGTCCTTTAGATCCAAAACAGTAAGTATGGATCAAATAAGGGGTTTTCTGTGGTAGAAACAATAATTGTCAGAAGTCTCATTTTATATTTTCTTTTCAAATTTAGCACAGTATATGAAGATCAACTAGCAAAACATTTGAAAAAATGTAATTCAAGGGAGAAGCCAAAACCTGTAAGTGTTTGCTCAGTAAAACTGAATGGTAAAATGTGTACTATGTTATATACAGTACTTAATATATTACTAATGTGAATATTTAACAAGACTGTTGCCTTGGTCAGTGTCTTTTAAGTTTATATGTATAACATATGAGATTATAAATTCATTCATGGTCTTAATTCAGAGAACAGAATTTTATGGAACCTGAATGTTGTTCAGAGAATAAGTTCACTATTTAAAAACATTTACTTAGTGCCTACTAAAATTATTTCAGTAAAATATTATCTCAGTCTTCAAGGAGCTTGAGACTGGAAAGTAAACTTGTAAATAAAGAATATTGTTCAGTAAGGTCAAATAAAAGGAACAAGCATAGTATGATGAGAACACATACTGGCATCAAAATTAAGAACAAATATAAAGGGTTGAGAAAGGTTTCTCAGAGGGAGTAATAGTGGAATTGAGTCTTGATGTGGAAAAGAAAAGAAAGAAGGGTCCTTTTCACCACAAAGGACAACATGTGCAAAGGCATGGAGCTGAGAAATCACATGATACTTTCAAGAAACTGGAACTTTATTCTGAAAGATATGGAAAAACCACTGAAAGATTTTAAGCTTGGGAATGGCATGGCCAAATTTTCCTGTTAAAAAACCTTCTTGGTGCTGGGGTTATAGCTCAGTGAGAGCACTTGCTTAGCATGTATGAGGCACTGAGTTCGATTCTCAGCACCACATATAAATAAAATAAAGGTCCACTGACAATTAAAAGAATTTAAAAAACAAAAAAAAAAATAAAACTTTCTTTAATAGCAATGTGGTAGGACAGGTTGGACTCAATAGGACTTGTTAGAAAGCTATTGTTGACATCCAATTGGGATGTGGTAAGAGACTGATAATTAAAGAATATGGGAAGAGTATAATAGTTATTTAGGTAGCAGAATCAATAAAACTTGGTGTTGGTAAATTCGAGTTGGGTATATGACTGAAATTCAGTAGAGAGCTTGGACAAATAATCAAAAATTGGAAGTCAAATACATATAGGTTATAGTTAAAACTTTGGATTTTTAAGGTACCCAAGGATAAGTGATTATAGGAAAAAGAAAAGGATTTATTTTTCAATAGATATTAAGTGAGCACATATGCCAAATATTGTACCAAGCACCTTGCCTAGAAGAACATAACAATGTAGTGAGGGAAATGGAAAATGCAATATTATGTGCTAAATGTGATTAAGTACAGGATGCTAAGGGAGAATAAAGAAGGAGGGCCTAACCCTTTTTTGGAGAATATAGGGCATGAGAGAAATGGGGGAATGAATCATGGAGGCATCTCTGAAGGAAGTATCATAAAAGATGAGAGCTAAATGTCAAGGGAGAATCAGCCCTCTAAGGAGGAAAATATGTGCAAAGGCTGTGAGAATAAATTCCTTTGTCAGGGACTGAAAATCTCACATAACTAGAATATAAAATAAAAGGAGAACAAAATAAAAGATGAGACCTGAGAGTAGCCAGGAGTAAATCATAAGATCAAGGACAGAACTCTAGGCAACATTGACATTGAAGGGTGAACTGCTAAAAAGAACCATAGAAAAAAATTGAGACTGGTGGCTGGAAAGGGAGGAAAAAGAAAAACTGGAAGAGCATGGTGTATTAGGAGCCCCAGAAAGACAAACCTCAAAAAGAAAAGAGTGATCAAGAGTTTATTTTTTTTTTAATTTATTCTAAATTTTTAGGTGGACACCCAATATCTTTATTTTACATTTATGTGGTGCTGAGGATTGAACCCAGTGCCTTGTGCATGCTAGGCAAGCACTCTACCACTGAGCCACAACCCTAGCCTGTGATCAGGAGTTTTTATCATCACAGAGGAATCAAATAAGATAAGGATGGAGAAGAAAACATTGGATTGACAATATAGTGATTGTTAATGATCAGCAAAATTCGTATTAAATAGTATGGGGAGAGAAAAAATCAGACTAGATATGTGAATAAAAGACAGATAAAGCAGTAAAAACCACAAGCAACAAACTTGGCTTTGGGTGGAACTTGAAAGTCAGAATGGCTCTTAAAATGGGGGAAATTTTATTTATAAGCTCAGAGTGAAAAGCCAGTAGAAGGGAAGAAATAGAAACCAGAAGAGAGCATAATTAATGGTAGAATGTTTCTCAGAAAGCATTGAGGGATAGAAGACAAAATAGAAGTAGAAGGCATCAATAGGGGGAGGAATAATGCTTCCAGTGAAATAGATAGGAAGTAGTAGATGTATATTATTAGTTCAGGCAAATTTAACCAAAAAGGAATATTAATTGAGAAAGTTCTTTTTGATAGCTGCACTTTTGCTAATCTCTACAATTAAGAGACAAGGTGGTTAAAGGGTATGATGGTTATGAAGAATAATTGCTGGGTGTCTTTGGGAATCAGACTGAGTGTAGAGATAATGAATTTGAACTGGAACCTATACAAATGCTTAGGTGGTTTTACTTCACCAGTATTCAGCAGACCGTATTTTGGGATTAAAAGTCACATTAACTTATGATCACACTTATTTATAACTAAGGAGTACATAATACCATAATAACAATTTATCACTCAACAAGGGCTAAAAATTCAGTTCTCTGTTCAGTAACACAATAGAATAGGGAAAAAAGTAGCTATATGAGATGACAAGTATGAATTTGCTTCAATATAGTAAGCACTTTACTCTCTATATGTATTTCAAAACATCATGTTATATACAAAACTCATACACAGAATAAAATTTATTTTTAAAAAGAATAGAATAGAAAAATATATTCACAAAAGTGGAATGTTGAATACATAGTAATGATTTGACAGTCAACCATCAAGACCATCAGCAAACTACAGGTATACATATATATGTATGTATGTATGTATGTATATGTGTGTGTGTGTGTGTGTGTGTGTGTGTGTGTGTGTGTGTGTGTATGGTATGGGGATGTAATTCAGTAGTAGAGTGCCCCTGGAGTCAACCCCTAGTACCACAAAAGAAAAGAAAAAGTCAATAGAGATATTTAAAAGTGAGATAATATGATTAGGAACAAAAGAATCACTGTGCTTTTTACTAGCATATTACAGAATTGTGGTCAGTTGAAGATTTTAGAAGTTATATGGTTCATAGCAATGACAGTCTAGAGGTCCTTGGAAGTACTTTATTGACATGTACTTTTTGCTTGACTTTGTGAAACTTCATCAGTTTGTAAATATTTTGCATAGTAAATGAAAGTAGGTTGATGGTAAATTTCTCCAACATAAATAATTTTACCTGAACTTGGAGTTCTATTGGACAATATTTAAATATTTACCAAAAAAGTTAAAGCAGAACCGTTCTATTGAGTGATTTTAAAGAATCATTTTGGCTGGATTTTGAAATATAAAATACAATTTGTGTTCAAAATCCTAGTAGATGTCAGACAATGACCTACAGATGAATAGTTGACAACCTCAGGAGATTCAGACAATGATTTAAGAGCCTGGTATTTCTCACTGGGCCTTTTGGTAATTTTGATGAGACAGTCATAGCATGTACATTTCAAAGTATTCCTATACTTCCCAAAGTACCCATCGTAGCTCCTGAGCAGCAAATGGCAAGTACTGAGAAGGTTCTGAAATTTTATTATATTTCATCATATTTTCAAACTAATAACAAACTAACCACAGATTTGTGGATGCTGGTAGAAAATAAGCGTTTCCTGGATCAGAAACCAAGTACTTTTTTTTTTTTTTTTTTTTGTTTTTGATCCTGGAGTGCATGCTAAGCATGTACCCTACCACTGATTTTCACACACATTATTCATTCCTCACAGGAAGCAACAGGAGCTTGTTGTTTACATGAATTATTCTTGTTTCCCAAAGCCTATGGACTCACCACAGAGGGGCCTAGATGAATTCTGCAAATAAAGTGGACTTGAATCATAATTGAAGAACTCCAAATTCAGGAACTATAAATCCTTTTAAACTGGGCAATAAGCAAAGCTGCCTAAACTGTGTCTCATAAGTAGACATTTTTCTGTTTTATACTGTATAATAATTAAGCCTACTATGTGACCTAGAAGACACCATTTCGATTTTCCAAGGATACTTGGTATAAAGCATCTTTGAAAAGATAGTCTGAAATAAATTTAGTCAGTGACTGCTTGGAAGACTTACAGAAGATTGAAAGACCCATAGGAAAATTATCTTCTGATAGCACTTGTTCTCAGTCATTTTGACAACAAAATATCCTCATACGTTGCCTAGAACTACTAGGCCAGATGCTTTAAGCTTAGAAGAAAATATTTTAACATTAAGGTACTATAGAAGAAAAATGATGACCATCCACCTCCCCCTTATCCTTTAGCCACTTTAGTAGAAAGAGAAAATAAGGTTTTACTTGGAAATTTCTTTCTTGCCTAATGCCAGGTTTCCATTAAAGCAAGCAAATGCAATGTGTGTTCTGTGAAAAGTTTGAGAGAATGTATGAATTTATTTAAAATGGAATACTTTGGGATGGGTTTCAAGCATACCATGGCAAGGAAAGGGAAAAACACAATGGGATGATGAGATGGGGGAAAAAAATACCAAGCAATCTTTATCTGGTACACTATAATATGAAACTTGGAAACTAGGTAGATTCATATCACTGTTTTGCTTGACTTTGTGAAACTTCATCATTTTGTAAACATTTTGCATAGTAAATGAAAGTAGGTTGGTGGTAAATTTCTCCAACATAAATAATTTTTACATATGAAAGTCTAATCCACAATACAATTTACCTAGAACATTCATTACAACCATTTTAAAAAATTTAGGAGTACATCAAATTATAATAGGTATAGCTAATTTTCTATTATAGTTTTGTCAATCATCCAACAAACCTTTGTACATGCAGTTTTCACCCATTCCACTCAATTACAGGTTTTCATTTTTAAACATATAGGAAAAGCAAGCAGCACATACTCAGGACGTTAGCCTTCTGCCATCTGTGTAACAGAAGTCTACTACTATGTATAATGAATTGTCTCTGGGAGTTGTTTTCACTTTTAAAAAAAGGATTTGTAGAAACACTATTATTTCATTCATGTAGATCGACACTGTCCAATATGACAGCCACTGTCCATATAAAACTGTTTGAATTTGAATTAATTAAAATTGAATGAGGGGCTGGGGATGTGGCTCAAGCGGTAGCACGCTCGCCTGGCATGCGTGCGGCCCGGGTTCGATCCTCAGCACCACATACCAACAAAGATGTTGTATCGGCTGAGAACTAAAAAAAATAAATAAATATTAAAAAAATAAATATTAAAAAAAATGAATGAAATTGAAAGTCCAATTTCTCAGTTGCACTAGCCATATTTCACTGCTGGTGGCTGCCATGTTGGTTAAGGCAAATATACAGCCTTTCCATCATTGCAGAGAATACTATTGGACAATATTTATCTAAATATTTACCTAGAATTCATATTTCTACAGATGGACTAAGTAGCATAGTATCACAGTACACTTCTACTTTCAATTTTTAATTAGTATTTTATTTTTTTCATAATCATCTTTATTTATTTATTTTTGCATTACAATTCTTAATACACCGTTATATCATAATTTATCATAGCTCTGATTATATATAAGGTATGTTGACACCAAACTCACAACTTCATACATGTATTTTGTATAGTGATGAGGGTCTCCTTTCACCATCCACGCTATTCCCCTTCTCCCTCCCTTTCCCTCCCACCCCTATTCCCTATCTAGAGGTAATCTTCCTCCCTTGCTCTCCCTCCCAACCCCATTTTGAGTCACCCCCTTTATATAAGAGAAGACATTCGGCATTTGTTTTTTGGGGATTGGCTAACTTCACTTAGCATAATCTTCTCTAATGCCATACATTTCCCTGCAAATGCCATGATCTTATTCTTTTTTATTGCTGAGTAATATTCCATTGTGTATAAATGCCACATTTTTTTTTATCCATTCATCCACTGAAGGACATCTAGGTTGGCTCCACAGTTTAGCTACTGTGAATTGTGCTGCTATAAACATTGATGTGGCTGTGTCCCTGTAATATGCTGTTTTTAGTCCTTTGGGTATAGTCCGAGAAGAGGAATAGCTGGGTCAAATGGTGGTTCCATTCCCAGTTTTCCAAGGAATCTCCATATTGCTTTCCAAATTGGCTGCACCAATTTGCAGTCCCACCAGCAGTGTATGAGTGACTTTTTTCCCCCTCATCCTCGCCAGCATTTGTTGTTGTTCATCTTCATAATGGCTGCCACTCTTACTGGAGTGTGATGATATCTTGGAGAAGTTTTAATTTGCATTTCTCTGATTGCTAGAGATGATGAGCACTTTTTCGTATATTTGTTAATTGATTGTATATCCTCTTCTGAGAAGTGTCTGTTCAGGTCCTTGGTCCATTTATTGATCAGATTGTTTGTTTTGTTTTGTTTTGTTTTTGGTGCTTGTCTTATTAAGCTCGTTATATACCCTAGAGATTAGAACTCTATCTGATGTGTGTGGGGTAAAAATTTGTTCCCAGGATGTAGGCTCCCTATTCACCTCACATATTATTTCTTTTGCTGAGAAAAAACTTTTTAGTTTGAATCCATCCCATTTGTTGATTCTTGGTTTTAATTCTTGTGCTACAGGCGTCTTATTAAAAAAGTTGGGGCCTGGGGCTGGGGATGTGGCTTAAGCAGTAGCGCGCTCGCCTGGCATGCGTGCGGCCCGGGTTCGATCCTTAGCACCACATACAAACAAAGATGTTGTGTCCGCCGAGAACTAAAAAATAAATATTAAAAAATTCATTCTCTCTCTCTCTCTCTCTCTCTCTCTCTCTCTCTCTCTCTCTCTCTTTAAAAAAAAAAAAAAAGTTGGGGCCTAGTCCCACATGATGGAGTTTAGGGCCTACAGAGCAATAGTAACAAAAACAGCCTGGTACTGGCACCAAAACAGGCTAGTAGACCATTGGTACAGAATAGAGGACACAGAGACTAACCCACAAATATACATGATAAAGGTACCAAAAGCATGCACTGGAAAAAAGATAGCATCTTCAACAAATGGTGCTGGGAAAACTGGAAATCCATATGCAACAAAATGAAATTGAATCCCTATTTCTCACCATGCACAAAAGTTAACTCAAAATGGATCAAGGATCTAGGGATTAAACCAGAGACTGCGTCTAATAGAAGAAAAAGTAGGCCCTAATTAGTATTTTAAAGTAGAAAAAAGTCAGACTTACACCATTATAATATCATTATTTCATTTTGGTCATGCTGCCTGTCTGAAGAAAGTATGTACTCGTTTTTGCCATTACACCATAAAGCAAAATTGGCACAGTCCTTAGTTTATGCTGTAACCAGGTAAAAAATTAAAATTATTAATGAATTTTTAGACTATTATAAGTTATTCCAATTAATTACCTCTCTAGAATATATGATCGATGAACACAGATTTTTCTCCTCTCTTATCTACTATGGTGAATCCTTCCTTAAAAATCTAAAGCAAACCAGGCACCAGAGTAGGTACTCACAAATTATTTAATGACTGAATGGGAGGAAGGGAGGATGGCAGAAACAGAATTTGGGATAAAAGGGAAGTTTCAGTTTTTCAGCTTAATTTTTGTGAACTTCATATTAATTTTTTACGGTTTTGTTTTTGTCAAGGATTTCTTTATTCAAGATATTAATGCAGGCTTGAAAGATGAAACAGAAATACCTGAACAATTAGTAAGTACATTAATATTCAATATTAAAAGGTATTTGTAACCTATCTCCATATTGTATAGAAGCCATGTTTCAATTTTTATTTGGTATAAATCTGTTGTTTTGAATTTAGAATGCATTTTCCTATTGAGTCAGTGTTATTAGTGATGGTTAGTTCCCAGACTAGCCCGTGCTCCATAACAAGCTACAGTATGGCTTGAGTCTCCTTTGATTCTTCTGAGCTTAAGGACTTCTTGACCCTAAGGAGATTAGGGGAATTAAAGCAACAGAGTAGAGACAGACGAAATATAGGAGTTGAGCAATTCTGGTGGCAGCTTAAGGAAGGGGTTTTATCAGAAAGAAGAGCCTGGGTTGGCCATGGAATTTGCCCAATTATTAATCCTCTGTCATGGTACTTTAAAGCATTTTTTTTGCTAAATTATTTATTTTATTTTTGTTTACAGGTTCCAATTTCTTCTCTACCTGAAGACCAGTTGGAAAACTTAATTAAGAAACTGAGAAAAGCAAGTGAAGGTAAGTCTGCCTGAAGTTGCAAGTTAAATTATTTTAGAGCAATTAAAGGGGTATATGAGTTGATTCTGATTTACAAAATGTTACCACCCTTGTTCTGAGTCCTGTAGTTTCATATTTGGTTGGTTAAGCTATTGTATTTATATTTGGCACAGGTTTGAATTCTACACTTAAAGATCACATTATGTCCCATCCAGCATTATATGATGCCCTTAATGACCCTAAAAATGGTGATTCCGCAACCAAGCACCTGAAACAGCAGGTTTGTTTAGACCACAATAATTCTACCTTTCTTCATTTGTTTAAAGCTAATCTTCTTTTCTTTCTCAATATAGTTACTAATGAGATTTTGTTTATCTTTTAGGATACAAAATTTTCCAATTTCAAAAATATGTATAAACATATAAAAAAAATTGGCATAGAAATAGTTCTCAGTAGATTATTACATATTAAAAAATGAGAAAAAACTTAAAGCCAAACAAATTATTAGTGCAAACATACTACCTTATATAGAGATTGACTTGCTGTTTTCCCATTTGAGCTAACTATGTTTGCTCTAGTTTATAAAATAATCTTGTGAAGTTTGCAGGCTTCTATTTTAGGTAACATTGAAAAATTAAAGTTACTTGGTCCAAGAAGATGCTTTGTTGAGTTTGGAGCAGGAAAGGGAAAATTATCTCATTGGGTTGATATTGCCTTAAAAGATGCTGAAAAAGTTCACTTCATCCTGGTAGAAAAAGTGACCACAAGATTCAAAGTAAGTGAAATCATTGTAGTATATTAGTAACCATTTTTTTTTTTCTGTTTTTCAGCTTTAGAAAAAAAATGATGGTCAGAAACATTCTCTTAAAACAAACTTCCTTTATTGTATATTTATTTATAGCTCTTTATCAATTCTAATTATATTGGTAACTTAACTGGAAGGTGAATTTTTTAAATCTAAATTTGGATAATTCATGTTCTGAGTTCTTAAAAATCATTTGCAGAGACAGGAAAATATGTAGAAAGAGCCAGGCTCAAGCTAGAAGTTACAAGTCTTACTCTACTCTTCCTCCTGTCTTTCGCTCAATACTTGCTGACTACTCATTTATAAATATTTATTGCGCATACTCCCAGCACTGTGGTAGGCCTTTGGTATATTTAAGTTTAGTAAGACAAAACCCCTGTGCTCTATTACTTACATTTAGAAAGGAGAGAGAGGCAAATAAATAAATAATTGTCATAAAGTATTAAAATGTAGTAAATGCAGAAAAGTGAAAAAAATCTGCACATAGTGTAGATTCAAAAGATGGAGTGACAAGTTTTATTTCAGAGAAGGGATGGAGAATAACTATACAGAAAAGGTGATGCTTGAGCTAAATCTTAAAAGATGAATTAATGTTTGCTGAGAGTTTGAGAAGCATTCTAGGAAGCAAAACAGTATAACCAAATGCCTGAACGATAGGAAAACATGGAAACTCTGCTATGTGATAGGAGGGCATCACATGAAGTTCAGCAATGATGAGACTGGAAAGAGAGTTAGCTAGGGAAGACCTCATGTTGAATACTGAGGAAAAAATTGACTTTATTCTACTATGTGCTCAAAAGATTTGGTTCTTGCCTTTAAGAAGCTTACATCTAGTGGGGCAGATACACAAGTATCTTATTTCCATATGCAAAGTATGTTGTGATAATAATAATAAATACCGGATATTATGGGAGCATAAAGATAAAAGAACAACCTCAGTTTAGTGTGGGTTGTCGTGGAAGATTTCACAGAGAAAGTGACAGTTGAGAGATTGGAAGAATTCATAAGCATTGGTGAAGCAAAAAAAAACTTTTTTAAAAATTTAGCTTAGGGGCTGGGGATGTGGCTCAAGCGGTAGCACGCTTGCC
The DNA here is from genome assembly GCF_964194105.1 of Spermophilus citellus. Lineage (NCBI taxonomy): Eukaryota > Metazoa > Chordata > Mammalia > Rodentia > Sciuridae > Spermophilus > Spermophilus citellus. Next base: position 50,126,617 of record NC_138191.1, on the reverse strand, counting down.
TGGCATGCATGCGGCCCGGGTTCGATCCTCAGCACCACATACAAAAATGTTGTGTCTGCCGAAAACTAAAAAATAAATATTCCTATCTCCTTAAAAAAATAAAATAAAAGGAAAAAATAAATATTAAAAAATATTTAGCTTAGCATAAGTGAAACTAATTATAAGAGTCTGAGACTTGAAGTAGGAAAATTAATAATAAGATTATTTTTAAACAATAATCCAATTAAGAATTGGGCCAGAAAGCTAAGGTAGTTGCAGTAGGATATAGGAGAGGGGAAGAATATGAAAAATGTTAAAAGTGTTGGAAGCCACAAGACTTAGTTATTTAATGTGAAAAAATAATAATAATAATAAAATAATCAGTGATTTATTATTCAATGACAATGAGAGGAGTAATTTTGGGTAATGTTTCTATGGCTTAAGTAAGTGGTGCTCTTCCTGAGATAAAGAAATATAGGAGGAGGCAGAGGAAGTATAAGTTTGGAGGAAAAAGTAATGAATTCAATTCTGAATGTGTCTAGTTTTCTGTTGAAGTAGAATTTTCTAGTTGAGGATTGGATATGCATCTGAGGGGATGAGGGTGTAGCTCAGTGGTAAAGTTCTAGCCTAACATTTGTGAAGTCTTGGGTTTGATCACTAACACCACAAAAAAATAAAACTTTATTGGGGATGTATCTCAGTGGTAGAAAGCTCGCCTGACATGTACAACAACCTACCAACCCTACCAAAAATTTTTTTTAAAGTGGACATGTGTCTTGATGCTCATCAGAGAGGTCTGGGCCACAATGTAGAACTATATGTTGTAGGCATTTACAAAGATAGACTAAAATGGATGTAATCTTTCAGAGAAAGTAAGAAAAGAAGCAAAATGAAAATAGATTGCCACCCGTAACAAAGATAAAAGAGCTGGCAAATAATCTTAGCTTACTTAATATCTGTGAACCCTAGTTCTTTGTGAGTGAATTGAGAATTATTAAAGTTAAAGAAAATAATGTGTATATAATAATTGGTAAATTTTTCAAATCTTATAAAAATGTGATACTACTTTAGAGTTTTCATCAAAAATACACAATCTTAAAATTTTTATTTTTTAGTTCTCGGTGGACACAACATCTTTGTTGGTATGTGGTGCTGAGGATCAAACCCGGGCTGCACGCATGCCAGGCAAGCGCGCTACCGCTTGAGCCACATCCCCAGCCCACAATCTTAAAATTTTTAATTCATTCTATTTTTTCAATAATAAGAAAAACAAGATGGAAACATTTACTCTGGATTTTGAAAACAAATCTTTTCATTTTCATAAAACTTTTTTTAGCACAAAGAGTCATTGTTACAATACTGTTCTGTTTGTGCAGGTAGATGGTAAACACAGAAAGAAAAATTCAGTGTTTGAAAGACTTCAAATTGATATTCAACATTTGTGCTTGAGTAAGTTGCCTAACTTTCCATTGCTCTATCATAAATCAGAGATGTTTCAAACTTTAAGGATTGCTTAGGAATTCAATCATTAGAACAGTGCTTCAGGAAAAACAAAGGAAAATTAGTTCATATTAATAGAGAATATTATATGTAACACTCAAGTAAATGTAAATTGAATTAGGATTGAAAAAAATATTTTCAGTAATAACTAAAAATGAAGTGTTATATTCAGAAAAAGTTAAAAAAAATTTTTTTTTGACCTGGGGATTCAATATTTTATTTTGAGACAGGGTCTTGCTAAGTTGCTTAAGGCCTCACTAAGTTGCTAAGGCTGGCCTCAAACTTGGCCTCCTGCCTCAGCCTCTCAAGTCACTAGGATTATAGGCAAGCACTATCATGCCAAGGCAAGAGTTTAAAATTTGAAAATGCACCCTTATTTGCTTCTTTGTCCTGTTTAAATTAATCTTGAATGTGTTCATATCCTAAACTAGCCTTCTGCCTGTAATTAACATAATTTACCAAAACCATTAAAGAAAATGAAATAGTTCCTCTGCCTAGCTAATAATGTATAAAATATTCTGTCTAGATTTTTAAATATATTACTTTTCTAATGTTGATAAACAGCTTCTCAGGTTATATGTTGAATTCTATAAAGTGAGAATTTTTTTGTTTGAGTCTCTAGGTTTAGCCCTAAAATTCAGGCATTTTAATTAATTCTAATTTTATCTCTTAAAAAAAAAACACATATACTCTGGCTGGGATTGTGGCTCAGTGGCAGAGCACTTGCCTTTCACATATGAGGCACTGGGTTCGATTCTCAGCAGCACATAAAAATAAATTAAAAAAAAAGAAGAAAGAAAACTCCACATATACTTATCTCATAAGAGAACTTATTTAATGCTTTCTTTCATTTCAGATAAGATTCCTGTACTGAGAGAAGGGAAACTACCTGTGGTAGGAATTGGAAAGCATCTGTGTGGTGTGGCAACAGGTAGGTAAACACACTGATAATATCTAAATTAATACATTAAATCTTAATTTAAATTGCCTAGTGGTTTCTTTTGAGTTGTTAAGATTTCTTATACTTACAGCTTATCAGTCTTAAAGGGGAATGAAGGGAAGGGAATGGAGAAAGGAATAGGAAAGACAGGAGAATGATTCTGACATAACTTTCCTATGTGTATATGAGAATCCACCACAGGGAATATCTACATTGTAGACAACCACAAGACTGGGATCCTAATTAGAATAAGATGTACTCCGTGTTTGTATAAATAAGTCAAATTATACTCTACTGTCATGTTTAACTACAAAGAACAAAAATATATAAAAAAAATTTTTAAACTTATTCTCGTTACAAAAAAAAACAGTCTTCATAAGCAACACTGGCCCTATGTTGTATCAAATGCAAGGCTTTCCTAGATATCTGCTCATTTTGGCCATTTTGCAGGATGAATCTAGAGTGTTGTGTATAAATAATATGTCATATGGAACCTTAAAGTTCTTTGGGTTATATTACAACTAAACAGGGAAACAAATTGTTGTGGAAACTGTAGTATTTCACCCCAGAAGGTACTTAGAGAAACTTTCTTAGAGGAACTTAGAAGATCACTGTGTGTCAGGATTCTGAGGAAAAATTTTAAAAATTTCATACCAGAAAAATCTAAGATGTCTTAGCACTTCTGTTCATCAGATCTAGCATTGTAGAATGGAAACAGCATACATTAGGACTCGGATAGTTTCATTGTCAGTTCTGCTGTGTAATTTTGGCAAGTTATTTAACCTTCCTGAGCTTTGGTTACCTCATTGGTAAAATAGGGGTAATAATACCATTTACCAGTTTCCACATAAAATTCTGGCATATATTAATGCTCACTATGTTAGCTATCGTTATATCTTCGTGGCTCCTGCTAGTTTCATCATCTATACATTTGGGGAACTTGGAGCCTTCATAAGACATTATTCAAATTGGCTGAATATGAGTACTGTTTATTGTGTTGTAATTCAAAGTTTTTAGATGACTTCCATATATCTTAATTAACCCTTAAATAAAAGCCTTTTGAAGTAAACCAGTTGCATCCAATTTCATCCTGGGGAAGGGGGAGGGTATACACTCTTCCCATCTAATCCATATTTCTCAAAAGTATAACCTACAGTGGCCAGTTCTCATATTCCATGCATTTTCTCCACTTTGGTTCACTCTGTTTGAATTCCTCTTTCATCTCTTGCAGTTAATTATCCTTTTTGAATTTCTGTTTCATCGTCTTATCTGACACTTCTTTCCCAGTTCTTTCCTTTCATCAGTGCATTCCTTCTGTTTCTTTCATAGTTTCCTTCCACAGGGTTCTTTAAATATTAATATTTAGGTCCATCTGCTACACTCCTAGTGTATCCTTCCCCTTTTTAAACTCTTCAGCAGTTATTTGCCACTCTGTTTCTAGCTTTACTGTTCACCAACATCAAGCTTGTATATTTTTCCATATACTATTCTGTTCCTACCATTCTGGAATTCCATTGTCACCCAAACAAAAAGACTGGTCAATATCTATTCATCCTGCAGCTCAGTTATCACCTCTTTTCGGGGGCGGGGGTCTTCTTAAATAAGATCTGCCTCCTTAGTATTATCACAATACCCTCTTTTGTTTGTTTGTTTTTGGTTTTTTGGAGAGGCTACCAGGGATTGAACTCAGGGGTACTCAAACACTGAGCCACATCCCTAGCCCTATTTTGTATTTTATTTAGAGATAGAGTCTCACTGAGTTGCCTAGCACTTCACCGTTGCTGAGACTGGCTTTGAACTCATGATCCTCCTGCCTCAGCCTTCCGAGCTGCTTGGATTACAGGCATGTGCCACTGAGCCCTGCCTCTGTGGTATCTTTACCTAATTATATTTCACTTATGTCTGTTTATTTAATTCTGCCAGTATCCTGTGAATTTTTTGAAAATAAGGCATATGCTAATACAATGCTCAATATATAACAGAAACTTAGTGAATTTGAATGAATGAATAATCTTGGCCACTAATTTGCTGTGTTTCTTTGTCCTTTTTTGGGTGTACAGCTTTATCCCTTTAGAGCGCTATAAAAAAAAGAGGTTGAGCTAGACTGATAAAGATCCTTTTAATTCTGAAATTATTTAATTCTTTTAATAATTTTTCTGATTATTCTCATTTCTGAAAATCATTTACTTAAGTTAAATATAAATAAAATAGTGACTGAATATATTTTGTTAGAAAATAATAATTTGTGGAGCCAGGCACAATGGCACAACTACTCAGGAGGCTAAAGCAGGCGCATCACTTGAGCTGAGCAACAGCAAAATCCCTGCCTCAAAAATAAAAAGAGAGAAAGAAATAAAATTGTATTAGCATTTTAGTAGCATAGTGTATGCCTTAGTTTCAAAAAATTCATAGCATCTGCAAGAATTAGATATATAAACAGATAAGTAAAATATAATAAGGTAAAGATATGCAGAAAGAATTGTGATAAAACTGTTTAAGAAATAATAGATTACAAAGTATTAAAATTATTTTGTGAAGACTGGTGTTTGTTTTAAAACTGTTGTGCCCTTATACCATAAATAAATAAATAAATAAATAAATAAATAAATAAATAAATAAATAAATAAAAGATTGACTATCACCTTATCCAAATAATAGGTTTCCAATAATGTTTGTTGACTTAAATTCATATATTGAACTAAATTTACTAGCAAATATCAGATCATTTAATATTGTGACATCTTAGGGCAATAAAAATTTTAAATATATGTTTGTTTTTAATTGAGCAGACACAATATAACAATCTAATCAGAAAATATGGGTTTTACAGTATATAATTATGGTCTTTCCAATATTGTCAACAGTATAGTAGTTCTCAGTGGAAAATATCCATACTCATCAAAAATCTTTGGGTTTTTTTGTTTGTTTTTTAGTTTTAAAATGTACTAAAATGTTTTCATTTAATATAGCATACATAATCCTCTAAGTTTGGGTATATTAATCATCATTGCATCCTCAATGTTTTGCACATGAAAGGCATTCAGAAAATATTTGCAGAATGAATGCATAAACACAGTAAGACTACTCAGAGAGGCCTACTTTCCATGTTCTGATCACCCTGTTCTCTACTCTTCAATTCATTGCTATTTGCTGTGATTATCTTCTAACTCAAAATTAGCATCACTATGTTAAGCAAAATTGCCTTTGTTCTTTACTTCTTACTTTGAGTTTCTTAAGCTCAAGTTTCTTAAGCTGGAATGCAAGTATAGGTAAATAGATGTTTTCTATACAAATCATTTCCTCAGCCAGGGTAGGGAAATGGGAGACAATTCAAATAGTTAGACAAAAGGTTTTTTTTTTTTAATTGTAGACCTTAAATTTGGATAGTTTTATTGGGAAATAGATTTTATGCAAAATTAGTCACTAGAAAAAATAAGAAGATAGAAAAAAAGCAGATTTGAACAAAGTTGATACTTTATGATAGGATTATTACATATATAAAGCTAAGTAGATTTTTGTTGTTGGGTTTTTAAAAAACATACTGTTTAAGAAATATAAAAAATATTTATTTTAAAGATGATGGTTTGGGGGGGGCAACATAATTGTGTTTGCAGATCTTGCATTACGATGTTTGGTTGAAACCTATGCTGCCAGTTTTGAGGAAAGGAATGAAGAACCTTTAGCCAAACGAATAAAGAATGATAAAACAGAAAAAGAAATTAACACTTTGGCCAAGGAAGGAAATGAAAAAAATGTCCCAGAGAAGTGGACCCCTGTGGCTGGCATTGTTATTGCACTCTGTTGTCACCACAGGTGTGATTGGAGACATTATGTGGGCAAAGAATATTTCAGGGCCCTAGGCCTTGGAGCAGTAGAATTCCACTATTTCCAGCGAATGAGTAGTTGGGCGACTTGTGGGATGCAGAAAACATCTTTCGAAGCCTCAAATATTACCACAAAGAGAAAAGATAATCAAAATGATGATAGCGAAGAGCATGATGAAGGAGGATACAGAGTCACAGATGACAGCTCTGAGAGTTTGCCTGGGTAAGTGACTACTTTGTAATGCTGAACACTAAAGGGGAAATATTTTATTATTGCTATACGGTTGTCCCCCACTTATCCATGGGGCATACATTCTAAGACCCCCAGTGGATGCCTGAAACCACAGATAGGATACAAGCTCTGTAATACCTCCACAGTCAATCTGATGACAGAAATGGCTACTAAACACCTATCTGATGGTCAGGTAATATATACAGTGTGGATATGCTGGACAAAGGGATCATCATACCCCAGGTGGGAAGGAGTGGGAGGGCAAAAGATTTCATCATGCTATTCAGAACATCACTTCTTTAAAACTAATGAATTATTGAAAGGAATTTTCCATTTAATATTTTCAGATCACAATTAACCACAGGTTACAGAAACTACAGAAAATGAAACTGTGGATAAGTGGGGACTACTTTCTTCTTAGATGATTATTGCCAACAGTTTATTCCTAAGAACATACAGTGTAATTTTTTAGAGTAACTTAAAATACATGCATTTTTATTAAGGTTATAAGGTAAATGTGCCTTGGAAGATGGAATATAGTACTCAGTATAATGTGGGATATTTAACAGTTTTTCAATAATTACAAGTGACTAAAAGTTTTTTAAAAGCTTACAAAGTGTTAATTTTGTGTGTGTGTTTATTCCATTTAGGCTTCTTACTGTTGAAGAAAAGAAGAAAATAGGGCATCTTTGTAAATTGCTGATTGACCAAGGTCGAATCCAGTATTTACAGCAGAAGGGATTCAATCCTGCTTTACAATACTATACAGACCCTTTGGTATCTTTGGAAAATGTATTGTTAACTGCTTTACCAATTCATTCTTCACCAGAAACAACTGCTTAATAGGAAAGAAATTTGAACATCATCTGTCTTCCACCAAAAAAAATTTTTAATTATATTTTTATATTCACAAAAATATAATTTAAATAGCAAATAATGTAAACTTTAAAACTACTGTGGCCTCATTAAACTTTGGCAATAACCTTGTTTTTTACTTCAGAGGTCCAAATAATTCATCAAATTCCCCCAAATAATCCTCTTCGGCAGGGCATTTTGAATTACATTATTCATCAGTATTTATAGAAGTTGGTGAAGTAATCAAACAATTGTCTTCATCATCTGAAACACACATAGTACATCAACATATTAATTAACATGTTAAGTTTCTATTTCTATTTGCATTTATTTGGGAGATATATTTTTCCTTTGATTATATTTAATATTTTTTGTGTCTCAAGTTCAAAACATAATGACCAATTGTCAGTTTGTAACAAGGGCCAACCTGAGAATTTGGCAATGTGAGGACTTCTTTTCTATGCAGATCTGGAGGTGATAATCAACTGTACTTTTTCTCAAATGCAAACAGATTCAGAGATGTTCACAGTCAGTAAATACAATCACTTTCAGACTACCAGAGCCATACCTATATTTATATACTATTAGAATTTTTCCAGGACAAACACCAAAACTGAAGAAATATTTTTAAGTAAAAAAAAAAAAGTTTCACTTCATTTTTGTGCTGTTGGATAATTATAACTAGATTATCTAGTTATACAAGCATAAACCAAAAATTAAATTTGAAATTTGCAAATAATTTATCAAGTTAACTTGGTAGCTTATATCTTTTACCAGGAGTTTTTTTTTACATATGTAAGTTCAAACTTTAAGTATGATCTCTGTTTTTTGGAGAAAATAATTTGGACTAAAACAGAAATCAGATGATGAAACCAAAACCTTCTCACACTTAGGCCTTATTTAACTGATAAGTGGTTTTTATGCAGAAGCAAATATTAAACCAAACATATAGTAGGAATGTTACGCTCATATTTTATCCTTGATTTGTTTATGCATTTATTTGTAAACATTTTCTTAATTATTGATCATATGCCAAGACAAAGATCCAGAATTATTAATTTTAGATATTATGAGATTCTGAAATAGCTATATGTATCCTGTAGAATTGTAAATAATTGAAAAATTGTAGCCCATTTTTCATTTCAACCTTTCTACTTATGTCTTGTCAAACTGCCTAGGTTCAAATTCCAATCCTATCACCTCTTACTGTGTGACCCTTGGGTAAGCTACTTAATCTCTTTGTGCCTCAATTTTCTCCTCTTAATGGGGATGGCAGTAATAATAATAATAATAAAACCTACCTCACAAGGTTGTTGTGTGCATCAAGTAAGCTAACACAAGTAAAATGCTTAGAATGGTTCCATGCACAAACTTAAGTACTCAAATATTAATTACTAGTAGTAGTAATCATAGATCTATTTTTAACAACTTTAATAGGAGGGCTTTTATTTTATCTCCTCTTTGTTTAAATTGTTACTTTTTTTTTCTCTTCTTGTATGTTTTAGGCCAAATCTTATTAAAGTAAGATAGTGTGATAATTTTTTTAGTTACTCATTTCCCCAGTCAAAAGAACAAGATTATACATCCTTCAATAGTTAACCTCATTTTATTATTAGAAATATTCATTTGTATCATAAGGTTTATTTTGTATCATTCAACAATTTATGCCCACAAATAAAAGATATTCAACAACTAATATAATGTGTTATGTTTCCTATGTTTCATAAGACATACATACATATCCAAAAATTATCATACTGATGCAGTTCAGTTTCCTACTTGTCTTTAATTTATCCTTTCTAAAACTAGACCCCACAGTATTAGAACTTTTTTGTTTACCTCCCAACCTGTATCCATGCTATTGCTTCTGTGGCCTTGCTACAGGAGACCTAAACACTAACCCTCCACTCCCACCCCTCTGGTACTGGGGATTGGACCCAGGGGTGCTCTACCACTGAGCTACATACCCAGCCCTTTTTATTTTTTTTTATTTTGAGACAGGGGCTCACTAAATTGCTGAGGCTGGCTTTAAATTTAAGATCCTTCTGCCTCAGCTTCCCCAGTCACTGGATTACAGGAAGAATACCACCATGCCCTGTTTCTAATGACTACTTCAACATTCCATTGAGTTGAACTAAAATCTATTGAGTTAAAAAGTCTTCAAACTTCACATTTTAGTATATTATAAAGCCATGATTTATTTATTTTTTTTTCCTCCCCTAGTACTGGGGATTGGACCCAGGGCTTCAGGTATGCTAGGCATGTATTCTTACACTGAACCACATTCACAGCTCTTTTTAAATTTTAAATAGCAGTATGTACAACACAACAGTGCCTTGCTAAATTGCCTAGGCTGGTATTAAACTTGGAACCATGCTTCAGCCTCCTGAGGAGCTTCCCTATGCAACTGGGCCCAGTATGATTTCTATTACTATGCTATCATTTGATTACTTTTTATGGGAATTGAATCCAGGGATGCTTTACCACTGATCTCCATCCCTGTCCCTTTTTATTTTTTTATTTTGAAACAGGGTCTTACTAAATTACTGAGGGTGGCCTTGAATTTAATTGTCCTGCCTCAGCCTCCTGAGTTACTGGGATTTCAGTTGTATGCCACCACACCTGATTCATTGCTTTTATTAACAGAGAATTGAGCTCTTTGCCCTATTCCCCTAATCTTGACTTAATATAAAGGCTTTCATAATTTAAAAAAAGTTTCATTCTAAATTATAAGAGACCTAATCAATTGTATATCAAAACCTCACATTCATTCTGTCAAAATCTGTTCTTATAATATTTTTCACTATAAGTAAAATAGTATTTTGCTATTTGTGGATTCTAGAAAAAGAAATGCAGGTGTTCAAAATGACAGATATGGCAAGCTGGTAGAAAAAGGTAGTAAAGCCCTAGGAATAGTGTCTTCAGGTACTTGGCCAAAGAATTTATTTCCTGACTCCATTTGAAATATTTTGAATTTTTTGGTGGGGAGGGGTACCAGGGATTGAACACAGAGGCACTCAACCGCTGAGCCCCACCTCCAGCCCTATTTTGTATTTAGAGACAGGGTCTCACTGAGTTGCTTAGCACTCGCTTTTGCTAAGGCTGGCTTTGAACTTGTGATCCTTCTGTCTCAGCTTCCCGAGCCACTGGAATTACATGTGTGCGCCACCATGCCCAGCTTTTTTAATATTTTTACAACTTTTCTCCTAATCCTTATCAGAATTATAAACAGTGTGGAATCTTACTTTCTTTTCCTCTTACAATATTGGCCAAAAGACCAGAATTTGGTAGAAAAGGAAAGATGGAATGAGAAATCCATAAAAGAACTCAGAAAGTTAGGAGCAAATTATATACACATTCCTTACCAAAAAGAATCTTGATCTATGTTATATACAAATCTCCTACCTGCTTTTCTCCGTGATTCCTGTATGTATGTGTGCATAAATTGAAGGCCAAATAATTCCCGTTCCTCCTCTTCATCTACGCTTTCACTGGGAGGAAGTGTTACTTCCAGTTTCAGTGGGTTGTCTCTGAAGTTGACAAACCTAGCAGTTCACCAAAAAACAATATTTTTATAGATGCCATGGAAGTGTACATTTATTTTCCTGGAGAAAGATCAAATGACAATATACTAAATTACTCTTTTTTTTTAACTGATTTCAATAACTGAACATCTTGGTGAGATGTGATATATCCCAAGAATCTTTTAAGTTTCTTTCCTAGAAGAAAAAAATATTAGCTTTAGACAACTTATTTTCTAAGCTTAGTAAAAGAAGTATTATTTCATAGCATATATTTAATGTGATACAGTTTAAAGAGCACTTTTAATGCATCTTAAATAAATAATGCTATGAATTTAGTTTCTGCCTATTTTATAGATCTGTTTTATACAGATCTATAAATGTGTTTTTACCATCTAGCACAAGGCTTATAGTTGCTGAATAAGTGAATGAATGAAGGATGATTTGTACCAGTTTTTGGATTTAATGTCTATTATTTTGTCTGAAAATTAAATTTTGAAAAAAAAACATGATGGAGTTCTGATAAAACTAATAAAAATTATATCTGTTTTCATGGAGTCCTGATAATAACTAATAAAAATTATATCTGTTTTTTATTGGTAAGAGTTTTCTGTCCATTTGTAATTAAGAGGAAAATAATCACTATTTTATTGGTGAAAACTTTTAGTTTTTATGTTGCTGATGAGAATTGCTAGCAGTATGAAGATAATTTTTGTGAAAATGCCACCAACATAAGATATTTCTTAAAAATGATCAATCTCGGTACTTAGTTTCAAGTATCTTTCTTGAATAATTTATTCCAGTATTATATGAATCCAAAGCATCAAATTACAGAATTTTAACATTGACAAAGATTGTTTAAAATATATCCATTCTTACAAGTAAGGATCCAATTTATTAATATAAACAACTTATGTTACTTTGTTCTGTGGCCAGAAATGAACATGTCATTTTGTATCTTACAATTTTTACCTCAGATTTTCCATTTCTCCCATGCATAGTGGAATATCTTGCAGTTTATTGTTGCTGAGAACAATGGTGCCCAGGTTTTTCATATTGCTGATTGTTTCTGGCAAGCATGTTATTTGATTCCGTTGTAGCCAAAATGTATGCAGACTTTTCATTCTGAAGAAATAAAAGAGATTTCTGTGATTAGTCATATATAATATGAAAAACTAGGTTCTTATTACCTTAAAAATCAAATGTCCTCTTTTGTAATATGCCTTTTTTTGTTGTTTTTTTTAACCTTTGTTTTATTTTATTTATTTAATTAATGAATTAATTTGTTTATATGTGGTACTGAGGATCGAACCCAGTGCCTCACACATACTAGGCAAGAGCGCTACCACTGAGCCACAACCTCAGCCCTGTAATATGTCTTTTTTTTTGGCGGGGGGGCAGGCAGTACCAGGGATTGAACTCAGGGACACTTGGCCACATATTCAGCCCCATTTTGTATTTTATTTAGAGACAGGGTCTCACTGAGTTGCTTAGTGCCTTGCTGTTGCTGAGGCTGGCTTTGAATTCCCAATCCTTTCTCAGCCTCCGGAGCTGCTGGGATTACAGGCATGCACCACCACTCCTGGTTCCTATAATATGTCTTTTAGCCAACATACTTTTTTCTTTTTCTTTTTATTTTTTGTTTTGTTTTGTTTTTTAATGCTGGCAATTGAACCCAGGGGCCCTTTTACTACTAAACTATATCCCAACTCCTTTTTATTTTGAGACAGGGTCTTGCAAAGTTGCTGAGGCTAACCTTGAACTTGTGTTCTCCTGCCTCAGTCTCCATAGTCTCTGGCTATAGTCATGTGCCACCACACCCCGCTACTTAGATTAATGACTTTAGATTACCTGATTATTAGAGGAAACTACATGTGGAATTAATCTCTACCATATAGCTCTCGTATCATATGGTAGTAAAAATGAAATAAAAATATTTTAGTTTTCTTCATTTTTCTTAGTTTCTGCTGTTATTGGACTCTTAAGAGAAAAATCAGAAAATATTAACATGCTTGTTCAGAAGAAGGCATTAATGCATAATGGTTAACAGCATGGAATGGGCCAGCATGCCTGGGTTCAAATCCTAACAAATTAGATGATTACTAACTAACCTTAGGCTAGTTTGCTAAACATCTCTGTGCTTGGTTTTCCCATTCTTTCATAAAGCACACAATACCTTGCATTCACTAAGCAATGTTGTTCTCACTATGGTATATTCTGTTAATGTCTTGAAGTCAGATAGCCAGATTTTCCATCCCAAATTCCTTTCACTTATTTAGAATCAATGAAATAATTCTGTTTAAAGACAGCATATTTCAAACTAAATGGATCTGTTCTGGTTGATTATACTTGGCATCTCCTTTGTCTTGTTAGGTCCTATTTTTCACAGATGGTTTTAAGGCATTTGTCAGTAGCATAAAAAGTTACTCATTTTACCTTTCTATGGCATCAGGAAGTTGTTCAAGTCTGTTGCTTCCCATGTCCAGCCACTCAAGGGCAGGCATGTTCAACACAGCAGGAGGGATTGTAGTAAATTGGTTCATACTCAAATCAAGGTGAGTTAGTTTTAACAGACTGCTGAGCTGAAGAGGAAAGCAAGGTTTTTCAAAATAAATGTCTACAATGTAAATTCCTAGAAGACTCACATTGGTAAAGGAGATACATCATATCAATGAACATTTGTATTGCACTTGGGCTTTAAAAAATTTAAGCACAGTAGGCCAGAACAAACTAAAAATAAAAATAAAGCTGAATAAACAAACTCCAGTGATATGAAAAACTCTCAAAGAAATTGTACCTATTTGGGACTAGGGATATAATTCCACACAGTGGTAGAGTGTGTTCTGAGCATGTGCAAGGCTCTGGGTTCAATCCCCAGGTCCAAATAAAGGAGAAAAGAAGAAAGAAATTGCATCTACTCAAAGAAAATTTATCTTCCACAATAATCTAGTTCCAGAGTTAACAGGGCCTGTGTGGTAAAAGTTTTTTCCCCACTGTGAGAGTAACTATTTAGTATCATGTTTTCATTTCATTCAGTAGTTGAGAATTATATGGGGAAACTTAATCTTCAAAACAACAGTTTTCTTTATTGAAAGTTTGTGTCTAATGACTTATATATTTATATATTTATGTCAATATCAAATTGGATTACAGGCATGTGCCATGACACCGAGCCTACCACTGTACCCAGAGGCACTTAACTACTGAGCCCTTTTTTTTTCCAATTTATTTTACAGTAGAATGCATTTTGACATACAGTACACAAATGGAGCAGAACTTCTCATTCCTCTGGTTGTACATGGTTCAGAGTCACTCCACTAGTGTAATCATACATGTATATAGGGTAAAAATGCCCAGCTCCTTTTTTTAAAATAAATATTTATTTTTCAGTTGTAGTTGGACAAAGTACCTTTATTTATTTATTTTTATGTGGTGCTGAGGATTAAACCCAAGGCCGCGCATGTGCTAGGTGAGCACTCTACTGCTGAGCCACAACCAGGGCCCACACTCAGCCCTTTTTAATATTTTATTTAGAGAAGGGGACTCACTGAGTTCCTTAGAACCTCACTAAATTGCTGAGGCTAGCTTTGAACTCATGCCTCCTGCCTCAGCCTCCTGATGTCCTAGGATTACACCCCCAGCAACAAGTGACTAATTCTGACATCAACCAAACGATGTGAATGTCCATTTAGTTTGGGCTTCATTGTGAATCAAATGTCTCAAACAGGTCATATAACTAGGAGTGATAGATCTATGAAGAGAACTCAAGATTTTATGGAATTAAAAACCACACAATTTCTTCCTCTTTTTACATTCTAGTGGAAGTTTCAATATGCAAGAATTTCATTGACTTTTACAAAAATATTATCCATTTGTGGGAAGTGGCTATGTTTTATTTTCTCTTGAGGCATGTTCATTTCTTCTGCAATATCTGTACCACAACAAAAAGTACACAAATACAATGTTTTGTAAATTGTACAAAAACCCAGGAGGTTCTGTCTAGTAGGTGATGATGTTTCTCCAGATTTAGAATTCAAGTCCCAAATAAACATTTTCAAAATCTGTCATCACATTTCATAAATTTCCAAATGGTTCAAATAGCATATAAAAAGATTGTTTTAACATTATCATTTACATATTTATATGTAAACAGCGTGTAAATCATAGGACAGGGCTGGGATTGTGGCTCAGTGGTAGAGCGCTCGCCTAACATGTGCGAGGCCCTGGGTTTGATCTTCAGCACCACATAAAAATAAATAAAAGTAAAGGTATTGTGTCCAACTACAACTAAAAAATAAGTATTAAAAAAAATAGGACAGATGAGTCTCCAATTGCTGATTTTTCAGTAGTAATAAAATGTTGACTTTAGATGA
This sequence comes from Spermophilus citellus, assembly GCF_964194105.1. Lineage (NCBI taxonomy): Eukaryota > Metazoa > Chordata > Mammalia > Rodentia > Sciuridae > Spermophilus > Spermophilus citellus. The sequence goes on along the minus strand of NC_138191.1, from coordinate 50,111,393 downwards.
TTGAAAAGATAATAAAGTAATGATAATATGACAATTCTAATTTTGCATATGTGAAAACTGAGATCTAAAGTGTAAAGTGTATCCAAGGACACAGAGTTACTTAAAGGCCACACTTTGGAATGGAACAATCCCAGCTCAATATTTTTATTCCTATGTAACCAGTCTCCTAAAGGGAAGAAACTAAGATAAACTGGTTTATAGACATACATAAATTCACACAACTTGTTAGTGACAGCCAATCCTAGAAACAAAGTCACAAGGATTAGAAAAAAAGATTTACTGATCTTTCTGTGTGTGTAAAGAAATTTTCCATGTGATAATTTTCACCATATGGAAGGGCATATGTTTCATTAAATGCAACTATTATATTATGGAACATATATACTATGTTTTACTTGCAAGAGAAGTTATTATTGGCTACATGTTCACTCTTGTGGAAAAAGTCTGATATGCTCTCAAGATAAATAGGAAAAGGGAATAGATTTTTAGTTTGGGTTTCATTATTTTTCTTAGCTATTATTTTATAAAGTCATGATTGTTTTCAAGACATTGGACATTTCCATGGCTGATTCTAAGAGCATTAATATATAGAAAGCAATGCAAATGTCTTTATATTTATATGATCAATTTGGTTTAAGCAATGACATCATGCCAAATCAAAGTTTGAAGAGCCTAGGAAGCTAGCCAGAAATAGATTTCCTAGAATTCATGCCTTATACTTCACCTCTGTCGCAAAAACCAACTAGTAAAAAGTTTTTCTGTCACCACATTTTCTGTGCTTTATAATAATCATTCATTCTAAAAAGCATTTATTAAGTAACCACAATAACCTAGGATTGCCCTCAATTCTAGGAATTTATTTTTTTAATATCTATTTTTTAGTTACAGGTGGACACAATATTTTATTTTTATGTGATGCTAAGGATCGAACCCAGTGCCTCACACATGCTTAGCAAGTGCTCTACCTCTGAGCCACAACCCCAACCCAATTCTAGGAATTTAAATAAATAAAACTCTTATTCTGGCCTTCAAGGAGATGACAGTCTAGACAAAAAACAACCTCAGTACTGTCATACATGATTCCACCCTATGCTTTAAATATAAACCTTGTTGCTTCACCACTAGTGGCTTCTTTTTAAACTAATATATTTTCCCCTCCCTTTTCTTCCTCTTTCTTCCCTAACCCTGGGGAAGCAAGAGTGACATTATTCCTGTCCGAAGTCACTGCTATCAATCTTTCTGCTTCATTCCCCCAACAATGAAGAAATGCCAGCCTGGAACCTGGAAAAACAGCTTTCTCAAAGAATATAAGTTGAACAACTAATTATATCTATTCTTTTTCCCCCTGGCAGTTAGAATCACAGTCTCTAAGATGTGTGTCCACTATATTTTATCATTTGCCAGCAAATCAATAAAACCTTTTTCTTTTTTCTCAAAAATCTTGTCCTCGTTATTGGATTAGCTTCAGGGACAAGGACCAAGCTTTCAGTATCACTGTGACAATAATAGAAGTTATGCTAAATAGATTTTTCTCTAATTAAAAACCTGCTTTATAATAATAGGAAATAATCTTCACTAAATATTTTTCTGAAGTAAAATTTGTAGCATTTTCTTTTTAGTTTCATTTTTAACAATCACATAATTGAAAAGCAAAGTTCCAGTAGAGGGAAAATAACATCTTAGGCATTTAGAGCTTTCTGACCTCTTGAGGAAGATCACATATATCTCTGTTAACAGCCAGTTCTAGTTTCTCCAAGCTGGCACAATTACTTAATTCCTTGGGGACAGTCTTGATTTTGTTGTAGCTCAGAATCAGTTCCTGAAGTCTAGTGAGCAGTCCTACAAAAAAAAAAAAAAAAAAAACAGTGCACAATAGAAAGAAGATGGACATAAAGTACTGTTTTCCTGAGTAATTACAGCAGAAATTATTTGTGTATTGGCAAATTCAGAGTTCTTATATTCTTCCCTGTTCCCAGTCTGCATCCTGCCTCTTCTTTTAATAATGGATAGATTTATCAGTGCCATGGGGAAAAAACAAAACAAAAACTTATTTTCATTCTGTTTTATGTACATCCTGGGCTGGAGTGTAGCTCAATGGTAAGGGGCTTGCCTAGCATGCACAAGGGCCTGGGTTGTATCCCCAACACTGCAAACAATAATGACAATAAAAACAAAGAAACTACACCCTAAGCAATTTTCCATGTGAGAATTTTGCTCTCTATTTGACAAATCTGTTTTTCTTTATTGCTTCCAACCTGTCTGAGGAATAGCTAAACCAGTAATATTGTTTTCAAAATCTATAGAACAATATTTTTAAAGATATTTTGCTCACATTGAAATCTCATCTTGAATCACCTCAGTAAATCCAGTAGCTTGGATCCCCTAGAAACTTCAATTTAGACTAAATGTTTAAAAATTTTCTTATAATTCAGATATATAAAGATATATTTATTCCATGTTATCAAAAACTCAATAAAATAAGCACATCTTCAAGAAGATAAAATAGCACAGGAATAAAAGTAATCTTTACCAATTCCTCGAGGTATTTCTGAAATTATGTTTCGAGATAAATCTAACACAATAAGGTTCTGGAATCTTCCAATGAATTCTGGAATTTTCAACAAACCAGTTCTATGAATTTGCCATTCCTGTAGCTGATTCAGCTTCAGTAAAGAAGAAGGGAGACTCTAAAGTAAAATAAATAATGGAGACATATTACTTAAACTATTTTAGTATTATACCATCCTGAAGTGTGATTTTATTTAATTTGTGAAAACATTTAGAAATGTTTCTTTCTCTTAATGGGTTATATTTCCAAGTATTTTGTGTTACTGAGTTTTAAGATCTTTATGCTTTTTATTTTTTAACTAAAACGTCCAACCTCAATTAAATGCAATAAACAAAAATAACACATTTTGGTCAGTTATGCACATACATTGAAGTCTATCCTAAAGATCATGTTATATCTGGCTTTCCTAGACTACATATGCTATTGAAAATGAGACTATCCGGAAAACATCTTTGTTCATAATTTAAATGTCCCTTTTACTTCTATTTTGAAGTATTTCATAAAAATTTTTATAGAATTTTTTTAAGTGAGGAATTATAAGAGTTTGAACTATTCTGAATTTTATGCCTTTTCTCTTTCAGTGTAAAATAGAAAAGAAAACAAAGGAGCTAACCACATAGTTAAATATACCTATATTGGGGCTGGGACTGTTGCTCAGCAGTAGCACAATTGTCTGGCTTGTGTGAGTCACTGGGTTCAATCCTCAGCACCACATATAAATGAATAAATAAAATAAAGGTCTCTCAACAACTAAGAAAATATTAAAATATATATCATTTTTACAAGGGCTTCTAACCCTTCAGTAAGCATTTGTTTTCATGGAGATATATAACAATAATGACAATAAAAACAAACACTGATGGGTTAGAAGCCCTTGAAAAAATTAAAGTGTATCTAACATAATGAAGCCACTGTATATCTGTATGCGCATACGTGCAAGGGAGGGAAAAAAGCATATGAACTGGAAGATACACCTAACAGATAAATTGATATTCATTTCCACTTTGAGAAGTTTTAACTGAGCATTTTTTGGGGGGAAAAGCTACATAATTTTCATTAGGTAGATAGTCATCCATTCATGGCAAATGAGAAACTGCCTATTAGTATTAGAAGAAGAAATATCACATGTGACTTAAATTTAGGCAAGATTAAAGCAAATTGATTTTTTGCAAAAAAAAATGTGATGTTTGTTTTCTAATGTTTATGTTGTCCAGATTCATTTGGTGTATTATTAATATTAGAATTGTGGGCTGGGGATATCGCTCAGTTGGTAGAGTGCTTGCCTAGCATGCACAAGGCCCTGGGTTCAATCTCTAGTAAGAAGGAGAAGGAGAAGGAGAAGAAGAAGGAGAGGGAGAAGGAGAAGGAAAGAGGAGGAAGAGGAGGAGGAGGAGGAAGATGAGGAATTTTCGATTATTCCTGTATTAATTACACAGTCTCAGATTCATTTTCAACTCTTCCACAAAATGCAAAAAGTAGAAAAATAAAATATGACTTCTATAAAGCTTACCTTCCATTCTTCTTTTTCTATCTTCAAAATGACCCTTCCATCTTCCCTGGTGACCTTTTCTTTGAGCTTAGTTAAACTTACTCTCTCTTCCCAGATCCGCACTAGCCTAGGAGATCAGGTAATCATTTTGACTTATAGATAATGACAAAGGTAGTGTTCATTTTCATATAAATAAAATAAAATAGCCCATCAAAAATAACTTGGGAAGGTAGGTGCAGTAATCCTGTAATCCCAGCTACTCCAGAGACTGAGTCAGGAGAATCAGAAATTGGAGGACAGCTTGGGCAATTTAGCAAGACCCTATCTCAAAAAAGAATGGATGGGGATATAGCTTAGTGGTAAAGCACCCCTGGGTTCAATCCTTAATACCCAAATAAACCAAAATAAAAAAACATTGGTTCAATGGTATCTGGAAACAGCATGAGATTTTATTTAGCAAAAGTTATACATATGATTAGTACCACAAATGCCTTATTTTAACTGTGGCTGATCCTTTAGAAGTTGTCCTTTGTAGAGATACTTCCCCTCCACTTGCCTTGAATTCTAAATTTAAAAAAAAAGCATCTAAATTATTATCTTTCTTTTTAGATTTTCAGAACCCAGATTATCTGGTGACCTTGAGATAACATTAGAATGTATAATAGCCCATTCTTAAGTCCTGTGCATCAACTAACATAAAACATCAATTTTTTATAAAATTTAACTTGCAGAAAAGTTATGTTTATCTAAATAATTATAGGAACTAGGGCTGGGGCTTAGTGGTAGGACGTTTGCCCAGCATGTGTGAGCCTCTGGGTTTGAATCTCAGCACCACATATAAATAAACAAACAAACAAACAAATAAATAAAAGTCCATCAACAGCTAATAAAATAGATATTTTTTTTAAAGAGAGAGTGAGAGAGGGGAGAGAGAGAGAGAGAGAGAGAGAGAGAGAATTTTTAATATTTATTTTTTAGTTCTCGGCGGACACAACATCTTTGTTGGTATGTGGTGCTGAGGATCGAACCCGGGCCACACGCATGCCAGGCGAGCGCACTACCGCTTGAGCCACATCCCCAGCCCAAAAAATAGATATTTTTTTTTTAAATTATAGGAACTAGCCTTAGGAAGCCAAGGTCAATTGCAGTGTTCTAGTTGGGGTTGGGGAGAAAGGAGACACTTGCCCTTGATGACCAAGACCCAGCCCAGCAAGTACCTACCCACTGCCCCCTGAACATCCTTTCCCTCTCTACAAAGGTCTTTTTGCATACATGAGTTCCCTAAGATGGTCTTTGATGAGGAGGATGGGGGCTGATAGCCCTCTCCATCTTCCATTTTGTTGGCTCTTGAATAAACCTGATTTTTTCACCCCATCTCCTCATCTCTCAAGTATTGGCTTTTGAGTGGTGAGTAGATGAACTTAGGTTCAGTAGAACTATTTTTTTGTTGTTGTTGTTTTGGTGTTAGAGACTGAGCCAAGAATTTTTTTGTATTGTAAATGCATGCCCTACCTCTGAGATATACTTCCAGTGCTAAGTTTTTGATAAGGACCATAATTCTTCATAAATTTTATTTATAATAGTTTTACTAAGATATAATTCACATAGCACAAAATGCATCATTTAAAGTATACAGTTCAGTAGGTTTTAGTATATTCACAACATTATACAACCATCACCATTATCTAAATCCAAAATACTTTACCATTAAACAAAAAAATCTCCTTATCCATACCCCTTCCCTATTCCCTGGGAATTACTAATAGCCTATTCTGCACATTTCATATAAATAGGATCATACAATGTGTGTCTGTGTTTGGCATCTTTCACTTAGTATATTTTTATTCAAAGCTCATTCATGCTGTAACATGTATCAGTACTTCATTTCTTTTTATGGCAGAATGATTTCATCAGATGAGTTTATCATGTTTGTTCATTCAACAGTTGATTAGTATTTGGATAATTCTATTCTTTGGCTATTATGAATAATGTTACTACAAATGTATGGGTATAAGTTTTTGTGTGAACTATTAAAATTTTGGGGAGGTTACTAGGCTATTATTATTGTATTGGGAAATGAATCCAGGGATGCTCTACCACTAAGCTATATCCCCAGTCCTTGTTATTTTATTTGTTATATTGGGTCTTGTTAGGTTGCAGAGGCTGACCTTGAACTTGCAATTCTCCTGCCTCAGCTTCCTAATTAGCTAGAATTACAGTCATCATGCCCAGATATGAGGCCATTATTTTGGATTAAGCTCAAAAAAAAAAAAAAAAACAGAATAAAAATCAAAATAAAGTCACACATGCTAAGGTTCCAATTCACAAAACAGAAACTAAATTGTTATCTGACCATGCCAAGAAATCAGAAGAGAAAGTTAACAGCCAACTTTCCATTCAGTTTCCTAGAATGGCAGTGAAGTTCTCTCTGCCTTCCTCCTTGTACAAAGAAGGTAACTTGAAGTAATCCAATGTTAGCCAATTAATTTTCTATTGTTCTATCTTCCTTTTCCTGTCTTACAGAGAAAACAACTTAGAAACAAAGTTTGAAAGTAACTTTGTTTTTGCTTTTTTCAGTCCTTTTCTGTCTATGAAAGTAACTTCTTCTGTTCAGTCCCTCAGAACACAGTATTCTATTTCATGGAAGTGTTGCCTAATTCTAGAATTAAAAAGAAAGCCAATTAAGATCTTTATTTTTTTTTTAAAGAAAGAGTGAGAGAGGAGAGAGAGGGGAGAGAGAGAGAATTTTTAATATTTATTTTTTAGTTCTCGGTGGACACAACATCTTTGTTGGTATGTGGTGCTGAGGATCGAACCCGGGCCGCACGCATGCGAGGCAAGCGCACTACCGCTTGAGCCACATCCCCAGTCCCCAATTAAGATCTTTAAATTGTTGTAATTTTTTCCTTTGACAGATTATATGTTTTTATTTCTCTTGGGTATATCTTTAGGAGCATAATTTCTGGGTCATATGGTAACTTTATGTTTAGTCTTTTTAGGAACTGCCAAACTGAAACTAAATTCCAAATTGGCTATACCATTTTACACCCCCCACCATCTGTGTATCAGAGTTCTAATCTCCCCACACCCTCACCAATACTTGTTATTGCCCACTTTTTTTTATATCCATCTAGTGGTTGTGAATAGTATCACATTGTGGGTTTGATGTGCTTTTTCCTGCTGACTAATCCTTAGATAGTTAATGTTTTGTTTGTCACCGTACTGGGGGTCCAACCCAGGCCTCACACATTCAAGGCAAGCACTATACCAAATATAGTTTATCCATTGAAAACATATATAAGAATAATGTGCATATACTATGCTGACTATAAAGATAGCAAAAAGATGCAAAAATTTTTCTATTTGTATCCTAGAAATTTTTTTAATATTTATTTTTTAGTTACAGGTGGACACAATATCTTCATTTTATATTTATGTGTGCTGAGGATTGAACCCAGTGCCTCATGCATGCTAAGGGAACACTCTACCACTGAGTCATAACCCCAGCCCCTAGAAATTTTTTCACATATGAAAAAGCAAAGGAATCAAATTTAGAATCAAGTTTAGAATCAAATTTAGCCTATTAAAAAGTACATAATTTTTAAAAAGCAGTCATCAAAAAATAAGGTTTAATTAATTTGTATATTTATTTGCCAAAAATATCTTGACATCTGAGAATTTTTGAAGTTTTGTGTGTTAACTTATTTTCAGTGCGGCTGGGGATGTGGCTCAAGCGGTAGCGCGCTCGCCTCGCATGTGTGCGGCCCGGGTTCAATCCTCAGCACCACATACAAACAAAGATGTTGTGTCTGCCGAGAACTAAAAAATAAATATTAAAAATTCTCTCTCTCCTCTCTCACTCTCTCTTAAAAAAAAACAAAAAAAAACTTATTTTCAGTGAGGGTTTTAAAGAATAGAAAACAAAACAAAAACCCTGCAAGTATAATGTTTGCTGTCTTTATGTGTTTAGGTTTGCAAAATACTTCTAATAAAGTCTGTTTGTTCTAATCTCTCGGTTGCATGAAATTTCTAATTAGTTACCAAGTGCATTGTGATAATGGGGTTCCCGTGGCCTTCTAATCTGAATAGCTCATCTTCCTATGAGCTATTCAGAACTTAATGAAGGTTCTGAATAGCTCATAGGAAGATAGGTGTGGCAAGTTGAGACAAATTATTGCATAATGCTAGCTATTCAATTACATCATTTTTATATTATTTACTATGAGGAAATGGGCTATTTCTGAAATATTAGCAGAGGATTTTCAAGACAACCAATTAGAAAAGTAGGTAAGATATCAAGGAGGCAGAGGAAATGATAGCCCCAATCAAGGAATTAGATGATCCTGCTGGAACTCAAAGCCACTCAAGTAGGTGGGAATAAGTAGTACCTTCTACTGCCAGATGTCTTTTTTTAGATCCTAAAAGATTAATGCTGCACAAAACAAGCCTGACAATTAGACCAAGTGATACTAATCAAACCTTAATGAATGCTAAGTCCTATGAGGGCACAGTATAACTACTATTCTCACACACAGATATTATTTTTGTAACTCTCGTTACATAGGCAGAATTTAATTGAGTCAGGTATTTAAGTATATTTTGAACATTCTGTAAATAAAAATATCTATAAAATTCAACAATGAGGCACTTCATAAGTGATTTTTATAATGATGAGATTATGAATTTTCACTAATCCAAAATAGTAAATATAGTAAGTACTTGTGTTGAAATTCCTTCTCTCGTTTCAGATCTTCGTTGTGTTTCTTTATTCGTTTTTCCCACACTTCTTTTACAGCATTAACAGCCCCAGTACAAACCACATTTTCTGTCATGATTTCTCCACATTGTCATAGAGTCATCAGCTTCATTAAGTTCTGAACTGCTGAATCACAGATGCCACCTCAGAAAGGACCTAATTGAATCACAAAAAAAAAAAAAAAGCAATGTGTTTCAAATGTTCATTGATGTGAGTGTGGTGGCTCACATCTGTAATTCCAATTCCTCTGGAGGCTGAGGCAGAAGGATTGCAAGTTTGAGACCAGCTTGGGAAACTAAGTGAGGCCGTGTCTCAAAATAAAATAAAAAGGGCTGGTGACGTGGTTTAGTGGTAGATAACATGCATGAGACTCTGGGTTCAATCCCCAGTACTGGGGAAAAAATGTAATAATCATAATACCTAATATTTACCAGACACTTTCTAGTTCCCAAAACTAGTATACTAGTCCATATTCCTTTTTGTTTTTTAACAGGATCTTGCTGTGTTGCCCAAGCTGGCCTTAAAATTCTGGACTCAAGAAATCCTTCTATCTCAGCCTCCTGAATGCTGGTACTATAGATGTGGGCCATTGAGCCCAGTTGCAAAGCAGATATTAACTTTTTAAAGATACCATTTTATATAGTGCAAAAAACCAAGTTCTCAAGAATAAACAGACTGGGTACAACCTCTACACAGTAAACTAAAAAATATAATGAAATTAAAGAAGACCTAAATAAGAGTTCTACATCATATTTATGATTCAATATTGTAAGAACATCAGATATTTCCAAATTGAGCTATAAACAGTCTCAAAAAAACCCATCTGGAAACCAAGAGGGCTACCTTGACTCTCATATTCTAATATTACAATTCTAAACGTACAAAATAGCCAAAATACTCATGACAAAGAAAACTAGAGTGGGAGGATTTATTCTATCAAGACCTCTTTTAAAGCTTTAGTAGTAGAGAGTGTTGTATTGGTTCAGTGCACTAACAGATCAATGTAACTGAATAAGAAACCCAAGAAACAGATCCCATACATAAATGAGCATTGCAGAATACTGCCAGAATGATTTTTTGGACAGTTTAAACTATATATATAACCAAATTTAATTCCAGATGTATTATAGCTCTATAAGTGATAGTGCAAGTCTCCCAAAACATAAAGGTTCGGGGAGAAAATATAAGATATATGTCCTTAAAGTAGGGAATACTTTTTTTTTTTTTCTAGGTGCTGGGATTGAACCTAAGGCCTCATACAAGCTAGGCAAGTGCTCTACATCCCACTCTAGGGAACACTTCCTAAAATGGAATACAAAGAATATCCTTAAAGGAACAGATTGATAGATCGGACTATATTAATTATGAACTTTATTAAAAGATGTCACTTAGAAAATAAAAGGAATACCATGTAGTGGGGAAGATATTGGTGGCACATGTCACCACAAATGAGCTCTATCTACAATAGATAAAGAATTCCTAAAAATCAACTTAAAAAGACAACAGGGCTGGGGGCAGAACTCAGTGGTAGAGTGCATGTTTAACATGAATAAGGCTCTGGATTTTATCTCCAGCATCAAAAGGGGGGAAAAAAGTCAACAATTGAACAGTTAATTCAAAAGATGAAATCTAAATGGCAGAAACATCCCCCCAAAAAACCATGAAATTCTGATGAAATCTAAATGGCAGAAACACCCCCCAAAAAACCCATGAAATTCTGTTCAACCTTGTGAAAGTGAATTAAAACCATAATAAAATACCAACACACACCTATCAAAGTAATCAAATTTAAAAAGACTGGGGCTGGGGTTGTGGTTCAGCAGTAGAGCACTTGCCTAGCTCATGAAAGGCACTGGGTTTGATTCTCAGCACCACATAGAAATAAATAAATAAAATAAAGGTATTGTGTCCAAGTGTAACCAAAAAAGAAAAAAAAAAAAACCTGACTACACCAAATGCTACTGGAAATTTGAGTCATGTAAATTCGTATACATTCTTAATCACTCTGGAGTAGAATATGCAGTTTATAATCCAGCAGTTCCACTCATTGGCAATCCCTACTGGGGAAGGGTATGTCACCACTAGGAAACATGAACAAGAATGTTCTAAGCAGTGTTTTTTCAAAATAGTAAAAATAAAGAGGAAAAAAGCATGCCTCCTAGAATTTTATATTTCCCTTAGTATCCTCACTGAGTTGACAGACCCAGGGTGTATGGCTAACTCTGTAGTCAGACCATTGTGTTCCTGGTGGCTCTTTTCCCACACTGTGCCTTGGTGACAGGTGCCATACCAAATTGTAATAAAGTGAAGAAAATCATAAGGCATTTTCAGCAACTGGAACTGTGACGTTAATATACATAAACTGAACCAGGGATGTCTAGATGCTGACAAAGAGAATTAAAAGCTGTCAACACCACCAGTCCTCTAGAAAGGAATTGGAAGTGTTTTTTTCTAAGCTGTGAGGGGAAAGGGAGTCTCTTGCTGGATTTCAAGACCAAAAATGAAATTAAAACACTTCATTTTTAACTTGACTGTTTCCACTAGAGGCCTTTGATTTGAAAATTATAGTACATGTTTGTCAGCTATAGATATGTTAAAATGGAACAAATATGTTCTGTAAGATTTATAGGTATTCACATTGAGGCTTCTAAAAAGAAAAGATGTCATTTTAGAAATGAATATTAGTGTTCTAAAATCTGCTTGTAAAACTCTGGTCTCCTTTTACATTGATATTAAAACATTTTAAAGACATCTTGGTCACACATGCTTGTAGTTCTGGCTTCCCAGGAGGCAGAGGTAGGAGGGTGGCTTGAACCCAGGAGTTCAGGGCCAGCCTGGACAGTATAGTGAGACCCTGTCTCATAAAAAACAAAACAAACAAAATTTACAGTAAGAAAAAGGAATCAAGAAAGACACTAAAAACATCACATTATGGGGTATAAGGGAAATTAATCATCATCTCATAATAAAGCTTCCATAGATAATGCCTGAAATCAATAAAGAAATAGCATGTATCTAACTTCAAAAAAGGAAATTTGCAAATAATCCCTGAAAATTAAATCCCAAAATGGTTACAATGTTTACTTCTAGGGAGCAGGATGGTAATAGTGAGAAATGGGGTGAACAATGTTGCTTTTCATTGTTAATCTTTTCTAAATTATTGATTTTTTTATGGTGCTAGGAATTGAACCTAGGAGTGCTATACCACGGAGCTCCATTGCCATCTCTTTTTATTTTTTAAAATTTTGAGACGGGGTCTCACTAACTTGCCCAGGCTAGCCTTGAACTTGCAATCCTCCTGCCTCAGCCTCCAGAGTTGTGGGCATTGCAGGCATGCACCATCATAACTGGCTCTAAATTACGGATATTTTTAAACTAAAATTATGCATGTGTGTGAGACACACAGAAAGATATATATATATATAGAGAGAGAGAAGGACTGTATTACAGAAGAAAAAAGCCAGGATTGCTATGTAATTAACAGTATTCAGAAAATTATTAGGAAAGTCCCCATTTCTAAGCAATATAAGGAACAGACTGCAAGAACATTTTGTCATCAAGAAATCTTGTTGGTGGGGCTGGGTTGTGGCTCAGCAGGAGAGCGCTTGCCTAGCACCTGCCAGGTGCTGGGTTCGATCCTCAGCACCACATGAAAATAAATAAATAAAATAAAGGTATTGTGTCCAATTACAACTAAAAAAAAAAAAACTTAACAAAAAAAAAGAAAGAAATCTTTTTTGGTAATTCAACTATCTGGTCATATCACCTATAATTTGTTGTCTCACATTTTAAAGTATTGGTAAATACTTTAAATAATATCAAATATTAAAAATATTTTAAAATCCCAGCTATCTGCATGTACATAGGAATTTTACTACACATATATCACTGTTTAGTCATTTGCTAATTCATTTCCTCTTTGGCTGTTAAATTTTGGTCATTTGATTTTCATCTAATGACCAATTTCCCTTAAAGGAAAACAAGTCAGTGATAATGCTTGCATTTCTGCCTCTAACACAAAACAGTGGTCTCTACCTTGGTAATTCCTGGAACAGAACAGCATGGCAGTAAGGTAAGGATGGCAATGACATGATGGAGGGTCGGCTTCTCAAAGTCAAAAGAAATACCATCCTAGAAGAGATGCTTCCAGCTTGTAGAGGAATCTATCTTCCAGAGGAGGACAATTGTATAAGTGATTATGGATCCAAAAAATACTTAAATTCAATCCCAAGCGGCAATTATAGACACAAAGTCATCATCAGCACTCTATTGAGATAGAATAAAGAATGGAGAAGAAATGTTTTTTTGGAAAATGGAAAAATACTTACCATCATTGGTGGACACTGAAGCTGTCATGCCCAAAGTTAGTGATTATCATCGAAGAATAGATTATGGGGTGAATTTTTTTCCGTGTGGTTCCAAATGACTAAAATCCACCGTCAGGCTGTAACCAAGTGAAGTGTAATGTCAGCCTAGTTCTAATTTTAGTTCATGGACAAAGCTGAGAATAGCAAGAATCACATGGGGCTTCTGTGCAGAGGATCAACTGATAATGTGAGTATGTTCAGGAAACTACACAATGCTCTACTCCAACATTGTAAAACTACCAGGCACAACTATTTCTAAGCTCCTAAGAATAATTTCTATTGAAATACCTCCACTTTTCATTAGCTACACATCTTAAGTATTTAATAGAACTTAATAAATCTGTTTCAAGAAGAGAAACTAGGAAATACACAGGTGTGTGGCAAAACAAAAATCCTACCTACTAACAATAGCTCTGTAAATATTTTAAAGACGCAGATGCTGTGCTTAAGAAAAAAGAAAAATGAATGTGTGGATGAGCCTGCATAACAGAGGACCCCTAAACTTCTGCTGGGTCAAGCTTTACTCATTTTAGTTTGGATGAGATGCTGGGAATTGAACCCAGCATGCTAAGAATTCTCTTGACCTCTGAGCTCTACCCCCAACCTGGAGGTTTCAAATTCAATTACCTCTCAACTTTTATCTCTTAGTTTTCATAGAGAAGACTTAATTCTAGTTTCTGAAAAATTATATATTTTTGATTTAATTATATATGCACATGGAACAAAATTCAAAAGATAATGAATCTTCCCCCAATATTTTTTCTGACATTATGTTTTTAATTTGCTTTATACTTTCTTTCACTGGTCTTCCCACTTTACCCTCTTCTAGATTTCTTTTTCTTTCTTTTTTTTTTTATTTGTTCTAATTAGTTATACATGCTGGCAGATGCTGCAAATACTAGTAGGATAATAGGGATTATAAATGATAGAAAAAAGTGAAAGTTCATTCTTCCCTAGCCTCCCCCCATTTTGGATCAGCATCTGCATATCAAAGACATTTGGCCTTTGGTTTGGGGGATTGGTTTATTTCGCTTAACACGATGCTCTCCAGCTCCATCCATTTACCTGCAAATGCCCTAATTTCATTCTTCTGTGTGAAGGGCACCTAGGTAATAATACCTTGCATTCTATCAGATCATAATGGAATGGACTAGAAATCAATGATAAAATAAAAAAATAGAAGCTATTCTAACACATAAAGATTAAATAATACACTACTGAGTGATGAATGGATAGCAGAAGAAATAGGGATGATATAAAAAAAATACTTAGTGGGAAATGAGAACCCTGATACAAAATATCAAAATCTCTGGGACACTATGAAGGCAGTGCTAAGAGGATAGTTCATTGCATTGAGCTCATTCATTAAAAGAATAGAAAGTTAGTAAATAAATGACCTAACATCACATCTCAAAGCCCTAGAAAAAGAAAACAAATCAACACCAAAAGCAGTAAATTTGTTTTCTTTTCTTAACATAAGTATTGCTGTTGTACTGGCTCAGACCCATGGACTCTGCAGAAGCCCAAACCTCAGGGTCTTCAGAATGAAAATCTGGGCACCCACCAGATGACAGACACACAATGACAGAGGAGAAGGAAGATAATTTGTGCAACATATTAAAGTGAGTTGCCCACTTTGTGTCAAGAATGAAGCCACTTGTGATGAGCTAGGCTACATCCCCTCCACAGCAAAGTCATCTCATCTGTAAGTTGGTCTTACTCTGAAAAGCAAACCTTAATAAGGCCTCATTAAGCCTCTTCCTATGATCACATGGCAGTAGCACTTGTGCCCACCTTGTTTCTTGGCTGTACTCTGGGAGGGTAGAAATAGTAACTAACACTTACTGAGTAACTTACTATATTCAGGCACTATCCAAACTCTGATATATACTAACTCATTTAATCCTCACAAGAGCCCATGAAAATCTCTTATTTTTATCTCTATTTTGCCAATGAGGGACTGAGGCACAAAAAGATGAGGTAATTTGTTCAAAGTGCACAATGGGAACTGGGATATTCAAGTATACATTTAGGCTGGGTGTGGTGGCACACGCCTGTAATCCCAGCAGTTTGGGAGCCTGAGGCAGCAGGATCACAAGTTCAAAGTCAGCCTCACAACTAGTGAGGCCCTAAGCAACTCTGTGAGACCCCTGTCTCTAAATAAACTATAAAATAGGGCTGGGGATATGGCTCAGTAGTTGAGTGCCCCTGAGTTCAATCCCCGGTACCCCCAAAAAGAAAAAAAAATATTCAAGTGTACATTTAGTGACAAGTACACAGAAATGTAAGCAAATAAAAATACAGTTAACTCAAGAAAAAACAAGAAGTATAAATTAGGAATATAATCATTCCCATTATTTGATTTAGTTATAAATTGAATAACAATACTATTCTTTCCTCCCTTCCCCACAAATTTATTCTGTTACACTTTAAAAAATTTTTTTTAGTTGTAGTTGGACACAATATCTTTATTTTTATTTGTTTTTATTTTTATGTGGTGCTGAAGATCGAACCCAGTGCCTCGAACGTGCTAGGTGAGTGCTCTACCACTGAGCCACAACTCAGCCCCTCTGTTACACTTTTAAAGATCAGAAATCTCAAATCAGTCCTTCCTGGAGCTGGGGGCTAGTTTCTTCTGATGGTTCTCAGGACAATATTTTTCCTTATCTTTTCCAGCATCTGCAAGCTGCCTACATTCTGGCTTGTGGCTCCTTTTTCCACCTCCCAATCACATCTCTCTAAGCTCTGCTTCCATCATGACTCTCTTCTCTGATTCTAACTCTCCTGATACCCTCTTTTTCTGTCCATTTTTAAACTTCTGGTAAAATATAGATAACATAAAATTAACCATCTCAACCTTTTTCATTGTACAGTTTATTGGTGTTAGAGACGTCCATAATAGCCAGACATGGTGGTGCATATCTGTAATCCCAGAGATTTTGGAGGCTAAAGCAAGAGGATTAAGACTAGCCTGGACAACTTAGTGAGACCCTGTCTCAAAATAAAAAATAAAAAGGAGTAGACATGTGGGTTGGTGGTAGAGCACCCCTGGATTTAATCTCTAGTATGTATCTCTCTCTCTCTCTCTCTCTCTCTCTCTCTCTCTCTCTCTCTCTCTCTCTCATACACACACACACACACACTTTCCATAATATTGTGCAACCATTCTGTTTATGTGGTATACTGCATTTATAGATTTGCTTATGTTGAACCATGACTACATCTTCAGGATAAACTGGTAATACCTAGACAATGGAATTCATTGCTTACAGTTTTGGATGCTGAGAAATCCAAGATCAAGGTGCTAGCAGATTTGGGGGTGTGATGGGGGTCTATTCCTCACAGATAGTGCTTTCTTGCTGTGTCCTCACAAGCCAGATAAGGAGAATAAGCTCCCTCAAGCCCCTTTTGTAAGAGTTCAAGGACAGAGCCCTCATGACCTGATCACCTCCCACCCCCCTATACCCTGTCCTTAATATCATTATCTTGGTGGTTAGGTTTCAACATATGAATTTGCCAGGGGAGGCAAAAACATTCAAACCACAGCAAGACCCACTTGCGTGTGAATATGTAGTGTTCCCAGCACCATTTGTCAAAAAGACTGTCCTTTCCCCATTCAATGGTCTTGGCACATTGGCCAAAAATTAATTAGCCCATCTATGCAAGGGTTATTTCTGGGTTCTTTATTCTATTCCATTGGTCTATATGCCTTTCTGCCACTATCACACAGTTTTGAACACTAATATTCTTTTCTGTGGAAATCTTTTGGTAAAGTTGGGTGGATGGGTATTTTTTTAGTGCATTCACACACACATGCATTTAAGGGAAACTCCTAAATGGCAGACGGTACCCTTTGCCAAATAGAGGAGTGACATATTTCCATGTCTTGAGACTTACATTAGAAAATTATAGATACCTAATTAGTCTGATAAACTTGGGAAACTGAGGAGATGGGAGATGGTAGTCAATGCTGGTGTACACCAAACACCTTTCTCTGGAGCTAGAGCTTTCAGACTCCAAGCAGTTTTGTGACTTCTGTTGCATTTCTCCACAGAGTTTCAATCTTTTAATAACTCAAATATCTAAGTTACTGCAACAACTGATAAAATAGTTTAAGTGCTAATTATTCTTTTCTATTTTTCCCATATTAAATATATGTTTGTTTTGTGTTCATAAAATTAATGTATTTAAGAATTCAAATGTACCTCTGACCTTTAGATTTTGTGTTGGTTGTTATTCCCCCAGCCCCAACATGGTAAGTGTTGCACAGGCTTATCTCAAACTCATGGGCTCAACTGACCTTCCTGCCTTTGCCTCTCCTCAGTAACTGGGTCTATAGGTGAACACCACTGCACCCAGACTGTTGTCATTTTTGACACATGCCCTGCCATCATCACCATCACCATCACCATCACCACTTACCTAAACCAATCAAAGATGGAGACACAAAACACTATTATATGAAAACCATATATTCCATAGCTTACTGGGAATTGACCAGAAATTAGAAGGTCATTGGGAGTGATTTTTAAATCTTCATTTAAGAAAAACATTCTGTAAGTATAAATAATCAATGTCAGCAAGCAAGCAAAATGCAAGTGAACAAAACATAATTTCTTTGATGAATGAAGTGGTTGACATAGTTTTTCTCATTATGTAAAGACAGTTCTCATATGAAATATGGCATCTAAGCAATGGTCATCAGAATATTATGCAAACTTCCCAGAGCAATTTAAACCTAAACTCAGATGGCTAGAATAAAACATATAGTCTTTTTTCAAAAGGAAAAAAACAATATCCCTTTCATACCCAGCAAATAATAACATAGAAATGATAGTGGTTTCCTATATATTAAATGATATTTTTGTTGTTGTTGTTGTTCAATTCCCATTGAACCCTGGGACATTTAGCCACTGAGCTTCATCTCCAACCCTTTTTGAGACAGGGTCTTGCTAATTTGCTGAGGCTGGCTTTAAACACACAATCCTCCTGTTTCAGCTTCTGGATTCACTAGGATTAC
The DNA here is from genome assembly GCF_964194105.1 of Spermophilus citellus. Lineage (NCBI taxonomy): Eukaryota > Metazoa > Chordata > Mammalia > Rodentia > Sciuridae > Spermophilus > Spermophilus citellus. Next base: position 50,093,192 of record NC_138191.1, on the reverse strand, counting down.
AGACATGCACCACTATGCCTGACTTGAATGAGTTATTTTTGACTGCACAGCAAATTAAAAAGATATTCTCTTTCTGCTTTTATTTTTATGCACTAATTTCCATTCTATAGAAATAAAAACTATACTAATTTAAAAAAAAAATTGCACAGATTATTCCATGTAAATTACATTATCCTTTGTTTCTAGAATATCAACCTAACTTTTGAGTATATTTTATATACATTTGAAAAGGTAATTTTTTTTTTAAAGAGAGAGTGAGAGAGGAGAGAGAGAGAGAGAGAGAGAGAGAGAGAGAGAGAGAGAGAGAGAAATTTTAATATTTATTTTTTAGTTCTCGGCGGACACAACATCTTTGTTGGTATGTGGTGCTGAGGATTGGTGCTGAGGATCGAACCCGGGCCACACGCATGCCAGGCGAGCGCGCTACCGCTTGAGCCACATCCCCAGCCCCTTGAAAAGGTAATTGCAATAATATTTTTCACATTTCCAAAAATACTATACAGACCTTATTATCTAGTAAAGGTGGAAGCTGCAATGTTTTAAAGATAATAAATATTACAACCTGAAAGTATATATCTTACAGAAATAATTCCATTCAATTGAAATTGGAATTACTCCTTTTAGATTTTTTTTAGGATGGGGTCTCATTACGTTGCCCAGATATTCTTGAACTACTGGGCTCAAGCAAACCTCCTGCCTCAGCCTTCCCAATAGTGGGGACTACAAGCTAGGCTCTTACCATTATTCTCACACACAAAATTATTAGAGGAGCTAGAGCAGTAGAGGAAAATGGCAGTTTTTCAAAATGACACTGCAGCAGTTTGTGCAGCTCTGTCCGAGCAACATTTGAACCAACAGGGCCCTTCTAATGAGGTGCCAGCAACATAATGGACCAAGGCCAGGTTCTTGTGCAATTTGTGAAAGCTTTGATATGCAGAGTTATTAGTATGACATTTCACCTCATGGAATCTGAGGATTTGATTATCTAATTTTCAGATTGTGAGTCATTTCCATTTTATAGTACTCCCTTCAGTTTCCCTTAACTTCATTACAGCTGCCATCAATTTAATCCAAAGTCTTTGTGATTCCATTTTGAACACCACCTGATTTTTTTCAACAATTCAAATTGCTCAGCTTTTATGACCAACTGCATGCACTATTGTAATTTCTGTACAGATTTCATCATCTTTGTCTTTTTTGGACTTTGCTTTTTTCCACATTTTTAGAACTATGGTGAGTTTCTTGCAGCAATTTCAAGTTAAACAACTTTTCACAAATTTATCAAAGCCTGACTGCTCCTCTGGGAGTGTGGATGGATGGAGCCACTTTTGCTGCCTGCTGGATGGCCTCCTGCTCAGCCAAGTGTGAGTGTGAACCCCTTTCTTTGTCCCAACTTTCCCCCATATCAAACCTAAATGCTTGATCTCCACCTGTCCTCATTTCTTTTCTCCTGTCTCTTATTAACACCCACAAACAGCTGTTCCCCATGCTTTGCATTTTAACATTCCTCATGGTACTTAGTAAAAGCCTGATATAGATGACCTCTTTATAACAAAGCTGCATTTATTCTTGTCGTGCTTTAGTTGTTTTTGTGGCTGTTTTCTCAACTGTCTCCAAATTTTCCTGCTAGGTTTTAGCAAGCTAAGATCCAGAGCTTGATGTTTGCTCACAAAGGTCTGACTAGCACATGTATATAATTGTGGTTTAAGGCCCTTGCATTCAGTACTGGGACTGCCTCAGAATGGATTAATTTTCATTTCTGCATTATCCTAAACTTGCAAACACCCACTGATCTATGCTGCTATGGATGGGATGGATGCCTTCTGTAACATAAAAGAGACTGTGGTTGTGGATTTTTTTTTAATGGAATATGAACCATATCTGGTTTGGTGTAAATAGTTCATATTTGACCCGACCTGTCTGAGGAGACATCACTGAACCAATTATTGACCTTGAGATGCTGACGAGGGGAATATGGAATACCTGGAGCTCGGGAGAGAGGGTCCAGAAGAGAGAATTATTTAAGAGATACCTATGTGGGAGATGTGGTCAAAGCTTTTGCCAACAGTGTAATTACAGGTGAGTAGTGGGGACAGTGAGGAAGGAATTAAAGTGTCCATTTCGGAGCAAGACTGGAAATTCATTTGTGTAGTGCCAAGTAGAGGCAACAATGTGAGAAGAGCGTTATTTTGAGCCTTCTTTTAGGCAATCATGAAGAGAAGGAAAGAGGAAATAGGGAAGGAAAGAGGAAGCAGAGAGAGAGAAAGAGCAAGGGCACAAATATTGTGTCAAAGGAGAGCTAAAGGACTTTTGCGTAGGTTTTTACCCCATGGAATCCAGAGTGGAAGAAGAGCCTCAACAAAGGCATGTAAAACAAAACAAAACAAAACAAAAAAACCCTAAAATGAAAAGCTCCAGGGAAGAGTTCATTGTGATGAGCGCTTAGGACAACAAAGAGGTGAGTGTCTGCCAAAACCCAAATCCTGTGCTTACCACTTAAAGGACTAAGGAAAATATTAAGACCTTCCTGGCTCCTGTGCCTGCGGTGACCTCCACACATCCTTAATGGAACATCTAAAGAATGCTGACTTGGCTTGGCTCAGAACCACCCCGTGTCAAGGCTCTCACTCCCTTCTGGGATGTGCCCAGCCCTTGGGGCGATGAAGTGTCCTTGAGGGGATCACTAGGTCACCTTGAGCTTTCTTTGTTCTAACTTGCATTTCAGAAGCCCATGGGGAATAGGACTTAAGTCCTTGTCAGGATCCTGAAAAGCTGCCCTGTAACTCCCCAGCTGTATGACTTCGGTGTTGGTGTTTCCCCAATATAGTGATGTATTTTCTTCTCTTTCTCTTTTGGCTTTCATATTACTACTAGAATAAATGCTATCGCATATAATGAGAGTGTCTTTATGGTCTGTCAGGTCCAGCCTGCTGAATTCAGTAGCTGCACACATATGTAATGCCTTAATGTTACACCTCTTTAGTTTTTGAGTGTTTGTAGGAAGGGGAAACCAGCATCTAAGAAGATAAGGCATAGCTGCAAGAATTCAGGACCTGATCCTTTCCCCGTGGAAGCCTCAGAATGTTCCTTTAGTCATTGCCTGGAGTTTGAGGTACCCTCCTTGGCTTTGCTGCAGACCACCCTGAACACCTGGGGAGGCCACCACAAACAGTCACTGAACACAGCTTCGTTCCTGAGGGATGCATCCCATACTTGGAGAATTCCCAATGGCTGGCTCCTCTTTAGTTTGGTTTTGGTATAAGAACAAACTCAATAAGAGTGAAAACAAGGGTTTTAATGGAATCCTGATTTGGGCGAACTAACATCATGTTGCTTCAATAAACTGATTCAGCAAATTCCTAACATCAACAACCCCTGTAGAATACATAGGCTTTAGGGAGACTTTCAAATTGCTACCCGACCCCCACCAGTACACATAGAACTCTCTTCCTTTTGACCTAACAGTACCCATCCCTTCAACACAGCATAAAATTATCAGTTCCCACTTTTGGAACATGAGATGAAGTGGCCTAATTTTTACAGTTCTTCAGAGCATGTTAATCCAAGCACATCTAATGACTTAAATTCTGTGCCTTGTCTCATCTTTAAAACAGAGATAATCAATCATAGCACCTAACTAATAGGGTTGCTGAGGAGACCAAAGTAATTAATACATGTAAGGCACTAAGGATATCTGACACTATGGCATTATTACTAGGTGTTATTCAAGTTTTCCCTCCCAATTACTTTGTGGAGAGCACTTAGGCTAAATGACTCAGTACAGCACTTTAACCTGAAGAGTTTTATGTGCATCCTTGAAGCATTATGCTCAGATGGCACCGTGTTCCCACACTGCTCCCTGAAGGGTCTGGGGTCACATAGATGTCACCTTTGTTGTTCCCCATTAAAAGCAAAACTTAAGCCATGACTTGAAGGGGGTGGGAGAGAAAAATATAAAAAAAACAAGAACTTGAATGGCTTGGGTTTGTGTGACCTAAGGATACAGCTTATCTTAATATTAGGTGTGTGGTTTGTGAAACAGATATGAAGCTGGGCTAGGGTGTTAAGGGAGGCACAATGATTGAACCTCAATAAGAAAAGATAATATGTTGAGAAGGAGCAAAACCACTGTGTTAGTCTGCTTTGTTCTGCTGTAACAGAATACTTGAGACTGGGTAACTTATAAAGAGCGGAGATTGGGCTGGGGATGTGGCTCAAGTGGTAGCGCGCTCACCTGGCATGTGTGCAGCCCCGGGTTCGATCCTCAGCACCATATACAAAACAAAGATGTTGTGTCTGCCAAAAACTGAAAAATAAATATCAAAAATTCTCTCTCTCTCACCTCTCTCTTAAAAAAAAAAAAAAAAAAAAAAAAAAAAAAGAACGGAGATTTATTTCTTACAGTTCTGGAGGCAGGGAAGTCCAGGATTGAGGAGTAACTTCTGGTGAGGGCTTTCTTTCTGTTTCAGCATGGTAGAAAGCATCACATGGTTAGAGAAAGCAAGAGATTGAAAGTGCAGCCTCAAGCGCTTTTATAATCAGCATTGATCCATCCATGCATGAGGGTGAACCCCTCATGGCCTGGACACCTCTCATTAGTCCTCACTTTCTAACACTTTGCATTGGGGATTACATTTCCAACACATGCTTTTCTGGGGGATACTTTCAAACTTCCTTCCCTGTTGTGCTTCATTTTCAAATGTCAGAGGATTATTCTGCATAATAAACAGAACCTTGATTTCCTTTTTTGGCCATTCTTAGCAATGATTTTGCTTTCTTTCCATTTACAAAACCCTGGTAACTGCTATTAGTCCCATATTAGTGAAGACATATTAGTGGAAGACATGAATTTTCTGGCTGCTTTGCTTTAATTTCAACCACTAAGAACACAGCAAGAGCTTTGTTCACCCCTGGCACACCCCAGGATGTGGACAGCCTTGTGGAATAGCACTGCTGCCAGAGCCAGGCTCCTGCCTCTGCCTTCCTCCAGGGGATCCTACCATCCTGAAGGTCCTACACACAACAGGGAATGAATCCTTTGTTGAATTCTCAATGAATGAGACTATAGAGATGATAATGGCATTGGCATGGGATATAGGACAAGATGATGAGAATTATCTTGAGCCAATGATGTTGAACCTTCAGGCGAATATGTTGCATATTTACTTCAGGCCTCCTTCTCCTTTATACAAAGGATAAGGCTTTACTGATCACGTTATTCTTCATTTAAAATTCAGCAAATGCCCATCAGTGGGGAACTGGTTAAATTATACGACACCTATCTTCTGATTGTCTTAGATTCAGAAACTTCTATTAGATAGTTCTTAGTATCCTGTTCTTTTCCCTGTATAGAAATATAATTATATTTTTATTTTTATGAATTTTAGTATCTGTTTTCTTCATTAGACTGTTAGTCCAATCAAGGCAGGGACCATGAGGGCAGGCATTGTGTGCACAGTACTTAGAACCATTCTTTTTTTTTTTTTTTAAAGAGAGAGTGAGAGAGGAGAGAGAGAGGAGAGAGAGAGAGAGAGAGAGAGAGAGAGAGAGAGAGAGAAAGAGAATTTTTAATATTTATTTTCTAGTTCTTGGCGGACACAACATCTTTGTTGGTATGTGGTGCTGAGGATCAAACCCGGGCGAGCACGCTACCGCTTGAGCCATATCCCCAGCCCCGTAGAACCATTCTTAGTATACAGTAGATGTTTGATATCTGAATGTATAATAAATACATCAATGGAATATTATACAGTCATTTAAAATATGATAATGTGGAACTGTTTATTGACATATAGGAATCCAGAATATAATGACAAGTTGAAAAAAAATTAAAATGATCAAATAGTACATATACTATGATCCAACTTTTATAAAAAGAATAAGCATATAGATACATCAAAATGTTAATAGTGGTAGGACTATGGATTATATCTTATTTTGTTTGTAACTCCCATATTATCTGAATTTTTAAAATAACAGCATTTATTTAATTTATTATTTTGATTTAAAAACTATTCCCATTTAGAAAAAAAATTTAAGTAGACATTAAAATGATCTTTTTCTGCCACAAAACTTCACATGAACAATGAATTTTGGCATACAGTATTCAATTGAACAATATCAGAAACAACTCAGATTTCTGAATTCAATTCCCAATGCTAGATTACGTTCATCTTGATATTTCTAATTAAAGTGAACCTTTAACAAAATAATCATTATGAAGCCTTCCTTTCTGAATAAATTTCATTATTTTATTTTTATGTTCATAATTACTCATCAGACTCTTCTCTCCTTTTATTCATGTTCCTACTCAGGATATGGAGGATGGAATAGACACTTTTTTCTTTTCTTAATCTATTTGTAGCTAAAAATCAAGAAAATTAAAAGGCAGCAGGCTTTTGAATTAAAAAAAAAATCAGCAGCTGCAACATTTAAAGTACTTTCCTCACATGAAGTAAGTTGTTGAAAGTGAAGTTTCTTCCCAACTAAATGCCAAAGTATATCCACTTTAAACCTTTAACAGCCTTACTTATTATAAAACTATCATTAAGATTAGGCTATAATTTCCCCTTTTAAAAGATGTTAATTTATATAAATAAGGCATTCATACATGATTCTCTCTACACAGAGCAAGAGTATATATATATACTCAAATATCTTAAAAGAAGTATAATTGCACTTATATATCGATAAGCATGATTATAGGGAAATGGAAAATGTTTTGGTATACAAATTCCTTTCCCCAATTAAGTATAAAGTTTCATTAAGAATTAGTTAAGAAAGAAAGGAAGGAAGGAAGAAGCAAACGCTGTGTGTATATGGCTACTTGCCTGTTAGTAACATTGCTTTTGTTTTCTTGTTAGTTTCAATCCACTGACACACAGACCTCAGCACCATATCAAGAAGTCCCACTCTGACCTATAAAATGTGACAGCCCCAGGAGACCTATTACACTATTACTCATTTTCATTAAACAGTTAACATAATAGTGATAAACATTGTGCCTTAGAACCTTGATCATATAATACAAATCATTTATAATACAAATTATGATGAAGAATGTGTGCTGGCACAGCGAGGCTTTACATACTTTGGAAGCTCAGAAAGTTCAAGAATGTCTTATTCATCTTCATTTCAGATCTAGTAGCATAAAAGCTGGGTTTTCTAAGTAGGATTTCCACAAATTAGAGAAGCGTGACATTGTAGCACCATCAATAATTCTGTGATCAGCCGACCAGCTCACATTCATTATCTGTGCTTTATATACTTCTCCTTTCTGGTTAAATCGGGGAAGGGCCTAGAAATAAGCAAAACAAATAAATAGGTAAACTTTCATTGCTCAAAAGTCAAACTCTGCTGACAATGGTATAAAATCAGGCAAACCCTCTTCTCTATGATAGAGATGATGTAGACATCCCAAAATACTATTATTATTCCTATCTTTGGGAGGATGTGCCCTAAGCATTTAGTTTCTACAAGGTTATCTTATATCTCTATATAATTGCCACACCTACCATAGACTTCATCTCAATTTCAAATATTTATCAATATTTATCAATATTTAACAAGCACTTATTATGTGCCAGGTACTCTATGGACCCTGGGAGAGCCCAAAAAAGTTGAGGATTCCAAGCCCCCTCACTGAGGACAAGAAGGAAATGAGCCTTATGGATACCTGAGGAGATAGTAGGGAAGCCCAACTAGAGTGTTGTGGGAAAACCAAAGCTGGAAGGTGACTACAATGGAGGGTAGGGGTGAGAGTGGAACATGGGGCGGGGTGGGGGCACGTCATGAAAGGCAGTGTTTCTCAATCTATATTTGGTAAAGGATCTTCTCTTAAAATACAATGTCTAATCCATGGTAGGCTATTTTTTAAAAAGCACACTAAAAGTAAACTATTAAAAAAAGAAATAGAGCCCGGCACAGTGATGCATGCCTGTAATCCCAGTGGCTTAGGAGGCTGAGGCAGGAGGATGGTAAGTTCAAAGCCAGCCTCAGCAAAAGCAAGATGCTAAACAACTCAGTGAGACCCTGTCTCTAAATAAAATATAAAATAGGGCTGGGGATGTGGCTCAGTGGTCCAGTGCCTCAGTTCAATCCCTGATACCAAAAAAAAAAAAAAGAAAAATAGAAATTACTAGCTCCAACTTCTTATTGGATTTGTTATACAAAATCACTCTGTAAACTGCTTTAAAAGTTTCCAAGGCCTACCCTTTCCATCTGTACTTACTGCCTCATGGCTTAGACACAACAGTTGCAACACAACGGGGGTCCCTGGTCACACTAAGTGGCATCCCTGTGGTTCTAGGTAGGCCATTGTGGCTACCTTGTTTTTGACTGAGCGAGATGAAAAGCCACTGGAGGTGTCTGAGCTGAACTCTTACTCACAAATGAGGAAGATTTCAGGAGGAACAGGATGGTGGAGAGAAAAAGAGCAGGGGCTTAGTTCTAGATTTGTTAAAACCTGAGATGCTTATTGACCTCCAAGCAGGATATGTGAGTTTGGATTTAAAAGCTGAGGTCCAGTCTGGAGATACAAACTTGAGAGTCATAGGTGTGTAAATGGTATTTAAAGCCATGAGACTGGATCAGATAAAGAAAAGGGCTAGAACTGAGCTTGGGTACTACAATGTTTAGATATTGGGGAAATGAGAGTGTACAACAAAGGAGACTCAGAGCTAATGGGCACCGAGACAGGAGGAAAACCAGTATAGCAAGATATTCTGCAACTCAGTGGAATGGATCACTGTCTCAAATACAGTTAAAAGGTCAAGCAAGGGATTGTTGTACTCAGTGGTAGAGTGCTTGCCTAGCAGGTGAGAGGCACTGGGTTTGATCCTCAGCACCACAAGAAATAAATAAATAAGGATACTGTGTCCATCTACAACTAAAAATAATATTAAAAAAAATAAAAGTCAAGAAAAGGAGAACAGTATTGAGTATCAAGGAGGTTTTGGTGTCTTAGACAATTTAGCAATAAGGAGTTTAAAATTTATAGTTAAAAAATACAGGAAAGGAGAGATGAAATGGAGGGAGAGAGAAATGAAATACTATTTGTCCCTACTGAACAAAGACTACATTAAGTCACAATTCTAAGATCTATACTTCATATCTTGAAGAAATCATAGGTAAACCAATTATTTAACAATACACCTGGCTGATGCTGGGAGAACTGGAAAACCATATGCAACAAAATGAAAATAAACCCCTATCTCTCACCATGCACAAAAATCAACTCAAAGTGGATCAAGGACCTAGGAATTAGACCAGAGACCCTGCGCCTAATAGAGGAAAAAGTAGGCTCAAATCTTCATCACATCAGATTAGGCCCTGACTTCCTTAACAAGACTCTTAAAGTGCAAATATAATCAAATCAAATAAAAAACTAATAAATGAGATGGTTTCAAACTAAAAAGCTTCTTCTCAGCAAAAGAAACAAACAATGAGGTGAAGAGAGAGCCTACATTTTGGGAGCAATTTTTGCCACAGGCAGGTCAGATAGAGCATTAATTTCCAGAATACATAAAGAACTCAGAACACTTAACACTAAAAAAAAAAAAAAAACCAACCAACCAAACAACAACAACAAAAAACCCAATCAATAAATGGGCTAAGTTGCTTCTTCTCAGAAGATATTCTTTTGATCAACAAATATATGAAAAAATGTTCAACATCTCTAGTAATTAGAGAAATGCAATCAAAACAACTCTAAAATTTCATCTTGCTCCAGTCAGAATGGCAATATCAAGAATATAAGCAACAATAAGTGTTGGTGAGGATATGTGGGAAAGTGCATACTCATACACTGCTAGAGGGACTGCAAATTGGTGCAACTCTACCACGCGGCCTGCGCAGTGGTTTCATTAATGAGGTTCTGGCATTAAGTTAGTTAGAAGAGATCAAAATAAAACACACAGACAGTACCTTATTTTACATTGCTAGGTCCGAAACGGCTCGCCTCCCTGTTTCCCTGCCTCCAGCCGCCCAGCAGGGCAGCGAGGATTACTCTGGGCTAGCAGGAGAGAGAGAGAGCGAACACGCCGGGGAGTAGCCTTTTATTTGGGGGGACAAGAGATTCAGGGGAGAATTCCATCCAATGAAGGTTGAGGGGGGGGCTGCACTCCAAGGTCAGGGTCAGTGATTGGGTCTCCAGGGTCAGTGGTTACGCACACCCCCACACGGATGGGCTCTCTCATCAGGAAAGGGTCGGGATAACTCCGACACAGCCAGAGTGCCTCAGGCCCTTAACGGGAGTCACCCAATCACGTGTCAGAATGGCTCCCCACATATTCCCCCTTTCTATTCTTAACAATGAGGCGGCGGTTCACTCTCTGGAGTCCCCGGATTCTTGATTGGAAGACTCGCCATCCTATAGTTACAATACAAAAGAGAATTAACAGCAAAGAGAATAATCCAATAAGGTACCAAGCGGAGTGCTTAAGAATATTTCCAGGGTTGAATCCATTTAACTCCCTTAATATTTGGTTAGCCAAAGAAGAAGGATCTGAAAAATCAGCTCTATTATTTTGAATGTCTTGGATATGGTGATGAAGTTCCAGAATATCCATGCTATTATTACTATTTTGCCAAATGCCTAATAAATGGTTTTTAACCTTCTCCCAATCCCAGAGAGAAGCATTGTACTTGGCAGCTGTAACACATACATACTTATAATTAGCATGGCATTTAAGCCTTTCCTTAAATTTTAAGGCTGAAAGTTCATTACCAATGTTTATAACAGTCGCCTCTAAGGCGTTTAACTTAGTCTCAATCCTTTCATCAATATTTACTTGATTACGCAGAGCCTTGGAAGTATTTTGAGCTAAATTATTAAGAAATTTTGCATGCTGAATATTCTGAGACAATGTGAGAGATGCAGAGACGGTTGAGGCAATAAATGAGACCAGTGCTAAGACACCAACAATTATGACTCCAATAGCACGTTTAGGTCTTGTTAGCTGGGCATGAATTTGCTGCAGGACTTGTAAACCAGCATCAGCATACCATGGCTCTGAAATATTAGCAGGTAATAAAACAAAAGAGGGCTGATGAAGTATCAGCACTCCTTTTCCTCCATTATACCTAGAAATACAATTAGTTAGGTTGCACTTATTACAAGTAACAAAATATCTGTCATCTATCCATTTAACTTTTACATTTCCAATAATTAAAACATAAGGAGATTGGACACAGGCTCTTAGGCCATAGCAAGATCCCTCTTTACAGTTCTTGCCGACAAATTTTGGTAAAGGTTTATCTGTAAAATGTAAATATTCTGAGGCAGCAATTAAACGCCAAATATCTCTTTGAATGCCTCCTTCACTATAAGTCAAAATATTACTAACAAATCCTGCAGGTGTCATAGCAGAATTTCTTCGTAATTGTCTCTTATCAATTTTTGGAGACCAGTCTAAAATATACCCACTAGCTTTAGACACCTTATGTTGTACAGGAAAGGTATTTACACAATCCATCCATTTAGGAAAGGTGCCAATTTCAATTATAGAACTATTTGGACAGTGGGGTACCGGTGGAGGTTTTGCAGAAATGACTGGCTTGTTATGGGAAAGTCCCATCTTAATTACTGATCTAGTATTAGGTTTTAAGTCTCCATAAATAGAATTATTTGTCAGTCTAGGTTTACCAATCGCTGTCTTTTCTTCAAATGATACTTTCAGACAGCCAGCATGTTTATCATGTGACCAACATAAAGGTAATTGGGCACTGTAGCCAGAATAATTAAATCTAGTCACATGATTGGGAGTAATATGAGTATCTGTAAATCCTTCCATCATGAATGAGTCATTAGTAAATACTGGAATAGATTCTCCAGTCCACACAGCTGGGTGTACCAGGGGTGGATCTGGGAAATATGTCCAATAAGTGTCTACTTGATTCCCTTTTACCTGACAGCCCAGTAGGGCAATTACTGTCGCTACCATCAAGACTGGGGTCCTGTTCTTTCCTAGGCGTCGAAGTATTTGGGAAGCCTGGGTTGTCAGCTTCTTCACATCTTTCCACGAAATCAGCTTCTCGGCTGGTTCAATCTGGTTTTTCTTCATCCTTTTTCGATATCTCCTCCTTCTGGGTTGTGGCTCCTCCGGGTCGATCCTCAGTCGCTTGAGTCTGGGTTCTATCTCCTCCATGTCTGATAGCACGTTCAGGCACCCAGATAGGACGAAAAGCACCTTCTGGAAAAATACAAGCATGCCCTCGGCCCCATGATATTACCGGATCTGGGCCCTTCCATTGACCAGTCTGTAAATCTTTCCATAGAACTCTGCCTAAAGGGCCTGTCACCGAGGGAGACATTTGCCTCTCAGCAGCAGTGTGACCTTCTGTGTCACAGTTTAAAAAATTTAAAACAAACAAGGCATGATTAAGGCTATTTTGGGGAGTCACAATCTTATTCCCCCTTTTTAATTTTTGTAATTGAAGCTTAATAGATAAATGAGTTCGTTCTACAATGGCTTGACCTTGGGGGTTATAAGGAATTCCTGTTTTATGATTAATTTCAAACTCTTGGCAAAATTGTTGAAAAGCAGAGCTTACATAAGCTGGAGCATTATCTGTTTTAATCTGCATAGGACACCCTAAAACGGAAAAAGCTGCTAAGCAATGAGAAATTACATGTTGAGTATTTTCCTTAGTACGTGCTGTTGCAAAAATAAATCTAGAATAAGTGTCCACTATGACATGCACATAACATTGCTTACCAAATTGAGGAATATGAGTTACATCCATTTGCCATAGTACTTCCTCATTAGCACTGTCTTTTGTAAATTATGAAATAATTCAAATAACTCCTGTGATGAAGTAAAGCCAATAACTGAGGTTTCAATATTTTTGGTAATTCTGACTGTATATAAGCTGTCAGAATAGATATTAATAGGCTCATTTGAAAAATAATCTAAGGCCAAAATCAGGGCTTGAAGCTCTGCCCTTTGAGCTGAAGTATAAGAAGTTTGTATTACCTCTGTGTGAACACGGCTGAAGAAACCTGCCTTACCAGAGCTGGAACCATCTGTGAACACCGATAAAGCTCCCTCTATTGGATGGGAACGTACAATCTTTGGAAAAATAAGTGATGTTAATGATGCAAATTGTACAATCTTATCACGAGGATAATGGCTATCTATCTGGCCAGGAAAATCTGCAAAAGCTATCTGCCATGAACTAGAAGTTTGAAAAAGCCAATTAGTCTGTTGAACAGAAAATGGAATAATTATGATATCAGGCTCAGATCCAATTAATTGTAAAATCCTAGTTCTACCTTTAATAACTAATTGAGCTATAGAATCATGAAAAGGAATTAATGTTTTTTGAGGGGAATGAGATAAGTAGATCCATTCAATAACTCCTAATTTTTGCCATATGGCTCCTGTTGGGGTATGCTCAGTTGGAAATATTAATAAATACATTATTTCTTTAGGATCTATTCTAGTAAGCTGTGCATTTTTAATTGCAATTTCCACTTTCCTTAAGGCTGCTTTGGCCTCCAAAGTTAGTTGACGTGGAGAGGTTGGAGAAGGATTTCCTTGTAATATCTGAAATAAAGGACTTAACTCAGAAGTAGTTAACTTTAAGGATGGTCTTAGCCAGTGAATATCTCCTAATAGTTTTTGAAAATCATTAAGGGTACGTAACTCCTTAACTCTTATCTGAAGATTTTGAGGATGGATTGTACTCCCTTGAATTATCTGACCTAGATATTGAAAAGGAGATACCTTTTGAATTTTTTGAGGAGCTATGCATAAACCCATTGTTGTAAGTGAAGCCCCTAACTGAGTAAAAATTTCTGAAAGTATTTCTGGATTAGCATGGGCCAATAATATATCATCCATAAAATGAATAATGTATGCATCAGGGAAGCTATTTCTAATGGGATCTATTGCCTGATCAACATATTTTTGACACAGTGTAGGGCTATTACGCATTCCCTGAGGAAGAACCTTCCAACAATATCTTTTAACAGGTTCTTTAAAATTAATTGTGGGGACAGTGAAAGCAAATTTTTCACAATCTTCAGGATGTAACCTTATAGAGAAAAAACAGTCTTTTAAATCTATTACCATCAAGCTATAGTCTAAAGGAATGGCTGTGGGGGAGGGAAGTCCTGGCTGTAATGATCCCATAGGCTGAATTGCCTGGTTTATTGCCCTTAAATCCTGTAGTAATCTCCAATTTCCTGACTTTTTCTTAATAACAAAAATAGGTGTATTCCAAGGGCTAAGTGTTGGTTCAATATGACCAGCCTGAAGTTGTTCCTCAACTAATCTATGAATTATTTTAAGCTTTTCCCCTGAGATGGGCCACTGAGAAATCCAAATAGGCTCTTCTGTGAGCCATGTGACTTTTTCAGCTGTCTTAAGGATCGGGGAAGTACTCAGTGCCCCTAGTAAAAATTTTGGCTTGAAGTATTTACTAATCCTTGTCGTGGAGACTGGCTTGTAAACAGATATTCTTCCTGAAAGGTTTCCCTATCATCTCCAGGAAAATACCTCTGGTTAACTTCCTCAACTGACCTTATAGAATTTGGGGTAACTAGTAGCAGTCCCATTTTGGCTAAGATATCTCTTCCCCATAGATTAGCTGGTAAAGACTCTAACACATAAGGCTTAAATATTCCTCTGTTCCCATCAGAATCTTCCCAACGGAGATAGTTGGCACTTTGAGCAGGCTGTGAAATTTGTCCTATTCCTTCTAGGTTAGCTGATGCTGTATGTAAAGGCCATTGCTTGGGCCAAAACCGGCTGGACAATATTGAGCTATCAGCTCCTGTGTCAATTATTCCTAGGAAATTTTTATTATTAATTCTAAGTTTTAATAAAGGGCGTTCTTGTCGCACTAACTGGGACCAATATACTTTGTCTGGCGGTTTAGAAACTGAATCTGCCGGCAGGTGCCTTTCTGAGACACAAGACAATAATATTAATTGAGCAAAAATATCCTTTGGGGTGAGCCTTAGGGCATAATTGGATCTTACAGTAACATATAATTGCCCTTTAAATTCTGAATCTATCACACCAGGTATTACTTCAATAGCTCCCTTTAAATTATTACGCCCCAAAATTAAACCTACAGTATTCTCAGGAAGTGGCCCGAAAATCCCAGTAGGGATTTGTGTTGGTCCCGTTTCAGGATCTAATTCAACTGTCTCTGAAGGTCCTAAGAAAACTGTCTGTGATCCCTGTCTCTGTTCCGGTAAAAATCGCGGACTGTCCTGGTCAGCGCCGCTAGTGACGTCACACTGTGCGACGTCTCCCCATATTGTTTCTGGGCCCGGGGAGGGGCCGAACGGAAGTTTTTTGTCCCCTCGCTAGGAGGAAATACTTGTGGCGAGAAGGCGGGCTCATCCGCGCCACCCGAATCAACCACGTGGCGCCGAGTCCTGCAATATCTATTATCGCCAGTAGATGGAGCACTAAACCTAAAATTGCGTAGGCGACATTCGCGGGCGAAATGACCGGTTTTTCCGCAAACGTAACACCTGCCGCGGGACTTCTGAACTGAATTTTGTGGCCCCAAAGTTTCCTTTAATACTGTTGCTAAGGCCACCGTTTGCAACTGAGTGGAATCTAAGTCAGAACACAAGCGAATATACTCAGAAATTGTTCCTTTCTTACGATGGGGACGGAGAACGTCCTGGCAAATTTTGTTTGCGTTCTCAAAAGCCAATTGCCTAACAATAAATTCGCTAGCTCCTGGGTCCCCGATGGACCTGTTCGCAGCCTGATATAGTCGGGCTACGAAATCTGAATAAGTCTCATTGGCACCTTGTCTGATTTTGGTAAGAACTAAATTGGACTGGTCCTTGGGGACAATTTGTCTCCAGGCACGTTTTGCACAATCAGTTATTTGATTGTACACTACAAAATCATAATTTAACTGTCTTTCTAAATCAGCAAAATCTTCAGTCCCTAAAAACATCGTTACTGGCGTTTCTATGCCCTGTCTCCTGTTCCTTTCTGCTTGTTCATTACAAAAATCAGTCCAGTAAGTTTTCCAGAGCAAGTAATCTCCCCCACTCAGACAAGATCTGGCTAAAAAAATCCAATCACTAGGAGGAAGGGGTTGTGAGCAAATATTTTCTATTAGACTC
The DNA here is from genome assembly GCF_964194105.1 of Spermophilus citellus. Taxonomy (NCBI): domain Eukaryota; kingdom Metazoa; phylum Chordata; class Mammalia; order Rodentia; family Sciuridae; genus Spermophilus; species Spermophilus citellus. The sequence continues at coordinate 50,077,090 of NC_138191.1, read as the reverse complement.
TGAACAAAAGGCGAATTTGGGCCGTACGTTTCACATGCATTTTTCAATTCCTTGATAGTTTTAAAAGGGATTACAGCATGAACTCTAACTCTCTGATCTTGTTCATTAGTTTGCTCAAAAACTGGAAAGAGGTGAAAACCAGTAGTATCCTCTCCCATTTCTTGAGCCTTCTTAATACCTTGTTGAACTGGGGTAAGAAAAGTCATCTTTAATTCAGCACACCTGTTAAATTTGGTCCTTCTAGTAGGTACCGGCCGAATTTTAAAAGCTTGGGCAGGTGGTGCTAAATGCAATCTATTAAAATTTCTCTCTAAGTCCTGAGTTTCTATGTCTAATTCTTCTTCCTCAGACTGTGAGCTGCTATCAGACTCTGTACTATCGCCATTTGGAATTTGGGTTTCTAACTCACGTGGTTGAGAAGAAACCTGAGCCCCACTAGGAGTTTCCTTTGTATTTTCCTCTCCAGGAAGATTGTTTACCACTTCTGGAGGGCTCTCCAAGATTAGAGATGTTTCTTCTTTATCATGCTGTTCTGTACAATCTGTCTGCGGGCTAGCTTGCACAATTCTAACCTTTGTTTTAGCTCCTAGCGCTTTTGTTTTAAACCGGCTCAAAGGAAAGGAAATTAATTTAGCTTCAGGCTGATTTTCCATTTGAATAGACCTAATGGCTCTTTGAATACCTCTCAGAAGGTCTTCTGGCGGCCACGGACTTTGGTCCATGTATTCAAAGAGACAGACTTCTAGGGCTGTCCAAGTTTTCTGTATATTCTCTATACCTCCAGGTATTTCAGTAGAAAGACAAACTCTCTGTAACTTTCTTCCTAATTTCTCCCAAGTAAGTAAATTTGGAGACTCTTGGTCACAAAACCAAGGACAATATTCACCTACAATCTTTAAGAATTGCAATAAGTGAGTTTTCTTTATCTGTTTTCCTTTCTGATTAATTATACTGTCTAAAATAGTTAGATACATTTCCTTATCCGAAGAAGTAGAATTTCCCATTTTAAGTAAATTAACGTCTCTTTCCTTCAATATCTCCCGGTACTTTTGTGACCCAAATGTCACTTCTTCCTTTCTCTTATCTTATTTCTTATTTTCCTTATCCTCTTTATTACTTTTGTGACCCAAATGTCACCTCTTCCTTTTCTTTATTCTTTATTCCTTACTTTCCTTTATTTTCTCTTTATTTCTTTTCCTTATCTTCCTTTTTATTTTTTCCCTTAATCTTTTTAGCGCGCGCTCCCACTCAATCTAACTAATTCAGAATGCCCCACGTTGGGCGCCAATTCTACCACGCGGCCTGCGCAGTGGTTTCATTAATGAGGTTCTGGCATTAAGTTAGTTAGAAGAGATCAAAATAAAACACACAGACAGTACCTTATTTTACATTGCTAGGTCCGAGACGGCTCGCCTCCCTGTTTCCCTGCCTCCAGCCGCCCAGCAGGGCAGCGAGGATTACTCTGGGCTAGCAGGAGAGAGAGAGAGCGAACACGCCGGGGAGTAGCCTTTTATTTGGGGGGACAAGAGATTCAGGGGAGAATTCCATCCAATGAAGGTTGAGGGGGGGGCTGCACTCCAAGGTCAGGGTCAGTGATTGGGTCTCCAGGGTCAGTGGTTACGCACACCCCCACACGGATGGGCTCTCTCATCAGGAAAGGGTCAGGATAACTCCGACACAGCCAGAGTGCCTCAGGCCCTTAACGGGAGTCACCCAATCACGTGTCAGAATGGCTCCCCACATGCAACCACTCTGGAAAGCAGTATGGAGATTTCTTGGAAAACTTGGAATGAAACTACCATTTGACCCAGTTATCCCACTCCTTGCTCTATACCCAAAGGACTTAAAATCAGCATACTATAATAAAACAGCCACATCAATGTTAATAGCCGCTCAATTCACAATAGCTAAACTGTGGAACCAACCTAGACACCCTTCAATAGATGAATGGATAAAAAAAAAACTGTGGTATATGCACACAATGGAATATTACTTAGCATTAAAGGAGAATAAAATTATTACATTTGAAGGTAAATGGATAGAGTTGGAGAATATCATGCTAAACAAAGTAAGCCAATCCCTAAAACCAAAGCCAAATGTTCTCTCTGAAAAGTGGACGATGATCCATAATGGGAGGGTGAGGAAAAATGGAGGAACTTTGATTGGGCAGGAGGGAGGGGGAGGGGGCATGGGGGCAGGAAATGGTGGAATGAGATAGACATTATTACTCTGGGTACATGTATGACTGCACATATGATGTGATGCTACATTGTGTACAGCCAGAGAAATGAAAAGTTGTGCTGCGAATAAAATAAAATAAAAAATATGTATCTGCTGAGCAGATATTTGTACTAATGTTCATGTAGTGTTATTCACAATTGACAAGAAAATGGAAACAATCCAAATATTCATTGGCAGACGAATGGAGAAGCAAAACATAATATATACATACAATAGATTATTATCAAGGCTTAAAAACAAGTGAAATTCTCATATATACTACAATATGGATGAACTTGGAAAACTATATGCTAAATGAAGTAAGCCATACACAAAAGGGTAACTATGCATGATTCCACTTACATGAAGTATAAGAGTAGTTAATGCAAAGAGTAGAATGGCAGATGCGGGGGGCTGGAAGGAGGCAGGGTGGGTACAGACTTTCAGTTTTACAGAGAAAAAGATTTCGATTGACCTGAACCTAAACAATCTAGATCACCATTTATTGCCCATGGCAGCAGCCACCAGAATTGCAGGGCTACCTGCAATTAGGAAGAAACAACTGATTGAGCCAAACTTCACAAACTCATACCTACAAAGTAAGGGGAAAAACTTAGAAATGACAACTCTACTTTGTGCTTACTTCCCTAATTTGCTTTAAATTGTTTTTAATTATGTAATACACATACCATAATTGATCCAAGGGCCCCAATGGCTACTTCAGGTGGCAATATCACAGGCTTGGTATAAGTGCCACCAATCTTTAAAAAAAGAAAGAGAGTAGGATTAAGAATTTAAAGAACAAATGGCAAATATCATTTTATATTTTTAACTAAGCATACGAACAAAACTTTAAATGATGGTTCATGAATCTGAACATCATCACTCACTGATCCAATGTTGGAAAGAGTAAATGTTCCTCCGGTAAGGTCACTGGTGCTGAGCTGACCGGCAGAGCCCAATTTCTGGAGGCGGTTCAATTCAGTGGCAATCTCAAATACAGAGCGGATCTGAACATTTTTCACATTAGGGACAATCAACCCCTGTTCAGTGTCCATTGCTATCCCAATGTTATGTGAAGCCTAAGAAATAAAAAAATTATACAACAGTCTTTTAATACTGTAAAGGAAGGATAAAACTTCACCATTTTCTAAAATAACCATCAACAACTACTTTCTCCAAATTGACAATGACTTATAAGAAACATTTTTTTTTGTTTTGTTTTGGTACCAGGGGATTGAACCCAGGGGCACTTAACCACTGAGCACATCTCTAGCCCTTTTAAATACTTTATTTAGAGATGAGGTCTCACTGAGTTGCTTAAGGTCTCACTAAATTGCTGAGGATGGCTTTGAATCTATGATCCCCCTTCCTCAGCCTCCCAAGCTACTAGGATTACAGGCATGTACCACGGTGCCCAGATTCAAGAAATGATTTTAAGCAGGTATAGTGGCCCTTAACTCAGAGGATCACAAGTTCAAGGCCAGCCTCAGCAACTTATGAGACCATCTTTCAAAATAAAAATAAAAATAAAAAGCATAATTTTGTTTGGCTTTCAGAGCCCCTGTATATCCTCTATATCTGGAGAGACTAGTAAATATTAGCATTGGAGGTGGGTGCAGTGGCACACACCTGTAATCCCAGCAACTCAGGGGGCTGAGGTAATAGGAATACAAGTCTAAGGTTAATCTTGGCAATTTAGCAAGATCCTGTTTCAAAATAAAAACAAAAAGGGATGGGGATATGAGCTGGGGATGTATCTCAGTGGTAGAGCACTTAACTCACATGTGTGAGGCACTGAGTTTGATCCTCATCACCACATAAAGATAAAAAAATAAAGCTATTGTGTCCATCTACAACTAAAAAATATTTTTTAAAGAAGGGTTGGGGATATGACTCAGTGGTAGAGTGTCTCTAGGTTCAATCTCTAGCACTGCAAAAAGGAAAGAAAAAGACAAGAAATAAAACAATTTAAAAAAAAATTTTTTGAAAAATGATAATTGCTTTGCCAGTAGGAAAGTAGGGCATATGTTGTTAGTGGGAGTGTAAACTGGTATAGATTTTCTGGAGAAGAGCTGACAATCTGTACCAACATTCATAAAAATTTGTGCTAAGAGATAAATACAGAAATATATAGAAATGAATAGGGATGTTGAATACAGATTGCTTTTAAGTTTGAGAAACTGCAAATAATCAAAATATTTATCAATAGGTTACTGATCAGTTGAATATCAAAGCTATATTTACTGACATATAATAATGCCCATAATATATTACATAAAAAAGAAAAAAAGAAGCAAGAAAAATTTGAAATATTTTTCTAAAATATATGAAAAATGAAATCCTGGAAGAACATCTATCTCAACATGAACAGTGAGTTACTTTAAAGTCATGGAATTGAAGGTAAATATCATTATTATGTCTGGATTTCTTATTTTATATATATATATATATATATATATATATATATATATATATATTTAGTCAGGAATTATTAAAACAAAATTAAATACAATTGCCTATTTTAATCATATTGGAATATTTTAAATCTGATCCCCTAAAGAATCTAAGCTCACTCTGTGTGTGTGTGTGTGTGTGTGTGTGTGTGTGTGTGTTGCAGTGGATCAAACTCAGAACCTTGTGAATGCTAGGCAAGTGCTCTTCTACTGCTGAGCTACTGAGCTACACCCTATTCCCTAAGCTCATATCTGGTTCTGTATTTCTAATGAGAAATGTACATAAGGATTGACATCCCACAAAAAGTTCTATCTTAGTAACTCCAAACAGAAGAGTTCACTTGAACTGAATTCAAATTTTATTAGTTTTTTCGTTTAAATTATTCTCACTCTTAAAATTCTAGGAATTCACCTTTGAGGGACTTGCTTCTTTTGGGAGGCAGTTTTATCCCATACCTTAATTCTATATAAAAAAAGATTACCATTTGAGGTATGATGGAAGTCTCTCTAACCTACAAGCATCATCTTCTATTTATAACAGACACTTTCACATTGCATAGCCAACCTTGTATGTTATATTCTGGCAGTTTTCATCCACAGAAGAATTAAGAATAGGAAACTGCAGTAATCCCAAAGAAGCAGCCTGTTTAACAGAAAGAGAATGCAAAGTTAGCATTTGAACTCAGAAAGGATAAGGAATTTGAAGGAATAAGAGATATAAAAGAAGGAAGGAGAGAATCATCTATGCTGAGTTTAATCTCAAGCCTAATGCACTGAGGCACAACACTTCCACTGTTACTCTCAACCAATTTGAATCACTGAATCACCTTATGTCTTCCTCTTTGCCTTCTCCTTTAATTTCCCTTCATCTTTTTTCCCTTAATACCATTTCTCTACTGCGCATATTCAGATTTCCCTAATTGTACCCAAAATACTCTCAATAGCTTTCTCCACCCATGCAGGATTTAATAATCGAGGTTCACTTGTATTTGGTGGTCGTGACTTGTATTAAACTTAAAAGGCAGCAAAATTAAACTCTTTAAGATTGTTCTTAAAAAGAATCCACTTCCCTACTGCCCTCATCTAGACCTATTAAAAGTCTTAGTTTACTTGCGTTGTTTTGTTATTTCTGTCTGGATCTGTGGTCTGACAGGAAAATAAATAAATAAATAAAATACTTGAACTAGAGTTAAGGAAAGTTATGGAAATCTTTCATAATGATTAGTTTAGATAGGATGGGTTAAGGAATTAGATCAATGAAGGTCAAATACAATGAAAACATTTGTTACAAATTCCTGAATTTTTATGACTTGAAAGTTTTAGCAAGCATTTCATTTGTTAACTATAACTTTTATCTTCTTCATGTAGAAATGTATAAGTAAGACTAAAGTATTATACATAATAAGTGTTGTGAGCCAGGCATGGTGGCACACCCTGTAATCCCAGCAGCTTGGGAGGCTGAAGCAGAAAGACTGTGAGTTCAAAGCCAGCCTCAGCAACAGTGAGGCGCTAAGCAACTCATGAGACCCTGTCTCTAAATAAAATACAAAAAAAGGGGGACTGAGGTTGTGGCTCAGCAGTAGAGTGCTTGCCTAGCACGTGGGAGTAACTGGGTTTGATTCTCAGAATTGCATATAAATAAAGTAAAGGTCCATTGACAACTCAAAGAAAAAAAAAATAGGGCTGGGGATGTGGCTAAGTGGTTGAGTGCCCCTGAGTTCAATCCCCAGTACATGTTCTCCACCTCCAAAAAAAAAAAAAAAAAACAGTGTTTTTTGAGCATAACCCAAATTTGTAAAAGAAAATACAAGACACATGCCCATGGATTAGGTAATTTTCCTCCTACATAAATATTTTATAGTATTTTTTAAAATATTTTTTAGTTGTAAGTGGACACAATATTTTTATTGACTTATTTTTATGTGGTGCTGAGAATCAAACCCAGGGTCTCCCGCGTGTGAGGCAAACTCTCTACCACTGAGCTACAACCCCAGCCCTTATAGTATTTTTTAAACATTCTGAAATCTATATGTTATTTTAAAACAAAGTTCACTAAATTTTATTTTTAAAATATCTATCAGATATTTCATTTAGACTGGAACAATAAAGAAAAATGGCAATAAAAGAGATCCATTATATTTAAGAACTGGTTTACTCTAGCTTCCAAATAGACATGCTATCACCAGGAGGCAGTGAGAAAAAGCCAGTCAAAACATGGTGGCACTCTCTTGCTATTCAAGGTTGCCTCCCAACCCAACTCTTCTTCCCCTAAGGCCAGGGGAATTTCTTTGTCTCTCCTTTTCTTCAATACCTATTCATTCCCAATGAACTGCAATCATACTTGTACCTCAACAATACCTTCTTCCACCTGTCTTTGTGAGAGACCACTCACAACTTCCCAATGATTACTCCAACAGCATTGCTACCCTTGTCCTGTTTAACCTTTGTGAAGCACATAACTGCCATCTACTTCCCTCCTTTCTCTGGGGCAAGAAAGGCTGAATCAATGGTCCCACTCTTCCTGGCCTCCCAACCCTTAATAGTGCCCTATCAAGCATTGAGCTTAAATATGTGACTTGTTTTGGTCAAAGATAAGAACAAATTTGAAGCAGCAGATCTAGGGGAAAAAATGGTCTTGGGGGGAAAAAAAGTGGGCTTGCACATTTCTGCTTTCTCTGTCAACCCTTCCAGTGCTGAGACCATTTATAGGTGAGCATGCTGGGGAGAAGAGAGATGTGGAAGAGAAAGGATTCATCCCTGTGGAGGCCATTCCATACCAGCCTGTCCCTTGCCCACCTATGAGCTGACTACAGATATGAGAACACTGCTGAGGTCAGCAGACTCACTCACTCTCCTGAAAACTCAAGTGACTCAATAAACAGCTATTTTTTTTTTTAATATTTGTTTAATTGTAGATGAACACACAGTATCTTTATTTATTTTTAATGTGGTGCTGAGGATTGAACCTGGTGCCTCACACATGCAAGGCAAGCACTTTACCACTGAGCTACAGCCCCAGCCCCTAAACAGCTATTTTTAAAATAATTAAATTTTAGGGTAATTTGCTGTATAGCAACAGAAACCAGTTACCTGGCTTCTAAGCAATTCTTTCCTGGTCTATCTCCACTCACCATCAACTTTCTTTGCCAATTCAACTTCTACTCATCCCCGTGTAATCCTTCACCACCTTCTAATTCACACACAATTTGGGTGATGTCTTCCACCTATTTCCACTGCCTCATCTCGACAGCTGACTCCCTACAGCTGTCACAGAGTCCAGATGCTTTCCTTCACCTACAGACATCTACTATATCTCATTTCTATACAGCATGCACTTACTTGTCAGGGTGGTTGCTCAAAGAGAATGGTTTCTGTCTCATGAGTCTCAGTGTCCAGCAGAGAGACAACCAAGTAAACACTGGCAATACACTGAGATATGTACATTAGAAGGGGAAAGAAAAGTGTATTTAACTCAAACAGTGACAGCCACAGAAGCTTCTAGAAGAGTTTATATCTGAACAGTTTGGTATTTAGGATGTGCAGGTATTTGGTCAAGAGAAGAGCGGCATTTAAGAAGGAATTATATATTCCACCAACTAGGCATAGCTTACTATGACTATCAGAGGCAGCGACCATGTGAGAGAAGACTGGAGATATAGACAGCAGGAACTTAAAAGTATTTGAATGTCACAATAAGGATTTTGGAAACTATCCTAGAGGCAAAGAAGGAGAACCCCTGAAAAGAATCAGGAACTAATAAAATAATTTGTTTTAAGGAAGATCAGTCTTGTGTAGCAAGAAGATAGAAACATCAGTATGCACTTTCAAATAAATAGACCAGGACCAGAAACTTAAGTTTTTTTATGGTTAGCTATGTTTCCTTGACAGGTTTCTCAATCTTTTGGAGGCCTAAATTTTTTTTTAAAAGAAAATGAGGTCAGTAATATTTACATGTCAGGGTTACTCTGAGGATTAAGAGATATTACACATGGCATGCTTACTATAGCCTACCACATGGTAGCTACTTCACACTGGTCATTAAGGCGAGCTACACTATGAGTTGCTCAAAGTCAGCTGATGGTTTCATTGTATACTGGCCCCAACACCTGTGACACTAGAAATGATTTACAGAAGCCTCCACCTAAGTTTGTTGAAGAAATGAAAATAAATGCATGTCAGCAATATACAAAATCAATACCAAATCTCATTATAGTTCAAAGCAGACTTTTCTGTGATCCTTTCAGAATTAAAAGCTTTACCTAACTGGCAGGATAATTCCAACCCCCAACACCATCCCCATGTTCAGAGAAATAAGCAGATAAGAATATAATACACAATTCCAATTTTATAAGTTCTTAGGCAAAAAATAATGTGCCTGCACATTTTTCTAACTATATGATATGGTGAGAAGTAATATTTTATTCAAATCTGGTTAGCACATTGCATTTCTGCAAAAAAAAAAAAAAAAAAAAAAAAAAAGTCAATATCCTACTCACAAACATGTCTGAAACAAATGAAATCTCACCTTTAAGAAAAAGGGCATAAAGGAGAGTTTAATTCCACGAGCTGCAGCAATAGGTTTTAATTCTTCTCGTAGCTTAACCAGTTCAGTAACGTCAACCTCATCACAATAGCCAAAGTGAGGTATCTTCAGGGCTGCAGACATGGTCTTAACCATTGCTTTTTGAAAGCCTGGAAAACATTCAATTATATTACTTATAAACCTGACATAGTATCATTCTTCAGAAATTAACTATATTAATCAATTGAAGTGTTTCTGGAAAAGCTATTATAAATTATATGCTGAATTTGAACTTTCCCTTTCGTAAGAATTAAAAACATTGTATTATAGACATGCATCTATTAAAGTAGCTTCCTCCTAAACAAACATACTGTTGCTGTGTGTTACTGTTAGGACTTTACCTTTTACAGGTTCCGTTATATCTTTGCCTGTGAATACTGGAGACCTTGATATTGGTATGGGAACAGTCCTGTCTTTTGGTTTTGGTGGCGGTGGTATAATTTCAGCTTTAGGTGAAGGAGGTAATATAGCTCCTGTCTGCTTTTCCAAATAGTTGAGAATATCTTCTTTAAGTATTCTGCCATCTCTTCCTGAGCCAACAACTTCACTCAACTTGATCTAAAAAAATAATACATTTTAACGTTAAAAATACAACTGCTCTCTCTCTGCTGAATAAATTAGTATAGGAAATAACATTTTCATCATCTTAATAGACATGCCACACCTCCCCTACATAAGTAATCACTTGTTACTTTTGTAACACTGTTCATTTGCCCATGTAGTTTTGAGGTATTTATATGTAACCCATAGCTATTCATGAAAAACTTATTTTCAACAGTCAAGTATTTTTAAATTTCATCCATAATTTTACTTTATTTACTTATATAGGCACTAGGAGTTGAGCCCAGAGGTACTCCACCACTGAGCTACATTTCCAGGCCTCTTTACTTTTCTTTCTACTTTTTAATTATAAAACAGGGCCTCACTAAGTTGCTCAGGCTGACCTCAAGCTTGCAATCCTCCTTTCTCAGCCTCCTGAGTCGCTGGGACCACTGGCGTGCACCACCACACTCGGCTCTTTCCTAATTCTTTCTTGAGTTTTTCTATTCTTAGAGACTACATACATAAAAGGGAGAACTGAGAATTTAAATAAGAATACACACTATAACTAATTTAGACTAATATTTTTGATATTGGTTACCAGTTAAACATATAATAGCTTAAATAATCATATAAAAGCTTTCTCAAATTATTTTTTGATGGTTGCTTTGGAAACATTAGTACAAAACATTTAATTCTATTTCAATAAAAATAAACACAAGTTTGGATGATATCCTCACACAGTGTGTATTAATTTGTTAGAGTCATACCTCATTTTCTTTGTATTAGTGCATCTCGAGAAGATGATGACCTTTTTTCATTTGTTCTAATTAGTTATACATGACAGTAGAATGAATTTTGATACATCATACATAAATGGGGTATGTATAACTTCTCATTGGTCTGGTTGTACATGGTGTAGAGTTACACAGATCATGTATCATATGCACACAGGATAATAATGTCTGATTCATTCTACTATCATTCCTACCGCATGCCCCCTCCCTTCCCTTCTGTCTAGCCCGCAATACCTCTACTTAGAAGATGACTTTAAAAGAATAAAAAATTTTATCCTGTCAACATGAACTTTATAACAAGTGGACTCTGAATTTCAACAAAAATTTTTAAGGAAATGCAAACAACTATAAATGCCATTGATATTTAGTTTTAAACTCAATTCATAATTATTCAAACTGCAAGAAAAGAAAAAAATGACTTAGGATAATAAACTCCAACATTTAATTTCTAGTAGTCATACAAATATTCTAGTCATTATATGTATCTTTAGGAGGTCATGTAGGAAAACCAAACCATGTATTTCTTCTACAGGTGATCTTTCTATACATTTAAGAAAAAAGCTGGTAAAATATTTTATAACTTTTAAAACAATAAATCATTATTTCATCTGATGTCCTAAATAACCTAGTGTGTCATATTAAAATTTCTGTTTTCTTCCCACCCCCCCACTTCAGATGTTTCTTTCAATTGAATTGACTATTACACTTTTAAAGTTCTGAAGTAGCCAACAGACCACAGAAAGACATTTCTTTAGGCTCCTGCTTGAAACCAACAGCTTCAACAAACTGCTGGCCTTGATTCAGGGCCAAAAAATTTCTGTTTTCTATTATGCTAAATGGTCTTCATATTTGAGTACACTTAACGATTACATACAATTTCATCAAGGGTATATAACATAATTTATATAAGCATTTCCTTGATTTTGAACACATATATACTTTCTAATGTTTGGCTATATAAAACACAAAGAAGAAAATGTCCCAGATTATTTTCTTGGGATAATTCCCCAAAGGCAGGGTAACTAGCTGAATGAATATGAACATCTTAATGATTTCTATTACACATTCCCAAAACAGCTTTAAAAAAAAATATAGGGGCTGGGGATGTGGCTCAAGTGGTAGCGCGCTCGCCTGGCATGTGTGCGGCCCAGGTTCGATCCTCAGCACCACATACAAACAAAGATGTTGTGTTCGCCGAAAACTAAAAAAAATAAATATTAAAAAATTCTCTCTCTCCTTACTCTCTCTTTAAAAAAAATATATATATATATATATATATATTTTATTCATAGTTGGACATAGTACTTTTATTTTATTTATTTTCATGTGGTACTGAGGATCGAACCCAGGGCCTCATACATGCTATGCAAGCACTCTACCACTGAGCCACAAGCCCAGCCCACAGCTTTTGTTTTTTCCCCACTGCAACTTAACTACTTTTCTCAAGAACAGACCAACAATTCTGCACTGTGGGCCGCAGTGGAAAGAACTCAGGCTTTGGAATACCTATTTACTTTATTGACCTCCCTGACCTTTCTCATCAGCAAAATGGGGATAATCCAAACCACCCCTATAGGGTTGTTTAATTATTAGAGATAATGTGTGTTTGGTATCTGACCTGTATGTGCTCAATAGTTGCAACAGTGATTGCTGAGGCAGTATCTGATGACTGAGAACACTGGTTTTGAAGTGAAATTGACTCACTGTTACATTCTGGCTCCTTGGTAGTATTAGCTATGTGAATTTAGACTAGTTACTTTATATCTACAAGTCTGAGAACAGCTCTCTATCTCACAGGGTTAAATGAGATAATATATAAATACTTATGGGCTTCATTATACTCTCCATTTGCTCACTAACTGTGCAATAGTTTGGATCTGGAATGTCCCCCAAAGGCCCACGTCTTAAAAGATGTGCTCCCCGGTTTTGGAAGATGGTGGAAACTTTGAAGTGGGGCTTAGTGGGAGGTCTTCCAATTGTTGGGGATGTGCCTAAGGGGGGACTGTGGAGCTTGGTTTCTTTCTTTCAATTCACAGCCATGAGGTGAATGGATTTCCCCTACTGCACACCTACCATGACGTACTATGCTGCAACAGGCCCAAAAAACTGGGGCCAATTGGTCATGGCCTGGAAACTCTGAAACTGAGACCAAATAACCTTTCCACTTTTTAAGTTGATCATCTCAGGCAATACAGATTGGCAAAGGGAATACAAATGGTTTGCCTTCTTCCCTCTAAGCAGTACAATTCTGTGGTTCTCCCAATCTTTCTTGGATCAGAGCCTATCCTTGCTACTACATCCCATTTCTCCTTTTCCCTTTCCCATACTGCTTCTCTCATTCCCTTCATAGATTTTTATTCTTTTAATACATGAATCACAGACATCCAAATTCCTACTTCAAGTTGTATTTCTAGGTCAACTGACATAAGATACTGTTATGTATAAATGCTCTGTTATTAGGCTATAAGAAAGAATAAAAACACACTGCTCGGGCTGGGGATGTGGCTCAAGCGGTAGCGCGCTCGCCTGGCATGCGTGCGGCCCGGGTTCAATCCTCAGCACCACATACAAACAAAGATGTTGTGTTCGCTGAAAACTAAAATAAATAAATAAATATTAAAATTTTTTAAAAAAATAAATAAAAAATAAAAAAATAAAAACACACTGCTCAATGTTAAGTAATAAATTCATAATCCCTTCTTACCTTTCTCAAGTGCTGTTTTGCCACTAAGACTTTTTTATTTTATTTTTTTAATATTTATTTTTTAGTTGTAGTTGAACACAATACATTTATTTATTTATTTTTTAATGTGGTGCTGAGGATCAAACCAGGGCCTTGCACATGCTAGGCAAGCACTCTACTGCTGAGCCACAATCCCAGCCCCAACTAAGACTTTTTTTAATATATTTTATTTTAGCTGTGGATGGACCTTTATTTTTTTATTCATTTATTTATATGTGGTGCTGAGAATTGAATCCAGTGTCTTACATATGAGAGGCAAGCACTCTACCACTGAGCCACAACCCCAGCCCCACTACCAGTTTTTTTTTAATATTTATTTTTTAGTTATAGTTGGACACAATACCTTTATTTCACTTATTTATTTTTTATGTGGTGCTGAGGATCGAACCCAGGGCCTCATGCGTGCAAGGCGAGCGCTGTACTGCTGAACCACAATCCCAGCCCCCTATCACTTTTTAATAACAGACATCTTCTTTTTTCTTTTTTTTTTTGGTATTAGGGACTTAACCCAGGGGCTCTTAACCACTGAGCCACACACACCTTTTTATATTTTATTTTGAGACAGGATCTCACTAAGTTGCTTAGGTCCTCACTAAGATGCTAAAGCTGGCCTTGAACACACAATCCTCCTGCCTTGGCCTCCCAAGCAGCTGAGATTACAGGTATTCACCACCACACCCTGCCATTTTCATCTTTTGTTAATCCTAACATAAGCCATTTCATCCTGCATAGTTGGCCACTTTTTCCAGATACAAATGTATACATTTGTGCAGTTTCAGACTTAGATATTAAGAGAACTAACATTGTTTTCCATTGCCAGGCGGCGAACTGCAGGGGTTGCCAGTGTTTTCTGGCCCTTTATCTCCTGGTGTATGTGTTCATCGTGGGACACAGCAGGAGTTTCAACAACATCTTCTTCTGAATCTGGAAACAAGAAAAATTTTTTTACAAAGCTTAGTGGTCTCTAATATTTAGTCAAAATGCATAACAGTGGTTATAGTTGGGCTACTTTAGAGTGGGAAAACATGCAACTACACCAATGGTAGGCATAGAATGGGAGGTAGGTACCAATACCTAGTATTGTTTAAGTTATAATTACAGGAACTCCAATACTAACTTGGATGATACATATTTGCTGAAATAAGGGAAATGTATAAATATCCAAATGTATCATATAGCAGAGTTATTCTATATTTTTTCAAAACATCTAGTAATTCACTGCTATTCACCTTCCTGGAAAATATTTTGTGATAATATAATACTATAATACTGCCTTTTAGAATAACATGGGTATATATGAGAAGTAACTCATATTATTGTAATAGTCATGTAGTTGTTGGATTAAAGCTCTAATTAATAAAATAGGGCCTTACTACACAGCACTTCAAATAATTTCCATAGTGTTTTTACACATATTTTATTCTTTGATTATCACAAAAATGCTAAGAACATTAATCTCAGGGAAGAGATTGAGAGGTTTCTCAATAAACAGGGAAGATTTCTCAATTTTACCAATGTAGAAGAGACTAAGAATGGCATTGAAACTAATCTGAAATAATTTCATCACTTTGTTGGGTTGATGAAATTTTAGTGGTTCTAGCATTGCATTCTAATATTTAGATTTCATCTCTTTTTTTGTACTTGGGATTGATCCTGGGATACTTTACCATTGAATATTACATCCCTTTTCCCTTAAAAATTTTTTTTTTTTTTTTAAATTTGAGTCAGGGTCTTGGGATAGGGTCTTGCTTGAAGGTTGCTGAAGGTCTTGCTAAATGGTTGAGGCTGGCCTCAAACTTATAATCATCCTGCCTCAGTTTCCCAAGTCACTGGGATTATAGGCATGTGCCATGATGTCCAGTAAATTGGGTTCATTTCTTTATCCTGGGCTGCCTCACATGAAATGATAAAACAAAATAGTAGGAGCAAAATATTTTACAAATTATATTTCAGCCAGGTATGGTGGTGCACACCTATAATCACAGCTACTTGGAAGACTGAGGCAGAAGGATTGCTTGAGACACAAGTTCTATACCAGCATGAGCAACAAAGCAAGACCCCATCTCAAAGAAAGCAGGGGGGGTGCTATTTTGTTTTGTGACCTTCTGCAGGAAACCATCCGTGAAATACAAGAGGACCTTCTCTTGGCAAGAAAGCCAGGAAAGGATAGGCCTGGCATCGGGAACTTCCCATGGCTCTTGGGGGATGACAGATCACCCAATGTATGTGACCTTCCCCTCTGCTCTGCTAGAAAGGTTCCTCATAGTAATGCTGAAGATGGACATAACCTGTTAGGAACTGAACAACCCACCTTTAACCTTTTTTTGGAAAAAAAACATTCTGTAGAATCTCTTTGATGTCTCCGGATATAAATGAAGCAGGCACGGGCTCCATTTTGTCAGAAGGTGGATGTCTGTCAGCTTACCCCTCCTGTCCCCACTTTCTGTGTTCTGTGGGGTTTTTGCCGCTCTATTTTCAGCCAGGTGTGGTGGTGCACACCTATAATCACAGCTACTTAAAAGGCTGAGGCAGGAGGATTGCTTGAGACACAAGTTCTACACCAGCTTTTCTTTCTCAGCCAGCCCATTCCACCGAGGGGAATCCCATTCCCACCACCGCTTGGGAGGTAGGCGGGAATCTTCTGAGGTAGGGAGTTAAATATCTGCCACCAGAGGGTCTACCTATTGTTTCAGTTTTCCACTATAACATTATTTTAATGAATTACCTTTTGGAATAACATTCCCTGCTTATACGTTCCACAGGTGCTGATGCTATGGAATGCTGAGCTCTTTACTTTCACTCTGGTTTTACTTCTTTATTGTTCTCTCTCTTCTAAAGAAGTCTGGGTTTTAAAAGAATGCTTGTACATATGAGTGCTACTATTGTTTGGGTGTGCTTTGAGTCTCCCCCAAGAGTCAGTGTAATAGGAAGCTGGGTGTCTAGGGTGGCAGTATTATGAGATACTGTAGAAACTTTAAGAGGTTTAAGAGGCTGTGGATGAAGCACAGTAGTAGAGCACCTACTTAGCATTTGTGAAGCCCTAGGTTTAAACCCAAGCACCATACACAAAAAAAGAGGTGGGCACTCCGGTCATTGGGGGCATGATCTTGGAGGGTAGTTCCTGTGCAACCTTTGAGTTCTCTCTGCTCATGGTTTGAAATATGCCAATTTGCTCCTAGACACACTCTGTGGTGATGGGCTGCCATCTGTGACCCTTACCAGAGGCTAAACCAATGGGGATGCCCAATCTTGGACTTTAACCCTATAAAACTTTAAGTAAACTTCCTTTCCTATAAAAACTGCCCATATCAGGTATTTTGTTATCGTTATGAAACACTAATACACGCTATCCCATTATGTTAATCTTTGTATACACCAATTTTTGTTCTTAGTGACTAGTGTTTAGGACTTGAATCTTTAATTCTTGAGAGTTTTTCTGTTTTTTGAACACTAAGATTTTCAGAAGGCAGGCTTCCTAATAAATGAAATTTTACTATTCATGATATCAAAAGAAAATCATGCATCACTAAGAACTGTTTCTATTTTCTTAATTTTGTCTTTCAAACACCCAACCCAGATCCTGTAAGTTGGTAAAATTATAAGTTGTTCCAATGACAAAAAGACAGCAGTAATCAATTTGGTAAAAGAGATGAACATAGTTACAGTACCTTTTAAAGCTTCTGTTTCTATGTCCACTAATGGCTTCCCCACATAGGCAATATCATCTAGATTATAATAGAGTTTTTTAATGACTCCATCATAACGACTAGTAATAGTAACAGAAGCTTTATCACTTTGAACTTCACAGATGCTATCAAACTGAGACACTGTATCTCCTTCTTTAACATACCTAAAAGAAAAAGACATGAGATACTTTTACATGGACAATCCTAATTAGAGATCATCCTAACAATTAAATGCCATGCCATGCTGCATCGGTATCCATTTAGCCTAGCAGTTATTCCCAGACAGTGCACCAAGGAATGTTTCAGAGAAGATGATGCTAGCTTCCAGAGTCTCTTGGATATACCTCCAAGAAATATTAGTTTCTAATATTTAACCACTTATGGATCTATAACCCATAAATCCATTGTATAATTAAACTTCCAGATTTTCTACCTGACCCATTTCTTGGGAAAAAAAGTTTAAAAATGTATTTTTAAATTGAAATTTTTCTCTTTACTATGTTATAAGCATTCTAATCTTAAAAATCTAAAACCTGAAACATTGTAAGAGTTGACATGTTGCTTAAAAATTTTCAAATTTTGGATCCTTTTGGATTTTAGACTTTCAGATCAACGGTGTAAAGTCTGTAGTATTCTAATACATAAAAAACTCAAAAATCTGAATTAATTTTGGTCTCAAGCATTTAGGATAATGGATACTAAACTTATGTTAGTCTTTTTAAAACTTTAAGGAATGCTTATTATTTCTAGAACTAAGTAAACAAATTGTCTTCAATTAGTTTTGTGAAATAACTAATTAGTCAATTAATTATTTTTTAATTTTTAAATTTGTTTCAATTAGTTATACATGACAGTAGAATGCATTTATGCACTTTGATATATCATACATAGATGGGATATAATTTCTTATTTTTCTGAGGGTACATGTTGTAGAATCACAGTGGTCATGCAGTCACATATATACATAAAGTAGTTCTCCTATCCTTTGAATCTCCACATCCCCTTCCCTCCCCTCCCTTCACTTCCCTCTACCTAATCTATGGTAACACTATTCTTCTCTAGTGCCCCGCCCCCCTTATTGTGAATTAGCATCCGAATATTACAGAAAACATTCAGTCTTTGGTTTTGAAGGGGATTGGCTTATTTCGCTTAGCATGATACTCTCAAACTCCATCCATTTACTGGCAAATGCCATAACTTCATTCTTCTTTAAAGCTGAATAATATTTGCTGCACCCGTCCCGACTCAGGCAATGGCAAGGCCCTACTGAGGTGGATGGCGCAAGGCGTCCATCCTCTGGAGGAGCGCAGTATGTTTCTGGGAATGGGCTGGTTTGTTTTTGTATTCCTTTAGTAAGTATAGTTGCGATTTCTCATATGACCATTAAGTATGAAGGAAAAAAACATGACTTTCCCAATTAATGCAACTACTTCTAAAGAATAGATCTGTTTGCTCTAAATGCAATGATTCAGCTGTGGAACATAAATTGTTAATGTCTAATGAAAAACTCCCTGTATTCCTGTCAAGGAAGTTTTTGAGAAATTAAATTAAAATCTTGAGAAGAAGAATTAATGTTAAGAAGACAGATTAGTGCTTAGTACTGGCCAACTTGTTCTTGTTCCTGTGCACAATGGTTTGTGCTCTTACTCCTGTTTGATTAAAATTAATAACAAGTTAACCACTTGCCGTAACCATGGCACCAGTTCTAGTCAGTAAGTCAAGAAAGAATAGTCAAGATATAGGCCAATAGTTTGGGACATTTCTAACTATTATTGAAAGTTAACTAAGCAGAAACAGCTCAAAGCAAAATGCGAACTGAAAGTACAAATGCTTGCTTATGCCTAAGCCAAGAGACATTCTTCTTATCTAATTGTAGCTAGGTAATATTTTGTTTCTTTGAATAAGATTCCTGTTTTGTAACCACAAAGTACTGTGAGCCTGCCAAAATGAAAAGTATATATGGTCAACTTCACAAGTAAAGATTGAGATTCAGCACCTTCACTTTGGTGTCTGTGTTGTTTCTCCACCCCCCTTTCGCTGACTCCTCACCATCCGTTCGTCTCCTGAGACCCGCTGTTGGAGCTGGACTCCGACAAATATTCTATTGAAATATATATGCCACATTTTCTTTATCCATTCATCTATTGAAGGACACCTAGGTTGGTTCCATATTTTAGCTATTGTGAATTGAGCTGCTATAAACATGGACATAGCTGCATTACTGTAGTATGCTGATTGTAAGTCCTTTAGGTAAAAACCCAGGAGTGGGACAGCTAGGTCAAATGGCAATTAATTAATTTTTAAGACAGGAGGCTCACTATGGCTGGGCACAGTGTTGCACGCCTGTAATCCCAGCAGCTCAGGAAGCTGAGGCAGGAGGATGGCAAGTTCAAAGCCAGCCTCAGCAAAAGCTAGGAGCTAAGCAATTCAGTAAGCCCCTGTCTTCAAATAAAATATAAACTAGGCTGGGGATGTGGCTCAGTGGTTGACTGACACTGAGTTCAATCCCAGGTATCTGCTGAGAGCCACAGCTAAGTAAGAATGACGCGGGGCTGGGGATGTGGCTCAAGCGGTAGCGCGCTCGCCTGGCATGCGTGCGGCCCGGGTTCGATCCTCAGCACCACATACCAACAAAGATGTTGTGTCCGCCGAGAACTAAAAAATAAATATTAAAAAAAAATTCTCTCTCTCTCTAAAAAAAAAATAAGTAAGAATGATGCATGGCAATTTCCTTGTCAGCCTACCCCATGTTGCTTAGAGGGAGGACTCTCCATTGTGGAAATGGGCTTGCCTTGGACCCAGGTCATTTGCAGTGACATTGCATGAAAGGTGACCTTGCTCAAGGACCAGGGCGGATCCGGTTTAGGGTTTAGGGCAGATCGGGTTTAGGGCGGTTCCAGGTTTAAGGTGGACCCTGCTGGGAATAGGGCGTATCCTGCTGCCTCAGGTACCCGCCCACTCCTTGAGTTCCCGTTCTCGAGGGATTCAGAGAGTATTTTGGGATGCAGAGCTAGGTGGAGATGTGGAATTTCCCCAGAACGTGCGTGTAGAGGCCCGTGAGAGTTCGGGAATAAAGAATTGCTGTTTGAATCTACAAGGCTGTGAGTGGCTCGTGATTTTGTGCCCAGCCAGACTGCGGCAGGTATCCGAGCCAGAAAAAAAAATGTCTCACTATGATGCCCATGATGGGCTCCAACTCATGATTCTCTAGCTCAACCATGCCTGGCTTAGTTTTTGCATTTCAGGTATGACTTTTCTGTTTTCCTTTCTACAACTATTTTAGCTTGTCCTTGTACACCAGTCTATTTTTCATTTTTCATATGCTTTACAATGTTCATTACATGTCCTTAGCAAGCAGAACAAGGAGAATGGGTCCAAGCCTGAAATGCTACATGTATATTCTAATACTACTCTTGATGTGTCTGGCTCATTTCTGGCTACCATCAATTCTTCAAAATAATAATTAATCCATTCTTAATGCCTGCCTTTGTGTCTTAATCAGTTATCAGTCCTTTGCTAAAACATCAATCATGACATAAACACTAATTTTAAAAGCACATATAGGGGCTGGGGTTGTAGCTCAGTGGTAAAGCACTTGCCTCATATGTGTGAGGCCTTAGGTTCAATCCTCAGCACCACATAAAAATAAACAATTAAAAATAAAAAGATATTGTGTTCATCAACAATTAACTACTATTATTTTCATTATTTTATTATTAAATAAATAAATAAACTGGAAAAAAAGCACATACAGATAATTTTTATTTCCAGAATGGCAGAGTAACAACCTCCAAAAATCTGTTCCTCCAAGTAAACAACAAGTACACTGACAAAAATCTTTCATCTTTAAAAATTAACTTTTTAAAATTTTGGTAATTAAAAAAAAAAAGCTTACAAAAGCTGAGAAATACTTATTTAAGAAAAATGACTGATTCTCATTAAAAATAGTGAGTTCTATGGCATTCAAACTTGCCCTATTCTTATCCCCGTTTCCCTATATCATTGGTAGCCTTAAAAATCAGCAACTTCACAGACGAGGTTTGGAGCTCCATAAAAAATCATACCTCCAAAAAACTGTCACTATTTGACTTGTCTGGCAGCTAACTGAAAATGTTGCACTCACACAATTCAAGAGTTCCCTTTGCTGAGAAAAAAAGTCTATCCTCAGAGTGTTTGCTGAAAACCATCAGCAAAGGTTGTTTAAAATCTCAGATGGTTTAAGGAATGATAGACACTGGGACCAAAGATTGGCCAGAGATCTCACAAGGAAGTCGACCTGGGGAATGAGATGTTCATAGGAGGCTTTGTAAAGCTCTGACATATTCAAAGGGATCTGGAGCCATGAAATGTGTAGGGCAGTGTGCATGATTAACAGACCAGAGAGAACACCTCAGGTTGGCCCTGAGGCCCTGTGCAAGCAAGAAATAAAGGCTAAGAAAATGTTGTAAAATGCTACAGGCCAAGCAAGTACAACCTGCATAAAGAACTCCTTGGCAAAGGGATGAAGACTTACTGCTTCTAGATACTTAAGCAAGTCACTTTCTAATGATTAGTAATTCACCAAGTTAACTGAGTACAGATTTCAGTGGCCACACATGAAAGGGAATACAGACTTTATAAAATCAGTCTAGGAAAGTCACTAAGTAGAGAGCAGTCTCCCAGCCCTGCCCCGTCCCACCAAAGCAAAAGTCTGGGGAGGTGGGATCTGATTTCTAAATATGCCACAATACTGTATCTAAAATATCCAGTTTTCAATCAAAAAATTATGAGACATGCAAAGAAACAAAAAAGTATGGCCCTATACACAGGAAAACAAAAAATGTGGTCAATAGAAACCATCCTTGAGGAAGCAGATATTGGACTTATAAGGCAAGACTTTAAATCATCAATTAAAAGTTAAATCAATCATTAAAAATATATTCAAAGAACTAAAAGAAATCATGTCTAAAAAATTAGAAGAATGAGAAAATGATTTCTCACCAAGTAGAGAATATCAATAATGTGATAGAAATATATACATGAAAAAACACACCAAATTCTGGAGTTGAAGATTACAATGAATAAAATGAAACTTCACCAGTAGGGCTCAACAATAGATTCTTGTCAGCAGAAGAAAAAACTGGCTAATTTGAAGAAAGGTCAAATGAAAATTTCCATCTGAGGAATGAAAAGAAAAAAGAAGGAAGAGAAATGAACAGAACCTCAGAGACTTATGAGACACAATCATCAAGTATGTTAACATATACATTGGCATTTCAGGAGAAAAGAGACAAAGGGGCAGAATAAATATTTATAGAAATAGCAGCCAAAAATATCCCAGATTTGAAGAAAAACATTAATGTACACATGTAAAAAGCTTAACAAACTCCAAGAAGAATAAGTTCAAGGACAGCTACACCTAGATACATCATAATCAAACTACTAAAACAGAGTATGTTGAAAACAACATAAGAAAAACCACATACATATATAAGGAATTACCCAATTCAAGAAAGCTCTTAATATTTCTTTAAGAATTTCTTAAAAACAAATCAAATAATTTCTCATTTAAAGAACTATTACATTTTCATTAGGAATTAAATGACTTCCTTTTCCAAGAGCCTTGTACCCTATACTAAACATATGAATTTAAAGAAATAATAAGAGATAGAAATTTAGAAATAAAAAAAAAAATTAAATCTAGAAAGAGTAGTCCTGGTTCTGAAAATAAAGTATCAAAATGTAAATGGAGAGGGGCCTTTTCAAGATGGTGGAATAGAAGAAGTTGCTTTCCTGGCTGCTCCATGGAGTGAAACCAAGAAAGCACAGAGGCAGCTTCTCAGCAAGGTGGGTGAACAAAAAAAGTGGGGGGACTTTACTGGAATTTAAAATTGGAGATTCAAAGCAGAATGAGGACTCAGGAGGTTGGATATGATAAAATAAGGAAGAAATCCCCAGTGGCACAGCCATTGCCACAGCCTGGCTAGAAGCACGAGCCAGAGAGGTCCTCCGTGAGACAGTCGAGGCCGGGGCTGGACAGAGGCTGGTACGGAGGAATCAGCAGAAGCAGGTTGATTGGCTGCAGCCAGGTTCAGAGGGGAAAACTTTCGCTACAATTAATCAATCCCCCTGAATGCGGAGTTCAGAAAGTTTTAGAACTTTATACCCAGTGTGTAGCGGGAGGGGCTCAGAGGTTCACAAGCTACAGAAGTCCATATAACAGAGGTTTTTTCCTACTCTTCTCGGCTCCCAGCTCAGGCCAGGTTGTACAAAAATAACCCCCAAGGATGCTCTCTATAAAAATCAGTGCCTGGGAAAGAGTTTTTTCAAGGACCTAACTTTGAAATGCAAACACCTCTGAGAAAGCCTTGGGTTAAACTTTCTTGTCATACTCTTGCCTATAGGAATTCAGACTACAGGATTACTTCTCTCTCTCTGGCAATTCAGAGGGTGGAGCATCAGGCTCCAGATGACCCCACTGATAACTGCTGAAGAGAGAAACTGAGAATATTATGAACTTCAACGAAAAGAATTATTTGACTTTTTATCATGATCTTTTTCTCTGTTTAATTGTGACCTTAATGGTACATGGATTCTTATATGTATTCATATTTGTCTTTTTTCTCATTTCTAGCATTTTTGAAGCCAGTTATTTTTCATGGATTAGTTTTTTTGTGAACTAGGATGTTTGATTAGTATTTTAGTTTTGTATTATTTTACTTTATTTTTAATTTTTTAAAATTTTATATATATATATTTATTTCTCCTACCTGTTCCCCTTGATTCTCTTTTCTTCTGTTAACAGTCAATCTCTATTGTTCTTTGTCTTTCAATTTTTTTACTTCTTGTCTTCTCCTCCCTTAGAATCATCACATTCTATATCACTTCTGTTCTCTCCCTAGCCACCATTTGAAATTATAAACCCTTTTGCAAACTTGCTATTTTCATTGTTGGCAATAACTGATCATATCAGTTCTAAACAGAAATCACAATAAATATTGTGATAATTAACATTGTAGACGTCACAGTAGGAACTATTTGGTTTAATAGTGTATATTGCTTGCATTGGTTGTTGTTATTATTTGTCTCCCCTTAAACAGTGAGATACTGGAAACCTTCAGGGACACAATAAGTACATAGGGTAGAAACTACTGACTCAGATTCATTCTGTTAGATGGGTTGACACACAAACAACATGAAAAAGCAAGGGGACAGATTGCCCCAAACAAATCAAGATACTCCAATACAAAATCCACTGACACCACTGTGTAGAAGAAATGTCAGAGAAGGAGTTTAGAATGTACATAGTTAAACTGATCTGTGAAGTAAAGGACAGTATAAGAAATGAAATCAGAGAGAAAACATAGGAAGTGAAAGATCACTTCAACAAAGAGGCATATTCTGGGGGTGGGGGTGGGGAACAAGCAGAAATCCTTGAAATGAAGTAAACAATAAACCAAATTAAAAATTAAATAGAGCCAGGCACTGGTGGCACACACCTGTAATCCCAACAGTCTGGGAGGCTGAGCCAGGAGAATCAAGTTCAAATACAGCCTCAGCAAAGGAGAGGTACTAAGCAACTCAGTGAGACCTTGTCTTTAAATAAAATACAAAATAGGGTTGGGGATGTAGTTCAGTAGTTGATTTTCCCTGAGTTCAATCTCTGGTACAAAAAAAAAAAAAAAAAAAAAAAAAATTCAATAGAAAGAATCACCAACAGACTAGATCACTTGGAAGATATAACCTCAGGCAATGAAGACAAAATACATAATTTTGAAAATAGAGTTGATCATGGAGAGAAGATGTTAAGAAACCATAAACAGAACTTCCAAGAACTATGGGATAACATGAAAAGATCAAATTCAATATTTATTGGGATAGATGAAGGTTTAGAGATACAACCAAAGGAATGCACAATCTTCAATGAAATAATATCAGAAAATTTTCCAAACTTAAAAAAATGAAATGGAAAAATAAATATAAGAGGCTTAGAGGACCACAAATGTACAAAATTACAACAGACCCATACCAAGGTACATTATAATGGAAATGCCTTACATACAAAATAAGGATAGAATTTTAAAGGCTGCAAGAGAAATATATCAGATTACATATAGAGGGAAAACAATTCAGACCTCAGCTAATTTCTCAACCTAGACCCTCAATGCTAGGAGGTCCTGGAATAACATTACCAAGCTCTGAAAAAAAATAGATGCCAACCAAGAATCCAATACTCAGAAAAGTTAAGCTTTACATTTGAAGATGAAATAGAAACCTTCCCCTGTAATCCCAGCAGCTTGGGAAGCTGAGGCGGGAGGGTTGCAAGTTCAAAACCAGCCTCAGCAAAAGTAGGCACTAAGCAGCTCAGTGAGACCCTGTCTCTAAGTCAAATACATAATAGGGCTGAGGATGTGGCTCAGTGGTTGAGTACCCCTGAGTTCAATTCCTGGTACCCACACCTCCCAAACCTTCCTGTATATAATCCTTTGCAAATTTGAAAGGATATAATTTTAACCACTGCATCCTTTGTTCCTTTCAATGACTGCTCTGAGTAGGCACAGCCAGTACTGTTACTCTCATTTTATGGTCAGACAGGGACTCAAAACAAGTGAGTCACAGGTAAGACAGCTAAGGGGTTTCAAAGTCAGGCTTTTTTCATTTCGAGTTTGTTGCTCTTCTCACAATCTCATGATACCACTAAAGACATAACCATAAGAATTGTTTCTATTATTATAATTCTGTTCTAAGTCACAAAGCAGCAATGCTAAGAAGTACAGGAAAAGAAGTTCAGGTGGCTGAATCAGATCCTTAAAAAGTTTCTTTAACAGTGTAAAACTATGGTGTGGGAAAAATCTATTTATTCATCCTAACTGCTATTTCTAAAAATCTTTAAAACATTTAGTTCAGTACCCAGAGGTGGTATGATTTTTTTTGAGTGTTTTGTTTTGTTTGGTGCTAGGCCTTAAGCATGCTAAGCACATGTTCTATCACTGAGCTACCCCCACCTGCCTACCACCCTCCTCCTAACATTCCTAGGTGTTTCTTTTCCAGAGGGTCAAAAAAGAAAAAGAATAGAGGGTGATTAAGATAGTCAACAATTTTTTACTAGTTTGTTTGTTTGTTTTTTTAGTTGTTGATGGATCTTTATTTTTTATTTATTTATATGCCATGCTGCAAATCACACCTGGTGCCTCACATGCTAGGCAAGCACTCTACCACTGAGCAACAACACCAGCCCCCAGGTTTGGTTTTTTTTTTTTTTTTTACCTTTTTTAAAGGGATTTTTCTTTAAATAAGACTTTTAGCAAAATATTTTAATCTTTTCTAAACATATAGAAAAATTGTGTTAGGTAATGTTGAGTATTCATACTACAGTCATTTTCAGTATGGTTAAGAAAACTTCAACTACAAGATGATGTTTTAAAATAGTTTAGATGGAAATTATAAGTTCATATATATAAATACTTTTATTTATTCACTTAACTTGGGTGTACTGCAGATTGAAACTAGGAGTACTCTACCACTGAGCGGTATCTCCAAACCTTTTCATTTTTTATTTTTTTTATTTTTTTTCCTTTTCTTTTTTTTTTTTTATTGGTTGTTCACAACATTACAAAGCTCTTGACATATCATATTTCATACATTAGACTGAAGTGGGTTATGAACCCCCAATTTTACCCCAAATGTCATTTTTTATTTTGAGACAGGTTTTCACTAAGTTGCACAGGCTACCTTGAACTTGTGATCCTCCTGCCTCAGCCTCCCAGGTAGCTGGAATTACAAGTATTTGTCACCATGCGTGGCCACATTAAATGCTTTTAAAAACATATGGGGGGCTGAGGTTGTAGTTCAGTGGCAGAGTGCTTGCCTTGCCCATGTGAGGCACTGGGTTCAATCCTTAGCACCACATAAAAATAAAATAAACAAAATAAAATATTATGTCCATCTATAGCTAAAAAAAATTTAAAAACAAACAAGCAAACAAACATATGGTCCTGGGCTGGGGTTGTAGCTCATGGTAGAACACTTGCCTAGAACATGTGAGGCACTGGGTTCGATCCTCAGCACCACATAAAGATAAATAAACAAAATAAATATATTGTGTCCATGTATAACTAAAAAACAAATAAACCTACAGTCCTAGACTGGGGATGTAGCTCAGTGGTAGAGTGCTTCCTACAATGAGGGAGTCCCTGGGTTCAATCTCCAGCATTGCAAAAAAAAAAAAAAAAAAAAATCCAAAAGAAGACCATGTGGTCTTATATTAATTTAGAAGTTAATTCCTCTTAGTTGGGCACAGTGGCACACACCTATAATCCTAGTGGCTCAGGAGGCTGAGGCAAGAGGATTGCAAGTTCAAAGCCAGTCTTAGTAATTTATCGAGCCCCTAACAACTTAGCAAGATAGTAATCTCCTTATTTCAAAGAAAAAGAAAAAGAAAAAGAAAGAAAAAAGTCTGGAGATGTGCCAAAGTGCCCAGTGCCCTCCCTCAAAAAGGTAAATTCCTCTTTCTTAACTACAGTAAGAGAAGGACAGCAAAAGGAGTTTTTAAAAGGCAGGGAATACCTTCCACACACACATACAAAATGAAGGAATAATTGCTCGGTGTGGTGGTGCACACCTGTAATCCCAGCAACTCAGTAGTCTGAGACAAGAAACTGCCAAATTCAAAGCCAGCCTCATCAACTTGGTGAGACCCTGTCTCAAAACACAAAATAAAAAGGTCTGGGGACATTGCTCAGTGGTTAAGTGCCCCTCTTCCAATCCCTGGAAACTCCCCACCCTGCCCCAAAGAGGAAATAATCATTAATTAATCACAACAAATAAAATGTCTTGATGTATGATAAATTCTGTCACCAATATATTGTCAACACAAAGTAACTCTACTTTATTAATTAAAAAAAAAAATTTCCTAGTTATACATGAACATAGTATCTTTATTTTGTTTATTCATTTTTATGTGGTGCTGAAGATTGAACCCAGTGCCTCACATGTGCAAGGCAAGCACTCTGTCACCGAGTCACAATTCCGGCCCATCTACCTTATTAATTTTTTAAAAAGGCATTATAGGTTATATAAAGAAGTTTCTCAGTTTAAATTGATTCCTACTTATTTGTACTCAAATGAGTTTTACCATTTACTTGGATGTTCTTTCAGATTAACTTACCATTCTTTAACAGTTACTTCTCTAATCCCTTCTCCAATGTCTGAAAGTTTGAACTGAACAACTTGTCCATGTAGAGCTTTAAAGAAAAAAGAAATAATCTCATTGAATGTGTACTTATTACCCATAAATGCTTTTACATCTAAAATTAGAAAATATCCTCAGAGGCAGAAACTATTCCATCTTACAGACAGAAAAACATCATTTTATAATTTTTAAAAGCATGAATCATTATTCACAATCATTAAGATTAATCTAAGCTACCCATAACACAGAATCCTGACGCTGCCACAGAACCCAAATTTTTCCAAATTTCAAAATAATGTTCTTTTACAGGGCTATAGGAAGTCCTACTAACAAATCAGTGAGTTTTTAAAAATTTGTTTTGTTTTGTTTTGTAATAGGGAATAAAATCAGGAGTGTTTAACCACTATATTCCCAATCTTTTTTTATTTAAGACAGGATCTTGCTAAGTTATTTAGGACTTCATTAATTTGCTGAGGCTGGCTATGAAATTGCAATCCTCCTACCTCAGCCTATAATCATTGGCATTACAGACATGCACCACCATGCCTAGCCAAATTAGTAAATTATGAAACAATAGTAATGAATAGACAATGGAATGGATACAAAGAGAGACTCAGCTGGATCTCCTTGTTTTATGTTATGCAGCTACAATAACCACTAGTGGCCTACTCTCAGATCTCTTTTGACTTCATGTAACTATGCTCAGTCTTTATGGCTAAAAATCAGGCACTTCATGGAAAATTCTTACATTTTCAAATCCTGCTGCATCACCTTATTCCCTAAGACTTCTCTTTCCTCTTGACATTTTCTTTCTTTTTTTTTTTTAAGATAGAGTGAGAGAGGAGGGAGGAAGGGAGGGAGGGGGAGAGGGAGGGGGGGGAGAGAGAGAGAGAGAGAGAGAGAGAGAGAATTTTTTAATATTTATTTTTTAGTTCTCAGGGGACACAACATCTTTGTTGGTATATGGTGCTGAGGATCCAACCCGGGCTGCACGCATGCCAGGCGAGCATGCTACCGCTTGAGCCACACCCCCAGCCCCTCCTCTTGACATTTTCTAGCCCTTTCTTAATACCCACTCCTGCCCCACCCCACACACACCTTTTTTAACACTGTGGATTGAATCCAAGGACACTTAACCACTGAGCCACACCCCCAGCCCTTTTTTTATTTTGAGACAGAGTTTTACTAACTTGCTTAGTGCCTCACTACGTTATTGAGGCTGGCTTTGAATTTGGCAATCCTCATGCCTCAGCCTCCTGAGCTGCTGGGATTATAGGTGTGTACTACCATGCCTGGCCTTAAAATACATTTTTGATGTGGAGGTATCTCTTGTTTCCTTTCTAATTTGGGGCCCTCTCACAGTCTGCTGCTTCTTTTAAACAGGTACAGGCATTAAGTATCAAAAACTTTAAAAAATAAATCCACATCTCTACCACGCGGCCTGCGCAGTGGTTTCATTAATGAGGTTCTAGGCATTAAGTTAGTTAGAAGAGATCAAAATAAAACACACAAACCAGTACCTTATTTTACATTGCTAGGTCCGAGACGGCTCGCCTCCCTGGTTCCCGCCTCTAGCCGCCCAGCAGGGCAGCGAGGATTACTCTGGGCTAGCAGGAGAGAGAGCGAGCGAACACGCCGGGGAGTAGCCTTTTATTTGGGGGACAAGAGATTCAGGGGAGAATTCCATCCAATGAAGGTTGAGGGGGGGCTGCACTCCAAGGTCAGGGTCAGTGATTGGGTCTCCGGGGTCAGTGGTCACGCACACCCCCACACGGATGGGCTCTCTCATCAGGAAAGGGTCGGGATAACTCCGACACAGCCAGAGCGCCTCAGGCCCTTAACGGGAGTCACCCAATCATGTGTCAGAATGGCTCCCCACACACATCTTTCAATCAATAAATAATTCCATATTTAGGACTTTTTCCCCCAAGAAACTAATTAGAAAGGTATACAAAGATTTGAACAGAAGAATAGTTACTATAGAGTTAAAATGAAGAACTGGAAGTCAGTCTTTCAAAAAAAATGAAGAGTAAATACACTATGGCACTTCTTATAAAGCAATATATTGTAAGGAACAGCAAGAGCATAGAAATATGATACTGCATGGCATGGTTAGGAAATAACAAACAGTCCTATACAGATAAAGATGGAGTACGTGGCAAGAAATTAGCCCAGACACAGAAACGCTTTGTGTGCCCTGCTAAGGGGTTGTAATAAAACTTTATCTTAAAGGTCATTAGGATTCAGTAGTAATTCATACAGTCATAACTTCTTTGTAATTGCTCATGTTAAGAGGTAGAGTCTTTTTTGCCACTTCTTAAATCTATGTTGGCCTCTGACTTATTTTGACTAATGTAGTGTAGCAGAAATGAAATCATGCAATTTCAGGAGACTAGATCTCATGGGTCCTCACAGCTTCTGCCTTCTCCCTTTTGGAATTATGTGCTAAGGTTCCTGTGCAAGGAAGCTGATGTAGATCACTGGAGACTTTGTGGAGGAGAAATGAGGTGCCCAATAGTCAGGCACATGAGTGTGACCCTCCTGGATCTCACCCCTAGGACTGCTGATCCTCTAGATAAATACAGTCACATTAGTGAAACCAGCAGAGGAACCAACTCAAAGAATCCTGAGGAATAATCAATCACTGTTGCTCTAAGCCATTAAGTTGCAGGGTGGTTTGTTATTCAATAATAATTAACTGATACAGAGTCCCATTTATAATATCAGACATGTGACTTTATGTCTATCATTTTAGACCAAACACCTCTGGCAAGAGTATGGTGGGTAGGGTTGGGAGAAAAATAGCAGAGGCAAAATAAGGCAGAGAAAGCAGGAGCTGATATATTTTTCAAAGCTGTCTAAAAGGGAATCATTTAAGAAACAGGAAAGATGTCAAATTGGTAAATTTGATGGGCATGGTGGCACATGCCTATAATTCCAGAAACCCAGGAGGCTGATGCAGGAGGATTGCAAGTTTGAGGCCAGCCTCAGCAAATCAGCAAGATTCTGTCTCAAAAAAATAAAAAGGGCTGGGGCAGTGGCTCAGTGGCAGAGTGTTCGCCTAGCATGTTCGAGGCCCTTGGTTTGATCCTCAGCACCACATTAAAAAAAAAAAAAAAAAAAAAAGGGCTGGAGATGTAGTTCAGTGGTAGAGCATACCTGGATATAGTCAAGTACCAGAAAAGTCAAAATAAAATTGGTATGCTTGGGTGAGATTTGATGCAAAACAAGGAGTCGGGGTGATTTCCAGGTTAACTACTTATTGAGTTGGGAATGCAGGAATAATAAGAAATTTGTAGAAGACTGAATTTGGGGAATTTGAGTTATATATGGGGTCCTGGAATAGAGATCTTCAGCCAGCAAATTGGTGATATGTCTGAGGTACAGATACAGATTCTAAAATGTTCAATGAGTACAGGTGAGAGTTAAAGGCACGAGCATAGATGGGGTGTAAGAAGGATGGGTTTCTGTGAAAAACTGAAATTTAAGAGTGAAGCAGAGGAAGAGGACCTGTAAAAGAGAAAGAATATGCAGCTGGGTATGGTGGCACACACCTGTAGCCTTGGCCACTTGAGAAGTCAAAGCAGAAGTGTAAGTTGAGACCAAGAGTTTGAGATCAGCTACTCAATATAACAAGACCCATCTCAAAAGGAAAAAAAAGAGAGAACGAATATCAAGAGAAAATAGGTACCAAATTCTTTACATTTTTAAATGTATTTAATCCATCCAAGTATAAGAATCTTTGTTTAGTTTACTGATATGTCCACCTTGAGCAGCCTTGGCACACAACAGGTGATTAGCAATACCTGTTGTTGAATAAATTAATTTCCACAACAATACTATGAATTAAATACTTGGATCAGGGGCTGGGGATGTGGCTCAAGCGGTAGCGCGCTCGCCTGGCATGCGTGCGGCCCGGGTTCGATCCTCAGCACCACATACAAACAAAGATGTTGTGTCCACCGAAAACTAAAAAATAAATATTAAAAAATTCTCTCTCTCTCTCCCCCTCTCCTCTCTCAAAAAATAAATAAATAAATAAATACTTGGATCACTCCCATTTTCCAGATGATGACATTGAGAAAAATTACATAACTTGTTATAAGTTACACAGTTAGTAAATGATAAACCAGGAGATATAGCCTGGAATTGGTGGATTGAGGAATGCAAAGCTCAAGATAAGTGTTTAGAGGCTGGAGTAGGAAGCTGGAGTTTCTGCTTGAATGACCTCTGCTTTGTCTGGAAGTAATGAAAAAAGATCAACTTAAAACAACAGAAATCTCAGCTGGGTAAGTAGCTCATTAGTAGAGTGTTTGCCCTAGTATGTGTGAGTTTCTGGGTTCAACCTCTAGTACTATTAAAAATATATATATATATATATATATATATATATATATGTATACATATTTTAACAAAAAAAGTGGTGGAGGTAAGGTTTACATGCTTTGTATGTCTTACATGTCTTATATGTCATGGTGTAAGATGACATATAAAAAGCATGGAAGAGTGGGGTCTGCCTGGAATTCTCCTATTTTTAAATTTTTTAAGTTGTCAGTGGATCTTTATTTATTTACATGCGGTGCTGAGACTCAAATCCTGTGCTTCACACATGTCAGGCAAGTGCTCTACCACTGAGCTCTGACCCCAGTCTGAATTCCCCTATTTTTCACTACACTAAGGCTCAATTTATCTATCAAAAGTTTAATTATATAATAAAATGTCAGGGATTCTTTGTCAGGGTTATCAATAGAACATCAAAAAAGTTCTTGTGCCCTTGCCAAATCTAATATTTAAGTCCTCAATGTCTTTACAGAAGGTAGAAAAAGTTGGGGAAAAGGAAAGTAAATGCCAAAAGCTAGGGAACTTTCTACATAGGTGTATGTCATGCAGATTTCACCACACCATGATATAACATAGCACAACAGATTAAGTATTTGTCCAAAAAACAATATTACAGTGTATATAAAAGACACAGGGGCTGGGGATATAGCTCAGTTGATAGAGTGCTTTCCTCACATGCACAAGGACCTGGGTTCAATTCCCAAGACAGACAGACAGACAGACACACACACACAGATATTAAGATGCCTCTATTAGAAGATAGCTTGATTGAGAAGGTCAATCAATGTCAGTGCTAACTACTGCACTTAGATGAGTCAGCTGATAAAGCCTCAATAGTCCCAACCAACCAATTCCCAAATTAGGAAGACACAGCACATAAAGGAAAGAATGGGGGTGAGGAGAGAAAAAAGAAAATGAAAAGATGTGGGGACAGCCAGGCTAGAAATATGGTCTTAATTCTTTTTTACTATGGTAAATCTTCAATTACTAAAACAAGAAAAGTTAAAAGAAAAAAATACTGGTGAGGTATTTAGCATTATTTTGTATATTAGCTACATTGAAATCATACTTACCAGCAGTTGTTTTCAGCAATTGATGTGGATGACTATACTTGAATGAAGGATAACCAAAGAAACACACACATTTTGGCTTCAAAACATGAACATTACTACATGTTTGAAAATAGCGAACACAAATCTACAAATGAGAAAACAACAACAAAAAAGTGTTTATTAATTATCTTAATGCCTTATCTCTTAAAGTATATACTGAATTTCAATTCTATTTAAAAAAGCAGAACCATCATTATGATTTACATCTAGACAGAAACCAGAAAATTAGCAACAGGGACAATAAAGTTTATGAAAAGTGGTTACTTTCTTTCTTTTATTTTTGGTACTGGGGATTAAATTTAGGGGCACTACTTAACCACTAAGCCATATTCTCCAGCTCTTTTTTGTATTTTATTTAGAGACGGGGTCTCACTGAATTGCGCTCTCTCTAAATTGCTGAGGCTGGCTTTGAACTCTCAATCCTTCTGCCTCAGCCTTCTAAACTATTGAGATTATAGCCAAGTACCACCATGCCTGGCAAGAGTGCTTATTTTCTTAAGTACTTTTGTCCAAGAAATCAAAAGAACTCAAAACTCTAGTATAAAAAGAACATTTTGTTATTCTTTTGTTTAGTAATATTATATCCTCAAAATTAGATTTGTTCATATATTTCTGATTTTCCCCAAATTCCTTAAAGAAATGTTAACAATATATTCTAAACAAAACCAAAAAACCCTAATATATTCTTTATAAACATATCGGAGGGAAAAGGAGGGAGAAGGGGAGTTGCACGGAAGATGGAAGGAGACCCTCATTGTTATACAGAATACATGTATGATGTTGTGAGGAAAAAAGAAAAAAAAGTGTGTCACTTTAGATTGGATAGAGAGAAGTGATGGGAAGGGAGTGGAGTGGAAGAGGGGATAGGAAGGGCAGCAGAATAGAACAGGCATTATGATTGCCGTATGTATATAGGTGACTCTATGATCAATGTGATTCTGCAATCTGTACAATCAGAAAAATGAGAAATTATACCCCGATTCAAATGTATGAATTGCCAAGATCATTGTAATGTCATGTGTAGCTAATTCAAAAAAGAAAAAATAAACACATCAGCTTGTAGGCATGCTTAAGTTATCATGTTAGCAAGGGCAGCCTGAGAAAGCAGGATGCAGACTGTCTCCCATTTTGTTCCTGAGCCCTAATATAAAGTTGTTTCTAATAAATCTCCTTAAAGTTTCTTCTCCCAGAAATAATGTTCTATAACCCACCCTACCTAAGGAACCAATACAGTGACCAAGAAGCAAACTTTACTTCATTATGATACCAAAATCTCCACTCAGAAAAAAGCTGAAGTCCTATTTCCATGGGAAATAAGAAAAGGCATATTGCCAAGCATGGTGGCTGCTGAGTTTTAACCTATTGATTTTAATTATTTTAGTTAGGCCTTATCTTTCCTTAATTTTAACAGAAAAAAAATGTAGATATAATAAAGATTGGTGGATTTTGGATGAGCTTTTTAAAGTAGAGATGCATGATTTAAAATTATACCTGTTTTAGGAATGATTTAAAATTATACTTGTTTTTCTTTGCTTTCAGAAATCAGTAACAACTTGGAAATCAAAGTAAAAAATCATTTATGAATTTAAATGTATTGTTTCTTTAATTAAACCTAATTTTTTATTTTATAGTATTTTTCATAAAAATAAATAAGATTCTTAATTACAAATATGAAAGCATCACTAATATATAATATTTACTTTAACATAACTTTAAATTTGTGTGTGTGTATGTGTGTTAGCATGGATTTAACCCAGGGATGCTCAACCACTGGGCTACATCCACAGCCTTTTTATTTCTTATTTTGAGATAGGGTCTCACTAAGTTGCCTGGGGCCTTGCTAAGTTGCTGAGGTTGGTCTTGAACTTTCGATCCTCCTGCCTCAGCTTCCCAAGTTGCTGGAATTACCTCCTGCCCCCATAAAGGCATGTATGCTCTCTCTCTCTCTTTTTTTTTTTTTTTTTTTTTTGGTACTGGGGAATGAACTCAGGGACAGTTTACCATCCACTACTTCACCAATCCTTTCTATTTTTATTTTGAGTCCGTGTTTCATTAAGTTGATGAAGCTGACCTTGAATCTGTCTTAAGTTTTTATAATAAGAAGTTATAGGGGCTGGGGATGTGGCTCAAGAGGTAGCGCTCGCCTGGCATGTGTGCAGCCCGGGTTCGATCCTCAGCCCCACATACCAACAAAGATGTTGTGTCCACCGAAAACTAAAAAATAAATATTAAAATTCTCTCTCTCTCTCTTAAAAAAAAGAAGTTATAGGCAATCAAGTGTTGTTTATTTATAAATATGTAGATTTTTTTCCTTTCCAGATTAGCTTAATGTGGGAAGGCTTCTTGAAGGAAGATTTAAGTTGGGCATGGAATAATAAGTATAGATAATAAAACAGCAGAAAGGCAATTTTATGGCAGAGGCAACAGCATAAACAGCAGCAATTTGCCTAGCATGTCTGCTGGGGCAGTGAGTAGCTTGATCAAATTCATAAAAAGAAAGCAGACCAAAATGTTGGTAACTGTAAATGTCAGGATAAAAGTTTGAACTTATGTATCATGGGCTACTGAAGAAAAAGGATTAGGAAATTAATGTAGGAATAGTTTATTAAATAGCTCACAACAGATAAAGCCTGGAGAGAATGAATGGTTCAAGAAACTATCATAGTATCTGAGACATGAAACAAGACTCCTGACTGAAGTGATTAATAGTGGGGGAAAAACACGGTAACAGAAGTGCACAGACATTATGTGATTAATAGCTACTGAATGAATATGAAAAGAAGTTTAAGGCTAGGGTTGTAGCTCCCAGGTAAAGCACTTTCTAGCATGCAAAAGACCCTGGGTTCCATCCCCAGCACCATAAAAATACCAAAAATATTTGTGAAGTTGCTGGATAGATGGACTAAAAGGCACAGAAAAGAGGAAAAAAAATATTTTTCAAGCTAGAGAAGACATTTTCCCCCATTAGAATAGACGAGCACATTAAGCATAAGGCTTTAAATGTCCAATTTAAAAAGGCATGCCTTGAAAGTCAATGAACACCTGAGATTCAAGAAATTTGGAGGGAGGTGACAACTAGGTGCAACATGTTATCCTGAGCCAGATTTGTTTAAATTTAATATAAAGCTCATAACTCACACAATAAGCAAAATTGAGGCTATCAGTGCTACATCAACATCAATTTCTTGATGATTATGCTGAGGTGACATTGGAAATGTACATTAAATCATTTCAAAGCAAAAGAGTAATAGATTGATTGGTAGATAGAGGGGGAAAGGAGAAACAAGACAAGGGAGGAAGAAAACAATCCATCAGCAGCAAGGGACCAAGGCAGAGGGTTTATGAATGTTCCTGGTTCTATTCTTGAGACTTTTCTGAAACTCTGTGAAATGAGGAGTTAAACATACTTGGTAGAAAAGAGACTGAACAAGGCTGATTGTGGTTGAAGCTGAGAGATGAACTTACTAAAATCACTGCATTATCCTTTTCACTTTGGCACGTGTTTGAAATGTTTCATAACAACATGTTTTTAAAGCAAAAACAATACAGTATTCCCTATCCTGAAAAAAATAAAAGGGCATGCTTATACAGCTTACCAGTTTTATATATTTTATATTTAAGGCAATTCTTTTTTTTATTATTTTATATGCTTTTATTAGTGCATACTATTTTTAAAAAATAGTTGGGTTCATTTTAACATCAGCACACATGCATGGAAATTAGTTTGTTCCATTTCAGTCTCCAGTGAAGGTAATTCTTAATTCACCTATCGACAATGCTTCAGTACATCTCACCCTCTAGAGACTATTTGTGCCAACTTGCCTGAGGCAATCCAGTTTATACCTACTAACTCAAGGTAATTATTAATAATTCCACACCTACAACTAAAATACAAAAACAAAGGGAGATGAAAAGGTTTAGCAGATTAGCATAGTAAGGAAATAAATAATACCTCAATAGGCAACTGTTGAACATACCCAAAGTAAGACACTGTGTTGGACTATGCACCTCGAAACTAAGTAGGGCACAGTAAGTAGTCCCTACATTCAAGTTACTTTTCTGTTCCACAGGAAGCAGACATCATAGAAAAATCCAATATAACATGGCTAAGGTAATTAAGAGTCAAAGGCATGATGTCCTGGGAAAATGCGAAACATGACATGATAAGACCACCTGCATCTGGATAATTTATTATGGGTGATAAGGGCTCTTGTTGCTTACAACTTTTTATAAAACATTAAAAGCAATAACTGTTCTTTACTGAGTCCTTCAACAAATATTGATTTATGAGTATTTACAATGGGCTAGGCACTTGGAAATAATTATTTCCCTTACGAAATGTAGAGTGAAAGATAAAGACAAACAGGTACTAACACAGTACTACAATGGAGGAAATAGAGTATGTTAAAGGAACCCAAAGGAAGGGAGCCTAGCTGGAGAAAGTAATGTTGAAGCAAGACCCGGAGGAATGAGAAGGAGTAACTCAGTAGATGAAGTGTGTTGCAGATAAAGCCATGGGGATTAAGGCAAGAGTCTTTGTAAATCAGAGGGAATACATGTACAAAGGTCTGAAACAGAGGTGTGTCCAATTAACTCAAGTAGTTTAATAGCATTCTTAGTGTGCACGAAGGTGGGGGAAGTGTCAGAATTTGGATTTTTTTTTTTTTTTTTTTTTTTTTTTTTTGGTACTAGAGACTAAACCTGGAGGTGCTTTACCATTGAGTCAGATCCCCAGCTCTTTTTATTTTTCATTTTGAGATAGAGTTTTATGAAGTTGCTGAGGCTGGTCTCCAACTTTAGACCCTCCTGCCTCAGCCTCCAGAGATTACCACTGCACCTGGCAAGGGAATGGGTAGATTTTTATTTATTTTTGGTATGGGGGTTGAACTCAGGAGCACTCAACCACTGAGCCACATCCCCAGCCCTATTTTGTATTTTATTTAGAGTCAGGGTGTCACTGAGTTCCCTAGTGCCTCACCATTGCTGAGGCTGGCTCTGAACTCACGATCCTCCTGCCTCAGCCTCCCGAACTGCTGGGATTACAGGCATGTGCCACCATGCCTGGCAGGATGGGTAGATTTTTAATAAGGAATGAAGCCTTAGCAATTAAAAAGATCCAGATCATACATTTCTTCAGTCATCTGAATTTTGGACATTTTGTTGAGGACAGTCTTAAATAAGAAAAAAAACATTACCAAATATGTGCCTTACTTGATAAGATCACCCTGGCTACAATATGGAGAACAGATTGGAAAGGCACAGATCAGAGGCAAAAATGTCCAGTTAGTTAGGACCAGGACACCTGCAGTACAGGTGGGGCAGAGAATAGTGACCCGATTTCTTCAGTGAGAGTTACAGGCTAGAATGATGAGAAACAGGTTTGAGGGTTTTGTTCTATAGCCTCAAGTTTGATGTGTCTAAGATATTATGGCACACGGGAGATGACTAAAAGCTAGCTTTTCCACTGTTGTGCTAATATGGCCATGTAACATGGTTCTAGTCAGTCGACCTGGTACCAGTTCTTCCTCTTTCCTGTCTTGAATTCTGAGTAAGAAGTTGTATGCTGGGTGCCGTGGTGTACACCGGTAATTCCAGCTACTGGGGAGGCTGAGGCAAGAGAATTGCAAGTTAGAGGCCAGCCTCAGCAACTTAAGACCCTGTCTCAAAATAAAAATTAGGAAAGGGCTTGGGAAGTATCTCAGTGGTAGAATGTCCCTGGATTCAATCCCCAATACTGGGGCGAGTAGGGAGCAGGGGCAGGGGGCAGGATTGTAGAAGCTCTCTTGTGACCCTGAAGGAAAAGTCAAATGAACTGCTGAACTCTGATGATGCTGGACCACTTTATCAGTGTCAGCTGACCTCTAATTTTAGGATGCTCTATATACTCAGATAATTTCCTGCTTGTTTGTTGGGTTTTTATTATCTGCACTTGACAAACACCTCATATACATGCAAATGAAAATTTCTTGGACAATGATGTGGGTCTTGAGTAGACATGACGGGAAGATTGAAGAACTTTAGGAATCACCAACATAGATGGTAACTAAATCCAAAGTGGATGAGTTAACTAGGAAGTGAGAAAAGTGCAGAGGGCCAAACTTAAAGCCCTTAGAAACACCAAGTCAACAAGGCATGGTGGTACATGCCTGTAATCCCAGGAACTTGAGAGGCTGATGCAGGAGGACTGCAAATTCAAGGACTGCCCTAGCAATTGAGTGAGACCCTGTCTCAAAATTAAACATAAACAGGGCTAGGGAATGTAGCTCAATCAATAAAGCACCTCTAGTTTCACCCCCATTATAAAAAAGGAAACAACACATCAAGAGTCCTAATCACTTGATGACAGGTACATGTTCTGAGAAATACCTGATTAGGTGATCTCTTCTGTGGGATCATCTTAAAAGTATTCTTATACAAAACCAAATGGCTTACCAGTAAATAGCCTATATCTCTTATGCTACAAATTTGTAAAGTATGTGACTGTACTAAATATTGCAGGCAACTGTAACACAAAGGTATTTGTGTTTCTCAATGCATCAGTGAACATAGAGAAAGTATAGTAAAAACACAAGCCAATAGGAAATTTTCAGCTTATATATATAAAATATATAATATATATAAAAAATTTATTTTACTTTTTAAGTTAGATTTTTTTTAAATTACTGAGTTGTGACAGTTCTTTATATATTCCATGCATATGGGATAAGGCCTTATCAGGTAAATGATTTGTGTGTGTGTATATATATATATATATATATATATATATATTCCCATTTTGTAGTCTTTTTAAAAAACATTTATTTTTTAGTTATAGGTGGACACAATACCTTTATTTTATTTTTATGTGGTGCTGAGGCTCGAATTTAGTGCCTCACACATGCTAGGCGAGTGCTCTACCTCTGAGCCACAACCCCATGCCTATGGGTTGTCTTCTTTAATGATGTCTTTTGAAGTGCAAAGGTTTAAATTTTGATAAATCCAACTGATCTACTTTTTCTCCTGCTGCTCATGCTTATGGTATCATATCTAAGATATATATATATATCTCTCCCCCACATCTATAGTCATGATTATTAACCTCTACATTTTCTTCTAAGAGTCTTATAGTATTAGCTCTTACATTTAGGCCTTGATTTTTTTTTTTCTTTTTTGGTACCAGGAATTGAACTCAGAGGTGCTCAACCACTGAGACTCATCTCTAGTCCTTTTTAATTTTTATTTTGAGGCAGGGTCTTGGTAAATTGCATAGGGCCTTGCTAAATTCCTAAGGCTGGCTATGAACTCATCATTCTCCTGCCTCAGCCACCCAAGTTACTGGGATTATAGGAGGGAGCCCCACACCCAGCTCCTTGATTCATTTTGACTTAATTTTTACAATATGGTATGAGGTAAGTGTTCAACCTCATTCGTTTGCATATGGTTATCCAGTGATCCTAACACCATTGCCTGATGTCAACCCTTCTTGGTTTTATTTTTTTTCCACATTTTTTTATTGGTGCATTACAGTTGTACCTAATGGTGGGATTTGTGGTTACACATTTGTACATGCACTCCACTGTCATATATGCAGTCCATATATGGACTGCAAAACGTCATTATGTAGCACATAATTGTATTTAAAAGCTGGGTGGGAGAAAGAGATTGGAACAAAATGGCCAATGATGCAGGAGGAATACTGGGAAATGGGTCACAGAAGCCACAAATGGAAAGCTCTCAAAAGAAGGGCTGCCACCACCTACTAGGTGCTGCTAAGAATATTCTTCTCCTGGGTATCTTCTACTTATGTTGTGTTATTCAGTATTTGGTAGGGACTCCTCTCTGACGCCCAAGTACTCTAAAAATATCCACTCCTGTGTGTCCCTGTAGCTTCATGCATTTGCTATCACCACCTTTCTTATAACAATTTGTAATTGCTTAGGTTCTACATCTGTCTCCCTCTCTGTTCTTCACCACAAAGTTGCAATCTCTAGGAGGAAAGGATATTGCC
Source organism: Spermophilus citellus (assembly GCF_964194105.1). Taxonomy (NCBI): domain Eukaryota; kingdom Metazoa; phylum Chordata; class Mammalia; order Rodentia; family Sciuridae; genus Spermophilus; species Spermophilus citellus. The sequence continues at coordinate 50,035,456 of NC_138191.1, read as the reverse complement.
TGACTTATTTGCATCCCCAGTGTTGAGAAGAGTACCTGGTTCACAGCAGCATCTTAAATTCGATTTTGTAAGATCATGAGTCGATCGCTGCAGGAAACAGGAGCTCAAAAAGAAAACAGTTGCGCAAATAGGGTAAAACAGTATTATTACTAGGATGTGTCAGTGCCTGCTGTTAAAGGTCTGCTAAAGAGAGTCTTTAGCAGGAGAGGTGGTGGTACAAAGGAGCCAAGAGAGTGAATTTCAAGACTCAGTTCCCGAAGGGTAAAGACTCTGTGGTAATGCTCTTTGCTTAACCGGTAAATTTCCCGAGGTTGGGGATCTTACTACGGTGTCTGGCACTCCATGGGTGTTCAATAAACTCTAAATGAAAAAAAAAAAAAAATCTCTGCATCCCCAGCGCCTATCTTAATGCTTAGCACCTAGAAAGTGCTTAAGGAAAGGGCAGCAGACGAAAGGGTAGCTGGGCTTCAGTAGAAAAGTAGGAGGACGACCGAATCTCGGTAGAAGCTCGTTCATGTAAAGGGAGGTAGTGGGTTTCCAGACCTGTCGCCTCGCCACCTTTTCTGCCCTCCCCTGGCATGCGTCCCTCCACCTGTCCACCACGCGTGCCCGGTCCGCGTGGCTATCGCGGGAGAATGTAACACGCCAGGCCCAGGTGCCTCGGATCGAGTCACTCCTTCCCGGCCTCAGGTCCACCCCCACCTGCTTACCAGCCGCCCAGCATCGCGGCTCCAGGTCCTCAGTACTCGCACTGCAGCCATCTTAGTCCGGAAATGCCCCAGCACCGCCTGGGATCGACGCCTCCGCCGGCGACCTATCCCGAGGTGGGAGACGCGCCTCCCCTGAGCAGCCAATCCCGAGCGGAGGAACCAGCCGGTCGCCCCGCAGCCAACCCGGGAGAGGGGTGGGGCCGAGCCGGACCCGGCTGGGTGCCTAGAGCCTGCCCCGGGGAACTAGGGAGGAGGGCGGCGCAAATTTAATTCCGGAGGAAGAGTCTGGCTAGGTACTGTGTGTAAGTACTAGTGCACCAGTTCATACTGTCACGGGGGAAACGGTGGTGAGGGCACACGAAGAAGGGCAGTCACATGGGGAAAGTCAAAGACCCGAGGGATGAGCAGGAAAGTACGATTCTTGGTGGTGAATTTAACTCTCATGATTACAGAAAAAGGGAACATTTCTATACTTAGTGGCAAGACTCTGTACCACGACTTTCTTCACAAGTCCCTACTGGAACACTTTCCAATGCCTTGTTGATGCTGTTGTTAGTTTTTGAGACGGTCTTGCTAAATTGAGGAGACTGACCTCAAACTTGCTATTTCCCGCCCCAGCCTCCCAAGTCAAGTTGCTGGGATTACAGGCCTGCACCACTGCTCCTGGGACTGACTAGTGTTTCCTACTTTCATTGAGTGTTCTTGATTACTGAAATTCTGAAACTGGCTTCTCAGGGTGTTTTGTTTCCTCATAAAAGATGAGCAAGGTTACTCAACCTCTAAAATAAACATGTCATCGTCTTTATCGTTCCTTCTTACAAAATGCTGTTAGATACAGCAGCCCAGCATAGGCAATAAATGTCACTCACATATAATCTTGATTTGTTTGCCTCTTGAAAAAATGCCAAATTCAGGTCAAGTGGAACTGGTAAAGAAAAGATCAGAGTTTTCTTCAATAAGCATCACCCTCAGATTTACTAGGAAAACAACTTCTAAAAATGTCCAGGATGACATCTGTACTTGCCTCTTACCTGAAAATAAAAATCCACACAAATGTCTAAGGAACTGTAGTGGAAAAATGCAAATCAAAGACAACATTGTAAATCCTCAACACTGAAGGTTAGTGGTAATGGTAGAAAATTCTAGGCATTTCACAATATTTAATATAAATTTTAATATTTTTAATATAACCCTGTTCAATATTACCCTGAGGGTAATATTAATATTACACTGGGAGTGGGGGTCATTGCCTTTCAGTGTATTTTACACACACAGCTACTGTAACAAGAAATATAAATTATTACCTTTCTCAGAAAATCTTTGATAGTCAAAAAACTTATATATTTTTAAAACTTTCCCATTTGCATTTTTTGGGGATACTGGGTATTGAACCCCGGATGCTCTATCACTGAGCTATATTCCAATTCTTTCTATTTAAAAAAAATTGCTGATACTGGCCTCCAACTTGTGATCCTCCTGCCTCAGCCTCCATAGATTACATGCATGCACGACCAAACTCAGACCATCGAAAATTTTATAGGCATTTTTAATATATTTAATAATCCCACATATATGAGTTTGCATAAAAAGTAGAAGTTATACCTTTGAAGTAAATTATTTTTCTTCCAAGGGTCACTATACAATGTTCTTCCTCTTAACTTTCCCTTTAACTGTTCCTTCTCAGAAAATAACTAATTTACTTCTTCCTTTTATCATCTTTTACCTCCATGAACTACTGCTTTCATAGTATATGTGTTCTTATCTTTCCAGCATCAAGAGATATTCTACCTATTGACTACTTAATCCTTTTACTTGAGCTCAAAAGAATTTAAGACCCCATTTTTATTTTGGGTTAAAACAAAGTCAATTATGACCCACCAATTCCATTTCTATATATCTAACTAAGATAAATTAAAATGTGTCCACAGACTTGTAAAAAAATCATAATAACATAACAGCCAAAAACTAGAAATGACACAAATGTCCATCAGTAGGAGAGTGAATAAACAAAATGTGGTATGCCATATAAAGGAATATTATTAATCCTTAATGACTGAAGTATGGATATATGCTGTAACATGGCTGAACCACAAAAATATTACCCTAAGTAAAAGAATCCAGACACTAAAGTCACATATGTATTATATGATTCTAATTAAAATGAAATGTTCAGTAGCTCAGTGATAGAGTGCTTGCCTAGCACAGGTGAAGCACTAGGTTCGATCCTTGGCACCACATAAAAAATAAAGGTTAAATTCTTAAAAAAAAAAAAAAAAAAAAGAATTGCCAAGCTGTCTTTCAAAGTGGCTCCATATTTCCACAAGCAATTAATTAAAATGAAACATTCAAAGAAGATTAATTTACAGAGACAGAACACACAGATCAGTTTTATTATATTAGTATTATTAACTAATCTTATTGTATTAGATAATTGGTTCACCTGGGGATGGGAATGGGAATGAGTAGTGACTACAAAGAGGCAAGAGAGTTTTGGGGGTTTTTTGTTTGATTTTGATTTTGGTGGTGGAAATTTCCTATTATCAGATTGTGGCAACAATTGCATAACTATAAATCTACTAAAAATTAATTGCACACTTAAACAGATGAATTTTAGTATATTAAGCATATCTTAATAAAGCTATCATGTTTGATTAGATGAAAACAAAAGAATACTATAATGTATAGATAAGTCACATGTAATAATATAACAGAAATCCTTCAACCCACTATTCAGTTTAAGAAATAGAACCTTTCTCATGCAGGTGAAGATCACTGTTTGGATTCTTTCCTGACTCCTCTCTCCCTATCCTCCTAACCCTTTTCCTGAACTGTGCTTATCATCCCATTGTTCTCTTTAGAATTTACCACATACACATATATGGATCCCTAATAATGTATTGTTTTCAAGTCTCATAAAAATGGAATCAGACTGCATGTACTTTTCTACAACTAGTTTTGATGACAATACCACATTTATCCACTTTCCAATCAGTGCAAATTTCTGTTGTTCCCCATTTTTCTCCTACATATCCGTGTTTCTATGAACATTATTATTTCTCCCATGCATGTTCAAGAGTTTCTCTAGGACAGTGCACCTCAGACTTCAATGAACATTTATATCAATTGAAGATCTTGTTGAAGTACATATTCTAATTCAATAGAATATTTTGATTAGGGACTGAGAGTCTGCATCTCTGATAAGCTTCAGGTATACAAATGCTCTTGGTTAATCAACAACACTTTGATTATTAAGACCAAAATCTTGGGGCTGGGGATGTGGCTCAAGCGGTAGCGCCCTCGCCTGGCATTCGTACAGCCCAGGTTCATTCTCAGCACCACATACAAACAAAGATGTTACGTCTGCCGAAAACTAAAAAATAAATAAATAAATATTTTTTAAAAAGACCAAAATCTAAAGCAAAGTTATGCTTATCTTCAACTTTACCTTAGATAACACTAAGTTGTTTTGCAAGGTGATTATATAAAACATGTCTAGTAGCTGTGTAAGGGAGAATCCATTGTTCCTCCTTTGGTATTGTCAGACCTAGATTTAAACATTTTCCCCAGTTTAGTAATTACAAGATGATATAATGGAATTAATTTGAATTTCTCTAATTAATAATAAGTCTGAGAATGTTTTAATGTTTATTAACAATTTTTAAAATGCCTATTCGTAATTTTAGCCCATTTTCCTTGTATTGTGTATGCATTTTTTATTCTTGTTTTCTTGTTGATTTTTCTTCTTCATTCAGGTAGGAGCACTATAAATTATGCTGCAACTGCTGTAAAACTGAGACTTCATGCTATTTTTTGATTTGAGGTTTTCCAGCACTTATGCACAATAAACTTAAAATTCTAACTTGATCTGATTTTATTTTTGACAACATTGTGGACATTCTGATCTTAATGATTTTGAAAGGAAGGTGCCTAATGTTTTACTGTTAAAGCCCTCCCTGGATTCAATCCCCAACACCAAACCAAATAAACAAAATTTTCTATTAACATTTCTTATTTTATCTATAATGATTTAGATGTTTATAAATCTCCAAACATATGTGTCTTTTGGTTGTTGTTTTAATTCTTATTTATATATTTTATTTATATATTATATTATTTATTTATTTGTGTAGTGATGGGGATCATACCCAGGGCTTCACACAACTAGACAAGTGCTCTACCACCCAGTATACCCCAATCTCTCAATTGTCTTTTTAAAAATTGATTTCTAATGTAATTGCCATTTTGATATGGAATATGAGTGTAAACCTAATTTCTTTGGATTTGTTGAAATCTTTATGGCTTCATCTTCTTTTATATGTGTCATGAGGGTTTTTTTTTTTTTTTTTTTTTTTTTTTTTTTTTTTTTTTGTACTGGGAATTGACTCAGGAGCACTTAACCACTGAGCCACATCCCCCCAGCCCTTTTTTACATTTTAGAGACAGGGTCTCAGTGAGTTGCTGAGGCTGGCTTTGAAATCACCAATCTCCTACCTCAGCCTCCTAAGCCACTAGGATTACAGGTATTTTAGTCAGCATTTTTGATGCTGTGACCAAAAGACCCAGCAAGAACAATTGTAGAGGAAGAAAAATTTATTTGAGGGCTCACATTTTCAGAGTTCTCAGTCCACAGATAGCCAGCTCCATTCCTCAGGGTACAAGTTGAAGCTGAACATCATGGCAGAAGAATGTAGCAGAGGGAAGCAGCTCACATGATGATCAGAAAGGACAGGGAGGGAGGGAGGGAGGGAGGGGGAGAGAGAGAGAGGGAGGGAGGGAGGGAGGGAGGGGGGGAGAGAGAGAGAGAGAGAGAGAGAGAGAGAGAGAGAGAGAGAGAGAGAGAGAGATATCTCCACTTGCCAGATACAAATTTAAACCCTAAAGCCATCCCCAGTGCCCAACCTCCTTTAGCCACACCCCACCTTCCTTCAGTTACCACTCAATTAATCTTATCAGGGGATTAATTCACTGATTGGGTTAAGGCTTTCATAAAGTAATCATTTTTTCTCTGAACCTCCTAGCATTTTCACACGTGAGCTTTGGGGGGACACCTCACATTCAAACTATAACAACAGGCATGAGCCACTGTGCCTGGCTGTGTGCCCTGAGTTCTTAAGAAAATCATGTAGTCTATATTTGATTGAAAATAAACTCTTCAGTCATGTCCCCATGTTATCTACAAAATCACCAGCTGGGGACCAAGTCTTTAGCACATGGCCTTTTGGGTACATTTCATATCCAAACCATAATACCTGGGTAGTTTCTATGTCATATACCATCTTTTGTTCACTTCCCTCTACACTGGAAGTAACTGTAATGGGGCAAATGGGTCAGATCCAGAGTGAGAATTAGAAATTAAAAGGACAATCCAGAGCCAGGCATGGGGGCACATACCTGTAACCCAGTTACTTGGAAAACTGAGGCAGTAGCATTGCAAGCTTAAGTCTGGGTGACTTCGTGAGACCCTGTCTCAAAATTTAAAGAAAGGACTGGGGATGCAGCTCAGTGGTAGAGCATTTGCTTAGCATGCACGACTCCCTGGGTTCAACCCTCAATATTGTAAACAAGCCAGGGCTCAAAGTACAGCTCAATAGCAGAGGGTATGCCTAGGATTTGCAAAATCCTCTTGATTTGATCTCCACACTGCAATCAATCAATAAACCAATCAAAGCAAGCGCAAACCTTCTTCTGAGGAGGTTGTTTCTCTTATAGGAATCTAAGATATCAGATAGTACTAGATATGGTAGTGAATGCCCTTAATCCTAGTAACTAGGGAGGCTGAGGCAGGAGGATTGTGACTACAAGGCCAGCCTAAGAAATTTATTGAGAATCTGTCTCAAAAAGAGGAGGAGGGCTGGGGATGTAGCTCAGTGGTAGCTCAGTGGGTTCATAATCCACTACATATATGTATATTATAGTTACAAGCATAGCTTTTCTATTCTATCCCTGCTGCCACTGCCTTGCTTCAACTTTTCATTCTCTCTTGCCTTAGGCAAGAGAAAAGGCATTTCTGCTTTCAGGTTCTTAGGCCCCTAATTAACCCTCCTAATACTGTCAAAGCTATCATTCTAAATGCAGATATGATTACTTTCCCTGATTACTATTTTACAGACTTGATTAACATAGGATGCTATAAAACAGTAAGAACTTTATCAAACTGTGAAAGAATGGGATGAACAGTGCAATGCTCAATGAACACTGGCTGTTATTGTTATAGTTTATCATATTGTAATTACTGTCCCCATGTACATTGATGATGATGATGATGTTGAACCCAAGGCCTCATAGGCAAATGCTCTACCATTGAGATGCATCCTCAGCCCTTAATTATTTTTATAGATGGCATTGTAATTGATTACTTCTCAGTCTGTCCATTATATCTCCAATAGCGTTGGGGACATTAACTGTTCTACCTCTTCTTTGCACACCTAAAGGCTTACATATTATTGGGTCCTAAATTAATGTGGGAATTGAGCTACAGCAGAACCAAGAAGCTGGCTGTTGTTTCTGCTGTAGCCTACGTTGTATTATGTTTCACTGCACTGTTCATTGAAGGCAAGAGCTTTCACCTACTCTCAGACAAGGTGGCATAGCTTTGACCTTCAGAGTGTTACATTAGAGGTTCTACCCCTTTCTCCCCACAAATACATAGTGTCTCATGGGGAGCGGGGGAGAAGATAGTACTGTACACACACCCCACAAGAAATGAGAAGCTCATTGGTTTCAATTAGTGCACCAGGGCACACAAACTTAGAGAGGTTGCAGAGAAGGCAAATCCGTCCAGAGAGAAGGTGATTAGTACATTGTAGGGTTCTGATTTTTCTTAATCTTCAGCTCTAAGTATCTGCAGCACTGGGTATGCCGAGATCCTCAACAGATAAACACATATTTACCAAGAAAACAGATGAAGCATAAGCCTGCGGAACAACTGGAGGATTTGGTTAAGAGTGGGAAAGGAGATTTTCCACAACCTGCAGGTTTTACTGTGTTTAGGGCACAAGTCTTCCCAAGTCCACACTTAACTATAGCACTCTTAGGTACCTGGCAGCGGCCCCCCACCTCCGGGACAGCTAAGGACCCAGGCTTTGCGCGACGCATGCGCAGAGCCCGGACCGGTCCACCCCGGATTCATTCCAGAGGATCGGGTTTCCCGGGAGGCTCCGCTGCTTCCGCTTTCGCGGAGAACTCGGCCACCCTGGGCGGGGATCGAAGTTTCAGAGCTGCGGGGCGTTTATTCTTTCTGCAGCAAAGGCGTTGTCGCAGTGGGCCAGGCCCTAGGGCGCCCGCCATGGCGGGGCAGCGGGTGGAGGTCGACGGCGGGATCTTGGAAGGGGTGAGTGTGCAGCCGGAGGCCGAGCGGCTGGGCGCTAGTTGGGGACCCGAGCTTTCGCGGCCGACGTTCTTACACCTTCTCTTCGCCCCCCATCGTTCCAGGGCGGCCAGATCCTCAGGGTCTCCACCGCCCTCAGCTGTGTCCTGGGCCTCCCCTTGCGGGTGCAGAAGATCCGGGCGGGCCGCAGCACGCCAGGCCTGAGGTAATCGCGGCGGCAGAGAGCTGGAGGGTGGAGTCGGGGGTCGCGGGGCCGGGCTGCGAGCGCGCGCGTCGCCGACAATGGTGGTCTTGAGTGTAGGTCGGGAGGTCGCGGTCGGTCGGCCGCGGGTCCTGAGGGGTGGCCCTTGGACCTCCTTGTCGAGACAGTGGCCAGATTGTGCGGTCGTTTATAGCCAAAATAAGGAGTCTCAAAGAAACCCTTAAAGTGATGCCTACTAGGAGGTAGTCTAAGTGCATAAAAACCGAAGAGGTAGCTCCGACGCTGAGGATGGGGCACTTATTGTGGTTAGATCTTGCTGTTTCCTTGCCGTTGCAGTTTTATAAATATCATAAAATGTGGGGATATAGGCAGTCTGAATGCACACGTTTTGATGCAGTATTATGACCTGAAGGCCTCAACATTTATCTGGACTGGAAATGATTCGAGATTTGTGTGATGGGCAACTGGAGGGGGCAGCAATTGGTTCAACTGAAGTAACCTTCACACCAGAGAAGATCAAAGGTGGAATCCACACAGCAGATACCAAGACAGCAGGGTATGTATACCTTGAGATCTGTTTAGGTATGGGTTTTGCATTAAGATCTAGGTTCTACCACTTACTATGCAAGTTGCTTAACCTCTTTGAACTTCAGTTTTCTCACTTCTTTTTTTTTTTTTTTTTTAGTTTTTCATCAGGTTAAATTTTTTTCTTTTTTAAAAATTTTTTATTTTAATTTGTTATATATGACAGCAAACTGCATTACAATTCATATTACACATATAGAGCACAATTTTTCATATCTCTGGTTGTATACAAAGTATATTCATACCATTCGTGTCTTCCTACAGGTACTTAGGGTAATGATGTCCGTCTCATTCCACCATCTTTTTTACCTCCTTGCCCCCTCCCTTCCCCTTTCTCCCCTTTGTCCTATCTAGAGTTCCTGTAATCTTCCCATGTTCCCCCTCCCAACCCCAGCCGCCTCAGTTTTCTTACTTCTAAAGTGTAAATAAAATACCTTTGACATTAAAGACAATGAATGTAAAATTTGGGCACCTAATTGAAATGTTATCTTGTATGTAGTATGATATAGCATTTTTATTATTATTTAGAAGTTGAGTGTCACAAATTGACTTCAGTTTTTACTTTCAGTATTTGCATTATAGCTCAAGTTCTTTTCTTACAGTTAATTATAAACCATAGTCTACTACTTTCTTTTTTTATTATTATTTTTTTTTAGGTGTAGTTGGACACATCACAATGCTTTTATTTTTGTGTGGTGCTGAGGATCGAACCAGGGTCTTGCCCGTGCTAGGCGAGCACTCTACCGCTGAGCCACAATCCCAGCCCCATAGTCTACTACTTTCAATGTGGATATTTTTATTGCTTTGTGTGTGTGTGTGTGGTGGTGGGGGGGTGCTGGTCCAACTCATGGCCTTGTGCACACTTAGCTCTACCACTAAGCTATCTACCCCAGCCCTCTGTTGTCTTCTAAGATATACTTATGCAACTCTACTTAGAAATTTTTGGATATAATCCTGATTTTTTTCCCCCACTGGGAGATGAATATTTAACAATTAAATTGATCCTTGATAACTTTCTAAGTGCTTCTCCCTTTATTGACAAAATGTGGATAGTAGTTAATTCCTCCCCCCATCCCCCCACTTAGTGATAGGGATTGAACCCAGGAATGCTCTGGGTTGGCACTCTAAGCTACTCTAGTCCTTTTTGGTTTTAGTTTTGATACAGGGTTTTCTTAAGTTGTCCAGGCTGACCTTGAACTTGTGATCCTCCTGCTTCAGCCTTCTGAGTTGCTGGTATGCTGCTGCACCTGGCTAGCAGTTAATTTTCATGTTACTTCTCTAATCTATTTGACTGGTCGCTTTTTTTGTGTGTGTATGTGGTGCTAAGGATTGGACCTATTGCCTCATGCATAGGCAAGTGCTCTACCACTGATCTCCATCCTTAACCCTTTTTATCTATTAGAAGACAATAAAGCGGTAGGGAGCATATCACTAAACTGTCCAGGCTTACCTCAATTTCAAATCCTCCTGCCTCAGCCTCCTGAGTAGCTGGAATTACAGGCATGTGCCACCATGCCTGACTTTAGCCTTGATTGTGATTACAGGACCATGTGTTTTCTCAAGTGTCTACTTTATCTACTATTCCTTACTCTTCTCAGATTAAGGTTTTCTTTAGTGTTTTTAGAATCTGATTTTATTGGGGAGAAATTAAATATTTGTTGGATCACTTAAAGAGGATCAATGAGTTGAATAGGTATAAAACTATGATTAGTAGTTAACTAAACATTTCCAAGCCCTTTTCTTCCAATTCTAAATACTTTAACAGTCAATAAATATTTATTAATCAGTCAAACTTATTACCAGTGATAGAGACTTTCTAGTTCAGTATGTATGGGCCTTTGTTTTAAGAAAGTAAAGATCTTTCTTTTGGTATGTAAAAGCTATATTGGATTGCATTTCAAACTATGATCTACTTATGAGTATTATTACTTTCTCTGTAGAGAAGGGTGATAACAGCTCATTTAGAAAATCTGACCAAATTTTTTATTTTATAAAATACTTCATGTTCTATGTTCATTTATTGTGATTTCTCACATTATTTGACTATATGGACAGAACTTTTCCATGTGAAATACTCAGCTTTTAGTCTTTGTAAATTATTTTTCTTTGATATTAAACTCTATGTGAGAGAAATTACATAGATCCCTCCCCCATTTTCCAACTTTATTGAAGTGTAGTTTATAAATAAAATTATGAAGGTATATATCATTGTATTTTGATATATATTTATATTGATAAATAATTACCAGTCAAGCTAAATAACATTTTCATCACCTTTCGTAATTACCTTTCATATGTGTGTATGTGGTAAGAATACTTAAAATCTGCTGTCTTACAAAATTTCAAGTAAGGCATTACATCTTAACTTGATATTTTGAACAGTGCCTTATGCATGATAACTCAGATAGAAACAGTTGAATATTTCTAGATATTGACTTTTTTGAATGCATTTTCATAAATTGCTATTTTCAAGAATCCTTTTATTTAAAAAAATTGAAGATGGTTTTATTATTTTATTTATTTTTTTGTAAAGAAAAGGGTCAGAACTTAGTCAAGATCACCCATCTAATGTAGTGATGTGCTTTAGTCTTGAATTCAGAGGTTTGCTTATCTTTTTTTTTTTTTTTTTAAATCATGCTATATAGGAAACTAGGACCTCATTCATGCTAGGCAAGCACTGAATCAAGGTACATCCCAGCCCGTTTGCTTATCATTAGAAGCAATTCTTTGTACTGTGAAATACTTTCTTTAAGATTCAGGATTTTACAATTCAGAAACAAATCTCTTTTAACTTTACATTTAGCTATGCTTCAACTAAGTAATGTAATAAATTATAATTCAGCTTTTTTTGAAACTTTGAAAAGATAGTGCAGTTAAGCCTGTTTTGCCTTCTCCTTAGGAGTGTGTGCCTCTTGATGCAGGTTTCAATGCCATGTGTTCTGTTTGCTGCTTCTCCATCAGAACTTCATTTGAAAGGTGGAACTAATGCTGAAATGGCACCACAGATCGACTACACAGTGATGGTAAGGGTTTTTGTTGTTAATGACATACTGAGATGATCTCATATATACTTCTGAATATCTATTCTCTATTTAAATATATTCTGAATATTTTGTGTATGTTGCTCTTTATTCATGATGTCTAGTTCTGCTGTAGGAGAGAGTGGGAAATTGTTTATTTTAGACTTTGTATTATATTTTAGAATAGTATTTATAGTGAATTTTAAAAAAACCAAATGTGATTATTATATAAATTATGTCAGTTATTAGGTAAATCCACTACTTTATAAATATAGGAATTATGATTTAGAAGGGAACTCAAAAAAATTTCTAAATGATAATATTTAATGCTGGCGTGCTTATACAACTCATGGGAAAGGAGAGTAGTACAGGTTGAGCATCCCTAACCAGAAAATTTAAAATAGAGAATGCTCCGAACTCTAAAACTTTTTGAACACCAACCTGGTGCCACAAGTGGAAAATTCTCCACTTGACTTCATGTGGTAGATTGCAGTCAAAACAAAAGATAGACTAAAAATGTTGTATAAAATTACTTTTGGGTTATGTGTATAAGGTGTCTATGAAACAAATAAATTTTGTATTTTGATTTGGATCTCATCCCCAAGATATCTTATTATGTTCATGTACATGTAAAATTGAAAACAGTCAGAAACTCAAAACTCTTCTGATCATGAGCATTTTGGAAAAGGGATATTCCAAGTTTATTGTGGCATAATTCCTTACAATTAAATTCACCCTTTTTAATGTGCAGTTTGATGATTTTGGATAACAAACATTTATCTGTAAACCAACCACCACAATAAAGATATATAATACTTCCATTACTCTAAAAATTCCCTTATCCCCGTATCAGGCAGTCCTGTCCCACAGTCCCTTGGCAACCACTTTTCTGTTTTCAGTCATAGTTTTGCCTTTTTTTTTTTTTTTTTTTTTTTTTTTTTAAGAATTTCATGTAGGGTAGAGAGAGAAGATGGGAGGGGAGGGGAGGGGGGATAGTAGAGGATAGGAAAGGTAGCAGAATACAATATATGGCATCATGTAAAAATGTGGATGTGTAACCGATATGATTCTGCAATCTGTATTTGGGGTAAAAATGGGAGTTCATAACCCACTTGAATCTAATGTATGAAATATGATATGTCAAGAGCTTTGTAATATGATATGTCAAGAGCTTTGAACAACCAATAAAAAAAAAAAAAAGAATTTCATGTAAAGGAATAATACTGTTATGTAGCCTTTGAGTCTAGTTTTTCATTCGCCTTAGTAAACTTTAGACTCACAGTGTTACTTGTATTAGCAATAAAAACTAAATAGTAAGTATATGAATATGCCAGCTTGTTTATTTAATCATCTGTTGAAGGGCATTTGAGTTGTGTCCAGTTTGGGGCAATTATTATTTTTTCTGCAGCACTGGAGATTAAACCCAGGGGTTCTGTACCACTGAGCTATACCCCCAGCCCTTTTTATTTTTTGAGACTGGTCTCTCTAATTACCCAGGCTGACCTTGAACTTTTCATTCTCCTGCCTCAGCCTATCGAAGCACTGGGTTTACGGGTGTGTACCACTGTACCTGGCAGTTTTTGGCATTTATGAATGAAGTTGGTGCCAACATTTATGTTTAAGTTTGGCTTAAACATAAATTTCCAGTTCTTTTGTATACTTAGAAGTAGGATTTCTGGGTTATTATAGTAAGTACATGTGTAAATTTATGAGAAACTGCCAAAACTTGTGGCATCCAAAATAGTTATGCTATTTTGTTCAGCTTTTTCAATAGTCTATTATGAGAGTTCCAGCTGTTCACCATCCTACCCAGCACTTGACATTCTTAGGTTTTTATTTTTAAAATTTTTCTGCTTCTTTTTTTTATGGTAGTGGGAACTGAACCCAAGGCCTCACATATGCTAGGCAAGCACTATACCACTGAGCTATACTCCTAGGCCTGCCCTTTTTTTTTTAACCAAAGTTTAGTAACATCTATACCTCCTGCATACTATGGAGAAAACCTAGAAAAATGAGTAAATCTCTAGGGTAGATCTTACAAGTTGCCTTAGACTTCAGGATTAAATATTGTCTTTCTCTGAAATATTGCCAACCTAATGGATAGTATAATATATTTAAAGTCAGTGTTATAGATCATATAATGAAAATTAGTTTCTCTTTAGTTAGTAATTCCACTTCAAGCAAACTATCCTAATAAAATAGTACAAAATGTAGCAAAAGGTGAATGTTAAAGGATTTGAGTAGAGAATTAATGTATATCATTATGTAATCATGAAAACTTAGGAAATGGTTAAATAAGTAATGCTCAAATGCCATGCATTTGTTTAAGTTTTATTTCGGAAGAATTTTTATTGTGTCAGAAAAATGCTTACACTTATAATGTTAAGTGGAAGAAATAAGAATAAAACATTTTATTTGCAGTGAGATTTCAGCTTTATAAAAAAATTGAGAGGGCAGAATAAAGTGTTGTTCACCAGTGCCCCTACTTTTTTTACAGTGTACTGAGAAGGGTCAGTAATGGTTTCTGGAGTAGAATAAACACTGGGTTCAAGTATTCTGAGTTCTGAATTTTTTTTCTCATTAGACTTGCACGGCCCTGATTTATTAAATGTTAAACTTTTAAATTTAGCGAATACGAGTTTTTTTTTCACTTGAAAAATGGAACTAGTCTATATATTTTGATACTACAGTTTACTTATAACACTCAATTACTAATTCAGTACAGAGCACTTTTCATTTAATAATTATACTTGTTGAATCAGTGAATATTGGTGGTTGCAATAACAATTGATTTTTTTTCAGGTCTTCAAGCCAATTGTTGAAAAATTTGGTTTTAATTTTAATTGTGACATCAAAATGAGGTAAGTTACTTATTTCTTTGCCTTTTCCATCTATTATTATGGTAAATTAGCATAGTGGAAAATTTAGACCTTGGAGAACTAATACACTTAATATATTACCTTAAAACATTTCTTGTCAAATAATTGTACTTTACAGCTTAAGAACAGTAAGCTGCAAGGGTGTGGAGCCTTGAAAGCAACTACATGTGATATTTACTTGTTTCTTGGGAGAAATATTTTCAAGGGAATTTCCACATGAAAGCATCTTCATGTCTAATGTTATCCATGCACAGATTAAATGGTCAAGTTGTGCAGACACTTGAGCCAGGCACTGTAGGGTCATAAAAAGATTCTCTTCTATAGTGTGATCAGAATTATTTTTTTAAGAAGCACATTGGGCATTTGGGTTTTTTCTTTTTTTAAATCATTTTTAGTTGTAGATGGACACAATACCTTTATTTTATTTCTTTATTTTTATGTAGTGCTAAGGATTGAACCCAGTGCCTTACATATGCTAGGCAAGTGCTCTACTGCTGAACCCCAGCCCCAGCCCCATTTGGGTTATTTCTTTGGTCTTCTTCTGTTATACAATGGCAAGGTTAAATTTCTTGGCATCTCATTTAAGTGCATTGCAATCTTGCTCCAATTTGCCTTCCTAGCTTCATCTTCTTTCTCCTTTATTTCAACTTGTCCTACATTCTAACACCACAATTACATGCTATTCCTTGAACATACTTTGTATCTTTGAAGTTCACATCTTTGTGTTATTCTTTTTCTGTTCTAAAAAATGGGAAATCCTGTTTTTTCTAAATAAAATTTGTGATTTCCTGTATGAACTCTCTGTGGCTGTACCTCTATCAGAATCCATATTTGCACTTCTGTTGTGATCCTCCTTACATCCTGTGTTGTATTCTAGTCAACTGTATAAGGTACCATTGCCCTATTAGATGGAGAACTGCTTGAGGATAGGCACAGTGTCCTTCTCAGCAGCTGAAATGGAATAAATGACTATGAATAATTGAGTTTAGATTCTGTTAGTGTCAGGTATTTATAATCATCAGCTATTTATTTGAGTTCCTACTGTGTACCAAACATTGGGTTAGGACCTGGAAAATAGTAGGAACAAAACAACTCCAGATATCAAGGAACCTATGTTTTAAAACAAACTTGTCAAATAGAACTTTCTACATTGAGAAATGTTCCCTATCTATGCTATCCAGTATGGTAGTCACTAACCAAATGTGACTACAGGGCACTTAAAACATGGCTAATGCAATTGGGGAATTGAATTGATTTCTAAACTGTGTTTAATTTTATTTGCTTCTTTGTTTTTATTAAAACTTTTTTTTTGTTTTTTAAAGGAAGCAGCGATATGCTTCATTGCCCAGACTGTCCATGAACTCATAGGCCCAGAGGATCTCCTGCCTCAGTCTCTTTGAGTAGGAGTATCTGGGACTGTGGGAGAATGCTGCCACACTTGGCTTGGGGCTGGCAATTGAACTCAAAGCCTCATGCATGCACCACTGAGCTATACCTCCAGCCATAAATTTTATTTCACTGTAATAGTCACATGCAGCTTGAAGCTACTATATTGAACAGTCCAGACCTAAGATATGATTTAGAACTTTTTCATGAATTGCATATTTGGCTACCATTCACATGATTTTAATATAATATTGTGCTTTATTTTTGTCATGCAATTAGTTTATGTGGATATTTATCACACTTTTTATAGGGGCTATTATCCAAAAGGTGGTGGTGAAGTGATTGTTCGGATGTCACCAGTTACACAGTTGAACCCAATAAATTTGACTGATCGTGGCTCTGTGACTAAGATATATGGAAGAGCTTTTGTTGCTGGTGTTCTGCCATTTAAAGTAAGTTGTCTAAATGTTCTTAGAAGTGTGTGCATGCCTTGGTAAGTATCATCTAAATTTTGAAATTATTAGGACTTATTTTTTAATTCATCTTTTCATTAAAAATTTTCTTCAAATTCAGTGCTCGCTCTCTAGAAAGTCAAGTTTTAAAATGATACATATAAAAATTAATTATTTTATGTGCCTTTAAAGGCTTGGAAACCATCGTTCAAATAATCAATAGTTAATATTGTATCATTTTGGTTTTTTCTATCTTGCCAAAATAGGTAGCAAAAGATATGGCAGCAGCAGCAGTGAGATGCATCAGAAAGGAGATCAGAGATCTATATGTTAACATCCAGCCTGTTCAGGAACCCAAAGACCAAGCATTTGGCAATGGAAATGGAATAATGTGAGAAAATATACTTTCTTAGACATCGATTGAGAGCCCTGAAATAGTTACTGTGTTGGTTAGCTTTCCATTGTTATGATGAAATACCTGAGGTTAACAATTTAAAAGGAGAAAAGATTTATTTTAGTTCACGGTTTCAGAGTTTTAGTCCATGGTTGCTTGGCTTCATTGTTTTTGGGTCTGTGGTGAGGCAGAATATCAAGGCAGGGAGTGCTTGATGGACTAAAGCTTCTCACCTCATTTTCATCAAGAAGCAAAGTGAGAGAGGGAAAGAAAGAGGAAGGGGCTGGGCTCCAGTATCCCCTTGAAGGGCATGCCCCCCTTAACCCAACTTCCTTCTGCTAGGCCCCACCTCCTAAAAGTTCTACCACCTCTCACTAGCATCATCAATTAGCCACCAAGCTTTCAACACATGGTCTTTGGGGGACTTTTAAGATTCAAGCCGTGAGTGACTGTTATCTTATTTAAATTAAAGATTTCAAGTTTTTGTGCTCATTTGATAGTTTTAAGAAGACATGTTTTAAAGGGGATTTCTACCTAAAAACAACAATATGATGAATTAAGATGATTTTCTGAATTTTTTCTGAGGATGTTTTGCCTCTTACTACTCTGTAAGATCCTTTTCACTTATATAATTAGCCCTCTGTATTCATGGGTTCTGCATCCATGGATTCAAATGACCAATTTAAATTTGACCAGATTAAAAAATAACTTTAAAAAAACCAAAACTGAGTACAGTGGTGCATACCTATAATTCCAGCAGCTTGGGAGGCTGTGGCAGGAGGATCAAGAGTTCAAAGTCAGCCTCAAAAAAAGTGAGGTACTAAGTAACTCAGTGAGATCCTGTCTCTAAATAAAATACAAAATAGGGCTGGGGATGTGCCTCAGTGTGTGAGTGCAATCCCTGGTACCGCCCCCCCTTCCAAAAAAAAAAGGAAAGAAAGAAATGAAATTGTGTCTATACTAAACATTTTTTTTATCATTCCCTTTTTTATCATCAAACACTTTTTTCTTATCATTCCCTAAACAATATAGCTTAACAACTATTTATATATTGTGTACATTGTATTTGGTATTATAAGTAATCTAGGGATAATTTAAAGTAATAGAGGACATGTGTAGGTTGTATGTAAATACTATGCTGGTTTATATAAAGGACTTGAACATCCTTGGATTTAATCTACCATGGGGATCCTAGAATCCATCCTCCTGAATACTTAGGAGTGAACTTAAATGTTAAAGGTAATCAGAAGTTAGGCTTTGAAGGTGATCCTAAGAGAAATGTTTTTAGTTGCTTAAAATACCTCAACTCTGAAATTAACTCACAATGGTAAAGATTGCCTTAATAAAGGAATATGATTATTAGTGTTACTCCAATTAGAAGTTATGGTTTTTTGTGTTATAAAAATGCTTTGATATTTTTGGATTGTAAAAGTTATTTTTTGTAGATACTTACATTTCAAATTCTCTTATTCAGAGTTTCTGTTAAAGGGTTTAAACTGAATGCTTGCTTTAATAATGTAATGCTATCTAAAAACTATAGAATAAAACCTAAAGTCCTTACGTAAAGACATTTTTTATTAAAAGAAAATTATAAAATACTGTATAGTACTGTGTGAAATGGTACCACTTTGCACCAAAAATATGATAACTTCCAGGGATACGGACAGGTGGTGGCATCCTTAATCTATGAGTGAACTAGAATTAGATGTGACTTCTCCCATTCTAGCCCTGAAGGATATTATTGGCTGATGGAGAATGTTAATCAGACTACTCTGTGTAGGAAGAATTTCACCATTGCAGTGTACTGGCCATGTGTCATTTTGTCTATTTAACACTGTTCTTCTGTGTCTTATTTACTATAATTTTAGAATGTTTGTAGCCTAAGAGTAATACTTGTTTTCTCCCTATATGTAGAATTATTGCTGAGACATCCACAGGCTGTTTGTTTGCTGGATCATCGCTTGGGAAACGAGGTATAATTAAATGAAAGTGGGTCCATAGTTCTTACTGCTACTAAAAATTAATTATCTGTCAGGATTGAAATGTTATAGGGAATGATGGATGACAGGTTTAAAAGGCTACTGTTAACTAATTTTTAAAAAAATTTTAGTTGTAGATGGACATAATACCTTTATTTATTTTTACTTTTTATGTGGTGCTAAGGATTGAACCAAGTGCCTCAAACATGCAAGGCAAGCACTTTGCCACTGAGCTACAACCCCAACCCAGTTAATTAATTCCTAGAGTCAATTAAACTTTAAGTCTTTCTCCTATTTTTATACTTTGAAAATTTTTAGACCTATAAGAAAAGTTGAGTGACTAATTCAACTAGTCATCTACACACCCTCTCCTAGATTCATTAGTTGTGAACATTTGGTTGTGTGGTATGTGTGCTTCTGAACTGCTTCAATGTAAGTTATAGACACCGTGCCTTACTCCTGAATACTGCAGCATATAATAGATTCAAAAACAATATCAAGTATTGTTTTATTTTTAAACATTTATTTTTTAGTTATAGGCGGACACATATCTTTATTTTATATTTATGTGGTGCTGACGATTGAACCCATACCACAACCCTAACCCCCACAGTATTGTTTTTATACCTGAAGAATTTGTCTATGATATGCAGACACACCAGATGTGTTGTCTCCAAAATATTCTTTAGAGCAATGTGATATAGTTTTGAAGTACAAAATACTTTCGCATTTTTTTTTTTCCGTTCATGATACTGACATTTTTGAAAAGTCTAGGCCATTTTCTTTCTTTTAGGCGATTTTCTCACAGAATTTCCCACAATTAGGATTTTTCTGATTATCTCATGATTAGATTATTCATACCAAATATTTTTTAGTAACAATATTGCATCAGTGATTTTGTGTCTGTACCACTACATTGCATCAAAGGGCATGTAAAGTCATTTTGCCCTTTATTGGTAAGGCTGAATGTGATCACATGGTTGAGGAGGAGTCCTCCAGATCTGCTTGCTATAAAGGTTCCTTTTCCTTTTACAATCATTAAATAGTCTGGGATAATACTTAGAGACTATCTGATATTCTGTTTTCATACAACTTTCATCCAGTGGTCTTAAGATCTATTGATGTTTCTTCCTTTATCAGTTATTACACTGATGATTAGAAAGTACTGAATATTTGGAGGAAAAATAAATCTGTTTTAAGATTGGCATATTAAGAAGAGGAGATGCATACATTTGTTTGTTTGTTACCCAGGGGCACTTTACCACTTAGCTACATTTCCAACTATTTTATTTTGAGACAGGGTCTTGCTGAGTTGCTAAGGCTGGCCTTGAATCTGTGATCCTCCTGCTTCATCCTCCTGAGTCGTTGGGATTACAGTGTGCATCACTGCATCTGGTGGTTAACATTTAAAGTTTTGCTAGTCAGGCAACTTCTAGTTATTTATGGTAATTAATTGCTTCATCCTACTTTGTAGCATCTTTTTTTTAATATTTATTTTTTAGTTGTATTTGGACACAATACCTTTATTTTATTTATTTATATGTGGTGCTGAGGATCAAACCCAGGGCCTTGCATGTGCTAGGTAAGCACTTTGCCGCTGAGCCACAACCCCAGCCCTACTTTGTAGCATCTTTTAAAAATGCTTATGCTAGCCAAGCATGGTGGCATCAACCTGTTGTCCCAGATACTCAGGAGACTGAGGCAGGAGGATTACAGGTTCAAGGACAGCCTGGGAAATTTAGTGAGATCCTGTCTCAAAACCAAAATAAAAATGCTTCCACTAGCTGTGCTGTTTAACCTCATTATTAACTATTGAATACAAAATAAATTCAGATGATTTTAGCTTGCTAGATGATTCGATCTGTACACTATACATCATATAATTAACATAATAGAAGAAGTAAAATCAACATCTCTCTGGGTATGATGTGCAGGCCTATAGTTACTCAGGTTCCTGAGTGAGGCAGGAAGATTCTTAAAGCCTACAAGTTCAAGACCAGCCTGCGTAACATGGTGGGACCCCCATCACTAAAAACAAAGGGAAAAAAAATCAAAATCTCCAATCAACTCACATAATGAGTTCTGTCTAAATCTCTGCTGTTCACAGTGTGGATGGGAGGCAACAGGAAATCACTATCATCTGGGAGTTTTGTTAGAAATACAGATATGGGGCCTAACCCAGACCTATTTGAATCTGTGGAGGGTGGAGGTATGGCTCAGTGGTAAAGTCCTTGCCTAGCATGTGTGAGGCTCTGAGTTTGATTCCCTGAAAGTGAGACCTAAGAATTTGTTTTAACAAGTTCTCCAGGTACTTCTAAAGTATCTTGAAGTTTGGGAAGTATTGATCTAAAATATATACTAGTATGTATTTACTACCTATTAGGCGCAGTGAGGAATCTGTGGATACTTAGCCACTGCATGCAATATCTACAAGTCTTGAGAAGCAAAAATAATGCAAATATAAAGCAGAGAGCAAGAGCAGACATATTATAGATAATAAGTATTTGATGGACATTGGGAAATTTGTGAGTTCTATTAGTTTTATTATTGGGTACCACAAATGTGCCAAGTACTATGTACTAATTATTTACAAGTGAGAGCTACTGTGCCTAACTGTTGACCTAGTCTGGTGGAGAAGACAGACCGGTGCTGATAGTGTTATCCCAGGGTACCATAGAGATAAATGCAAAGAAAGAAAAACTAATACTTCTTTGGAGAATGAGTAACTCCAATTCTGCCTTTTGCTATTCATTGATCTTTCATCAGGGGGATAAATAGAAGCCAGGAAGAAAAGTGAGAGCTAAGGTGAATTGGTGCAGCTATCATGGAAAATAGTAAGACATTCCTAAACAAACTAAAAAGACAATTGCCATGTAACCCCGCAGTCCCTTTTCTGAGTATATACCCAAAAGAAATGCAGTTGTCTCAAAGATTTATCTGTATTCCCATGTTCATTGAAGCATTTTTCATAATAGCCAGAATATGAAAACAACCAAATGTACTTCCATGGATGAATGAATAAAGAGACTGTGGTGTATATACACATCAAAATATTATTCAGCCTTAAAATAGGATGGATGTGGAGCAAAGTGAAATAAGCTAGATACAGAAAGAAAAATGTTGTATGATCTCACTTATATGTGGAATCTAAAAAAAGAAAAGATCAAATATATAGAGAGAAAGTAAGAGTGGTTTACCACGATGAGGTAACGGGGAGGAAATGGGGAGCTGTAGGTCAAAGGATACAGAATAATAGATCTGAAGAATGAACAAGTCCAAAAATCTGGTATACAACATGAGAACTATAGGTAATTATAGTGTATGGTAGTCAGGATTTTTGTTAAAGGAATAAATGATAGTTGCTCTTGTTTTAGGTGGGAGAATGGGTAACCAAGAGATGATATATTAATATGTTTCATTAAAGTAACCATTTTACTGTAAATGTATCTCAAAACATTGCCTTTATATTTAAAGGTATATCAGTATTTTAAAAATATATTTTTTAGTTGTAGATGGACACAATAGCTTTATTTTGTTTGTTTATTTTTATGTGGTGCTGAGGATTACACCCAGTGCCTCATAAGTAAGAGCAAGCACTGTACCACTGATCCACAACCCCAGCCCCTAAATATATATATATATATATATATTTTTTTTTTTGAGAGAGAGAATTTTAATATTTATTTATTTTTTCTTAATTCTCGGCGGACACAACATCTTTGTTTGTATGTGGTGCTGAGGATCGAACCCGGGCCGCACGCACACTAGGTGAGCGCGCTACCGCTTGAGCCACATCCCCAGCCCTATATATATTTTTTAACTATTTATTTTTTAGATGTAGATGGACACAACACAATACCTTTTTTATTTTTATTTGGTGCTGAGGATAGAACCCGGGTTTCGCCCGTGCTAGGGGAGCACTCTACTGCTGAACCACAATTTTTTAAAGTAAGCTAAGGAGCAGGGACATATTCTGTTAATATTTTTTGACAGAAAAAGATGTTTTTCTGTGCTTAAGTAACTGCACTATATAAGATAAGTACAGGGTCTGGGTAGGGGATGGAGGAATGGAGGATGATGAGAATAGAGAGGTCAACAAGGGCCAGATTTTTTTTTGCACTGGGGATTGAACCCAGAGGTGCTTTACCCGACCCCCCTTTTTTTGGGGGATTCTTGGGATTGAACTCAGGGGCACTTAACCACTGAGCCACATCCCCAGCCCTTTTTTTGGATTTTTTATTTAGAGACAGGTTCTCACTGAGTTACTTAGGGCCTCAATAAATTGCTTAGGATGGCTTTGAACTGAGATTCTTCTGCCTCAGCCTCCTGAGCCGCTGGGATTACAGGCGAGCCACCATGCCTGGCTTACCTGACCCTTTTTATTTTTTGAGACAGTGTCTCATTAAGTTGCTTGGGGTCTCACTAAGTTGCTGATGCTAGCTTTGAACTTGTGATACTCATGCCTTAACCTCCTGGGTCACTGAGATTTCAGGCATGCATCACCGTGCCAAGCTAAAGGCCATATTTTGAAGGGCTATAGGCTACATAAAGGAAATTCAAGTGTCATACTGAAAATATAAGGATTTTAAGGATGGATATGTAAGAGTCTGTTACAACTCAGATCAGACATGGAGAGATTTTGCAACAAGGAATGCAGTGACTGGTGCCAAAGACATTGAGTACTGATAATCAGGTATTTAAAAAGGTGAACAGTTTGTTGACCAGTTGGATATTGGAGGTATGGGAGGCATTGTGAAGAAAACATTCCAGGTGTCTTAGGTAACTGGGTACATTTAAATGTGTGAATATAGGAAGTAGAGTTAGTTTGTCACCATAGACAATAATTTTAGATATGTTGAATTGAGATTGTAAAGGGACCATAACCGTAATTTTAACGCATTGCAATATGTTAACCAGCCCTGAAATTTTTTCTCATATTCTGTCAATATTTTTTCTCACTTTGTCATATGAGATAATATTTACTTTGAAGTTGTCTTTGGATATCACACTTGCAAAGTGTTTAGTACTGATTTTTATACTTACCGTGTTTGAAGAAGATAGAGATGAGAACAACAGACTTGCTGACATTGACTGATTGTCCTCCCTTGTGTCAGGCACCTCAGTTAATGTCATTAGTGAATGCAAGGGCAACTTGGGGTCTTCCCTCTCTTAATCTAGGTTCTCTTTATATTAAGGATCTCAGAGATAATGTCATAACTACCATTATCCAGATCCCCTTTTATTTCTGATTTAAATTAACTAGAAAATTACTGGACCCTGAATCCTAATGTCTAAGTGTTATTACCAGAAGCAACTTCAGCTGGTTGTCAATGCCAGAATATGTGGTAGAGGCAGGAAGTTGTAGCTAGTCATGCTTTTGTAATTGTTTTAGTTACTAAAACAAAAAATTTTATCTTCCTTTTCTTATCTGTTACATAAGAGAATTAGCCTGGAGAATCCCTA
The DNA here is from genome assembly GCF_964194105.1 of Spermophilus citellus. NCBI lineage: Eukaryota > Metazoa > Chordata > Mammalia > Rodentia > Sciuridae > Spermophilus > Spermophilus citellus. Next base: position 50,011,059 of record NC_138191.1, on the reverse strand, counting down.
AAATCCTAAATTTTAGACCTATTATTCTGTATAATGACCCTGGGCTTTCCTTATCTGAAAAATGGTAGTGGACCATGATCTGCACATAAGGATCAATTCCAACTTTACTTGATTGGATTGTGAACATAATGTAAGACTGAAGGACTGGAGGTGTAGCTCAGTGGAAGAGCACTAGCAAGGCCATGGGTTCAATTCCCAGCACTGAAGAAAGAAAAAGAAATGAATATTGTTGAATTTGTGTGTTGCTTGATTACTTTTTGGTTTGGGGGTTTTATTTTGGGTTTTGTTTGTTTGTTTTGGTAGTACTGGTGGTTGAATCCAAGGCCTAATAAGTGCTAGGCAAGCACTCTTCTAGTGAGCTACATTCCCAACCTTATTTGATTACTATTGTCTCTCAGTTAGTTATGTTTTTACTGTGGGAGCAAAACAATCTGCATTTCATCTGTACAGAAATTTACTTATAGAAAGCACTTTTCTTTCCTCATTCAGTATATGGTAGGTCATTCAGGGAATCTTCCCAGTGTCCTGAAGTAAGTCCTTTGGCCTTCTCTGTTCAGTCTGATGACGATTTTTTAAAGTTTTGTCCTTTTAATAAGCTAGAAGACACCCAAATCGTTGAATATGCATTTTAATTTCCTGTGTTTTATTTTTTTTTATTTTTATTTTTTTATTTTTTTTTATTTTATTTTTTTATTGGTTGTTCACAACATTACAAAGCTCTTGACATAACATACTTCATACATTGGACTGAAGTGGGTTATGAACCCCCAATTTTACCCCAAATGCAGATTGCAGAGTCACATCGGTTACACTTCCACAATTTTACATAATGTCCTATTGGTCATTGTTGTATTCTGCTACCTTTCCTATCCCCTACTATCCCCCCTCCCCTCCCCTCCCAACTTCTCTCTCTACCCCATCTACTGTATTTCATTTCTCTCCTTGTTTATTTTCCCATTCCCTCACAACCTCTTGTATGTAATTTTGTATAGCAATGAGGGTCTCCCTTCATTTCCATGCAATTTCCCTTTTCTCACCCTTTCCCTCCCATCTCATGTCTCTGTTTAATGTTAATCTTTTCTTCCTACTCTTCCTCCCTGCTCTGTTCATAGTTGCTCTCATTATATCAAAGAAGACATTTGGTATTTGTTTTTTAGGGATTGGCTAGCTTCACTAAGCATAATCTGCTCTAGTGCCATCCATTTCCCTGCAAATTCTATGATTTTGTCATTTTTTATTGCTGCATAGTACTCCATTGTGTATAGATGCCACATTTTTTTTATCCATTCATCTACTGAGGGGCATCTGGGTTGGTTCCACAGTCTAGCAATTGTGAATTGTGCTGCTATGAACATCGATGTGGCAGTATCCCTGTAGCATGCTCTTTTAAGGTCTTCAGGGAATAGTCCAAGAAGGGCAATAGCAGGGTCAAATGGTGGTTCCATTCCCATCTTTCCCAGGAATCTCCAAACTGCTTTCCAAATTGGCCGCACCAATTTGCAGTCCCACCAGCAATGTACAAGTGTACCCTTTTCTCCACAACCTCTCCAGCACTTGTTGTTGTTTGACTTCATAGTGGCTGCCAATCTTACTGGAGTGAGATGGTATCTTAGGGTGGTTTTGATTTGCATTTCTCTGACTGCTAGAGATCGTGAGCATTTTTTCATGTACTTATTGATTGATTGTATATCCTCCTCTGAGAAGTGTCTGTTCAGGTCCTTGGCCCATTTGTTGATTGGGTTATTTGTTATCTTATTGTCTAATTTTTTGAGTTCTTTGTATACTCTGGATATTAGGGCTCTATCTGAAGTGTGAGGAGTAAAGATTTGTTCCCAGGATGTAGGCTCCCTGTTTACCTCTCTTATTGTTTCTCTTGCTGAGAAAAAACTTTTAAGTTTAATTAAGTCCCATTTGTTGATTCTTGTTGTTAACTCTTGTGCTATGGGTGTCCTATTGAGGAATTTGGAGCCCGACCCCACAATTTGTAGATCGGATCCAACTTTGTCTTCTATCAGATGCAGAGTCTCTGGTTTGATATCAAGTTCCTTGATCCATTTTGAGTTAACTTTTGTGCATGGCGAGAGAAAGGGGTTCAGTTTCATTTTGTTGCATATGGATTTCCAGTTTTCCCAACACCATTTGTTGAAGATGCTATCCTTCCTCCATTGCATGCTTTTAGCCCCTTTATCAAATATAAGATAGTTGTAACTTTGTGGATTAGTCTCTGTGTCCTCTATTCTATACCATTGGTCCACCCGCCTGTTTTGGTACCAGTACCATGCTGTTTTTGTCACTATTGCTTTGTAATATAGTTTGAAATCTGGTATTGCTATACCGCCTGATTCACACTTCCTGTTTAGAATTGCTTTTGCTATTCTGGGTCTTTTATTTTTCCATATGAATTTCATGATTGCTTTGTCAATTTCTACAAGATATGCCGTTGGGATTTTGATTGGCATTGCATTAAACCTATAGAGAACTTTTGGTAATATCGCCATTTTGATGATGTTAGTTCTGCCTATCCATGAACAGGGTATGTTTTTCCATCTTCTAAGATCTTCATCAACTTCTCTCTTTAGGGTTCTGTAGTTTTCATTATATAAATCTTTCACCTCTTTTGTTAGGTTAATTCCCAAGTATTTTATTTTTTTTGAGGATATCGTGAATGGAGTGTTTTTCCTCATTTCCGTTTCCGAAGTTTTGTCGCTGATATACAGAAATGCCTTTGATTTATGCGTGTTGATTTTATATCCTGCCACTTTGCTGAATTCATTTATTAGTTCTAGTAGTTTCTTTGTAGACCCTTTTGGGTCTTCTAGGTATAGAATCATGTCATCTGCAAATAGTGATAATTTAAGTTCTTCTTTTCCAATTTTTATGCCTTTAATTTCTTTCGTCTGTCTAATTGCTCTGGCCAGTGTTTCGAGAACTATATTGAATAGAAGTGGAGATAGAGGGCATCCCTGTCTTGTTCCGGATTTTAGAGGGAAGGCCTTCAACTTTTGTCCATTCAGAATGATGCTAGCCTGAGTCTTAGCATAGATAGCTTTTACAATGTCAAGGTAGGTTCCTGTTATCCCTAATTTTTCTAATGTTTTGAACATAAAGGGATGCTGTACTTTGTCAAATGCTTTCTCTGCATCTATCGAGATGATCATATGGTTCTTATCTTTAAGTCTATTGATGTGGTGAATAACATTTATTGATTTCCGTATGTTGAACCATCCTTGCATCCCAGGGATGAATCCTACTTGGTCATGGTGCACAATTTTTTTGATGTGTTTTTGTATTCGATTCGCCAGAATTTTATTGAGGATTTTTGCATCTAGGTTCATTAGAGATATTGGTCTGTAGTTTTCTTTCTTTGAGGCGTCTTTGTCTGGTTTCGGAATCAGGGTGATGTTGGCCTCATAGAATGAATTTGGAAGAGCTCCCTCTTTTTCTGTTTCCTGAAATAACTTGAAAAGTATTGGTTTTAATTCTTCTTTAAAGGTTTTGTAAAACTCCGCTGTATATCCATCCGGTCCTGGGCTTTTCTTGGTTGGTAGTCTTTTGATGGCTTCTTCAATTTCATCCATTGATATTGGTCTATTCAAATTGTGTGTATCCTCCTGACTCAGTCTGGGCAAATCATATGACTTAAGAAATTTATCGATGTCTTCACTATCTTCTATTTTGTTGGAATATAGGTTTTCAAAATAATTTCTAATTGTCTTCTGTATTTCTGTAGGATCTGTTGTAATATTGCCTTTTTCATCCCGTATGTTAGTAATTTGAGTTCTCTCTCTTCTTCTCTTCGTTAGCATGGCTATAGGTCTGTCGATCTTATTTATTTTTTCGAAGAACCAACTTTTAGTTTTGTTAATTTTTTCAATAGTTTCTTATGTTTCAATTTCATTGATTTCCGCTCTAATTTTAATTATTTCTAGTCTTCTGCTACATTTGCTGTTGTTTTGCTCTTCCTTTTCTAGGGCTTTGAGATGAAGTGTGAGCTCATTTATTTGTTGGTTTTTTCTTTTTTTGAGGGATGACCACCAGGCGATGAATTTTCCTCTTAAAACTGCTTTCATTGTGTCCCATAGATTCCGATATGTTGTGTCTGTATTTTCATTTATCTCTAAGAATTTTTTAATTTCCTCCTTTATGTCTTCTGTAACCCATTGATCATTCAGTAACATATTGTTCATTTTCCATGTGATGTAGGATTTTTCCTTCCTTCTTTTATCATTGATTTCCAGTTTCATTCCATTATGATCAGATAAAATGCATGGTATTATCTCCACCCCTTTATATTTACTGAGGGTTGCCCTATGGCATAATATATGGTCTATTTTTGAGAAGGATCCATGTGCTGCTGAGAAAAAGGTATATCCATTTGATGATGGTTGATATATTCTATATATGTCAGTTAAGTCTAGGTTGTTGATTGTGATATTGAGTTCTATAGTTTCTTTATTCAATTTTTGTTTGGAGGATCTGTGCAACGGTGAAAGAGGAGTGTTGAAGTCACCCATAATTATTGTGTTGTGGTCTATTTGATTCTTGAACTTGAGGAGAGTTTGTTTTATGAATGTCGCAGCACCATTGTTTGGTGCATAAATATTGATAATTGTTATGTCTTGTTGGTGAATGGATCCTTTTAACAGTATATAATGACCTTCTTTATCCCTTTTGATTAACTTCGTCTTGAAGTCGATTTTATTCGATATGAGGATGGCCACTCCTGCTTGCTTACGAGAACTGTGTGCGTGGTATATTTTTTCCCATCCTTTCACCTTCAGCCTGTGTATGTCTTTTCCAATCAGATGTGTCTCCTGGAGGCAGCATATTGTTGGATTTGTCTTTTTAATCCATGATACCAGCCTATGTCGCTTTATTGGAGAGTTTAGGCCGTTAACATTCAGAGTTACTATTGATATATGGTTTGAACTTCCATCCATGTTTGAATGCTTATCCCTTTTTTTTTTTTAAATATTTAGTTTGTTTCTCCGTGATTATCTTTCCCCTCGCCCTCTGTCTTTACTGAGGCACTTCCCACTGATGGTTTTGGTTATTGTTTTTCATTTCTTCCTCGTGTAGTGTTTTGCTCAAAATGCTTTGCAATGCAGGTTTTCTGGCTGCAAATTCTTTTAACTTTTGTTTATCATGAAAGATCTTTATTTCGTTGTCATACCTGAAGCTTAATTTTGCTGGATACAGAATTCTTGGTTGGCATCCATTGTCTTTCAGTGTTTGAAATACATTGTTCCATGACCTTCTTGCTTTCAGTGTCTGTGATGAAAAGTCCGTTGTTAACCGTATTGGTTTACCCCTAAATGTAATCTGTCTCCTTTCTCTTGTAGCTTTTAATATTTTCTCTTTGTTCTGTATATTGGATATCTTCATAACAATGTGTCTTGGCGTTGGTCTACTGTGATTTTGTGTGCTCGGTGTCCTGTATGCATCTTCAATTTGTATATCTGTTTCCTTTTTTATTTCTGGAAAGTTTTCTGTAATTATTTCATTCAGTAGGTTTCTCATTCCCTTGGTGTGAATCTCTGTACCTTCCTCTATCCCGATGACTCGTAAGTTTGGTTTCTTTATGTTATCGCATAACTCTTGGATGATTTTCTCGTGATTTTTTACCAGCCTTTCTGAGTTGGCTAGACTCTTTTCAAGATGGTATATTTTGTCTTCATTATCTGACGTTCTGGTTTCTACTTGTTCCACTCTGTTAGTGATACTCTCAATTGAGTTTTTAATTTGGTTTATCGTTTCCTTCATTTCTAGAATTATTGTTTGATTATTTTTTATAATCTCTATCTCCTTATAAAGATGCTTAACTTCTTCTTTTAGCTGTTTATGTAACTCATTCTCAATGTGTTCTTTCGCTGCTTGAATTTGCTGTCTTGTATCCTCTTTGAGGTTCCATTCCATCTGTCTAAGGTGTTCCTTGAGGTCTTTATATGACCATTTTTCTGATGACTCTAGGTCCTCCTGAATATTTAGCCTGTCCTGCATTGCTTGTACTCCTCTTCTTCCTTGCTTCTTGAAGCTGCTCATGTTGCTTCTTGTTCTGGTTGACTGCTGGGTTACTGTTTATTCCTATAAATTTATTTGATGCTAGGGAGGAAAGGTATTAGAAGGGAAGGGAAGAAGTCACTAAGGAGAATGAGAGTAGGCAGGTAGAATTCAAGGAAGGGGGGATAAGAAAAATGAAAAGACAAAAGAAGAAAGAAATAGGAACTAAAAAAGAACAAAAATTTAAAAAAAATATTAATAATAATTAAAAAAATTAAAATTGAGATTAGAAGAGAAAGAAGAAAAAAAAGAGAAAAGAAAGAAAAAACAAGATAGAAAAATGAAGATGAAAGAAAAACCCCCAATCAGAAAAAAAAAAAAAACAAAACAAAAAAACAAAAACAAAAAAAAAAACAACAACAATAAAAAAGACTAATAAATGCCGTCTTAGAGTTTGATTAACTTCTCTTCCACTAGGTGGCGCTGTGCCCCCCAGGTCAAGTCTTTCCCGTCAGTACGCGGGAACCAATCACTGTGCAGCAGCTCCTCCCAGACTGGGCGAGTCTCCAATCCTGAGTGCCTAGGGCCTCCTCTTGTGTCCAAACACTTCCACTTTTCCTCTAGCCAGGCCCCTCTCACTACAATACTGACTACAGGCCAGGTCTGCTGCTCCCGGGAGCCCTGTTTTCATGAACGACTGGGCTCACTCCTCCAGATTGCCATTCCCTCAGACCCTAAGCTTGTAGAGCTTGGTGCTGAGAATCCTCAGCAAATTTTGCTTGCCCTCCGGTAGCCACACCCCCGTAGCTGGTGCAAGAGACCTCAGCAGCCAGCCCTGGCGGGAGCGGCAGTCCCGCAGCACCTCTGACTCCCTTGGGCTGGCTGTAGCATTCTCGGGAGAGCTGGGAGGGGCTCTTAAGGTTTCCCTGATGCGTGGAGAGGGAGAACCAGGAGACCACACACCTGCTGCAGCAGGCTTCAATGAAGTTATCTCCTCCGCCGCAGTCCTGCCACGCCAGCCCTCCGCCTCAGTGGTGTTCTCCGCAAACGGCTACAGTTCGCCTCCCCCTGCCGGGCTACCAACGCCACGGGCGGGTCCCCACTGTCACCCAATCCCCGCCTGGACCCTGCGGCCACTACCCACGAAGGCCCGGCAGGCATCCACCTCCGGGGAATGAGAAGTGCTGACCAGCCGCCTCAGCTGGATAGCTTAATGCTGAGTCGCAGCTGTCTGTCTCAGCTTTTCAGACGCGGTGGTGCGGGGCACGGACCATGGAGGGGCTTACTCACTTCCCGCCGCCATCTTTCTCCTCTCGCTATTTCGGGATGATGGCGGGGTGCTGGCTCGCTCTGTCCGGTGCGTCTCTGCCTCGAGCTCCCACGCCTCTCTCTGCCGCGGTTTCTACAGCATGCGCTGCCCTGTTGGCTCTCTCCGCCCCCGGCGTTCCCGGCTTCTCGCCGCACCGCGGCCCGGTCCGTGTCTTTATGGCTCGCGGCTCCAGCGGCGCCCGGGGCCGGGGAGGCGGCGCCCGGGGCCGGGGAGGCGACGGCCTGACTCCGGCAAGTCAATTTCCTGTGTTTTAAACCATTAAAGTTGAAACCTTTTTTTTCTAAAGAAACATGCAAAATATGAAAAGACTATTTGTCAATTAGGTAGAAAAGCATTAAAGTTTCAGAAAAAATTAAGATTTTGTTCTTTTTTGGGACAGCATAATACTACCAAACAATTCTATTTTCTTCATATGTTCAGTTGTCACAAGCTGTTAGTAATGACTGGTAATAATGTAGATCCATGCATACTATTATTCACTATCAAGGTGGCTGCGTAGGAATGAATAGGAATAGCTCTGAGAAATATTTTGCCACTTGACAGAAAATTTCAGTGTATGTTCTCTCTGGTCCAGGTTGAATATATCTGATATACTTGGATTTTGAATTTTTTCAGTATTTGTGTGTACATAGTATGATTTCTTGGGAATGGAACCCAAAACCAAATAACAAAATTCATTTATGTTTTATATATATATATCATCTACATATAACTTGAAGGTAATTTTATACAATATTTATAATAATTTTGTGCATAAAATAGCTTCTTGGTGTGAATTTTCTACTTTGGTATGTCAGTGCTCAAAAAGTTTTTAATTTTTGAGCATTTTGGATTTCAGATTTTGGGGGGTAAGAATGTTCAACATGTAAATTATAAATCCAGGACTTCTTTCTATCTTCCATCCCAGTTTTAGGCATCTTTCAAGGATTAGCTTAGGTCTTGTCTTCTCAAATTATTCTAGAACCTGTAATCTTTTTCTTCTCTGAAACTCCTTTTGGATATACAGTTTATACCCAAAAGTTTATAGAACTTAGCACTTAACTACCCTTTAATATATAAATACTTTTTATTTTCTTTCTTTTTCTTCTTTGTTAATGTTCCCTTAGGAAAAGAACAGGTAGCATTCGGTTCCTAATACTACCATTATTATTATTATTATTATTATTTATTTTTTAGTTTTTGGTGGACACAACATCTTTATTTTACTTTTATGCGGTGCTGAGGAACGAACCCAGCGCCCCACGCATGCCAGGCTAGCGCGCTACCACTTGAGCCACATCCCCAGCCCCTACCATTATTATTAATACCCTATTATATACTGGTCTTGGTAATAAGTACTTTATAAATATTATTTCTGATTTCTATAACTTTATAATATAGTTGTTAATCATCTTCATTTTTTAAAAGAGGAAAAGGAAGGGGCTAGTAGCGTACTCTGTAAGTCAAGAAACTGAGGATGTGGCTCAGTGGTACAGCACATACTTAACATATACAAGGCCCTGAGTTCATCACCTCAATCCCAGCAGCAAAGAAAAAAGTGAAGATTCTTACCAGAATTGAAATCATTCCATATATTTATATAAATTCTTGACCAATTGATGATATATATAAAAAAATAGTCTTTACTATGTTATTATTATAACTGCTATAAGGAAAAACTGAGTTAAAATTATGAAATTTCCACTTTTCTGGGAAATTTTACCAAGATACATGTAATCACATAAATTTGCAAATATAAAATAGAAACAAAATTAGCCACATTCTCATTTTTTAAGAGACATTTTCATTTGTAGCCGTGGATTTCTTTTAAAGTAGATAACCTTGACTGCAGCCTCAGCTGCTATATGTTGGGGATTATGATAGCTCAGGCTTCAGATTGTGAGAGAAAGTGAAGAGACAACAACATAACATTTTTAGTATTCTTTATTCTTTTTAAACAGGAGTTGAATTTTTCCCCTTTTTGAGAGATTCTTGGGGGATCTCTTTCTGATAATTGGCAAAATTGCTAAACAGAATGTGTGAATTCTATACATTCTCTGGCTTGTAAAGCTTGAGTTATGACACTTCTAAACTCTTAAGAACCACACCACATCATTTTGGACCTGCAGCTCTGGCATCCTCAGGGTTTGGGGTCCATCTTCATGTTTGTTTACCTTCAAAGACACAATTAAATGGCTTAGTTGGGTTTTGGTTTTTTTTTTTTTTTTTTTTTTAATAAATAGCCTTAAAAGGGTAATTTGACATTCTACTACTTCTGACAGATTTACTTTGTATTCAGTGTTATACAAAAGATAGATTTAAGGTATGTTCAGAGAGGTCAGAAGTAGAGGAAGGGGTAAATATTCTGACATATTCATAATAAGCTGAAACCTATTTGGATTTTTTTTTTTTAAAGATCATGGAAGCAAGCTCTTTCAATTTTATTTCATTGAAGCTTTATAATTGTAAATTATAAATTGTAAATAGTAGTTGGGTTCATCCTAACAAACTCCTACATGCACAAAAATCAATTTCAGTTCATAATCCCCTCCTCTCCCCTTCTATCTCCCCCACTTCCTCTAGTCTACTAGACTTCCTTTCACTTGTCTGTTAATTTGTATTTGATTGGTTCTTTATGTAAATCTTATCCTTCTTTCCCCTTTTTCCTTATTTTACTTGAGCTTCCACATATAAAAGAAAACATTTGACTTTTGAGTTTCTAAGTTTGGCCAATTTCATTTAGCATGATATTCTTCATTTCTACCCATTTACTGGCAAATGACATAATTTCCTTCTTTTTAATGACTGAGTAGAACTCCATTGTGTGTGTGTGTGTGTGTGTGTGTGTGTGTGTGTACACCACAATTTCTTTCCTTTTTTTAAATACCTTTTATTTATTTATTTTTATGTGGTGCTGAGGATTAAACCCAGCACTTCACATGTACTAGAGCTCTACTGCTGAGCCACAACCCCACCCTATATACCACAATTTCTTAATTAATTCATAATTATAATTATTAATTCATATTGATAGGCATCTGGGTGATTCCATAATTTAGCTATTGTGAGTTGTGCTGCTGTAAACATTGATGTGGATGTGCTGTTATCTGCTGATTTTAGATCTTTTGGGAAAAAGCAGTAGGATAGCTGGGTCATATGGTGGTTCCATTCCTAGTTTTTTCAGGAATCTCCAAACTGCTTTCCAAAGTGGTTCCTATTCAAATCTTAAAGGGACTAAAACTTTAAAGTAGTTGACCTAAGAATGTTACCTGCTTTTTTTTTTTTTTTTGTTTTTAAGCTGAAACTTAATTCCCTGGCTTTCTAAAATCCTTTAGTTCTGATAGAATTGTCTGTAGACTAATTATAACTTGTATAAATACCAAGTTTTAAATTTTACAAAGAGGTATACCATTACAAGATCAAAACTTAGTTATAGACTGACTTTATAACTAATACTTTTAAAATAGGCCCAAAGCTGCCTCTTTTTTCCTCCTCTAACTCATTCAAAGGTAGAAGGCATTTGTATATGTCAATCTCTTCAAGTAATTAAATAACTAAAGATCTTGTCCAAAAGGTACTTGAATGAGTTCAAAGGTCTAAAAATGTTATACCACTACTAGCTGATGTCAGTTCAACTTTTTGCCTCTCAGTAATTGATCTAGTTTTCTTTTGCATTATGCTTGTCTTAGGTGTAAATGCAGACAAGGTTGGAATTGATGCTGCTGAAATGCTGTTAGCTAATCTTAGACATGGTGGAACTGTGGATGAGTTTCTGCAAGACCAGGTAATGACACTTTTAGCTTGAAAACCTTTCATCCTATTAGATTTGAACATCTGCTAATTGGATCAAATAAAAATTTTGATCATTAATTATTACATACTCATTAGCAAGTCCTATTTTATTACTTTAAAATGTTATTCTGGAGTTTATATTCCTAACATTTCAGTCCTCATCCTGTTGTCTACAAAGTTTGATACATTAGCTTCTTTCTTAAAATAATTTCTTTACTTGGACTGAAATAATGTATTTTTCCATCTCACTGGTTCTATGTTCTGGTTTCTTTTGCTAGTTTATTATCATTTTCTTCTTCTCAACTTCTAAATTTTGAAGAGCCTCTTGATCTATATTCACTCCCCTGGTTATTTTGTCCAGTCTCATGGCTTATCTATTTGCAGACGACTCCCAGATTTATATCACTGCCCAGAACACTATTCTTAATTCCTTATTCGTTAGATCTACTATACTTACATCAGTATCTCCACTTGGGTTTATTATATACTTCACTCTCATTGAGAAGGTCCAAATAATACCTTTTTTGTAGTTCACTGTCTTTATATATTTCTTTTCTACCAAAGGAACGATGCTTAGATCAGTGTCTACATTTAGATATTTATTCCTCAGGCTGGGAGTATAGCTCAGTAGTAGAGCACTTACCTACCATGCCCTGTGTTTGATCCCTACTACCATATACACTGGAATAGGAAGAAAAATATTCCTCAAGATTTCTTGATCATTTTTTTTTTTATGACAGTTTTCCATGTATACTTACTTCTTGTTCTGGTCTATTCTGTTATATTCCCAGTAATTCTGTATTAGTTTATTTATTTACCTGTTTAAAAAAAAATGTTAAAAGTGGGGCATGGTGGCACACATCTGTAATCCCCATGACTTGGGAGGCTGAGACAAGAGGATTGCTAGTCTAGGTGAGCTAAGTAACTTAGCAAGTCCTTGCCTTAAAATAAAAATTAAAAGGGCAGGGACTGTAACTCAGTGGTAGAGTACCCCTGGATTCAAACCTCAAAAAATAAAATTATTATAAGAGTAGAGGAAATTTGTCATATTTTATATGTTAGTTTGATGAGATAATTGATCTAATTAAATGTATCAACTTCTCCATATTTTATTCTTAGACATTAATTTTTAAAATTCTATACAGCAAATTGCTGCTAAGCATTTTTGTTTCTTTATTTTTGTAGTTGTAGATGGACAGCTTGCCTTTATTTTATTTGCTTATTATATTTTAGTTTATTTTATTTGCTTATTCGCTGCTAAGCATTTTTATACTACATTACAGACTTTTAGTAACAGTTTTCCATCATCTTCTAAGGACTTCTAGAAATCTAAAGAAACAGTAATTCTTTTTTAGCCATCTGATTTCTAGTAGTATTTTCATTGTGAATAGCAGAATTATAATTCTGAATATTAGTAAATGTCTGATACTTTTCTTCTTTTTTTTCAATAGCTGATTATTTTCATGGCATTAGCCAATGGAGTTTCCAGAATAAAAACAGGACCAGTTACACTCCATACACAAACTGCTATACATTTTGCTGAACAACTAGCAAAGGTGAGTATTGCATTAGAAAGAGTAATAGGGTGATGGTTTAATAAACATGAAGCCCAATGGTAATTGTAATTGCTACTACTCACTGAGTATTTCCTCTGTGGCATTTAGCCAACTCAGCAGTTTATATGAAGCATCTTTATTTTATTTATTTATTTTGGGGGTATTAGGTATTGAACCTAGGGACGCCTAAACATTGCACTTTTTTATATTTTTGTTTAGAGACAGGGTCTTGCTGAGTTGTTTAGGGCTCGCTAAGTTGCTGAGGCTGGCTTTGAACTCTCAATCCTCCTGCCTCAGCCTCTGCTGGGATTACAGGAATGCACCACTGTGCCTGGCTCTCTGAAGTTTCTTATTCTGCATAACCAGATAGGTAGCTATTTATTATTATTATCTTACCTATGAGTAAAGTGAGGCAGAGAATAAATTCTTCAATGCCATTTACTTTCTTAGTGCAGAGCTGGGCTTTGAGCAAATCCAGACCTCATATTGCAAGCCCTAAAATTCTAAAGAATTCATAGTTGGCTGTGAAGTTAAATATTCATATGAAATTTTAAATGTTCTATTTATTTATTTATCTCATTTGGTTGTTAAAATATTTACTGATATTCTAACATTGATCAATCTTCTTAAATTTAGAGGGGTTTAAGCCAGCCTCAGCAACTTAGCAAGGCCTGGGCAACTTAGTAAGACCTATCTCAAAATAAAAAAATTTTAAAAGGACTGGGGATGAGCCAGGTGCAGTGGCGCACACCTGTAATCCCAGCAGCTCAGGAGGCTGAGGCAGTAGGATCAGGAATTCAAAGCCAGCCTCAGCAAAAGTGAGGCATTAAGCAGCTTATTGAGACCTTGTCTCTAAATAAAATAAAAATAGGGCTGGGGATGTGGCTCAGTGGTTGAGTGTCCTTGAGTTCAATCCCCAGTACCAAAAAAAAAAAAAAAAAAAAAAAAGGACTAGGGAATATGGCTCAGGGATTGATGCCTTTGGGTTCATGTTCTGGTTTCTTTTGCTAGTTTGTTATCATTTTCTTCTTCTCAACTTCTAAATTTTGAAGAGCCTCTTGATCTATATTCACTCCCTTGGTGTGATCTATATTCACTCACTTTACTCATAGGTAAGATAATAATAATAAATAGAAAGTTTGCAAAATAGAGGGAAAAAAATGGGCTTTAATTCTGCCTTACCAATAGACCCACTCTTGACATATAGGTATTTTCCCCCAAACTTAAATTGTTTCCTCTGATGTTTGTAATTAATAGACACCATTTCTTGTTCTTCTCAGTAACGTGTAGCATATTTCTCTTAGTATATTTCTCTCTCTCTCTCTCTCTCTTTTTTTTTTTGGTGCAGTACTGGTACTGAACCAAGGACTAAGATGCATTGCCAGCCCTTTTTATTTTTTATTTTGAGACAGGGTCTTGCTTAGTTGACCAGGCTGGACTCAAGTTATAGTATAATTTTATAAAGTGATGTAAAATTTATGGCTCAATTTTATGAAGGTGCTGACCTTATTTTTTTTAAAATAAAAATAATGCACACTAGTAAAAATAAGAAATTAAATATTATATATACCAAGTAAAAGCCACTACTTCTCTACTCTTCTTTTTATATAATTCTTAATAACATACACTCTTTTTTGTTATTATAAAGATTAGATAGGTTTTGATTAAATTTTAGGTAAGGTCTAAGAGAATTAAAGGCAAGATTTTTTTTCTGATGAAAAGAGTTAACTCTTTTTAAATTCTATGTATACTTTTTTTAAATTTGGTTTTTAATTGGACACAATACCTTTATTTATTTATTTTTATGTGGTGCTGAAGATTTAACCCAGGGCCTCTAATGTGCTAGACGAGCACTCTACCCGTAAGCCATAACAGCCTTCTACATATACTATATTTATAATGATTACTTATCTTCTCTTACAGATTAGTAGTAGTTTTAATTATTATAGTCTTCACTTTATAGTACTTTGCATACAGTAGACACGTTATTTTAAGTGAATACATAAAGGGAAGTGCTTTGAACAGGAAATTTATAGCTCTCACTTCTTGTTTTATTGTATTATGTTTTTAACTGAGTGGCATGAGTATTTCTTTCTTTTTTTAAAAAAAAAATATTTTGTTTTAGTTGTAGTTGGACACAATACCTTTATTTTATTTTTATGTGGTGCTGAGGATTGAACCCAGCGCCCCACCCGTGCTAGGCAAGTGCTCTACCGCTGAGCCACAATCCCAGCCTCTATGAAAGTTTCTTTATATTTTTGTGTCTTAGTGGAGATAGTTCATCTGTAAAATCTGAGACTTGAAGGCCAGTTGCAGTGGCACACTCTTGTAATTCCAGCAACTTGGGAGTCTGGGACAGGAGAATCACAAGTTCAAAGCCAGCCTCAGCGATGGTAAGGTGCTAAGCAACTCAGTGAGACCCTGTCTCTAAATAAAATACAAAATAGGGCTGGGGATGTGACTCAGTAGTTGAGTGCCCCTGAGTTCAATCCATGCTACAAAAAAAAAAAATCTGAGATTTGAGTTGAGTGTCATGTTGCATTTTTGTAATCTCCCAGTGGCTCAGGAGACTGAGACAGGAGAATCGCAAGTTCAAAGCCAGCCTCAGCAATGGTGAGGTGCTAAGCAACTTAGTGAGATCCTGTCTCAAAATAAAAAATAAAAATGGCTGGGGATGTCGCTCAATTGTTAAGCTCCCCTGGGTTTAACCCCCCCCCCCCCCAAAAAAAAAAAAATCTGGGACTTGAGCTGGATAGTCTCTTAAGGCTTCTTATATAGGTTTAAACGTGGACTAGAAATGATTTCCATAACTATTAACTTGCATTTCATGTTTTCATTATGTAGATAATTTTTTTTTTAAGAGAGACTGAGAGAGGAGAGAGAGAGAGAGAATTTTTAATATTTATTTTTTAGTTCTCGGCGGACACAACATCTTTGTTGGTATGTGGTGCTGAGGATCAAACCCGGGCCGCACGCATGCCAAGCGAGCGCGCTACCACTTGAGCCACATCCCCAGCCCATTTATGTAGATAATTTGAAAAATACCTGCATATACAGACAAATACACAAACACACAGGCATAAAAACACACACACACACACAAAACTATATAAAAATTTTGGTTATCTAGCTCAGTATTCAGCATTCACTCCCAGTAATTTCAAGTGTCCACTGTATGTCAGTACACTGTCAGTGTAAAACTGAATCTGTACTCAGTTTTGATTTTAAATCAGTTTTGTTAAACTGAATCACATTTGCTTTCAAAATGATCATGTTTCCAGAATATAGTGACAGAGATCAACTGTAGTTAACAAGTGAAAAGTACAATGTTAAGCCTAATAAGATAGAAGAAGGTATTAGTCACCACCACCATCCCACCTTACTCCTTTCCTTCTCTGAACTAGATCTTTCTGAGTAATGTATTTAGGGAATTAAATTGGCAAGAAAAATTTAGTGATATTAAATGATAATTTCATACTTGACAGGATAAAAAGTTAAATGTTTGAGTTCTGCATTTTAGACAAATTTTTAGGGAACAGAGAGAGAAGGTGCATTATAACCAACAGTTGAGATTTCAAAATTGGTATTTGCCTAGGGTTCTCTTCTGGGAGTTTGGGTCCATTAAGTATGAAGTGGAGACCTACCATCCGTATTCTGACAGTTCTACAAGAATGTATACCTCTGAGCAGGAACCATCGTTTTAGAACAAAATATGTTTTCTCTAGGCTATTGAATTTGTCATGAATTGTTTAATTTTTGTCTCTAGCTTTGAGAAATGGGTGTGATATCTGCGTACTTATGCTAGAATTATGATCTCTTTATTCTTTTCATATTATTTATATACTAAATATTCTGGTTTCAGGCTAAATTTACTGTGAAGAAATCAGAAGATGAAGAAGATTCCTCTAAAGACACTTATATTATTGAATGCCAAGGAATTGGGATGAGAAATCCAAATCTATAGTGTATTTACCTCTTAAATGATACCTCAGTGATGTATCCCACTAACTTATTTTATGTATACTACAAAACAGCGAATGTTATTAAAGGGCCTGACTAAATTTGGATATGAAATATGTTCTAGATTTATTGAGAATGCTTCATCAAATTAATCTTACTTTAAATATCTCCTGTGATATGGGCAATAAAATGTAAAAATTGATGGATATGTATGATAGTCAATTTCAACATTAAATTATTAAAATATTCTTTATACCTGAAGTAAATGTTTTTCTGTATATAATTAAGTCAGAGATATAGCTTTGATCAGTCTCCTAATCCAGTTTCACTTTCTGAGATTTCAATTGCCTAGAGTTAGCCCTGGTCCAAAAATATTATATGGAAAATTCCAGACATAAATATTTCACCAATTTTAAATGGCACTTCATTCTGAGTAGCATGATGAAATCTCATACCTTTTGCTGTCCTGATTGGGATGTGAATTATTTGTCTCTGTATTTATATTATATACACCACCTGCCTCTTTTTTTTTAAAGAGAGAGTGAGAGAGGAGAGAGAGAGAATTTTTAATATTTATTTTTTAGTTCTCGGCGGACACAACATCTTTGTTGGTATGTGGTGCTGAGGATCGAACCCGGGCCACACGCATGCCAGGCGAGCGCGCTACCGCTTGAGCCACATCCCCAGCCCCACCACCTGCCTCTTAATTGCTTAGTAACTGTCTTGGTTATCAGATCAGCTATCATAATATTGGAATGCTTTTGTTCATGTAAACCTTATTTTACAGGATAATGGACCCAAGGTATAAGAGTAGGGATTCTGTCCATTTAGATATGCCAAAGAAAAGCTGTAAAGTTCTCCCTTTACATATCATCTTACACCATTGTAAGAGTATATATACTACAGTAAGAGAGAAACCACAATCACATAACTTTTATTTGAAAATACAATCAAGCATTGCTTAATAACAGGAAAACATTCTGGGAAATGTATTGGTAGGTAATTTCATTGTGCAAATGTCATAGATTGTACTTACACAAACACACATAGTATAGGTTAATCATTTGATGCAGCCTCTTGATGCAATAAAGAGACAAGGTAAATACAAATGTATGAAGCTGCTATTAACACAGTATACTGTTTTTACAATAAACTTTATTTTATAACTAGAAGGAGAATAATGTAAAATATAGTATAAGTATTATCATTTTTTTTCCTTCTTAATACAGTGCCAAGGATTTACGCCAGGGCCTTACACATGCTAAGCAAGTGCTGTACCACAGAATTACAATCCACAGCTCTATTATCAAGGATTACATGCAGTACATAATTGTGCTATACTTTTTTACGTCTGACAGCACAGTAGATAACCACCAGCATCACCACAAATATATGAATAATGCATTGCACTATAATGTTATGGATATGGTGATAAGAACTTTATGATGGTTCATATCTGTAATGATCTTAAGGGACCACTGTAATATATGCTGTCCCTAATTGGTCAAAATGTCATTGAGTAGTGCATCATCTATTGTTTTAATTGCTCTGATTTATTATTAGTTATTGTTGCTAATCTCTTACTGTGCCTAATTTATAAATTAAGCTTTATCATAGGTATGTTTGTATTGAAGGAAAAAAAACATGTAAATATAGGATTTTGTACTATCTGCAGTTTCAGGCATTTACTGGGAGGAGTCTTTGAACTTGTCCCCCATGGTTATGGGGGGACTGTTGTGTTGTTTTAATCTCTTTGCTGAAATCATATGTAAAATATAATGAGACAACTTTATATATAAGTGAACTGCTATATCAATAATAATATTTAAGAGGTATTGTCTCATCCCAATTATATATCCTTCTATCTAGTGGTCACTTGGTAAATGTTAAATTTCAATCTAATGAATATGTTTTGAAAGCCAACAATTAGAGTTGCAAATTTTAACCCTAGTGGTTTGGCCAACTTCAGCCCAAGATGTTTTTTGTTTGGCTTATATTAAAAAATAATTGAGTGGCTTTAGAATGGACTGTGCTTTCATCACTCTATTATTTTATACACAGCCTGTTTCCACATTTAGATGATTTCCTGGGCCCTGTAGGCTGTTGAGGTTGTGACTCAAATGAAACCAGTTAGGTGTATCAGTTTAATACACTGAACAGTGAGGAAGGAATTCATTACAACTTGGGTCTGTCTTGGACCTTATTTGGTGAATAATTCAAATTTAGTTGAAGATGTAAATCCAGAAGATGGTATTATAACACATTCATGGCATCCTGAATTAGTCTGTATAGAAAAATATTTTTAAAAAAATTCCACACGCACAGTTATTATTCTTACGTTTGTCAGTGACTGCTATGGCCTTGAAAAGTTTAATTCAGTTTGTTTTAAAGATGATGACAATACTATTACTTGATATTGATATTTTCACAAATTCGTAAGTTTATGAATTGCTCCTTTTTAACAGCTGGTATCTTTATATTTTTAGAGTAAACTTTTTTGGAGTAAAACTATACTTATGGTATAGTTATTAGGCTCTGTTAAATTTGGGGGTCTTCAGGCTGATGTGATCCTCACTGCTTCTGATGGGATATGCTAAAAATGTTGAAAAGGTAGGCTAGAATGCAGAGATTGGGGATCTAGGAGTGAGAGATGTAAACTCAACAGTGTAGTGGTGAGTGTATGATTAATCTGGGGTTGGGTTTGTCACTGTTACTGAGTCTCAGCTTTGGTAAAACAAAGGAGGGACAACTGCAAAGAAAAATTTTAAGTCCCAAGTGACTTTAGTTTCTATTTTCCCAGACCGATTTCTATTTTTATTCTATATCTAAAATTCTATTTCAATAAGTTTGTTTTAGACCAACAAATATGAGTAGTTCTGTTGATTTGACACAGTATGTTTGACAGTCTTTAAGATTTTTCTTTAAACTAGTGGTCTTCAAATAGGGGTGTTCATACTTGGAGTTTCACAAAGCCTTTCTACAAGTTTCAGTTTGCTGATACCATAAGTTTAATTTAAAGAACTGGTTTCCAAGTTCTCTGCTTAAATATGTATTTCCTTCTTGAGTTGCCTGAAGTCAAGGTAGGGCTTCCAGGTTCTCCTTTTTAACTATTCTCTTAACTATTCTTCCTCTTTACAAAAGAAAAGTTTATTTTTTTACCCAATCTGACCATGCTCTGGTACATTCCCACAGAGTCTTAAGAAAATCTCCAGGTCACTAAATAAGCAATTGGACATGTTAGTCTTTGAAAGCTTGTTCAAAGATACAAACTTGCATCTTGTTTTTAAATTTTGTATGATTTTAAATAAGGAAGAAAAAAGCTGCAGTGTTTACTTTTAACAGATCAATATTGCATTTTTAAATAGAACTTTTTTCCTGATGAGTAGAAATACTTTCATTAAGTTTGCCAAAAGGCTCATAGAATACTTAAATTTCTCTTTTTCTTTCTTTCTTTTTTTTTTCTTTTGTTTTGTTTTCACTTTGAAAGTTTACTGTTTAGTGTGAATTAAGTACTTGGCTTTCTATTCATCCCTACCATGTGAAATATGTTATAGTTTCTATAATCTATATTGTTAATGTTCTACAAATAATGCCTATAATCAGTAATACATATTTTTAAGAACCCTTCCTTACTTGGTAATCTTTTTGATATTGTTTTCCAATGAACCTTATCTCATTCCAACAATTAACAATAATCATTCATGATAACATGATTTTATTTTGGGAAAAAAGCTTCAATCTCTTATGACATATTTCCAGTAAAATTTTACTTTTTTATGTATAATATTTCAAATGAATTTTATGGTCAGTTGTTTAGTAATATATTCTTCAGAAGAAACTAAAAGTTTTAAGAGTTGTGTTCAATGAAAAATTTTAAATGTAATGCAAATTAATACATATTTTTATGTTAGAGAAATATGATGAAGTGAACCATTAAGCATAAAAATATATTAAAATAAATAGTGGAGAAGAGGAATGTATTTTTTCAGTTTCAGAAAATAGATACAAAGAGCTATGGTGTTTAGATACCCCGTGGATAACTTTTAGAGTGGTGGAATAATTTTATTTTTAAATGGAAATATAAAACTAAAATTAGATATTTTGTTATATAACTATTGAAACTTAAGATGAAAATTTTTATTTCAACTTAAAAATGTATAAGGATAGTAGTATTTTTAAATTTTAGGAGGTTTATGACCAGAAATATTTGAAGTCAACTGTATTCAATTAATTTTTTTAAAGTAAAGCTACTAATTTAATATCCAGCTTTTCTACATATAGTACATCTAACTGTCCAATAAATTTTCTGTGGTGATGGAAATTACTATTACTATATCTTAACTGTCCAATAAGGAACCCACTAGCCATATAGTTTTTGAACCTTATTTTGTCTAGTCTAACTGGGGAAGTTTAATTTTGGTTTTGATTAATTTAAATAGTTACATATGCTAGTAGCTGCTATTTTGGATGATACTTATGTATTTTGTGCTGGGGGATGAGCCCAAGAACACTCTACCGCTGAGCTATATACCCAATCCTTTTTATTTTTATTTTTTTATTTTGGGACAGTCTCTCACTAAGTTTCCTAGACTGGCCTTGAACTTATGATCCTTTTGCCTCAGCCTCCTGAGTTGCTGGGATTATAGCCATGCACCACATACCTGGCTTATTTTTGAATTTTATATTCTCTCTTAACATTAAGTACTAAGAAGGAACATTTGAGGAAAATCACTTGGAGCCAACATTTGGAGTTTAGATGGTTCCACAATGACAAGGTTTGTGTCACCCTGGAGAAAACAGTGAATGTTTCCAGTATTTTTTCCACATTCTTGTTCTCTGAAGGAGGGAGAAGAGTTGTTAATCTAATTGGTGAGACTGCCTTCTGTGGTAGACCCCACCTGCTGCTACTACAGCAGAGGAGGTAAGGACAAGCAGTTCCTCCTTTTCCCTGCCCCTTTGTGAAAGGATGCTATTAAATGAGGGGATTTTTGAAACCTGTGATCCTTCAGGCAACTGACAGGGCAAGTTTGCTCAGTGTCTGTCTTGAAGTTTCTTCTCCCTCCCTGGAAGGTGTTAAGCCTAATTTTAAGGGAGGATAGGAGGTGGCTCTTCTTAAGCCTCAGGTCTCAGCTTTCTTGCTCCCCTGTTTCAAAAAATAAACAGTAAGATAAAAAAATAAATAGGGCTGAGGATGTGGCTCAGTGGTTAAGCGTCCCTGGGTTCAATCCCTAGTACCAAAAAAGTAAAAATAAAAAAGAATAGTAGTGTAGGGAAATGAGTAACATGATCTTTAGATGTTATCAGGTGGGCGGGGCAGGTCAGGACAGATGTCCAACTCAGTGAGGATTGTCAAATCACTCCATTTTTTCTTCTGTTGTAGTATCACCTCTTTCTTCCCTGTTCTGACCCTAGCACAAATCTCCTATGTTCATAATTGGGCAACAGAGTGGTAACCCTTCATTTAATATCTGTAAAGGTCAAGCACTGTACAGCACTATGCAGGCTGTCATGGGGGAGATAGAACCTCCTGGACCACCATGCAAGATGCAGTTATTTGAAGCCATTGTTTGCCAAATATATGTAAAGCATATACTGGTCTGTAAGAGTTTAAGAGGAATTGGAATTTGGGGGTAGAAACCCTGAGGCAACCATTTCCAACCCAAATGGATCCATCTTACCAAATCTTTCATGCGGCTTATTTTGAGTTTGTGCTATTTCAGTGGTCCCCGAAGCATATTGGTCCCCCAAAACATATTTCAGTATGACGTATGTTCTTAAATCAGGGTTTAGTCAGGAAAAATAGGAACCACATTTGGTATCGCAAAGAAAGTTGAGCTTATTCAGAAAACTCACTAATAGTTGTTGGAAAGCTAACAATAAAGAGCAAAGAGAAGACACTGAGGTAACCAGAGATTAATAAGTTATAGAAGTGGTTAACATCCTAGGAATGGGGAAATAAAAGGTAAGAGTGTGATTACCAGAACCTAGCAGTTTGAAGGAGGGGCACTTTGGGACTACAATCAGATTTCTCAGCAAGGGACACTTTTCAGCTGATGATCTGACCTTATAGCATTGTAGTTAGTACACAGACTGGTAGGGGGAGGTGCAACCTCATAGATTCCAGTGGCTTGGCACAGCAGGTGAGCTAACATTTCAACTGCTGAGGGGGGCACAGGGAAGGTGTGTGGCAGGGTCAGTGACAGAACTGAAAGGCTTGAAGCCAGTCTGCTGCAGCTGCGAAACAATCCTGAAGGAAAGGTATTTTCCCTTCCCCCGCTTCCTAAGTTAATTTTCCCTAACTAAGATTGCTCTTACCATGATTTCAGTTCTGTTATTTTCAAACCACTTAGGCACAGATTATTGCAGTCTCACCAGTGATATTCTCTATAATATCAGTAATTTTCAAATTTCTTTGGGGAAATATAAAATCCCAGCTTGGGGATATAACTCTGTGGTAAAGCATTTGTCTAGTACACCTAAGTATACCTAACGCCTTGTTGGGTTTGATACCCAATACAAAAAAAAAAAAAAGTAAAATTCCAGTCCATTCCACCCTCAGGAAATTCTGAATGGAAAATTCTGGGTGGGACCTGTTTTCCAAAGGACCCTCCCAAGTAACTTGGGTTTAGGTGGTCCATATAACACTGCTCTACGTTTACAGGTGGCTCCAAGAAGGCTGGGAAAAACTGAGGAAGGATTCAAGTAAGGCTAGGGAAGAAACAGGTGCAAGTTGTTGTTCTGTTGTGAATAGAATCCAATTCCAGAAACACAAGTTGAAAGACAACCCAAAATCTTTTTTGCCTTTGCTTAACATTGATTCAAAATGTAGCACATCACTGCACTCACATTACCAACCTAGGTATGCAGAACAGCTCTCTATCTGCATGAGAAAGGCCATACAACATAATGGATGCTGGTATCAGATTGCTCTTCCAGGACCATATCACAGCTGCCTCCAAAGCCTGCAGAAACAAATAGATGAATACAAGCTTCCCTGCTTCTTAGTTGTCTAGGTAAATTAACTGAGCCTTGGATTTTTCATGGGAATAATATTTTTTAGCTGTTACAGAAGTATGACTTGAATTAGAATATTTAATTGTTTTAGACCTAATTTCTTTCTTAAAACAAGACTAGAACATTTGATATCTTTTCTAGCTCCAGATTTCTTCATATATTATTTGAGGATTCTATTCTAGTGTAATTCAAGTAAAAACATTCAGATACTTGCAGAATGCAAAATCTTCTTTAGGCAGAAAATGTTTTCATAATCATATTCCTAAGTTGAGTAAGACAGGTAAGGTAGTAATAGCTTCAGGCAAAATGATTCTAGCTGGCACTGCTACAGATCTCTGGAACAAAGCATGCATTTTGGATCTGATAAGAGCAGCTTTATCAGATAAGTCCTGTGAACATCCTCAGTGGACTTTTTCATGGAAAAAGGAGTGCCCAGTGATGAGAAGCTGGAGTTGTGACACACTGACCCTGGAGTTAATGGTCTCAAAGTAGGGTATATGAAGAGTGACGTTAAATTTCTGAGGAGCCTTTGAGCTAAATAGGACATAGCATCTCATCTCACTCCTGATGTGTCTCAGATTTCTCCATTCTCTATCAATATGAGTGTATAAAAGAGAAAGATTTCCCTCTCAAAACACAGAAGCTTGGATTCCTGCCTTTCTCCACTTTCTTTGGCTTTTCTGGCACTCACCTTGTCCACTCCAATACGTTGTTTAGGTTTATGTAGACAACTGACCTTTATTGCTTAGTGTGGATTCTGAGGTACAAACACTTGAGATTTTTTTCTCAAACGGACTTCATATTATTTAGTTGGCTTTACTGAAGCCCCATGTTTTGCACACTTGCCAAAAAGGCTTAGGGGCTTACAGTACTAAAAAGTTATTCTTCTTGGCATTCCATTTAGCTCTTAGATCTCTGTAAGGGTCTCCCCCTGGGATTATAGTTACTCTGAGTGGTGCCCCCCCATCCCCATTCTGAAGAATTTTCTTTTCCCTGGAAGACTCTTTCATTCACTCTGGTAGGCAGGATCATTGAGTCAAGGGGGAAACTGAGAGTAGGAAACTCGGTTTTAAAGTCAATGAAAAAGTCAAGAATGAAGCACAAAAGGAAAAGGAAGTGCTGCTCTCAAGACACAGTAGGATAAAGTTTGTGAAAGTCAAGAGTCATGGGAAGGTTACAGGTCATATTAGGAGGGCATTCAAAAAACCAGTAGTAGGGCTGGGGTTGTGGATAAATGGTAGAGTGCTGCCTAGCATGCATGAGGCACTGGGTTTGATCCTCAGCACTACATAAATATAAAAATAAAGACATTGTGTCTACCTAAAACTAAAAAATAAATATATTTTTTTAAGTTTTTTTTTATTATTGGTTGTTCAAAACATTACATAGTTCTTGACATATCATATTTCATACATTTGATTCAAGTGGGTTATGAACTCCCATTTTTACCCCAAATACAGATTGCAGAATCACATCGGTTACACATCCACTGTTTTACATATTGCCATACTAGTGTCTGTTGTATTCTGCTGCCTTTCCTATCCTCTACTATCCCCCCTCCCCTCCCCTCCCCTCCCATCTTCTCTCTCTACCCCATCTACTGTAATTAATTTCTCCCCCTTGTTTCTAAAAAATAAATATTAAAAAAAAGAAGTAGCTACAGAGTACCACAGACAAGGAGACCTTGAAACTGAGCTGCAGTCCACTCCAGAAAGGGAGCACCTTGCGTGCTCTTGTTGCTATATTGCTGAATTCTTACTGGGTGAGCACCCAGGTGACTTACTTTCCCAGGTAGGCTGGTCCAGTGAGGGCTAAAAACACACCTTCCCCTCAGAGAATATGTTTTAATCAGCTTTTTCATTGCTGTGACCAAAATACATAACAAGAACAATTAGAGAAAGAAAATTTTATTTTTGGATCACAGTTGCAGAGTTTTCAGTCCATAGATGGCTGACACCATAACTGGGCCTGAGGTAGAGCAGAACGTCATGGCGAAAGAGTGTGATAGAGGAAAGAAGCTCAGGACGTAGTCACAACCCACCTGCCTACAGTTACCTCCCAGTTATTATATACTAGTGAATTAATGTGCTAAATTAGGGTAAAGCTTTCATAACCCAATCATTCATATTTAAACTTTCTTGCATTATCTTACACATGAGGAATGGGGGGACACCTCATATCTACACCATTACAGACATGTTTGTAATCCAGAACTACATTCTAGCTGTTGGTAAAAGTTGCACTGATTTTTCATTAATTTGGCTGTTGTAACTTCTCTCTTCCCTTCCTGAAGAAACCCTGTTCTGTCACTCTTGTGTTATCCACAAACATCCTAGATAATCTATTTTTATCAATCTCCTCATTTTCAATTTTTCTAACAGACCATATTCTTTGTATTCTCCTTCTTGGACTTCTCTCTCTTTTCCTACTTATCTCCTTTGTAGTTGATCTGTCATCACTTTTCTACTATGAGCAGATCTTTTGGCTATTTTCTTGAGTTTTTCCTTCCTTTTCTCTTTTTTTTTTAATTTTTTTAATATTTATTTTTAGTTTTTGGCGGACACAACATCTTTATTTTATTTGTATGTGGTGCTGAGGATTGAACCAGCGCCGCAAGCACGCTACCGCTTGAGCCACATCCCCAGCCCCTTTCCTTTTCTCTTGCAAGTGGTTTTTTTGTTTTTGTTTTTGTTTTCAGCTCATCACAACTTCATTCTCTGTTTCTCTCCCATTGTCAGTGCTCTTGGATAAAGTAGATATTCTCTCTCAGCAGTTCTCCTGCCCAGCCTTCTCAACATGGCTACCAACTAGAGAAAAGGTTTATTACCTTGTATTGGAATGGTTTAATATCAAACCGCATGTTTTCTACAAGAATTTTTAAAATTTTCCTAATCTATGATTATTTAAAAAAATAAATGTTAAACATATTCAGGATCATCTAGGTGTCCTTTTTTTAATAGACAAGGATTGTCACAATTTCAGTATTCAGAGTTACACATATAATTGCATAGGCACCAAAGAAAACAGGAATAGACTTAATGTGTAAGTGATGAATTTGAGCTCAGCGGAGGCTGAATGACATCACGTTGCATTGTACAGATGAATGTTTTTCAGTGATTCAAATGTAGAGAATTAGTGGGGGAAATGAATCATCACAGCACAGTGAAAAGCCTGCCAAACAAAAACAAACCTGTACTGAAGCAAGCAGTACTATGCCTAGTTTAAACCAAGTCACATCATTATTCACCTTAAATGTAATTAGTTTGAATTGTATTTTTGTTTTGGATTTTATTACAATTAACTTATAAAAATTTTAAATGGTTTTTAGTTGTATAAAAGCTATAAGCATAAGGGGTTTATAACTATTTTTCTATTTACAGATATTTATATAACATTATAATAAAAACAATTCGTCAGGCTTCTAAACTAACAGGGATCAGAGCCATCTCCTGCCTGAGACAACTTAAACTGAACAAAATATATGGAGTGACAATTTTCAAGTCATTGTTAGATATTAGGGAATGAAAGATAGTATTCCCTGAAGTATGGGAAACAAGCACAGATTACTCCTGCTGACTGCCAGTATACCGTTTAGTTTCTAGGCCATGGTACAGGGAGGGGAAAGCCAGGTAGGACCTGATGAACTTCTTGGATTGAGGATATTGACTGAATGATTGTGGAAACTTGAGTGACTACAGTATGCAGGAAAGAATTCTGGAGAAATGAGAGAGAGCAGCAGAGAAGGAAGTTCAGAGACCTGCCAAAGGTTCCCCTCAAATATTCAGTAGAGTACTGATGAGCACCTTACTATCTCAGGTTGTGAAAGAATCATCCAAGAGGAATAGAAGGAATAGCAATTGTTGCTCACACAGGACTAGAAGATGTGCCTGTCCACTGCCACCCCTACCTACCACCAAGCCAAATTTAGAAAACCTCGTAATTCATGGGGAATTATGTAGAGTATTCAGGACAGTCGTGCATCATAAATGAGGAATAATTAACCCTAGAATACATGCTGAGCTTGTCTCACCTAAGAAACTTTAGATTTAAAAGAGCCAAACTATTTCCTAGCACTATTATGTGGCCCAGAATCAATTATAGTGATATTTAAAAGAATACAAAAATATCCAGCCACCAACAAAGTAAAAAATACAACGTCTGGTATCTTAAAAGTACTAGGGTAAGGGTGCAACTTAGTGATAGAGCACATACTTAGCATGCACAAGGCCCTGGTTTCAATCCCTCGCACCAAAATAAACAAAAACTACTAGGTGATCAATATGCAGGAAAATATGACCCCAAATTATAAGAGATAAATCAATAGGAATTCACTGAGAATTGACTATAATGTAATAATTAAGACAACATTAGTTGTTATAACTGTATTCCATATGTTCAGAAAGATAAAGGAAAGATTGAACATGTTAATTAGAGAAAGGAAGACAGAGAAAGGACCCATATAGAACTTAAAGATGAACACTGTGATACTTGAGATGCAAAATACGCACATTAGACAAAATTAGACAGTGCAGAAATGTAGATTAATAAACTTGACACAATAGAAACAATGCAAAGAGTAATACAGAGGAAAAATGAATTTTAAAACATAAATAGAATATTATGCTGTGGGACAACTTGAATGGGTTAAATATACTTAATTGGAATCCCTGAAGGAAAGGGTACAGGAAAGATTTTGGGTTTTTTGTTGTTGTTGTTGTTGTTTTGTGGGGGAATACCAGGGATTGAATTTAGGAGCACTCTGCCACTGAGCCATATCCCCAGCCCTATTATGTATTTTACTTGGAGACAGTGTCTCATTGAGTTGCTTAGCACCTTGCCATTGCTGAGGCTGGCTTTGAACTCGTGATTCTTCTGTTTCAGCCTCCCAAGCCACTGGGATTACAGACATGCGCCACCACAACCAGCTGACAGGAAAATATATGAAGAAATGAAATGATAATATCTTTCTAAATTTGATGAAGAATATAAACCCACAGTTCTAAGAAGCTTAACAAACCCCAAGCATAAGAAGCAGGAAGGAAAAACATCAAGCTATAAATTACCCCAAACCAATGAAAAAAAAAATCTTAAAAGCATCCAGAGACTGACAGCAGATTTCTCTCAGAAACAATGAGGAAGAAGAATGGAGGAAACATCTTTATTGACATTAAAAAAAAAAGTAAAATAAAGTAAACAAAAATGTCTTTAAAAAGAAGGCAAAATACCTTTTCAGACCTACAAAAGTTGAAAGAATTAGCCACCAATAGATATATACCAATAATAATAATAATAATTAATAATAATAATAATAATAATACATTAATTTCTCAGATGGAAGGAAAATGATACAAAAGAAACCTAGAACTACACAAGGACTGAACACTAGGAATCATAACTGCATAGGTAAATATAGGCTTTTCTGTTAGCACAAAATGACCGGGCCAGACACAAACTTCAGGATCATCTCAGCCAAAAGGAAGTTTCATGCAGGAATGGGGTGATGCTGGCGGACCCACTTTCCTGGTGGAAAATGAGCCACTGAACAAAGGAGGGGACTGGGCTAATATGGGTTATACTGAGAGGTAACTTAATTAATGAGTGTGTCAGCTTGTGTACTCAGGAATTTGGGGTCTGTATTACTGGGCAAAAGGGGCGGGAATCCAGGGTCAGCAGTCAGTGTCTGGGATTTATCTTACTGGACCAGATGGAGGGCCTGGGGTCAGTGGTTGGTATCTGGAAAGGGTTTGTTTAGGGAAGAATTAGGCTTTGGCCTCTTCCCAGAGACTAGGTTTGATGGACACCTCCTCCCCAGGGTTTGTTTTACCACCAGGAAAGGATATATTAGGAAAGGATCACTGCTCTCAATGTATGGCCTTCTTTCTCACTCCCTTTTCCCAGGCCTTACTATTTTGGGGTTTGTGATTTTCCATATCTAATATTTTCAAAAAGAGAATAGACTGTTGAAACAAAATAATAACAATGTAGTATGGATAATATTTATAGCAATAAACCATATGACAACATATCAAAAAGACTGGAAGGAGAGAACTGAGAGTGTTCTATATAGTAAATTTCTTATATGTGAAGGAATGTAATTGGTTCTCCTTCTGTCATTGTGCCCTGACTGATAAAGACTATGAAAAATGTGTTGGAATTTTGAATGAGATCGAATTAAATTTATTTGAAGGTTTTTTGCTTTTTTGTTTTGTTTTGGTGCCAGGGATTGAATTCAGGGTCATATAATCACTGAGTCATATCCCCAGACCTCTTTTGTATTTTAGTTAGAGACAGGGTCTCACTGAGTTGCTTAGGGCCTCACTAAATTGCCAAGGCTGGCTTTGAACTCACAATTCTCCTGCCTCAGACTCCTGAGCTGCTGGGGTCACAGGCATGCACCACCATGCAGAGCTATTTGTAAGTTTTTTATTAATGAAGATGGTATGTCTCTTCATTTACTTATGTTTGCTTTAGTGTTTTAATAAGGTATTGTCATTTTTTTCAGAAAGGACTTTTACTTCTTTTTCTATTTCTAGTTACTACATGAAATGTCCTTCTTTAAAAAAGAATACAGACTTGACTTTATAGAGAAGTTTTAGGTCCATAACAAAATTGACTGGAAGGTGAGGGATTTCCTGTATGCCACTAACCTGAACACATATGAACACATATCCTCCCTGTGATAGAACTTGTTTTGGTAGATACTAAGGAATGTAATTGTGGTTGGGAGTCTCAGGACCCCTCTCGGAGAGACTCTGGCGCTCAACAAGAACCACTCGGAGGGTGGCAGAGTGATTGTCAACAACACTGAGCGCGTCCTAATGTCCTATGATCATGTGGAACTTACATTTAATGACATGAAGAATGTTCCAGAGGCCTTCAAAGGGACAAAGAAGGGCACTGTCTACCTTACCCCTTACTGGGTCATCTCTCTGTCCAAGGGGAAGGATGCCATGCAGTCCTTCATGATGCCATTTTATCTCATGAAGGACTGTGAGATCAAACAGCCTGTGTTTGGTGCAAACTACATCAAGGGGATGGTAAAGGCTGAAGCAAGAGGTGGCTGGGAAGGCTCTGCTTCATACAAGTTGACCTTCACAGCAGGGGGCGCCATCGAGTTTGGTCAGTGCATGCTCCAGGTGGCATCTCAAGCTTCCAGAGGTGAAGCCCCCAATGGAGCCTATGGGTACCCTTCCATGCCCAGTGGGGCCTATGTCTTTCCCCTACCAGTCGCCAATGGAATGTATGCCTGCCCTCCTGGATACCCCTATCCACTGCCCCCACCTGAGTTCTATCCAGGAGCTCCTGTAATGGATGGGGCCATGGGATATGTGCAGCCCCCCCCACCATCCTATCCTGGACCCATGAAGCCTCCAATCAGTGTCCCTGATGTCCCCTCCACTCCTGCAGCTGAGGCCAAGGCCTCAGAAGCAGTTGCCAGCGCCTATTACAACCCAGGCCACCCACACAACATCTACATGCCCACCAGCCAGCCTCCACCACCTCCCTACTACCCTCCAGAAGATAAGAAGACCCAGTAGACCCTGCCTACTTCCCTGTCCCCACCTCATGGGCCTTCCCTACCTCTCCTTGTGAGACTGCATCTGGCTGGGGGAGGCCAGGGAGGACCTTATTCTTCCCCTGGTCTGATTATAAAAAGTTACCAGGAACTAGTGTTGCAGGAAGGCAGGGCTCTAGCCTCTGGAGAGGTGTCCCCCCAGTTTCCCACACTAGCTCAGCCCACAGCACCCCTCTTACCATTTCTGGGGCTGTCCTGGGAGCACGGGGTGTTCCCCTTGTTCCTGTTTCACTCTAGTAGTTCCTTTCCACAGAGGGACTCTCTGGCTACCTCCTCTACTGCAGTCCAGCCCCTCAGTCTGGTAGCCAGCCTTGTGAGCTCCCCCAGACCAGCCACATGTCTTCCCTGTGGGCCAAGAGGCCCTACCAGGCCCAACTCACATTCCTTCCCCTGTCTGTGCTTAGCTCTGGAAGGCCACTGTCCCACCTGACCATCAGCCCACTTTCCATTCAGCCAGGCCTGCCTTCCCTGTTCTTGGTCTTTCTGTTGCCACTTCTGACTTCAGGAGCTTTACAACAAGCCTCCAGGGTTTAGTGGCTTCAGGGGAAGCCCACTGTGGCTGGGGATGAGGGTCCTCTGTTCCCTTGCTAGTGTTTCTAGAATTTGTTTTCCCTCTAGTCTCTTCCCTCTACAAGGGGCTTCTCAACTAGAGCTGAAGAGTACATGTCCATCCCATCATGCCATTTGGGGGCTGCGGGGTGGGCTGAGAACCATGCTGATCATAGCCTGCTGCCGGCCCCTCCGTCTGCCCCTCCCTTTAAGCATCATGCCCCCTGGATGCGCGGAGATTTGCTCGTTTGTTCCTGGACCGGCCACAAAGTGAAGAGAGATGGTTATTTAAAGAGAATTCTCTATTTATTTGACAAAAAAAAATCCAGTTAATATATTAATGTGAAATAAACCCTGTTTGCACCTTGATTTGTTTGCTAAAACTGTGAAATAGTAAAAATGAAATAACTGTAAAAAAAAGGAATGTAATTGTGAATCATATAAACTTTTTTTTTTTAAAATAAGACACTGTTTTTCAATTTGGCTGTACCATTTTTGCATTCCCACTAGCAATGAATGTTTCTGTTCCTCCACATCCTTGTCAGAATTTGGTGTTGTGATTACTTGGGTTTTAGCCATTATAAATGGTATGTAGAGGCTGAATATGTGTTTGTTTGTTTTTAATTTCAACTTTCTAACTCCTAGCACTCTTTTATATTGGTATTATCATATTCTTATTAATTCTAATAATTTCTTTGTAAATTCTTCTGTATCTTCTATTTAGACAATTATCCCTTGTGAGTTGTGGCAGTTTTGTTCCTAATTCTTGTTTCATATATTTTAAGCAATCTCCTGTTGAAAAGGTTTTTCAGACATAGGCTGAAGGAATATAGTTATAATATTAACAATATAAAAGTTGAGACTTCTAGTATGAGGCTCCATAAATGTAGACAACCATCTTTATTGCTCATACTTACAAAGACAGAGGTCATGAATGGCCAGTTTGTAGCTCAAGAGAGGTTCATTAACAATTACTCTAAGGAGTGGAGAGTTGAGATCAATGATATTGCACATGTTGGTGGCCTTGGGTTCAGTTCCCAGCACAAAACAATTACTCTAAGATTCTCAAAGCCTACTGGTTCAGGTTCAGATTTTCTAAACTATCTTTGATGTTAAGACAAATCTTAAGGATTACAACAACAGGATAACAACAACAAAAATTTCCCATAAAGAAAAGCAAGAGGGGTTGAGGGTGTATG
This sequence comes from Spermophilus citellus, assembly GCF_964194105.1. Classification (NCBI taxonomy): domain Eukaryota; kingdom Metazoa; phylum Chordata; class Mammalia; order Rodentia; family Sciuridae; genus Spermophilus; species Spermophilus citellus. Next base: position 49,978,104 of record NC_138191.1, on the reverse strand, counting down.
GATCTCAGTGTTGGGCATTTGCCAGCATGCAGAAGCTCTGGGTTATATCCCCAGAACTGCAATAAGAAACTCTTCTCTTAGAAGAGAAGAAAGAGAAGGAGGAGGAGGGAAAGAGAAAGCATGGGTGGGGAGAGAGAGATAGAGAGAAGAGCCTTCCTCACTAGGGGCAGACATCTTGGTGATATGGCTTACCTACACTTCATTTACTTTTAAGTGCAGGTGCTGAAGAGGGCTGAGCCTCTAGCTTTATCTAGGTTAAACAGACACTTTGATGGATTTAGCGTACTATAATGTACTATCTCCCCCTCAAGAAGAACTGTAGTGCTATGAGGGATGGTCTGTGTCAGCCAGGATAAGATGGGGGTTGGAGAATAGGGGTAGCAGGCTTGTGCAACACACGTTGCAGGTGTGGGCTTTGTGGTGTGGCAAAGACTAAGGGAAGGAAAAAAAAAAACAACAAGGATGGTGTTATGGTTTGGATATGAGGTGTCCCAAAAGCTCACATGTGAGACAATGCAAGATTGCAAGAAAGTTCAGAAAGTTCAGGGGATTAACTGAGTGGTAACTGAAGTGGTAGGGTGTGGCTGGAGGAGGCCGGAATTGGAAGCATGGCTTTGGGGTATATATTTGTATCTGGCCAGTGGAGTCTCTCTCTGCTTTCTGATCATGATATGAGCTGCTTTCCTCTGTCATACTCTCCTGCCATGATGTTCAGCCTCACCTCGAGCCCCAAAGAATGGAGCTGTCCTTCTTTGGACTAAGATCTCTGAAACTGTGAGCCCTCTAATAAACTTTTCTTCCTCTTAAATTGTTCTGGTCAGATCCTTTAGTCACAGCAACAAAAAAGCTGACTAAAACAGATGGTAACTTTTTATAAAATATCAACTTTGGGGAAAGGATCAGCATACAAAGAAAATACAAAAATTCATCCTTGGTTCAACTACCATTTGGGACTCACATTTTTATATAATATAAAAGAACAGATGGATAGATGGATAAGAAAATAATTTAAAAAATAAATTTGTGCTTATAGTCAATATAGTTGTGTCCAGGATTTCCCCCCACCCCCTTTATAGTTCATGAACGTTTCTTTAAGTACAAATTCTTCAAACAGGTTGTTTGTAAACCTTATTTTCCAGGACAAGAGTGTTCACTGAGCAAGACCAGTGTGACTTCTAGGCTACAGAGAAATCTAAATCTCTCTGGAGGCTGAGCACAGTGACGCACACCTATAATCCCAGCGGCTCAGGAGGCTGAGGCAGGAGGATGGAGAGTTCAAAGCTGGCCTGAGCAATTTAGCAAGGCCCTAAGCAACTCAGTGAGACCCTGTCTATAAATAAAATATAAAAAAGGACTGGGGATGTGGCTCAGTGATTGAGTGCCCCGGGGTTCAATCCCCAGTACCTAATAATAATAATAAAACTCTCTGGATAAGCATCCCTAGAAAGGATATCAGAGGAGCATAGGAAGGCTATGTTTTTCTTCAGTGGAGAGCCTCCCTTACCACACCCAATGAAGCCAAGAGTTTCCTTGAAAGGATACTTTGTGCCCCTCTCTGTGCTCTGGGCTTTCATTTTTCAAAGTCCTAGGCCTGGAGCAAAGACACAGCTCTTTAAGTAAGGAAAGAGGAAACAGGAAATACAATAAAAGAAAAGAGTAAGAAGTTGAGGTGAAAGAGGAGTAAAGAAAGAACAAACCGAGGGGAGCCAGTGAAGTTTGCTCTGTATAATTTTTGTTTATTTGCTTCTTTGTTTGTTGTAAAAGAAGCAACTAGTGTGAGAATCTTGAGTACACCCAGTTGGGAGTCTGGTTTCTGATAGTTTTGTCTTAGGGCATCTGCCATAAAAGCATGAATAGGAAAAGCCGCCATTACTTTATGTCAACAGAGAAGTCATAGAGTCCTTGAGAGAGAACTTTCCATATTCAAACCTACCTTCTTTTAAAAAGGAAACAGCCCAGTATTTCCCTGTAATTTCTGTCCATTTTTATCTTACTATTTTGCCTCAAATTCAATTTGACTTAAAATTAAACCATTGCCCTAACTTCACCACCCACTTCTAATTCAACTTCCTGGGGGTTTGGGGGGTTTGTTTTATGTTTTTTGTCTTTCACTTAAAAAGCATGGATGGAGAACCCACCATGTGGCAAGATGCTAGATACCAGACAAAGGCTAAGCCTCTCTGGACCAGGAGGATACAGCATAGTTGGTGGCGCTGTGAGGGTGGCTCAGGGGGCACATTGTAAGTCAATGCACTAAAGCATAATTATGCTATAGGAACAGAAAGTATCCTTAAATTCCAGATATAATCAAATAATTAACTTCTCCATTCCTCAGTGCCTTAGACTAAGTGAGCCCTGGTCATTTGTGCCTGGATGGTGCCATCAGAGTGGCACCATCTCTAAATTTTCCTCTCTTCAATTTATCCTAGCACTGATGCCAAATACATAGCTTTCAATGACCTCAGTGACTACTGAATCAAGTTGGTATTCCTGCACCTGGCTCTTGAAAACCTCATTACTTACCCTCATTATGGCCTGCACAGAATTTTCTCTTCTATCATTGTTTCTTCTATGCCCTAGAAAATGTCATTCTCCTTCCTGCCTCCAGGATTTTGTTCTTGTTATTCCTCTGTTTTGGGCTGTTTTCTCCTTTCCTTCTGCATTTCCAGGTGCTTCACATTTCTCCATACGGCTTTCTTGGTGAGACCTTTCCAATCTCTCCAGTCCCTGCTTCAGTCTTCTCTGAATTTCTAATGCACTATGTAAGTCAAACTGGACTTTAGTTCTTAGTTATATACTGTCTGCTAGAATTAAATACCATCTAGGAGTAGACCTAGTTCTTTTAACTCATTCATTCTTACAAGTATGTGTTGCATAGCTTTTATGTGACAAGCATTAAGCACAGCCCTCATTCTCTGTGTTATAAATGCCTTGTAGGAAGCAGCATGTTCCAGGATATTGAGCTTTAAATGTTTAACAAATTCTCAGGTATTGAGAACAAGACAGTTTTAGGTGGGGAGGTAAAGATTAATCAAAGTGGAATTCAGTTTGGAATCAAGGATAGAGTTGGTGAGGAATGGGTAAATATCATCAAATGCTATTGAAGCTTTACCAAGAAGAATAACAACTGAGAAGCCACCAATGGATTTTGCAACTAGGAAGGTATTATTATTATCATTATTATTTGTGGTACTTGGAATTAGTACTTGGAAATCCAGGGATGCTCCACCACTGAGCTTAATACTTACCCCTTTTCATTTTTTAAATTTTAAGACAGTGTCTAACTATGTTGATCAGGCTGGCCTTGAACCTGAGATTATCCTGCCTCAGTCTCCCAAGTAGCTAGTATTATAGATGTGGGCCGCCAAGCTTTACACAAATAGGAAATTATTGATAACTTCCTAGAGTGAAATATATTTAGAATTGTTTGTCCAAAAATCATTAAAAAGGTTCTTAAGTGCTGGGAAAGTATCTCAGTGGTAGAGCTCAGGTTTAGAATGTGTGAGGTCTTGGGGTCTAGTCCTGGAACTTCAATCAATCAATCAATCAATCAATTCATCTCAAGAAAGAGATGCCTGTGTTCAGTTTTGGTTGTAAGAGAACTAGGTATGTTGGTCCTTTCTACAGTAGATATTAATGTTTAAGCGAAGCAATTCCAGAAGGTAAACATTATATTTTTCTTGTTGTACATGGAGTAGAGTTTATTTAATTTGAAGGTAAAGCAAATTTAAATCTAGTCTATTTGATAATGAACATTTATTCAACACAAAACTCAGAGGCCTTTAAATAAAAATGTTCCTTTTTCTTTTGCCATCTGTAATATATCCAATTAGGGATCAAAGCTTTTGGGATTAAAAATGACTTTCAGAAAATATAGTTACAAAATAAAGCTAATACAGATGAAAATTGAAGTAATATTAAACACTCTTTAGTGCTTACTGCATGCAGACACTGACTGCTCTTAGGGCTTTGCATATATTTATTCATCTAATATTTAGAATACCCCATTGTAACAAATAAAGAAATGAAGAGATAACTTGCTCAAGGTTCTACAACTAGTAAGTAACAGAATCATATTTCAGTATTGCAGATCCAGACAGTGGGACACCAAAACTAAATCTCTGTTTTGAGGGTTTTTTTTTGGTTTGTTTTTGTTTTTTAGTTTTTTGTAGTGCTGGGGATTAAACCCAAAGGGGCTCTACCACTGACCTAGATCCTCAGTATGCCCCCTTCCCTTTTTGAGATGGGGTCTCACTAAGTTGCTGATGCTGGCCTCAAATTTACAGTCCTCCTGCCTTAGCCTTCCAAATTGTTGGCATTATATATAGGCTTGTACCACCACTTCCAGCACCATGGCTGTTATTTTGGATGTAGTTGACAGAACTTGGCCAAGAGACTGCAGAAGTACTAAACATACAGCACTTACATAGATAATTGGTGAAAAGAGGGTTTTGCTTGGATGTGCTCATTGTCCTTTCATCATCATCTTTGCTGGATGTTTAATGCCAGGCTATCAAATATTAGTATGAGTTGATTATTTTGTTTTATTTTATTTTTTAGTTGTAGTTGGACACAATACCTTTATTTTATTAATTTTTATGTGGTGCTGAGGATCGAACCCAGGGCCCCAAACATGCTAGGTGAGCACTCTATTGCTGAGCTATAACCCCAGCCCTGAGTTGATTATTCTTGAAAGATGTGAAGGTATAGTATAATAGAAAGAGTATCACTTGTTATTCTGCACTGATTGAATATTTTGGAAAGAGCATTATATGGGAGGGTTCAGCACATTTCCTCCTCAGATGAAAGCACAAAGGAGGCAAGAAGTTTAGTGCATTCTCTAAAGAAGCAAGAATCCTCTCAAATTCCATCCAGGTTTCCATCTCAACAGTAGACTCAGAAAATTCCATAAGTTTGATTACTTCTTTTGAAAGTTCTATAAGTTTGATTACTTAATCTTTGTAACACTCTTATCATTTCTTCCTTTGGCATTTCTCCTTTAATTTCCCTAAAGTTAATAGCAAAATTCTTATCAATAGAGAACTCCTGTATTTATTTTTTATTTTTTGTTTTTTGAGGGCAGTAAGATAGGGGTAGCTGGAGAGATAGCAGCCTGAAAGAATTCCCCATGCAAAGACACTTCGCCAGGAGAATTCCAATTTTATTGCAAAAAGCTGTGTGCTTATATAGAACTACAGGGGAGATGGTAGGGCTTAGATAAATGACAGGCCACCCGTTTATTGGCAAGTTCTTCCAGATATCAGCTCCCATGCCCAGGAATTAGTTCTCATTGGGGCTAAGGTTCCCCGCCAGCGAGGTTTGAAATTGGCGCCAGCGGGAGAGTTCACAAGGGCGGGAACTTTTCGCGCCACTGCAGAGAAGAAGAAGGTAGGAAGAAGAAGTCCTTAGGCGCCATGTTGGGGTTTTTTCTCTGGGGCATGGCTACCGTTTATACTTTTCCCAACATTCCTCCCTTTTTGTTTTCTTAGGAATTGGGGCGTCGTTAGTCAGATCCGGCTGCTTCCTGCTGTGTGGGGGCGCCATAGGGCCTAGAAAGGGAAGTGGAGGAATGTTCGGGGGGCAGGTCTGGGGATATCATGGCAGCCAGAAATAAAACCCAGTGGCTATAGACAGCTACTTCCGTAGGGGTGAAGTCTATGAAAGTTCCCTGAAGCCACAAGTCGTCGATGGCATCGAACCAGTCCTGGATGGAGGAGATTGTTGGTATCAGCCATTGGTCCTGTAACAGTGACTCTAGGAAATACTGGAAGCGTTGCCTGGACATGTCGTCACCAGCACCTGAAGAAGATCAGAGCGAATAAAAACAGAATGAAGATAAAGATTAAAGCAAAGGTCAATTTTTGGCAGAAGTTCCATGTTGGGGGACTGACAGAGAAGAGGCCAAGGGCCATGAGGAGGCTTAAAAGGACATAAAGACTCATGAATCCAGGATGGCAGATTAAGAAGTTCTCCGAGCTCGTTGTCTCCCGCTGTCTGATGTCCGTTGCATTCCATCGTGCCTGGTAGGGAGCCTCAGCACCGAGTGAACTGTTCTCTTGGAGATGTTGGGGGTTCATCGGTCATCAGAGGCTGGTAGTGCCTAAGCAGAAGCTGGTTGAAAGTTTGATTAGAAATTTTCTGCAATTGGGTTTGAAGGAACTTCATTATGCAGGGCAAGAGAGCACAAAAAAGGAGCATCCCAATAAGGGGCCCCAAGATAGGTAGTAATTACGTGGCAAGAGAGGATTGGAAGAACCCCGTTATGGGATTAGAGGAGGTGGGTTTGAGCATTTGGGTTGATAATTACTGCAATTTAACAACATTTTTTTCTATTAGCCCAGACTCATTAACATAGTAGCAACATTCCTCTCTGAGGAACAGGCATGTACCCCCTTTTTCTGCAGTAAGAAGATCAATCGCTCTTCGGTTCTGTAAAGCCACTTGTGCCAATGAAGTAACCTGCCGCTGCAAGGAGCCCAGAGACTCAGCAGTGGTAGCAAGTGCTTCCTGCAGTTTTTGTTGCAGGTCATTGGATGCCCATAGAGCATGACCTATAGCTCCACCGGAGAGTCCGAGACTCGCCACTGAGGTTGTTAAAGTGAGGCCTACCAGAACCGGCAGAAAGACTGCCCTACGGGTGCGGGAAGGTAGGGCCAACTGTCGGAATTCGGTGGGAGTATACAAAGACAGCTGAGGGACTACAGTAACCAAGAAACAGGTGGCAGAGACATTGATTGTTGAGGTACTTAAAGACCCGTTACACCAGAGGAAATGTCCAAGTTGCATAAACGCAGGGCTCGATGGGGTGCTATAGCTCAAGGAACAAATGGGTAAAGGATTCATTGTTGGCGGGTGGAAACAGATGAAAGGAAATGAAGTATTGGTGGAATAACTTTCCCATAGTGGGATACGTGTCACGTGTAGGGGTTGTCCTTTCTTAGAGAAATTGTAGGTTTTTGCTGAAATATTTCCTGCTGCTAATGGGACCACTGCTAGAAGTGGACGACTAAGTGAAGCACAGAGAAAGCAATGAGAAGTAGGCACAGAAAGAGGGGTGGAACTTGAGGGAGCATGGCCGCCGAGGAGTAAGCAGCGACTCTAATGTCTCCGCACTAACGAGATCAAAAAGACCCTTTGGAACAGCGGCAGTCTTCACACTGAGGAACCTCTAGCAGAATTCCATGAAGAGGGGTCCTGCAGGGATCTGGGAGGTCTACTAGAAGTGTCGGTTTGTGGCCGCCGGGACTCGGGGCCTGGGGACTGCGGTACTTGCCGGAGTCAGGCCGTCGCCTCCCCGGCCCCGGGCGCCGCTGGAGCCGCGAGCCATAAAGACACGGACCGGGCCGCGGTGCGGCTAGAAGCCGGGAACGCCGGGGGCGGAGAGAGCGAACAGGGCAGCGCCTGCTGTAGAAACCGCGGCGGAGAGAGGCGTGGGAGCTCGAGGCAGAGACATACCGGACAGAGCGAGCCAGCACCCCGCCATCATCCCGAAATAGCGAGAGGAGAAAGATGGCGGCGGGAAGTGAGTAAGCCCCTCCATGGTCCGTGCCCCGCACCACCGCGTCTGAAAAGCTGAGACAGACAGCTGCGACTCAGCATTAAGCTATCCAGCTGAGGCGGCTGGTCAGCACTTCTCATTCCCCGGAGGTGGATGCCTGCCGGGCCTTCGTGGGTAGTGGCCGCAGGGTCCAGGCGGGGATTGGGTGACAGTGGGGACCCGCCCGTGGTGTTGGTCGCCCGGCAGGGGGAGGCGAACTGTAACCGTTTGCGGAGAACACCACTGAGGCGGAGGGCTGGCGTGGCAGGACTGCGGCGGAGGAGATAACTTCATTGAAGCCTGCTGCAGCAGGTGTGTGGTCTCCTGGTTCTCCCTCTCCACGCATCAGGGAAACCTTAAGAGCCCCTCCCAGCTCTCCCGAGAGTGCTATAGCCAGCCCGAGGGAGTCAGAGGTGGTGTGGGAGTGCCGCTCCCGCCAGGGCTGGCTGCTGAGGTCTCTTGCACCAGCTACAGGGGTGTGGCTACCGGAGGGCAAGCAAAATTTGCTGAGGATTCTCAGCACCAAGCTCTACAAGCTTAGGGTCTGAGGGAATGGCAATCTGGAGGAGTGAGCCCAGTCGTTCATGAAAACAGGGCTCCCGGGAGCAGCAGACCTGGCCTGTAGCCAGTATTGTGGTGAGAGGGGCCTGGCTAGAGGAAAAGTGGAAGTGTTTGGACACAAGAGGAGGCCCTAGGCACTCAGGATTGGAGACTCGCCCAGTCTGGGAGGAGCTGCTGCACAGTGATTGGTTCCCGCGTACTGATGGGAAAGACTTGACCTGGGGGGCACAGCGCCACCTAGTGGAAGAGAAGTTAATCAAACTCTAAGACGGCATTTATTAGTCTTTTTTATTGTTGTTGTTGTTTTTTTTTTGTTTTTGTTTTTTTGTTTTGTTTCTTTTTTTTTTCTGATTGGTGGTTTTTCTTTCATCTTCATTTTTATACCTTGTTTTTTCTTTCTTTTCTCTTTTTTTTCTTCTTTCTCTTCTAATCTCAATTTTAATTTTTTTAATTATTATTAATATTTTTTTAAATTTTTGTTCTTTTTTAGTTCCTATTTCTTTCTTCTTTTGTCTTTTCATTTTTCTTATCCCCCCTTCCTTGAATTCTACCTGCCTACTCTCATTCTCCTTAGTGACCTCTTCCCTTCCCTTCTAATACCTTTCCTCCCTAGCATCAAATAAATTTATAGGAATAAACAGTAACCCAGCAGTCAACCAGAACAAGAAGCAACATGAGCAGCTTCAAGAAGCGAGGAAGAAGAGGAGTACAAGCAATGCAGGACAGCCTAAATATTCAGGAGGACCTAGAGTCATCAGAAAAATGGTCATATAAAGACCTCAAGGAACACCTTAGACAGATGGAATGGAACCTCAAAGAGGATACAAGACAGCAAATTCAAGCAGCGAAAGAACACATTGAGAATGAGTTACATAAACAGCTAAAAGAAGAAGTCAAGCATCTTTATAAGGAGATAGAGATTATAAAAAATAATCAAACAATAATTCTAGAAATGAAGGAAACGATAAACCAAATTAAAAACTCAATTGAGAGTATCACTAACAGAGTGGAACAAGTAGAAACCAGAACGTCAGATAATGAAGACAAAATATACCATCTTGAAAAGAGTCTAGCCAACTCAGAAAGGCTGGTAAAAAATCACGAGAAAATCATCCAAGAGTTATGCGATAACATAAAGAAACCAAACTTACGAGTCATCGGGATAGAGGAAGGTACAGAGATTCACACCAAGGGAATGAGAAACCTACTGAATGAAATAATTACAGAAAACTTTCCAGAAATAAAAAAGGAAACAGATATACAAATTGAAGATGCATACAGGACACCGAGCACACAAAATCACAGTAGACCAACGCCAAGACACATTGTTATGAAGATATCCAATATACAGAACAAAGAGAAAATATTAAAAGCTACAAGAGAAAGGAGACAGATTACATTTAGGGGTAAACCAATACAGTTAACAACGGACTTTTCATCACAGACACTGAAAGCAAGAAGGTCATGGAACAATGTATTTCAAACACTGAAAGACAATGGATGCCAACCAAGAATTCTGTATCCAGCAAAATTAAGCTTCAGGTATGACAACAAAATAAAGATCTTTCATGATAAACAAAAGTTAAAAGAATTTGCAGCCAGAAAACCTGCATTGCAAAGCATTTTGAGCAAAACACTACACGAGGAAGAAATGAAAAACAATAACCAAAACCATCAGTGGGAAGTGCCTCAGTAAAGACAGAGGGTGAGGGGAAAGATAATCATGGAGAAACAAACTAAATATTAAAAAAAAAAAAAGGATAAGCATTCAAACATGGATGGAAGTTCAAACCATATATCAATAGTAACTCTGAATGTTAACAGCCTAAACTCTCCAATAGAGCGACATAGGCTGGTATCATGGATTAAAAAGACAAATCCAACAATATGCTGCCTCCAGGAGACACATCTGATTGGAAAAGACATACACAGGCTGAAGGTGAAAGGATGGGAAAAAATATACCACGCACACAGTTCTCGTAAGCAAGCAGGAGTGGCCATCCTCATATCGAATAAAATCGACTTCAAGACGAAGTTAATCAAAAGGGATAAAGAAGGTCATTATATACTGTTAAAAGGATCCATTCACCAACAAGACATAACAATTATCAATATTTATGCACCAAACAATGGTGCTGCGACATTCATAAAACAAACTCTCCTCAAGTTCAAGAATCAAATAGACCACAACACAATAATTATGGGTGACTTCAACACTCCTCTTTCACCGTTGCACAGATCCTCCAAACAAAAATTGAATAAAGAAACTATAGAACTCAATATCACAATCAACAACCTAGACTTAACTGACATATATAGAATATATCAACCATCATCAAACGGATATACCTTTTTCTCAGCAGCACATGGATCCTTCTCAAAAATAGACCATATATTATGCCATAGGGCAACCCTCAGTAAATATAAAGGGGTGGAGATAATACCATGCATTTTATCTGATCATAATGGAATGAAACTGGAAATCAATGATAAAAGAAGGAAGGAAAAATCCTACATCACATGGAAAATGAACAATATGTTACTGAATGATCAATGGGTTACAGAAGACATAAAGGAGGAAATTAAAAAATTCTTAGAGATAAATGAAAATACAGACACAACATATCGGAATCTATGGGACACAATTAAAGCAGTTTTAAGAGGAAAATTCATCGCCTGGTGGTCATCCCTCAAAAAAAGAAAAAACCAACAAATAAATGAGCTCACACTTCATCTCAAAGCCCTAGAAAAGGAAGAGCAAAACAACAGCAAATGTAGCAGAAGACTAGAAATAATTAAAATTAGAGCGGAAATCAATGAAATTGAAACAAAAGAAACTATTGAAAAAATTAACAAAACTAAAAGTTGGTTCTTCGAAAAAATAAATAAGATCGACAGACCTTTAGCCATGCTAACGAAGAGAAGAAGAGAGAGAACTCAAATTACTAACATACGGGATGAAAAAGGCAATATTACAACAGATCCTACAGAAATACAGAAGACAATTAGAAATTATTTTGAAAACCTATATTCCAACAAAATAGAAGATAGTGAAGACATCGATAAATTTCTTAAGTCATATGATTTGCCCAGACTGAGTCAGGAGGATACACACAATTTGAATAGACCAATATCAATGGATGAAATTGAAGAAGCCATCAAAAGACTACCAACCAAGAAAAGCCCAGGACCGGATGGATATACAGCGGAGTTTTACAAAACCTTTAAAGAAGAATTAAAACCAATACTTTTCAAGTTATTTCAGGAAATAGAAAAAGAGGGAGCTCTTCCAAATTCATTCTATGAGGCCAACATCACCCTGATTCCGAAACCAGACAAAGACGCCTCAAAGAAAGAAAACTACAGACCAATATCTCTAATGAACCTAGATGCAAAAATCCTCAATAAAATTCTGGCGAATCGAATACAAAAACACATCAAAAAAATTGTGCACCATGACCAAGTAGGATTCATCCCTGGGATGCAAGGATGGTTCAACATACGGAAATCAATAAATATTATTCACCACATCAATAGACTTAAAGATAAGAACCACATGATCATCTCGATAGATGCAGAGAAAGCATTTGACAAAGTACAGCATCCCTTTATGTTCAAAACATTAGAAAAATTAGGGATAACAGGAACCTACCTTGACATTGTAAAAGCTATATATGCTAAGCCTCAGGCTAGCATCATTCTGAATGGACAAAAGTTGAAGGCATTCCCTCTAAAATCCAGAACAAGACAGGGATGCCCTCTATCTCCACTTCTATTCAATATAGTTCTCGAAACACTGGCCAGAGCAATTAGACAGATGAAAGAAATTAAAGGCATAAAAATTGGAAAAGAAGAACTTAAATTATCACTATTTGCAGATGACATGATTCTATACCTAGAAGACCCAAAAGGGTCTACAAAGAAACTACTAGAACTAATAAATGAATTCAGCAAAGTGGCAGGATATAAAATCAACACGCATAAATCAAAGGCATTTCTGTATATCACCAACAAAACTTCTGAAACGGAAATGAGGAAAAACACCCCATTCACAATATCCTCAAAAAAAATAAAATACTTGGGAATCAACCTAACAAAAGAGGTGAAAGATTTATACAATGAAAACTACAGAACCCTAAAGAGAGAGATAGAAGAAGATTTTAGAAGATGGAAAAATATACCCTGTTCATGGATAGGCAGAACTAACATCATCAAAATGGCGATATTACCAAAAGTTCTCTATAGGTTTAATGCAATGCCAATCAAAATCCCAACGGCATATCTTGTAGAAATTGACAAAGCAATCATGAAATTCATATGGAAAAATAAAAGACCCAGAATAGCAAAAGCAATTCTAAACAGGAAGTGTGAATCAGGCGGTATAGCAATACCAGAGTTCAAACTGTACTACAAAGCAATAGTGACAAAAACAGCATGGTACTGGTACCAAAACAGGCGGATAGACCAATGGTTTAGAATAGAGGACACAGAGACTGATCCACAAAGTTACAACTATCTTATATTTGATAAAGGGGCTAAAAGCATGCAATGGAGGAAGGATAGCATCTTCAACAAATGGTGTTGGGAAAACTGGAAATCCGTATGCAACAAAATGAAACTGAACCCCTTTCTCTTGCCATGCACAAAATTTAACTCAAAATGGATCAAGGAACTTGATATCAAACCAGAGACTCTGCGTCTGATAGAAGACAAAGTTGGATCCGATCTACAAATTGTGGGGTCGGGCTCCAAATTCCTCAATAGGACACCCATAGCACAAGAGTTAACAAGAATCAACAAATGGGACTTAATTAAACTTAAAAGTTTTTTCTCAGCAAGAGAAACAATAAGAGAGGTAAACAGGGAGCCTACATCCTGGGAACAAATCTTTACTCCTCACACTTCAGATAGAGCCCTAATATCCAGAGTATACAAAGAACTCAAAAAATTAGACAATAAGATAACAAATAACCCAATCAACAAATGGGCCAAGGACCTGAACAGACACTTCTCAGAGGAGGATATACAATCAATCAATAAGTACATGAAAAAATGCTCACCATCTCTAGCAGTCAGAGAAATGCAAATCAAAACCACCCTAAGATTCCATTTCACTCCAGTAAGATTGGCAGCCACTATGAAGTCAAACAACAACAAGTGCTGGAGAGGTTGTGGAGAAAAGGGTACACTTGTACATTGCTGGTGGGACTGCAAATTGGTGAGGCCAATTTGGAAAGCAGTTTGGAGATTCCTGGGAAAGATGGGAATGGAACCACCATTTGACCCTGCTATTGCCCTTCTTGGACTATTCCCTGAAGACCTTAAAAGAGCATGCTACAGGGATACTGCCACATCGATGTTCATAGCAGCACAATTCACAATTGCTAGACTGTGGAACCAACCCAGATGCCCCTCAGTAGATGAATGGATAAAAAAAAATGTGGCATCTATACACAATGGAGTACTATGCAGCAATAAAAAATGACAAAATCATAGAATTTGCAGGGAAATGGATGGCACTAGAGCAGATTATGCTTAGTGAAGCTAGCCAATCCCTAAAAAACAAATACCAAATGTCTTCTTTGATATAATGAGAGCAACTATGAACAGAGCAGGGAGGAAGAGTAGGAAGAAAAGATTAACATTAAACAGAGACATGAGATGGGAGGGAAAGGGTGAGAAAAGGGAAATTGCATGGAAATGAAGGGAGACCCTCATTGCTATACAAAATTACATACAAGAGGTTGTGAGGGAATGGGAAAATAAACAAGGAGAGAAATGAATTACAGTAGATGGGGTAGAGAGAGAAGTTGGGAGGGGAGGGGAGGGGGGATAGTAGGGGATAGGAAAGGTAGCAGAATACAACAATGACCAATAGGACATTATGTAAAATTGTGGAAGTGTAACCGATGTGACTCTGCAATCTGCATTTGGGGTAAAATTGGGGGTTCATAACCCACTTCAGTCCAATGTATGAAGTATGTTATGTCAAGAGCTTTGTAATGTTGTGAACAACCAAAAAAAAAAAAAATAAAGTTCAGCTCAACTCTCAAAAAAAAAAAAAAAGAGAGGTGGAGTTTAATAATCAAAGAGTTTGGTGTAGCAAATTGAGCCATGTGGGAGGGAGGCCTGAGGGGGCTGAAGGCTCTGAATCCTCTTTGGATGGGCTATGGATAAGATCTTGAAGTTTTGATTCTGACTCCTTGATGTGCTCGACTACCTGGATGGTTGCCTTAGGTGGCGTAATCAGGGTGCGGCCAACAGTCATCCACTCTGTGGGTCTGGCTGAGGTTGTCCGAGCATAGACAGCAAACTCAACATAGTCCCAACGTTTGGCCTTGGGGTCAGGTATATCTAAAGTATACCATCCATGGTTATCGGATGAAGAGCCTTTATGCCATTTTAGGTAACTAGAAGTCCATCCTACAGGGTAACCAAGTGAGTGGTAAGAATAGCTACCACGTTCATCATGGAACCTGCACGACCAATAGGGGCACCCATTATATATCTCAGGCCACCAATGGCAATAGCCTTTGGTTTGATCAAAAAGGAAGCAAATGAAAGGCCAGTTCCAGCTACCAGGGATGAAGGTCCTGGAAGGTGACAATTTTAGGGAAATAGAGGTGCAGTTGTGGATGAAGCAAGTAGTTGCATCCACTTCGCGGACTTTCAGCATGCCATGTTCTGAGTATCGTTCCCGAAGAGTGAGTAGATACATGGTAGGAGAGGAGGGTAAAGACCGGTCCCGACAGAGCACAGAAAAGAAGCAGAGCACAAAAAACAAGCAGAGAGAGAAGACTGAGGTGTTGGGAAAGCTCATTGTGCCTTCTTTAAGAGGAATTGGGCTGCGGGGAACACCGTGTGAGCCGCAACTTAAAGGGGTGAGATGGGTGTGGAGAGCAGGAGTAAAGGGGAGGTTCAGGGGGTGATTCTTGGAGTTCCTCTGGGGTGGTCCTGTCGTCAGCAGGTGGGGCCTCCTGGTGATATGGCTTCAACCTAGAAATGTGAATCCAGGGAGTGAGACGGTTGTCTGGTAAGGAGAGTTTGGCGACGGTGGGGGTACAGAGAATGACAGGATAGGGGCCTTCCCGTTTTGGGGTAAGAGGCCCTTTCTCCTCTGGGGTATTATAGTAGACTAGACTTCCAGGTGTTAAGGGAGGAGTGTTTGGAGAGGAGACTGGGTCCGGAAGAAGCCAGTCTTGATATTTCCAGAGTTCCAAGCAGAGATGAAACAAGAGAGGCAAAGACAAATCTCGGGTGAGAGGTCCTTGTGAAACGACCAACCCAGGGGGTATAAGAGGTCTTCCATACATTATCTCAAAGGGAGACAGTAAAGATGGTTTCTTAGGGAGAGCTCTGATTCGAAGCAAAGCCAAGGGAAGGAGTTTGACCCAGTCTAAGTTTAATTCCATTGTCAATTTGGTAAGGACTTCCTTTAGAGTCTGATTTACCCTTTCCACTTTCCCTGAAGCCTGGGGGCGATATGGACAGTGGAAATGCCACTTGAAGGAGAGGGCTTGAGAGACCTTTTGTGTGATCTTAGAAATAAACTCAGGACCATTGTCAGATTGTAAGGAAGTGGGCATACCAAACCTAGGGATGATGTCTGTCAGTAAGATTGAAGCTACAGTGGAAGCCTTTTTATTGGAAGTGGGAAATGCCTCAACCCAACCAGAGAAGGTGTCCACAAAGACAAGGAGGTATTTAGTGCGCCATACTGTGGGCATGTTGGTGAAGTCTACCTGCCAGTCAGCAGCAGGAGTGTGTCCCCGAGCTTGGTGGGAGGGGAAAGGTTTAGGCCTTAAAGGAGTATGAGGGTTGGTCCGCTGACAGATCTGACAATTAGAGGCTATATTCTGTAGCATGGCTTTGTCAGAGGGGGTGAGGGAAAAGAAGCTTTGTAAAAAGAGGGTCAAAGACTGAGAGTTGGAATGGAATAGAGTATGAAGGAACTCGAAAAGATCCTTGTTCTTACTGGAAGAAGTAGGGGCTTCAGATGAGCTGTCTAAAGTGGCCATTATATGTCCCCCAGGGGGGCCATAATTGGAAGTGGTAGCAGCCATTCGTGCCACCTGGTCAGCCCTGGCGTTGCCCTCAGTGATAAGAGAGCCGTCCTTCTGATGGGACCTACAATGGACAACTCCCAACTGGGTGGGTAAGTGGGAGGCCTCTATCAGATTGGTTATAAGAGCCGAATTAGTGATCGCATTACCTTTGGTGGTAAGTAGGCCTCCCTCCTTCCATATTGCAGCATGGGATAATAGAATATGGAAGACATATTTTGAGTCAGTATAAAGGGTGAGGGATTTGCCTTGAGCTAGAAGGCAGGCACGAGTGGCTGCTATGAGTTCAGCCTGCTGGTTGGTAGTTCCTGAAGGCAGAGCTTTGGCCTCTATAATCTCAGTGGCTGAAACTACAGCGTATCCAGAGTAATGAGTTCCGTTCTGACTAAAGGAACTGCCATCAGTGAACCAGATAAGGTCAGGCTTGGTGAGTGGTCCCTCAGAAATGGAAGGATGACAGGGGAGTGCTAGGAGCCACAAGCAAATAATATGATGCATGGCACTTTCGGTTGTAAGGTGACACCAGCTAGCCACTGAGATGATATGATTATGTTAAGATTTACATTCATATGGAAATTGGACTCCTGCTGTTCACCTTGGCCTGCTACGGGACTCATGTTACGGGACTCCTGGAGAGTTCCCATTAGTTGGGGAAGGATAGTAGGAGGGAATTCCGGGGGAGGTGGGCCCCCCCCCCTTCCGGTAGGCACGCGTGGGTGGACCGGTTTTGGCTTGCTGGCGGCTTTTTCAAAAATAAAGTTTTGTTCCTGCTTGAGTGGCTCGTGATTCTGTGCCCAGCCAAGACATTGGCAGGGCAGGAAATCATCTAAGGTTTCCAAGCAATTATGAGTTGGTGTGTCAGACTTGGGAGTCGTTGGGAGCAGTGAGGCAGGGTTCAGTGGAGCAGGGGAGGAACGTAATATTAGGGTTTTCCAGAAAGGAAGTGAGGAGTGACAGAACTCTGGATGGAGGAAGGGTTTGAAGGCCCTTATAAGCTAAAAGATCCTTCAAGTGATGTGGGGAGTGGATAGTTAAAGGGGCCCCAAAAGTCAGCTTAGAGGCTTCTTTGTGTAAAATTTGTCCAGCAGCCAGAGCTCTTAAGCAAGGGGCCCACCCACAGAGGGTAGGGTCTAGTTGCTTGGACAAATATGCCACAGGTACAAATGTAGGCCCATAGTTTTGACCTAAGACCCCAAGTGCTTGCCCCCTTTTTTCATGGACATATAGATGAAATGGTCTTGAAAGATCAGGAAGGTGAAGGGCAGGTGCCTTTAAGAGGATTTGCTGAAGCCTGCGGGAGTGGTTTTTGGGGGAGGAGGCAAGAGATTCACTAGGGGGTCCCTTTGCTAGGTCATACAGGGGTTTGGCTAGAAGAGAATAATTTGGGATCCAGGCCCTAAAATAACCTGCTAGTCCTAGGAATGATAGTATTTCGGCTTTTGTATGGGGCACTGGAAGATTAGAGAGGAGTTGCCTCCTATCCAGTGTTATTTCCTTTTTCCCGGGTGTAAGGCGAAAACCAAGATAGGTGACAGAAGACTGGGAAACCTGGGCCTTGTGGGGAGACACCCTATATCCCTTGTCTGCTAGGAAATTAAGAAGCTGGGCGGTGTGGGATTGAGAGTGTTCCCAAGAGGGACTACATAGAAGAAGGTCATCGACATATTGAAGGAGAGTAGAGTCAGGACAGGTGGGGTGAAAGGATGTGAGGTCCTGGGCAAGAACTTGGCCAAAGAGATGGGGGCTATCCCTGAATCCCTGTGGGAGGACAGTCCAGGTAAGCTGACGAGAATCGCGGGTGTGAGGGTCAGTCCACGTAAAAGCAAAGATATCCTGAGATTCTGAGGACAAGGGAATAGAAAAGAATGCATCTTTCAAATCTAGGACCGAGAAGTGGGTAGTAGTGGCAGGGATCTGAGAGAGGAGGGTGTAAGGGTTGGGCACTAGTGGGTGGATGGGGACCACAGAGGAGTTGACAAGGCGAAGGTCTTGAACCAGCCTGTAGGACCCGTTAGGTTTTTTAACTGCCAGAATGGGGGTGTTGAAAGGAGAGTGTGTAGGCCTAAGATATCCCTTTCATAATAAATCTTGGATGATGGGTTCTAATCCGAGGAAGGCTGTGGTTGTGAGTGGATATTGTGGTTGACTAATATATCTTGAAGGGTCCCATAAGACAATATGAATAGGACTGCATTTAGCCATAGAGGGTGTAGTTGTGTCCCAAACCTCAGGGTTAACTGGTTTAGATAGTTGTGGAAGAGTGTGTGAAGGAGGTGTATCTGCCCCTAGGAACATCATGAGGAAATGAGAGGTAGGAGAGATGTGGGGTGATATGTGAATGGTGACTTTCAATAGTGAGAGTATGTCCCTTCCCAGAAGGGGAGTGGGGCAATGGCTCATAACGAGAAAGGAGTGTGTGAAGGACAAAAGGGATCCCTGCATATAACATGATAAGGGGGGGGGGTTCGAGGGAAAATCTGTTTATCTCCTACCACGACAATAGGAGTTTTTGAGGGTGTGGTAGGACCCCAATACTCCCTCAAGACCGAAAAAGCGGCACCAGTGTCTAAGAGGAAGGTAATGAAGCGTCCATCCACCAGGAAGGTGACCCTAAGCTCTTGCTTCTTGATGGTAATAGTCGGGAGGGAAGGCCCAGGGCTCCGTCAATCCTCCTCTGCCAAGCCCAGGAGAGGCTGGGGTTGCCGGGCGGCTGACCAACCTCCCTTCTGGGTTGTTGGGCAGTCCACCCCCCAGTGTCCCCTTTGGTGGCATTTTGGGCAGGGGGTGGAGGGTGTCCTCGGCGAAGGACAATCCTTGGCCCAATGTCCCTCCTTACCACATTTGAAGCAAGCTCCAGGGGGTGTCTTATTAGGACGGCGTGGTGATGACCTTCTCTGAATGACCTGGGCCAACATTTGGAACTTGGCATTTTTAGCCCTCTGCCTACGGCGTTCACTTTCATCCTCTCTACCATGAAAAACCTTGAAAGCGACAGCGAGGATTTCGGTCTGAGGAGTAGCAGGGCCCTGTTCAAGCTTTTTAAGCTTGGCTTTAATGTCAGGGTAGCTTTGGGCCAGAAAATATGTCATTAAGACATGACGGCCATCAGGGGTTTTTGGGTCGAGGTTTGTGTACTGTTGAAGGGCCTTGGTTAGTCTATCCAAGAATTCTGAAGGTGTTTCTTCCTTTCTTTGAATGACCTCCTGCGCCTTTTGAAAGTTAACAGCCTTGCGGGTGGCCTTTTTCAGGCCCGCCAAGAGGCAGGATGTAAAAAAGGTCACGAGACTGCAAGCCTTAAGGGGTGTTGTAATCCCATAGGGGATCCTGCTCTGGGACAGCATGAGGGCCCATGGGGTGGTTGGGATTGGTCCTATGATTTTCATCAGCATGGGCTTGGGCTAGCTCCCAGACCCATCGCCTTTCCTCGGGGAGAAGTGTATTGGCCAAGAGCATGTAGATGTCATGACGAGTGAGGCTATATGCTTGCAGGACCCATTGAAACTCCCGAATGTAAGTGGTGGGGTCAGTGGTGAATGAGCCTAGCTTCCTCTCTAGCTGAGTAATGTCCAACATGGAGAAGGGCATGTGGACTCTGATGACACCCTCGGGACCAGCTACCTCACAAAGGGGTGCAATTGTCTTGGGGGTGGGAAGGAGTCCCTTAGACCTGGTAAAAGGAGGACTGAAAGAGGCAGGCGGTGGACAGGAAGGAGAGGGAGGGGAAGGGGGTGTCTCTGCGGAGGAGGAGGTGGAGCAGGCAGAAGAGGGCGGAGGGGAGGGGGATGAAACGGAAGGCTGAGGATCAGTGGAACCAGGTGGAGGAAGAGGAGGGTATAGCGGGAGAGAAGGAGCAGATGGGGCTGGGAATAAGGTGGGGGTTCATCTGCTGGGTCGAATGAGGAAGAATCTGCGAAGTCAGGAGTAGAAGTAGGGGAAGGGAGGGGTTTGCAAGCAAGGAGGACTTGAGAAGGAGAGCAGGAGGAGCAGAGAGCAGGGTGCTGTGCGAGAAGGCTAAAACCTTCAACACAGGGAATCTCCCTTCACTTTTTCAGACACTGGCAGTAGTTAAAAAGATCTCGAAGGAGGTTTGGATCTAAGGAGCCTTCTGGAGGCCAATGATTGCCATTATCCAGTGGATATGTAGGCCAATCTTGGGTACAGAATTTGATTAGAAGTTTGGGCTTGATGTCTGGTGTGAGGGAGAGTGTGGCCAGATTTTTTATTAAACATTTGAGAGGTGAGGCTTCAGGTACAGACGAAGAGGTGCCCATAGTCACAGGGAGAGATGGAAGAGAGAAAGAGAGAATAAGCGTAAGCGAGAGAGACAAAGGGAAAACCCGGGCTGGAACGGCTTCCAGGAAGCCCAGGGCGAACGGGGGTCAGGTGGGCATCCCCAAAATGACCAGCCGTCTCCAGGAACTACAGAGGGCACTACCCGGTCGTCACCAGTGAAGTGCGATCTGTGAGACCAAATGGGGTTGGAGCTATGGGCAACCTGACGTCAGGAAAGTTTTCGACCACAGCAGAAAAAGTCAGTAATGAAAACAGAACTCTGGCTCTGGCGGAAGGTAGTTCTAGGCCGGGAGTTCAGTTTTCCCCGAGTAGAAAGGCAGCTTCAGCCAGACAGAGCAGCCCCGCAGGAAACAGCAACTCTAGCCGGCAGCAGTGGCAGCAGCAGCGGCAGCGGAGGAGGAAAAAAACCATAGAACCTCTCGTGTAAACTCAGAAGCCTCACGCCCCAAAGGGAAACGGATCACCAGAGGGTCCACTGCAACCAGTAAAGGTCTTAGTGGTGTGAATTCCCTCCCCCCACCGGGCGTCTGGAGTGTGCCGGACGATCACAGTCACAGCTCTAGCTTTTAGCCTGAAGGGAGTTGGCGAGCCAGGGTCAAGGGAAGCTTACCTACGGTTGGATCAATGGTGAGTGCAGGGAAGCTGGCGTCTGAAAAGAGCAGACCAGGGCGGAGTGTCTTCAGTGGAGCAGGGGACGGGGCTCTTGTTGGAAAGAGCTCACCCGTTTCCTCACACGGGGCACCAGAATGAAAGAATTCCCCACGCAAAGACACTTACTTCGCCGGGAGAATTCCAATTTTATTGCAAAAAGCTGTGTGCTTATATAGAACTAAAGGGGAGATGGTAGGGCTTAGATAAATGGCAGGCCACCCGTTTATTGGCAAGTTCTCAGAATGAAAGAATTCCCCACGCAAAGACACTTCGCTGGGAGAATTCCAATTTTATTGCAAAAAGCTGTGTGCTTATATAGAACTACAGGGGAGATGGTAGGGCTTAGATAAATGGCAGGCCACCCGTTTATTGGCAAGTTCTTCCAGATATCAGCTCCCGCGCCCAGGAATTAGTTCTCATGGGGACTAAGATTCCCCGCCAGCGAGATTTGAAATTGGCGCCGGCGGGAGAGTTCACAAGGGCGGGAACTTTTCGCACCACTGCAGAGAAGCAGAAGGTAGGAAGAAGAAGTTCTTAGGCGCCATGTTGGGGTTTTTTCTCTGGGGTACCGTTTATACTTTTCCCAACACAGCCCACTCTAAATCTTGTGCCAGTTGACAAAATACCAACCAGTAGTGTACAGGATGTCTGCAGCCTGGGTCCAGTTCAGAAAGAAACATGATAAAATCCTCTGATGCAGAGCTGGGGTTGCTGCTCAGTGGTAGCGTGCTTGCTTCGCATGTGTGAGGTATTGGATTTGATCCTTAGCACCACATAAAAATAATTAAATAAAGATATTGTATCCATCTACAACTAAAAAAAAAAACTTAAAAAATCCTCTGATGCAAAAATCAAGGTTAAGCAGTAGGAAAGTCCTCATGGAATTTCCTGGCAATTGCTTATTTTCTTCTATCAGAACTAATATTCCAACTAGAAGGAATGTTTCAGTAACCTTTTTTGTCTTTACCACAGAGATGCCACCACCTAGATTTCTAATGTTCTAGTTCTTTCTATTCCTTTTTGCTGTTTCACAAATTCCACAAAATTACTGAAATGGTGGAGATGAATTTTCAGGGTGCTCTGTCAGAAGTATTTTTTTTTTCTCTTTCTAAGGAGAAAGTTGCCAGTGAATTGCCTTGGAACTCAGAAAAATTACCCTCTCTCTTCCAAGGTCAAGGGAGAACTTACAGTGTGATCCCTGAAGAGTCTTCCCTAAGTGGCTCCCCAGTACTGAAATCATTAAGACAAATTTCTCATGGAAGGGAAGATTCTGGGGGAAGGGCCCTCTGTTGTTTTCAGAGAAAAGCGGCACTCCCTTGGAGAGAAATTTTTAGAGTAGTGGATAATTGGATTGCTCGGTTTGTTGCTGAACAGAAGTCAATACAAATGGTGAAATTGAAGACAGGAGGAGAGAATTAACAATAGGCAAGGTCAAGGTCTTACATTAGCAGCCAGGAAAAAGAAATTAAAGACATAGTTGGAGAATTAGCCTTTGAGTAGAAAAAGAAGAGTTCTTTCCTTTAAATTGAGGGAAGTGGGGAGAATAGTAGTTAGAAATACTGGGAAACATTAAAGTGACTGGAAAGACTATATTTAAATGCGAATGTCATCTGGTACATAGCCAATCAGCGTAGACAAAGACTGATGAGTGTAGTATTAATCTTCAGATTAGCTACTACGTGCAAAGTATAAGAAAATTGAAAGGCTGTAGCTAAACAACGTTATGAGACCAAAGAAGTTAATTTTCTTCCTGTTCTCACTTCCCCTTTCCTGCTGTAAGTGCATGGTTGTATTAGGGAATACAAATTCTTTTCAAGTAGACATGGACGTGTATGAAAATTGACCATGTATTTGTCCACAGAAAA
This sequence comes from Spermophilus citellus, assembly GCF_964194105.1. Lineage (NCBI taxonomy): Eukaryota > Metazoa > Chordata > Mammalia > Rodentia > Sciuridae > Spermophilus > Spermophilus citellus. Next base: position 49,955,134 of record NC_138191.1, on the reverse strand, counting down.
CTTTAAAGTTTTCAAAGAATGAGTACCAAATAGAAAACATTCACTGACATCAATAATTTTAAGTCAGAAATCAATAACAAAAAGCTGCGTTTAAAGTACTATACATTTGGAAATCAATCCACAATTTAAAGAAGAAATCATAATAGAAATTAATGATATTAAAGATTGTACAAGTAAATACTGTAGGAGGCAGCAGGGATACTACACAAGAGTTGTAGAAGGATGCTTGACTGTCATTTCTGGGTAGTATAGAACACATTGGCCAACAACCTGCAAAGCAACATGCCCAAGTTTTACTGTGACTATTGTAAGACCCACCTCACCCATGACTCTCTATCTGGAGAAAGACACCACAGTGGTAGGAAATACAAAAAGAATGTGAAAGACTACTATTAGAAATGGGTGGAAGACCAGGCTCAGAACCTGATGGACAAACAGACAGTGACTGCATTTCAGCAAGGAAAGATAGCTCCCCCTCCTGCTTGGCCAGTGATCCCATCTACCCCCAGTCTCCCAGGTCCTCCTCACCTTGATGATGTCATAACTTTTCCTGATGGCCCCTCCTCCTCCTGGGATGATGCCAGTGGAGCCTGCTCCTGGAATGAGCCACCCTTGGGAGGCCACATGCTAGTGATGCCAGGGCAGGATGAGTCTTGGAGCCTAATCCACAATGATGCCCATTAGACAAGGAATGATTTGAGCAGACAAGAACAGAGAGGAGGTCTCTTTTTTAAAAATTTATTTTATTTTAAATTGACATATAGTAAATGTGTATACAGTATACATATTTATAGGGTATGGTGCCACATTTCAATATGTGTGTACAATGTGTAATGAATGACCAGATTAGGGTAACTGGCCTAACTAGTGGAGAGGTTCTCCTCCTCCACTTCCTCCTCTCCAGTGATGCTGGGAATCAAGGGAGGCTTCCTCATATCAGTTTTATATTACTTATTCTACTTCACCAGGAGATCTAAGTGCTGTGACTCTGGGCATTTTCTAATTGCATGAAAAGGAAAACTTGCGCCTTCTTCCTATCAAAGAAAAAATAATTTTGGAACAGAGAAATGGGACCAAAAGTGTGTAGCTTTCATTTGTATTGTGAAATGTGAAAATAAAACTGTCAACCTTTTAGTTAAATAAAAAAGATTCTTGATCACATCATGGAAATGCAAGTGAAAATCTCAGTGAAATACCATATTACTGTCCCAGAGTTTGGCAAAAACTTTAAATCTGAAGTGTTGGCAAGAAAACAGAAGACTGGAATTCTCACGTACTGTTGGTAGAAATGTAAGTTAGTGTACCACTTTGGAGGGGAAGTTGATATTAATCAGCATACTTGAAGATGTACATATTCTACAATCCAAATGTCCTCTGCTTCAAGTATAACCTTTGGACTCCTGAATATGTGCTTCAAGATGTATATACAAAAATGTTGGGCTGGGGTTGTGGCTCAGAGGTAGAGCACTCGCCTGGCATGTGTGAGGTGCTGGGTTTGATCCTCAGCACCACATAAAGTAAAATAAAAACACTGTGTCCACCTATAATTAAAAATTAAATATTTTAAAAAAGATGTATATACAAGAATGTTTATAGGAATATTATTAGAAATACACTAAAAATTGCAAACAATTCAAATGTGCATAATGAGAAGAATGTCTGAAGAAAAGGTGGTCACTACTACATGAATATATACCAAAACAATTTTGAACTGAGAGGGCAAGTCACAAAGACATAATATACTTCATAAAATTTCAAAATGATAAAAATCTATACACTTAATTAATTAATTAATTAATTTTTAAAGAGAGAGAGAGAGAGAATTTTTTAATGTTTATTTTTTAGTTTTCGGCAGACACAATATCTTTCTTTGTATATGGTGCTGAGGATCGAACCCGGGCCGCAGGCACACCAGGCCAGCGCGCTACCGATTGAGCCAGATCCCCAACCCCCACTTAATTTATTGATTTCAAGATAATGAGGAATCTAACATACAGAAAAGTGATTAGTCTGGCGTGGAGAGAAGGAAGGAAGACAGGAATTTTGAAGAGATCACAAATAGGAAAGGAGGGAAAATAGAATAACATAGGTAGAAATAGTGTTAATTACGACTGTAACAAGCAGAAGAAGAGTGGAAGATGAAGATAGAAACAAAGAACAAGGGAAACAAATAGAAAACAGTAACAAATATGGTAGAAATTAATCCAAAATTATCAATGACTGCTTTTGAGTATCAGTGATCTAAATTCACCCATTAAAAGAAAGATCTAGACCAGGCAGAGATTCACAGCAGAGAGCTTAAAACAGAGAGGCAACTCAGGCTTGAGTTCTGGGGCTTTTATGGGGGAAGCTCAGGGATTAGAGCTAAGTGGGTCCTCAGGTGGGTGATTAAGGGTGGGGTTGATGATGGGGCTGGGGATGTGGCTCAAGCGGTAGCGCGCTCACCTGGCATGCGTGCGGCCCGGGTTCGATCCTCAGCACCACATACCAACAAAGATGTTGTGTCCGCCGAGAACTAAAAAATAAATATTAAAAATTCTAAAAAAAAAAAAAAGGGTGGGGTTGATGCACCCTTGAGTGGGAAAGAATGCAGTGGTTAAAGGTGGGGCTGTATGAGGGAGTGGTAATGTGCCCTTGGGCAGGAAAATGGTGGCTGTGATTTAGGATGGCCATCCAGAGGCTAAGCAAGCGCCTTACACCTTAAAATAGTTTTCACTTCTTACTGATTTCCTTATCAACTAATTGTAAGGTCCTTGCTTAGCATCAGGACGGCCATCTTAAATGATAGCCAGCATTTTAAGAAAAAGTTTTGCTTTCCCCACCCAATGGCCTTTCTGAGAAAGGCTCACCACTCCCTCATAAAAAAAAGTCAGATCTAAATTCACCTGTTAAAAGAGTGAATCAAAACCAATTTCCAGGTATATATTGTCTGCAAGAAACCCAATTATAAATATGAAGACACAGATTGAAAATACATGGATAGAGAAAGATACACCATGCTATTATTAAAAGAAAGCAGGAATAACTACATTAATTTCAGATGGAAGAGACTTCAAAGCAAGGAAAATTATCAGAGAAATAAAGAGGAGCATAATATAATGACAAAGGTGTCATTTATCAAAGACATACAAATGTCTTACATACAAATCCTTAATGTGTATACACCTAAAAACAGAACATTAAAACATGAGCAAAAAATGGGGGAAAAATAGGTTTCCCAAGGGCTGGTACTCATTTCCAAAGTCGTGTTCTATGACTTAAGCTGGGTGGTAGGCAAGGAAATATCCTATTTTATTATACAAAATGCACATGTAATTACTGTATGCCATTTGTATGTGCTACAGTCTGAATGTTGGCATCCCCCCAACAATTCATATGTTGAAACCTAATACCCACTGTGGGCAGAACATTCATGAATGGGTTTAGTGACCTTTTAAAAGAGGTTTGAGGGAAGGTAGTTCATTTTGTCCCACTATCATGAGAGGACAAAAAAGTAACCATCTGTGAGGAAGGGACCCTTACCAGACATTGAATATGATTTGTCCTTTTTCTTGAAAATTTAGCCTCCAGAACTCTGAGCAATACGTTTCTGTTGTTCATAAGTAACCCACCATAATTTGTGTTATAGCAGGCAGAACAGACTAAGACAGTCAGTACACTATATTTATATTATACACATATGCATCATATTTCTTAATATGTTCAACAACAAGAATAGAAAAGATTACTCTGGCAGTTATGTGAAAATGAGAGATTATAGTAGAGTCAGGGAGATAAGCAGATGCTGATACAATATTTAAATGGAAAAGGATAATAGTCACAAGATTTTTCAAATTGAATTTAAGACTTTCGAATTAACTAGATGAGTTAGGTGGAAGGAAAGGAAAACACTGAGGATTATTCAATTTTTTAGCTTGTAACATATTATACATATCTATATATTAATAGAAAATTTCTGGAAGGCTATTTAGAAATTAGCAACAATGTTGCCTTTGGTGGAGAACTGAATAGTCCTGTGTAGGAGAGAAAGGGATACACACTTTTTACAATCTCTTAAATTTTGAACCATATTCATGTATTATTCAAAATATGAAAAAAAAGAATAGAGATTTGTATTAGCTTAGATTGGACTGTTCTGACTTAATAAGGGAAAACGTTTTTAGTAGTATAGGATTGTAGTAATGGCTCCACCTAGTTTGGGATCCTATGCTGAATTGGCTAAATAGCAAATCTTGTGCATGTATCTTAGGCTAGCAAGGAACAGAGGGTTGACTGCCCTCTGGCTGACTGCTAACTCTTGCTGAGAGGAAGTGAGGCTGCTAGGGTTGTCCCTTCTTAAGTACGATATAAGTAGGCAATCACTATGATTGACATGCTGGGTATAACAACACAAAGAAATGATAAAATACTCTCTGGTTGATTTTTGTGGCTGCAGAAGTCTCATTTAAAAATTATATAGTGAGGTTCACCTTGCCAGTTTCTTACCTGCTCTTCCTGTATCTTTTCTTTTTTTTTTATTGATTATTCAAAATGTTACAGAGCTCATGATATATCATCTTTCATACATTAGACTAAATTGGGTTTTGAACTCCCATTTTTACCCCAAACACAGATTGCAGAATCACATCTGTTACATACTCACATTATTGCATAATGGCATATTAGTGACTGTTGTATTCTGCTACCTTTCCTATCCTCTACTATTCCCCCCTCCCCTCCCCTCCCCTCCCATCTTCCCTCTCTACCTCCTCTGTTGTTGTTCAATTCTCTCCCCCTTTTTCCCCCTCCCCCTTGCCCCTCATAACCTCTTATAATTTTGTGTATCATTGAAGGTCTCCTACAATTTCCATATGCTTTCCCTTCTCTCTCCCTTTCTCTCCCCCCATTCGTCTTTGCCATCAGTTTTTCTCCGTTTAGGATGATGCTAGCCTGAGGTTTAGCATATATAGCTTTTACAATGTTGAGGTAAGTTCCTGTTATCCCTAGTTTTTCTAGTGTTTTGAACATAAAGGGATGCTGTACTTTGTCAAATGCTTTTTCTGCATCTATCGAGATGATCATATGGTTCTTGTCTTTAAGTCTATTGATGTGGTGAATAGCATTTATTGATTTCCGTATATTGAACCAGCCTTGCATCCCAGGGATGAATCCTACTTGATCATGGTGCACAAGTTTTTTGATATGTTTTTGTATTCGATTCGCCAGAATTTTATTGAGAATTTTTGCATCCAAGTTCATTAGAGATATTGGTCTGTAGTTTTCTTTCTTTGAAGTGTCTTTGTCTGGTTTTGGGATCAGAGTGATGTTGGCCTCATAGAATGAATTTGGAAGAGCTCCTTCTTTTTCTATTTCTTGAAATAGCTTGAAAAGTATTGCTATTAATTCTTCTTTGAAGGTTTTGTAGAACTCCGCTGTATACCCATCCGGTCCAGGGCTTTTCTTGGCTGGTAGTCTTTTGATGGCTTCTTCTATTTCTTCCTTTGTTATTGGTCTGTTTAAATTGTGTGTGTCTTCCTGTCTCAATCTGGGCAGATCATATGCCTTAAGAAATTTATCAATATCTTCACTATCTTCTATTTTATTGGAATATAGGGTTTCAAAATACTTTCTAATTATCTTCTGTATTTCTGTACTGTCTGTTGTGATATTGCCTTTTTCATCCCGTATGTTGGTAATTTGAGTTCTCTCTCTTCTTCTCTTCGTTAGCATGGCTAAGGGCCTGTCTATCTTATTTATTTTTTCAAAGAACCAACTTTTAGTTTTATCAATTTTTTCAATGTTTTTTTTTTTGTTTCAATTTCGTTGATTTCTGCTCTAATTTTAATTATTTCTTGTCTTCTACTACATTTGCTGTTGTTTTGCTCTTCCTTTTCTAGGTTTTTGAGGTGTAGTGTGAGTTCATTTATTTGTTGGTTTTTCTTTTTTTGAGGAAAGAACTCCAAGAAATGAATTTCCCTCTTAAAACTGCTTTCATTGTGTCCCATAGATTCCGGTATGTTGTGTCTGTATTATCATTTGTCTCTAAGAATTTTTTCATCTCCTCCTTTATGTCTTCTGTAACCCATTGATCATTTAGTAACATATTGTTCATTTTCCATGTGATGTAGGATTTTTCCTTCCTTCTTTTATCATTGATTTCCAATTTTATTCCATTGTGATCAGATATGGTGCATGGTATTATCTCCACGCCTTTATATTTACTAAGAGTTGCCTTATGGCATAATGTATGGTCTATCTTTGAGTAGGATCCATGTGCTGCTGAGAAGAACGTGTATCCACTTGATGATGGTTGATATATTCTATATATGTCAGTTAAGTCTAGGTTATTGATTGTGCTGTTGAGTTCTATAGTTTCTTTATTCAGTTTTTGTCTAGAGGGTCTGTCTAATGGTGAGAGTGGTGTGTTGAAGTCACCCATAATTATTGTGTTGTGGTCTATTTGACTCTTGAACTTGAGGAGAGTTTGTTTCATGAACGTTGCAGCTCCATTGTTTGGTGCATACAAATTGATAATTGTTATGTCTTGTTGGTGGATGGTTCCTTTTAACAGTATATAGTGTCCTTCTTTATCCTTCTTGATTAACTTAGGTTTGAAGTTGATTTTATTCGATATGAGTATGCCACTCCTGCTTGCTTCCGAGGGCCATGTGAGTGGTATGATTTTTCCCAACCTTTTACCTTCAGCCTGTGTATGTCTTTTCCTATCATATGAGTCTCTTGAAGGCAGCATATTGTTGGATTTGTTTTTTGATCCATGTTACTAGCCTATGTCTCTCTTTTTTTTTTTAAAGAGAGAGTGAAAGAGAAGAGAGAGAGAGAATTTTTAAATATTTATTATTTTTTAGTTCTCAGCGGACACAACATCTTTATTGGTATGTGGTGCTGAGGATCGAACCCGGGCCGCACGCATGCCAGGCGAGTGCGCTACTGCTTGAGCCACATCCCCAGCCCTAGCCTATGTCTCTTGATTGGTGAGTTTAGGCCATTAACATTTAAGGTTACAATTGAGATATGATTTGTACTTCCAGTCATGCTTCTTTATTTATCTATTTTAGTTTGGCTGGTTTTACTTTTTGGTTATTTTCCTCCCCCTTTACTGAGATACCTCCTGCTGTTAGTTTTGGGTACTATTTTTCAATTCCTCTTCTTGGAGTATTTTGCTCAAAATGCTTTGCAGTGCTGGTTTTCTTGCTGCAAATTCTTTTAGCTTTTGTTTATTGTGAAAGATTTTAATTTCATTGTCAAATCTGAAGCTTAATTTTGCTGGATACAGTATTCTTGGTTGGAATCCATTATTTTTCAGCGTTTGAAATACATTGTTCCAGGATCTTCTCGCTTTCAAAGTCTGTGATGAGAAATCAGTCGTTAACCTAATTGGTTTACCCCTGAATGTAATCTGCCTCCTTTCTCTTGTAGCTTTTAATATTCTCTCCTTGTTCTGTACATTGGCTATCTTCATAATTATATGTCTTGGAGTTGATCTATTATGGTTTTGAATGTTTGGGGTCCTGTAGGCTTCCAGGATTTGGCAATCCATTTCATCTTTCATCTCTGGGAAGTTTTCTAGAATTATTTCATTTAATATGCTGTCCATCCCTTTGGTTTGATTCTCTGTGCCTTCTTCTATCCCGATGACCCTCAAGTTTGTTTTTTTATGACATCCCATATCTCTTGAATAGATTGCTCATGGGATTTAAGCATCTTTTCTGTGTTGACTATATTGTTTTCAAGTTGATAAACCTTGTCTTCATTATCTGATGTTCTGACTTCTACTTGATCAAGTCTATTTGTAATATTCTCGTTTGAGTTTTTAATTTGGTTTATATTTTCCTGCAATTCTAGGATTATTGTTTGATTTTTTTTAAGATCTCTATCTCCTGGTAGAGCTCGTTCTTTGCCATTTGAATTTGTTTGTTTAATTCATTTTCAAAATATACTTTTATTGCTTGGACTTGCTGTCTCATGTCTTCTCTAATATTCCTTTCCATTCGAGTTAGGTATGCCTTGAGTTCTTTCCCTATCCCTGCTTCTGATGTTTCTATGTCCTCCTGTAGAATTAAGTTGTCCTGCATTGTTTGTACTCCTTTTTTCCCTTGTTTTCTCATGTTGTCCACGTTACTTTCCAGCTCTATTTGATTGCCGTGTTTCTGCTCTCTTCTATAGATTTGTTTTGGTTCTGTATTACTCTGTTGTTTCTTCTTTGTGTTGTTAAACTGTGCCTGCTAACGTGGATTCTGCTGGGAAGGAATTCCGACGGCCGAGCTCCAGTGACGTCACTGCTCTGTTATGACGGGCCCCAGGCTCCTTGCTGGGGTGTCCTAATGGGGCTATGTGACTGGACTGTCTCTGTTTGGTTTCAGCTCCCGGTCGAGGCAGGTGGGCAGTCTCCAGCCGCCCAGTATCTCAGGCAGCGGGCGGGTGATCGGTCGCCGGCGGGGGGCGTGGACTCCAGCCACCCAGTCGCGTGGGCAGCGGTCCGGCTGTTGCCGGTGGGCAGGCGATCTCTAGACACCCAGTCCTGCGGTCGGTAGTCGGCGGGCGGGCGTTCTCCTACCGCCCAGTTATGCGGGCAGTGGGTGAACTGTCCCCGGCGGGCCTGCGGTTTCCAGCCGCCCAGTCGCAAGGGCCTGGCCTCTAGTCCCCTGGTTTCTCCTGCTAGTCTTGGTTTCTCCTGCTAGACCAGATTTCCCCTGAGTGATGGCTCTCGGCAGTTCAAACTGTACTCTGGGCCTGCCGTTTGTTGGGTGTGGAGGGTGTCTATTGGGAACCCCGGCACTCTATTGTTTTGTTTCCGTTGTGGGGGATAGAACTGTATCACTTCCTTCCCCGTCTGAAATCCCGTACTCAGCCCGGGGGTCAGTGCGGGCTCGGCCAGCGGGGTTCCACCGAATGGCAGCCACTTTTCTCCCTGCTTGCTAATTAATCGCTTCTCTGCGGCGCCCTGCCTTCTATGGCCGCGGGGCAGGCTGCGGGAATCAGTCAGCCTGGGTCTCCGGGGTCGCACAATTGCCTATTGGGATCCCCGGCACTCTATCGTTTTGTTTTTTTCTGCTTGCCCCTTCCCAGCACTGGCTAGACAGGTTTTGTTTTGGCTGCTGATGGGAGGGGGAGTTGAAGGTCAGGTGTCTCTAGTTTTCCCCTAGTCTTTATGCAGGCTCACTCTGATACTCCCTCCCCCGGAAAGCCTAGGAGAGATTTTATGCGAATTCCCCGATGTATGGGGGATGAGCTGAGTGACACACACCTGTTTTATTGTTGCAATCTGTCGGAGAGTGGCGGTGGATACTTCAGCTCTCCAAGATGGTGGCCGCTGATTGCCTTGGTGGAGTTTCCGTAGTGGGGGATAGGACTGTATCGCTTCCTTCCCCGTCTGAAATCCCGTACTCAGCCTGGGGGTCAGTGCGGGCTTGGCCAGCGGGGTTCCACCGAATGGCAGCCACTTTTCTCCCTGCTTGCTATATAATTGCTTCTCTGAGGCACCCTGCCTTCTGTGGCCGAGGGGCAGTCCGTGGGAATCAGTCAGCCCAGTGTATCTTTTCTTGATAGTATCCTAAGTGTAAAAATCCTATACATATAAGCTGATCCTTAGTAAGCAGCAAAGTAATAAAGCCTTCAATATTAACCCTCTAAGGGAGAGGAGGCGTTTATTAGAAATTCTCAAAATCAAAAAGGTCTCAAAAATCAAAATAGAAAAAAAAGGGGGGGGGGAGAATGTTATTGTAAACTTTCTAATTCTTATGTCTTTTTTTTTTTTTTTTTTTTTGCATTGAGGAGTGAATCCAGGACCTTGTACATGCTTGCCAAGCTCCCTACCACTGACCTAGACCCCTAGTCCTTGTGTTGTTTTTTTTAATTATACTCTTTGACTATTTCTAAGCTGATCCTGCCTTTTTTTAAAAAAAATCTATATATTTATTTATTTATACTGGGGATTAAACCCAGGGGTGCTTAATCACTGAGCCAAATCCCCAGTCCTTTTTTTTTTTTTTTTTTTTTTTGAGATAAGTTCTCACCAAGTTGCTTAGGACCTTGCTAAGTTGCTGAGTCTGAACCCAAATTTGCAATCCTCCTGCCTTAGCCTCCAGAGTCACTGGGAATAACAATGACACATCACCACGCCTGGCTTGATCACTGTTTTGTTTAATTTTTATTCATATCTTGCTTCATTTCACAAAGTAATTGGGGTGATTTATAATAAACACAGCTTATAAAACAGTAAGCTACAAATAAGGAATTTGGACTAGAGAAATAAAAACTAGAGTAGAAAGTCATGTCCAGGTGTAAAAGTAAAAAATGAACCACTATTGTTGTTTGTATTCTTAATAGCTGCCATTCTGATTGGAGTGAGATGAAATCTTAGAGTAGTTTTGATTTGTATTTCTCTAATTGCTAGAGATGTTGAACATTTTTCATATATTTGTTGATTAATTATATATCTTCTTCTGAGAAGTGTCTATTCAGTTCCTTGGCCCATTTATTGATTGGGTTATTTGTTTTTTGATGTTAAGATTTTTGGGTTCTTTATATATTTTAGAGATTAGTGCTCTATCTGACTTGCATGTGGTAAGAATTTGTTCCCAATTAGTAGGCTCTCTATTCATATCACTGATTGTTTCTTTCACATTGATTCTTGATATTAATTCTTGTGGTGGAGAATCCTTGGAAAACTGGGAATGGAACCACCATTTGACCCAGCTATCCCACTCCTCTGTCTGTATTCAAAGGACTTAAAAATAGCATACTACAGGGACACAGCCACATCAGTGTTTATAGCAGCACAATTCACAATAGCTAAACTGTGGAACCAACCTAGATGCCCTTCAGTAGATGAATGGATAAAGAAAATGTGGTATATATACACAATGGAATATTATTCAGCATTAAAAGAGAATAAAATCATGGCATTTGCAGGTAAATGAATGGAGCTGGAGAATATAATGCTAAGTGGAATTAGCCAATCCCCCCAAACCAAATGCTGAATGATTTCTCTGATTTAAGGATGCTGATCCATAATATGCTGTGGGGGGTGGGAGGGAGGGATGGGGGGATTAAATTAACTCTAGATAGGGCAAAGGGGAAAAGGTGCGGGAGGTAAAGGGAAGGGGCATAGAGTAGGAAAGATGATGGAATACAGTGGTCATCATTACCCTAAGTACATGTATGAAGACACAAAGGATGTGACTCTACTTTGTGTACAACCAGAGATATGCAAAATTGTGCTCTATATGTGTAATATGAATTGTAATGCATCTTGTTGTCATAAAACAAATTAAAAAATTTTAAAAAATAAACCACTAGAATTGAATTTCAAGTTTGGTCTAGGATTCCTGATGAAAGTGAAAAAGGAAGCTGTGGGAACCAGTGCAGGGAGAACTGCACACATGGCATAAGTCAAGGGTGTCTGAGGGGCAGGCCACTCCCTACGTGCTAGGCATGTGAGCCGCAAACCGCTTACCCAGTACACACAGCCCTGGGTGTGAGGCCATGTGTTGCAGTCCCTAAACTTGCTCCTCTGGCCTGCTCCTCGACTGGTTGCTGCAAGAACAGTTTGCTAGAAATTGCACTGGTAGCTGCCTGTAATCTGCTTAGCTACTACCTGAGTATATATACATGGTAACTGCGCAATAAAATCAGACCTGCTTCCTGCTTGGTCTCTGGAGGTCTTGATTTGTGACTCTGCAGCCACACTCTTCTCTACCCTGTTCTGTGGACCCCTTTCGTTGGATGAGAGAGCACACACAGAAAGCATATATTCCTAGTTATTCTCTTTGACTCTTTCATCCTCTAAAAAGCCTTCTTTTTTCTTAGGGAAAGTATATGACTTTTACTAATACCTGGCCAAAGAAGAAATGTCTCTCATATGGCTATAAGCTTTTATTATCACCACAACTCCACTCACTTTTGCAAAATAAATGGCACAAAATTAAAAAAAAGAAAATAATTTTTAATTGAATCAAAATTGAGTAAATGATTAATTTGTACACTGGGTATAAAGGAAACAGTGAATGTAACTGACATGACTTAGATTGCTGTGTATTTGTTTACCAACTTATATCTCAGGAGCAAATAACTAGGGATTTAAGAATCCTCATTTGTGTGCTTTGGAAATATCATGCAATCACCTGGTACAGTTGCATCATTTTTTTGGTTCATATGGAAATAGTAGAAGTGATGTTAACTTGATAATTCTGTTTGCCAAGCTTCCCGACTTGTGTGATATCTTGTAGTATATTTAAATTGTTCTCTACATAAGTAAATACCTTCATTGAATGGGCCATTGCTAAATAATAGTAATTTCTAAGAAAAAGTTTTGTCAGCATGTTTATCATTGACCCAGAGAAAAAGGGAGTATATTTATTAAAAGTAATAATGGACATAAAACTGAAAGGGTTAACTCAAAACAACAGATGACAGAATCTGGCTCTCATTCCCTCTTGACCATATTTTAAGTTGGCAGAAACAGCCAGAATTATATCTGCCTGCCTGTGGGATTTTTCCAGATCATTTCCTATTCTAAACCTCTGGTCCTTGCCCCACTCCACCCAGGTCCTTGTTCTGTTTCCTGGAGATGATCTGTGTGCAGCCTCGGGCTGAATGCCCTGAAGATCTGTGGAAAGGTGCTCTGCCTTCCCTTCCTATTGCAAACTTGATTCAGCTGGGCCAACTTGACATGTTTCCTCATGGTGTGTGAATGGGTTATGATCAGTCTTTATCTCCTTTGTGTTTAGATTGGAGTCAAAGAAAGAGAAAACCTAGGCGGGTGAGTTGGTGCAAGCCTGTAATCCCAGCAACATGGGAGGCTGAAGCAAAAGAAATGCAAGTTGGAGGCCAGCCTCAGTAAGTTAAGACCCTGTCTCAAAATAGAGAAATAAAAAGAACTGGGGATGTAACTTAATGGTTGAGAGCCTGTGAGTTCAATCCCCAGTACTGTGAAACAATGAAGAGGAAGCCTAAATGTTGCTCACAATTGTTTAACAAAATAAAAATGTTCCAAAGTGTATTCGTTCATTCATTCATTGTGTGCCTGGCACTGAGAATATGGAGGGAAACAGGAAAGATTATCTTGACAGAGTTTAATTAAGAACAAGGGAAGAAGTAATTTTAAGGCAGATTTTTTTGAGTGTGTAATTTATTATCATTTACATAGGACAATTAGGTAAGAATGATATAACAAAGATGATAAATCTTTAACAGCAGCTATTGGAACTCCACAATGGTTCTCAAACTGGGGTGATTTTGCCACTCCTTCCCCCGCCATCAGACCTTGGTGTTGATTGTCTACCTTGGCGTTGTCTAAGGAAATTTATGGATATCACATCTATGAAAGTGCTACAAGATGGTTAGATGTCAGGGATGCTGCTGAATGTCCTACAGTGTACAGAAGAATCCCCCATAATGAAGAATTATTGAGTCCAAGATGTCAGTAGAATCAAGGTTGAGAATCTCTGGCTAGAGTGTGTGTCAATCCAAATGCTTCTGAGAGAGCATCTATCAGAAAGGTTTCCTTTAGTACTTATTATTGCTAATAAAAGTATCCTGGCATTCACTGAGCCCTTACTATGTGGCAGACATTATGGTAACATTTTCAGTTGAATATCTCATTATTATTATTAGTTCTAATTTAGAGACCAATTAACAGGTTTGGTGGGGTTAAGAAACTTGTCTAGGGGTTGGGGTTGTGACTCAGTGGTAAAGTGCTTGCCTAGCATATATGAAGCCTGGGTTTAATTCTCAGCACCGCATACAAATAAATAAAATAAAGGTCCACTGACAAATTAAAAATATTTTTTTTAAAAAAAGAAACTTGTCTAGCTGGGTGTGGCAGCACACACCTGTAATCTCAACAGTTTGGGAGGTGGAGGCAGGAGGATTGTGAATTCAAAGCCAGCCTCAGCAACTTAACAAGATCTTGTCTTTATTTATTTATTTTTAGTTTTAATTAGTTATACATGACAATAGAATGCACTTATGCATTTACATCATACTTAGATGGATATAATTTCTCATTTTTCTGATTGTACATGTTGTAGAATCATTGGTCATGTAGTCACATACATACACAGTAATAATGTCTGTTTCATTCTACTATCTTTCCTATCCCCACAACACACACTCTCCCTCCCATCACTTTCCTCTACCTAATGAGATCCTGTCTTTAAATAAAATATTAAAAAAGGGTTGGAGCTGGTTAAATGTCCCTGGGTTCAATCTCTGGTACAAAAAAAAGGAGAAGGAGAAGGAGAAGGAGAAGAATAAGGGAAGAAGGAGAAGGAGAAATGTCCAAAGTCTGGGGATGTAGTTCAGGGACAGAGCACTTGCCTAGCATGTGTCAGGCCCTAGGTTCAATCCCTAGTACTGCAAAACAACAACAACAAAAGTAGTGCCTAAGATCTCATTGCCAATAAGTGGCAGAGCAGGGGTTCCTGTTGAACCCAGGAATTCTGACTCCTCTCTCCTTACCACCACAACCAGCATCCCTAGCTCAGATGTCAGGCCCTCCTTTTAGCTGTTCATTAGCTCATAAGAAATTGCTTATGATTTGTTGTGGGTCACAGGCTTCTGTTGGAAACCTGAAGGAAAAGACAGGTTGACATAATGGTGCACAATTCAACCCAAATTTGGGAAAACAGCATTTTACATTTTTAAAATATTAACATCTAGTTTATGTGATTAATTAATGGTTCTGTCACATAATTGTGCAGCTGGCATGTTAATCTGACCCAATTAAACAGAATCAACCAAAACTGTTAGTCATATCTAATTCAGCTATGGCTGTGTTGACACAAAGGGAACCCCACACAATACTATAAATAGCAGAAGAAAGCTAATAGGCTCGATGAAGTCAGCTTTCATTATTTTACATGTTATTAATTTGGTTTTACTTTTCATTATTTTATACTTCTGCTTTACTAAGAGCTTCTGGGCAGTTTCTGATAAAAAAAATTTTAGGATGTGTTGGCACTTTTCATTAAATTTTGTTTTTTTCTGAAAGCTGTGGTCCAGTGTCATCCATATCTTTACTTGCATTACTGTGCTTGAGACACCCAGACTGTAACTTGATCCAGTTCTTTAACCCCATATTCTAACTGATAGAAGGTAATCAAACACCACGTCTGCCCATGTGATAGGGCAGAATTCTTCTGTCTTCTCACCTGAGTACAACAGGCCTGTGCCACCCAGAAGAATGTACCGATAACTCAGAATATGTGGGGTCCTTACAGCCCAGGAGGATATCCTTACGAAGAAGAGGAAGTATGGGCCCCACAAATCACAGGTCAGTGTGAAGTGAGTGATCCCTGTAAGTTTCTGAAATAACTTGTTCATATATATGTATATTATCTCCAAGATGGGCTGTTTCTTTCTCTCTCTCTCTTTCTTTCTTTCTTTCCTTCTTTCTTTTTTGTTTTAGGTCTTGAGGTATGTGTGGATTTTGGCATTTTAAATGTGCCCCAAGACATTTTATTTCATTTACTTATTTTTGGTACTGGGGATTGGTACTGAGCTTTTTTTATTTCTTATATTGAGACAGGGTCTCACTAAGTTGCCAGGCTGGTCTCAGACTTTCGCTCTTCTTCATCCTCCTGAGTAGCTGGGGTTACAGGTATGAGCCACTGCACTTGGCCCCAAGGCATTTTTTGAAAGAATAATTTATAATATAATATCTAAAATTCATATCTGTTTGGCTGACAGTGAGTGAAGATACCTTTATATACTGGGCCAGTAATAGTTTTAGGAACAGTTGGTTAAATTCAAGGATGTTGATTATTTTTTTCTTTTTTAACTATTATCACCTGAAAGGGGGGGGGCTAGCTGGTAAAGATATTTTTGTGGGTAAGCATTCTTTTTTCTTGCATATTATTGAAATTAGTATATTACTTATTTCTCATATGATTCAGTAAGTTTCACAGACACTATTTCATTCATGATGTCTCTGAATCTTGGAGTGGAATATGGCTGCCTCTGTGTGTGTGTTTCATCTTTTAAAAGTCACAGAGAGGTTAAATATCTCAAAAATTCAAGGTCAGTCAGTAGTTTAGTAGTGTAGCTTTATATTTTAGAATCTTCAGAAAGTCTTGTAGGGGGGGGTCTTCTGTTATTCAATCTGCTTCCAGAAATGTCTTTTCATATTGCCTGCAAACCTTCTTGATAATTGAGGGACTTATAGTCAAACTGAATAAAAACATAGTGATAATAATAGCAGGGATCATTTATTGATTGCAATGTGCCAGATATAGAACTGACTGCATTAAATGCACTTTCACTTCATCTGCATAGCCACTTTGTTATTTTTCCCATTTTACAGAGGAGATAAGTGTATTTTCCATAAAGTTACACAGGTTGTTACATAAAGTTACATAAAGTTTTAGGTCTTGAGGTATGTGTGGGTTTTGGCATTTTAAATGTGCCCCAAGACATTTTATTTCATTTACTTATTTTTGGTACTGGGAGCTGGTACCAAACTACATATACAGCCTTTTTTATTTTCTATATTAAGACAGGGTCTCTCTAAGTTGCCAGGGTGGTCTCAGACTTCTTATCTTCTTCATCCTCCTGAGTAGCTGGGATTACAGGATGAGTCACACAGCTGATAAGAAATCAGCTAAACTGGGTTTGAATGCAGTCAAACTAGTACTCAGGTACATGTGATCAACTGCTCTTTCTCTTTGGTTTCAGGGTTCAGGTGAAAAGCTATGGTTCCTAGAGGCAGTGGAATAAGAAGAAGAGTGGAGGCCAGAGAGTAAAATCTCTTCCAAGAGTCTGGTTGTTTATCAATTTGTTTCTAATTGTTCTTAGTGACATCCTGGTTTTGTATTTCACAACAATTCTAAAAGTGGAAAATCAATGTCACTTTCCACCTATATAATAGAATATGTAGTTCGAATGTTTTTAAATTTATTTTTTAGTTGTAGTTGGACACAATACCTTTATTTTATTCATTTATTTTTATGTGGTGCTGAGGATCAAACTCAGGGTCTTGCATGTACAAGGCAAGCGTTCTACAGATGAGCCACAACCCCAGCCCATGTAGTTCGATTTTTAAGGACACACAGCTGAAAACATTTTCCTAGTGTTGTAGCTCTTAGGTTTATTTCAGATAAAATTTCCTATCCTGCCTTCTTCCCACTAAGATGCAAATAGAGGCTTAATTAAGCTAGTTCCTAATAATTTATTAGAGAGGTAATATGTCAAGTTATAATTTTTATCTGAAATTCTGTATTTCTTTCTTTCTTTCTTTTTTTTTTTTTTTGGTACCGGGATTGACCCCAGGGGTACTTTACCACAGATCTACATCCCCAGCCCTTTTCATTTTTAAAATATTTTTAGTTGTGTATGGATACAATACCTTTATTTTACTTAAGTCATTTTTAAGTGGAGCTGAGGATCGAACCCTGCTCTACAACTGAGCCACAATCCCAGCCTCCTTTTTATTTTTTTTAAGACAGGGTCTTACTAAGTTGCTTAGGGCCTCCCAAAATTGCTGAGACTGAATTTGAACTTGAACGTTCAATCCTTCTATCTCAGCTTCCCAAGTGGCTGGGATTACAAGTATGTACCACGAGGCCTGGCTGAAATTCTGAATTTCTTTAGAAGGGCATTTTATATTATTTAAGGGCATTTTATATTATTTAAGCTTTACAGTTCATACAGACCATAAACCTATAGGGAAAGATAGAAAATGTCACCTTCTTTTGATTCAGCTGTTATATCTGTAAAATTTTTACCTAATTCATCTTCAAAAGAAGGTTGTAGAGATGGTACCTAGATACTTTGTGGTAATGTATAGTTATTTAGCATTCAATTGTCTTGGCCATGTGCAAGATTGGGTATTTTATATTATATTATGTCATTTTAGCATCTCTACCCAATATGTAAAAGTAGTAATATCTCTATTTTGCATATGTTAGAATTGAGGTTTGAAAAGTAGCTTAAATTACAGTTAGTTACAGAGCCTAGACTTAAACAGGTCTGACTGGAAAGTCAGTATTTTAAATCTTGCCCCCAATAGTGTCTGACCTTTGGACAAATCAGGGGAAAATCTCTCTCTCTCTCTCTCTCTCTCTCTATATATATATATATATATATATATATATATATATATATATTTGTTGTTGTTTGTTTGTTTTGTTTTTGTTTTTGTTTTTCCTCTGCCACAAGTCTGAGTGCTCCATTTTTCAACCCCAACAGACTAATAGCTTTATAAAACGCTTTTAGACCTATTTACTACAGATGGAAGATCAGAGTTGGAGGCATAGATTTGTATTGCAACCCTGCAAATGCCTCAGGCTGGTGTGGGAAATGCTGTGAAGTTCCTTGTTTTAAATTCCTTTCTTGCATCCTTTGCTCCAACCGTGCTGGGTTACTCATTCTCCAGATATGTCTCACTTTTTCACTTAAAAAATATGTCAAGGGCTGGAATTATGGCTCAGAGGTAGAGCGCTCATCTAGCATGTGTGAGGCACTGGGTTCGATCCTCAGCACCACATAAAAATAAAATAAAGGTATTGTGTCCACTTACAATTAAAAAATAAAATGTTTAATAAAAAATGTGTCGAGGGTTTCATATGTGCAAGGTGGTGTATTTTGGGAAAATTTTAAAGAATAAACATTGCACAGCTGGTGGGGATGGCAGTCTGAAATGCTCTTATAGATTGCAGTACAATGAACACCAAAAGGGAGAAATACATAAAATTCTGGGTAAACACAGAAGAGGGAAATTTGGGGGGAATTCAGAAGAGGAAGGACCAAATGTGAAAAAAAAAAAGCACCTGAGCTGGGCACGCCTATAATCCCAGTGGCTCAGGAGGCTGAGGCAAGAGGATTGTGAGTTCAAAGCCAGCCTCAGCAAAAGTGAGGCCCTAAGCAACTCAGTGAGATCCTGTCTCTAAATAAAATACAAAATAGGGCTGGGAGTGTGGCTTAGTGGTTGAGTGCCCCTGAGTTCAATCCCCAGTACCAAAAAAAAAAAAAAAAGTAGCACATGAACTACTTGACTAAGAGGATTTTGGCATGAGAGATGGTGGAAAGGGCATTTCAGACTTCCCAGAGCTGTGGCATAGTGGAAGATGTTGAGCTGTAAAGGTCAGGATGTGGGGCTGGGGATGTGGCTCAAGCGGTAGCGAGCTCTCCTGTCATGCATGCGGCCCGCGTTCAATCCTCAGCACCACATACAAACAAAGATGTTGTATCCGCCGATAACTAAAAAATAAATATTAAAAAATTCTCTCTCTCTCTCTCTCTCTCTAAAAAAAAAAAAAAAAAAAGCAAGGCACTAAGCAACTCAGTGAGCTCCTGTCTAAATAAAAAAATACAAAATAGGGCTGGGTATGTGGCTCAGTGGTCGAGTGCCCCTGGGTTCAATCCCCAGTACTCAAAAAATAAACAATTAAAAAAATAAAGGTCAGGATGTGTCCAGGGAAGAAAGAGCCACTTGGTGTAGAAAAGGGCAGACAGGCTTACAAGGTGGTGGGTAGGGAGGCGATGGCCCTTGAGTTCCTGATAAGGAATGTGGATATTGTTGTACAGGTGTGGATACCATTAAAATCCAGAGTTTACCAAAGCCTATATCTTCTCTAAGACCCTACAGGTTCTACCTAGCTGTACTGCTTCCCTGTGCTCATTTCCAACCCTCTCCCCTTCATTTTCTCTGCTCTGTCCACCCTGACATTCTCTGAACACTCCAAGAATGTTCATATAGCACTTGACATTTCCTCTAGTTGGAAAAATCTTTTCCTGCATTCCTTTCTGTTGGTATTTCAGGGCTTGGGAGCTTAACTCATCATTGCACAAAACCCCTACCTAGTCTCATGTCTTCTCTCTTAGCAGAAACACTGACGATAATTTACAAAGAGAAGTAATAAGACAACTGTTCCATTTGTATCACTTGCCCATTCAGTTCACAAACTTAATTACACTGTGCGCCTTACCTCTTCCTGTCATGGATTTGGGGTTGATAAATTATAGCCCATGGGCATGCAACACGTTGTAAGTAAAATTTTACTAGGAAACAGCTATATTCATTTGTTGAAGTATTGACTATGGCTTCTTTTGAAATACAGTGGCAGAGATGAGTGGTCGGAACACAGATTGTGTGGCTTGTAGAGCTGGAAATACTTATTATCTGGACCTTTATGACAAGGTTTACCGATCCCTGACTTAGAACCTGAGGTGATCCTTGTTTTTGATATTGCCCTTTTCATTTTTTCAGGTCATTGGACTTTCTTTCTGCCCTCAGCCTTGAACTTCATTGGCCACCTCTTCTTCAACCCACTAGTGTTTTTAAAGATACCAGCCTTCAAATAAAACATTCCCTTTTTCCTTCAACACTTTCACAACCTGCCTAACTTCTCATCTAAGTATTATTTTTATTTTTCTTTTTTTGTGGTGGTGGGAATTGAACCCAGGCCTTGCTCATGCTATGTAAATGTGTACCATTAACTTACATCCCCAGCCCTCATTTAAGGTTTTTTTTTTTTTTTTTTTTTTTTTTTTTTTTTTTTTTTTTTTTTTTTTTAAGAGAGAGTGAGAGAGGAGGGAGGGAGAGAGAGAGAGAGAGAGAGAGAGAGAGAGAGAGAGAGAGAGAGAGAGAGAGAGAGAGAATTTTTTTAATATTTATTTTTTAGTTCTCGGCGGACACAACATCTTTGTTGGTATGTGGTGCTGAGGATCGAACCCGGGCTGCACGCATGCCAGGCGAGCGCGCTACCGCTTGAGCCACATCCCCAGCCCCCTCATTTAAGGTTCTTAAAAGTTTGCTTTCCCAATCAGTCTCACATTCCTCACCTTCCAGTTACATCCCAAATCACTTCAGTCTTACTTTTGTCCTATTTGCTGCTAGTTAGTTGATGAAATCAATCAGCTCAATTAACCACTAGATGCCACATTCTGTACTTGGCTTTGAGGACACAGCAGTGAACAAAGTCTGGCAGAAATTCTTGCTGAGTAGAACTTACAACCTAGTAGGGGATACAGATAATAAAATAAACAAGTGAAATTCTAATATTTTAGAAAGTGAAAAGAGCTATAGAGAAACATCCATCAAGGAGATTGAGAAAGCGTGTGGCAGAGTGGGGTTCTGAGTTTAGAAGGACAGTAAAGGAAGTCCTCACTGAAGAGGGGACACTTGAGAAAAGACCTACTGGGAGTGAGCCCTGGGCAGGGAGCATTCAGAGTAAGTACCCTGGGGTTCGGAGTGTCTGGAATGTTCAAGGAACCTCAAGGACCAATATGGCTGCAGTGAATAGGAATAAGGGGCGGAGTGATAGGAGGTGGGTTTGGAAGGGTCAAGAGGAACTGTTATTTAAAGCCTTATAAACAGTTCTAAAGATTTTACCTTTTATTCTGAATGATTTGAATACTATTAAGGGGTTTTGAGCTAAGAAAGGATGTGATCTGGCAGCATTCTAAAAGGATCCTTCTGACTGCTCTGAGGGAAGCCAGTTAGGAGATTGTGACAATTTTTCAGAGAATGGTGACTTGAATGTGGTGGTACTTCTTGGAGAACTGTTTCATTTCTGAATACATTTTGAAGTTAGAGGTGACAAGATAGATGTCGTGTGTGACATAAAGAGTGGAGTCAAGAATAAATCTCAGGGCTGGGGATGTGGCTCAAGCAGTAGCGTGCTCGCCTGGCATGCGTGCGCCCGGGTTCGATCCTCAGCACCACATACCAACGAAGATGCTGTGTCCGCCGAGAACTAAAAAATAAATATTAAAAATTCTCTCTCTCTCTCTCTCTCTCTCTCTCTCTCCCCCCCCCTCTCTCACTCTCTCTTAAAAAAAAAAAAAAAGAATAAATCTCAGGGCTGGGGTTTGTGGCACCGTCGAAGAGTGTTTGCCTAGTGTATGTGAGGCACGGGGTTTGATCCTCAGCACCACATAAAAATAAATAGATAAATAAAATAAAGTTTTTTTTAAAAAAAAGAACGAATCTCATGCTTGGGGCTGAAACCACTGTAAAGATGGAATTATCAATTTAGATGAGGAAGATTGTACAAGAAGCAAGTTTTTTTAAAAATATTTTTTAGTTGTAGTTGGACACAATACCTTTATTTTATTTATTTATTTTTATGTGGTGGGTTCTGAGGATTGAACCCAGAGTCTCACATGTACAAGGCAAGTGCTCTAGTGCTAAGCTACAACCTCAGCCTAATAAACAAGTTTTAGGGAAATATCAGGGATTTAGGAGGACACACTAAGTTTGAGATGCCTTTTTTAAAAAATTAGTTTTTTTAGTGGTTGATGGACCTTAATTTATTTATTTATATGCAATGCAGAGAATTGATCCCTGTGCCTCACACATGCCAGGCAAGTGCTGTCCTACTAGGCCACAATCCCAGTCCTTGAAATGCCTTTAGACATTCAAGTGAAAATGTCTAGTGTCAAGTTGGATGTATAAAATATAAATCAGGAAATAAGTGGAAAGACAGATTTGGTGATGAATACTTGTAAGAAGCATATAAATCATAGTTATGACTAAGTGAGGTCATAAAACAAGTGGATGAGATAGAGAAGTATTTAGGCTCTGAGCTCTGGGGCATGCAAATACAGATATATTTATTTATTTATTTATTTATTTTTTGGTACTGAAGATTTAATCCAGGGATGCTTTACCACTGAGCTACATCCCCAGCTCTTTTTGTTTTTTTGAGACAGGGTTTCACTAAGTTGCTTAGGGTCTTGCTAAATTGCTTAGGCTGGCCTTGAACTTGCTCTTGCCACAGCCTCCCAAATTGTGAGATTATAAGAGTGTACCCCTGCACCTGCTTGAGGTACACCAATTTTAAACAGTTGAAAAAATGAGAAGGAGCAGAGCACAAAAGCAGGAGTCAATGAAATAGAAGGGGAACCAGGAGACATAGTGTCATCAAGGCTAAGTGGGAAAAGTGATTAGGAGGAAGCAAACATGGAGTTAAATATCAAGTAAATTGACTATTGAACTTAGCATCTATGGGTCACTGGTGACTTTGAAAAAAACGTTTTGGTAGAATGTGCATACAGAAGCCTGATTGGGAACGTGTTCAAGAGAGAATGAGCTGAGGAGAACAGTGGATAGGGAAGACAAAAATGCCAAGGGGCTTTGCTATCCAAGACAGCAGAGAAACAGTGTTCCATTTAACAAATCCAAAGGCACGTCTCATTTCTGCCTTTATTTCTCTTTTATTTTTGTCACTGTATACTGTCCCTTCTCTTGATTTGTACAAGCTCCATCCATCAATATCTGATTTCTGTGCCTTAGGAGTTTTTTTAGTTTTCATTTTCATCTTGCAGGCACCAAAGAAAAGTGCAGGAAATTGGGTAGAGAGAGAAGATGGGAGGGGAGGGGAGGGGAGGGGGGATAGTAGAGGATAGGAAAGGTAGCAGAATACAACAGACACTAGTACGGCAGTATGTAAAAACATGGATGTGTAACCGATGTGATTCTGCAATCTGTATACGGGGTAAAAATGGGAGTTCATAATCCACTTGAATCAAATGTATGAAATATGATATGTCAAGAGCTTTGTAATGTTTTGAACAACTAATAATAAAAAAACCCCTAGTATCTAAAAAAAAAAAGCGCAGGAAATTAGTATGGAAGCAGCCCACAACCAATGGCTGGTGGGAGTTGGTAAATAAATATCACAGCCCTGAACCCTTTGTTTGTGTGTGCTTGAGGTGGGGGGTGGGTATAGGTACACCTGAGGCTAGTGGTTTTGCACCATTACTCAGTGTACCCATGGGAAAAAGTTTCAGATGCCCAGTGTTCAACAGGCTTGAAGACACATCCTATATTGACCGTCTTCCTTTCTTACCCCATTTCCCCACTCCCCAGATAATGTTCCCTGTATCTCCCCAAAACTTATTCCTTGAAACTTTGTTTCACGGTCTTCTTCTTGGGGAATCTAAACTAAGACACTGCATATTTAGAACATAATCTAAAACTTAATAAAACTCTCATGATCACATGTTACTCAATAAATACCATTTATAGTAAATGTTCTCAGGGCATAAATAAATGGAAAAATAAAGAAAACTTCATTTTGCAAATAATCCCTTGACTTATTTTTCTACCTGTGATAATGAGAAATATATATTTGGTCTTTGTCCCAGGGTCCTGAAACAGAACTTCTAAAACCCTTGGAATTTCCTGAAAGATAGGTGTGATAGCAGCATCTTTTATTTTCCTAAGTGCCTTTAAACCACACCTGAGCTTATGCTACTAAGGGGATTCTTAGTGGGTCCCTATAAAGCTTTGGGATGGTGGCTGGTTGTCAGAAGAACCAACCATGTGAAATTTTTAGCCTTACCCCTGCACCGGTGGAGAGTAGAGAGGGGCTGGAGATTGAGTCCAGTCACCAATGTCTGGTGAGCTATCAACCATGCCTATATACTGGAACTTCCAGAAAAACCCCTGCACAATGGGGTTCTGACAGCTTCCCAGTTGATGAACACATGGAGTTACTGGGAGGCTAATGTGCCCAGAGAGAGCTTGGAAGCTTTGTACTTTTCTTTAAACCTTGGGCTGGGGATGAAGCTCAGAGGTAGGGTGCTTGCTTACCTTGAATGCACATGCCCTGAGGACTGAAAACAAACAAAAACAAACAACAACAACAACAACAAAAAACTGTCTGGAGCATCTTCTCAGTCTCTTTCCAGAGTTCCTCTTTCTTGATTTTCACCTTAAAGTGTTGATAGTCTCCATGGCTGATTGATTCTTTACATTTAAAAAAATATTTTAATCTCTTGTTCCATACACTCTTTCTTGAAGAAAAAAGTTTCTTTTTTCTTTCTTTTTTACAATACTTATTAGTTTTTCATTTACTTAGTTATTTATTTTTTAGCAGTGCTGGGGATTGAACCCAGGGCCTCGTGCATGCGAGGCAAGCACTCTACCAACTGAGCTATATTTCCAGCCCCTTGAAGAAAATTTTTATTTGAAAGATCTGCATATCATGTTGATTATATGCTGTACAGTACTTTACAAGTAAAATGGTTTCATCTGGCTGGGCGTGGTGGTGCATGCCTGTAATACCAGCGGCTCTGGAGGCTGAGGCAGGAGGATCAAAAGTTCAAAGCCAGCCTCAGCAAAAGCAAGGTGTTAAGCAACTCAGTGAGATTCAGTCTCTAAATAAAATACAAAATAGGGTTAGGAATGTAGCTCAGTGTTCTAGTGCCCCTGAGTTCAATCCGAAGTACCCCCTCCCCACCAAAATGGTTTCATCTTCATGATGGAATGAGGTAGGTAACTTACTATTTCAATTTTATGGGTTAGAAAATAGACACAGAAAGGCTAGTAATTTGCTCAAGTTCCAACCAATAGTAAGTGGAGAGGCCAGGATGTAGATGCAGATGTTCTATTTCCAGAAGCCATGTTATTTATCACCTCATGATTTTCTGCAATGTAGACTGTTGTCTATATTTTGAAGAATCTCAAACCTGTCAGTCAAGCCCAACCACCTCTCCTGATATTCTATCGATACAGTTAAGTGCTTACTTAAATGTATTTCCATCTCATTGTCCAGCAAATATTTTATATTAAAGAGAACACAAACTGAGCTCACTTGCCTCCTCCTACCCCTGGGAACATCCTGTACCTCTTAATTTTAGAAAATGGAATCTCCTCATCCAGCCAGTGAAAGAGTCACAATTCTGGGAGTTATCTTTGGCTCCCCATTTTCTTCTCAACTTTTATTAACATTTGTTTTGCATATCCTGCCAATATCTTGCATGATTTTCCTAGTTATCATTTTGATTTTTGCAGAATACTCAATTTATTAAGTAAAAGTCCTTATTATTAAAAGTACCTCTTAACTTTTATTAACATTTGTTTTACGTATCCTACAGATGTCTTGAATTCGGCCCTTTATGCCTCTTGTCATTTACCTATGTCATTTCTTTCCTGAATTACTGAGTACAAGGAGTTCCAGTCTATGTATACACCAAGTCAATGTTTGTGATTCATACATGCTTGGGTATATCTGACAAACTTGTAGGGAGGGCTCCAAAGATCCACTTAGAAAAAGAAAAGTCAATGGAGAAGCCTGGAGAGAAGGAAAGTTCAAATTAAGGGAAAGAGGAAATGATGAGCTTGGCCAAGGAAGAAACCAAGGTTTCAAGTTTTTGAAGGAAATGTATTTGTTCAGCAATAGCATGATGTTTCTCACTTACATCTGTGACTTACCATCTGGTGCATTATACTATCATTGAAACTTTATATTGTTTTATTTATTTATTTTGTTCTAATTAGTTATACATGATAGTAGAATGCACTTGGACACATCATACATAAGTGGAATATAACTTCTCATTCTTCTGGTTGTATACGATGTAGAATCACGTCGGTCAGGCTGGAGATGTGGCCTGCGCAGGGCGCTGGGTTCAATCCTTAGCACCACATAAAAATAAAATAAAGATGCTGTTCCACTGAAAACTAAAAAATAAATATTAAAAAATTTTTCTTTCTCTCTCTAAAAGAAAAAGGGCAGAACACCTCGTTTCTTGGGATACCAGCTATGGCCCCTTTCTCCCTCCCAAAAGAAGTCTATGTTACCCCTTAAAAAAAATAAAGAATCACATCGGTCATGTAGTCATATATGCACATCGGGTAATAATGTCCAAATCATTCTTCTATCCTTCCTACCCCCAGACTCCTTTCCCTCCCTTCACTCCCTTTTGCTTAATCCTGAGTAACTCTATTCTTCCCTAGCCCCACATCCCCTCCATTGTGAATTCGTATCTGCATATCAGAGAAAACATTTGGCCTTTGTTTTTTGGGTTTGGCTTATTTCACTTAGCATGATTTTCTTCAGCTCCATCCATTTACTGGCAAATGCCATAATTTCATTCTTCTTTAAGGCTAAGTAATATTACATTGTGTATATACACCACATTTTCTTTACCCATTTATCTGATGAAGGGCATCTAAGTTGGTTTCATAGTTTAGCTATAGTGAATTGAGCTGCTATAAACATTGATGTGGCTGCATCACTATACTATGCTGATTTTAAGTTTTTGGATATAAACTGAGGTGTGGGATAGCTGGGTTAAATGGTGGTTCCATTCCAAGTTTTATGAGGAATCTCCATACAGCTTTCCAGAGTTTGCAGTGCCACCAGCAATGTATGAGTGTACCTTTTTTCCTACATCCTCGCCAACATTTATTGTTGCTCATGTTCTTTTTTTTTTATTGGTTGTTCAAAACATTACAAAGCTCTTGACATATCATATTTCATACATCAGATTCAAGTGGGTTATGAGCTCCCATTTTTACCCCAAATACAGATTGCAGAATCACATCGGTTACACATCCACATTTTAACATAATGCCCTATTAGTAACTGTTGTATTCTGCTACTTTTCTTATCCTCTACTATCCCCCCTCACCTCCCCTCCCATCTTCTCTCTCTACCCCATCTACTGTAATTCATTTCTCTCCTTGTTTATTTTCTCATTCCCCTCACAACCTCTTATATGTAATTTTGCATAACAATGAGGGTCTCCCTCCATTTCCATGCAATTTCCCTTTTCTCTCCCTTTCCCTCCCACCTCATGTCTCTGGTTAATGTTAATCTTTTCTTCCTACTCTTCCTCCCTGCTCTGTTCTTAGTTGCTTTCATTATATCAAAGAAGACATTTGGTATTTGTTTTTTAGGGATTGGCTAGCTTCACTAAGCATAATCTGCTCTAGTGCCATCCATTTCCCTGCAAATTCCATGATTTTGTCATTTTTTAGTACTGCGTAATACTCCATGGTGTATAAATGCCACATTTTTTTTTATCCATTCATCTATTGAAGGGCATCTGGGTTGATTCCACAGTCTAGCTATTGTGAATTGTGCTGTTATGAACATTGATGTGGCAGTATCCATGTAGTACGCTCTTTTAAGGTCTTCAGGGAATAGTCCAAGAAGGGCAATAGCTGGGTCAAATGGTGGTTCCATTCCCAGCTTTCCCAGGAATCTCCATACTGCTTTCCAAATTGGCCTCACCAATTTGCAGTCCCACCAGCAATGTACAAGTGTACCCTTTTCCCCACATCCTGGCCAGCACTTGTTGTTGTTTGCCTTCATAATGGCTGCCAATCTTACTGGAGTGAGATGGTATCTTAGAGTGGTTTTGATTTGCATTTCTCTGACTGCTAGAGATGGTGAGCATTTTTTCATGTACTTGTTGATTGATTGTATGTCCTCCTCTGAGAAGTGTCTGTTCAGGTCCTTGGCCCATTTGTTGATTGGGTTATTTGTTATCTTATTGTTAATTTTTTGAGTTCTTTGTATACTCTGGATATTAGGGCTCTATCTGAAGTGTGAGGAGTAAAAATTTGTTCCCATGATGTAGGCTCCCTATTTACCTCTCTTATTGTTTCTCTTGCTGAGAAAAAACTTTTTAGTTTAAGTAAGTCCCATTTGTTGATTCTTGTTATTAACTCTTGTGCTATGGGTGTCCTATTAAGGAATTTGGAGCCCGACCCAACAATATGTAGATCGGAGCCTACTTTTTCTTCTATCAGACACAGAGTCTCTGATTTGATATCAAGCTCCTTGATCCATTTTGAGTTAACTTTTGTGCATGGGGAGAGGAGGGGATTCAGTTTCATGTTGTTGCATATGGATTTCCAGTTTTCCCAGCACCATTTGTTGAAGATGCTATCCTTCCTCCATTGCATGCTTTTAGCCCCTTTATCAAATATAAGTTAGATGTAATTTTGTGGATTGGTCTCTGTGTCCTCTATTCTGTACCATTGGTCCACCTGCCTGTTTTGGTACCAGTACCATGCTGTTTTTGTTACTATTGCTCTGTAATATAGTTTGAAATCTGGTATCGCTATACCGCCTGATTCACACTTCCTGCTTAGAGTTGCTTTTGCTATTCTGGGTCTTTTATTTTTCCATATGAATTTCATGATTGCTTTATCTATTTCTACAAGAAATGACGTTGGGATTTTGATTGGCATTGCATTAAACCTATAGAGAACTTTTGGTAATATCGCCATTTTGATGATGTTAGTTCTGCCTATCCATGAACAGGGTATATTTTTCCATCTTCTAAGATCTTCTTCTATTTCTCTCTTTAGGGTTCTGTAGTTTTCATTGTATAGGTCTTTCACCTCTTTTGTTAGGTTGATTCCCAAGTATTTTATTTTTTTTGAGGATATTGTGAATGGGGTGTTTTTCCTCATTTCCGTTTCAGAAGTTTTGTTGGTGATATACAGGAATGCCTTTGATTTATGCGTGTTGATTTTATATCCTGCCACTTTGCTGAATTCATTTATTAGTTCTAATAGTTTTTTTGTAGACCCTTTTGGGTCTTCTAGGTATAGAATCATGTCATCCGCAAATAGTGATAATTTAAGTTCTTCTTTTCCTATTTTTATGCCTTTAATTTCTTTCGTCTAATTGCTCTGGCCAGTGTTTCGAGAACTATATTGAATAGAAGTGGTGATAGAGGGCATCCCTGTCTTGTAACAGATTTTAGAAGGAATGCCTTCAATTTTTCTCCATTCAGAATGATGCTAGCCTGAGGCTTAGCATAGATAGCTTTTACAATGTCAAGGTAAGTTCCTGTTATCCCTAGTTTTTCTAATGTTTTGAACATAAAGGGATGCTGTACTGTCGAATGCTTTTTCTGCGTCTATCGAGATGATCATATGGTTCTTATCTTTAAGTCTATTGATGTGGTGAATAACATTTATTGATTTCCGTATATTGAATCATCCTTGCATCCCAGGGATGAATCCTACTTGATCATGGTGCACAATTTTTTTGATGTGTTTTTGTATCCAATTCGCCAGAATTTTATTGAGGATTTTTGCATCTAGGTTCATTAGAGATATTGGTCTGTAGTTTTCTTTCTTTGAGGTGTCTTTGTCTGGTTTCGGAATCAGGGTGATGTTGGCCTCATAGAATGAATTTGGAAGAGCTCCCTCTTTTTCTATTTCCTGAAATAACTTGAAAATTATTGGTATTAATTCTCTTTTGAAGATTTTGTAAAACTCCGCTGTATACCCATCCATCCGGTCCAGGGCTTTTCTTGGTTGGTAGTCTTTTGATTGCCTCTTCTATTTCATCCATTGTTATTGGTCTGTTCAAATTGTGTGTATCCTCCTGACTCAGTCTGGGCAAATCATATGACTTAAGAAATTTATCGATGTCTTCACTATCTTTTATTTTATTGGAATATACGTTTTCAAAATAATTTCTAATTGTCTTCTGTATTTCTGAAGCGTCTGTTGTAATATTGCCTTTTTCATCCCGTATGTTAGTAATTTGAGTTCTGTCTCTTCTTCTCTTCATTAGCATGGCTAAGGGTCTGTCGATCTTATTTATTTTCTCAAAGAACCAACTTTTAGTTTTGTCAATTTTTTTCAATAGTTTCTTTTGTTTCCATTTCGTTGATTTCCGCTCTGATTTTAATTATTTCTTGCCTTCTGCTACATTTGCTGTTGTTTTGCTCTTCCTTTTCTAGGGCTTTGAGATGAAGTGAGAGCTCATTTATTTGTTGGTTTTTTGTTTTTTTGAGGAATGACCACCAGGCGATGAATTTCCCTCTTAAAACTGCTTTCATTGTGTCCCATAGATTCCTATATGTTGTGTCTGTAATTTCAATTATCTCTAAGAATTTTTTGATTTCCTCCTTTATGTCTTCTGTAACACAATGATCATTCAGTAACATATTGTTCATTTTCCATGTGATGTAGAATTTTTCCTTCCTTCTTTTATCATTGATTTCCAGTTTCATTCCATTATGATCAGATAAAATTCATGGTATTATCTCCACCCCTTTATATTTACTGAGGGTTGCCCTATGGCATAATATATGGTCTATTTTTGAGAAGGATCCATGTGCTGCTGAGAAAAAAGTACATCCACTTGATGATGGTTGATATATTCTATATATGTCAGTTAAGTCTAGGTTATTGATTGTGGTATTCAGTTCTATAGTTTCTTTATTCAACTTTTGTTTGGAGGATCTGTCCAGTGGTGAGAGAGGTGTGTTGAAGTCACCCATAATTATTGTGTTGTGGTCTATTTGATTCTTGAACTTGAGGAGAATTTGTTTTATGAATGTCGCAGCACCATTATTTGGTGCATAAATATTGATAATTGTTATGTCTTGTTGGTGAATGATTCCTTTTAACAGTATATAATGTCCTTCCTTATCCCTTTTGATTAACTTAGTCTTGAAGTCGATTTTATTCAATATGAGGATGGCCACCCCTGCTTGCTTATGAGGATCGTGTGCATGGTATATTTTTTCCCAACCTTTCACCTTGAGCCTGTGTATGTCTTTTCCAATCAGATGTGTCTCCTGGAGGCAGCATATTGTTGGATTTGTTTTTTTAATCCATGTTACCAGTCTATGTCGCTTTATTGGAGAGTTTAAGCCATTAACGTTTAGAATTACTATTGATATATGTTTTGTACTTCCAGCCATGTTTGATTATTTATCTTTTTTTTAAAATTTAGTTTGTTTCTCCATGATTATCTTTCCCCTCGCCCTCTGTCTTTACTGAGGCACTTCTCACTGATGGTTATTGTTTTTCATTTTTTCCTCGTGTAGTGTTTTGCTCAAGATGCTTTGCAATGCTGGTTTTCTGGATGCAAATTCTTTTAACTTTTGTTTATCATGAAAGATTTTTATTTCCTTGTCGTACCTGAAGCTTAGTTTTGCTGGATACAAAATTCTTGGTTGGCATTCATTGTCTTTCAGTGTTTGAAATATGTTGTTCCAGGATCTTCTTGATTTCAGCATCTGTGATGAAAAATCCATTGTTAACCTTATTGGTTTACCCCTGAATGTAATCTGCCTCCTTTCTCTTGTAGCTTTTAATATTTTATCTTTGTTCTGTATATTGGATATCTTCATAACAATTTGTCTTTGCGTTGGTCTACTGTGATTTTGTGTGCTCGGTGTCCTGTATGCATCTACAATTTGTATATCCGTTTCCTTTTTTATTTCTGGAAAGTTTTCTATAATTATTTCATTCAGCAGGTTGCTCATTCCCTTGGTTTGAACCTCTATACCTTCTTCTATCCCGATGACTCGTAAGTTTGGTTTTTTTATGTTATCCCATAACTCTTGGATGTTTTTCTCATGATTTTTTACCAGCCTTTTTGAGTTGGCTAGACTCTTTTCAAGATGATATATTTTGTCTTCATTATCTGACGTTCTGAATTCTACTTGCTCTACTCTGTTAGTGATACTCTCATTTGAGTTTTTAATTTGGTTATAGTTTCCTTCATTTCTAGAATTATTGTTTGATTTTTTATAATCTCTATCTCCTGATAAAGATGCTTAATTTCTTCTTTTATCTGTTTATGTAATTCATTTTCAATGTGTTCTTTCACTGTTTGAATTTGCTGTCTCATATCCTCTTTAAGGTTCCATTCCATCTGTCTAAGGTATTCCTTGAGTTCTTTATTTGACCATTTTTCTGATGCCTCTAGGCTGTCCTGCATTGTTTGTACTCCTTTTCTTCCTTGCTTTTTCATGCTGCTCATGTTACTTCTTTTTCTGTTTGACTGCTGAGTTACTGTTGCTCATGTTCTTGATAATTGCCATTTTGACAGGAGTGAGATGAAACTTAGAGTAGTTTTGATATTCATTTTCAAATTGCTAGAGATGTTGAACATTTTTTCATTTATTTGTTGACTGATGATATTTCTTCTTCTGTGAAGTGTCTGTTGAAATCCTTAGCCCATTTATTAATTGGGTTATTTTTTTTTTGATTGTTTTATAAATCCTGGAGATTAATGCTCTGGCTGAGGTGCATGTGGTAAAGATTTTCTCCCATTCTGTAGGCTCACTCTTTATGTTATTGATTGTTTCCTTTACTGAAAAGAAGCTTTTTAGTTTGACTCATACCATTATTGATTCTTGATTTTACTTCCTGTGCTTTAGGAGTCTTGTTAAGGAAGTCAGATCCTAAACTGACATGGTGAAGATTTGGGCCTACTTTTTCTTCTATTATGCGCATGATCTGTGTTCTAGTGCCTAAGTCTTTGATCCACTTTGAGTTTCATGCCTGGTGAGAAATAGGAGTTTAATTTCATTTGTTGCCTATGGATTTCCTATTTTCCTAGCACCATTTGTTGAATAGGCTATTTTTCTCCAGTGAATGTTTTTGGCACTTTTGTCTAGAGACAACCCCACATAACACCTTTTATTTTTTTAAAGTGATGTTACAAACAACTCTAAATAGAGGTCAAAAAGTAAAATATCCCAAAACTATTTGCCCCCAGAAAACAACCATTTCCATGGCTTGGTTAAATGAATTATTTTCAAGTGAAATGCATGATTTTATTATTATTATATTTAAATTCACAGTTCAGTTTATAAATAAAATGGGCATAAAGTTTATTTTAGTGTGTCATTAATTTTCAAGTTTTCAAGGAGGACCAAAGATAAACTGGATAATGTGCCAAGTTTTCTAAAACAAAGGCAGTGTTTTATAATTTTTTAAAAAAAATCATAAAACAATAAATGTTAAAATAGTGTATAAGTAAATCATCTGTAGTCCAACCCTTCTAATGCTATTGTTTCATTGTATTTTCTTTCAGTCTTCTTCCTGTTTTTGTTTCTTAGACAATAGCATTTTAAATATATGTAATGCTTATGATATCTTTTTCAAAAAAGCTTAACATAGAACTTAATGCAAAAAGCATCATAGGAGGACTGACGGTGCAGCTCAGTGGTAAAACGCTTGTCTAGCATGTGTCCTGGGTGTACGTACACACACACACACACACACAATATTAAACATTATAGTATCATATTAGGGGATGTCACATCTGGATTCCAATTCCAGATACACTACTTATGCAATTTGTGGTTCATTTGAACTTCTCTAAGCTTCAGTATTACCATCTGAAAATGATTATGCATGATTTAATATCAAGATAAGTGACAATGTGTGGGATGGGTTTATCATACTCTCTGGAACACAATAGGTAACAAAATAACATTATTACCAATCATCTTCTTTGCATATTCATTTGCATAATTTTCCTAGTTATCATTTTGACTTTTGCATAATGTTCAATTTATTAGATGACTTCTGACATTAAACAGATAACCATTCCCTTTTTTTGTAATATGATGTATTGAAAACATACCCCATTGTTTCAATTTCCATTTCTTTGATTTCTGAGATTATTTTAGCATGTTTGCTAGCTTAATTTACTCTTTTTTAAGTGGTAGCCTTAATCCAATACTTTATTTGATAGCTGTGATTTCTTATAGATTTCTTTATACTTTTTTACATGGTATGCAACTCATTATTATCTCAGTTCTGGAAAATATTTTCTCTTATTTGCTGCTTACATTTTTGTTTTAGTTTTTACATAGTTGAAACTGTTGATATTTTCTTTGCAATTTCTTCTGTTAGGTTTAAGCTTCCTGTTTCTGAAATGATTAAATAATATTAT
Source organism: Spermophilus citellus (assembly GCF_964194105.1). Classification (NCBI taxonomy): domain Eukaryota; kingdom Metazoa; phylum Chordata; class Mammalia; order Rodentia; family Sciuridae; genus Spermophilus; species Spermophilus citellus. Next base: position 49,920,728 of record NC_138191.1, on the reverse strand, counting down.
TTTCTATTATTTAATTTTTTGAATATTTAACTCTTTACTTACGCACCACTCTTTCTAGTATGGGAAAGAATTAATTGTTCCCTTTGCATTTCTAAGAACTCATCCTTATGGCATTTATTGAACAGTCCTCTCTTGTGTTTGAGAATTGCTTTCCATATTTTAAGTTTTCTGTTTGGTCATTTTAAAACCAACAATATTGTTCACTAAAGTCCTGTGATCTACTTTCATTACTATCTTATCTCAGATGTCCTAAATACTATCTTATCCTGTACTCTTTGAAACTCTGATTGTGTAATATACAATCTTTCATGTGAAGAAAATATCAGTGCCCCAAAGGCTTTAAGTTTAAGTAAGCACTTTTAAGTTGTTGAGACTGGCTTTGAGCTCACAATCATCTTGCCTTGGCCTCCTACCTCAGTCCTTGCCTTAGTCCATTGGATTACAGGTGTGCACTGCGGTTGGCTGAAGGAAGAACTTTTAATTTGCCTGCTTATCAATTAACTCCTTTCATTAACTTATTCATTGCTGACAGTCCATGCTTACTAATGAAAGGTAGGGACTTCTCTGAAATCCTTACTTGGAGCTCAGAACTAACAGTAGTTTCTTCTCTATTCCAGAGTTCTTATATCACCCAAATACAGAAAGATGTTCTGAACACACCTAATAATTACAGGTTTGGGCCTTATTACTAATATTTTAATTAACAAAAGTAATTTGGAATGTGTAAGGAGTTGATTTCTGAAGCACATTTAAAAAAATCTTTTAGGGACTGTAGGTGTAGAGTATATGATTGGTAGAGTATATGCCTGGTAGGTATGAATGCCCACAGACTGGGCATCCATACCCATGTTCTTCTTCAGGATTATCATTTTTTCATTTAAAATCTTTTCATCATTTTCTGTGTGTAGTACCAGAAACCATCTAGTTATGTGATTTCTCCTTTTAGAAACTTTCTGTGACTCTCATTACTTGAAGAATAAAAAGACCACATTCTTTTTTAGTGGCTAATAAGGCCATTCACAACCTGGCTCATATCTTGTTAGCAGCCTCAAGTGTACTTTCCTTGCCCAGCTACAGGGAGCTGTGTCCTGACCAAGCATCCCTGTTTGGGTTCACAAGGCTTCATCATACAGAGATGGGGAAGCGAGAGGTAAAGCAGAAGGGGCAGGTGGTCCTGACCATGACCCCATCCCAAAGATCAACTGTAGGCAGTGGACCCCTGGATAACTTCATAGGATTATGAAGGGAAGAGCTGATTAAAATAACCCTCCTCTCCCTCCCCCTCCTCTAAAGGACACAATCATAGAGGAATTTCAGTGGTATCACAGTCCTTGTGTCCTATCTACAGATCAAAGCATAGGTGAAAGTTTTGCAACTTTTGATTGCTGCAAAGATCTAGGGGAAAGAGTGACATTTGCCCTGGAGACACACACGGACGGATTCAGGATTCATTATGAGGGCAAGCAGGCGGGCCACATGCAGCCATTGGCTGAGGGGGTTAACTTAAAGATAACTCTTGTCTTGAGCAGCATGGTAGTATGTCTGGACCTGGGGAATTCTGGAGGAGGAGGAAGTATCAAGGTGGAAAAGTTCTGGCCAAGAGAGTTAAAATGCTGAGATAGCGTTGAAACAGCTTGGTAAATTAGGGGCCTCTGTCAAATTTTGTTTATGCTTGTGTGTGTGATTGCAGTAGGTGCATAAGCTAATACTCAGGCTAAAGATACTTCAGTAACTAAAATCACTTTCGGATGAATGCCATAAAGGCAAGGATGAGGCCAAGTCCTTTGGGAAAACTTGACTGGGCAGACTGTCGGAGAGCACCAAGGAAGGTTTCGCAATGTGTAGACAGGGCATGTGAGATAAGAATTCTGTCTGACAGTGAATGATTTTTCTCTTAAGAGGAGGTGGGGCAAGGATGGATGCTTTGGTTTTATTTTTCTTTTCTTTTCAAATCTTAAGGACAGTCAGCTTGCCCTCTAAGAAATCAAGTAATCATATCATTCATGCTATTATTATTTCTAAAACCTCATTCTTTTTCTTTATTCTTGTGCTAGAGAGTATATCTAGGACCAACACCTGCCAGGCATATACTCTACCAAGCATATACTCTACACCTACAGTCCCCAAAATATTTTATTTTAAAATGTGCTTCAGAAATTAACTCCTTACATATCCCAAATTACTTTTGTTAATTAAAATATTTTAATAAAGTATAATTCCTGTATTTTCTGTTTACCTAGAATCCTTTTATTAAAATTAGTCACAATTTAGAAGGAATGCATGTGGTTTTATGTACTTTTATTTCCTATACATGCAAGTTAAATTTCACAAATGTTAGATAACTCTTTATGCCATTAATTATGTTCTATAAAAATTGGCCAAGTTGTCTTTTGTCATTTTAATGCTCATAGGTAAAAAGAAAGAATGAAAGATCCTATTAAGTAGGTTTAGTCTAAATTCTTGATATAATTCTGCTTCTTTGGGGAATTAATGACTTGGCCTCCAATCCATTTACAAGTTTAAGGGTTCGATTGTAGATCAGTGGTAAAGCAGTTCCCTAGCATTCATGAGACCCCAGGTTCTATCCTCAGTACTATGGAGAGTTTTAACTCCCTACCCGACAAGACGTTTTCCTTTTAATATATTTCATATTGGTGTCCATTGCCCTTTGGTTAAGGTCCAAATTTTTAGCCTAACTCACCAAGATCCTTCTTCGTCTCCTTTCATTTTCTATATGTGCTGGAGTCAAATGGACCTACTTCAGATCCTGAACTAGCTTTTCTACTGTTTCCTAGCCCATGTGCCTAACTGTTTCTTCAGTTTGGACTCCCTCTTTATGTTTCTTTCCTCCCATCCTCCCCTGCCACCTTGCTCACTTAGCAACCTGACTACTTCCATCTGACTAACATCTATTCAACCTTCAAGTCTATACATGGATCCTTGAGGTTACCCTACTCACTCCTGGTACTGCTGAGCCTCACAAAATCTCCTTGATGCTTTGTACTCTACCGTATGGTGGATCTTGCTTCCAGAAACCGACTGCTCATCTGCAGTCCTTTCCAGAATGTAAATTCCTTAAGAACAGGAGCTCTGCCTTATTCTCCATTGTAATCCTTTCACCCAGCACAGTGCCAGGTGAATGGTAGACAAATATTTGCTGAATGAGAGGCGGGGGGTTGTGGCTCATTGGTAGAGCACTTGCCTGGCATGTGTGAGACACTTGGTTGGATCCTCAGCACCTTATAAAAATAAATGAATAAAATAAAGGTATTGTGTCATATACAATAAAAATTTTTAAAAAAATTTGCTGAATGAATGCATTGATGTAAACAAAATGTATATTGATGTTATGTTAAATTAAACAAGTCTGGAGAAATATTTCACCTAAAAATGCACATATAATGTATTTTAAGATAAGCAGAAGTTATTTTTTGCATGTCACATTATTAATTTGGCTGTTATTCTACATCAGCAAATAAAATTATACTTTAGGCATAATTGGAAGAATAACATAGACTTCTTACATGGGAGGCCTTGGTTTCCCAGAATGGGAGGCAAAGGTTTCCCAGAATGGGAATCAATATAATTATTGGTGTTGTTAATAACAAGAACTACCATCAGGAATCTGTTCAATAATAACATAGTATTTTTGATTGGAAAAGTGGAAACCAAAGGTCTCCTGTTAGTTTGTTAAAAATTTTGTTTTCTGTAAAAAGAAAAGAAATGGCAAATTTTTGTTACTATACCAGAAAATATAGTGTTCCAAAGGTGCATCAAGGGTCACCATGGAAACTTCGGGGAATAACATTTGTGTTCCAAGCTTCTGGAACAGAACAAGAGAAGGAACATAGCCAGAACAAGGGAATTTAGGAATCCACTGAGAATGCTTGAATGGGGTTTTTGGCCCCATTATATCTGAAGAACCCGTCAGAGGCAATCAGAAATGAAAGATGACATTAACTTATAACCTGTGGAGTTGTCTTCAGTTGATTAAAAAAACCTTCTCTGTGAGTATATATTATTGGACTTATTTTGTTAGCTAGGAGTAAGTTACTAATACCTAGATCCAAATAGGTGTATTCATTTGAGAATTGTGAAAATTAGATTTTGGAAATAGATTTGCATCTCTTAAATCTATGCTTTAATATTAATAACAAATATCAGTAATACTCTTGCATCTCAGTACCACACTATCATTAAATCCTGCTGTTATTCCTGTGAGTTAGAAATTGTTACAATCCCTATTTAATAACAGAGGAAGCTGAAAACCCCTGAAACTTGGGTTTGCACTTATAAATCCAGTTATCTTTCCCACGGCTCCAGGCTATAAAGGAAGTGATTTATGTATCCAGCTGATTCACATAAATTCAACTGATGTGTGAGAACTGAGATATAAGTTGCTGTGCTTGGTTTAAAAAACAACAACTATTAACTGTTATTATTTTCCTGTTATAAATATATAGAGATATGTATTATGGTGCATTTGGGACTGCATATTCAAACCTTGAGATTGCAATATGTATGTAACTCACTACTGATACTTCTTAGCAAGGTGATGGTGGTGGGGGTTGTCATAGTTGAGGAAATGGTGATGGTGGGTGAGGAGCAGTGCAGGATATTATTTTATATATTTTTGCAGAAAAAATTCCGCTCTTTATTTCTTCTGTAGAGAGAATAGGAAAGGCAAATAAACAGATACATAAATTGTATGGAATAAAAAAAATTCACTGAGTTGCTAGCCTATTTGAAAAAGGTAGCAAACTGGCTAATTATTGACTACTCTGGCCATGGGTGATCTGCTGGGTATGGAACCCAGGGCCTTGTGCATATGATTCAAATTTTTGTAGAAGCCAAATGACAATAATAGCAGTGGCAGATAATGCAGTATCCTCTGTTGTTTCACTTTGAGCTTAAATTATTTCAGTATATTCTCTAAATATTTTGAAGAAATATTTTTAGATATTAGGCTATGTGTTATTGTTTGAAATTTTATAACCTCAAAAATGTAAGAATTTATAGGCTAAATCATGTAATATAGAAAAATTAGGAAAAAAATAAGAAAAGATTGTCAGCAGTGATGTACATGCCCGTAATTCTGGCACTTGGGAGGTAAAGGCAGGTGGATCACTGGAGTCCAGGGGTTTGAGGTCAGCCTGAGCAATGTAGTGACATCCTATCTCAAACCCCCACACCCTATTAAAAAATACCAAAACCAAACCAAAATAACAACAAAAGAGATTGTTGGTATTAGAGCAAATCATAAATTATGGTCTTATTTCTACTATGAACTAGTTATGTGACTTTTTAACATTAATTACCTATTATGGACCTCAGTTTCTCTCCACCCCCCCTGCTTTTTCTTCTATTTTGCTACATAATCTTTCAAAATCCAATATTTCCTAGAAGTCCTGAGCACTCATCCATGGCCCTTCACCCATATGCTCAGGCCCAGCCACTGCTTAATCCCTTGGGTGCCATGGAGTCTGTTGAAATTTTAACCAGCTGATTTCCTGGTTCTGGAATTTTAAAACAGCATTAGTGTGATGTAGAGTTGGCTGGATTAGGTCAAGGTATTAGCATATGGGCAGCTCCTTTTTTAAAAAAATTTTAGATGTAGATAGACACAATACCTTTATTTTGTTTAGTTTTTTTTTTAATGTGCTGGGGATCGAATCCAGTGCCTCAGATGTGCTAGGCAAGTTCTCTACCACTGAGCCACAACCCCAGCCCATGGGCAGCTCTTTTATGACCCACGCAATCCATATATTTTCAGTATTCTGGTTCTACTGTAATAACACACACAGACACACACATATACATACATAAAATTTATGTTTGTGGTGCTGTGGATTGAACATATATCCTTACCCATGCTAAGGCAAGTATTCTATCACTGAGGGATATTCCCAGCCCCTGCCTGTATTTTACTAAAAGCTGCCTTAAATTTAGTTTTTGTATCAGACAAGGAATAAATTATCAAAATATTTAAACAACTTTAATTACACTCTTTCAAATTACTTAGCAGTATGAATTTCTACTGCTTCTTGTCATACTTAATATGAAATTAATCTCTAGAAAGAATTCAAATCACATATTTTGTATTTTCTTTTACTTGCTTAAACTTATCACTACTGAACAAGCATGTTTTAATGATGTATTCTAACAACAAATGATGATAATTTAAAAAGAAGAGAATGTGTAAATCTCCTCGGTGTCTAGGGCTTTGACTGTCCTGAGCTCATTTTTCCTTGCCCTCTTCCAGAAAGAGAGAATACATTTCTTTTTTTTTTCCTTATAGCTAAACTTTTTGTTAAACTTAGTTTATTGCTTTTGCCTCCATTCAAGTCTTCCATCAGTATGTTTTCTGATCTCAAAACTGGTCACACCAGGTCACCAGTGCCCTACATTCTGCTCTGGGACACCCTTTATAAGAAATTGAACAAATTGGAGAAGAGACTGGACTGGGAAGTGAGGAGGCTTGAAGTCATATGACATAAGGAAGGTTGAAGACCATGGGGGAAGTTAATCTGAGTATTTTAATGGAAAGGGTTAGTCAAGGGAGCCACATTGCATTTTTGAAAGGTTGTCTTGTGTAAGAGTAACTAGAACCCTTCAGGACAGCCTCAAGGGGAAGAATTAGGAGTTTGATAATTTGGAGCTGCTTCCTGTAGAGCTTCCTAAGGGGTTTGCAAGCACCCAAACATGGGCTACAGGATGTTCTAGCAGTACTGGAACAATGGTTGCATTAAACTTACATGTTGTTATTTTAAAACTCAAAAAACATTTTCTGTGCTTTCCTGCTAAATTTCTACATGTAACATTTCCTTCTTTTTCTGCAGTTGAGCAACATCTTAAATCTCTTAGTACTTATTTTACAAGTGATACATCTTATTGTAGCTTAAAATGAAACCCAGTTCCTTACATTTACATGAAGTTGGGTGGTTAGAAGTTTCTTCCATTATCTTTCTCCATAAGCTCTAAAAGCATGCCTTTATTATGAAACTACAACCAGTAGGAACTTTGACCTCATGATAATTGAGAGAATAATGTATTTTATGATCTCATTAGAACCTTGGCATGTATGTGTGCTGTGTGTGCACAATCTCATATTTTTCTTGTAGAATTTTTTTTTGTGTGTGTGCCACTTACATTGAGAAGATTTTGGTTTAGAGAGAATCTATCATACTGACATTTATTTTCCTTTAATGTAACATTAAAACAAATATTATTTATAGTGACTTGTTACTTTCAAAAATTTCATTATAATATTCATATTATAAATATGCAAAAGAAAAAAAAAACCCCAAGGATTTCATTTTAGTTTATTTTAAGGACTTCTATCTCATAGGTCTCAATTCATTCCTCATGACCAAAATTTCTAAGCAGGAAAATTATATGGAAGAAAATGCTTTCGGGGCTTGGGATGTGGCTCAAGTGGTAGTGCGCTCCCCTGGCATGCGTGAGGCACTGGGTTCGATCCTCAGCACCACATAAAAATATAAATAAATAAAGATATTGTGTCCACCTAAAACTAAAAAATAAATAAAATTAAAAAAAAAAGAAAGAAAATGCTTTCATAAATTCATTTAAAGAAATACCAAGAGAGTATTCAAACAGAATTGGCTTCTCTGGAAGTGTAGATTTGGCATTCTTTTCATGAGACTATTTATGATATTAAAAATTTATGCACTCAATGAGAACTCCAGCTTTTTTTTTTTTTTTTTTTTTTTTGTGTGTGTGTGTGTGTGTATGGAGTTGAAGATTGAACTTGAACCCAGGGCCTTGTGCGTGCCAGGCAAATGTTCTATCATTGAACTATACCCTGTCCCCAAATTCCATTTGTAATGCACTTTTCCTCAACACTCAGGTGAAAAATTCTTAGACAATTTAAGTGAATTTAGATTCTATAAGAATTTTAAATCAGCAACTTTGGAAATAGATTGCCATCACTGGATTTATTTAACTTTTTAAATAAAAAAAAGTTGTTTGATTCATACACTTTGTTTTTCAAGATTTTCAATTAGAATTTTGTCATTAAAATCATATGACTTGGCCAACATTATTGTTGACACTAAGAATTGAAAGAGTAAACATCAGGCAAAATATAACTAACTATTTGCACAACATGTTTGAGAGATGCTTTGTTCTTTAGAACTCTGGAGCCCGGGCTAGTTGATCGCACTTCAGCAGTCATTGCAAATCATTGCAAATCATCTTTTCAGGCCTTTCACACTTTTAAAAACTTTTGAGATGCTCTGGTGCTCTGGTGATTCTTTGGGTTTACCTGGTTCTGGGCTTAAAGATTTGAATATCAGGGTGGGTTCTGTTTTTATCTTACAAGGATATGTTTGATTAGAATTTCTGAGAGTGTCTGAATATTTTTTCTGAATATCAAAGTGTTTTTGTGCCTGTTTCTCTTTCGCAGACCAGCAAAGCATGGTAAGGGTCTGAGACCAGAGTTGAGCTTCACACTCTGGCCTCAGAGCTCTCCCTGTCAGTTGCTCTTCACTTCTGCGCCCCCTTCCTCTCCAGAGGTAAACAGCCTCTGCGCTGGAAAGGACTGGCACAAATTCCTTTCTGCTTCGGGAGAAAGCACTCAGAGCGCATGCTCTTCTGATAGTGAGTCTGTAGCGCCATTTTCGTATGAAAAGGACTGCCCACTAATTAGGCATGTTCATTGGATACCCAGCATTAAAGTTGTTCAAACAGTTTGAACAGCCTCGCAAGATCAAGTCAAGGGCGTCTTTGGGAGGAACCCTCCCCTCTCCGCAGCGCTTTAGCTGAGAATTTCTTTTGTGTTAATTTCTCTTGTGGACGAGTCCCTTTCCCCTCCTCTTTCTCCGCCCAGACTGGCCAAAGCTGTAATTCCTCTCCCCCTCCCGGACCAGAGCAATACAAAGATTTAGCTTTTGTGATGATTTTGTGCTCATAGTGGCGCCCCAAGTAAGAGGACGTGGAGAACCGGATGGGAATGTTCCCCCCCCCCCAGTGAGAACAAAGCACAAGTTATATCAAAGTCAAGTATGTGTAAAGGAAGCGCTAGGAGATAGGGCTTCTTTTTGATTTGCTTTTTTATAAAGACGCAGACCCCTCAGTGTTGTGGATGGGGGTTGGTCGGAAGGTCAGCTAGAGGTAAGGTGGATGGTAGAGAAGATCTGGGCTTTAAGTGTGTGTGTATGTGTGTGTGTAAGCGCGCGCATGCAGGAGTTTAAAAGAACATGGGCGAGGAAAAGGAGAATGAAAGAAACAGGAAAATCTGCAGTGGAGAAGACAGTAGGTGCAGAAAAGGATAGGAGGCCAAGTCATCCTTGCCTTGAGGCCGCAAAAGCGCCCTTGGTGACATCCACTCTCAAATCCCACCGTTTCATTCATAAGTTTCAGGCCTGGAGGCCCCGCCCTGCTCCCCTGAGCCGAGGGCTCAGTTTCCTGTACAGCAATTGGTGTACGGCAACAAAGCCTTAGCAACCGGCTCCTAGTGACCCGCAAGGCGCCTGGTAACAGGAGCGCAGGGCCGGCTCCAAGTAAGGAGCGGAGCTGTCTCTTTAAGGGATGGCCGCGGAGCCGTGAAAGTGGAGGGGGCTGAAGGAGGGCGGGGAGGAAGGTCTGGGGGCGGGCCGAGGGGGAGGAAGAGTTGCTGCTGAAAGGAGGTGGCAAAGGAGGAGCCGGAGCAGCTGCTGCCAGCCCGCGGGCACCGGAGTCCTGCCCGCTGCCGCACGAGTAGCCACGGGCGCGATCTTGGCCAGACGTCTCCTCCTCCATGATCACTTTGGGAGCCGGGGGAAGACTTTGCCCGGCCGTGAGAGCTGGTCTGCGTTTCCCAGGCGCGGCGGCGGAGCAGCAGCAGGAGCAGGATCCGAATCGGAGCGGCCACAGCCCGGGGCGTGTGCGCCCCGCGCGGAGCGGGCTCGGGTTCCCCACGGAATGTCCCCGGGGCGCCCGGCGCGCTGACCCCGCAGCCACCTCCGCTTTTGGCGCCTGCTGCCTCCCTCGGGCAGGCTCGGTGTTCGGGACTGGGAGCTTCCCGGCTCCTGGGCAGTGGGGAAGCCCCCGGGGGCGGGTGACCTCAGCTGGACACGACCCAGCCCTCCCCCGAGCGTGTCTCGCTTAAGATGGCAGCGGAGTCAGGGGAACTAATCGGGGCTTGCGAGTTCATGAAAGGTGAGGAGCAGCCGTCCCGCATCCTTCAACCCTTCCACCCCCACCCCCCCAACTCTTCACTTCTTGCTCCTTTGTCCCAACCCCTGTCCAGGGCTTCTCCCGGGCCCCTCAGTGCCCTGCAGCTGTTGCGCGCGCTATGGTCCCTGCTTGCTACTCTGCTTTCCCCGAGGACCCCTTGCTTCCGGCTTCTCTTTCTTGCGTCCCTCGTTCCCTCTGCAGCTCCCTGGTAATGGGACAGCGCCGGCTTCTGCCGGGTCTTTTCCACTTAGCAGCTGGTGGGGAACTTGCTCCTGTGAATCCTTTCGGTTGCCTTTACCGGGCCATGGCTGGCCTCCGTTTTCGGGACACCACCAACCACACCCCCGATCTCTCCTGTCTTCCTCTTCTTGAAGTGCAGAACTGCAGGGAAGAGGCTCGCTTCTCTTCCCCTTACGCAGCTGCTGAGGTCTGAAGATTTCGGAACCAAACTTGCATCTCCAGTTTTGCGGGTACCCGCAGCTCCTGTCTACACCCGCAGGCCTGAAATAAGGGGGGTGCGGCGCGCTCTGCCCCTAGCTGAGGTTCTCCATCAGGTCCTCTTCTTCCCTTTCTTAACTATTATGCTATTGGGTCTGTGTCTGCTTTCTGGGAGAGATCAGGTTTCTGCAAGAATCCCACGTGTTAATGGGGTCTTTAAATTATGTGTAGCAGTTGTTATTTTTGAACTTTTGTGTATTATCACCACCCTTCATCTCACTTTCTTACTTCTCATATATTTTCTTCTGTCTTTTAAACTTGTCTTTCAGATCGATTATATTTTGCTACTTTAAGGAATAGACCAAAAAGCACAGTAAATACCCACTATTTCTCCATCGATGAGGAGCTGGTCTATGAAAAGTAAGTTTCTATTGTTTTCCCCCACCTTTACCCCTTTCAACAGTTTAGCTTGTTGGCTCTTAGATAATGAGACACTATGCACATTTATGGCAGTTTTATTCACTTCTTCCCTAATGGTGCAGGTAACAATATCAGGGTTTTTCTTTTCTTTTTTTGGCTCAGGTCTTTGGGAAGAATTACAGGGAAAAGTAACATTATTTGAACTTGTTCACATCTCAGTTCTTTTTAGACTTCTGTGTATATTAATTCTTTCTACCCACACAACAAACAACCACTATAGATTCCTGACACTGCCCAGGTGGGACCAGAAAGTCACATACTCTATCCTTGACAGACTTTGTAATTGGCCTGTGAATCAGTTGCCAAGTATTTATGGGGCACCCACAGGGTACAGGGCAGTTTGCATATTGTGCTTAAGCTTTGCAGTTTACAAGGTTTCTGTGAACTGTAAGTGGTTTTGTTTGTGTAGCTTGTTTTCAGAAAGTGGGACAATATGAGCTGCAGGGAGTTGTATCCCAGTTCTATGAGATTTTACCTGTATGACGGATTACTGATTGAGTTATTTTACTTAGGTTCCCTGAACTTCATGGTATTATTTTCTTTGCCTTTGAGGAAGGTTGTATAGGAGTGTTCTTTTACTTTCTTTGGTTACTTTTCATCCGTGGGTTAGGATTTGAAGAGTATAAGAATAGGAAACTGTCTTCTGTGACCATTGGTCTACAGAAAAAGATATTTTAATGCTTTAGGCTTAGTAAAAAATTAATTGAAAGGAGATAAATATTCAATAAAAGCAGTAGGCAATAAGGAATAAGAAGGCTGAATTGACTTGGTTAGGTACTTTTATTAAAGGTATCAGTATATCATCAGAGGAGCCTATTGTATTCTAATTTAAACACTGAATTTCACTTTTTTGTTATCTTAACTGAATGTGCACTTGAATGAACATAGTTAAATGAGCCATAATAAGCTTCCAAGGACTTGTCTATTAAAAAAGATATTGGCAGTTCTGCCTCAGGATTTTTGGGTACCAGCAGAATGAGTGTTCTGGACCTTCAAGAGCTATCTTTTATTTGAGGGAAAACAGTCTTTAATTGTCACTTTGTCATAGGGGTTCTTGAAACTGATGTCTTCAGGACATTTCTCTTAGTGGTGCTGGGAGGAGGATGCTTCTTGAATGGCTGAAGTGAGAGTGGGAATGAAAGAGCCCTTTGCTATTGCTCATGAATGCCCAGAGTTGCTGAGGCAGAGAGGTCGAATCCCTGGTGTCAAATTACAGCTCTGCTCCTAGACAGCATGGAGTTCTGCACAGCCTTCTCCCTGACCCTGTGTACCTGGATGATGTCACTGCCAGCAATGTTTACTTAGTGGTCACTTTGTTGTTGGGCATTGTATAGCTTTTCTTTTGTGAGTTTAGGGGTTAGGGATCTCTGTGAATCTGAGGGTAGGGACTTTGTATGTTCCACTATGTTCAGTTCTGCAGTGACTAACGTGCCAGAGGTTGTTAATATGTCATTGAACAAGCTCCAGTCATTGAAGTCTGAGTCACTTCTCTTGGGATTGCTAGGCGGTGGATCTAGCAGAAAATTACACTTAGCCAACTAAATGCAATGTAAAATGCTTTTGGATTCTAATGTTGATAGATGAGGACAATTTTTTTTGTGATTTTAATGTTGGTGTTTTATAATAGGGCTAGCTACAAATTATATTCCTTTTTGTACCTATTTTACCTTTTTTTCTGGTATCTTGTAAGGAAAGACTTGCTAGAGAGGCTATTTGGTTTATTTTGTGAGTTTGGATATCATTTGAAATGATGAGGACCCAGTCTGACACAGTGTGTACTTGTCTGGATTTGCTCTCTCTTGTCATAGCAGTGGCTGTGGTTCTGATCATCCACAACCCATCTTTATCATTATCCCAACATATTATACTGTGCAAGGTGGTGCAGAGAGCAAAACAAGGATGAATGCACATGTTACCTTCAAGGAGCTCCAAGTCAAGAGGCGAGTAATAGGACTGCAGTTAGAGGTATAGGAAAGAAAACTGCCCTGAGAGAGATAACCCCCATGCTAGGAGGCACTCACAGGAAGGTGGGTGCATTTTGTGGAGGGGTTCAGAAAAGGCTTTATGGTGGAGTTAAGGCTGGCTTAGAGGACAGACAGTGTTTTAACAGGCAGGAACATGAGAAGAGAAAGAGGAGAGCATGCAAGGATGAGGAGGGAGACTCAGGTCGTGTGCTCTGGGGAACAGTCTGTCCTCCGCTTTGCCTGGTGTGTATACAGGTCACATGGGGAGATGTGGAATATGAAACTGAGAGGTCAATTGGGGACAGCTTGAATGTCTGGGTGAGGAACCCTGGTGGAATACCATGGGACTCTCCTAAGAATTTTGGGCAGGTATGGTGTAACTGGATTCGTAAATAATAGCAAACATTTACTGAGTTTTTAAAAGTGTGCCAGATGCTGTTTTAGGTGCTCCACAACTATTAATTCATTTTGTTTTCACAACAATTTTATGAGGCAGGTGCTGTTGCCATCCTATTGTACATTGATGAGAATAAAGGACAGAGAAGTTAGGTAACTTGCCCAAGGTTACAGAAGTAGCAGAGCTGGTATTTGAATCAAAACCATATAGTTCCAGAGGACACATCTTCTCTCAAACAATTGATATGACAGCATCATTTAAGATAGATTAGAGAGGGAGGAAGAGCCCACAAGGAAAAATTCTGGGATATCCAAGGTGAAGAACCATGTGACTTGGCAATAGATTTGGTGGGCAGATTGGTGGAAAGCTGAGGAAGAAGAGTCAAAGAAGTTTTTAAGAGCCTGGGTGGTGAGCCTGCAGGTGCCACTAACTGAAACAAGAAGTAGGACAGCTTTGGTGAGACAATCAAGCATTCCATCTTGGTCAGATGGAATTGAAGAAATTTTAAGGAATAATCACATCATTATTGAATATGGCGTACATTTGAAGTATTTAAATTTGGGAGTTTCAAACTTGAGATGATAAAATCGTAAGAATGATGCAGTTTCTGGGGAGGGAAGGAAGATATCAAGGTCTGTATTGCACAGGTAGAACAAGGGAAGGAACTGGAAATAAGCAGCCAAGAGAGGTGGAAAACTCTGAAGGAGAGAGGGAGAAAGGAGAGAGGTACCAACGCAGTGGAATCTATCCCTTAAGCTCTTCTCTATGGAAGTGAGGACTGGGAGAGACTGTAAGCCTCTGGAAGGACATGTAGCAACATGGGTTCTGTCTGTGGAGAAAGTTCTGTGGGGGAGAGAGGTCTTGGTGGTCACATCATGATGTGTGTGTCCCTAAGGTAAGGAGTCTGTTTATATGCACTAAAACACAGAGCCTTATATAGTTCTGTAAGTCTGTAATTATTTGCTGAATGTTTCAAGAAAAAAATGCTGCCTTTTTGGCTAAATTATCGTCTTAGAAACTATTAAGTGGGCTCTTTACATATTTAGGCTGCATTTGCTCTGGACATAGCTGTGTTTCCTGCAGATGTTTATTTAGTTATAAAGGAATGATAGCACTCTAATTGACATGGCAACCTTCTAAGAAGCCAGTAGAGTAACTAACAAAGCAGCCTCATGAGGAAAGGCTATTAGAATGAAAGTTTTAATTTTCTGCTTGATTTTAAACAGGATTTACCTCATTATTATAAAAGTTTTAATAGTTTTAATAAAATGTGGATAATAAAAAATCATATTTTGTCCCCAGGTTATGCTTTCACAAGTCAAAGTTAAAACAGTATAGGTTAACAAACTTTGATACAAAAATAGTTCCATAAAAAGAGACTCTTTCAAAGAAGATTTATCTGTGTTTGATTAAGCTACAAAAAATGCACAACTCTTCAGAAAGGCTAAATCTTTGGTGTTGGAATTGGGCCCTGTAATCCAAATACAGGCTTACTTTTAATAATGTGGCTCACTTTATTTTTTATTTTGGCCCAAGAATTATTGAAATTAAATATGTTAATTGTTACAACCTTTGTGTACCCCTCTTAATGGTCATCTCTGGTGTGGGGTAGGTGTTAATGTCATGGAAAGCCAGTTTGCTGTGAGGGTAGGGACTGGGGTCATCATTTTCAGCCTTGTCAATTTCATTTATTCTCTCTCTGGGTTTGCAAAGGAAAGGAATTCAAAGTGCAGAAAAGAACTCTTTATGGAGCTACTCTGGGAACTGGATTTTAATGAGTTTCTAAAGTGACTCCAAGAAATTCACCAAGTATTGTAGCATGTCAAGAATGAACAACTTCTAATGAGGACTAAATAGATAAATGAAAGATTTAAATAATCAGTTTTCATTTAAACTTTATTAAAGCAGTCTGGTATAACTACATCCAGAAATCTTTTTTTTTTTTTTTTGTAACAGTGATTGAACCCAGGGGTGCTTAACCACTGTTCCACATCCCCAGCCCTTTTAATATTTTATTTTGAGACAGGGTCTCTTGCCAAGTTGCTTAGGACCTTACTAAGTTGCTGAGGCTGGCCTTGAACTCGTGATTTTCCTGCTTCAATCTTCTGGGATTATAGGCATGCACCACTGTGCGTGGCCATCCAGAGATTTTGGATGAATAATTAATAAAAGAACAATTTCTTCCTTCCTTTCTTTTTCTTTTCTTTTTACTTTCTTTTCTTTTTGGTACCAGGGATTGAATCCATGGTCAATTAACACTGAGCCACAGTTTCAGCCCTTTTTATTTTTTTTAAATTTTGAGATAGGGTCTTGCGAGTTGCTTAGGGCATTGCTAAGTTGCTGAGGCTGGCTTTGAACTTGTGGTCATGCTACCTCAGCCTCCCGATCTGCTGGGATTATAAATTTGTGCCTCAGCACCTGGCTAAGAATGATTTCTTTTATCTCATCCGTTGCATAGGTTTGAGTTAAAATGTGATTATAAGGCATCTTTAAGTATAGGAAAACTTCTCTTGCCTGGAAATACTCATAGGAGTGAGTATTTAGGTTATATGTAAGTGAGAAGAAAACCGTCTGGTTTTTCCATTTTAATTTAAAGTTTAATAGGTAGCAGGACAATCTAATGGGAAGTAGGATGTCATTGAAGTTCATGCACACATACACATACATGATCTTATAGAGATATAGGATCATCATTTATTATTTCAGTTCTTATTATGAATTGCTGTGATATAGGAAGAAGGGGAGATTTGATTGGATTCAGGACAAATTTCACCATGGGTACTGTTTCAGCCAGGTACTGTTGTCATCGCCTCTTTACAAATGAGCAAACTGAGGCCCAGAGAGACTAAGTCTATTTTCCAATCACTGAGGTAGTAAGTGGCAGAGCTGGAGTTCAATCGACAGGATGACTGCCCTGCAGTTCATGTTCATAGGTTTCCAGCAAGTTCCCAGTTGTCCTGCTACCTTCCTTCCTTCCTTCCTTCCATCCTAACCTTCTAAAATTAACCAGGCTGAGGTAGCATGACTACAAGTTCAAAGCCAGCCTCAGCAACTTAGCAATGCCCTAAGCAATACCCTAGTTTGGGTGATGATAGCTTTAGAGAGAAGTGTCTCCCTGACAGCATGTGCACAAGCTATATCTCAGTCATTCCCAAGATGTATCTTGGTAATTAAAAGTTCTTTTTGTTTGTAATTCCTTTTTTGTACATATAATTTTGTTTATTTCTCCTTTCAGTGCACTGCCAAGAAGAGAGGGGAAAAAATTGAGTTAGTTATTATTGAATATTAGCAGAACATGTGAAAACAAAAGAAGCCCAGTTTTTATAAGCTTGTGAAATCTGCTTTTGTAGGCTGTCTGGTGATCTGTTCTTGCTTCTTAACTGGTGTAACTGAAGATATAAGGATTCCTCCTAAGAGTCTAGAAAACTGGTTTTTAAAAGATGGTAGGTTGTACTATCTTCCTTCCTTCCATCCTTACCTTATAAAATTAACCTAGTATTGTTCAGGCCTACTTTTTGTATCTTCTGTTCTTAACAACTGAGTTTTAGGCATATACCTATTTATATATTATGAGGAAGTAGTTATCTGTATACATCCACAATCATTTTTTCTCTTCATTCTGTTAGGGATCGAACCCAAGGTCTTGTGTATTTTAGGCAAGTACTCTACCACTGAACTATATCCCTAACCCTCAATTCTTTTTTCTTTTTTTTTTTTTTTGAATTTTTAATATTTATTTATTTATTTTTTTAGTTTTCAATGGACACAGCATTTTTTTTTTTTAATGTGGTGTTGAGGATCGAACCCAGTGTCCCACGCATGCCAGGCAAGCATGCTACCACTTGAGCCACACCCCCAGCCCCCCCTTTTTTTTAGTTGTTGATGGACCTTTATTTTATTTATTTTTATGTGGTGATGAGAATCGAAACCAGTGCCTTACACATGCTAGGCTATAACCCCAGCCCTCAATTCTTAATTCTATGATCCACTAGAGAGAAGTTTTGTTTTCTAGATATTGATTCATTTAAATATAATAATATTGATTTATTTTAATACTCTCTGTGTTGACCTCTTGGGCATTCATGATATGTAGCCAGTCTGTAATCTTCATAATGATAAATTGTTCAGTTTTTTCAGCCAGAGAGAGTGATCCAAGTGGGCTGCACCAGCCCAATGGGGAGCTGTCTGCCTCCAAGTGCTTTCTGTGCCAGGTCACCACAGGGCGGCTTCATTATTTTGTTTGAAGTAGATTCCTAAGACATCAGATGTTCTCATTTGTAACTTCATAAACACATTCCTAAGGCCAAAGTAAATGACTTTTACTTAGCCACAGCTCAAAACACCTTTGTGTTAAAAAAGGAAAAAAAGAAAAGACTCAACATATTTTTATGGGACAAATACAGCATTGAAACTTATGATTGAAAATTGGCATACACAAAACTAATATTTAGATGGGATAGATTTTCATGCAGAACAGTGTGCTAATGCTTTGGAGATGTACGTGTAAATAAAGCAGGAAGTAGACATGTAGACTGTAGAGCAATATATGCCCAGAGCTGTAGATATATATATGTTAGGAGTCCAAGAAAGGAAGACCTGGGCATTAAAGATTTCACAGAGTGGTGTTTGAATCAGTGGTTCAAGGGTGTGTAAAAAGCAAAGAGGACATTTTATGATCTCTGTGAGGACCAGTAGGACCAGTTTCTGCTCACTATTGTATCCATTTGCCTAGCACAGTGCTAACCATGAACGATGGTGCTCAAGAAATTCAAGTGAGTGAAGGATTATGAAAGGAAGGAAAGGAAAGAAGAGCTTTCAGGCAGAGTCATGAGAAAAGACATAAGAATGTGTGTTTGGAAATAGCAAGATTCTGTTAGGTGAGGTGTATTATTTAAATAGAGAGAAGTTGCAGGTTAAGGATGGGCTGGATCGAGGGGAAACCCTTTGGGTATCAGTCAGTTCTACTTACATGTGAGTGGCAGGGACTGATCAGGGCTCTGCATGGGACCAGTACTGCCATAGCTGGCAGGTGATTATCAGTGAGGCTGTGGCAGGATTGGAGTTTGGTTGTAGCAATAAGAACAGAAAGGCCACATGGGGAGAGAAGCTAGAAACCATAGATTGATTAGATTTAGGACTGACTAGATGAGGGTGGGAAGGAGGAAGTGGAGGTGAGTGTAAAGTTTCTGGCTTGTGTGCTGGGGAGAAAGTGACAGGTTTAAGTAGGTGAAGTATAAATCAGGAAGAGGAACTATACCTATTTGCTCTTCTGTTTTGTTGGATGGGAAACAGGAAGTCAAAAGTGGGGGTCATTATAATGAAGTCTTTATCTTTTGTAATTTTTTTTAAAGAGTATATTCTTTTTTTTTTATACAGTTTATTTTTTTAAAATATATTTTTATGTGGTGCTGAGGATCGAACCCAGGGCCTCACACGTGCAAGGTGAGTGCTCTGCCACTGAGCCACAACCCCAGCCCCTCTTTTGTGATCTTTAAGTAGCAAATAGACAATGCCTGCCTTGGATATTTAGATATTTACTTATTTAAAATCTGGGGAGGTAGATAGGATAGCTGACCTCAAGTTCCTTTCTGGCTTGTTGATTAATTGGGCTTTCTACACTTAATTGTGGAATCCATTTTTTTAAAAAAATTTTTTTGTAAGTTTTTAGTTTCAATTTACTTAAATAAAAAGTTTTTTTTTCTTTTGTTTAACCAAAACTTTCAGGACCACCAAAGAATTATATGTTGAATAAGATCCATCAAAAATATTGCTCTATTTGTAGAAATTATGTAATATTTCTAATCCTTGAGAATTTAGAAACATCTGTTAAATGTCCATATTTATTTATAAAGGGAATTCCTTTATAAGAAAAGTTTGTGTGAACTGTTTTTTAAATAAAATGGTTCTTTTTTATTAATTTATTAATTTTATCTTAACCATGTTCACATCCTATTGATGAATCAAAGAATTTGCATCCAAGAAATTTGCCAGTTTGGGCTTCTTTGGTTACTAATTTCCTTTTGGAACCAGAAAAGGTGATTTGTTTCAAATTTGGTCTTCTTGATCAATATGATCTAGTAAAACACTTATTTACCTTTGTCTGGAATGTGATTTCAGCAAGCCAACTTCTACAGATGGAATTGATATTACTTTTTTTTTTTTTTTTGGTGGTGTTGGGAATCAAACTTGGAGCCTCAGGAATGCTAAGGCAAGGGCTCTATCACTGAGCTCATACCCAGCCTTGAAAATTACATTTGAAGTTTGAGAGCTTTAGACCTTTCTAAAGTGAATATGTTTTTTTCCCCTTCCATTTAAAAAAAATTTTTTTGTAGTTGTATATGGACAGCAGGGCTTTATTTTATTTGTTTATATTTTTATGTGGTGCTGAGGATCGAACCCAGTGCCTCCTGCATGTTAGGCAAGTGATCTGCCATTGTGCTACAGCCCCAGCCCCTGTTTTATCCTTCTTAAAGAATTTACCTGTCATGATTTAGTTCTTTTCTGTAATATTCAAACTCTATCATTAAGAATACATTGACTGGGGCTGGGGATGTGGCTCAAGTGGTAGCGCGCTCACCTGGCATGCGTGTGGCCCGGGTTCGATCCTCAGCACCACATACCAACAAAGATGTTGTGTCCGCCGAGAACTAAAAAAAAAATAAATAAATATTAAAAAAAATTCTCTCTCTCTCTCTCTCTCTCTCTCTCTCACTCTCTCACTCTCTCTTTAAAAAAAAAAAAAAGAATACATTGACTAACCAATTTCATTGTAATTCAGTTTTAGGGGTTTCAAAGGAATAAAGGGCTCTTTGCTGTTGTGCCAGATGGCTCCAGTTTGCTAAATATCTTGTCTTTCTTAATGGTTTTAATCTATTTGGTCAATTTTTATTGATGATTTACTTTTATGAGTTCAGCACTTTCTTGGTGCTGCTTGCTGTTGAGTTAGATTTTTACATTGGTTTGAACATCCCAGCCACTATCCTCTGTTTCCACTCTGTGATCTGCTGATGATTCTCACACACCATAGGCGTAGAAACCAGATATCATTTTATTAACATTGGGTATGAAATAAGACTAAATACACTGAGACTGGCACTCGCTTAAAAACATAGCTAAAGGGCAAGTATGTTTGGTGTGGCTGGCTTTAGAGAAAACAATCCGACTTTGTTTTTGACCTACTTAGGATTCAAATTCACTTATATTTCAGATTAGTGAGATTTCTAAATTGGGATCCTTGAATAACTGATTTCTTATTTTATACATTTCTCCATGTTTTAAGGTACTATGGAATCAATACAGCATCTTCATTAGTCTCAGTAGTCAAATTATTTATTCTCAGCAGCAGAATTAATCAGAATTGTTAAAAATATTTTTAAGTGTTTTGGTAAGTGTGAGATAAAGAAGGAAGCATACAAGGTCTCTTCTGGGAAGCTGGGTGTGGTGGACTTGTGATGCAGTGCCTTCCCATTCTGCTGGACCCTTTCACTAGGGCCCTGCTGTGCATGTCCCACAGGCCCTACTGGCAGACTGTCTGCATCTCTAGAAAACCCAAAAACAAAGTCTTAAGGTGATTTGAGCTCAGTAAAACTCTTGGACATAATTGAAGGGACTCTTAAGAAAAATAGGAGTTGGGGGTGATGAATCATTGGGATGAGTCTTTCTGGATTGGGTTACTTTACTTTCTGCATCAGACCCCCTTTGGAACAAGCCAGCAATGAAGATGTGACTCCAGGGGGAGGCCTGGGGAGGTATCTAACTTTTCTGCATATGAGAGGGATGGATGATCTCGCTATTCTATTCTCAGCCCTTTACTGCCTCTTCCTGTTTAGGTCTTCTTTGAAGGTCACTTTTGGCTCTTTCATCTAGGTTTGTACCCAAAGTTTATAAAATGTGATATGTAATGCCCTTCCTCACACTAAACTGGTATACAGTTTCTTGCCGCAGTCTGGCTGGGCACAATTCAGGAACCACTTGTCAAAAGAAACTAACTTTATTTTTAGAACTACAAACACCAAACAAAACCGCTCCTCAGGAAAAAACCCTCAGAGCCCAACTGCCACCACCGGCTTCCATAAGCCTCTCACCCACACAAGCCTCACCACCTCCCACAATCCTCCTGCTCTTGAGGCCGATTGGCTGGGTTGTGTGGGCGGAGCCAAAGAAGTCCCTCAATGAGCAGCTCCGTGGTCTGAAAGGGCAGGGAAACAGCCCAATGAGCAGCTCGTGGAGGAGCCAATTAGCTAGATGTTGCTGGGGCCGCTGTGAGCCAATCATCAGCTGGCAGTCTGAAGGGTAGGGAAACAGCCCAATGAACATCACCGCAGAGGAGCCAATCAGCTAGATGTTGCTGGGGCCACTGTGAGCCAATCATCAGCTGGCAGCTGGAAGTTTGCTGGCAGCTGGAAGTTTGCTGGCAGCTGGAAGTTTGCTGGGGCCCCTTTGGCTGTGGCTCTCAACAGTTTCTAGCAATTAGAATGGAAGAAGGAAGTATTTTTACAAATGAACCAACCATGTCACAATCTTTCATTTTATTGACTCAGTCTTCTCTGTGCCAGGTGCTAGGGATAGGATGGTGAGCAAATTTTAACCCAGCCTCTTCTCATGGAGTTTATAAAAGTCCATAGGGAAGACATTAGTAAAATATCCTTCTATTCTTTGAAAGCCCACAACAAGGGACCCTGTGGGGTATGTGTGGAAGGGGAAAGGTCCAGGAGGAAGAGGGGATGGGATGGGGATCAGAAAAGCATTACCTTTTTTTTTTTTTAAAAATTTTTATTGTTGGTTGTTAAAACATTACATAGTTCTTGACATATCATATTTCACACATTTGATTCAAGTGGGTTATGAACTCCCATTTTTACCCTGTATACAGATTGCAGAATCACATCGGTTACACATCTACTGTTTTACATATTGCCAGAAAAATGCAGAAAAGCATTACTTGAGGAAGTGTGTTTGGGGCTGAGATCTGAAGGATGAGTAGGCACTAACTAGGCCAGGCATGTGCTAAAGGCCTGAGGGCAGGAACTAACAAGTAAATTCCCATGACTGAAGCTTACTAGGGACATAGTGTGAATTGAGGCCTCAAAGAGATATGGTAGGGACACCCAGGGGTCTAGAAGGCAAGGTCAAGTGTTTTGGTTTTAATTCCAAGTGCTTAGCGGGTAAGTCATTGCCACAGGTTTTAGAGTCAGTATTTCCCTTTCAGACCTTAACTGCTGTATGAAATGTGGGGATTAGCCTTTTATGTACTGGGGGTCAATCATCACTCTGTTTTCTGCCTGAGCAAAACATATATTGTCTGCAGAGCCCTCTTGCCTTCAGCACCTGCCTTTGAATAATCAGGTTACTTAACTCTGGTTGAGAATGTTCCTGTGGGAGTGAATATTAATCTTGCTGGTACATTCCTGAAGAAGTTCCTTCATTTACATTAATCTGAGTCTTGAAGGGGATTTTTATTAATTAACTTGCTCCAAATAGGGAAGTCACAGAATTACAGACCTGGATGTTGGAAGGTTCCTTGGTACCATCTGTTTTCTTGTTTGACTCCATGGCAGAGTGGCAGCATGCACCCATTTTACAGATGCAGCTGCTGAAGGCTTGCATGATCCTGCTGTGTCTGGGGGTAAGAAGGTGCTAAGTGGAGAGAGCCTCCTTACACTCAGGATCTTGTGCCTGGACCTTCCTAAAAACCTAGGTGGTGCATCAAGGAACAGGAGAGAGAGTCAATAAAGAGGTTCCTCTCCTTCCTTTATAATTTCAACAAATGTCAACATTAAGCAGCTGAGTACATACTGGTGATGTTACATTTCTAATATATAAGACTGCTTTCTATTCGATGGGTTTGTTCTCCCAGCTATCCAGAAAGCATGGTGAATTTCAGGGAGAAAGCTGTGTTCTCCCTTTCCCGGGGAGATATTCTGAGGGAAGTTCCTCCTCTACCCAGACCTAAAATATTGAGAGGGAAGATGGCATCAAATAGGGTGAGTAGCCTTGAGGACCATTGGAACTGTTGCATTTATTTCTCCTGAGTGGTAACTGCAGTGACAGAACCTCTCATACATACTTATACATAAATAAGCTAGAAGTATGATACATGGTATGACTTGAATAGTGGGAAGAGCTTTAGAAGCCATCTAATTCAGTGGTTACTAATTAATCTAATTCATCGATAGATGAGAACGTGGAGTCCCAGCAAGACTGAGACACAGCCAGGCACACAGGTTAACCACTTTGGGACTGGAACCCCGTGGCTCCCAGGGGTCTTTAGTTCTGTGTGCATTGGTGTGGGTGCTGGGAAGTTGGTTAGATGTTCACCCATCTTCCCGGGGTTGGTGGCATCAGTGTGATTGTGGGTGGTTATGCCACAGGACTTGAAAAAAACGCAAACTCAGGTTAGTGCTCACTATGCAACCTAGGACCTTTTCAAGTTGTTATCACTGAGTTTTAGCCACATATAGTAGCTTTATCATCTGACTGGAGAAGTACTGATAATATTCTAGTAATAAGATAGACTTTATTTGGTTTGTATAGCACAGTGGCAGTACTGATTAACTTTACCAAAACAAAATTTCTCTCTCTCTCTGTCTCACACACACACACACACACACACACACACACACACACATGTGATCTCAGTGTATTTTGGGGGATATTACTATTTTAGCAAATATCTCTCTGTAATAACATCTTTAACTTCGCAGTAGATCTTTAACTTTTTCAGTAGATGTTGAATGAGCATATGAATAGACAAAAAATGTCAGTAGTAATGGAAAAAAAATAAAGGATTGACATGGCTTATGATGATATTGTAGAATTTTTCATCCTAATTTTTTTTGATAGTACTATGGATTTGACCTAGGGTCTTACATGTACTAGGCAAGTACTATGTCACTGAGCTACATCCTCAGCCCTTTTAAGTTTATTTTGAGACAGGGTCTGCTAAATTTTCAGACTAGCCTTGAACTTATAATCCTTCTGCCTTAGCTTCCCAAGTGGTCACCCTATTTTTAAAGCAGTTTTTCTTTTTTGGCATCACAAGCATCCTTTGGTTAATGTTAACGTACAGTGTCTTGCTCAGAATAGATGGTCATAAATTTTATTGAATGAAAGGCTAATGCTTGGAATGTAGCTTATCTTTTTGCTGAGAAGTTGAATTTTTTTCACATAAAGCTTCTAATATGTAGAGTGGTATATGTAGCAGTGCTTCTAACAACAATTCCTCTGGGAAAGGGACTCACATAATTTATAGTTTATTAGGAAAAGAAACCAAAGACAAAATAATAATAATCCATAAACTTAACAAATTTTGTGAGAAGAGTTGGATGTGCTGGGCATACAGAGGCTTCTAGACTGAGCCTTTCTTTTCCCCAACAGCAGCAGGACCAGAACTGTGGGCAGTGGGTGAACCTGATAAATATGGGCTCTGGTGCTTGAGCTCCCCTTTCTCTGTCCTCCCCATTAAGAGGTGGCCCTCCTTCCTCTCCTTCTTCCTCCTTTTGCAGGACTCCAGATGTTCCGGTTCTTTGAATATCTTTGCTGTCAAAACAGGAAAGAATTTTATTTTAGTTGTTTATACTTATTAAATAAAAGACAGATTGACTTTCACTTACTACTTTCTGAATTTCATTCTAATTATTGGCTCATAATTTGTCAACCTTGTTGAAGGAAATATAGGTAGTTGAATTAATTTGTTCACTCATTCTTTCATTTGGAGATGAGGGTACCCTGAAATAATAAAACAACATATCCATGTTTTTCCTACCAAATGAGACCAGAATACCCCTCCCTTTCATCAAGACAAAGTAGAGTTCTTGATTGGCTGTGGCTTTTCCTGGGAGTTGGTGGAATGGAGAAGACACCATCTAGTGTCATGAACTAGGTTTATCTCTGCCATTTCTTCTCTGTCTTCACTGTCCCCAGGCTGATAACCTTCTCTGTCTCCTCTCCTACCCTGAATCCAACCTGTTCATTCTCCTGTCTTCATTCCAAGTTGTGTAAATTCTATATTTTTTTTTTGAGAGAGAGAGAGAGATTTTTTAAAATATTTATTTGTCAGTTTTTGGTGGACACAACATCTTTTTATTTTATGTGGTGCTGAGGATCGAACCTAGTGCCCCACGCAAGCCAGGCGAGCGTGCTACTGCTTGAGCCACATTCCTCAGCCCAACCTAAATTCATATTTGATACTCTAACATATTTGAATTATTTTAAATTAATTATCAATTGTTTTTTTTTAAATTTTGGTATTTCCTTCTGCTTAATGGTCTAGATTATCTATGTGTTTCTATTTTTCCCTACTCTGCTGAAGAGGATTCTTACAAAGAAGTATGTTATTGGAAGATGTCTCTTTGTTCATGGCATTTTATTATATTGAAGTTAGTGATAAACTAAGCCTGGTGTGAGCAGCTATCACAAGTTTTGCAATGACCATGGTATTTTCAGATGTGTATTTAGCTCTACAGAATTAATTCATAAAACTATATTATTATAAATACAATTTTTTTTTGTACTGGGGATTTAACCCAGGGGTGCTTTACCACTAAGCCACATCCCTAGCTCTTTATTATTTATTTTGAGACAGGGTCTCATTTAGTTACTTAGGGACTTTCTAGGTTTCTGATTCCAGCTTTGAACTTGCAATCCTCCTGTGTGAGCTTCCCAACATGCTGGGATTATAGGCATGTGCCAGTGTGCCTGGCTAAATATTCTTATGAAGAAAGAATATATCAAATAACCTTAAGATATAGTTTGTTCACTTTATATATTGTCTGTGACAATTCTGACTTTTGAAGACTTTCCTAACTTGCTCTTGGTTTTGCAAAGTTTCTGACTGAATTTCTTAATATGACTTGAAGCTTTTCTCCCTCTTTGTGGGATGTGAGGGCTAGTCCACACTTCTTGGGCTGTGGCCAACAAAGAGCTATGACATCTTTACTGCAGCTATCTTTGGATAACAACCTGTTCTTATATCAGCCTGCTCTTTGAGGGACAGCAGAAAGGGGACTAGATCTTCTCCCTTTTTTTCTATTATCTCCATTCTAGGTCCCAACCTGACTTTTTAGATATATGACATTTTTTGAACAAAAGGTGATAAAAATGACCAAGTCCCAGTCTTACTTTGGGAAGTATGTGAGCCCTTGAAGGGGAAATATATTGTCTTGAAACATTTGACCTATACCTTTTTCCTGGTATGTGGCAATTTCTTTAGTGTTCTGTAGTTATTTTTGTTCTTATCTTATCTTTTCATCTTTGTCAGTGTGATTCATTAGTGTTTCACATTGCCCAGGTCTGTAACCTTTAGCTCCATGTGGCTTTTGAACGCATTTTATTTTTTTCCATATTTTGTATTGGTACTTTATGGTTGTACGTAATGGTGGGATTTGTTGTTACATATTCACACATGTACACAATATAATGATATTGGCCAATATCATTCCCCAATATTTCCCCTTTCCTTCTCCTGGGTCCCTTTCCTGTACTAATTTCTCTTCAGTTTTTATGATATTACACCACACCCACCTTTCTTTTCATTTTTCTCTCCAACTTCCACATGAGAGAGAACATATGACCCTTGACCCTCCAGGTTTGACTTATTTTGCTTAACATAATGGTTTCAAGTTCTATCCATTTTCCTGCAAATGACATCATTTCATTTTTCTTTATGGCTGAATAAAACTCCATTGTGTACCTATACTACATTTTCTTTATTCATTCATCCATTGATGGACGTCTAGGCTGGTTCCATAGTTTGGCTATTGTGAATTGTGCTGCTATAAATATGGGTATGCTTGCATCACTATGGTATGATGACTTTAATTTTGTTTTTGTTTTTGTACCGGGGGTGCTTAATCACTGAGCCACATTCCCAGCCCTTTCTGATTTTTGTTTTGAGACAGGATCTGACTCAGTTGTTTAGGGCCTCCCTAAGGTGCTGAGGCAGACCTTGAATTTTTGATCTTTTGGCCCTAGCCTCCTAAACCACTGGGATTACAAGCATGTACTACTGCACCTGGCATGTCTTTAATTCTTTAGGATAAGTACAAAGGAATGGTATAGCTGAGTTTTTTGAGGAGCCTCCATACTGATTTCATTAGTGGTTATACTAATTCACAATCCCACCAATAGTGTAAAAGTGTTCCTTTCTCTACATCCTCTCCAGCATTTACTGTTTGTATTCTTGATGACTGGTGTGAGGTGAAATCCCAGTGTAGTTTTGCTTTGTTTTTCCCTAATTGTTAATGATGTTGAACATTTTTTTTTTCATATATTTGTTGGCCATTTGTATTTCTCCTTTTGAGAAGTATCTGTTTAGTTTATTGTCCATTTATTAACTGAGTTATTTGAGGGTTTTTTTGTATTATTTTTGAATTCTTCATATATTCTGGATATTAATCCTCTGTCAAGAGAGTAGCTAGTGAAGATTTTCTCCCATTCTGTAGTTTCTCTCTTCACATTCCTAATTGTTCCCTTTGCTGTGCAGAAGCTTTTTAATTTGGTGCCATCCCATTTATTAACTCTTGGCATTATTTCCTGAGCTTTAGAGGTCCTATTGAAAAAGTTGTTGCTTGTGCCTGTGTTGACCCTACATTTTCTTCTGGTCTAATTCCTAGGTCTTTAATCCATCTTGAATTGATTTTTGTGTGGGATGAGACACAGGGCCTAGTTTCATTCTTTCACATATGGATAACCAGTTTTCCCAGCACCATTTTTAAAAAGGCTATCTTTTTTTCCAGTACATGTTTTCAGCATCTTTTTCAAGGATTAGATGACTGTATCTGCGTGGGTTTGTCTCTGTGTCTTTTATTCTGTAGCCTTGGTCTGTGTGTCTGTTTTAATGCCTGTACCATGCAGGTTTTGTTACTATAGCTCTGTAGTATAGTTTGAAGTCAGTTATTGTGATGCTTCCAGCATTGTTGTTTGTTTGTTTGTTTTTGCTTAGAATTGCTTTGGCTATTTTTCAAATGATTTTTAGGACTGTTTTTTCTAATTCTGTGAAGAATGTCATTGGTCTTTTGAGGGGGATTATGTGTAATCTCTGTTTTACTTTTGGTAGTATGACCATTTTAACAATATTGATCTTGCCTGTCTATGAACATGGGAAGTCTTTCCATCTTCTTGTATCTTCTTCATTTTATTTCTTCAGTGTTCTTTAGTTTTCATTGAAGACTTTTTCATGTCCTTAGTTATTTCTACATTTTTTTTTTCCTGGATTTCTTTCTCAGCAGATTCATTATTGGTACATAGGAAAGTTGTTGATTTTGTAACCTTCTACTTTGCTGAGTTTGTTTATTAGCTCTAGCAGTCTTTTGATTGAACTTTTTGGATCTTCTAAGAATAGGATCATGTTATCTGAAAACAGTGATAATTTGATTTCTGCCTTTCCTATTTTTATCCCTTTGTTCCCTTCTCTTGCTGGATTGCTCTGGCTAGAATTCTTAGTACTATATTAAATAGGAGTGGTAAGAGTGAACATCTTTGTCTTATTGAACACATTTCAAGAGATGGCAAAAAAACCCCTGAAATTTTAATTTATTTAGCATTAGTTAATTTAAATTTAAATGACCACATTAGCTACCATGTTGGAGTATGTAGATCAATGTAAGAATGAGGACTGTATTTGATTTATTTTTCCCTTGTTATAAGAGTATATTAATTTATGTTGGCATTTGGTAAAAAATGTCTATTTATTAACCATATTGTTCATAAAAGCACATGCTTTTATGAACAATATGGTTAATATTGTTTATATTGTAATATTGTGTTTGAAATTGAAGTTGCCTTGTAATGGTTAATATGAAACTAGAATTTAGATAACTTGAATTTTTGTGCTTTTCTGAAGCTTGTTAAAAATGAGTTTAAAAAGCTGAAATAACAGAGCTAAAAATTCAAAATTTAATATAAAATTCTACAAGTATCAATATTCATGTTCAAGTAGAAATAAAACAAGGAATGTTAGTCAAAATTGTTGCTTTCAGTAGCCTAAGGACAAGAAAATCTCTGTTATAGAAACAGGGTAGCCTTAATCACTACTGGGCAGGTACATATTTATATATAGTTTTTTTTCTTTTCTTTCTTTCTTTTTTTTTTTTTTTTTTCTGGTGTTGGGATTGAGCCTAGAGCATCATAACACTGAACTTTACCTACAATCCTCATCTTGTTGTTTTTTGGGTGGGCTTTTGTTGACTGGTCTTAGACTTATCAGTGATTAGGCTATAGATCTAGTTCATTTTGGATTCCTTGGGTATTTTGTTTATATTCATAGCCAAGCACTATACTGGGAACTTTAGAAATAAGTTGAGAACTTTTATTTCCAATCTGTAAGTTTCCTTCTGCGTTGCTGTTCTCATGATGCCTGGATACTGAGACAGCTAATTTTGGTGCTACCTGGAATACAAGTTTCAAAATATTACCTACTTGCCTAACACACATAACATAAATACACAAGTTTAGTATTCTTTACTTACCTAAGGCAAATGGCTATTGGCAGTTTTGATATAATATAATGACATACTTATGATAGTGGAATCTGGGTGGCATAAAAACTTAAATGACTCCCCCCAAATAAGGGTGTTTTGGGGATGGAGTTTTGCAAACTTTTTGGAATTTAGTAAATGTGTGGTCTGAGCTAAATTGAATTTAGTGCATTAATAAGCAAACTATTCATTATGAAGACTCCCTTCTTGAAGTTTTGTATCACACGTAGAGCATTCTTCTAAGTATATAAGATAAAAAAGTTCAATCCTTGACAGAAAGTCTTATGTTGCAGTTGATCAGAGAGGGCTTGCATTTAAAATCCTTCACAATATGTGGTATCATGTATACTGGGCTGAAAGGATGAGGGCTTTGAGCAGAGGGTAGTTCATATTTCTTAGGGGAAATTGGAAAGGCTTTGTGAAGAAGGTTGGATTTGAGGGAGCTGGAGGATTGCAGAAAGAGAAAAGGACAGCATTCTAGGCAAGGAAACCAATGTGAACAGAGGCTTATATTAACAATATGCATGGAATATTTAGAAATAAGGAATGGATATGCATATTGAAATAAAGGTTCCATTCTAGAACCTGGAAGCTAGAGGCATGCTCTTTAGGACTTTGATTGGTGGGACAAATGATAATAATTATTATTGTTTTAAATATTTTTTTTGGTTGTAGATGGACACAATACATTTATTTATGTATTTATTGTGGTGCTGAGGATCGAACCCAGTACCTCACACTAGGCAGGCACTCTACTACTGAGCCACAACCTCAGCCCCCAAAGAATTTTTCTTAAGGTGGTAAGGAGTCAGTCAGCATTTTTGAATAGTGGGAGGATATGTGAGAAGTGAAATTTTTATAAAGATTGATTTCTGTGTGAAATACAGGATGATAGAGAGAGGGAGAGAGGATTGCAACAGTACAGTCATTAAGATGATCTGTTCTTCTGTTGCTAAAGTTGTTCTGACTTCTTCTTTCTTTTTGGTACTAGGGATTGAACCCAGGGGTGCTTTACCACTGAGCAACATTCCCCAGTCCTTTTAAAATTTTTTAAGAATTTGAAACAGGTTCTCACTAAGTTGCTGAGACTGTCCTCAAACTTGTCATTCTCCTGCCTCAGCCTCTTGAGTTGCTGAGAATGAATGCCTTGTGCCCAGCTTTATCTGACTTCAGTTATTGTGGGAACTGAAGGGAAGGGAGGAATTAGAGTAGTAACGTTTGCTTGATTCATAAGAATTAAATTAATATTTATTTTCTTGCCTTATGTGTTTGAGAGGTTTCATGCCTGAGTGACTGGGAGAAGCAAAATGTTTTTTAGTCTTCAGGGCTGTTTTAAAGGAAAGACGGGTTTTGGATATTCTGAGATTTAGATATTAGGAGGCCTGTAGATGGTAGGTCCAGCAGGAGGCTGAAGATGGAAAAAGATTGATGATGGAAAAAGATTGATGCTGATCTCAAATGGAAGAGATGCCTCTTTTCCTTTGAGTTACCAGATGGATTCACGATAATGCATAAGAGAAGTTCTACAGATTAAGTACTGTTTCCTGGGGATGTAAGGAGATGGAGAAAGAGAGAGGCGCCAGAGTGTCTTATAATAGAAAATTCAAGAAGAAAATGAAAACAGAAAACCATTGGATTTAAGATAACTGAGAATTGAAAGTGTTTAAATGGAATAGTTGGAATCAGAACCCAGAGTACACAAGCTTTATGGCAAAGTAGGTAATAAAGAAATAAAACCAGTATGTGTGTAGGCTGTGTGCATGTTGGCTATTTCCTTGACTGCATTTTAGTTATTTTACTTAGATGGCATAGCAGGAGGATAAAAGGAAGTGGAACTCAAAACTGTTGTACAAGTTTTCTGTTAAGAGACTTGTTAGAACAACTAGAGTAGGATAAAACCATTAGTTACCTGGATTATCATGAGTTAGATTAGTTACATAATGATCCTTATTCCTGAAGTTAATTGAAATCTGATTTGAAATTTAATAAAATTAAAAGTGAGTATTGATGTTACTGAAAATTATTCTAAATATATATATTTTATATCTCAGTTTCTATGCAGATTTTGGGCCTCTGAACTTGGCAATGGTGTACAGATACTGCTGTAAACTGAACAAGAAACTAAAAGTGAGTATCATAGTGGTAATTTATATTTTGATATTAAAATGTTTGAACCAGGAAATCTACCTGGTGGAATTGCTGCATACACATCATTTAGTTACGTAATTTGGGTCTTTGGAAATTTATGTGAGTAGTTCACCTCAAAGTTGAAATCGATCCTTTTGATTACACCACAAAGGACATGTTAACCTCTTTCATTTTTCAGGATGAGCTGCAATATGAGCTGGATTAAGTCATTGGAATAATGATCCAGGAAAGAAAGCACAAATCCTTTTTAGGTTGTTAATGAGTCTCTATCAAATTCCTTCCTAGGTTAATTTTTCTGAAACCTTTGGATCTGCTTTTGTAGACACTATTACCAGGTGATGAAGGGACTCATCATGATTGGACCTTTGGAACATGACCATTTTCTCTCTTGTTGAGGCTGAAATTTTTGTGTATTTCTGTAGAGTCAAGAGCCAAGTGAGGTGGATGAACTGGTAGTGAGAGAACATTACCTGATATGAGAACTTTACCTGATATGAGAGAATTCAAGCCAGACATTCTGTATTCACCTATAGTGGTTTTTTTTGTTGTTTTTTCAGTGCTGAGGATTGGACCCAGGGCCTCATGCACACTAGGCAAGTGCTCTACTACGGAGCTATATCCCCAGCTGTCATGTATTGTTTTGGTTTTACATGAGGATCTGGTTCATTTTTCTATACTTACATGTATCTGTTAGAAGGTAGCTTTTTGTTTTTTCTTACACTCTGAGCATATAAAGAAAAGTTATATATAATTTATAAGTATATATATATATATACTTATAAATAAATAAATATATATATATATATTTATAAATATAAATTTATATTCCTAGATTTGGTAAAGTTATCACATATAAAGCCATATTTATCTTTTTCTTCCAATTATTAAGTGAACATCTTAAATATTCATTTTGGGAGACAGAATATTACACAGCTTGATCTTAAGATAACCACAAAATTATAGTCCTCAGTCATTTTAGTGTTTCTGTTAGGTAAAATGTTGCTGTTACATGGTGCTGTGTCTTGTACATATTAACTACTCAGTAATTATCTTTCCATTTGTCTTTTTATTGAATTTAGGTATGAAATGCTGTCTGGTAGAGAATATCCTGTAGATTGTGTTCTGTATTTATGAATTCACAAATTTTTGCCATTGATCTTAAGGTGCTAAATGGTCATAGAATGATACCAAAGAGATATTTTTACAAGAAGTTAATAATTACATAACATGAAATCTATTATATGCAGCTCTTTCAGAAATTAACTTGTAAAGTAGTGTCTGACTTGAAAATGTATTTGTAAATGCCTTTAACTAAACTAGATCTGTGCTTTTCAGGAAAGAAGCTACTGTCTTCAGTTTAGAAAATAGAATATCAAATTTAGATTTTTGCAATCATCAAGGAAGTAAATAATATCCTTCTTACATAAAATGAACTTTTAATGGTTGAACCAATAGGGAAAGGGTAATTAATGAATAATTGAAGTTCATGCTTTTCTTTTAAGGACATAGTAATTTCTTGGCTTTCTTGATAAATCATGTTAAAATGTAGTTGGTATGAACCAGGTATTATAATCAACAACCTGGGACCCAAGTACTATCTGGAGATACCAATGAGAAAGAAATAATTGTTATGAAAATAAAACCATTGGTCTGATGTACTGGTCTCCTTATAGTAATTGTACAAGAATAGTGGGACTAAATTAAGTAGAGGGATTGATTATTATTTTTTTTCTACCACATTTATACATAAAGGTTTTTTTTTTTTTTTTTTTTTTTTTTTTTTTTTTTTGCATTGGGAATTGAACCTGGGGTGCTGCACCACTGAGCCATATCTCATTTTTAAAATTTTTTTTTATTTTTCATTTTGAGACAGGATTTCATTCAGTTGCATAGGGCCTCCCTAAATTGCTGAGGTAGACCTCGAACTTGAAATCCTTCTACCTTGGCCTCCCTGGCTTCTGGGATTACAGGTGTTCACCACCAATCCCAGTTTAAAGCTTGGTTTAATTTGCTTTCATTTACAAAGCTTTCTTCCAACACTATGAAAGTTTAGTGAGTCTAGATAGGCCCTTCAGTTCATTTCAGTGATTGGGTCATTGGCTGGTTGCCTGGAATGACATTTTTAGCTTTAGGACAATTAATGGGTAGCCTAGTACTTTCTGAACCAAATATTAGTAAGTCTTGGGTTTTCTCAGTGAACCAAATAGCCAAACAGAATCTTTGTAGTAAGAGAAAAAGATTTAGTTTACCAATCTAAAGTTATTGCTTCAGCCTTATGGAATCTCAGTTTCTTCATTGGTAAAATAGGAATTCTCTCACAGGATTATATTAGAGATACATGTGAAAGAGCTTTGTAAATTTTAAGACCAAGATCCTATACCAAATAAAGTCAGTAATATAACATTTGTGAATTCTTGTAGTAAATGCAATAAGTCGTTTCTTCCATGAAATTTAGGAAGACTCTCCTCTGATCCTTAAAGCCATCATTTCTAAATGGAAAAACTGGCCACTATAATTTTGGGAATTGAAATGACTGTTTAGTCAAGACTCAGAAAGGGAGTCCTAGGAGAGGTGTGTCAACTTGCCCAAAGCTGCAAGGTGAGGTCAGGGCTTGATTTTATGTCTCTTGACTACATACTTCACATTCTTCTTTCTGCCTTTTGGGCAGTCATAGCCTCTGATCTTCAATTTCACGTGCTCATTGGTCTTACTACTTTGCCTTGTGTTCTTCGAGGATCCTCTGTCTTTTCCTGTTTAGTGGCTGTTACTGCCATTCTGGCTGTTTCATTTCCAGGAACCCAGATTCCAGGCTCTCCCATTCGGAATGTACCCTTCTTGTTACATGCCTGGCTGACCTGTCTCTCACCTTGCTGGGAACTCTAGACCCTGTATCCTCTCAGTCCATAGATACCCTGCTGTTGTCTCTTGACAACAGCTCATGGTTCCTCAGTTTGGCAGACTCCAGGCACCTTGCCTCTGTACCTTTTGCCCTGTTTGCCTTTCCAGCTCCACCCTTGATGTCTTCCCAGCAGATGATTTCAGTCACTACATTAGCAATAACTATGGTACTCCTGCCACTCCCAGCTTTGTACTTTTCCTTGTACCACACAGTTGTTCCATGCATTTGTTTATGACGCCCTGTCTGACCAGAGTGCCCTTTCCCTCTGACTTGATAGCTTCTTGCTCCTTAAGACCTTGTTCAGGTGCCACCCTCTAGGAAGCATCTCCTTGCCCTCCTTGATTGGATTGGAGAAAGCTCCCTTGTGTTCCCATACTCCTCTGGGCAGACCTCATGATGTCTTACAATTATCTACCTCCACCTGTCTTTCTCACTAGGCTGTGAGTCCCTAGAAGATGAGGGCATGCCTTATATCTTTGTACCCAGTGCCCAGTATAGAGTTACTGGATTCACAGAAGTTTCTGTTGACTTTGTCATGATTTCCTTCGTTTGCAGAATGCCTGTTATCCTTTGGCCTGCGGAGGTCTCAGAATACCTTGTCCTCCTGTGTGCCTCCTCCCTATGCACTGATTTCTTAATCTTCTGCTATTTAGCTTCTCCCTTCCTACTCTACTGAGACTGCTCTATTTACTTCTTTTTAAAATTTATTTATTCTAATTTGTTATCTATGATAGCAGAATGCATTTCAATTCATATTACACATATAGAGCACAATTTTTCATGTCTCTGGTTGGACACCAAGTAGAGTCATACCATTCGTGTCTTCAGACATGTATTTAGGGTTCTATTTACATCTTAAACACAGAATCTGATGTAAATTGCTTGATCCTCAGACTTCTTTACTAAAATCTGAATAATCTGGCATTTTATTTTAGCCAATAACATTATCTTGGAATTTTTCTCCTATATGATTTTTCTAATTTCTTTTGGCACCTTTTATTTTCTACTTTGCACATTTTTATTCCTTCTGGTAAAACTGCTATGATTTTTCTCTTATTCAATGCCATATATAGGTAGGTATTATTTTGCTGTGAATTCTATTCCAAACTCAACTTTTTCATTTCTTAAATGTCAGAAGGTACGTTTTCGGGTTGAGGATTTGAGGGAGTGATTGTTGACTTTTTTTGAGGGGAGGAGTGTCAATGTGCATTACATTTCCACTGGCCTGAGTTGTAATTGGTTGATTGGAATGGAAAATTATCCATCAAACATCTGCTTAGATTAAAAATCCAAAAACAAAAACCATCATCACCAACAAAAAAATCTTGCTGCTTATTTTAAACTATACTTAAAAAAAATTGTTAGTACTCAGAGTTATGCAATAATAGGTTTCTTTTCTATTTGTAGTCAATAGTTACCATGATGAAGGAAGCAATCAAACGAGAGAAGATTTATTGAAATGAGAACAGTTTGTAAAACTGTTTATGTTATTTAGTGTAAAATGTCATTGATGATTGATAAGCTAGAACTGGAATTGTTAATCTGGTATTTCAAGGGATTCTTAAACCCTGAAATTACATGTACACTTTTGTGTGTGTTTACTTTTTTCTTCTGGGATGATTCATAGCTTTTTATCAGGTTCTCAAAGAAATCCTTGGCACAGACAATGCTAACACTGAGCCAGAATATAAGGGCTTTAAAAAGAGAAGGCTATACCAACAAGATAAAAATTATGGTATTTTAAAAAACAGAATACCTTCTCCACACTTAATCAGTTAAAAACATCTTACAGTTACTAATTTAATAATCTGAAAGTTTTATAACTATGTTACGATTGAACTGGCTTTTCCTAAAATAGTCAATACAATTTTAATTATTGATTTCACTTTTTCTCCGAGAATATAAAATCCCAGCTGAGGGGAAAATTTTTCTGAAAAAAGGGGACATTTTCTGATTGGGGTTTGTAGTTTAGTGTTAGAGCAAAAGTACTGGATTCAATACTCTGCACCACATAAAAATAAATAAATAAATAAAATAAAGTAATTGTGCCTATTTACAACTAAAAAAAATATATTTAAAAGAAAGAGAACATTTCTTAGGACAGTGATTTTTTTTTAATACTTGCTGTTGTGAGTAATCAGGACAATTACAGTAATCTTGACAACTATTTTAAAAAGGATTAAAAGAATATTCACAGAAATATAATTTTGAATTTACAAAACATCCCACATAACCCTTTCAGGGTGAAAAGGAAGGGGAGTGGGCATCATGAAATGAAGGATTGTATTGAAGCATTGAGGTACCCGGCAGATGGCGGGGCTCCAGGAATGTCCTTATTACTGAATGAATCAGTGCAGTAACTCTATCCTGGAAACCAAGCACCTGCCACTGTCTCAAGTGGTTGTACACAAGAACTCTTTTGATACGATTAGACCACCTTCTTTTTGTAACTACAAAAACATGTTGTGATTTCTTTATGCAGTTCTTTTTTGTTTCAGGTTCATGGGCTTTGGGGGAAGAAAAACAAGTTATATTTTTGGAGATATTTCTTATAGTTTAAAGAGATACTGGGACACTAAATCAGGAACTTATATGGGAATGGGTATATGCAGACTTTGCAAGGCCTGGACCTCTTATGCCCAGGCAGGAATCCTTAGTCCAGAAGAACTCTATTATAGAGAATTCTCTCATGCCTTCAACGATATGATCAACAAGCTCAAATAATCCTATGGAAAACTCTTCTGTGACATTTTGACTTCTACTTTAATCAAATGTGCCATTTAATTAATGGAATATGTTGGGTTTGGAACAAAATGGACTGTAGAGAGACATCTTTTTCTTTTTAAATAAACTATTCAACCTATTTTATCTTAGCTCTAAATGAAACCATAAACCATATTTTGTTTTGTGCAGCCAAAGAAAATTTTCAAGAATATCCCTTTCCTGAGAAAGTTGGAGGTAAAACATATAGAGGTCATGGCTGCTCACAGGAAGACCTGTTCATTTTATTGCTTTTGCAGTGAGATGACCACTGATTGCTATGGAGGTGCTGATTGCTGCGGCCATTACTGGGCTAGCCTAGTCACCTGTAAGAGAATGATGCCTGGGTCACCATGGTCCCTGTGCTATGATCTACTTATTGACTACTGTCATTGGCAGAGCTTGCTTGTTTAGAGAAGTGCATGGGCTCTATTTCATATTAAAGAGCATATTAATTATCCTGGCTGCACTAATATCTTCCTTAGCTTGACCAGACTGATTCATTTAGCTTAATTAAACACAGTGTTCTGACCAGATGACTTAAAGATTTTACTTTTAAGCATGGCAAACAACTTTATGGAAAGGCTGCTTAAAATCTGTATTTAAATGGACCATTAACTTTTATTTTTCTTTTGGTTTTGAGCTTAATCGCATCACCTTTTGTTGTTGAATGGTTAAGTAGTTTGTGGTCTCCCGACCCAAGCGGAATAAGTGCATGATTTGTGTATGTTGCACAATCCACGGATAGCCTGGGTGATTTGTTATTTGTGTAGCATGTCATCATTTTGTCTCTGAGTTGCTGTGGCTTATTTTCATTAGGAATGATTTTACAGACTGTGACCTTTTATGCGGCTTTCCTTTCTGAGGTAGAAAACGTGTGTGGGGTGGGGGTCAACACTCTCATCTTAGTTTGTATTATTCTCTGATAGCAGTCACTTTATTTTGGTTTGCAAGTATCATGGTATACCTTACTTACTGTGGTTTTCATAAAAGGGGTAAAACTTTGACACTCAGGTAAGCAATGCAGTTCTGGATATTTCTATAGGTTTGTTTGTTTTAATTGATAGGTATTCAACACTAAATCCCATCTTCTATCTACAATTTTGGACCTTGTTAAATGAGACAATTATTGTACCTACAACTAAGGTCATTTCATTGGGGCTGGTGTGTTGTGAATGTATCCCTATGCAGTTATTCTCTTGTGTTTGTAATAAGCATTGGCCTATATTTTGCATCAAATATTCATTAAATTGTGAGCACATGAGACTAGAGACTGGGGCTCTCCTCCCAGAGGGTTTGATGCACACAGCTGCTCCATTTATGCTGATGGAAACAATAGGACTTTTTCAGCCACGGTATCCTGGCACCCAGGTACAGCAAACTGGTTGCCTATGGTCTGTTTAGTCTGCAGGCATATTTTGTTGGGTATGAATGCTATCTTGAAAAATTAAAATTCATAATCAACATCTGTGACTTAGGAATATTTTCACATAATTCTGGATTTTGTACTTCTTTAAAATTTATAGTATCTGAAAATTGGGTGCTCAAATTCCTCCATGGGAGCAGCAGCGGATCCAAATTCTGGCTCCCTGGGAGCATCTGAGTTTGGATTCTATGGACTAACTCTGTTCAAGTCAGCTTAATTCCAGAATCACTAAGGCACTTGTTCCTAAGGTGTTGTCACCTGCAGTGCAGGGATTTACAAATTGTAATAAAGGTTTTTAAGGAATTTGGGGAAGGATGTTTATTTTAACATTCTTTTTTAAAGTTGTATGATGTGATTTGGAGCTCCTTTATAAGAGAATTTAAAGGTCTTTTGGGGTTCCTTGAGCAGCTAGACAGTGTTTTAGGATCTATAACATTTATGGGGGTGTGGCCATTTGCATTTGTCTGCAGCTATTCTTCAAAATTTTAGCAATATATTAAGAGTAGTGGATTTCAGCGTGCTGTTTCTGCCTCCTCACAGCATCAGCATCACTGGGTGGGGAATTTGTTATAAATGCAAATTCTCAGGGCCTGTTTCACTGAATGAGAAATTCTGGGAGTGGGACTTAGCAATCAGTGCTTTAATAAATTCTCCAGGTGATTGTGAAACAATCATTACCAGGATTAAATATAATACAATAATATAATAATAAATGTATGTTAGATTTAAATTTAGTTTTTCTTCTTCTTTTTTTTTTCCTGAGCTGGAGTCTCACTGTGTTGCCCAGGCTGGCCTTGAGCTCCTGGGCTCAAGCGAGCCTCCAGCCTTAGCCTCCTGAATTGCTGACACTGAAGTGTATGCCACTGCCCCTGACTTATTTTTTTTTTTTAAATTTCTGAAAAACTTTAGTACTGTTGACCAGTTCAACCTGAGAGTTATATAAATTGTGAACCACGGAATTTGTTATGGCCTCATAATTGAGATTTATACAGATTATCAAGCTCAGTGAAAGAGTTCAGAGTTTCTCCCATCTCCCACACATGTGTGAATGTTCACAGCAGGCCCTCTTTGGCTCCTGGTTTATGTTCTAGTAAAAGGCAGTATTCTCATTGTATTTCCACCTTGCCCAGGACCTCTGCCTTGGGCAACCCCCAAGGCAGTGCTCTGGTGAGCACTGTCATTATTGTTGCTGATGTCATTATAGACATTATAGAGGGCTGGCTGTGTCCCCTTAGGTTAAGAAACTTCAGGAAGCTATATACTCTAGTTTCAAGATAGAAATCTAAAATACAGGATGGATGGTGGCTGCAGGTGATGATTTGTAATGTCATGTGCATCTCACTGCCAAGCAGGCCAGAAGGCCAGAGGTCTTAGGATTCCTTCTGTGATATCCTCTCCTTCATATTTAAGATTGAATTCATTTAATTTAATCAGTTCCTAATTTTGCTTTGCTGTAGTATCTAGTGTTTTTTGTAATCTTTGAGCTTCTCATGTAAAGTAAAAACAATCTGTAATACAGGAGGTAGCTCACTAAAAGCTAGAGTTCATGGCATAACTTTGCAGGTGTCCTTCTTGAAGGGTAAGGGTCCTTTGCCAGAATGCAGAGGAGACAGACCACAGTGGGGAAGAGGCAGCTGTCCAGCAGGAGGGTATGATGTTTGCTTGTGATTAAGGCAGAATCTGAGAAAAATCTGTAGGGCCCATTAAGTGGAGGTCTGTTGTCTCCAAACTCTGCCTTCCTTTCCTTGCCCAGGAAGGGTTAATATCCTCTGAAGGCGCTTGGTCATCCAAGTCCCCCTGGATGGTATTGTTTCTCTTAAGGAGCTTTGATTATGTAATAGGTAGTTTTTTTTTTTTTTAAGGGAGGGGCATGTTAAATGCTGAAAAGAAAAAAAATATTGAAGGATTTTTGTTTATTAATTCAATCATGTAAATCATTAGCTAAATAATTTAAGAAATACTTTTTTATCCCTAAAAATTTTCATTGTGTACCAGAATATTTCCTCTGATGAACATGGCTGGTAGAAAGCTGTGGGGCAGGGTGACCTGTAGAGGGAAGCCTGGCTGTGGCAAGTAGGGAAATTAGGACAAGGCCAGCACACACAAGGTTTTTCTCTGTTATTCACTTTGAATTAGTTGTGATTCCTTGAGCCAGAACTCAACCCTCTGTGATCTGACCTAGGAGATACTGGCCAAGCTTCACTAAGCAGAAGATCATTTTTTGGCTGTAGTGCTTTTGAAACTTAGAAAATCTAATTCCAAAAACATTTGAGCAAGGTAAATGTTAGACACTTAAAAGTTTTTTTCCTATAAATCAGGCAGTAAGTTCTCAAAAAAAAAAAAATAGTTGTATTTTTTTCCTTTTGGCAGTAGTTTCCCGTAGGAAATATTTTAAAGTAATTAGAATTTCTAGGTAGTTTTTTATGGAGACCACTTTTTATGTGATGTAATTTTTGAAAGATTGAAAAGGTTAAGAAACTTCTGAAGTTGTAAAACATTTTAATTTGTGTTGTATTTACTTAAAAACTTTGATAGATATACAGTGAAAGGCAAGTCTCCCTCAGAATTCTGTCCTCCAGCTTCATTGTTCCATTCCAAGGTAGTCTCTGTATCCCAAATAATTTAGAACAAGGGAGAGAGAAAACAAACAAACAAGCCAACACAACAAATTCCAAAACAAAAGCTTGAAACAGACATACCCAAGAAATGGTCATTGGTGATAAAAGAGCAGCATTGTGCCCAGGAGATTTGTAAAATAAATAAAATTCCACATTATTAAACAATAACAGTAATTTGGCACAAAACCTAAATTTTTGTAGAAAAGAGCATCATAGCAGACAATCCAGACTTCAAGATAGATTGTTGACATTTTCTTCTCCATAGTGTTTTAGGGAACTAGGAAGTATAATTTGACAGAGGCCAGGAGGCAGAAGAGCTGCTGAGACCCGATGCTCACTCAGGCTGACGCCCGTTCCTGGGCAGCTGTCCTGGGCGAGGCAGTCTTTAGACATTTGCCATTCAGAGACGATAGGAGTACTTACATCTAAAGAACCTTCACTCCCTCTCCTTTTGTAAATCAGACATGACTTATTGATGGAGAATGACAAGTGGCAAAGCTAACCAACCAAGAAACAGTAAAATTAAATAGGAAAAGGAAATGTCCAGGCAGTGAATAGTTTCAAATTGAGAAAGCAAGCAGACAAGTGTTAACGTCATTGCTAGTGACCTTGAAGTCTTTAGGATAAAGTGTTCACCCAACTGAGATGAATTGAATAAAAGATTCTTCTTTTTTCCTCCTTATTTCATAGGAGTATTTTCAGAATCTGTCAGTAAATAAGGGCATTTATAATAGAGACTATCTTTGAGTCAAACATTAATTTTTAAAGTTTCAATTAAAAAAGGGCACTACCATTTTTAGAAAATGTGATTTTTGGTTATCAAAGAAATGCCTGAAGGGGTGATGAGAATTTCTTGTCTTATAGCTGGGATACATGCAGCTACGTTGTTGCATGCAAAAGCCAAAATAATGAAATATAATTCTCTTAGAATAGATTCCAGAGTTTCCTCTCCTTGCAGGAAAGAGCATGGTAAAGAAGTCTGTGGGGTATGTTCAATGTACAAGGAATAAAAAGCCACCTTTATGGTCAATATGAATTTACAGAGAATATTAAAATATATTCATGTACTTATATTTTGAAAACCATTCGTTAAAATACTATGTCTTGAAATATGAGGAAATTGAGTACATTTAATTGAGTTACATCTGTGTTCTCATTGTACTAGATTTATTTGAGTTTTGATTAATAATTTGCTTTTTTTCAACGAATCTTTTTATTCACCACTTCTTTTTATATTTAACATATATACAGCATACCGTGATGTTTATTTTGGGTTTAAATAGTTGAGCATGCAGCATAGTGCCTGACATATAGCAAGTGCTTAATTAATTGTTCGAACTCGTGAATTTAATATTTGGCTGGTGTACTAAGATGTTTGCAGGTATACTTTTGATGATTCACCTTTTCCCATTAACCACTTATTTTCAGTTAATTAAAAGGGAATTATTAGAGTACATCTTTGAGAGAAAATATTAATATTCATCTCTAAAAATAAAAAATTTAGAGAAGACTTCAGACTGGTTGACTCATTTAAAAACAAACTAAAATATGAAAAGTATGATAATTTATCATGGGAGGGACATGTAGGGAGTGAAAAAGAGTACATAGACTGTATGTAAGATCAGGAATAAGTCATCAGAAATGATTCTTATTAATAGAGATCTCCGTGATTTGTTATTTTCCATCACATTAGAGAAATGTTTGCTGTATTTTCAATTTTCACATCATGGTGGCTGCAGAAAAGTGAAATAGGAA
Source organism: Spermophilus citellus (assembly GCF_964194105.1). NCBI lineage: Eukaryota > Metazoa > Chordata > Mammalia > Rodentia > Sciuridae > Spermophilus > Spermophilus citellus. Next base: position 49,877,192 of record NC_138191.1, on the reverse strand, counting down.
TCATTGTGATGGTGTTCAAATGCCACAAAAGTTACAATTGAAAGGTGTTAAATTTGTGGGTTGTAACACATCTTGGAAGTTAAGGGATGATGGCTACCTTCTGTATATTTTAACATTGTCTTTATTGTTATGCTAATTTTTAAACATTCCTCTTTCTAGTCATACAGCTTATCGAGAAAGAAAATAGTGCACTACACCTGTTTTGACCAACGGAAAAGAGCAAACGCAGCATTTTTGATAGGTGCTTATGCTGTAAGTACTTTCTTCATGATTATTTTCTATAATCAGGCCAGAGGAAAGCTGTCACTGTCAATAAACCCTAGCCACTTTTCCAGTGGGACTGAGAGAGGGAAGAAGATTATTAGCAGTTTGGGAACTGATCTGAAATGGAAAGTGTGGACTAGCCCTGATGAAGTGTTTTTTCTCTAGATTTTATTTCCTAGTAGCTACTAAGAGAATTTTGTAACCACAATATATAGCTTGGATTTCCACAGTTGTATACATGTTTTAATAGAAAGGAAACCTAGCCAAGGACATTTTCAGGGGAAAAAAAATTAGAGTGTGGGGTGTGTGTGTGTGTGTGTGTGTGTGTGTGTGATGAAATATAATATTAACAAATTTTTTAAAGCCTTTTAAGGTGTTCCTTTTTTATGGGAGAAGAGGAAAACTAGATTGCACAGTGGAGAATTATTATTACTATTATTTTTATCCAACCATTTATTCAGCCATACAAATATTTATAGTAGAAAACTTGAATATAAGTCATGCATATATTATAGCTTCCCTAGACATTTTAACAATAATTTGGAGTAGAAATTCTGTTCTCTGCAAGCACAAAAATATCAATGTGAATTCCATATGAACATACAGTTTCTGGAATTCTCTATGTGTACTGATATTGGGTAAAAACTTAGAAGGCAGGAGTGTTCAGGGTTGAAATGTACTTGCAACTTAGAATGGCTTTTGAGGTATATGTTTGATATCCACTTAGGAATATGTTGGTTTAAAAGCAGGGAGAGAGGTGTCATTTCCCCTCATCCTTGGGTACAGACAGTGCTTCTCTGAAGCCCAACCATACTGCTGCACAACATTTTGAGGGCCTCATCCTGAAGACCTTGACAGAAGGGGCACCAGCTAGTAGACATCAAACTTTGCCAGATCAAATGTAAACCTCTGGGGGACAGAACCCAGAGGTACTGTTGGGAAGGCTGTCAGCTGTTGCAGGGCACAGGATGAGAAGGCAGCAGGCTGACAGCCAGAGTGCTGGGTGCTTCTAGGTGTGAGGTGCCCAGCTCTGGCTGCCCTTCCTCCCAAAGCGGCTGTAGTAAGCCTTGGGCTATCCTTTGTGACCCCTTTTCTTTTTTGTTCTGTAGACAGCATGGTACAATACAAGGAATAGTGGCTAAGAATCAGACAGGCATGAGTTTTTCATGCTGAAGGGGCTTTGGTGATTGGTAAGCCACTTTATCTCTTTTAGCTTTGTTTAGTTTCCTTATCTGTAAAATGAGAGGGTTCGATGTAATGACCTCTAGATTTTCTTTCAATTCTTAGGACACTTAGCGCCAGCTAGGCTATTGCTTTTATTTTAAGAGTATACACAAAAGCTGGCTGATGGCAGGAAAATTCAGTGAAGGGCTGGTGAACTGAATGAAGCAGGCATGCTTATTTTTCAATTTACATTGATAATTACTACTCATTTGAAACTGATGATGGATGCTGTGATTAAAATATGGGGCGCCTGTCCTGATCTCTGGACTGAAGCCATGTAAACAAGTGTGTTTTTCCTGTGGGGTTTTGTGATGCTTTGTGAGCATGTAATTTGTGGCTCCTTTGTCATGAAGGATTGCCATCAAAAGTGGTCATCATCTGCTGATCCTCTTCTTTTTTTTCCCTGCTTTCTCTCCCTTGTCTTTTCTCGCTCTCTTTTTGTCTGTTTTTGTTTTTCTTTTCTTTCTGTTTTGTTCAGTGTGACCCTTCTTTTTAGTAGATACCTCCAGAATTTGGAAATGAAGTCTAGTTATAATAGGTGCATTGAGCTCATGATAAAATATGTCTTCTAATGCAAAAATTTCTGCCACTTTAAAGCAACCCAAAACAGTCACGGTGTGGTGGAGAAGTGCTGAGTACAGTGTGAGCTCATCTTACATGCTAGTTACAGTCCTGAGTGTAAAATGATTATTCTTGTATTGGTCATTTCCCAGTAGATTTTTCTTTCCTAATTTTGGAGCTGCATTCCCTAGAAAGCTGCATCACACAAACCCTTTATAAAAATGAAACTAGGAATTGCAGTCTTCAAAAATGTTTTATGCCTTTCTTCAAATCATCTGAATGCTCTTCATCGTTGACACACATTTTTAAAGAAGATAATAATGTGCATTGTATGTAGGTCTCAATTTTGTGAAACACAAATTTCACATGTTTCAAGTTGCTAGTTGGAGTAGTCTCAATCTTATGAAGGAATCTTCTCTGAATACAACCTTTAGAGCAGCCACAGAGTCTAGGTGTGTGTTTTATCAGAGAGAAGTCCTTAGCAGTGAATGTGTCCTTCTTTTTAAAATGAGGAGTCAGCCTTCTCCCAAGGAGTATTGACTAATAAAAATATTTTGTACTAGGACAAACCTTTTTCTCAGAACCTTAGTTTTTTTTTTTTCTTGGTAAAATTTGGATAATACCAGGGTTTCCCCTGTCTATCTCACAGAATTATTCTGAAGACCAAATATCCAACAGCCTGTTGGATAGTTCTGCATTATATATCTAAAGGATATTTCACAGTTATGATGGCAGAAGAGAACTTTTTATTCCTTCTGTTCCTAAACCTATTTATTTCCTAGTCACCTCCTTTCTAGATGTAGAGTAACTGCCATCACTGGCTAGCTATATCAAAAGATAGTGGTCATTTTGCTTCCTTTTCCCTCATTCTCCTTATGCTTGCTGGTAAGTTTGGTCTGCTGACCCTCCACGGCACGTGTGGAATCAGAACACCTCTTTTCATGGATTGCTGGTCCCAGCCATTGCCATTGTTCACGTGGATTACTACCACAGCTTTATACACTTCTCCTTTTTCATATTTTTATTTCCCTTTAAAGTAGTTGCCGTACAGTTGACAGAGTAGTCTTTAAAAAAATATAAGCTAGATCACATCGTTATCCTGTTTCAAATCCCATTGCTCCCTGTTCTTGGCATAAAATTTGCCCTTCATTAAGGTCCAGTGCAGTAGGATACTTTCTGATCTCAAGGGCTGACCTCTGTCAGGCTGTTCCCATCACATTGGCCTTCTAACCGTGAAGTTCTCATGCTCACTTCCATGAGAAAGTCTTGGTATTTGTGCTGTCTGGAATGTTCTTACTTCATTATAGTAATCATCTTTCTCTTAGCTTTTTGAAGAGCTGGGGATTGAACCCAGGGCATTGCTCATGCTAAGCAAGCTTTCCACCTCTGAGCTATATCCCCAGCCTTGGAACATGCTTACTTCAGACCTTTGCATGCCTGGTTTCTTCTAATGTTATCATTTTAGAGAGACTTGCTCTCAGATTATACCCAGCTCCTCCCTTAGTCACCATTGAGCCTTTACTCTTTTTATTTATTTTTTATAGCACTCTACTATTTGAAATTACCTTGTTTGTTTATTTATGCATTTACTTGTTTATTATCTCTATCCCAAACTAGAGGGTAGGGACCTTATCTGTTTTGTTTATCTCAGGCCCAAAGCAAGGGACCTAGCTGACCTTGTCCTGAAACTTCTGAAAATGAGAGCCAAAATAGATCTTCCTAAGTTGATTTTCTCAAGTATTTGTTACAGTGATTAAAAATAAATACAAACATTGAGTATCAACTTTAGAACTGTGCCAGGTACATAGTAGATGCTCTGTGAATATCTGTCAAATGAACAAATGATGGAGTGACAAAATAGGAAAGAAAAAAGGTAATTCATGGGCAACTCCTCTGAAAATGATCAAGTTGAACTTAAAGTGGTGTTTCAAAATTCTTCAGATGATGACTGAGCCACTTGTGGTCTCTAAAGATGCAGAATCAAAGCAAATTTTAAAAATAAGCTTTTATTTTTTCAGTTTTCTGTTGTGGTAAAATATATATAGCATAACCTTTACTAGCTGAACTATTTTTAATACGAGATTGTTTAGCTTAGAAAGTTAAGTTCCATGGTGTTAAGTATTTTCCTATTGTGTGCACCTATCTCTGCCTCTTGCTTTTGAGTGTGATGTCTTGTGGTGAACATGACGCACCCACAGAGTCAGGACTTTGTATGTGGTTTCTTAGTTGGAGGATGATTTCAGTTATGCCACAGAAGATTCTATGTTTCTATTTCCTTATCTCTAAATGGGCAGAGCCTTTTTATCCCTTCTCTCACAGAGTTATAAGCATCAAAAAGGAGATTGAGGCAAACCTGGGAAATTTAGCAAGACCCTGTCTCAAAATAAAAAGGGCTAAGGATGTGGCTCAGTAGAAGGATCTATAGAGAAGGAAACGAAATATGGGGTTTCTGGAGTGGTGTGGCTAGTGAGGATCACAGCACCACTTAACAAAGGTAGGCTTCCTTTCTCCTCACTTTCTAAGCTGTGATATTGCACTCCTTGAATTGGAGGTCTCTAACTTTAAGAAGAGATCAACTTTGCCAGAAAGATGTTCTCCTTCCAAGGCTAATGCAAGGTTTTCTTTCTTCCTTTCTTCCCTCCCCCACCCTTTCTTTCTTTCTCCACGGATTGAATCCAAGGGCACTTAATCACTCAGCTATGTCCCCAGCCCTTTTTATTTTCCATTTTGAGACAGGATCTCACTATGTTGCTTAGGGTCTCACTATGTTGCTGAGGCTGGCCTTGAACTTGCAATCCTCCTGTTTCAGCCTCCTGAGTCACTGGGAGTACAGATGTGCACCACTGTGCCCTGCTCTGATGTGAGTTTTGAGAAGATGGCTTTTCATCTTCTAGGAATGAATTAATTAGGTAGTTGCCATGTGCTTAAAGAGTAAGACCTTCACTCTATGTTAAAGTATGGTTTTCAGTTCACAGGCCTATGGCAACTAGGACAAGGAGAATTTCAATCAGGTTATAATGACTGAAGAAATGGAAAAACAATATGTATGAGAAGTTAAATGTGATTGTTTAGCTTAGAAAATTAAGTTCAGCATTTAAGAATCACATTTTTTTTTTCAATATGTGGAAGATGCTTAAATAGATGGTACCCACATTGTGCTTTCCTAACTCAGTTGTTAAATCCTAGCATTGCCAAATGAGGGGTCTACATTATGTGTTATCTGAGAATAGCCTGAATCAGATGTCATGTCTGGATTGGAAATGACAGGACTGAGGTTTGCAGACTTCCTAACCATGTCTGTGTCTGCTTTCTATTTTGCAGACTACACATAAGGCCTTACTAGTCAGATTCCACTACTGTGTCTACTGACTGATTTCAGACACTGTTCTCCATCTGGCTTAGTGGTGGGGAGCAAGGACTCTAGCACAGTTATAGACTCAGCTTTGAACCCACTTGTTAGTTTTGTGCCTTGAGCAAGTTATTTCATGTGACCAAACTCCTGTTTTTTTCTTCTTTTTGCATCTTTACAATAGGGACAATAATGTCCTGCTTAATAGAGCTGTGCTAAGGCCTGAAGGAGACGTGTGCACAAAGGTGATATCCATGTAGTTTGCAAGCACTTAAGGATGCTTGGTGGCTCTTGGCAGGGAGCTGTGTGGCCTTCCCAGTGTCCTGTCTTCTAGGACCTGTCATGTGCTGAGACTCTTAGACAAAAAGAGGCAAGTAACACTCAGATCTTCTTAGACTCTCAGCCTTCAAGATCTGATTGTTACTTACCTCTTGTTGTCCTCTTAGCTTCCCAGGATCCCCTGTTTTACACTTACATCCTTCCTTGGCTCAGCAAGACTCAGAGGGTTGTTAATATGATTATTGCTTAGTATAATTCACTGGAATGCGTGAATATGAGGTTTTTTATTCCCCCTTTTAGGATTTTATTTGCATTTTCAATGGAAGAATCTCTAAACCAAACAAATTTCTCATTTGTGAGATGTAGTCAGGTATTCGTTAATTCAGGAAATATTTATTTAGCTCCTATGAACCTTGCCTAGCGCTATGGCAGGCATCAGGTAATAATAATAATAATAATAATAATAATAATAAGACAAAATAAAACAAAGAATACCTATCTGCAATTGGGGACAGATGAGGCAATAAATAATTGTGAAAAGTGGGAATAGGTGCCAAGTTTGGATAAATGTGAATTCATTAAAAAAATGTTTTTGAGTGGTTATCATACAACAGGTGTTGTTCTAGGAATTGAAGGTTACTAAAGTCAGTGAATTCCTGCTTTCTGGTGTGGGTGTATGTGGACCAGGGGTTAAACCTGGAGAAAGGGAAGGATTAGGACGGACATGCCTGTGGGCCAAGTTGGTAAGGAAGGTATCAGACAGAGGGCCCAGCATGAAGGTAAAGATGCTTTTTTTGGGGGACCTGGGAGTAGGGATTAGAAGAAGATTAATTATATTTTGAATATATAGTTTGAAAAGGTGATAATTTAATGAGAAGATGAATTTTTTATGATTTATAAAAACGCTTACAAAATGGCATAACAACATTATAGAAGAAAAAAAGATTCTCCTTCAGTTTCATCAATCTAAACCTGAACTATTTACTTAGGTGCAATTGAAATTTAGTTTTGTGAACCCTTTTTTATTTAGCCTACATATTTTGCCATTTTGTCACTTGGATGACAAGTAACATTCCATTTAGAGGTTATACATTCTTGTTTTTTATATTTTTGATTCCTTCTAAACTTTTTACTAATGTGACAAACATCTTCTCACATTATAAATATTTCTACACTTGATCTTAGCTGATTACTATTTTTAATGGATTTTTATCTTTAAAATGCAGTTGATAGTTTTTTAAAAAATAGCATTTTAAGCTTCTTGAAGCATATTATTGTATTTAAGCCAGTTTTCACTAAATTTGGTATTTGGAATCTTTAGTTTTATGCATATTAGATATGAACTTTTAGAAGTTAAATTGGTGAGATTTACAATTTTAGAACTTTAATTGTTGGAAAATATTACCTTATTACTTTACTAATCATTTCTTAGATTATTAATGAGTCTTACTAACATGTGGTTTTAATTATAGTCCTATTCACTTTTTAAATTCTTTGTGTTTTTAAATTGTTTCATGTGTTTGAACCATTTAAAAGTTGGAAAGTGGCTATCAGTCTTTGAGGAAAGAAGTGTTTTCTTGTGTCTAAGTCGCATCAGGGCAAGAAACCACACCCATCAGTCCAAATATCTAAGAAATTAGGAAGTCCCTAGACCCTAAGTTCTATTACTCATCAAAATGTTGTATTAGTTAGTTCTTTTGTATGTGTACCTGAATACAAATGTGGTTAATTGGAATTGCAGATAATGGATCTATTGATTATTCAGCACTAAGCTATCTTTTGAATATATGCAGAAAATTATACTCAGAACAGTATTTGTTAAAAGTGATTAGAGAATATCCATGTTTACATCAGTGGAAGTAGATACTACCTGGCCAGTTAACTACGAACTGGTTTTTATTTTTAGTATTTGAATCAAGTGTGTTAGTTTCCTGAATCTCTAGCTCATAATTCATTTGTAAATTGTGGTTTCAGAGCTGCTTTAAATTGTCATAAAAAGTTATAAATTAAACAAAAATCAGGTAAAATATCCAGAAAAATGTTGGTTCAAATTAATAAAGGCAGACGAGATCGGGCGCCTTCAGGGTGGTATGGCCATAGACAAGGGAAATTGCATGGAAATGGAAGGAGACCCTCATGGTTATACAAAATTACATACAAGAGGAAGTGAGGGGAAAGGGGGAAAAAACAATGGGGAGAAATGAATTACAGCAGATGGGGTAGAGAGAGAAGATGGGAGGGGAGGGGATGGGGGGATAGTAGAGGATAGGAAAGGCAGCAGAATACAACAGACACTAGTATGGCAATATGTAAAACAGTGGATGTGTAACCGATGTGAGGCTGCAATCTGTATACGGGGTAAAAATGGGAGTTCATAATCCGCTTGAATCAAAGTGTGAAATATATGTCAAGAACTATGTAATGTTTTGAACAACCAACAATAGAAAAAAAAAAGAAAACAACTATAAAAAAAGCTGGGAAGGATAGGGTATAGGAGGATAAGAGAGGTAACATGACAAGTATTTAAGATGCAGTTAAACTGAAGGATTAATTGTGGTGTTCTATAACACAGTAGAATAACTATAGTCTACAGCAACTTATGATATATTACAAAATAACTCAGAGTTACCAACACATAGAAATGATGAATGTCTGAGGAAGTAGAAATGCTGATCCCTTTGATTTGATCATTATATATATGTGTATGTAGTGAAATATTGTTATGGATCCCATAAGCTTGTACAAATATTATGTGTCAATAAAACAAAAATAAAATTGTAAAAAAAATAATAAAGGCATTTACTTTAAATATTTATTAAAATAGTAATATAACAGATGTCAGCTACATGAGTTCTGTTATACTTTGTGGCTTTTTGGTCACTCTAACGGATAGCATCATGCTTTTGCTTACTGAAATTCATAGAGAGGAAGGGAGGGGTGGCACATGGCTGGGGCAGGGCGATTTCCTGTTTGCAGTTCCTTCCTTTTATAGATTGATAGGCAAGAACCCCTTTGTGATATTGCCTGGAAGTGGGCCAGACAATCTTTTATTTCTGTAAGCTTATATTTTTTGGTGGCTTTTAAACAAGTCAGGCTCCGGAAAATTATACAACATTTTAATTTCAGACTACTTGAGACTGGGAGTTCTGCTAGTTTTCTGTACCCAGGTAGTGCAATGCTATCTTAGCCAACTCTCCCTGTCGTTTTAACTATGGGCTGGAAAAATTAGCTGTTTGCTTTTCATTTATGGAAGGTTTGTTTCTCAAAAAGACACTGCATATATCATTTTAGTACCCTTTCCTTTTTTTCTTTTGGCATCCTGATGACAAGGGTTCTGTATGCTTAAAAGTAAGTTCTCAAATTTATATACACATGCACAGCTATACACCCACACACAAGCATGCACCCGTATTAAGCACTATATATTTAATATTCACATATTGTATGTGCTTATAGTAATTTACTCACACATTTATGAATTTTAGTAGCCTTGGAATGACATGCATTTTTTATGTGAAAAAGTTATGTCCATTTGTTTCATTTAATACTGAATCGAGAGGGTATACCTTTTTAGTGCTTGAAATTGCTTATTATCTTATTTATTTTCTCTCTAAGGGAAGGAACTTTGTCTTATTCTCCACCATAGCTGCAGCATCTGGAAAAGTGTCAGACACATCCTAAGTACTCAATAAGTGTTTGAAGAACAAATAACTAAATGTTTAATGGATAAATAAATCTTAGTTGGTTATCTTCCACTGTGTTAGAAGTTTAATATAGAGTGATTTAAAAGCTGGAATGCTTAATGATAAATTATGAAGTCAGTACTAATTGTAAAAATAACAGAATCATTGTGTTTGAGGCATTTATTTTTTTAGAAATTACTGAGTAAAATCTTATATAGAACTTAACTGGATTTGTTGATAATGCAACATTTGAGATTAGTATGACAAATGATAGTCTTTAAATTTTAGCCTCAGCATTGTTGTTTCTCAATAGGTGAAAATCCTTTTTCATACATATAAATAGTTGCTAACAAATCTCAGTAATTTTTTGAAGCTGTCTTTGAAACCTTAAGATAATTTTCAGTAAGAAGTAATTTAAATGTTCAAAAGTGGAATACTAGAAAAATTTTAATCAGAGTCAAGTCTTCAAAAATTTAACAGCATGCATTCATTATGGGGGAAAAAAAGGAAGGAAAGAGGTACTCGAGGCCCTGAAGTCATTTTCCATTATCAGAATGTGACTTTAAATGTATTTGCCATGCCTCAGATGAAATCATATCCTGTACATGTCTACCTGGTTTTCACCTGGCATTCACCTGTGTGTGAGCCTCTGCTGTTCAGTCTTATACGGAAACCTGGATGGAGCAGGCTCAGATTCTCTGCAGAGTTTCAGCATTCCTAATCAAGGAGATGTTCTACAATATATACAGATGTTGGAGATACTTTTTCCCAGTTTTATGCAAAATGAGGTTATTGACTGCCCAGTGATTATATATTGGTAAAATTTGTTACTGAATGCATTTGATTGTGCTTATTCTTTTAATTTACAGATAAATTTATGAGAATTGAATAAAATAGACCTACTTTTACAGAACTACTGAAATATCTCCACAGGAAACTCAGTAGGAAGAACCTTGCTCCAGTTTTGCTTTCTTGTGTTTCAGTTGGTGAATTTGTTCAAGGTCAAATCCAGTTAGTGATGAGAAAGAGTAGAACCCAGTTCCCAGGTTCATCCAGTAAAAGCACATAACTGAGCAAGGGCAATCTTGGGATAATACTCTGTGTTCAAACCATTAATAGTCTACAGAAGATTAAAAATAGAATGTAACATAGAAGGGTTGACTTTTCCAGTTTTAAAGCAGTACTGTAGTGTTTCAGATACCCTAGTGACAAAGTTTCTTTTCCAGGTAACATTGGAGCTTTGATTCTGGTTAGTGGGGCTCATACCCCAAATACCTTTGTGTATCAACTAGGTGCAATGGTAGCTCTTTTTGTGTTTGCTTTGGGGATGTTGGTAGATGTCTTAGGGTAGGTCTAAGTATAAGGAGTGATGGAGAAATAGGAGAATTAAGGACTGCCATGGAGTGGTTTGGGCTAGTAGTGTCTCAGGATAACTTTTTCCAAGATTTTTTCCCTTTATAATCTACCACGGGAAACATTTTGCATCACACCTCTGTACGCATGCCCTTTTCACATGTATAATTAAAAAAAAAAGGTTATAAGAAATTTTTTTCCTTTACAGTGTGTAAAGCATACTCATAATTCATCTTCTGTTGTATTTTATTTTTAAGTTGTCTTTATCCATTAAATTAATTTGGCTACTCACTAATGGATTATGACCTACACGTTACAAAACATAGTCATTGGATAATCTACTTACTGTGCTTAGATCTGAAAAGTATTTACATGTTATTTTTTGGCATTGATTTGAAAGGGTAAAGTTTCTAAGCTGCAAAGTCTGAGTTAAAATGTAAAGGACTAGGTATTGTAAAGTTTCTGAACTGCACACAGAACCTGAAATTCCTGAGGCAGTTAAGACAATGCCCGGTACTGACCATTTAGTTGTTAAATAACCTGGACCCTGTGTAGCTTGGCACGTAGGCATTCAGGGCCTAAACCAATCAGTTTGAATGTACCCCCCTCCTTAGGACTGACCTATCACTCCCGCCCGACCTGTTCCCGCCAATGAATGTACTAATCATGTTTAAGAATTGTTGTTTGATTTTCCCGCGGTGTATGGTGATTTGTTAAAGGGGACTGTGATGTATGTAAAGTCCCTGCCCTCCCTAAAAAAGTGTACTTAAGCACTGCTCAACCCCTGCTCGGGGCTCTGGGCTGCTCTCCCTTATTGAGTGAGCACGGAGCCCCAGCATGTTGGATCTGCAATAAACCCCTTTTACTGTTGCATGAGTCGGTCTCTTGGTGGTCTCTTCCTCCGACGTTCGCCGGACCCTTACAGATTTTGGTCCAGAATACTCAGGCAATTGTGTGACCCATCTAGGTTAGTCTATGATTAGTGCGATTAAGAAAAACTGAAACTGTTCTGAACTCCTCTGAGGCTCCTATCGCCAAATGTCAAAATGTGTAAATGGCTCCAGATGGTTTTTATTCAGTTGAGACTTGATTTTAAGGGCTCAAATAGTAGTATTTATCTTTTCATATCTCACTCTCATTTGAATCACTATGTTACACTAAAACTCTCATTGTTCTTCCCTTCTTCCTGACAGCCAAAAAAATCTGCATTTATTCAGTTGGGGAGAGACTTGAATTTTTAGATGAGAAAAACCTGTACATGGGTTAGCACTGAGTTCCTGAGGAGGCAGCCTGCGTCCGACTTACTGGGTCTCTCCTATTAGTGCCTCATTGGGCTCAATTTCTAAGTTTGTGCTAATAAATTACATAATACCCTATTCACTTTGCAACATCTCATTTTATACCTTAAGGTTTAAAAGTGGTTTTTGATTGCATAATTTGAATCTATGTCAATTTTATTTCAAGAAAGGTTTTTTTTTTCTGTTTGATATGGTGAGTAAAATCATATCTTTTCTCTCACTGTGGGAAGTGAACTAAATCATTAAAAAACCCCTCCAATGTACTTTCTGAAATTTTAAATAAAGGAGAAACAAATTGCAAATTCTGTTGACGTTGAAAATAGCATGTAGCATGGAAGGGTTGAGTTATGAACATGGAAGACATGTGTTCAGTTATTCCTAAGATTTGTAGTGTTCAAAATATGGTTGTCATGCTAATAAACTCACCCTGTGTGTCCATGTAAACTACTAGGCTCCCCTGCTAATGCCACTCTGTCTCTGAGTCTTTCTTAATTTTCTTTCTCATTGTGCCTCTGCCTTTGCTTTGCTTGCCTTGTGCCTATCTTCCCCAGGACCCCATGACAAATGCTGGTAGGGCTTTTGAATTTTCATTAAGGAAAAAGCCAGGGTTGTGGTTAGACTGCAAAGTCATGGTTAATAAAAGTAAATAGCAGGGCTGGGAAGGTATAACCTTGAAGAAATATTTAAGAGTCACTGCGTACCTCACAGAATTATTTAATAGGGAGTAACATTTGTGGTTATGGTTTCAAACTAATGAGCAGCTAGGCAAGGCTTTCCATGTGAATATACATACTGTAGGATGAATCAGGCATAATTTTTTTGAGAGTGGGTGTATGAGTCATTTAGTGGGCTGGCTTTGGGAAGTTTTATTCAATTAAGAAAAGTTATCCTCCTTTCAGGTAAACTTTTCTTGGTGTTTTCTATTTGCCTCACTTCTCCCCTCCAGATAGTCACTTTGTCATTTCCTTACTCCCTGACCCAGAACAAGGCTTGATTATAGCTTTTCTCACTTTGTCTTACAATTTACTGTGCATACTAGAATGCACTACAATGAACTCCTTGCAGTTACTTGCTTTGCAGTCTCTCCCCTACTAGAATAAGCTCCTTGAATAAAGATGACTCTTACTCATATTTGTATCCGTAGTCCCCAACATAGCATCTACCTCTGCTGTTTTAATGAATAAAGGAATGAATGAGATAGGAAATCTCCTTGGAGAGAATTTGGATTCGCAGTGATGACTGATCTTGTATTAATAGCATGTAAGAAGTGATGCATATGGACTCCAAGTTCAAAATCTTCATCATGCATGATTTTATCCATAATTTCTGAAGTTTAGTTACCCCCAGTTAATTGTGGTCTGAAACTATTAAGTGAAAAAATTCCAGAGATACAACATTCATAAGCTTTAAATTGCATTCCGTGCTAAGTAGTGTCATGAAATTTTGTACCAACTGGCTCCATCCCACCAGAGATGTGACTCATGCCTTTATATGGTGTATACACAGTGTATATGCTACTCTCCTGGTTGTTACTCATTAGCTGTCTTGGTTGTCAGATCCACTGTTGCTGTATCTCTGTGATTTTGTTTGTTTATGTAACCCTTACCTAGAAGCTTAATGCTGTGGCACAGTGTCTATACCATTCACCTCACTTCATCAATCACATAGGCTTTGTATGTTATGTAATCATAATAAGAAGGGTGGGTACAGTGTAATATTTTGAGAGGGAGGGAGTGTAGGAAAGAAAGAGAGAGAAAGTAAGGGGATACAGTCACATAAACTTTATTACAATATATAGTTATAATTATTCTATTTTATTATTGTTTTTTGTTATTAATCTTTTAAAAATTCTTTTTACCTTTATTTTATTTGTTTAGTTTTATGTGGTGCTGAGGATTGAACCCAGTACCTCATGCGTGCTAGGCGAGCACTCTACCACTGAGCTATTAAGCTATTAAGTTATGAATCTTATTGTATCTAATTCATAAATGCAACTTTTACCATAAGTATGTATAGGAAAAAAACAGTGTATGTAGTGTTCAATCCTGTCCATGGTTTCAGGCATCCCCTAGATGTCATAGAAAGTATTTCCTGTGTATAAGAGGGGACCTCTACTTTTATCCCAAGGTCTTGCCCTTGACCACTATCACCCAATCTTAGCTGCAATACTTTTGATTTGAAATCAGCTGCTTGATAAGCATGTGGGAATGCATCCATCCTGTATGCAGAATTTAGGCGTATGTTAATCGCATTGCAGGGTGTTGTCTGTTTTAGAATTGGGATACTTAAATCCCATTAGTTTGAATATGGAAAAGTATTTATGTCCCCTTCAGAAATGAATGAGTTTTTGAGAAAATTCCCAGTATCTGTAAGTGAGTTGTAGTTTTGGCAGCTACATGTTTTATCCACAGCCAACTTTTAAGTTTGTGGTTTTTTGTTTTTCCTAAAGACACATCTGTAAAATATAATGGAAACAGTGATGAAATGGGTTTAAAAATTTGAAAGCTTCTAAAATCACTCTCCCTCCTCATCTCAAAGCTGGATGTATAAATTTAAAAAAAAAGCTTTTAAGATATTGGTATTGGACTGGTGCCATGATTAGCACATAGTTAAAAAAATTAGATATTTACTGATGAAAATATCTTACTTATGAATTTAAGGAAGAGGAAACCAGATTTAACTTGTTTTAAGATCTATTACCATTAAAATTTTGAGATTTTTACCAAGAACATGGACTACAGGATTCCCTTTATTAACTCCATGTTATTCCTCACCCCTTTAAAAAAAAAAAAGCATTTGTCTACTTAGATCTGAGGTAAAGTACAATAACGAAGCTTTTGGAGCTTTGTCCCCTCTAGTATTCATATGTGGACCTATGAAAGTTATGTATAATTCATTCTACTGTCTTTCCTATTCCCATTTCCCCTCCCTTCCCTTCATTTCCCTTTGTCTAACCCAATGAACTTCTATTCTTCCTCCCCCGCCCTTTTTGTCTGTAGCATCTGCATACCAGAAAGAACATTTGGCCTTTGTTTTTATGGGATTGGCTTATTTCACTTAGCATGATAGTTTCCATTTCCATCCATTTACTGGCAAATGCCATGATTTCATTATTCTTTATGACTATTATGGCTGAGTAATATTCCATTGTGTATATATACCACATTTTCTTTATCCATTCATATGTTGAAGGGTATCTAGATTGGTTCCATAGCTTAACTATTGTGAATTGAGCTACTGTAAACATTGATGTGACTGTGTCACTGTTGCATGCTGATTTTTAAGTCCTTTGAGTATAAACCAAGGAGTAGGATAACTGGGTCAAATGGTGGTTTCAGAGGAATCTCCATACTGCTTTCCAGAGTGATTGCATCAATTTGCAGTCCCACCAGCAATGTATGAATGTACCCTTCCCTCCACATCTAATATTTATTATTATTTGTATTCTTGGTAACTATCATTCTGATTAGAGTGAGATGGAATCTCAGTGTAGTTTTGATTTGCATTTCTCTAATTGCTAGAGATGTTGAACATTTTTTCATATATTTGTTGACTGATTGTAATTCTTCTTCTGCAAAGTGCCTGTTCAGTTTCTTTGCTCATTTATTGATTGGGTTATTTGTGTTTTGGGTGTTAAGTTTTTTGAGTTCTTTAGATATCCTGCAGATTAATGCTCTATCTGAGGTGCAGGTGGCAAAGATAATTTTTCCCATTCTGTAGGCTCTCTCTTCACATTCTTGATTGTTTCCTTTGCTGTGAAGAAGCTTTTTAGTTTGATATTATCCATTTATTGATTCTTGATTTTACTTCTTGTGCTTTAGAAGTCTTGTTGAAAAAATTGATTCCAAAACCAACATGATAGAAAGTTGGACATACCTTTTTTTCTAATAGGCACAGGGTCTCTGGTCTAATGCATACATAGGTCCTTGGTCCACTTTGAATTGAGTTTTGTGCAGGGTGAGAGATAGGGGTTTAATTTCATTTTGCTACATATGGATTTCCAGTTTTTCCAGCACCATTTGTTGAAGAGGTTATCTTTTCTTCAATGTATGTTTATGGATCCTTTGTCTAATATGAGAAAACTGTATTTATGTGGGTTTGTCTCTGTGTCTTCTGTTCTCTTTCATTGGTCTTCATGTCTGTTTTGGTGTCAATAGCATGCCATTTTTTTTACTATAGCTTTGTAGTATAACTTAACGTCTGGTATTGTGATGCCTCCTGCTTCACTTTTCTTCCTAAGGATTCTTTGGCTATTTTTTTCCCAAACAAATTTTGTGACTGTTTTTTTCATGAAAAAAAAATCTATGATTTCTATGAAGAACATCATCATCACTAAAACTTAATAAGGAATTTCCCTAGGACCAGGAGACTCAGAATTTAAAACACTTGTCATAGGAGGCAGCACTGGGAGAGATAAACAGCCTGTATTGTTGGCATTCCTCTCCTTCTCACCCGCTGCCATAGCAGCCTTCAGCTTACTTACACACCCATGGTCCAAGCAAACACTGTGGTGTGAAATGACCATCACCTCTCTTCTCATCTGCCACTCCTTGTCATCTCTGTGTACCCCTCCCTCTCCGTTTGTGCCTACTGCTTCCTTCCACCACTTTTCTCCTCCTTCTCTTCTGACCACTTCTCCTATCGTCTTGTTTTTTTCTTTCTTCTTCCTCCTTCTTCATTAGATAACACATAGAATAACAGTATTATGATAACTGGAGTATTTTAATGGCTTGTAACTGTCTCTGAGTTACTCAAGCTTAAAATTTAATAGTGAGTTTTCTGATTAAGGTGGCTTAATCAGAAGGGAGAAGTAGGTGCTATAGCCTTCCCTCTTTCATGAAGCTCTTCATTCATTTTAGTGGGAAATTACCCTTCTCCTCTCCTGTCCGGTGTTCATTTGTTCATCCTTTCTTTGAATAAATATTTATTGAGCATCTGTGCCAGACACTCTTTGGGGCTTTAAGTATATAGCAGTGACCAAGAAAGGTAAAATCCCTGTCCTCTCAGAGTTTTGTAATTTGCTGGAAGCAAGCGAAGAAAGTAAGGGATGGTGACAGTGGCTAGTTGAGCTGTGCTGGTGACTGGTTGGCTACTGCAGATTCAGGGAAAAGGCCTCTTTGAGGTTTTGACAGGTAAGATGATAAAGAGGAACAAGGCTTTAGGGTACAATGAGTAGAGTGACTAAGGAACCAAGGTGAAGCCCAGGTAGCTGGAGCACAGAGTCAGAGGGTGGTGCAGGGAATGAGGGTTGAGGTGTCTGCTGGGCAGGTATGTGAGAGTTATTTAGATTCTATTCTCCATAACCCAGCAAGCCATTAGGGTTGGAATGACCTGACTTGTACTTAGAAAGACTTGTTAAACTTAACTTTTAGACCCCTGCTTAAGGCTGTCCATGATACAGTTACCTCCATGATTCATTTTTTTTTTTCTTGTGGTGTACTACAAAGTCTTGATGGTTTGATGATTATGTATTTATTTTATTGGGTGAGGTCTGGGAATTTCTTTCTTTCTTTCTTCCTTCCTTCCTTCCTTCCTTCCTTCCTTCCTTCCTTCCTTCCTTCCTTCCTTCCTTCCTTCCTTCCTTCCTCCCCCCCCCCCCTCCTGGAGATTAAACTCAGGGCCTTGTGCATGCAAGGCAAGCAAGCACTCTACCAACTGAGCTATATCCCCAGGCCTGTATTTATTTTATTGGTGGTTCGATTATTTAGATGGTCTGTTTTCCCTGTTGTCCTCATTTTTATGTCCCTAAAATATAACTCAATGTCTCTAAGTTGACACTTAACACAACTGGGGTTATAAAGGATGTCAGCAAAGCCTGTTTGACATTCTATTGGAATTTAATCAAGAGTATAGACCTTCCTTATATCAATTCTCTCTCTCCTTCTCTTATTTATTTATTTATTTTTCTGGTACTGGGGATTGAACCCAGGTCCACTTTACCACTGAGCTACATTCCCAGCTCTTTTTATTTTTATTTTTAGACAGAGTCTCACTAAGTTGCTGAGGCTGGCTTTGAACTTGTCATCCTCTTTCTTCAACCTGAGCTGCTGGGATTACAGGCTCGTACCACTGTGCCTGGCTCAACTTTCTCTCTCTCTCTCTCTCTCTCTTTTTGAACATTCAACACAACCATTATTCAACTGTTTCCTAAAGTTAAGGGAAGAATATTTCTTTATAGTTTTGTGATATTATTTAGCCTTCTCATTTATATAAGGATACACTGGTCCTCTACTATAATTATATTTCAGAAATATGCATAGACCAGACCTCATATTTGGTAAATTAGAATCTTAGGGAGGAGAGGTTAGGATATCTATATCTTAAAATGGGTTCAAAGGCTTTTCTGGAGAGTGCTTAGAATCAGGACCCCTGGGACGTTAAGAACATAATGATGTTGTTCTTGGTTTTATCCATGGTGTCTGGTATCAATAACTCTTTCAATGGAGAAATGAATTTTCTACACTAGAACTGTGGAAATTTCCCTGCTTTTCTTCTTCTGCTTTCTCCTTACCCTTCCTCATTTTCCTTGCTGCTAGTGAGCCTGCTGTACAAGACTTGCTGCTGATCAGAGGTGCAGGTGAGAAACTGCTGACCAGAGTCAAAGGGGTTTTGTTTTCTGGAAGGAGGGACGGTTACTCACAGTAGTGAACCAGAAGGGGAAGGAAATTCCTGGTGGCTGCAGGGGAGGGCATGGATGTTGTGTATGCAGTAGATCTGTTGGTGGGTTAAAGTGATTTCTATCTGAGTTGGAGTTGCTATCACTTGCTTCAGTTCTATTGTTTGTGGGAATTAGTAAGCTAAGGTATTCAGGGAACATGGTTACTTAAAAAAAATCTGCACATTTAAGAATGATTAATTCTGTTATCTTTCTGAAGGACAATCTTGTCAGATGGCATTTGTTTGAACAGTTCAGGCTAATGCACAGAAAAACCACCACAGAATACTTTCAGCAAATACCTGAACTGCTGGACAAAGCTCTTGTTTCTCCCGTATCCTCTAAGCAACAATTCTTTTGTAAATACTAGAAGAGAACAGCCAGTTCCTGTTTGTGCTTATTGCTAGTTTTCTGTTCTTGAGTAAGTTCAAAGAATAGGAGCTTACAAGTTACTTTGAGATTCCAGATCTGAGAGTTAGTTCACATGCTGTGTGGCTTGTTGAAGTTTGTGTAATATCTAACCTACGAACTTATAAATATTTCAGAAATCTTAAATAAGAAATATATTTGAAAGATTTTTTTTAAAAAAATCTTAATTTTTAAACAATTTTACTTAAAATCCCTCAGGGCATGCTCTCGTTAGTAGAATGAAAACATGAGGTTGCCTGGCCTGCCTCTGTCCCTCCACAAAGGACATTGCAGGGTGCCCTTAGTTGCCGTAGGTGAAGGGGACACAATCTGCCCTTGCTGGGTCCATCCCTGTTCAATAGTCTTCCTCTTCATAGGCCCAGAAAACTTTTCACCTTTCTCGTTCTCTCTCTCTCTTTTTTTTAATCATTATTTTCCTTAGGGCAAGAAAATCTTCTTTCTCCTATGTTTGGTTTGCCTCCCACTGCCTCAGATTTGAGATCATTCCTAATCATAATACCAAAAATTGAGGAAATTTTTGCATTTTGAAGTGGGATTAGCAATAATAAAGTATTTATCAAAGCATTTGAAATAGGGTCATTGAAAGCATATTCATTGATTTTCCCCCTGTTTTTCTACTCTAATCTTTCTTCAAGTATTAGCACTGAGGGGAGAGGTTTAAAAAAGACAACATACTTTAATTTTTTTAGTTTTAGTGTATAGTTTTAAAAATAATGTTTTCCACTGCATTTTATTTTAGATGACTAGCCTAGGAAATTAACAATCTTAAAATTTTCTGTTTTGGTAAAATATTTCCAGATTTTGAAATGATAACCCTACTAATATATGTTCCAACTACAATTCATTTGCAGGTTAAGGACTTTCATAATTGATAATAGATGTTAAGGAAATTTAAACATTATCTCCTGATTATAGTGGATCTCCACAGTTGTCATAAATAAAGTTATGTTTTTTTTTCTTTTTAAACGTGATTTAAATGTGATCAATTTCAAGTCTTGGTTTAAAAAACACATTTTTTTCTCACTTAAAGGAAGAACCTGAGGGGCTGGGGTTGTAGCTTAGTTGTGGAGCACTTGCGTAGCACATGTGAGGCACTGAGTTTGATCCTTAGCACCACATAAAAATAAATAAAGGCATTGTGTCCATCTACAACTAAAAAAAAAAAGAAAGAAAGAAAGAAAGAAAGAAAGAAAGAAAGAAAGAAAGAAAGAACGAACTTGATTTGAAAGTTTTTATGAACCAGAACTTCTACTTTTTCTAGAAGGAAACAGTGAAACTCAGCTGCAGGAGTTTTTAACATGAAGCGATCGAGTTTGAGAGTGTGTATTATTCAAGTGATATTCTAGAGCGAGTCCGTTTTTGTGTTTTATACAGAGACTACCTTCTGATGTTGAATGATAGGCTTCTGTTTACCTCCGTCTTTTAACATAGTAGCTTTGTGCTCACCTGTGTGAGATTAAGGACTCAGGTCTTGAGACCTTTTCTCCTTTGCCCTTTTAAGGGGTCCTTGTAGACTTCTGGGTGTTGAGACTACTGGCTTGTGTGTCTTTGATCTGCTTAATGAGGAGTTGACATGAAGCAGTCAGTCAGTGATATCTGTTGAACCTAAGCTCAACTCAGGCAGACGGAGGCCACAGTGTCACTGTGTCAACTAACAAGTGGTATGTATTTGTCTCATCTGTATGTGTCAGTTCTAGAAACACGTCTTTTCAGGTTTATTATGAAAATTCTAGTTCCCATCAATTAGATGGGAAGAGTCACATGGCTAATGTTTTCTGCAGTCCTTCTAACTTGCCCATCAAAGAGCTCCCACTGGTGTCACTCTGATTACGCTCAGGAGAGGCTGGAGAGCGTATTTCTATTCCCAATGAATTCTCAAACAGATAGAATAAAGTCAGGTGCTTGTCTGTTTATCAAATTACATCTTAAAATGTAAAGAGATGTCACATAAGAGTATTTCAGAGCAAACATTACCACAAACAAAAAGCATAGTCATTTCTAGACCTTGTTTTCAGAAGGATGACAGATTAAGTATTTTTAGCATAGAAATAAGTGATGGGTGAAGCTGAGGTCAGATTCTGTTGTACTTCTGTAACTAACCTTGCCACCATATTTGCTGAGCAGATACATTGGTTGCCTTATACTTTGCTGACCTCATAACTTGTGATTTATTACAGACTTGAAGGACAGGAAGAATGACTGACTTTCTTTTATAGTGTGTTCAACCAGAGTCTGTAAGGGACAAGAAATATTCATTCTTCTTTTTTTTTTAACTTTTTAATTTTTTTTTAGTTGTAGATGGACCCAATACCCTTATTTTATTTGTTTATTTTTATGTGGTGCTGAGTATTGAACCCAGTGCCTCACATGTGCTAGGCAAGTGCTCTGCCACTGAGCTACAACTCCAGCCCTCTTATTCTGTTTTTTTTCTTTTTTAATATTTTTTTTTAGTTGTAGATGGACAAAATACCTTTATTTATTTATTTCTATGTGGTGTTGAGGATCAAACCCAGTGCCTCACATGTGCTAGGTGAGCGCTCTACCACTGAGTCACAACCCCAGACCCTCTTATTCTATTTTAATGAAACTATTTAACATGGTTGATTTAAAGTAGACCGACTGGAATACAGTTGCATTTCTGATTTGTAACCAGATGAATTTGTAAGTGACTGTTCAACATTGAGTATTTCTGTTATGTAAGCAATTAGAACAAAAGTTGAATTGCTTGTACATTTCAGAAAGGTATGACTTTTCCCTATACTTTAAATTATAAAGTTGAATGCAGATATTGTTTTCTTAGTTACTGAATATAATGGGAGGAAGTGACTAAGAAGAAAATGTTGCTAAACATAAAAATATTAAACATTTTGTTTGTGCTTGTGTATGACAATTAAGACTTAATGCCATCCTCAGGAAGAAGCAGTTTATAAATTAAATGCCCTGACATTTAAGAAGTCTGAGAACCAAATCTTGGGAGCCAAGGAAGAGACTTTAGAAGCTTTGTTTTTCAGCTTCTTTGCAGGGTTTCTGCCTTACAGTATGTTTCCATGGACTTCTGTGGTTCATTCTTTGCAGGTAACTGGTAATTACTTTCCACTCTGAGCTTGGTAATCTTATTCTTTTGTTCATGAGAAGTTCAAATATGGAAAAAAAATGAGTACAGTTCTAGTAATATCAGCTCTCCACTGTTTACATGTACTTTACTGGGGAGACAAGGGCCACCTCAGGGATCTTCTGATATTTTGACAGTGGATTTGATAAGGCAAGGGCCAGTGCATTTATTTTATAGTTGTTGATACTAAGGCACCAAGAGACTTGAAGGCTGTTTGAAGAGGTGAAACTGAGAGTAGGATTAATGTCTGTACTTCAAAAATCAGAGGTTTTACAAAATGATGGTCTCTATATTTTGATTTTGCTATATAACAATCACGAGGGAAGTTTATCACCTCCCATTTCAATGGTGTGACAGTCTTTAGGGCTTAGGTGTGAGAAATATGTAAATCTAGATTCACATGGCTATAAGTGGTGAAAAGAAGAAAAAAATATTTTGGCACCAAAGTTTATCTCCTTTCTGTGTTCCGTTGCTGTAGAAGAGCAGGATACAGTTCTGAGGACTTGACATGTACAGTTGATTTATTTACTCTTCCCAATAAATGACCTTATGATGTAGTTGGTTTTAGTCCCACTTCACACATAAGGAAACGGACACATACAGAATTAACATCATGCCACTCAGAAGTAAAAAAGCTGCATTTGAATCCAGGCAGGTTGGCTTTAGACCTGGGTACCTAACCTTCACACTCTGCTGCCTCAGTCTTTGGATAGTTCATTAGTGTTCTCTGGACTATGTCAGGATTCTTCTCATAGAAGTGCCCCGCCACCCCAACCAACTATTTGAGCTATCACTTTTGAGTATATGTTGTGTCAGGTAGAGTGTTGAGTCCTTCAGATCTAGAGGAGATAGATTTAGCCTGGAGAGAGACTAAATCAAATAACCATAGAAACAAATAAGTAAGAATTTGAAGAGTGGCAGAGAGCTCTGAGAACATAGTACAGGGACCAATCTGCCTGCATCAGAGCCCTGGCTTCCTTTTGGGGTAGCCCAAGGAAGAGGAAGAGGTAACCATCTAAATGCTACCATGATACAAGGCAGGCTGAGGTCTAGTCTGGTCACTTCATGGCCCATTCCCAACGCCCCTGTAGAGCTCTTGCTGCCAATTTCTTTAACCTCCTTAATCAGGCTGCAAATTCTCCCTATGTTCTCTTATAGGTCTAGGTTCCTGTGCAAATAAGCATTAAGTAAATCAAATACATGTTGATTGAATTACTGTCATCTCTGGTGATTTGGTTCTGTTCTATTTCTTTTTGAATGCCTGTTGTCAGGTGTTGGGAGTGACCAAGGTTAGCTTTAGAACAGACACAAGAGGGAGAGTAAATAGCTGGATCAGAGACTATGCCTTGACTCTCTAAATACGACCTGTAAGCAAATACAAATCACATGAGCTAGAGCTTTCATTTTTTTATCAGTCTTTTATTGCTTTCTTTTTTAGCACACATCATTGGAGAATTGACTACCTAGTCTGATGCTCTCATACAACCGGACTCACAAAGTTAATTTTACTAAGTCCCTTGGGCAGTACCACTGAAGTGGCAGTGACACATTTTTAAAAATCTCATTCACTACCTATTAATTAAGCTGAATTGTCCCTCCTTAGTGGATACATTCTCAGTACCTTATAAGTGTAAAGCACTCATTCCCAAAACATGTATTTACTGAGCATGTCTTTGACAGGAAGTATTGAAAAAGCTTATCAAGGTGTGGGGAACTTGGTTACCAACTCCAGGGGCTTTTTAAGAATAAAGGACAATAATAACAACTGAGCTGAGGGGCTCATCAGGAAATAGTTATGAGAGTCTGTGAGGGAGAAAAACAGACACCACCATGGTCAATTGTGTGATCTTGAGCAGCTGATTCTTATGTGGTGCCTGGCACATAATATTTGCTGTTTAACTTTCTATTTTTATTATTGTCATTATTATTTCTGTTATCACTCTTATGGATGAGAGTCGTCTTCTCGAGTCTGAGGAATAAGGGCAGGGTTTCTGGGAAAGGAAAGGCCTTGTGGAGGTGGTAGTATTTGAGTTAGTGAACTAATAAAATGAAAACTAGAGAACTAGCTAATGAAATGGGAAGAATTTGAATAGGCAGAGATGGTAAGGAGAGTGTTCTAGGAAGAAGGCCTCAGATGCCAGAGGTATCAAGTATGTTTAGGGAGCGGTGACACATTCAGACTAGCAGGTAAGGTTCATTTAGGGAAAAACAACAAACTGACCTGGAAAGGTAGACTGAGGTGATGACTTGGCCAAGGGCTGGTGGTCTGGGTTGGGCTTTTTGAGCAGGACTGAGACTTGGAGAGCCCTCCTCTGGAATTGTATGCATCCCCTGGTATCCTCAGGGAATTAGTTCCAGTCCCAACCCCATATCAAAATCTTTGGATGCTCTTGTCTCATATATAAAATAGTGTAGTATGTGCATATAACCTAGGTGCATCCTCTCATATGCCATAAATCATCTCTACATTACTTATAATACATTTAATGTAAATGCTATGTAAATAGTTGTAGTGTTTTAAATTAAAAAAATTTATTATATATATTTTTTACTATTGTGCTACTATGTTGTACTGTTATTATTTCTTTTTTGAATGTGCTTGATCTACAGTAGCACAGGTGGATGCAGGGGGCTGATTGTACTGGAGTGGGCATGGGGAGGAGGCAGAGACTGGCGTTAGTCCTTGAGCCTGGAGATATGAGTTTGAAATAAAGAGTGGATAGTCATGAAAGAAGGGCCAGGTGGAAATTCACCTTGGAGCTCATGAAACCTATGAGTCAGGGACTTCACTAGCTCAGGCCCTCTCTTTGGAGGGTCCAGTGGCATTTTTGTAAAAATTGAAAAGATATTTGTATCTTCCTTCTCTCCTCAAATGGTATGTTTCAGGGTCCCAAACTTGGATCTCCTCCATAGTTAAAAGAGACTGAGGAGAGAGAACCCATCCTTTGAGTATTGATTTGATGTGTGTGTGTGGTACAGTGAAGGAGAGGCTGGAGTCAAAGATAAGGCTTGAAAGTTTGGGTCTGGCTGATTGGGAGGAATTACAGATGGGAAAGGGGATTTCAGATCAAGTGAGTGCGCTATACTGTTTCAGACAGGGAAAAAAAATGTTTTCTTCTTGTGTTTGCCCACTCCATCCTCAAGTGCCATCTTGAAGTATGATGATTTTAAGTTATATGGGCTAGCAATAGGGTGCAAATGTGACTGCTGATTAATGGACTAAAGCCCAAGGCACATGTCATAGTGCCATCTTGGTGATGCCCAATTTTAGTATTCTGTGTGTGCCAAACCTACTCTGAAAGTTTTAAAGAAAGGTTCTCCTTTTTGGTGTGTCCTCTATATTTGGAAAGTTCTACTTAGTTCTTCTCGACATCAAGTTGTAATATCTGTTTTCTGGAAACCTCCATTTGGAAGAACTTGACTCAGAAATGGTTAGGCTCTCATGTGGATTTCCAGTGGCAGTACCTAACCAGGAAGGACTTTTCTCAGCATTTGTTTCCTCTTTTTAAAACAAGTGTAATGTTAAGCAAATCACAGGAAATCAACTGTGAAAATTGAAGAATACTCACTCAGAAGGCCAAGTTGGACCTTTAAGAGTATTTTTATTTTCACAAAATATAAACATAATTAACACGGAGTGGGGGAGTAGATTTCTTTTTAAAATGTATTTAAGATATCAGTGTGTGTGTGTGTGTGTGTGTGTGTGTGTGTGTGTGTGTGTACACTTTGCTGTAAAGCTTTTTTTTTTGTGTGTGTGTGGGGGAATAATAGCAACTAAAAACAAAGTTAAAAGCATGGTAAAGTTTAAGGCACATGTCCCTAGGGAAAGACCACTAGTGAATTTATGACTAGAGTCTGATTTCAACTTCTATATTAAGCCATTTATATAAATTGTTGTTTTAAGAATCACTGCTTGCAGATCAGTGAGATTAAATTAGCTGAGTAAAGAAGTATAGTTGTCAATTCTAAGATGTCTCTGAAAATCTCATATATTATTTTTTAAAGGCTTTAAGGATTCAGTAGTGACCATAGGAGTTAGTTTTCAAAATGATTTAGAATTGCCAGGCGCAGTGGCATACACCTGTAATTCCAGGGGCTTGGGAGGCTGAGACAGAAGGATTGCCAGTTCAAAGCCAGCCTCAGCAACTTAGTGAGACCCTAAGCAACATAGTGAGACCCTGTTTCTAAATAAAATACAAAAATACAGGAAAAAAAGGGGGAAGGGAGTGGCTGGGGATGTGGCTTATTGCTAAGTCCCCCTGAGTTTGATCCCCGCTACCAAATGAATAAAGTTTATTTTTTAAAGTGGGAAAAATGATTTAGAAGTATTTGCAGATTAATTATTGGAAGATTTTATTTAATTTGCCATGTTGGTCTGATATTCCTTTATAAAATTAGTACAAGCTTGATATTTGATATATTGTTTCTCAGTGTGTGCTATATATACACAAACATTTAAAATTTTAAGTGTTATGTATTTGAGTATTCATTTATGTGTAGATTCAGTGACAGGTTTTCACTTATTGCAATGATATAAAACCCTTCATTAAATTGATTAAGTTAAAAGAGCATGTCTGTTTAGAGAGAAATGGTAGTACACGGTGGTATAGGTGATAGAAGCTGGGAAAGTTAATACATAATTAATTGAAGTTTGGGCAACATTAACTTATTGGTAAACAATCTAAATTATTCTGGCTTGAAGTACTGTAATTGTTTTTATGTTGTTAAATAAAAACTTTATATTGTTGATGATCCTGGCTCTTAGGAATCTTGTGTTTATGAAATGGAGTTATTTGCATCCTTGGTACCTGGCAGTAAAGTCTATTAAAAAGAAAAAAAAAAAACATTCACTTTAATTGGCTGACTCATGTTTAGT
The DNA here is from genome assembly GCF_964194105.1 of Spermophilus citellus. Classification (NCBI taxonomy): domain Eukaryota; kingdom Metazoa; phylum Chordata; class Mammalia; order Rodentia; family Sciuridae; genus Spermophilus; species Spermophilus citellus. The sequence goes on along the minus strand of NC_138191.1, from coordinate 49,850,109 downwards.
TAAAGATAAAAAAAATGTCTATGTTAAATGTTATTTTATGGAGGAGGTTTCTAGCCTTTCCTAACCAGGTAGATAGATTTTATAGAAGTGATGCATGTACTGCTTACTAACTTGGTGTGGCAAATCAAGCACTAGTTAGCTGTGCAGGTGGCTTTTGTCAAGTTGTATTGATCGAAAGTTTGGAAAAATTCTTCTCATTGGATTTATTTTTATTTTGTGGTACTGGAGATTGAATCTAAGGATGCTCTACTACTGAGTTACATCCTCAACCCTTTTTAATTTTTATTTTGGGACAGTCTTGCCAAGTTGCTCAGGCTGGACTTGAATTTGTGATTCTCCTGCATCAGCCTTCCAAGTATCTTGAATGATAGGTGTGTGTCACCACGCCTGGCTCTCCCACTGGGTTTATGTATACTAAGAGCAAGTGAGAGGAGTAGACAGTCTTACATAATTTCCCCCTTAGAAGGAGAAAAAGAAAAATCAGAATATTTAGAAGATACTTTGAAAATAGTATTATTCAGAAAATATTTTTAGAAATATTAGAATATCTAGTGACAACTTTTAAAGTATTAAATATAGATCTTATTTTTAGAAAAAGGGTATACTTAGCAGTTCATAATGGATTGAGTTGCTTTGCATTAAAAAACAAATTTGAACCTATCTGTACAAAATACAGTGATAGAGAATACAAAATAGAAAGTTTCCCTTTCTGGTACACTTGTACATTGCTGGTGGGACTGCAAATTGGTGCGGCCAATTTGGAAAGCAGTATGGAGATTCCTGAGAAAGCTGGGAATGGAACCACGTTTGACCCAGCTATTCCCGTTCTCGGACTATTCCCTAAAGACCTTAAAAGAGCGTACTATAGGGATACTGCTACATCGATGTTCATAGCAGTACAATTCACAATAGCTAGAATGTGGAACCAACCTAGATGCCCTTCAATAGATGAATGGATAAAAAAAATGTGGCATTTATACACAATGGAGAATTACTCAGCACTAAAAAATGACAAAATCATGGCGTTTGCAGGGAAATGGAAGGCATTAGAGCAGATTATGCTAAGTGAAGCTAGCCAATCCCTAAAAAACAAATGCAAAATGTCTTCTTTGATATAAGGAGAGCAACTGAGAACAGAGCAGGGAGGAAGAGCATGAGAAAAAGATTAACATTAAACAGAGACATGAGGTGGGAGGGAAAGGGAGAGAGAAGAGAAATTGCATGGAAATGGAAGGAGACCCTCATTATTATACAAAATTACATATAAGAGGAAGTGAGGGGAAAGGGAAAAAAAACAAGGGAGAGAAATGAATTACAGTAGATGGGGTAGAGAGAGAAGATGGGAGGGGAGGGAGGGGAAGGGGGATAGTAGAGGATAGGAAAGGCAGCAGAATACAACAGACACTAGTATGGAAGTATGTAAAAACGTGGATGTGTAACCAATGTGATCTGCAATCTGTATACAGGGTAAAAATGGGAGTTCATAACCCACTTGAGTCAAATGTATGAAATATGATATGTCAAGAGCTTTGTAATGTTTTGAACAACCAATAATAATAAAAAAAATAAAGTTAGAGCTCAGGAAAAAAAAAAGTTTTCCTTTCTACCTCAAACGCTTCCCTAGTCCTATTCCTCAGAGACAACAGTTAATAGTTTGAAGTCACCTAATTGTACAAATCAAGTGTAATGGCATTTAGGAACTTGGAAGCGTTCATTTTTCTTTCTTTTGAGTCAGATACATGTTCAAAAATTCTAACTCCACCATAGAGCAGCAGTGCAAGTTTGGAAAGGTAAACCTTTCTGAGCCCCAGATTCTCTGAATCTGGTAAATGTTACTTTCCTTTTGAGCTTTAATCAGGCCTGTGTTTGTTCTCTTTCTCTCTCTCCTTTCCTCCCTCTCTCTCCCCCTCCTTCTCTTTCTCCTAGAAGACATGTGTAAGAAGAGCTGGCATAGGAATACATGCCATATTTTCTTATGGAAAAATGGGAGTCTGTATTCTAATGACTAAGCATGCATTCATTCGGTAATGCCCTTGTGTATCAGGAAAACATTTTCCCACTCTCCCTAAGTACCTACATTCAGGCTGTAAAAGGTCAACCTGTAACAGATGCCCCGGGATTCTTCCTGGAATTTAAATGGCCTCCTTTGGGTTTCATTTTGCACTTATTAATAATTTAGCACCGGGATAAAAATAAAAACAAAGGCTCTCATCTTACAGTGTGAGAACATGGGTCATGTGTGCTAAGTCATGCAGGTAAGACGAGGAGCGAAACCCTGTGGGGTCACCAATGTAGGGGAAGCATTTCATGTGGGCCGGTGACTGCAGAACCTGCGGAACCACTGCCTCAAAATTAAAGGGAATTAACGTAATTGCTCCCGAGGAGGGAAATGTATTTTTGCTTTTCAAAGGTTGATGTATAAGCTTTAATTATCTAATCCAAACACAGAAGGTTTTCTACAAGCAGCTTTCCCTTCTAGCAGCCTAGTCAACTTTCAATTGCTGTAGCACTGCCTTACGACCAACACTGTTACATAACCTACCCGTTAGGGTGCAGTGAAATTATGTTGTAACATTGGTTCCTGCAAATGGTCGTGGAAGCTAGGGTTGACTGAAATGGATTTATAATTATTTGAGCTGGAACTAGAGTCGTGATTCTCTATTTGTGGAATCTGTGCCACTTGTCTAGATCAGTACTTTTAAGGTTAACTCATTTTCAGTGCTGTTTTTGTTTCATCCTCAATTCACTTAGGTTGGTGTATGGAGAAAGTCTAATAGACTTTCTCTTTATTTGCCAAATGAATATGGATCCTTGTTATTAAAGTTAGATGTACTTCTTTTTATCATTTATTTTAATTTTCTTTAGAGAATTCAGAATTAGAGTGCTTCCTATTCCTGAAATTGTTAATAAGTAAATACATGTGATATATTGTTAGTAGAGTAGCTTAAAGCTCAAAGAAGCTTATAAGTACAGAGAAAAAAACCCTACTTTTTAAGTAACTGGGACTCTGCCATTCTTGTAATAGAAATGCATACTGTTTTGATGTTGGGACACATTAAAGAAATAATGCCATTAATTTTTGGTAGAGAGGATTTGGGGAATTAAATTCAAACTATAAATGAGAAGGACCTATGCCCTTGGCCCAACATTAAGACATTAAATTACACTTGGAATAAAACCAAATCCCTCCATGGTTTGTGGTGTTTTTCACATTCTGGTCATTGCTTGGCTTGTCCTACAGGCCACCCCAGCCCTCCCAAGCTCACAAGCTCTTTCCCACCTCCATCAGCCTTGTCCTTGTCCTTTTCACTGCCTGGGAGATCCTTCCTCCTATCCCTTAGCTCTCCCCAAACCCTCTAGAGCTCCACCTGAGCGCCAGAGACCTCTCCCTGACCGCCATCCATCAACCCCCTCTTTTCTGTTCTCTCTCCAGAAACCTGCTTGCTTCTTTTTCAGCACTTAGATTGTTTTTATTTTTGTTAATTATTGTCTTTGCTCCACAATAATGTAAATTCTACTAATGGAAGAACCAGCGGCCAACACAGTGCCTGCATATGCTATGTAGGCGTACGTCAACTGGGTGGAGGTTGTTTACTGGTTGAAAGAGCTCCTTTTTGTTCCTCTCTTTGTTTAAGATTAATTTTCATGCTGTACAGAGGGATTAAGTATCCCTGGGATAAAGGGCCAAGCCACTAAGTTTTCTAACATGCTTAACAAATACCCCCCCCCCCATTTTATTGTGATGTTATTGAACATTTAGAGAGCAACACTGGCTTTCCTCAGAGCAGATAAGAGAACTCAGTAGATGTCTTATGGGTATAGTGCTCACTGTGAGATGTATTTCAAAATTTGCCAATCACTGAGTTAACTCATGAGAGATCTTCTATGGGAGACGCTAGAGGCCTGTTTTTGTCGTTGTTGAGCCCACGGTGTAACAATGGAGGTGTGGGTGTCCCCTACTATTGTGCCTTCTGGGTGTGCAGAGGTGAACTACCTCTTCCAGAATCTGCTCTCTGCAAAAAGGTCATTAATACGAAGAAGTAGGAATTTTAAATGCATCTCTCAAGAGGACAGATTAGATACCCTTTTCAGATTTGTACTCTATTCAGATTAATACTTTGTGTTTTCTCCTATCCATTTAATATGATAAAGATGTATGAAATACTAATTCCTGGGTGGTCCATACCACATCTCAAAATAATTAATTTTCTGAATCATTAAAAAAAAAAAAAGCCGGGAGCAGTGGCACATGCCTGTAATCCCCCGGGCTTGGGAGGCTGAGGCAGGAGGATCACCAGTTCAAAGCTAGCCTCAGAAATTTAGTGAGGCTGTAAGCAACTTAGTGAGACCTTGCATTAAAAAAATAAATAAATAAAGGGCTGAGGATGTGGCTCAGTGGTTAAGAGCCCCTGAGTTCAATCCCCAGTACCAAAACAAACCAACAAAAATAATCTGCCCTCTGTCTCTAACCTTTTACCCATCTTTGAGCCTCAGCTTCAAGCTGAAAAGGAAACTTGGGCACTTTGGTTGCTGTCTAAAGATCAACATATCATCATGAGGTTTTTCACTTTAAGTGGAAGAAGTGAAATGCAAATTTGGTGAGTAACTAGTTTTGTGTCATTCTTTGGTGTGGTATTCTAAATGTCACTATTTCTCTGTCTTAGGTGATCTATTTAAAGAAGACACCTGAAGAAGCCTACAGAGCACTGCTGTCTGGCTCAAATCCCCCCTATCTTCCATTCAGGTATGACCGCTCACAAGACTTGGCTAGACCTGACTAGGGAGCCGGCTGCTCTACAGTTAAATTGTCTAAGACTGACCAGGATGCTATATGGAAGGAAATGAGGTTGATGGTTGTTTTTTGTTTTTTTTTTTTCTCCCTCCTCTCTGAGGTCAGATGGTATTTTTATTATTTCTTTTTGCATAATTCCCACCCCCCTGTAGCTAGTAAGAATAAAATGGCTTGTTCCTTTTAGGAGTTTATCTTTTATTTTAATTTTTTTTCCTAGAACGCTCTCTATATTCTGACAGTTTTCTTGAAGCACAAAGAGAGCCTAATTTAGGAACTAATAACTGTGTCGAGCTTTGTTTGCTTTTAATAATCTACATCATTGATTCCTCCATTCTTTAATTCCATGAGCATCGATTGAGCTGTGACTCATGTCAGGTCCTGAGGATATGGAACAAGGACCTTCCAGGAGCATGGGTTTAGTGGGGACCCTAGATGCCCTGTTTAGTACACACATGGAGTTTACATCCTCCGGAAGTGTGTCTCTTGTTACAGTGTTGGAAAAGAAAGTTATGTAAGTATCACCTGAAGAAAATTAAAAAAAAATTTAGGGTAAACTTGACCTTGCTTAAAAAGTAGAAGGGGACTATGGGTATAGCTCAGTGGTAGACCTTGGCTCCCCAGGTCTGGGGTTGAATCTCTAGCATTGATTAAAAAAAACCCCAAAACCCAAATTTAACCAAAATACTACCAAAACAGCAATCTCTGATAGAACTGTGAATTTTAAAAATAATTTTCCCTTTTTGCTTATTTGTGTATTGAAACCTATAAGCATATGTACTGCTTTTTATTGTTACTGTTATCATAAGGAGGTATATTTGGGTACCCCAGGGGCCTCTGTGCTGTCTTCCCACTCTGCTGTACATTCAGAGGGTTCTTCTTGGTAAAGGTTTGAGAGAATAAGACACAATCCTTTAAGACCCAAGAGATTCCCACCCGTTTCTGAGACCACAGGAGAGAGAGGGACACAGTTGGGTATGAAGGCAGGAAGGGGGCACCTGGGAGGCAGCCGCAGAGTGCTGTAGGGAGGTCAAGGATGGGGTGCTGAGAGGAGCACACCCTCCAGCCTTTGGGAGAATGAGCCCTTAGCCATTGAAGGGAGTCAGGGTCACTCCAGTGAATTGGGCTGGCACGAACAAATCCTACAGGCATAGAAAGTACCTTTTTCTTGGGGTTCAGTGACGGCTCCTCTGCCCCAGCTCCCATGAGGGAGGCAAGAGAGGCTGGCAAAAGAAAGAGCACACCTGAAACCCTATTTATTGAGGGGAAGACACTCGAGAAAGTTCCACCCAAATGAAGCAAGGGATTGGGCTTCAGGGCAGTGTAGCCCAGTCCCATTGGGGGACACACACTCTCAGAGCTGTAATTCCTTGCCTAGTGAAGGTGAGGTCCACCTGCTTTCAGGCTGCAAGTGGACGCCAGTTCCACACCTCCATCACCCAAGGCTAAGGGTACCATGCTCAGCTCCTGTTCATGGCGACTCCTGACAGAAGGGCAGAGAAACCCGTGATGGCTTATGTACAGGAGAGTGTTAAGGAAACTTAGAGATTTTTTTCCCTCCTGTCATTTGAAAGCACTTTATGAAATAAAGTTCTATTTTGTCAGAAAAGAAAATAATGATAATACTAATAATTCTACTTCAGTTCTAAGCAAAGTAGTTAAGAATATATGCTTTGGAGGTAGGGAGGCTGGGTTTGAAGCTTCAGTTTACTTCTCATTATTTATAGTAAGTGTAAGTGGCTTGGGCAAATTGTCTTCTCTGAGACTTAGTTTCCTGATCTGTAAAATGGCTACTAGGCTATTCTAGGATTAAATGAACTAATGCATTATCCCTGTGCCTAGTGTAATACTCTGTGTGTGTGTGTGGGGGGGGTACTGGGGACTGAACCCAGGATATTTTACCACTGAACTACACCCCCAGTCCTCTTTATTTTTCATTTTGAGACAGGATCTTGCTAAGTTGCTGAGGCTGGCCTTAGTCTTATGATCCTCCTGTCTCAGCCTCCCAAGTCACTGTGATTACAGGCACCACACCTTGCTATTGCTTAAAATTGTTTAAAAAAGGGGATCTGAAGGCTTTTGAAGGTGTGGTTGGTATGTTCAGATGTACTATTTACTGCAATGCCTATGTACCCATTTGTGCTATAATTTTAGAGTCTTTTGATAAAGGCTATCATCAATATAAACAATGCTCTTCTTCAAGATTTATTTATTTCTCAGACATTTATTTGAGTAGTCACTTCTGTAAAGCCTTTCCTCATTTATCTGAAGAAGCTTGGCCGGTCCTTTACCTATAATTTCGTTTTATGTTTTATGTATTACAATACTACACATAATATTAAAGCCTACATTTTGTATCATAATTATTTGTTTGCATGGCTGACTCTACTCTCAATAGCTGGAATTGAGTTCTTTTCCATTTGTGTCCAAAGAGAATAAAATAAGTACATTATTCCTTCTATGCCAGCCACTGTGTTACTCCTATGGATCTAAAGATGACTAGGATACCTTCATACTTACTGCAGGGGAAGTCTGTATAGTTCGTAGAAAGTACGAGTATGCAAAACAATTACAGGGTTTTACTAGGGTTAGGAGATAGGTGTGATGGGTATACTGAAAAGTAAGGTGTAACTTTGGATCTGGGGGTTAGGACCCACAGAACACTTTCATGGAAATAAGCATAACCATTAGGTGCTATAACTTTTTGTTCATGTGGCATATGCTTTGCATAACCATCCAAGTGCTGATTTTGGGTGCTATAACTTTTTGTTCATAGGCATCATTTTTTTGTGGCATAGGCTTTTAAAAAATTAACGGTACACTAGATAGGATAGTAATAATGTGGTGCTTGTAGTATAGGTCCATCATTATAACCAAAAAGATGACCTGATTTTTTTTTCTATTTGGGTTTATATTTAAAATTTTTAAATTATAGCCTTCTATTAACCTAGTTAAAAATTCACTAGAAATGAGACAGATTTAGAAAAAGATTTGTGTAGCTTTACTGACTTCTTGATTAAATTAAGTACAAGTTGACTATAGAGATAGTTGAATTTCTGTCTCGTTGCGACACTCAGGAGTGTTGCAGTGTTACCGTTTGCGAGTCAGTCTTAGGGTGTTCCACTGAATTGTAAGGTGTTTGTGTCAAACTGTGCTTTTCTTTTGTAGTAAGAACAGTCAATGTGTTTATCAAGAGTGATTCTAGCTGAAAATTAGAGGGAGAGAGTATTTCCATCTCCTTGAATTCTTTTTTGTCCGCCCATCTCAGTGTGGGCCTGGCAGCCGGCCTTCAAGGATACAAGGGGCCTTTCAGTCCTGGGGGCAGAGTCAGCAGAGTTTAAATTGGCAAGCCTGAGATGAGTCTTTTAGAGGTTCCCTCCCTTCGGTATACTACCAGACTTAGTGTATATTCTGTGAGGTCATATTAATTGCCTCTTGTCTAAAGTTCCACAAGACCACGGGCCCCTAGTGGAGTCACACCTTGTTTTCATGGAGGTAATGGTGATGGCTTTCAGGTGTAGGCTCTTGGGCACTCATAAAACAGTGCTTGTGGGAGTTTCAAGTTTCACAAAACATTGAAAGTTAACTAATCTAAGTGGCACAACTCTTCTTTGAGGTATATATATTTTTCTGTGTTAAAATTCATTTGATACTAACTTCTTGGTTTATCGGTTTGTATGTATCAGCTTGACAAGTTTTTTGATGTTGGTGATGATTCCTAAACCTGCAAAATACCACAAATTTTCTATGGCATACAGACTCAAAGGGGAATAAAATTATGCTAACAATAAATTATGTCCAGGGACCCAGTTTTGAAGACCTATCTAGAAAGAATGGCATGAAAAATAATGATGAGGTGTGGAGGTGACGGAGGTGTCAGAGGTAGGGTGTTGTGCTAATGTCTAGTGGAATAAAGCTGGTTGAAGTAGGATGGCCTAACTCTAGTCATTAGTTTTTCTTTGTTTGTAATTTTGTGCAGCTTTTTTAAAAATTTTTTATTTTTTTTAGCTTGAAGAAGAGAATAGAATGTATAGTTCAGTTTTTTCCCAAAGATATGTTGGTTCTCAAGTTGGTTCTACAGATTTGAAACACTCTAAGGCATTTTTCCTGATCCACGTTTGTGCACACGGGGGAAGCTATAAAAACTATTGATGCCAGGGTTCCACCCCTAGAAATTCTAATGAGTTGACCTGGGGTGAAGTCTGGGTATTAGAGTTTTTAAAATATGCGGCTGATGTGAAAAACTGATCTTTAAGATATACCATGGCCCAAACAAAACAAAACAAAACAAATTCAATGATCAAATAAGTTTAGACTGCTCCATCTTGGAGACTTATAAAGTACGCTCCCATTTTAAAGATTCTGACTGGTTCTGAGTAATTTAACCCACAGCTTTCCAAAGTACTGATCCCCCCACCCCTGCGCCCATTTCTATGAACATCTGGCAGAGCTACAGATTTGAAACACTCTGAGGCATTTTTCCTGATCCACGTTTGTGTGGAACAAAAAAAATATCTCTTGGGATCAGATCTTGGAAATAGGTGGCTTATCCCAAATAGTGGTATTTCATCTAAGGTGAACAGGAATATTTAAGTTTTCTCTCAAAGCAGATGTGAGGCCACACCATCTTCCTTGACCTGAGGATCCACAAATCTCCCACTGGCAATCCTTTAATGACATTTATCATGAAAAATGGACTCATGCTGTTTGTGTTAAGGGAGGTGTTTGTTGTGTTTTGGGGATGACTCCTAGTGATACCATAGTTGCTGAGCTATGTAACTGAGTCTTAATGGGAAATCTCAAAAGCAATTATTCTAGATCTTCTGGGCATGCCAGCACTTGCAGGTCTTTTAACAAAGGCTCAGAAGGGTCAAACACTTAAATCTTGGCAGGAGGCTGCTTTCTTTCTTCTAAAGAAAAGTAAACATGAGCTGGTGTTATTTGTAATTATAAAATATGTCTCTTCACATAAAATATTGAACCAGATATTTCTTAGTTCAAATATAGCATTGTGATTTTTGTCAAAATGTGTTTAGTAATTGACTTTGTACTTTGAAGGATAAATTTTCCTTACCATGTTTTCTTTGAGTTTCAAAAATGTGGAAACTTTTTAAAGATATTTCTTTAATTCTCAACTACTTTTGCTACTTCTCAGTACTAATCTTTGGGGTCAGTTCTGCCCCATGGGTCTTATCTTAAACCCTTTTTGTTTTTTATTTTAAGACAGGGTCTCACTAAGTTGCTTAGGGCCTTGCTAAATTGTAGAGGCTGGCCTTGAACTTGTGATTCTCCTACCTTAGCCTCCCTGGTTGCTGGGATTATAGGCATACCGTATTTGGCAAACCTTTGATTTTGATGTGTGGTGTGATGGAAAAATTGACATTAGTTTTGAATAGTGAGGGTGTGCCAGTTTCCTGAGTGTTGAAAATAGATGGCTTATTCAGTCCAAACTGTTGAATCTATTCTCAGTGGCTGGGGTTTATTTTGAGTAACTTGGATCACAGTAAAAAACAGATTCTTTATCAGATTTTTTCTTGTTAAATTGGCAAATAAGCACCATTCTCCAGTGAAAACAGAAACAATTGTCAGGGTTTCTGTGACCCATTAAATACACATGTAGGTGAGTTACATCCATTCTTTTGTCACCTGGAACAAGACAGTGTAATGTGTCAGTGATTTGCACTGTAAGAATTGTCTCAAAGTCCTTTTTCAGTTATTCCTGAAAGCTTAGTGTTACCAAAGTTTCTGCGTAGGGTTAGTGCAGTTAGGGTTTTGGATACTTTATGTTATATTTCCATTGCCAATCTTAGTTGATAAAGAGTTTTGAACATGATTGCAAATGTTTATTTACCTTTATGACAATTTAAAGACAATTTGTCACTATTTTTATTTTTAAAGAAAAATTAATGCAGTTAAATAGGTGTCAGTCAGATATTGATCGAAGGCTCAGAGCACATCTTTTGGTATATTTTTTTTTATGGTTTTATTGCTAGTTCTATACAGATTCTATCCTGCTGAGTTTATGTGACCTTTTAAAGTAACGATTTAGAATTGAATTTTCACCTATTTCTTTAGAAAAGTGGTTAACATATAGCCCGAGGTTAAATATGAGAAGCAGGGAATTCTGTAACTTTTTTTTTTTTTTTGTTAGGTACTGGTTATGGTCAGCGTTTGGCCCTGCACTATGCAACCATTTGGTTTTGTTCTTTCCACTAGTTCTTATAAAAATACATTTTCATCTTATAGACCTAAAAGTTATAAACATTCAACTCTTTTTCTTGTGGCTAGTACATGCATACAAGGGATTTGTACAGAGGCTGGAAACTGGGGTATATTTTAGACAGTTGTGTCACTTGGGGGGCATTGTCTAGTTCTAATATAATTTCAGATAGTCTAGGGCTGAACTTACTAGTGTGATAGCTACTAGCTAACATGCTATTGAGCACCTGAAATCTGTCAAGTCCAACCTGAGATGGATTATAAATACTAAGTATAAATTGGGTTTCAAAGATTTAGTTTAAAAGAAGAATGTAAAAATACTTAAAATTATGTTGATTACATGCTCAAATGATAATATTCTGGGTATATTGGTTTAAACAAAATATATTATTAAAATGAATTATTTCTTTTTATTTTATTTTAGTGTGGCTTTGAAAAAATTATAATTGTATGCAGCTTTCTTTTGTGACTGGCATTATATTTCTATTAGATAGCAATGATTTAGAGCATGTTTTGTTACTTTACATAGTTTATAGTTAAAAATTTTTTAGCAGTGGCACATATTTGTAATCTTAGCTACTTGGGAGGCTAAGTCAGGAGGATTGCAAGTCTGAGGTTAGCCTGGGCTACCTGGTGAGACCTTGTCTCAGGGAAAAAAATAGAAAGGGCTGGGGGGTGTAGTTCAGTGGTAGTGTACCCTTAGGTTCAATCCCTAGTATCAGAAAAAATTTTTTTTTGAAAAATAAATTTTACTTTGAAAGATCAATAGTTCTCAGCCACTAGAGGTGTTCAACAAAGATAAATGAACTCCTGGTAATGATCATTTATTCATTCATCAGCAACTACAACATATTCATGCACCCAACACTGTATTATTCTCTGGGCACACAGACATAAAGAACACACATTTTCTATCTTCAGAAATTCACATTCTCGGAGTGAGTGTGAGGATGGGATTCAGTTCAGTGCTTTACAGGGTTCTGAGATGACTTTTGAGATCTTTTTCAACCCATTGCTCTGCAAATATTTGCATATCTCCTAGTTACTTGTTATTCTGAGAATTTATGAAGAATCATGACCCAAGACATTTAGGTCATAGTCATTCCCAGTATTTGTTATTCCATTTACCATCAGTTTTTTTTTTTTTTTTATTCTATAGTGTAGTCTCCACACTGTGGATACTGTGCCTTTTCTCCATTCTTCATTTCAAACAACTTCATTACCAGAAATACTTTCTTATTGTGCAGTGTAAATATGTTCTTTCATCTCTGATTTCATCTCCCCATTAGAAACATTTACAAGGTTGCTTCATTATGAGTGATTTCTTAGATTCGTAGATTATAAGCGGAGGTATATTGGTAAAGCATCTCAGTGAGTATAAAATGTTTGCTGGTTCTTGTGGTGCAAATATTACTATGACTGCTGACTTGGGCTCAGAAAGTTTCTATTTAACAACTGACTCTGAGAGGGCTATACAAGACAGCTCTAGGGCACCAGTGAATTAAGCCCTTTTGTTTAGTATCTCACTGTGGTTGTTGATTTTAGGTTTTTTAAATTTAATTTTTCTTTTGCTTTTCTGCAAAGTAAATGCTAAAACATAAACTAATGAAAAATCCAGTTGCTGCTTCTGTTCAAATATTCATTGATTTACTTTCATATTCAACAAGTATTTATTACACTTATTATAGTTCTATGGATTGTTATAATTGTTTAATCGTGGCTATGTGGTTTAGTTCACTGTTTTGCCAGAAGTCACATTTAGAAAGGTAGAATTGCTGGAATAGATGAAGGTTAGATGGTTAAGCATAAGGCTGAGCTAAATTTGCATCTGGATGTCTCTAGACAGTGGTTGACTGTAACATTAGTCTTCTGTATTGGGTTTAGAGACACATGATTTATTCTTCAGCTGAGATGAATGATAGAAGCCTTGGATGTTTAAGTATTACCATATCTCCTGAATGAAGAGTAGCCTTGTGTTGATGAGTTTAACAGAGTAATGCAATACATGGTCAAACTATTATGACAAATAAGGGAAAGAGTTGTAGTTTTCCTGAGCCACAGGGGTGTGCATACTTTCCTCTGTTTTATGGGGAGGTGGAAAAATACATGAGCTCTCATTCTTCTTAATAAATATTTGGTTCAACAAATATGAATGAATGAGTGTATATATGCATGAATGAATGAATGAATGAAAAAAGCAGATCAATAGTTAAGTAAACAGTTGGGAACTATAACTGCCAAAAAAACCCCTGTGAGAGTTGAAACTGTTTGGCACATTGGTACAGTGGTTTAAATCCTCAAAGCTCTTTCTGCCTCTCTGAAGCATGGGTTATTTATAAAGCCAGTGTGTTTAATACCACCTGACAAAGGAAGAGCAAACTACCTGGAGCATCACTGCTTTTAACTTTCTTTAATTAAATACTCTTTGGCAGAGAGAACAGAAGGAAATGACTTTAAATGGACAGAGGGATTTAAATGCAAGGAAAGTTCTTGCTACTGAGAATTAAGGCATTAGGCTACTTAAGTTAACAAAGTAATCATGAAATATTATAGAAAATTTTCTTGGGATGAGTCCTCAAGCTCCTTTACTTAATTTATACATTTATTTATAGACATTTACTGTCTTATTTTGTGCCAGGTACTGAGGAATCAGTGGTGAATGATAAACGTATAGATCTTACTTTCTCTGAAACTATCATAGAGCTAGAGGCAGAGCATCAAAATTAGTACACCAGGATATAATTTCAAATTGAGGTTAAAGCCAAAGAAGAAGAAAAAAAAATCTGGGAGACTTGATCTAGTCAGGATGGGGCTGGAGGGTCCTCCCTAAGTTTGGTGTAGTGTTTGAGCTGAGATCTGAAGGGTGGGGAAGGCAACCTAGGTGCCTAAGGGAGAGTCAGGAAGAACATGTGACTAGCAGAGGCAAAGGTCCTGTGGGAGAGCCAAGTGCTCAGAGCTTAGGGAGGTTCTCTGAAATTGGGACCAGAGAATTAGGTGAGCAGGAAGGAGGAAGCATGTGAGGCAGGCAGGACCAGCCACAGGGCCTTTCATCCCTGTTGAGGATTTGAACTTTACCTTGAAAGCATTGGGAACTTAGTGAAGAGTTACAGGTGAAGGGTGACCAGATCAGATTTGCTTCTTAAAAATACCACTTTGGTTCCAATGAAGAAAACTGATTAAAGACAGAGAGTAGATATAGAAAGACAGTGGTAGTGGAGTTGGAGGGTAAAATGCATTAAAAGGTACATATGAGGGAAAAGCATAGGAAGGATAGGACAAGGGGAAGAGAAAAAAGGAGAGGCTTCTGGAAGGGCTTCCAGCCTGGATGACTGTGGAAGCTGTATCATTTGTGTAGACCAGGAGGGCTAGAGGGCCAGATAGTTGTCACTGTTGGTTTCTGGGGAGGAGGAGGGATTTGAGAAATATTTCCTACACAATGAGTTTTAGGCACCCAAATGGAAATGTCACATAGGTGATTATTGGCTATACTATTTTGGAGTTCTAAGAAGGAGTTTGTGATCAAAACTACTGTAAGATTTCATCTCACTCCAGTCAGAATGGCAATTATCAAGAATACAAGCAACAATAAATATTGGTGAGGATGTGGGGGGAAAGGCACACTCGTACATTGCTGGTGGCACTGCAAATTGGCACAACCGCTCTGGAAAGCAGTCTGGAGATTCCTTAGAAAACTGGGAATGGAACCACCATTTGACCCAGCTACCCCACTTCTCCGTCTATACCCCAAAGATTTAAAATCAGCATACTGGAATAATAAAAGACCCAGAATAGCAAAAACAATGCTAAGCAGGAAGTGTGAATCAGGCGGTATAGCGATACCAGACTTCAAACTATACTACAGAGCAATAGTAACAAAAACATCATGGTACTGGTACCAAAACAGGCGAGTGGACCAATGGTACAGAATAGAAGACACAGTAACCAATCCGCAAAACTACAACTATCTTATATTTGATAAAGGGGCTAAAAGCATGCAATGGAGGAAGGATAGCATCTTCAACAAATGGTGCTGGGAAAACTGGAAATCCATTTGCATCAAAATGAAACTGAATCCCTTTCTCTCGCCATGCACAAAAGTTAACTCAAAATGGATCAAGGAGCTCGATATTAAATCAGAGACACGGCGTCTGATAGAAGAAAAAGTCGGCTATGATCTACATACTGTGGGGTCAGACCCCAAATTCCTCAATAGGACACCCATAGCGCAAGAGTTAACAACCAGAATCAACAAATGGGACTTACTCAAACTAAGAAGTTTTCTCTCAACAAAAGAAACAATAAGAGAGATAAACAGGGAGCCTACATCCTGGGAACAAATCTTTACCCCACACACTTCAGATAGAGCCCTAATATCCAGAGTATACAAAGAACTCAAAAAATTAGATAATAAGATAACAAATAACCCAATCAACAAATGGGCCAAGGACCTGAACAGACACTTCTCAGAGGAGGACATACAATCAATCAACAAGTACATGAAAAAATGCTCACCATCTCTAGCAGTCAGAGAAATGCAAATCAAAACCACCCTAAGATACCATCTCACTCCAGTAAGATTGGCAGCCATTAAGAAATCCAACAACAACAAGTGCTGGCGAGGATGCGGGGAAATGGGTACACTTGTTCATTGTTGGTGGGACTGCAAAATGGTGCAGCCAATTTGGAAAGCAGTATGGAGATTTCTTGGAAAGTTGGGAATGGAACCACCATTTGACCCAGCTATTCCCCTCCTCGGTCTATTCCCTAAAGACCTAACAAGAGCATGCTACAGGGACACTGCTATATCGATGTTCATAGCAGCACAATTCACGATAGCAAGATTGTGGAACCAACCTAGAAGCCCTTCAATAGATGAATGGATTAAAAAAATGTGGCATTTATACACAATGGAGTATTACTCTGCAATAAGAAATGACAAAATCATAGAATTTGGAGGAAAATGGATGGCATTAGAGCAGATTATGCTAAGTGAAGCTAGCCAATCCTTAAAAAACAAATGTCAAATGTCTTCTTTGATATAAGGGGAGTAACCAAGGACAGGGTAGAGACGAAGAGCTGGAGAAGAAGAATAACATTAAACAGGGATGATAGGCGGGAGGGAAAGTGAGAGTTAAGGGAAATTGCATGGAACTGGAAGGTGAGCCTCAGGGTTATACACAATTACATATAAGAGGAAAGGAGGAGTAGGAGAAAAATTATATAAGTGGAAGAAACGATTTATAGTAGAGGGGATGGAGAGAGAGTAGGGGAGGGGAGGGGAGGGGAGGGGTGAGGGGACAGTGGAGAATGGGATAGACAGCAGAATACATCAGTCACTAGAAAGGCAATTTGTAAATCAATGGAAATGTAACTGATGTGACACAGCAATCTGTATACGGGGTAAAAATGGGAGTTCATAACCCACTTGAATCAATCTGTGAAATATGGTATAATAAGAACTATGTAATGTTTTGAACAACCAACAATAAAATAATTAAAAAAAAATAAAATCAGCATACTATAGTAACAAAGCCACATCAATGTTTATAGCAGCTCCATTCACAATAGCTAAACTGTGGAACCAACCTAGATGCCCTTCAATAGATGGATGGATAAAGAAAGTGATCTATCTATCTATCTATCTACACACACACACACACACACACACACACATGAATATTACTCAGCATTAAAAGAGAATAAAATTATGGCATTTACAGGTAAATGAATGGAGTTGGAGAATATCATGCTACGCAAAGTAAGCCGATTCCAAAAAAGCAAAGGCTGAACATTTTCTCTGATGAGTGGATGCTGATCCACAATTGCCGGAGGGGACCTGGGAAGAATGGAGGAACTTTGGATTGGGCATGGGGGAGGGGTATAGGGGAGGGGACACGGGGGTAGGAAAGATGGTGGAATGAGAAGGACATCATTACCCTAGGTACATGTAATGATTGCACAAATGGTACCATTCTACAGCATATACAACCAGAGAAATGAAAAATTGTGCTCCCTTTGTGTACAGTGATACAAAATGCATTCAGCCATCATGTCTAACTAATTAGAAAAAATAAAATGTTAAAAAAAGGAGTTTGTGCTAGAGAGATGTATTTGAGTGTCATTGTAGATAGATAAGTAGATGAGATTGTCTAGGGCAAATGGTTTTCCAAATGTGTTTCCTCCTACTAGGAGCATCTGCACCACCTGGGAGCTTGTTAGAAATGCAAATTTTAGGCCCTGTCTTAGACCTGAGTCAGAAACTTGGGGTAGGCCCAGAAATCTATGTTTCAAGGAACTATCCAGGTGATGATGGTGCACACTGAAGTTTGAGAGCTCCTGGTCTAGGGAGAGAGAATGGAGTGAGAAGAATTTGGGCTGAAATTGCACCTTGTAGAGGTCTAACTTCTAAGGAGAAGGAAGTGAAGGGTAACTTTGCAAAGGAGATGGGAAGTAGTGATTGGACAGGTAGAAGGAAAATCCAGGGACCAAGAGAAAATAGTATTCAAAGAAGGAAGATACTCATGGTGACATGTTGAGTAAGATGGTGCTTGCCAAAGGGTCCTCAGACTAGATGAGAGATTGCAGGAGCCTGGGAGAAGGGAGAATGAGGAGTGACTGCAAATGATCATATAGTTTCTTTTTGGGGTGATAAAAGTGTTTGGGAATTAATGATGATGGGGTTGTAAAACATTCCTAGCATACTAAACCCCACCAAACTGTGCGTTTCAAGGAGGAAGTTGAGTAATTCTTTACAGGTGTATTCTGTTTTTGTTTATTTATTTATTAATTCATTTTGGTTGTGTTGTGGATCGAACTCAAGGCCTTGAACATGCTCAACAAGTGCTCTACCACTGAGCCAGGCCCTACCTTCCCCTAGAGAGTCTTCTTTTAAAGAGGGGGCACAAAAGAAGCTGATATCTGAAGCAAAATGGGGAGTCAACAGAGTTTGGATGACTTGTTCTTTTTAAAAAATGGTAGAGACCTAAAAGTGTTTAAATTCTTTTTGGAAGAATCCAGGAGAGAGCTATGGATCTGAAAAATAATATTGATAGTGTTAAATAATGATATAATTTCAGCAGAGGAAAGAACTTTTGAGACTAATAGAGCCTATTGTTTTCCTAACCCCTGAGATCCATTTCATGTTATAACATGGATGAGAAAAATTCCTACTCAAGTTTGAACATTGGGTGGGGCAGGTACCTCAATACCTTTCAGGACCAATCCATTTTATTTTCAAATGATTCTGAGGAGTCGATGAAAATCAACAAGGAGGACTGATTGATAAAATGAGTGATAATATTACTTTTATAGAATAAAATCTCTCAACTTTAATGGGCTTTCAAATCTTACTGATGGAATGTGCTTTACTCTGACTTCTAGAAGAACCCTGTCCTGTTGGTTACCCAGCCTTTGAGAATTATCTGGTATTAATTGTGTTAGTTCTGTTTTTGTTTCCCCATTGTCAGCTTGGTATTCAGTTTTCTTAGCCTTCAACTTTATTTACCACTTATTCATCTGATCTCCAGCTTTCAAAACTCTCTCTCTCTCTCTTTTTCCTTATTCTCCCTGTCCACATTGGATTGATTACACTAGGGTTGAAAAAGTATTTTGAAAGAGTTTCTGGGTTGGTGGTAGATTCCTGGGCTTAATTTTCCTCCTTGACTTTCTGCCCTGGGCCCCAGGGAATATATAACATGTTTTTGTGTCCTTTCACTGTATATTTACTCTCTTGTGTCTGTAAATGAGCCAGATGTTACTAATAAACCATTTCTCTCTTCCCTGGTGTGGGGGCAAGTTTGGAATCTGTTCCTTTCTGTTGCTGTCATGATGTATCTAAATTAGCTGGCATCCTAGGTGCTCAAAAGAGATGTGTCATCTCCTTCCTTCAGTCAGGAGGGTATTACTGAATTTCATGGCATTCCTTCTTATATATTTCAGTTTGTAAACTTTCGTGTTTCCAGTTTGCTGAGACTGCTCTGTATCCTTATTCTGTCCCGTGGCATATGAACTCATCTCTCCCAGCTTTGCCTCTGTGCAGATTTGACCACGAAGTCATCAGAGTGCATGCTCTCTTTCTTTGAAAACAATTTTATTTTATTTATATTATTTATTTAGAGTCTTGCTGTGTTACCTAGGCTAGCCTTGAGCTCCTGGGCTTAAGTGATCCTGCTTTAGCCTCCTGAGTAGCTGGCTCTACAGGTGTGCACCACTGTGCCCAGCTCAGAGCTGTCTTTTCAGTCCTTGGGAACAGTTATGGCTGTGACAGGACAAGAGATAGCAGGATAGTCTCAGCATAGTTTGCAGACATTAGGTCTATTTGTGAAATCATTTAGTCGAGGCTAGGGGTAGGAAGATATATTTAAAGGAATAGGAAGTACCTCCAATTCTTATAAATTTGTTTTTTACTCTTTTTGAATATAAAGGAATTTTCTTTGTAAAAAATTAAAGCAGTAGTTTTTGATCTACTTGAGTGCTAGTGAATTTAGGTGAGAAAAGAAAATTATCTTTATTTTCACTAAACTTATAATTTATAGTATTAAATTTAATTATAAAATTTAGAAGTGAACTATAGTGGCTTTAGCAACATATTTGACTTTGTCACTAGAAATCACAGGCATTTTTATATCACATTGCAGTTGTTAAATCTTAAAATATTATTTCTGGGGGCTGAGGCTGTAGCTCAGTGGTAAAGTGCTTGCCTCCTATGTGTGAGGCACTGGGTTCAATCCTCAGCACCACATAAAATAAATAAAGATATTGCGTGTTCATCTACAACTAAATAAACATTTTTAAAAAATCTAGAGACTAGTATCAACATTATAAAAAATATTATTTCTGCTCATTTCTTGCTGAAAAGTACAGTGGTTATCAGATCTGTCACTAGATTTTGTCATATATTAACTTAAAAAGTGTATTTTGAGGTATTATAAATTTTTTCTTTAATGTTTTGATAACCTTGTTTAAATTGGTTTTTCATTAATATTATATATTTTATTTTATTCATTTGAAAACATTAGATCATTAAAAAATGGGTCCATGGAACCTAGATTCTGAATCCTTGCCCCAAAGAGACAAGTATTTGCAAAGGAATGTGTAATTGTTTATAAAAACTAGTATTTAATCTTAGATCTCCAGCTATTCCTTTCTCTGGTATCAGTCATTAAAATTTGCTTCTTAGCAAGTGATTTATAGCTTTTAAAGATAGTTGAAAAGACATTTTATTTTTACTGAAATAAATTCAGATGGTATTTGAAAACAATAACAAAACAACAAAACTCCTCTTGAAATCAATTTAAATATCTGAACTGATCCTTCTAGTTACATAGGTTACTTTTGAAGTTTCAGGATTTAAGCACCATTTCTGTTAACCTTGGCTAACTCACTAGATTTGTATCAGGCTATCAGGACCCGAAACTCACTAAATTTCGGGTTACATTTTAATTCATGGCTTAGCAGCCACAGATTCTAAGTACGTTGGATGGCTAGTGATATAAAGCTTTGTTTTATGTTAATTATGTTGAAAGCCCTTAAAAATTGTGTTCTCCCATTGGACATCTTCTGGCTCTCTCCCAGGAGCTATCCTTATACTGGTGTTGCTTGGGTGGGACTTGACTTTGTCAGGGCAGGTGCCTGGCATGGGCTCCCTCCTTGGGTCAGCAGTGGGGGCTGGGCAGAGACCAAGAGACTTGAGGTCAAGTTTCTTGCCTCAGACACCTTGGAACATTGCTAGTGTTAAAGCTCCAGTGCCAGTTCTTGTTTAACTGACCTGAACTTGATACTTCAGTTTTATGTTGCCTGAAGTAGATCTGCTGAGTTGCTCTAAAAACTTAAATAAAGCATGAAGCCCTCAATTTTTGGTGCAGTAAGTTCCCACTCTTTGGACGGAGCACCCCAGGGTGCATAAGTAGCCATCATGGATCCCAGGAGGTTGTCTGTTGGGAAGTGTGACTGTATTTTCCTCAGCCCTCTCCCTGCTCCCTGTAGGGAGGAGAGATGGCTTTTAATTCATGAAAGTAACTACTAGGTTCTATTGACCTACATACAGTGTCCCCCTTACCTTTCTAATGCTGTGTTTATCACACTCCTGACAAGATTGGTCCCCTGCCAAAAGGCCTATTGTAATGATGAATGTTTTACTTAACCAAACAGCTCAATTCACTGTTAATAAGAGTGGTAATAACATTTAAGTGTTTTCTTTGTGCAAGGCACATTTGAAGGACTTTACCTATTTTTTTTAATGTAATCCAATATCAATCCTTATGAATGCTAGCTGCTGTCATTAACTTTGCTTCAACAGATGAAGAAACCAGGACTCCTAGAGGTAAAGTAACTTGCTCAAGTTCTTACCCAGTACATGGCAGAGTGGGAATTTGAACCAAAGCAGTCTGACTCTGGAGTTCAGACTTGAATCTGCTTTCTTATTAATTCTGCTTGTTGAATTAGAGCAATTTCAGAAGTGCTTCTGTGAAGTTACAGGAATAGTTAACCAGTAGGTTCTGACATGCTACGTAAGTTTTGTCATATTGACAACATGAAACTGAGCAAGCGCATCTCAAACTGCTTTAGGTATTTTACTTGAAAATTCTGAATGCAAGTTTTTAATGTTAAGTTTATTTATGTTTGTAGGGATGCTTCCTTTGGAAATTGCACTTACAATCTCACCATCCTCGACTGTTTACAGGGAATCAGA
This sequence comes from Spermophilus citellus, assembly GCF_964194105.1. Classification (NCBI taxonomy): domain Eukaryota; kingdom Metazoa; phylum Chordata; class Mammalia; order Rodentia; family Sciuridae; genus Spermophilus; species Spermophilus citellus. The sequence continues at coordinate 49,828,411 of NC_138191.1, read as the reverse complement.
AAGGTAATAACAATTTTTTTTTTTTTGCTGTAGTTTGTACAGTAGTTTAAAAAAACAGAAAAGGAATAATTCCAACACTCTTGTTTGCCATTGGAGAAGAGAGAGGGGAGCTAGTGAGCTCTGAAGGGTTTTCGATTCCTGAATGATGATTGATTTGAAAAGTACAGCTGGCCCTCAGTATCTGTGGGTTCCTCCTCGATGATTCAGCCAACCTCAGATGGAAAATATTTGGGGAGTGTAAAAAAACCAGAACAAAAACAAAAAACCCGGCTTCTCTACTCTACATTATAGACTTCTCCTCCTTGCCATTATTTCTTAAACAATACAATATTATCTAGCATTTACATTGTATTTGGTATTATAAGTCATTTAGAGATGATTTAAAGTACATGGGAGGATGCATGTAGGTTATATGCAAATATTGCACCATTTAATAATAGGGGATTTGAGCATTTGCAGAATTTGGTTTCTGTGAAGGATACTGGAACCAACCCCTTTGGATATGGAGGGAGACTGCACAGACAATAGGTGTTCTGGACCAAATTGATCACTTCTACCTTGAAGCTGTGCCAGTGACATTTCTTTGTTACCCACTGAGCTTCATTATCAAGCTAAATCTTGGTGGGAGAGAGACAGGAAGTTATCTAAGCCACTGTTCTGTTAATTCACCCCTGCCCATGACTGACTGAGTCATAAACTCTGGGGGTGGGGCCCTTTGGTCTGTGTTTGAACAGCCCCTCCAGATAATTTGATACACTCTGAAGTTAGTTAGTTGTGTTTTATATTTTTATGATATGTTTAATTTATAATCTGAGAAGACATGCAAGCTATCCTGTGATTACTCTTAACGAGTTCTGAAAGTACACAATTCCATCTTGGACGTAAAGTTGTGATTTGTTATCAGTCAGAAATGTATGTGTTATGTAACCCATTGGTTATATAGTGTCAGTATATATATAGTGTCAATAGGATGCTAGCACAAGTTTCTTTTTTGTAATATAAAATTGGTTTTGATATGTTTGAATTGAGATAAACAGTATTATTATTATTATGCTGCTTGTTTTATGTATGCTTGTTTCTGACTTTGATATTTTATTTATTTTTTTCTGTGGTGCTGGGCATCAAGTTCAGGGTCTTGTGCATGCTAGATTAGTGCTCCATGACTGAGCTACCCTGTCCCCAGTCCTGATATTTTGTTTAAAAAATGATTTTAAAGCCTCTAAGATTTGAAAATAGTTTTCATAAATTTTTCTTCTCATAAAAGCTATAAGGATGCTTTATCCCACCCTTGCCAACAGTATAATGGAAATACACTTCCAGAAATACTAGTTAAAAGATTTTATGGAGATATTACCCAACACATAACCCATAATTATAGCATTTAGAGAAAATGCCTGAGAGGAAAAAGTGATTTACTTATTGTCATTATTATTGTTATTTAGCCTATCCTTCCATCTGGTAGGTGCTGCTTCTTTTACAACACAAAATTCAGAAAGAGTTCTCACTGGAATATCCCTGGCCGTTATTATGGTAACTGGTGTCTCAATATAGAAATTCATGACATGCTTCCTGTTGTACAGGAAAGGTGGACTTTAGTCATGAATACAGCCTTCTCTAAACTTATTGTTTTCTCAGATGGTGGGGTCTTCCCAAATATAGATGAGATTTTAAAGGATCTGATAGATGTTCTACACATCTTTAAGCAAGGGAGAAGTCTTGGCCTGTATATACTACCTTACGTGATGTGCCATGTTCTGGGCTGTTTTTATGGTGGGGAGAACCCTTGTGATAATGGGCACTCAAAGTGTGGCCACATTTTTGCCTTTTTAGGGAAGATATTTTTCTGGCTTTGATGTCTTAACATTGTCATAAGTGTAGGTCATGTGTTATGTGAACATACAGACACATCTGCAAGCATACACTTTAAAAATAAGGAGAAAGGAAGAAAAGTAGATTGTTTAGAACATATTTTTCTCACTGTTTTCTCTGGAATGGTGAGTATAAATGAATGAAGTTGCTTTTTAAAAGGTTTAACTTGTTCTTCTTTTTGGGAAGGAATTGTCTAAACCAGTATTATCAGAATTTAGAATTTATAAGAATCACCTAGGAAAGCATGTTAAAGTGCTGATTCTGTGCCCCATCTAGCAGTTCTGGGAAGGGGCCCAAGAATCTGTCTTTTTTTAAAAAAAAATATTTATTTAGTTGTAGATGAACACACAGTATCTTTATTTATTTTTATGTGATGCTGAGGATTGAACCCAGTCCCTCACACATGCAAGGCAAGCACTTTACCACTGAGCTACAGCCTCAGCCCAATAATCTGTCTTTTAACATAAACTACCTTAAGTGTTTTGATGCTGATGACCTGTGGCCTGTATTTTGAAAAAATACTCTAAAGGTTTTTCAAAGCTGGAAGTACTGGAGCTTAGCTTGTTAGTTTCTTTTTCTATTTTTAATGACTTGACCATATAATTTTTAAAGTACCTGTGGGTTTGTAATCTGTATCACTTCAGGTTTTATAAAATAGAAGACTATTTGTCTTCCTGAAAATATTAGATCTGAACAAGCTAAATAATTTTTAAAAGTTCTAAGTCATTAGTTAGAAAAATAAGTATGAAGCTTTTTTTTTGTTTTGTTAAAAATATCAGGTTTTTTTCCTTCTAACATTAGACTAACATCAGAAAACAGAATGTCTCAAAATAGAATTTTAGAAGTAAATTAGAAATTAAAAATTCCCTTTTTTGGTTAAATATTATTAAAGAAAACAAAACTTTCTAAGAATAACTGATTATTTTTCTATCTGGTAAGTTAATCACTCTAATATTTATTCTGTCATAGGTATAGTTCTCAGTAAGCTTTAATCATAAATTTGCTAATTTGTCCCATTTTATATGCATTATTAAGTAAAATTAATATAAATTAGCACCCAAGAGACATCCTGTGTGGGACCACTGTTATGAAATGATTTCTAGAGATGCATAAAATTAAGTTTCAAGCTCTTATTTTACTTTTTTTTTATTGGGAATTTCAGAAATGATGAGTGTATTCCATCAATTAAGTATAAAAACTAACTGAAATTCTTCTTCTTTTAGGGATTACAACATGGATTTTTTGACTTTGAGACATTTGATGTGGAGGAATATGAACATTATGAGGTTTGTATATTTAATATTTTTGCAAAATATAATTTCATATTGATTATTTTTTTCCCATATAACTGCTAAATAAAAGCATTCTTGAATCCCCCCACCAATTGTTTTGTTTTTTCAGCTTTGTTTATTATCGTTGAACCAAGGATCACCAAAATTTTAATTTAGGAAAACGTCATGTATCTCTATATATTCTCTTATCAAACTTTATTGACAATCACTTTGTACCTTTGGAAGAAAAAATAATTTTGAAGTATAGTTTGGTAAAATTATAAGCTACTTTTATTTGAAAATTCAGTTTTATTTAAAACAAAACTGGATGTATACCTTACAGTGCTCTTGAGGGTATGTATTCTATGTTGAAGCAGTGTTGAATGCACTTAGTTCTAAGAGTTCATTGAACTTTTTCTCATGTTATGAGGCTTTCAGGTGATGTCTTGTCTGTGCATTTGGGCAGTGGCTGTCCAGGCTGGGTCAGACCATAGCAGATGTTGAAGAAGGGCACTCTGTGAGCAGTGTAAGGAGTCCAGAAGTTTTTAACTTTTTCTGAAAGATGATAAGCCTGTGGAGTGTGAGGAGGCTTGACATTCTCTGAACGTGAGCTCATCTGCTTGGTGCCCGCAGGGAAGTAGGAAAATGTATCACTATTCTTTGAAAGACCAGGATGGCCTTCATGTTTTGGGCTCTAGTCCAGGCTATGTCTACTTGAATATCCTGCCTGCATGTTACATTTAACGATTCTAAACAAATCTTTCATCCAAACACCGTCTTTTGCTTTGTTCATCTGTGTTGATGGTGTCACCATCAACACAGGTTCAAGACTAGAAGCATCCGTATTTTCCCCTCCCTAATCTAGTGTTTGAATTCCTGTCACTGGTGCCACAGGATGTGTTCCTCTCTTCCTTCCTCTCTCTTCCCTCCCAGCCTAGGTCTCATATGGTCTCCTGTGGACTACTATTGCTGCTCTCTGCCTGAGTGCCGGCCTTCTCCTCCCAGGCTGCCTGAGTAATCCTAAAACTGAGCTCTCATCTTATTTTCTTCTTGGCCCCAAACTGGCTGTGGGTCCCATTGCCCTGCTGAAGGAGGATGCACTCTTCTGTCTGGAATTCTTGGCTCTGTTGAGCTCCACCTACCTCATGGCCTCATCTCCTGGTTCTGTACCATCTGCACTTTCTGTTCCAGCCCCTCTGAGCTGCAACCTTGCTGTTTCTCAAATCTCTGTGTCCCAGCTGAGCTTGCTTTCTCCTAGCTTTTCCCCTCCCTTAACTCTCCTCTTCTGACTGTACCTCTAGAGTATTCCCTTCCCATTACTTTCATGTTTTATAATTCGTGTTTTCCTTTTTTCTCACATCATGGCTATGTGCCCACAAGCTTTATTTTCTTTATTGGATCATAAATACCCTGTGGATGGGATTTGTCCAAGTGGAAAAACATACTGTTTTCTTCTTTAGAACATCTCAACATAATGAAATTGCTACTTCTCCCAAAATTAATAAATTTAGTGCAATCTATTAAAAGTTCACAGTTTCTAAAAAACTATAGAAGTATTTTTGTGGCATTTGTATAGTAGTGAAAGAATCCTTTCTTCAAAACAGACAGACTAGAAATGGAGGGATGTACACCTAATAAGGGAGATGGCTGGATTATTTGTGGTACATGTACATCATGGATGTGATATGAACATTTAAAAAAATGAATTCAATGATACTACCTAGGATGATTTCTATATTGTATTGTTGAAAAGACACAGAAGGGTGTTTATAATCCTTTTAAAATAAATAAAATATAACAAGACACTCCCATCTCATACATATTATATGTATGATGCTACATAATACATATTACATAGGCACAGAGCTGATATATTTTGAAGTTAATGAAGTTTAAATGTTGAGACCTCTTATTTGCATGGGTGCCTGTTAATGTTCTATACCAATTCTATGATAGTAATTTTTTTTTTTTGGTATTAGGGATTAACCCAGGGGTGTCTTTTTATTTTTTATTTGGAATTGATGAGGGCCTTGCTAGTTTGCTGAATCTGGCCTTAAACTTGTGATCCTCTTGTCTCAGCCTTCCAAGTCCCTGTGTGTGTGCCACCTGTAGGAATATGGAATAAAAATTCTGGATTTTTAAAGTGAGTCTCCAAATTAGATAAATTTTAGGTCCTCCTCCCCAGAATAATTCAGATCTGTACTCCATATATGTAAGCATGGAGAAAAACAGATGGCCAAACACTAAAGCAATTTTAATAAAAAGAGAGGTTGGTGAGGGATGCAGAAGGAAAGGAAGGAACAAACACTACAATAAAGAGGACAAGCTCACTGATGTTTTACTTATTCCTTCATCCACCTCTTCCTTTCTTTCACTCTGTCTTTTAACTTTGATGTCAATGTTCAAGGTGACTTGAAAGCACTGTTGAAAAACCTTAAGCACATAGTGCAATTCAGTTCTTACAACCAACCAAGCAACCAAGCAACCAACCAAACATCTGGTGGGAGTGAGCTTCATCCTCTGAGCTAACAACCACCATCCAGGGATTGGGAGGGAAGTAGTCGGTTTTGGTGAACATTTGAAAAGTTTACTGTCAAACATCTTCCGTTTTGAGAATGATGTATCTATTCCATCATAAAGCCCATAAAAGAGGAAAATCACAAATTGAAGTGTTTGGCATTTCATAAATGTTTGCTTTATGAATAAATGAGTAAAGAAAGGACTGTCTTTGCCAACACTTTGGGGCCCAGTCACTTCCTGCCAGAGCTTGGTGTCTTGCTGTCTGCCCTGCTCCGAGGGTGAGTCTGGACATTTGGCGAACTTATGAGGAGGAGCTGAATTTCTATACTTCATTAACTCCAGCAGAGTCAGCATTCCAATGAAGGCATTGTAATTTTCAAAGTAAAATTTTATCACCAACAGCAATTTGTGAGAATATCACCTTGATGACTAGGGGATATTCAGGATGAGACCTTTCAAAGACACTTCCTCACTAAAGTACATCCAATATATAATATGGCTCAAGAAAAAGCCTAAACCAACAAGACTTTGTCTCTGGGTGATATTAAAGGGGACTTTTATGATCAGAATGCTACTTACAAATGTAAACATTGAGGACAGCCGAACATGGGAGATATCTGTTGAATACAGTCTATATATAAACCTCTGCTCATTCTGCCAAAGGTTGTATCTGTCTTTATCCTGTAATTCAAAGATCTACAGCAGCACTGTCTACTAGAAATATTATGAGAGTCATATGTATTTTAAATATTCTAGTAGCTGCATTTAGAAAGGGTAAAAAAGAAAGAAAATTAATTTCAATTATAGATTTTACTTAATGTAATATATTTAAAATGTCATTTCAATGTGTAGCCAATACAAAATCATTAATGAGATATTTTACATTTTAAAAAAATTTGTTCTTTTTAGTTATTCATGACAGTATATTTTGATATATTTATACAAACATGGAGTATATTTTATTTTAATTAGGATCTCTGTCTTGTGGTTGTATATGATGTGGAGATTCACTGTGGTATATTCATATATGTACATAGGAAAGTTATGTCAGAGTGATTCAACTGTCTTTCCCGTTCTCATCCACACTCCATTCCCTTCATCTAATCAAATGAACTTCTATTCTTCCCCCTCCCTAGTTTGTTAGCATCCACATATCATTTGGCATTTGGTTTTTTGAGATAGGCTTATTTTGCTTAGTATTTTAGTCTCCAGATCCATCTATCCATTTACTAGCAAAAGACATAAAGTCATTTTTTATGTCTGAGTAATATTCCATTGTGTATATATACCACATTTTCTTTATCCATTCATCTGTTGAAGGGCACCTAGGTTGGTTCTATAGTTTAGCTATTGTGAATTGAGCTCCTTTAAACATTGATGTGTTACTAGAGTATGCTGATTTTAAGTCCTTAGTGAGAAAAGTGAAGCAGGAGGCATCACAATACCAGACCTTATACTGCAGAGCTATAGTAACAAAAACAGCATGGTATTGGCACCAAAACAGACATGAAGACCAACAGAACAGAATAGGAGATGCAGAGACAAACCCACATAAATATAGTTATCTCCTACTAAACAAAAGCACTAAAAATATACATTGGAGAAAGATACCTTCTTCAACAAATGGTGCTGGCAAAACTGGAAATCCATAGAGAGCAGAATGAAATTGAAGCCCTATCTCTCACTCTGCACAAAACTCAACTCAAAGTGGATCAAAGACCTAGGCATTAGTCATTTTACAGTTTTTAGGTGCTTTGAGATCTAGTGTGTGCTTTACACTGTGGCATACCTTAATTTGGTGTGGAAACATTAGTACATAGAAGCCACATGTAGCTAGAGTGCAGACTCTGCAAGAATGGCAGGCTGGCTAGGGTGCTAGCATAGTCCATCAGTGTGACAGGAAGCCTAGCAGAAGCAGAACAGGTTATATTTCTTGCTTTTTGTGATCTAATTGTTCACTGGAGAGTTCATTTCAAGGCCTTGTCATGTTCAGAAAGCTTGGGGTAAGATATCTCAGGCTCTTGCTTTATTTCCATGTGACTTGCAAATGGCGCATCACATTAAGTATTGATATAAGCAAGAGGGTTGGTTTCCATTTTGTGAAAGTCTTTCAAAACCTGGTCTTTCCAGGTCCTTTGCCAACCTCTTGTGGAATTCTGCAGTTCCTCACGTTTGCACTAATCAAACAGATACATTTCTGGCAGCTACGCAGGGAAAGTCCAGAAAAGGAACTGCAACTTTTGGTAATCCAAAGTTTCCTGTAGGAATCAGTGTCAGACATTCCTACCTTTTCCTACAGGCTTCTTAAGGTATTCTAAGGGAACTTGAAGACTAAGAGAGCAACCACGGCTTTGACGTCTAGCCATAGACCAGTTCAGAAATTAAAAAAAAAAAAACAAAAACCTTTTGTCCTAGGCAAAAACAATGAGGATGAAAGAGTTTGCATATTCTTCTAAATAATATATCTGTAGGTGTGTGAGAAACTCTACGCTCTCCAGTAGCAAAGTTAGAGGTTAATGCTTAGAAGACCTTCAGTGTGCCTTCAGTCAGCTTTCTTTTTGGGGGGAGGTTACTGTCCTTACCCAACATGCCTATGCCTGTATTCCACTGAACAGTCCTACACTTAAGCAGTCATTATTCATCAGAGAGAACCTGATGTCTTTGTGTGTTGTCCTAGTTGTCCTTAAAGAGGCATTTCAATGTTTACCAGAGACTTGCTGTTTTTGATGATGTCCTTATGTTATCCATACACAGAGGAACTCACAGAAAACCACAGAGGAAGTGTCATGCATGCTGTAGCAGTTCCCTGTCCTTAGTTGTGGGTGTGGGAAGAAATGCAGAGAAGCCGTGCTCCCATGACAGCCCATGGGGGGGTGGGGCTCCTCTGTAGCTTGCACTTATTATTTCCATCCAACATTTGGCCCCTGCAGTCTCCACGAGCTGCCTTTTGGAAATTAGATGGAGACTGAAGTTCAAGAACTACTACAAAGCTGAGAAATTATGTTGACGTCTTTCTTTGAGCTTTTGGTATCTGCCATTGTCCTCCTCCCACTACACACAAATCATTCTTTTTTTTTTTTTTTTTTTGGTAAAAATATTAAAAGCACTTCCTGTGAAGTAGTTCTGTCAGTACGAAAATATTGTCTAGAACATCAGGCTGTTTTCGACTTGATCCTGTGCTTCACACACTGACAAGCCCAGGCCACATCTTTACATTGGCTACTTCATGCAAGAGAGAGCTGCACTTGGCTACTGCTTCTCTGATGACAGAGGCACCAGTTACCGCTTACCTGGGAGTGGAGTCACTCACAGGGATTCCTTTTGTTTCTCATGATGCCACACAGAGAAAATGATAACACTTGCTCAATACCCTGGGACCATAACTCAGCTGTTGGCAACTGGCCTGGGTACTCTGGCTGTCCCAGTCCTTGCCCAAGCAACTCCATGGTGGTCACTCTGGTTAGGAAACTTTGTTTTACAAAAATAACAATGTACAAATAAACATTTGTTATAAGAGAGTCAAGAAGCCACCTTACTCTCTTCATGGCCTCAATCTAACAACTTTTCAGTTTGTTTATTGAACAGATATTAAGTGCCTCCTATTAGCTCACTATATTTGCTAGGTGAGCAAATATCACCTTAAGTCACAGCATCCGCCTTGCTCTGCAGAAGTTATCCTGTTTGATTCTGGCCACCAGCTGTCATCTCTGCTTCTCAAGTTAGTTGTCATGCAGAGTTTCTCACTGATCCAGAACAGGCTGAATGTGTAATGTTTGACTCCCGAGACATTTCAGCGATTCACAAGTCATCTGTATTGCCATCTTCCCTGGTAGGGTGCTCTTTGGGGGAGAAGAGCATTGCTGTTCTAGAGAGTAATGTCAGGTTATCTGGAGACTATTTGGGAGAAAGCACTGGTCTGTTTTAGAGGTCTGCTGTAGGTGTCTTTACCCTTGGGCCTTTGGGGCAACTCTTCACATTAGTATCAGAGTCGATGTTTTAAAAACAAAATCTGATTATATCATTCCCCTATTTTAAGTCCTTCATGGGTTCCGCACTGACAAACATCAGGGAAGAAATGTAAACTTTTTACTGTGGCACAAAAGCCTGCCTTGGCCTGGGCCTCCTTCCTCTCCACTCTTTCCTTTTCCATCCATGCAGCTGCCCAGATGCGCACTGCTTCACGCTCTTGTCCCTGTGGACATGCTTTTGCTTCCTACTCACGCCTGCGATCCCTTCTTTTCTCCCACGATCTTTACGTGGCTGACTGTGAAGTCATTCTCAGCCTGTGGAGTCTCATTCAAGCAGTGTTTTGTGATTGTTCTTCCACAGCTGCGTCTCCCCTGCACTGTGGGTGCTTGTGGGCAGGAACTAGGACCTATTTTTCTTTGTATGAATAAGTAACCTAGTAGCACGGTACATGCGTAGTGGGCAGTCTTTAAATGTTTCTGAAAAGAAAGAACTAAAGCGGTGAGTGAATGAATACTTAGAAAGGAGTACAGCACCATTTCAAGATATTTTGTGTGATCTATTTTCAGTAGAAAGTGACTAAGTGTTATTAATTAAAGATCCATTCTGATTTTATAGTAACATTCCAAGGAACAGATTTTACTCTGGTAGACAACTTCTTGAAATAGTGTTTCTTTCTTTCATTATCAACCAATCTGTGCTGCAATCTCTTCTTTAAAAAAAAAATCAGTTATTTCCAGCATCGAGTATTAGTTATTGCAATCTAAGATCAGGTCTGCATGTAATGTGCTGTTAGTTTTCTACATGACCAGGCACTGTCCCCAGACTGACTGTATCCTTCATGGACCAGGAGGTGTAGACTCCTCATTTTGTCCTTTATCATATCCCCTGGGAATGAGTAAAGTTTGTTAGATCTCCCATGTCAACAAGTCACCTCAGGTCAACAGCAAGAGTCAGTGCTGTTGAACACTTGAAAGGATGATGTTCAAAGCTTTGCTTTGGATTAAGAAGTTGTAAACTGGAAGTAATCTGGATGATGCTTGGTCTGCCATCTTCAGTTGTTCATAGATTGTGGATTGGGAAAAGGAGCTTTCCTGTCATAGGAACTGGGGTCAAGCAAGCCTCAGAGTGCAGGCATGTGGGCATGTCCTCACCACCAGGAGCAATTATAGAGGTGTTCCTCCCATGGTGATCGAACCATTAGAAGAACTATTAGAAGCATCCCCCTGGAGCCATCCTAGAGGATTGATTTCGTCACCCAAAGGCCACAAGATTACAGAACAAAAATTTCTTTCTGACTGTTGAATCTGTTGAAGTGGAGGTACCTGGTGTTTCCTCATCTGCTCATAAATCACACCCATTGCTAGTTAAAAATCATGTTGGTCAAGTCTATAAAATGTTTAGAGGCCTACCCTGTCCTAAGCAATTTCCCATGTTTTTTTTTTTTTCCCTTTCTCTTTAATTACTGGTCTTTGTCTTTTCTGTTACCTCCAAACTTCTTGAGAGAGCAGTCTGTATTCTACAACTAATTATGGTCTGGCTTATACCCTCATAACTCCACTACAACTGTTGCAACACAGAAGCGAGAAAAACAAATGGCGGCGCTTGGGTCTTCTTCCTGTTTGATTTGCCCTGTGGCCACTCTCTAATTCTGGAAACTTACCTTCCTACTCTAACTTCTGAGGTGCTGTCTCTTGCATTTCTCCCTCTGGTCTTCTTTCTTAACCTGTCTTGCCAGCCCTTTCTCTGCATTTGGTCACTCCAGTACTTTGCTCTCCTGGGGGCCTCATGATTTCTGGTGTACACACATTTCATGATTGAAAGAACCTGCGTTTGAGCTTCAGCAACCATATATATGTGTGCTGCTGTCCCCAGACCTTCATGTCTTGACAATGGCATCAGCAAACGTGCCCTGCAGTTTTGCTGCTGTTTTATCAGCGGAGGTGTTCACTGGTCTGGACTGTTGGAGCAACCCGCCAGCCCTGAAGCTGTCTCCCTCCTCCTGCCATGGCTAGCAGAGATGAAGTAATCATCCACACGGGACACTCCTCTTTCCCTCCACCACACCGTCTCTCTCAAAGTCAGATCTAAATTAATAAACTAAAGTTTATCACTTAAAGCCAAAGTGCATGGAAACTTAATTTAAACCAAACAACTCAAATATTTACTTGGCTTTAAGCTCATAAAGGGCCCATCTCGACAGCATATTCACCTTTATGTAGTACAACTACACTGTCAACACGAATTAATTGTTTTAGAAATTAGGTAAATATAAAGGGTGCACTTTCAAAATGAGTTTGAAAACAGACTTTGTAGTTCTCTCTTGATTTTTAAAAAGAGTCTTTGTGCCAACCTTATACCTCTTGTGTATTTCTGTGGTGACATTTATCAAAATTTAGTACAACTCTTCTTTAAAGGATAAAATGGTGGTGGTAATGCTATCTGCCTCATAGTGTTGCTGTGTAGAGTAAGTGAGTGGCACAGAGTCAGGTCTGTATGTGTTTGCTGCTGTTACTGTTACTTCCATTTGTCTTTGGACTCCTTAAAAGAACAGAGAAAATGCTTTTTATTAGACACTAAGTTGTAGTCCTTGATATTTAATAAAGACTCAGCAAACACTTTTTTATTATTATTTTTTAAATACACGACAGCAGTGGAAAGCATTACAATTCTTATTGCACATATAGGGCATAATTTTTCATATCTTTGTAATAAAGTATATTCACATCAATTTATGCCTTTATACACATACTTTGTTGTTTTTTTTTGCATTACAATTCTTAATATACATATATACCACAATTTTTGAATCTCTGTATATAAAGTATGTTGATACCCAATTCAAGTCTTCATACATGTACTTTGTATAATGATGTCTATTACATTCCACCATCCTTGCTAATCCCCTGCCCCCTTCCTTTCCCTCCCACCTATCTTCCCTATCTAGAATTCATCTATTCCTCCCATGCTTCCCCTCCCTACCCCACTATGAGTCAGCCTCCTTATATCAGAGAAAACATTCGGCATTTGTTTTTTTGGGATTGGCTAACTTCACTTAGCATTATCTTCTCCAACACCATCCATTTACCTGCAAATGCCATGATTTTGTTCTTTTTTAATGCTGAGTAAAATTCCACTGTGTATATATGCCACATTTTTTAATCCATTCATCCACCGAAGGACATCTAGTTTGGCTCCATAGTTTGGCTATTGTGAATTGTAGTGCTATAGACATTGATGTGGCTGTGTCCCTGTAGTATGCTGTTTTTAAGTCCTTTGGGAATAGCTGGGTCAAATGGTGGTTCCACTCCCAGATTTCCAAGGAATCCCCATACTGCTTTCCAAATTGGCTGCACCAATTTGCAATCCCATCAGCAATGTATGAGTGTACCTTTTTCCCCACATCCTCGCCAACACTTATTGTTGTTTGTCTTCATAATTGCTGTCATTCTGACTGGAGTGAGCTGATATCTTAGAGTAGTTTTGACTTGCATTTCTCTGATTGCTAGAGATGATTAGTATTTTTTCATATATTTGTTGATTGATTGTATATCCTCTTCTGAGAAGTATCTGTTCAGGTCCTTGGCTCATTTGTTGATTGTGTTATTGTTTTTTCAGTGTTTAGCTTTTTGAGTTCTTTATATACCCTAGAGATTAGTTCAGTAAATATTTGAGTGAATGTTTAATTGTGCTCAAAATTATTTATGTTTTCTGAGAAATCACATCAATAAAAGGAATCAGTCTCTTATTTGTCAACTTCAGGACTATTTTTTTTAAACTGCAGGCTTATAACAATGGCAAATAAGCCAAATCTTTTTAAATATTTAAGGGGAAAATATTTGTGACTGTTACAACAGAGGCACAGATGTATTTCTGAGAAGTTGTAAAAATCTGTGCTTTCAAAGCAAATTATATTTTAAGTGCACCAGGAGAGTTAGCTATTCAAAAGAAATCTGTTGAATCTTTTGTGGACTGAAAGCTCCTACAGTAAAGTTAATAATAGCACCTAAATGTATCAGTTTCAGGAATTCACATCGTGTTTTGGGGTTTTCTCATAGTGTAGAACATCTATAGATTTTCTACATAGTATTTGATAGGTGGTGACTTTATATTAGAAAAGGCTAAATCCTACTCTTACCTCATCCTTGCTTCAAAGTTTCTTTATAAAATGTGGTAGTGTTGGAAAGTACCTTGAGTTCCTGTCTGATCTAGGTTTCTTTGAAGTGGGTATGTGTGTTTGCTTGAAAAACCAACTTATATTATTTTAAACGTTCTATTATTGATACATATTAGCATTTGTATAATTCACTGTGAAAGGAGACACATATATTAATTTTGGAAGGTTACCCAGGTAAGCTTATGTTAGGTTAGCTAAAAGTTGTATCTTTCTTATTAATTTTTTTTAAGATCTAAAATCTTAATCTGTTACTTATTCTATCAACTTCATCCAGGCTGCTAAATATAGCCCAATATTATCTAATGTTTATCTTTTTGGATAGGAAAATTTGCAAACATAGTCTTTTGATTCTGAGAGGTTATGGCCTGTCTCCAATATGATTGATTATAAAAGGTTACTGTTTAACCAAACAGATGTCTGTAGTCCAAATAAACAGATATAGCACAATTTATTTATCTGCCTAGTTGGTGGCCAAGGACACAGAAATAGTGAATGTGGAAACTGGATTTCTTCTACTGTTCCTGAGAGCTAAGTTTAGACTTTTGATTAGAACATACCCTTACTCTTGAATTTTTAAAGTATGCTTTAGCCTTAATAATTGCTCAAAATGGATATTGGATCATTAATTTGAGACTTTTATTTAAACAAGAATTAATGTTTAATTATCATAAGAGTTGTATGTTTGATTCTTTATTCAAATGATTATAAATAGATAGCCATGCATATGTATTGTGACATTCATGGTGTTGCTAAGCTTTTACTTAGGGCATTAGAGAGATATTATGTTATTACAATTAGATTACTACAATGCTGACATAGCAGGATATCATGTAAAGGTTCATTTGTAACTTTGTATAATTGAAAAGGTACATCCTCATTTTAAAAATGAAAATGTATAGCCAACTTTTGATTTTCATGGAAGTGGTAATGTAATAGGTAATATAAGTAGTGGCACCAGATCTCCTTGATGATATTATTCTAATTTAGTTAACAAATATTTATTGAGTTTTTACAGTAGCATGCAGACTCTTACTTAGCCCAGGTTCCTATTACTGAGGTCATCTTCTCCAGCCTTTTATATAGATAGACACAGATGTGTGCCCCTTGAAGAGAACCATGCTATTTCCCTGTCCTGAGATTGGAGACTAGGGAGGTGGGGTGGGAGTGGAATGTAGAGAAGACAGCGAAGAGGCAGTACGATGGATTTCACAGTGTCTCCCAATTGCCTGCACTGTCCTGGGTAACCTTAGCCCTGTCCTGGTGTCCACGGGTTCAGAGGGAAGAAAAGAAAATGGAGGGGCTGATGGTATGGTAGAGGGTGGTTGGCCTCTCTCTTGGTCTTAACCTTTTCTGAGTATTCCTTAGAGTGTACAGCCTAGAGGATGCAACTGATGATCAGTCAGCCCATAGTATTTAAAAACCTAATTTAAAATAATCAACATTTTCCAGAGATCTGGGAGGTGAAGGCAGGAGGATCCAAGTTCAAGGGCAGTCTTGGCAATGTAGCAAGAGACCCTGTCTCAAAATTAAAAAAAATTAAAAAAGGTCTGGGGATGTAGCTCAGTGGTAGAGTGTCCCTAGGTTCAGTTACCAGTACTGCAAATATATAAAATAAAACGAAAATAAAAGTTACTATTTCAAAGGCAGATCTCACTTAAAAATAGGTTGGAAGGTTAGCCACACTCAAATTTCCTGCAGGGTGACTAATTAGGTTGAGTGGAGGAGCAGCCACTTTTATTGCTAACCCTTGTTTGGATTTGCAGCCCCTGCAAGAAACCTTGACTGACCCTGGCTTGTGGTGTACCTCTAGGATTTAATGAGTTTCTGTCCCTCCCTTCTGCCTCCTGCCATTTCATGGTCTTCAAATTAGAATCAACAACAGACATCAGCCCATAAAAATGTGTTCATCATAAACCTGACATTCATATTTTTTTCATTGTTTAAAGTCCGTTTATCATGTTCATGGAAATGCTTGTATCTCTCATTTTTTTTCTTACTTCTTTAATTTATTGCTAGGATAACAATGTTATTTTCATTTCATTTTATTTCAGAGTGACTAGGAGACAAACTTATTTAAAGCAAAGTACCACACCTTAAATAAACTAACTTTCCATACAGCCTAAACTGTTCATAGTCTAGATAGAAGAATTCCTCAAGTGAATGAAATTCATAAATAACATTTTGAGAATCAGATGTATGTTTTTAAATTTTATTACTTTGTTTTCATGTATGTCCAATTGGTCTAATACTAATAGTAGGAAAAGCAGTTTTATTTGTAAGGGTTTCCTAAATTGTATAAGAATTATAAAATATTTTTCTTCTCTTTTCTCACAAAATTCTGCCAGCGAGTTGAAAATGGTGACTTCAACTGGATTGTTCCAGGAAAATTTTTAGCATTTAGTGGACCACATCCTAAAAGCAAAATTGAAAATGGTAGGTTTTTCTTCCTTTTACCCTCCAAACATTTATTTTAATTACTCTTCTTTAATTTTTCAATTTCCTCAGATAACACTTTCTCTTGGTAATATTCTGCAGACTATTCAGGATGTATAAAATTGAATAGCAACCAGTGTGTTGAAGGTTAAACTTCCAGTAGGTGGAGCTATATCCACTCTTTTAAAACAAGCATGTTTTTTTAGGTTGCCATAAATAGAATGTTTTCTTTATCCAGTCATTAAAGAAGAATTTGAGAAACAAACTGGTTACACCACTAAACAGATTGCTGAATTCTATAAATGTTTTTTCATATTCATCTGGCTGTAGAGAATCCCCAAGGTATTCTTGGGGAGTGTCATGTTGGGTGATGATGGCGATTTTGTTTAGTGCTTACTGCATGATAGTTTCTAGCATCATCTCAGTTAATATCCAATAATTCTTAGATGTAGATTCTGTGATCCACACCTAAGGAGGAAGAAATAGCATCTTCTTGGTGGGGATTTGCCCAGGGTCACCTAGAAGTATGCAGAACTGGTACTCCAACTCAGAACTGGGCTCCTGAATATCACCACTGTACTATCTACTTAGTTTCTTTGAGACAAAGAGTACAGATTTTCTGATAGTAATTAAACTACTTATTTACAGCACTGGGCATATGTATTCAGTAAAATGAAAACAAAACAAAACATACCTCTTGAATGCAACATGATTAGCTATGTGAAATTTGCCATTAATACTTGTTTTCTACTTATATTTTTCCATGTCTTAACATCACTTAGGTGATATGTAATGATAGACACCAATGGTTTAAGATTAGTTCATAAGAGAAGTACATAAAATTGAAGGAAAAAATGTTATCCATGAACACAATAACTCCTATTTACTTTCTGGTCATAGGGGTAGAGTGTATCAGTTTTCCTTGGGAACCTAATTTGAAACCTCTTATCTAGATTTACTCTTCTTACATCATCATCATCATCATCATCATCATCATCATCACCACTTCTGAAATCTAGTTTCATTATTATTCATGTATTTAGATTTGATAGTAGTTTTTGATTCTACAAAGTATGTTCATCATTTCATATCTGTTACTACCTTGCAGGAAGTCCTGCGTGATTCATGGTTTTCCCCCCACTCTGTGGATAAGTAATCCAGGTTTAGAGTTAAACTAACAGGGATCTCTATAGAGAAGCCAAAATTAGATCTTCTGAGTCATGAATTGACTAAGGATTTTCATTTGGCTCTGTACATTGATTAATTAGCCAATGTCATGTTGGGTTGTTAGGAATAACACATGGAGTACCTGAGGAAAGTGCTTTATAACAACAGTTGGTTGTTCAAGACAGGGCTGATTAAACCTACTTCTGTGAAAAAGTATTAGATTCAGGCCCAGGAAACCTCAGTAGATGTTCTGTTTGAGTAGTGGCTTTGTTGTTGGGTATTTGGCAAAGTTGAAAGAATTTTGCCATTTGGGATTCATGTGTTTCAGTTTTTCTTACAGAGGAGTTGGGAGGTATAATTTAAAAAGTTCTTTTAAAGTATTTTTATAGAGCTAATACATGCTTATTTTAAAAAGAGTGGAGAAAATGCAGATTGACTAATAAGCATAAAAGTGACCTGTAATTCTACCCATGTTTACTAGTTTTACTAATTGGTAGTTGGAATTACAGTTGCTTTTTAATTTCTTCCATCTGCTTCTCTTAACTTACTTTCTCAGTGTAGATATACTTTGTATATGTCTATGCATAAACACACATTTATATTTTTTTTTTACCAAAATAGGATCATAATATAATTATCATCTCATAGCTAGCTTTTTTTCACTTAACAATCATGAATGTTTTCCATGGCAGTGTATATAGATCTGTGCTATCATTTTGGATGACTGCATTGTCTATTATTCCAGTCTATGACTGGGTCATAATTTTGTTAATTTATTTTAAATGAGATAAAAGTTGTTTAAAAAACTGTTATGGGGCTGGGGATATAGCTCAGTTGGTAGAGTGCTTGCCTAGCATGCACAAGGCTGTGGGTTCAATCCCCAGCACCTCCCCCCCAATAAAACAAAACAAAAACAAACAAAAAAACCCCAAAACCTGCTATGGTTGGTGTACCTATTCTTTCATATTTTATAGTTCTAGTTTCCCCTCTGAATTCTTAGAAATAGAACCACTGAATAAAAGAAGATGTATATTTTATGTAATTTTTTTGGTGCTGGGGATTGAGTATAATTCTTAATTTAAAAAATCTTAAAAAAACTTTTTTTTTGGTTCCATATTGTAATATGGGGAAAGAATAATGGCTGCCACTTGGTTATATGCCAGGAATGGTGCTAAGCCTCTTGTGCACATCATCTGTTCAGTGACCTACCATCTGTAGCAGGTGATGGTTAGTTTACGGAAGACAAGGAAACTTAAGAGAGTTACATATTGTCCGGGTTCATGCAGCCAATATCAGGCTGTGGGACGACTCAAATATAGGTCTTTTTAATTACAAATTCTGTGCTCTTTTAAATTTTATTACAGAGAATGTACATGTTTACTATACAATAGTTTAGCAATACAGATAAAGACTAAAACTCTTAAAACTATATAAGCAAGAAATAACTATTGTTAAGATATTGCTCTGTATACACCTTTTTTCCATATGTACCTGAGGAAAGTGCTTTATAGCAGTTGTGTCCTCTCATTGAGAAAAAGGTCTGACAGTGTTACTTTAATTTGTTGGTTTTTAAGATGCCTAGAACAATTTCATTTAAGATTGTCTTTGGTAAAATGCTGATATTTCACTGAAATCCCCATTTTAACATCTGGTGTTCATTAGAAGCTTCAACATTTTTTTGGTGAAGGATTTTAACTTTGTAAACACTTTTGAATTTAAAATAAGTCTGTGTGGGAATTAATAAAATTGATCCGATTACAGTTAGATCTTGGTACATTCCTTAGATTTTTTTTTCAATTAAAATTTTGAGAAACTCTGTATTTCTGAAGGTCATTTTAGGAGTTTGTTAGTAGAAAAGCTGAGATTTTTGAGGAATTAACAATCAAATAGCTGTTGCTAGGATGTAGCAAAAGGAAGCTCTAAGCTCTAGGGAAGGGCCAGAATGCATTTTAGGAGTGTTCAGGGTGTTTGTGTCAACAGAGGGAACTAGCAGGCTCACTCAGCCATCTTGGTTCACATTGTTTTCATAGTGGGGAAAGAAGAACGCTATTTTTTTTCTATTTAACAATTTTGAATTGATGAATGATAGCAGGAGAATGAAACAGATATTTTAGATTTCAGATTTACAAAGTCTTTTAAGTGGTAATGTCATTTAAATACACACCACACACACACACACACACACACACTCAGGGATGGGTAAGTGGTGTAGAGGTGGAATAAGAAGCAGAATCCGAGCAATCTGAAGTATCAGCTTGCTCTTTTAATGAGAGCAGACTGGTGTAAAGACCCTGGGCAGGTTGAAGCGTGGCTCCTTGATCCCTTATTGGCTGTGTGAACTTCAGTGAGATCCACAACTTCTGGAACCATCAGTTTCCTTATACATCACAATGAGTGAAGTTTGATCACATTCAGGGTGTTTGGTGAGGATTGGGAATATTATTTGAATGGTTTGACCATGTCAGGTACGCATTATGCTCTTATTAGTGCATTTCCATCTTTAACTCTTTTTTCCCATCATCCTGGATGTAGAATACTAATGAACACTTAAATTGAACCACAAATATACCACTCATGGGAATTATGAAATAATTATTGTTTTCAGAGGTCTATTCTTTTGAGAAAAGTAATGGGTGAATGATGAGAGCATTTGAAAAAAAATTCTATATACATATGAAAATATATAAAAGATATGTAAGCTCTATATTATACTTTCCAACCTGTTTTATGCACCTGTGTCAATTTTGTTGAAATATTTGCAGAATTGAACATTTGGGACTTCACTGGTTAATGAACCTCATCAGCATTTTATATTTTCTGACATCACCTTGTTCCTTTTGAAGTTTTTACTTTTAATAATGACTAGGTGGGCTGACTAGTCCACATTTGACTCTGCTGTTCTTAGTTTCACAACTTTAAAATGAGTGGCTGGAAAGAGGTGAATTTTAAAATCATCTTCAGCTCTGAAGTTGTTTCTGTGTTGTGTCAGCACCACTGCTGGGCTGAGCCTGTGCCTCACTGATGCCAGGGCACCACCTAGTGGCCAGATGCAGCCAGGGTTGGATGAACGCTCTAGCTTTCTGGGTGGGCTGCAGGACTCCCAGGGAGCATTTCACATTAAACATCCAAATACATTGATCACTCACACACCATTGCTGAGAGGTCATGGGATATCTTCATTATTAGTTGTCTGTAAGTAATTTGAAGCAGTTTTAAGAATTAAACAAAACCAAAACCAAAATCCTGCTCACCAACTCTAGGAAGTACAGCTCCTAATACTCATGTCATGTTCTCTGGTTTGGAGGTCTTACAGATAGAGTCAAGTTGAGTCTTACAAAAAAACCAGCTTCAGGACAGATGTTGAAATCTGTCTGCCAGGGTCCAAAATGCTATCTCTTACAACCTGTGTATGCATGGACCCAGTTAGCTTTCCAGGCACCAGTAATCTGAGTAATTGTAGGGTTTAGTGTGATAATTCACATGGAACACTCAGCATAGTGCCTGGCACATTATAAGTGCTCAATAAATAATAGGTGTGATTATGATTAGTATTTAAATGTCTGTTGTCATTTTTTATAGTTGCGTTTTGTGTCCATTTCTCAAAAGATATCCATCATTTCTTTTTCATAGTGTGTTTTTGATGTATTAGCTAAACCTTCATTTACTCCTGATAGAAATTCATGTAAGAAAAGAGATTCTTACATCTTGATTGTTCAGAGGAAGGGATGGGCATCAAGCCAGGAGGTTCCATCACAGAGGTAAAAGGAATTCCAGGAATAAGACAGGCTCCCATTGGCTTACCATACCTAGGAAAAACTCCCCAGGTGTTTGGAGTCCCTCTACTTCTCATTCCCTGCATGATAGAAAAGCTCTTGTTTCCTCATGCCAACCAGGGTTCTTCTCCCACTTAGTCTGTAAACTTGTTGCTAGGAAATAATTTGAGTAAATAAACCAACTAGGAAAACAGACTTGATTTTCCAAGTAGAAGAGCACGTGTTTTCTCTTCATGTGTGTGTGTACAAGTTGCTGTTTCTACACAGAAGATATTAAATGATCTCTGTTTCCTCTTTGTTCAATAACAGCATGGCCTATGAGAATCACGCATTTGAGTTAGGATTAGTTAGGCCTGGATTCCAATTCTGCCTCCATTTTTTGTGACCTTGGCAAAGTCTTCCAATTAGGGAACTTGGTTACAGACAGTAGAGTCAACTATGGTAAATTAAACTAAAAAGGCATTTATGGGTATATGTTGGGTAGCTCACTGACTCCAAGAGAAAGCTGGGAACTAAGTTTAGAAAATGCACAAGATCCTTGGGAGACGGTGTATCTGCAGGGTCTATGTAGGAAATGGGAACCACACTGGGTACTCCAAACAGAAGGAATTTAACTCCTGGAGTCTGTTACAAAGTAGTCTAAACAATAAAATAGGCAACATTGTAGAATCTAGATATTATGCAAAAGGCAGCTAGTACCTTGAAGGTTGGGACTGGGGGGAGAAAGTGGAACTACCGGAGCCTGGGAGCATTGAGGGAGGAGTCAGGTGACTGGAATTCAGACCCGTGGAGGTCCTGCTCCACAGTACTGTTTGGACTGGAGACTGAGGAGTAGAGACCAGAAGGCTGGGCTCTGGTCCTGAGGAGAGTGCAGCAGGCTAGTCCTGGGAGTGCCACAGTGGGTTGGGAGCTCTGGCTGCTCTCTTCTTTGGTTGCTGATGTGATGCTGATGGGAGAACGGGAAGAAGGCCCTTTCCTGGTTGCCCTTTAGTGCCTCCTATTTTTAGAATCAACAGAAGGCCATCTAGATAGGTAGTCTGGGAAAGACAATATGTGGGCCTGAGCCCCTGCCTCATGGTGCAGGGTATTAAAGGGTTGGCTTGGAGCTGAGAGAAAATGAAAAGGACAAGCACAAGATCCAAGGCAGCAGAAAATACAGCCAAAGAAACAGTGCAGAAGCCATCTGGCTTTGCAGGCTGCTCCTGCTGCTGCCTTGGAGCCCCATTTACAATGAAGTCATTTCACTTAGCTGGTGTGCCATGTGTCAGTGGGTCCTTGATGGGTTACAGATGTGGGAATCAGTGTGCTGGGGATTAGCCCTCTTAACCCTTAGGGCTGCTAGGCAAGGCCTGCAGTGGCCAAAGCCTTCACTGGTCACCTCGGCTGATTGGCCTTGACTAGGTCTGGTCTGTGACTCAGTTGCTTCTGTGGCTCCCAGGAATGCTTACATGGTGGTGAACATTGCCAGGGAGTTTGGAAATTTAGTATCTCAGGTGGCCCCCTCCCCAAACAGAAAATGTTCACCAAAGAGTTCCTCTTTTAGCTTCTTTTTTCAAGGTAAAAATTATTTATATTTTAAACTGACAAAATTTTGTGTATTTGTGATATGTAATATGATGTTTTAAAATAGTGTACATCAGCTAAGTCAAGTTTAATGTGTACATTGCCGCACGTATTTATCATTTTTTTGTGTGGCAATAACTCTTAAAATCTACCCTTAGTGACTTTAAAGTGTCCAGTACCTTGTTATTAACTATAGATACCATGTTGTACAATAGATCTCTTGGACTTATTCCTCCTGTTTAACTGAATTTTTGTATCCTCAGCTTTTAGTGTCTTAATCTGTTAAATGGGGTTAACCATCCTTTACAGGTTGTTTTTAGAATTAAAAGAGAAATTATATACAACTGTGGCTTGTATGTGGAAGGTGCTTTCTGATCACAGATCTATTCTGTGGAGGACTGTGCTCTATAGATTAAAGCTATACATCTGGCAAAAAAAAAGTTTTAGCTTGGGCTGGGGATGTGGCTCAAGTGGTAGCGTGCTGGCCTGGCATGCTGCGAGGCACTGGGTTTGATCCTCAGCACCACATAAAAATAAGTAAAGCTATTGTGTCCACCTAAAACTAAAAGATAAATATGTTTTAAAAAAGTTTTAGCGGAAGCTGAAATGGATTTGTTAAGTGAAAAATAACGTTTGAGGGGAAATAAAATCACCAAGAATCAACCCATCTCTTTTGTGCACATTTGAGTACTTCAAGAATGCCTTTGCTTTGGGGATGGGAGGAGTACATGTGTTCCCAGGATTGGAATCCTACTAGAGGTTGAGATTTTGAACTTTAATGAGTTGTCTCAATACTTAGAGAGGGTTTTTGTTTTAACCTCCTCTGATGTTTACAGTTACGCAGACGGCTTTTACGAGCTTCTGGAACCTTTTACACTCTCATGAAACATGCTTTCTTCTGTGCTCTATTGAGATTTCTGCACTTTGTTGTTGAGGGTGTGTGTCTGGGTTATGTAAGATGAAGTGCGTGCCTTCTGCTTACGGCTCCTTTTCCCTTTAGGTTACCCTCTTCATGCTCCTGAAGCCTACTTCCCTTATTTCAAAAAGCATAACGTAACTGCAGTTGTGAGGCTGAACAAAAAGATTTATGAGGCGAAGCGCTTCACAGACGCTGGCTTCGAGCACTATGACCTCTTCTTCATAGACGGCAGCACACCCAGCGACAACATCGTGAGAAGGTTCCTGAACATCTGTGAGAACACCGAAGGAGCGATTGCGGTTCACTGCAAAGGTGTGTGCGAGGGCTCCGTAGTCTTGGAGCTCATGGGAGCCGCTGACCGAAACCCAGAAAATAACGTAAAACAATTACCTAATGAGTAAGAAAACAATGGTTTTTAATTTTAGAAAACTGCATCATGAACCCATTTTAATAACCCCTTCCTAAAGAAAGAAAGGATTGCTTGGGCCTGGACAGTTGATGGTGGTGTGGCTTCTTGACAATGAAGGTTTTCTGACCTTAACCTTTCCAAGCCCCAGCTCATTGACACTGTATGTCTCAGGGGGAAATATCAGCAGTGATGTCCTTAGACTGGCAGGAACAGCTTTGACTAGAACAAATGGCCAAGAAGCAAGTGTCATTAGTTCTCCTTTCTCCTTTTCTTTTAGAATTGCTCATCTCTTCTCCATCTTTTTCTACCCATCTGACATTTGGCGTTTGTGCCTCCCTTTTGTTTTTGTTCCTTGTGCCTCCCTTTCCCTGTTTGTCTTTTGCATCATGGAGCTGAGTGTCTTCCTTGCCCCTTGCCAGGGGTAATCACCCTGCTCACTTGCCAATGATGGGGATTGCCTCTTAGAAAGAATGTGTAAATCAATCTCTGGTCTCTGGGGTGGCTACTTTGGGGGTAGGGATTGTTCAGAGTATAGGAGGCATAGGGTTGTCACATTTAGCAAATAAGAATACAGGATGCCCAATTTAATTTTAATATTATATAAACAGTGAATTTTTTTTTTTTTTTTTTAGTAAAAGTACATCCTAAATATTGCATGGAGTGCATATTGTTTTTTATTTGGCAACCTTATGTCATTTACCTAGAAAATATGAATGACATTTGATTATCTAAGCTTGGTTGTTAGACTCCTAGGAGGTCAACTTCTAGTTTAGAATTTTCAGTCTGGTGGAAGATATTTTACTGGGATCTTTGATTTTAAGGATGAGAAATCACGTTGGCCGCCTTGAGATGAGCCTCCAGTTTCTCACAAGCAGCGCTTCATTGTGCCGCTAGGTGGTGCTGTTCTCGTGGTTTTGAGTCTGCAAATAGGTTTGGCTAGTAGGAGTTGGGGATGGTACTGTTCTTTTCCTGTGCCTAGTGCTGCTGTAACTGCCTTATTCAGACGAGAGTGGCTTTGGTTCTGACAGAAATTAAAATACCATTTTGTAGGCCCTTGTTTCTATGTTTAAGATTTGAGTAGGTGGAGGTACTTCGCTGAATATGTGAGCAGCAACGGGAAGCTGCACTTTACCAGAGACTGGAAGAGATGGAAATGCACGTGGTCCCTGATTTAGATGAGGGCTCCTGAAGCAGGCTTCATCCTCCTGGACTAGCCCTACCTCCGCTGTCCCTATCAACACAGGACCCCTGATTGACAGGAGGTCCCCTCTGCCCGTGCGTTGCTGGGAAGGTGTTCCTTGCTCACTCCTTTGTAAGCACTGCTTCCTGGTTATAGCTGGATGGCTTGACCTGGGTGTTTTTCATTTACCCGTTAAGTTTGCCTTTCCATCCCTTTTTGTTAAAAGATTGTCCATGTCCAAGAAAATGCCTGCATTTCACATATTTCAAATATCAGCAGAACTGATAGGAATATAGCTGCAATCAACATTTAATAGGAGGTATTCATATCTTCTCTTCCAAACTCTAGTTTTTTGGGTGTGTTGATGCACGCCTGTAATCCCAGTGGGTTAGGAGGCCAAGACAGGAGGATTGCAAATTCATAGCCAGCCTCAGCAATTTAGCAAAGGCCATGTCTCAAAATGAAAAATAAAGAGGGCTGGGGATGTGGCTCAGTAGTTGAGTGCTCCAGGGTTCAATCCCTGGTACCAAACAAATGAACAAGCAAACAACAAAAAACCCCAAAACAAAAAAACACCAAAGTTTAGTTTTTATATTATTAAAAAAAATTAGTATTTTTTCTGAGATTAATTTGGCCTTTTTTTTTTCCTAGTCAGTTTTGTGACTGCTGGGTCATAGAATTTATTTGTGGGTTAACAATCCATATCTTGGATTGACAAATCTGAAAGAGAAGAAATGCAGAACTTTCATTAAAACTCAGCATCTTTCTTTATTGTATTCCTCATCCAAGAAACATGAAAATGAAACTCTCTGGTGTTAAAACATTGTTACAGGTATATTCTCTGTATAACCTTGACCTGTGAATGTTTACTTTTAAGATATATATGTATGATTTTATATATATATGCAGATATACATGCCATATATATATATATATATATATATATATATATATATATATATAATGTATCTACTTATAGCAGAGATTTTTTTTTAAAGAGAGAGAGAGAATTTTAATATTTATTATTTTTTAGTTTTCAGAGGACACAACAACTTTCTTTGTATATGGTGCTGAGGATCGAACCCGGGCCGCACACATGCCAGGCGAGTGCGCTACCGCTTGAGCCACATCCCCAGCCCTAGCAGAGATTTTTTAATTTTAATGTCTGAATCTTTAGGGGCTAGGGTTGTAGCTCAGTGGTAGAGTGCTTGCCTGGCATGTGTGAGGTGCTGGGTTTGACCCTCAGCACCACATAAAAATAAATAATTAAAATAAAGATATTGAGGGCTGGGGTTGTAGCTCAGTGGCTGAGTGTTTGCCTCGAATGTGGAAGGCACTGGGTTTCATCCTCAGCCCCACATAAAAATAAAAATTAAGGTATTGTGTCCATCTACAACTAAAAAAAATAAATATATTGTGTCATCTACAACTAAAAATATTTTTAAAAATGTGAAACTTTTAGCATTGAGGTGAGTTCTTATACAGAAAGTCAAGGTTATACTGGTGACACCTTTTTGACAGTGTTATTTCATTTACGTCTACTTGTACACACATGAAGAGTACTTTTATAAGGATTACATTTTCAGTTTAATTACAACTGTATTGCTTTTAATAGCACACTTATCTACTATAGGCCTGTTAATTATTTTGACATCTGCCCTAATTAAGTCAGCTTAATTTTTTGGGAATTCAAGCAGCACTCAGTATTTTAATTGAACTAAAAGGAAGAAGGGAGAGAGACTCTTATGTCAAATGAACTTTGGTAGCTACTAGAAAGGGAATGAAAATGTTATGCCTCACCATATAAAGCCTTGTATACAGAGACAAACTAGAAACGAATTTGCTGGGAATGTGTGAAACTTTACCTCGACTTAATATCTGCAGTTCACTCTGATGAAAGGAATGATGAAAGGAATGCTATGAATTCTTCAAATTTTCTAGCACAAATAATCATCGAACATACAGCAACATTGTGATATTCTAGTATGTGATTCTTGATGTTCTATAGGGATTTCAGAAAATGGCTGGAACTATAAAGCAATTGGAGTTTGACTTTGGTATAAATAGAACACTTTCAACCTCTTGTCATGCTGTGCCAGGGAGCCCTTTAATTATGAACGCTTTAAAATTTTTGTTAAAAGTTTTTATAGAAACTTAGTGAAGTGTTCCTATTCTGTTCACTTGTGGTAAGAGCTCCCAACTATTGAGTGCTAAGTAGGTTCTTTTTATAGATCTAAATTATAGACTCTTTTTAAAAGGGGGAAGCAACTTTAGTTTCAGAGAAATTTGAAAATTCTTTGTACCACCTTTTTGATTGTGAGTAGGACTAGGAGCCTAACTGAGGGCATCAGGCAGCTCCTTGCACAAAGCAGGGCACAGTCAGAGAGTGTGTCTCCATGAAGAGGCCACCGCTCTCCAGGCAGAGACCTGGCATGATGACCCTGGCAACTAGTGCTGACCCCCTGCTGCTGCTCCAGGACATTCAGCTGTGTTTTATCTGAGCAGTTGCCCAGTCAATTGTAGTCTTGTCTGATATCTAGGGAATTATCAGGTATGGGCTCCATCCGGGTGAAGCAGAAGGAAAGGCAAATGATTCTTACCTCTTACTATTAAAGAAAGAGCCCTTGGAGACCATAATCACACTTTAATTTTTTCTGAGGAATGTTGATGTTTGATCTGGGGCAAAAGGCACTTCAGTTAAAAACAGGATGTATTACACTTCATCTAATAAAACGGTGTATATATCCTTTAATATTTTTTTTTAAAGGAAGGGACTTCCAGACATCTATAGACATGAACTTGGATGTCATTTTATTTTCACTCTTGATGTGTATTCTCGACCCAGGCATTACAAGGCAAAACTGCTTTTTGGGGTGGGTGAAAAACCTTTTTCTGTATAAAGCACAGATGTATACATAATACATATATAGATATGTAGTGTACCTGTGTGGTAGTACAATTTTATGGGGAAAGATAAGGAAAAAAAACAAAATAAAATGTAAAGAGGCTTCTGGAGGAACAGTACATGTAAAAAAGTCATGAAATGCTGATTTAGAGACACGCTTTTTCACACCTTAACATTTCTGAAATTAGGATGGAGTTTTAAATTGATAGCATGTCGTGGTTTCATGTTTTATTGGTCAAACTTAAATAATAGTGTGTATTGCACAATGAAGATGGTATGGTGGTGTCTAAGATTTGCTGAAACACTGTGAATTTCTCAAACTACTGGGGAAGATTGGAGAAGAGTCTACAGTTTGATCAAGGGAAACAGTCAAAAGGATTCCTCAAAATCAAACAAATAAATAAGCAACCCCCACTCCCTGAAGATTTCTAAACATCAGCAACAGCCATTAACTTTTCCCTATTTCCTTTTTCTAACTAAAAGTTTTCATGGATGAAATCAACATTGTACCAGTTTCCTAGGTCAGAAACATCAGTCATTTTTAACTTTCCTTGTGACCCAATCAGAATTCTGATTCAGCTCTTGGTCCTTATTGCCACATCCCAGCCCCTCTCAAGCACGCTTCTCTTCTGCCCCACCCTTCCAATCTTGTCTCTCTGGCCCCTGTCTCTGTCCCTTCCTGTTCTAGCTGGTCCTTGGCTGCCAGATCCTTTTGCTTTCATCACTTTCTCCACCACCCCCATGTGACATTTTCACTTTGCCCTTTCCACTGGGTAGAGAGAAATACAGATTTCTACATGATAGCAAATTTGCATGTGTATCAGCTGCTAATGTTATCATTTACACTTGGGCCAGTGTGGTTTCTGATAGGGGTTTAATTTCAGTGTCTATGTGGATGCATTTGCTGTACTTTGTATTTCATCTGTGTTCCTCTCTTACAGCTGGCCTTGGAAGGACAGGGACATTGATAGCCTGTTATGTAATGAAGCACTACAGGTTTACACACGCTGAAATCATCGCTTGGATAAGAATTTGCCGGCCAGGTTCCATTATTGGGCCCCAGCAGCACTTCCTGGAAGAGTAAGTGTACCCCTCTGTGTTTTCATGGTACATCTTTGTTCCTGACCCTTTCTACTTCTTCTTCCCCAGGTTCTGGACAGTGTCAGGCTCACAGTTATAAAATGGCTGCATTGTTAGAGAAGTCTGTGCCTCTAATAGAATATTGTTGATTTGACAGCTGATGCATTCTCACTTTGTACCTTTTATATCTCTTAGATCAGGTGAGAGTGAGAAGAAAATCACAGAGCCATCTCTGCCTACCCCTTTTCTGTCATTTTTCTATGTGTGATCTGGCTACAGTGCAATTTTCTTATGTCATCCCACTTGGCACTTTTCATTCTTCTCTTTTGTTTGCATGTCTAAAAGCAGAATGAAGTAAAAAACACAACTAAGGTCAGTCAGTGATTTCACTAAGTTTGCTGCTCTCCTGACAACTAACTGAACTGCTGATGAGGCTGCACCTTCTGAATACACCCAAGAAGTTACCAAGGAAAGAAAACGGAGAACTGGGTTTTAGCCCTGGCCCCGCTACTTACCAGCTTTATGACCATCATTTAGACGAATGCTTATAAATTTTACGTTTATTCATTCACATATTCATTTGTTAACTTTTGGTGCAACCTCAGCCTACTGGGTAGAAAGATTTAACCTGTAAGGGGACAACCCTTTCTGGACCACCAGGCTTCTCCTTAAAATGCTACAGGTTACCTTCAATTTACCCATTAATACAGTGAGTAGATGAAATTAGTGCTAGTTGACCTAGGTCCAGCTGTAAGATGTTATCAGTTAATGACATACTGAAACTGCATTTTTTTCTTTTATGTTGGGAATGGCATTCTTTTCCATGTAATTATTTCTTTCTGATTTAAATCATTTTAGGTTGGTGAGAAACAAATGATCATGAATTTCATAGAAAGGTGCTGTAAATAAGCTCTTAGTGTCTGAAGTGATTAAGAAGATTTGAGCCTGCTGAGGAATGACTTCAGTTGGCAGTACTATAGGGAATAACTTATAAGAAAAAAATAAAATCTTAAAAAATGAGCAGTTATACCTTAGCTTAAGAGCAAGGCAAAAGGGTAATCACTTTTTAAGAAAAAATGTGCAAGAAGACAGAAACTTCAAGGGTTTTACCTGTGGGGTACAAATAAAATAATTCTGTTGTTAAAGTGCTTTGTTCTTGATCGTATTTCTTGGCCAGTGACTTCTTCTGTTTCCTCTCTTGTGCATTCTGTGCTCCTACAGTGTGGAGCTTTGTAGAATGAATCTTAAAGTGCTCATTCTACTAGTTACTTACCAAAGTTGAATAAATGGCCTAAGGGTTAAAAAACAAAATCCAAAATACTCCTCAGCCTAGTTCTTTGAGCCATTTAATCCATCTTAAAATTATAGGTTGGAAGAAGGTTCATTCAGTCGGTAGAACACTTGCACCAGGCCCCCGCACTGTGCAGCTCACGAGGCAGGGAGATGCAGTGGAGAATGCCCCTGGCCCAGGGTACCTGGTTTTCAGGTGTCAGATAGCACAGCCTGTGAACATCTTCACACCTCCCTATTGTGCCTCTGCTCTGCCACATCACAAGGTGATAGCAGAAGAAATTTGGGTTATAAGACACAGGCTCTTTAGGTTGAAGAAAGGTTTATTCCTTTGTGAGTACATAAGCTGTACAACTCTGGAAGTTTCCTAGGTTGTGAGTCATACTATAGTTTTCCAAGTATTTGTGAAAACTGAGGTGCAGGAATGATTCTCTTGTCTAACTCCCATATGAAAAAAAGCCATTGCAATCCCTAGGGTAGAGCCTCCTGAAGGCAGACATCTTTTTGTCTTAGGCAATGTATCTTTTATATCTTTTATATTTTGCAATGTTTCTTACAGAACTTGCATGGAAAAGTGCCTGTGGGGCTCATGGGCTCTCCCCCAGGCATTATTATATCTCTTCCCTCAGGGCTCTGGTCTCTGGCCTACTCTGCTAAATATTTGAGCTTGATTTTTACTCTTTTATTCTTTCCTCCTCTCATAGCTGCCTCCCCCCACGCCTGTGTCTTGACATACCCCAGGCACTGTTTAGTGTGCGAGTGGCATTCTTCGGTCCAGCAGATGGTAGTTGTGTGCACACCCTGAGTTGGGCAATGCTTTCTCCCAGATAAGGGAGAGTGAACGAGGCAGCCAGGGTTCTTGCTCTAGGGTGCATGCTTTTCTAATGGAAGGAACATGGAGTAAGCAAAAGTGTATTGTATGCAGGGTGATGGCTGGTGGTAAGTGCTCTGAAGAGGTGACAGAATTGGGGGAGGGGTGGCACACAGGAGTAGAGAGCTCTTGGAAAGCATGGAGGAATGCTGAGACCAAAAGGCAAGAAAGAGCAAGTCCTGTCAAAATTGAATTGTGTTCCATGCAGGGAGCCTGTGTGGTCCTGAGATGGCAGCAAGCTTAGTGTTTTAAAACTGAGAGAGCAGGTTCATGAGGATGGAATATAATAAGCTGGGTATGCCCAGTGAGTTTTGACAAAGCTGATCAACTGTGGAACCTTTCCAAGATCAAGAAGCAGAACATCACTAGCCTCCAGAGGCACCTCTTGGGTCTTTTTTATTCACTACCCAGTTCTTCCATCAAAAGAACAATTCCTGAGTTTTGCCTGTTTCTGAACCTTCTGTAGGGGGGAACCCCTGCAGTGTGTGTAGACATCTAGCTATTTTTCCTCCACATCATCTTTGCTGCTGTAGGTGGACACAGCTTGTTCATTTTCATTGCTATGATACCTTTAGTATATGACATTTTAGTTCTCTGTTGATGGATATTCAGTCTGTTCCCAGTTGTTGGCTGTTTTGTGTCTTTGGTGTGTGGTCTGGTGGATGTACACCTGTGGGTGGGCCAGTTGGGTGTGTGCATTCAGCTTTAGAAGATAGTAAACAGTTTCCCAAAGTAGTATGCCTGTTTATATTCTCATCAGCAGTGGCTTGTCTGTCTTAAATTTGTAGCCAATGGATTTTGTTACTTGTGGTTATTCACTTTGTAGTATTAATTTGCTTTTCTGTGATAACTAATGAAGTTGAACATGTTTTCATATTTATTGGCCATTCATATTTTCTCTTCTGTGAAGTATCTTTGTAAGTTTCTTGAATATTTTCTGTTAGATTGATTGTTTTTTTCTTGATTTGTAGGGATATTCTGAATACAAATACAGCCCATTAGATGTAATGGAATGCATTCTCCTACCTTGTGGTGCGTGTGCATTTCATTCCCACTTAGTGTGGTGTCTTTTGAAGAACAGAATTTTAAAGTATCAGTGCAGTCTAGTTTCACAATTTTTTTCCCCCTGTAGGTAATGCTTTCTGTGTACTATTTCAGATATCTTTGTTGCTGGGCATCCTGGCATATGCTTGTAGTTCAGTTACTTGGGAGGCTGAGGCTTGGAGGATCACTTGAGCTCAGAATTTTTTAAAAATTAATTTATTTTTTCTAATTTGTTATACATGACAGTGCAATGCATTTCAATCCATATTACTCATATATGGGGCTGGAGAATATTATGCTGAGCCCAGAAGTTTGAGATGAGCCTGGGCACCATACTGAGACCATGTCTAAAGGAAAAAAAAAAAAGATATCTTTGTCAACTACAGAGTATGAATATATTATGTTACCTTCCAAAAGCTTTACTGATTTTTTCCCCATTGCATTTAGTTCAACAGTTCATCAGGAATTGCTTTAAAGCATATATCATGAGATAAGAGTCAATGTTGTTTTCCCCCATATCAACATTCATGTGAACCAATACAATTTATTGAAAAGAACACTCTTTTCCCTTTGCTCTAAAGTCATCTTATCATAAATCAAGTGTCTTCATATGTCTGTTTCTGGACACTGTGTTTCATTCTGTTAGTTTGTATATCTTGACACCAATACCTTAGTTCAGAATCACTGCACTTTAAATGAGTCAATGTCTAGGAGTGTAAGTCCTTTGATCTTATTCAAGAATATCTTGATACTTTCATTTATTTAGATCTTTTTAAATCTTAATAATATAAAAAATGTCTTTAGTTTTCTGTGTAGAGGGGTTGGATATCTTTTACTTGAATTTATTGAATGTATTGTAGAGGCATCATGTTTTAGGTTTTATTTTCTAATTGTTTAAGGCTGGAGTATAGAATTAGAATTGATATAAAAATCTCACAATTGTACTTCTATATAACCACAAACCAAGACAAGATGTAGAACTTCCTGGAAAATCCTATCATGCCTCTTCTCAGTTTGCCCTGATACACCGAAAAAACATTTTCTTTTGGTTTCTGTCACTATAGACCAGTTTTGTCTATTCCTGGGCTATATTGACACACCATGTATTGTTTTGTGGCTGACTTTCTTTCCTTTCTTGCTTAAAATAATGTTTTT
Source organism: Spermophilus citellus (assembly GCF_964194105.1). NCBI lineage: Eukaryota > Metazoa > Chordata > Mammalia > Rodentia > Sciuridae > Spermophilus > Spermophilus citellus. The sequence goes on along the minus strand of NC_138191.1, from coordinate 49,794,819 downwards.
GAGATTGATTCATGCTGAGTATGTATGTAGTTTATTCTTTTTTTTTAATTGCCGAGTAGTTTTCCACTGTATATATTATGGTGTATTTATCCATATAATTGTTAATGGACATTTGGATGATTTCTAATTTTAAATTATTATGAATAGCCTGGTGTGGTGGTACATTCCTAAATCTGAGTGGCTGGGGAGGCTGACAGGAAGATCTCAAGTTCAAAGCCAGCTTTAATAAAAGTGAGGCGCTAAGCAACTCAGTGAGACCCTGTCTCTCAGTAAAATACAAAATAAGGCTGGGGATGTGGCTCAGTGGTTGAGTCCCTGAGTTCAATCCCCAGTATCTCTGCCTCAAATTATTATGAATAAAGCTGCCATGAATATTTTTGTCTGAGTCTATTTATTTCCTTTATTTAAAAAAACAGGGGTGAAATTTCTGGGTCATAAGGCTAGCTACAATTTAACTTTATGAAAAACCACCAATTTTTCCAAAAGGTTGCATTTTATGAACTACTGGTAATGAATGAGGGTTCTAGCTATGCCACATCAGTGTGAACATTTTATTTCATATATATTTTTTTCCCTCATTCTGGTTGGTTTGAAATAGTATCTCATTGTGATTTCTTTTTGTGTTTCTCTGATGACTAATGATGTTGAATACTTTTTCATTTTTCATATACATATATTATCTTTTGTGAGGTGTCTGACCAAATCTCTTGCCCATTTAAAAATATTGTTTTCTTTTAAAATCATTGCTTTGTAATATATATGTATAGATAAATGTTTTATTTGTCTACTGCATATATACTTCATATATTTTACATACAAGCTTTCATCAGGTACATGTACTCTGTCTTTTAGTGAGCAGAATCTTAAAATTTTGCTGAAATTGAGTTTTGAAAATTGACCTTACAACTTACAAACCTCGCTGATTTCACTTATTAGTTCTAGTAGTTCTCTTCTTTTTTCCTTATTGCTCTGGCTCCTTTGGAAGTGATGGTAAAAGTAGACATCTGTATTTTGTTCCTAATCTAAGAGAAAATATATCATTAAATATGATGTTGGCCATGGAATTTTAAAGACAACTTTTATCTGAATGAGGAAACTTCTATCTAGTTTGTTTTGAGTTTTTAATCTAAAAATGGTAGTAAACTTTGTCAGTTTTCCTGCATTTATTTAGATAATCATGCAATTTTTCTCTTTTTGATAATGAATTACACTGATTTTCAAATGTTGAGCCATAATAGTCATGATTTTTTTAAAATAAGACTGGATTTGATATGCTAATGTTTGTTGAGGATCTCTGTGTCTATGTTCATAAGTGATTTGATGTATACTTTTCTTGTACAGGTTGAGTATTCCTTATCTGAAATGCTTGAGACCTAAGGTATTTCAAATATTGGAGTTTTTGGCTTTAGGAATATCTGCAGAGACTTTACCAGTTGAACATCCCTCATCTGACATTCTGAAATCTGAACTATCCAAAATTCAAAACTTTGTTAGTTCTCAAAAAGTTTCAGGTTTGTGGACATTTTGATTTTGAATTTTTTAATTGGGGATGCTCAACCTATAAAGCTTTGTTAAGTTTTGTTGACAAGGTTGTGCTGACCTCATAAGATCTGTGTTCTGAAAAGAAGGTGTTATAAGATGCTATTGTGAGAATTTAAGAGTGAGATGGGAAACAAGGGGATGAAAAGTGTTGTGGAGATAGAGTTCGAGTTGGTATCAGATAACCTGGAAGAGCTGGTTGTATGGTGTGACAGTGGTAAACCAGGATGTGAGCCATGATGAGCTTGGGTCTGAAAGTCTCTCAGAGCCAGGCAGGTCATTTTCATGGAGGCTGAAGAATTTGGGTCAGTGGTAGTTTTCTATCCAGCAACTTTTGGGATAGGGTGGCTAAGGGGATGAGCAAGTCTCCTCTGTTTTGTCTTATTTTGCATGTGGTACTTGGTATTGAACCTAGGGCCTTGTGCTTACTAGGTAAGTACTTTACCCTGAGATGCATCCCCAGCCCCTCAAATCTCCTCTGATGCCATGTATTTTGGGAGTTGGGTTAGGGAGTGGAGTGTGAGGTATCCAGGTAATCTCGGCTCTACTGCAGGGTAGTACTGGGCCCTGTGGGGGAAGTATCAGATCAGAGGGGCCTGTATGCTGTGGTGGCTGAACACTTCTGTTCATTTCTTTCCCTGGCAATTTATAACCATTCTTCTGAGAAAATTAATTTTATATGCCTTACTCTAGCCATTTTAACCACAGTCACAAGCCTTCTCTTAAGCTATATTATATGCTAATAATGGTTTTCTTTTGCCCAGCCTATATTGCTATTGTGAGTTGATAAAAGTTTACTTTCTCTATTAAATGTAAACCACTTAGAAGGAAATTGTTTATTTCTTGTCTATTCTCCTTTCAACATGTATCTCTAAGCTACTAATGAAACAACTGTTAACAGTAACAAAATAACAATAATTATTTTCTGTCTCTGTTAGCTTTCTGTCATTGTAACAAATTCCTGAGATAAAGAAACTTCAAAAGAGGGAAGGTTTATTTTGGTTCAGGATTTCGGAAGTTTTACTCCATGGCTGGTTGGCCCTGTTACCTTTGGGCCTGTGGTTAGGAAGTACATCTTGTTGGAGAGTGCATGGTGGAGCTCACCTCAGAAACAAAGAGAAAAAGAGGAAGAGACAGAAGGAACCAGAATCCCAATATCTCCTTCAAAGGGTATGCCCCTAATGACCTATCTTCCTTCTACCAGACCCCTAAAGGTTTTACCACCTTCTAGTAGTACCATAGGCTAGGGATCAAACCTTCAACACTCATAGTCCAACTGTAGCATTTTCCATGTTGAATTTTTTTTAAAGTTTTTTTTTTTTTTTTTTTTAGTTGTGGATGGACACAACACTTTTATTTTATTTATTCATCTTTATGTGGTGCTGAGGATCGAATTCAGGGCCTTAGATGTGCTAGGCAAGCACTCTACCCTTGGGCTACAACCTCAGCCCTCCTTGTTGAATTTTATTGTTATAATGGTAGATTTCAGATCATTCCCAATGGCCTTTAATCCTGTCCATATCATTCTTGTGTACCTTTGATATCATCTCACAGGTGGCAGAGATTCCTTCTTTCCTTCCTACAAATATTTGTTGAAAGTTCCTAGGCATGAAACTGGGAAGTCACAGTAGAATTTAAAAGTTAATTTTTAACACTAGAGCTCATTTATTGGGCCAGGGCAGAAGCATTAATAGAAAAATGTATAAATTATGTAGTTTCTCTAATGGTGACAGGTGCTACCTAGAAAAACGGTAGAATAGAATAGAATAATGGAGTAGAAGGCAGTTTTAAATAAGTGGTGCAAAGGGAGCTCATTGAAAAGCATTTAAGGGCTGGGGATGTGGCTCAAGCGGTAGCGCGCTCGCCTGGTATGCGTGCGGCCTGGGTTCGATCCTCAGCACCACATACCAACAAAGATGTTGTGTCCGCCGAGAACTAAAAAATAAATATTAAAAATTCTTAAAAAAAAAAAAAGAAAAGAAAAGCATTTAAACAAAGTTCTTGAAGCAAGTGAGAGTATAAATTACAAGGATAATTACATTTTTTAAAAAGTACTTTTTCCTTTTGATTTAGTTTTTAAACTGACAAATAAAGATTGTATAAGTTTAAGGTATATAACATGATATTTTGAAATTTGTATATATTATTAGCATTCATTGCCTCACATACTTATCTGTTTCTGGTAAAAAAAAATAACTTGAAATCTACCCTTTTAGCTATTTTCAAGTATATAATACATTGTTTTTTAAAAACTATTTTTCATTGTTTTCTTAAAAAATATATTTTTATATTTATTTATTGTTATGTGGTGCTGAGGATCGAACCTAGTGCCTCACATGTGCTAGGCAAGTGCTTTACCACTGAGCCACAACCCCAGCCTGCCTATAATAATTGTTATTAACTATATTCACCATGTTGTACAGAAGATCTCTAGATTTCTGGAACTTATGTCTCTTAACTAAAATTTTGTATCTTTTGACCAATCTCTCTCCCCTACCCCCACTTCAACTCTTTGCTTTTACAAGTTTGACTTTTTTTGATTCACCATATGAATGAAATTATATGGTATTTACCTTTCTGTTCTTGACTTATTTCACTTAGTATAATATCCTCCAGGTTTACCTATGTTGATGAAAATGATGGGATTTCCCCCATTTTCTGTATCTGTACATTTATTGATGGACACTTGGGTTAATTTCATATCTTCATTATTGAGAATTATGCTGCAATGAACACAGAAATGCAGATATCTCTTAATTGGAGATTTTTGGTTGACCTTCTTTATCAAGAAATCTTTGAATTTCTATGCATACAATTATGTCATCCACAAATTGGGCAGTATTATTTCCTTTTCTTTTTTTAATATTTATTTTTTAATTGTATTTGGACATAATACCTTTATTTATTTATTTTTATGTGGTGCTGAGGATTGAACCCAGGGCCTTGCGCACGTGCTAGGCAGGTGCTCTGCTGCTGAGAAACAACCCTAGCCTGTTCCTTTTCAATCTATACTTTTTGTTTCTTTCCTTATTGAATAGGCTAACACTTCTAGCCTTGTGATGAGTAGGAGGGATTGGAGCGCATATCCTTGTCTTGCTCCTGGTCTTGAGGGGAAGGCATCCAGATAGTCATAGCTGATTTTTGAGGCAGTCTCCCTCCCCATTCTTGTGAATTGATGTTGAGTTTTGTCAAAGGCTTTTCCTGCATTGGTTGAGACAATCATGTGATTTTTCTTCTTTACCTTTTATTATGATAGATTCCATTGATTGTTTTTCATGTATTATCCTGGGAGAAGAGGTGTCCCTGGAAGAGAATCTTGAGTAATTCCTGGAGAAGGGGGAAACTTGAGTCCAGGACAGTTGGGGTCCTTGACAGACATGACAGAAAAGAATTTCAGCATGTGTCAGTAGAGGCACAGAGATTTATTTAGGAAAACAAAGAATACTCATTTAAGGGTGAATATGGCTCATCTCAAGAGTAAGAGATATATTTTGGGGTACCCTGCTCTCTTTTAAAGGAAATGTGGTGAGGGGCTGGGTTTGGGAAGGAGCCTGAGCATGACTTCAGTCAGGTCTTCACAAGATGGTTCACGGTGGTCTGGTTGTTCTCAGGATCCTCAGGCTGGTGTGGTCTCCCTTATCTGATCAATAATGCTGAAAAGTCCTCTAAATTATAGGGAACTGAAAATATATCTCTCTTTGCTTAATCTATTTATTGATGAGCTAATTAGCAGCACACAGGGGAGTTCTCATAAGTGAATGAGTTTATGGTTAATTTTAAGATTTACTGATTTTCCAGAAGTTTGGGAGTGGGAGGCCTGAGAGAGAAACTGGCTTAGGCAGTGACAGACCAAGAAAAGGATGTGGAGCCTCTGAGTAAAATTATGTTTCCTTGTCTTTCCTTTGTCATCTGTTTTATTTTATTTTATTCTCCCTCAGAATGAGTTTTTATCCCTGGAATAATCCCACCTGGTCATGGTATAGAATTCTTTTTATATAGTGCTGAATTCTGTTTGCTAATATTTTTGTTCAAGAGTTTTATGTCTGCATTCATAAATGGTATGATATTATAGGTCTTTTTTTTTTGGACTTCCTTTGTCTGGTTTTTGTATGAAAGTAATGTTAGCTTCATAAAATGAATTGGGAATTGTTCTCTCTCCTATTCCAGCAAAATATTGTGCAGATCTGGTGTTAATTCTTTAAATGCTTAGTAGAATTCTCCACTCTTTCAGATTTCAGATTTTGGAATATTTGTATAGACTGTACCAATTAAACATCCCTAATACTTCAATATCTAATGTGACAATCAAAAAGCTTCAGATTTTGGATTTCGGAGTTTTGGATTAGGAATGTAATTTCTGATATTTATAATTTGTGTCTTTTTTTCTTTTACACAAGTTTGTCAGTTTTATTGACTTTTTCAAAGAACCAGCTCTATATTTGATTGGTTTTCTCTCGATGCATTATATTTGTTTTTAATTTCATTGATCTATGTTTTTATCTTTATTAGTTCCTTCTGCTTATTTTGGGTTTAGTTTGCTCTTTTTCTAGATTCTTGAGGTGGGAGCTTAAATTATTGATATTTCAGTTCTTTACTAACATATGTGTTTGCACTATAAGCTTTTCTCTCTTAGCTTTGTTATATGAATTTTGACATGTATTTTTATTTTATTTTATCATATATTATGTAGCATTTTAATCAATTTGAGTGACATATAGAAATATTAACCCTGTTTATATTCTTTTATTCTTCCCATTTACAGTACAGTTTTCTCAAATATTTCATCACTTAGAAACCACAGCAGTATTATAATTTCGCCTCAATCATGGAACATTTAGAAACTTTAGAGGAGGAGAGACATTTATTTTGTTCCCCCCCCCTGCTGTTGCTTACTGTGATCTGTCTTCCTTCCTAATGTTCCTTCTAGCGTCATTTCCTTTCTGTGTAGGGAACTTCCTGTAGTGATTCTTCTAGATAGATCTACCAGCAACACATTTTCTTAGTTTTCTTTCATCTGAGAATATTTTGATTTCCTTTTCATTCTCGAGAGATAGTTTCTTTCATTGTTTGAAAACTGTTGTACCCCTTCTGTCTCTCTTCCATGGTTTCTGTTGAGAAAAATGCTGTCATTTGAAATATTTTCCCTGTATGGGTATGGTGTCATTTCTTTTTTTGCTGCTTTCAAGATTTTTATTTCTTTGTCTTTAGTTTTTAGGGTTTTTAAATTTTTTTTCAAGTATTTTTAGTTGTAGATGGACACCATAGCTTTATTTATTTATTTATTTATTTTGAGAGAGAGAGAGAGAGAGAGAGAGAGAGAGAGAGAGAGAGAGAGAGAGAATTTTAATATTTATTTTTAAATTATTGGCGGACACAACATTTTTGTTGGTATGTGGTGCTGAGGATCGAACCCGGGCCGCAGGCATGCCAGGCGAGCGCGCTACTGCTTGAGCCACATCCCCAGCCCCCTAGGGTTTTTATTGTTTATATCTTGGTGTGGATTTCTTTGGAGTTGTCCTTTTTGTAGGTCTGCTCAACTTCTTCAATGTTTTGATTTATTCCTTGTCAAATTTGAAAGATTTTCAGCTGTTATTTCTTCACTCTTTCAATCCTGTTCTCTTTTTCTTCTTCTGTTGACATCAGTGTTAAACCTTTTGTCATGGCCATCATTTTATTTTCTGATTGATATTCAGATTGGATGATTTCTATTGTTCTGTCTTCCAATTCACTAATTCTTCTTTTTTCTGCATTTTGCAGTTTAGCTTGACTACTGAGTTTTAAATTTTGGTTGTATGTTTTTCCCACTCTAAAATTTCCATTTGATTCTTCTTTATATTTTCTGTTTCTTTGCTGAGACTTTCTCTTTTTCATTTGGGTCTTGTGTCTTCGCAATAATTTTTTGAAGCAATTTTGTTATGGCTACTTTACAGCCTTTGTCAGAAAATTCTAACACCTTTGTCATTTGGTTCTTGGTATTTACTGATTATCTGTTTCTAGTCAGTCAACATCAATGTCTGAAAATGTCCACTTGAACATTTTCCTAGTATGTTAGAAGACCCTGGGTTTTACTTAAAGCCTCTGTTTTACCTGACCTCTTATACTGTTCCAGTAGAAAAAGTGATTTTCTGTCTTGCTATACTATCAGAGGCAGAATCCTGGAGTCCCAAGGGTATCAAGCCTCTCTTGATACTTAGTTTTGGGGGGTTTCTTGTTAATGCTGGGTGGATGTGGAAGTTCTAACTTCCCCATGTGGTCTTTTTCTGACACCATGATGGGATAGCTTGTTACTGAAGGGTGTAATTAAAGTCTTCCCTCTCCATTAGGCCTTCTCTAACACCATTCTGGCTGACATGGAAGGAGTGCCTATAACTGCCTGATTAGGGTGGGAGACAGACACTCCTGATAATAGGAGTGGGGCTTGGGGCGGGAGACCTCGTTACCTGCCCTTCTTTGATACCTCTCTGACCAGGGGAGGAGGGGCCTGGCATGTCTCTTGACAGCCTGGTAGGGATGAAAATCCCCTTTCAGCCTTTCCTGATTAGATGGGAAAGGACCAGAATTTTTTCCTGTGGTGTTTGACGAGATTGAGCAGTCATTGTCAAACATTTTTCTACCTTACCCAGGATGCTACTTTCCTGGTGTTGAACTATCGAGGGCAGGATTTTGTTGCTATTCTGTTGACATTTAAGGATTGCTCCTTTCTTTAGCTCCAAGACTGGGGTGTATATGACAAAAAGAAAACCCTGGGAACTTACGACATGTTATTACTTGGGCCTCAAGGTTCCTAACCAGTTTACATTCTTCTATTTTTTCAGGGTCTTCTTAGGTTTGTTTTATCTGTCATACAAAATAAATTTTATTTAATGGAAAGAATAGGAGAAAGAATGTCTACATGTCTTCTTGAAAGTGGTGTTATACCAAATGTTTTAATAGATAATTAAATAATGCTCAGCATAGAGTCTGCTATCGTAGGCTGCATGATGTTCCCCAGATATGTGCATGTTGTAATCCCTGGTACCTATAAAATTTACTTTATATGGAGAAAGAGACTTTGAAGAAGTGATTAAGTTAATAATCTTGAGAAGATTATCCTGTATTATTCAGGTGTGTCCTTAAACAGGGGCCACAGGAAGAGTCATTTAGAGGACACAGGAATGTGATGACAGAAGCAGAGACTGTACCAATGCACTTTGAAGCTGGAGGAAGGAGCCATGAGCCAAGGAACATGGCAGCCACCAGAAGCTGTTAAAGGCAAGAAAACAGATTCTCTCCTCAGAGACTCCAGAAGGAACCAACCCTGCCTATGCCTTGACTTTATCACAGCACAACTGATTTTAGATATTCAAACTCCAGAATTCTAAGAGATGTTGAATGTTTTTCATATGTTTGTTGATTGATTGTATGTCCTCTTCTGAGAAGTGTCTGTTCAGGTCCTTGGCCCATTTGTTGATTGTTTCTTTTGCTGAGAAGAAGTTTTTTAGTTTGAATCCATCCCATTTATTGATTCTTGGTTTTAATTTTTGCGCTACAGAAGTTTTATTAAGAAAGTTTGGGCCTAAACCGACATGATGGAGATTTGGACCTACTTTTTATTCCACTAGGTGCAACATCTCTGGCTTAATTCCTAGGTCCTTGATCCACTTTGAGTTGAGTTTTGCACATGGTGAGAGATAGAAGTTTAATTTCATTTTGTTACATGTGGATTTTCAGTTTCCCCAGCACCATTTGTTGAAGAGGCTATCTTTTCTCCAATGTACATTTTTGGCACCTTTGTCTAATATAAGGTAACTGAAGTTATGTGGGTTAGACTCTGTGTCCTCTATTCTGTACCATTGGTCTACAGGTCTATTTTGGTGCCAATACCATGCTGTTTTATTTATTAATGCTCTGCAGTGTTGTTTTAGGTCTGAAATAGAAATTCTACCAGCTTCTGTCTTATTGCTAAGGATTGCTTTGGCTATTCTGGGTCTCTTATTTTTCCAGATGAATTTCATGATTGCTTTTTCTATTTCTATAAGGAATGCCATTGGGATTTTGATTGGGATTGCATTTAGACATTCAAACTCTAGAATTCTAAGAAAGTAAATCTGTGTTTTTTTAAACCACTATGTTTGTGGTAGTCTTTTTGCAGTGGCCATAGGAAACTAATATGTCTTTGTTTCATCAGTAAATATGTAGAGCAGCATGTATAGATCCTAATGATGAACTGGGATATTCTAAACTTCTCTTTTTCATTGTACCTTCTATTTTGGAGTACTTGACGTATGGGAAGTCGTGTGACCCAAGTAATATTTAAGGAAGATTGGGCTGTAACTGTGTGAGATGAATCAGATGATGGGTGTCAAAATCAGAGAAGCTAAAAAGGAGACCACTGCCATCTGTCAGGGAGACAGGGCCTTTTCAAAAGGGCTAGACATTGCACCAAAGAGTTGGAGATGGGCTCCAAAAACATTTCAAGGAAAAAGAATACCAAGCTTTGAAGACTGACTAATGACAGAGGGACGATGAGGGTGAAGTCAGTGATGACGCAGAAGCATGAATAATTAACGTGTCCATTAAGACAGAAATAAGAAGGTGAAAAAGCTTTCATTAGGTTCTCATCTGTCACAAGTGACTGAACAAGTTAAAGGGGTTGTATTCTTTCTCTCAGAGGTGAAAAGCCAATCAGTGCTTTTTAGATAACTTTAATTCCAAATCTATGTCTGTAGAAGAGCTCATTTGTCATATCCTGCTCATCCTTGAAGATTAAAAATATGTCCAGGTGTTTCTGTGTCTCAAGTGAACATTCCCCTTATGTCACTGGCCGTGAGAGATGTTTGTTACTGTTCTTGCAAGTCACTGATAAATTTATGTATGGGTAGCTTCAGAACTATTCCTTTGTTATACAAAGTTTGTCAGTTTTATACAAGTTTTTTTTTTTTCCCTAGGATATAGAGGTCACGTTTACAAAAGCAACCATAGGTGTTTCTTTCTCCTACTTAAACCTGAAATTCTTAAGCTAGAATACCATTTTAAAATCCAAATGTTTTTTCTTCTAAACAACCTCAATTTTCTTAATGTTCTTCTCAAGATGTACTTTACAGCTCTTTTGTTATTGAGCCTTCTCATTACTCATCCTTCTCAGAGACAACCTGTAAAAGTATGAAGGTGGAGCCAGGCAGTGGTAAAATTTGGTTGATTCTATTTATTGAATTATGTTGACCTCTAGATCACAATCCATTAACACTTTCATCCAAGGATGCTTCAAGGGATCATTGAGGGACAGGTGCTGGGCTTTCATGGGGGATGTTTAGCAAAACTCATGTAATGAGTCGAAATCTGGACCCCGTGGAGAGTTCTCTCAGTGAAGCAGAGCTGCCCTTTTGAATTAAGTCATCTTTAAAAGGGAGCAGTTTTGTGGTTGAACCCTTTTTCATTCCTAAATCTAAAAGTATTTTTTTAGCATTTAGGTAGCTGTAAGGGTTTCCATTGTCTTTTGTGCTTCTCAGACTTTAGGGTAAGAGTCACTTAGGGGTCTTGTTAAGTACAGTGTCCAATCCAGCAGGTCTGGGTGGGGCTTGAGAATCTGCATTTCTGACAAGCTCCAAGGTAATGTGATGATGGGGTCCTTGAGCCAAATCCACAGCACATGTTTTTGGCTCATTCTTACTCTGTAGGTGTCAATTTGCACCACATCTCATTATGGTGCTTTGAACATTCGGTCAATTTCACAATTGAATTGAGCTGGATCAGAAATTAATAGTTTAGATATTGCTTTTGATTTTAGAAATTACCAAAAATGACATGAAGAAAACCTGTTTAGCAAATGGAAAAATGCTAGAAAAGTCTAATGGTGATGGTTTGAGTTTTAGTTGGGATTGACCCCTGCCATTTCCTGATAGGCTTTTCTTTTAGATATGTGCAATTAGGTCAAGTATTTAATAATAAATGTAAGGATTTAACATTTTGTTCTTAAATAAAGAAATTAAAATCTTAAATATAAAAAAATCAGAACTTAACAACAGAAGATAAGTTTGGTTCCTTTATTAGAATAAGGCATATCACAAAAGTTTTAGTTTGCACTATTTGTTAAAAGTGACCTTTTTTGCAATAATACTATTATAGGAGCTTCTGATTTTCTTTTCAGTATTTACTATTGTATTTTCTTTCCCTTTATTGACTGTTAATTGACATTGAAACTTTGCTATGCAAAAATAAAATACTAATATGAATTCAAGTTTTAATAATTGTCTATATCAGAATTTTATTTAGTTGTAGTGTCTGAAATTTATCTTGAAATATTCATTCCAATTGTTCCAGATAGAAAATTTAATTTTTAAATTAAATATTTGTGGTAAAACATGTACAACATAAAATTTTTTTCCATCTGAGTATAAATTCAATTAAAGTTTTATTTATTTATTTATTTATTTTTATTGGTTGTTCACAACATTACAAAGCTCTTGACATATCATATTTCATACATTAGAATCAAGTGGGTTATGAACTCCCATTTTTACCCCAAATACAGATTGCAGAATCACATCGGTTACACATCACATTTTTACATACTGCCATATTAGTGACTGTTGTATTCTGCTATCTTTCCTAACCTCTACTATCCCCCTTCCCCTCCCCTCCCATCTTCTCTCTCTACCCCATCTACTGTAATTCATTTCCCTCCATGTTTGTTATCCCATTCCCCCCATAACCTCTTATATGTAATTTTGTATAACAATGAGGGGCTCCCTCCATTTCCATGTGATTTCCCTTTTTTTCTCCCTTTCCCTCCCACCTCATGACTCTGTTTAATGTTAATCTTTTCTTCCTGCTCTTCCTCCCTGTTCTGTTCTTAGTTGCTCTCATTATATCAAAGAAGATATTTGGTATTTGTTTTTTAGGGATTGGCTAGCTTCACTAAGCATAATCTGCTCTAGTGCCATCCATTTTCCTGCAAATTCCGTGATTTTGTCATTTTTTAGTGCTGTGTAATACTCCATGGTGTATAAATGCCACTTTTTTTAATCCATTCATCTATTGAAGGGCATCTGGGTTGATTCCACAGTCTAGCAATTGTGAATTGTGCTGCTATGAACATCGATGTGGCAGTATCCCTGTAGTATGCTCTTTTAAGGTCTTCAGGAAATAGTCCGAGAAGGGCAATAGCTGGGTCAAATGGTGGTTCCATTCCCAGTTTTCCCAGGAATCTCCATACTGCTTTCCAAATTGGCCGCACCCATTTGCAGTCCCACCAGCAGTGTACAAGAGTACCCTTTTCCCCACATCCTCGCCAGCACTCGTTGTTTGACTTCATCATGGCTGCCAATCTTACTGGGGTGAGGTGGTATCTTAGGGTGGTTTTGATTTGCATTTCCTTGACTGCTAGAGATGGTGAGCATTTTTTCATGTACTTGTTGATTGATTGTATGTCCTCCTCTGTGAAGTGTTTGTTCATGTCCTTGGCCCATTTGTTGATTGGGTTATTTGTTTTCTTATTGTCTAATTTTTTGAGTTCTTTGTATACAATGGATATTAGGGCTGTATCTGAAGTGTGAGGAGTAAAAATATGTTCCCAGGATGTAGGCTCCCTATTTACCTCTCTTATTGTTTCTCTTGCTGAGAAAAAACTTTTCAGTTTAAGAAAGTCCCATTTGTTGATTCTTGTTATTAACTCTTGTGCTATGGGTGTCCTATTAAGGAATTTTGAGCCCGACCCCACAATCTGTAGATCGGAGCCAACTTATTCTTCTATCAGACGGAGAGTCTCTGATTTGATATCTAGCTCCTTGATCCACTTTGAGTTGACTTTTGTGCATGGCGAGAGGAGGGGATTCAGTTTCATTTTGTTGCATATGGATTTCCAGTTTTCCCAACACCATTTGTTGAAGATGCTATCCTTTCTCCATTGCATGTTTTTAGCTCCTTTATCAAATATAAGATAGCTGTAGCTTTGTGGATTAGTCTCTGTGTCTTCTATTCTGTACCATTGGTCCACCCGCCTGTTCTGGTACCAGTACCATGCTATTTTTATTACTATTGCTCTGTAATATAGTTTGACATCTGGTATCGCTATACCACCTGATTCACACTTCCTGCTTAGAATTGTTTTTGTCTTTTATTTTTCCATATGAATTTCACGATTGCTTTATCTATTTCTACAAGAAATGCCATTGGGATTTTGATTGGCATTGCATTAAACCTATAGAGAACTTTTGGTAATATCGCCATTTTGATGATGTTAGTTCTGCCTATCCATGAACAAGGTATATTTTTCCATCTTCTAAGATCCTCTTCTATTTCTCTCTTTAGGGTTCTGTAGTTTTCATTGTATAAATCTTTCACCTCTTTTGTTAGGTTGATTCCCAAGTATTTTAATTTTTTTGAGGATATTGTGAATGGAGTGTTTTTCCTCATTTCCGTTTCAGAAGTTTTGTCGCTGATATACAGAAATGCTTTGATTTATGTGTGTTGATTTTATATCCTGCCACTTTGCTGAATTCATTTGTTAGTTCTAGTAGTTTTTTTGTAGACCCTTTTGGGTCTTCTAGGTATAGAATCATGTCATCCGCAAATAGTGATAATTTAAGTTCTTCTTTTCCTATTTTTCTGCCTTTAATTTATTTCGTCTGTCTAATTGCTCTGGCCAGTGTTTCGAGAACTATATTGAATAGAAGTGGTGATAGGGGCCATCCCTGTCTTGTTCCAGATTTTAGAGGGAATGCCTTCAATTTTTCTCCATTCAGAATGATGCTAGCCTGAGGCTTAGCATAGATAGTTTTTACAATGTCGAGGTAAGTTCCTGTTATCCCTAGTTTTTCTAATGTTTTGAACATAAAGGGATGCTGTACTTTGTCAAATGCTTTTTCTGTGTCTATCGAGATGATCATATGGTTCTTATCTTTAAGTCTATTGATGTGGTGAATAACATTTATTGATTTCCATATATTGAACCATCCTTGCATCCCAGGGATGAATCCTACTTGATCATGGTGCACAATTTTTTTGATGTTCCTTTGTATCCGATTTGCCAGAATTTTATTGAGGATTTTTGCATCTAGGTTCATCAGAGATATTGGTCTGTAGTTTTCTTTCTTTGAGGTGTCTTTGTCTGGTTTGGGAATCAGGGTGATGTTGGCCTCATAGAATGAATTTGGAAGAGCTCCCTCTTTTTCTATTTCCTGAAATAACTTGAAAAGTATTGGTATTAATTCTTCTTTAAAGGTTTTGTAAAACTCCGCTGTATACCCATCCGGTCCTGGGCTTTTCTTGGTTGGAAGTCTTTTGATTGCTTCTTCTATTTCATCTATTGATATTGGTCTGTTTAAGTTGTGAGTATCCTCCTGACTCAGTCTGGGCAAATCATATGACTTAAGGAATTTATCGATGTCTTCACTATCTTCTATTTTATTGGAATATAGGTTTTCAAAATAATTTCTAATTGTCTTCTGTATTTCTGAAGCGTCTGTTGTAATATTGCCTTTTTCATCCCATATGTTAGTAATTTGAGTTCTCTCTCTTCTTCTCTTCGTTAACATGGCTAGGGGTCTGTCGATCTTATTTATTTTTACAAAGAACCAACTTTTTGTTTTGTTAATTTTTTCAATAGTTTCTTTTGTTTCAATTTCATTGATTTCCGCTCTGATTTTAATTAATTCTTGCCTTCTGCTACATTTGCTGTTGTTTTGCTCTTCCTTTTCTAGGGCTTTGAGATGAAGTGTGAGCTCATTTATTTGTTGGTTTTTCCTTTTTTTGAGGAATGACCACCAGGCGATGAATTTCCCTCTTAAAACTGCTTTCATTGTGTCCCATAGAGTCCGATATGTTGTGTCCGTATTTTCATTTATCTCTAAGAATTTTTTGATTTCCTCCTTTATGTCTTCTGTAACCCATTGATCATTCAGTAACGTTTTGTTCATTGTCCATGTGATGTAGGATTTTTCCTTCCTTCTTTTATCATTGATTTCCAGTTTCATTCCATTATGATCTGATAAAGTGCATGGTATTATCTCTACCCCTTTATATTTACTGAGGGTTGCCCTATGGCATAATATATGATCTATTTTTGAGAAGGTTCCATGTGCTGCTGAGAAAAAAGTATATCCACTTGATGATGGTTGATATATTCTATATATGTCAGTTAAGTCTAGGTTATTGATTGTGATATTGAGGTCAATAGTTTCTTTATTCAACTCTTGTTTGGAGGATCTGTCCAATGGTGAGAGAGGTGTGTTGAAGTCACCCATGATTATTGTGTTGTGGTCTATTTGATTCTTGAACTTGAGGAGAGTTTGTTTTATGAACGTCGCAGTGCCATTATTTGGTGCATAAATATTGATAATTGTTATGTCTTGTTGGTGAATGGTTCCTTTTAACAGTATATAATGTCCTTCCTTATCCCTTTTGATTAACTTAGTCTTGAAGTCGATTTTATTCAATATGAGAATGGCCACCCCTGCTTTCTTACAAGGACCGTGTGCGTGGTATATTTTTTCCCAACCTTTTACCTTGAGCCTGTGTATGTCTTTTCCAATCAAATGTGTCTCCTGGAGGCAGCATATTGTTGGATTTGTTTTTTTAATCCATGTTACCAGCCTATGTCGCTTTATTGGAGAGTTTAAGCCATTAACGTTTAGAGTTACTATTGATATATGGTTTGTACTTCCTGCCATGTTTGATTATTTATCTCTTGTTTTTTCTAATTTAGTTTGTTTCTCCATGATTAGCTTCCCCCCGTCCTCTGTCTTTACCGAGGCACTTCCCGCTGATGGTTTTGGTTACTGTTTTTCATTTCTTCCTCGTGTAGAGTTTTGCTCAAGATGCTTTGCAATGCTGGTTTTCTGGCTACAAATTCTTTTAGCTTTTGTTTATCATGAAAGATTTTTATTTCGTTGTCATATCTGAAGCTTAATTTTACTGGATACAGAATTCTTGGTTGGCATCCATTGTCTTTCAGTGTTTGAAATACGTTGTTCCAGGATCTTCTCGCTTTCAGCGTCTGTGATGAAAAATCTGTTGTTAACCTTATTGATTTACCCCTAAATGTAATCTGCCTCTTTTCTCTTGTAGCTTTTAATATTTTCTCTTTGTTCTGTATATTGGATATCTTCAGAACAATGTGTCTTGGCGTTGGTCTACTGTGATTTTGTGTGCTCGGTGTCCTGTATGCATCTACAATTTGTATATCTGTTTCCTTTTTTATTTCTGGAAAGTTTTCTGTAATTATTTCATTCAGCAAGTTACTCATTCCCTTGGCATGAATCTCTGTGACTTCCTCTATCCTGATGACTCGTAAGTTTGGTTTTTTTAAGTTATCCCAAATCTCTTGGATGTTTTTCTTGTGATTTTTTTACCAGCCTATCTGAGTTGGCTAGACTCTTTTCAAGATGATATATTTTGTCTTCATTATCTGACGTTCTGGCTTCTACTTGCTCCACTCTGTTAGAGATACTCTCGATTGAGTTTTTAATTTGGTTTATCGTTTCCTTCATTTCTAGAATTATTGTTTGATTTTTTTTATAATCTCTATCTCCTGATAAAGATGCTTAACTTCTTCTTTTATCTGTTTATGTAATTCATTTTCAATGTGATCTTTAAGGTTCCTTTCCATCTGTCTAAGGTGTTCCTTGAGTTCTTTATATGGCCATTTTTCTGATGACTCCAGGTCCTCCTGAATATTTAGGCTGTCCTGCATTGTTTGTACTCCTTTTCTTCCTTGGTTTTTTATGCTCATGATACTTCTTCTTCTGTTTGACTGCTGAGTTACTGTTTACTTTTATAAATTTATTTGATGCTTGGGAGGAGAGGTATTAGAAGGGAAGGGAAGAAGTCACTAAAGAGAGTGAGTGTAGGCAGGTAGAATTCAAGAGAGGGGGAATAAGAAAAATGAAAAGACAAAAGAAAAAAAGTGAAAGGAAAGAAAGAAAAAACGAAAAAATAAAAATTTAAAACCAAGAAAAAAAATTATAATGATAATAAACAAATGGAAATTAAAGTTTAAAAAATAATAGTAATAATAATAGAATAAACAGAATTAAAAAAAAATTGAAACCATTAATAAGAAAGTTGAAGAGCAGCAACAACATCAACAACAAAAAGTGAAAATAAAATAAAAAAATACCAATAATAATCATTAAAAAATAATAATAATAATAATATTAAATGCAGTCATAGAGCTCAATTAACTTCTCTTCCAGTAGGTGGGAACTGGGCCAGGCTTCTCTTCTTGATGGGTGGGAACCAATCACTGTTCCTCAGCTCTTCTTCCCAGACTGTGCGGGTCTCCAATCCTGAGTGCCTAGGGCCTTCTCTTGTGGTTCCTCAAGCCAGGCCCCGCTTACCTGTGAAGCTCGCCACAATACTGGCTACACGCGGGTCTGCTGCTCCTGGGAGCCCTGTTTCCATGGATGCCTGGGCACAACCTTTCTGTTTGCCTCCCTCAGACCCTACGTTTGTAGGGCTTGGGGCTGAGGACCCCCAGCGAATTTGTTTGCCCTCAGGTAGCAACTCCCCTGGTAGCTGGTGCAAGGGACCTCTGTTGTCAGCAGAGGGATACCCCCTGGGTCTGACTATCGTGCTCAGTTGGCTTTTACCTCTGTGAGTTCAGGTGGGCCGACTAGTTATTTCAGCGGGATCATTAGTGCTGAGTCACTAGAAGCAGGCGAACCAGAACTAGAATGCAGCCCAATCCGAGCTCGGTGTGTTCTGAGAGGGGCAGACTGTTCGCCCGGGATCCCCTTCAGCTCAACAGTGCCTAGTGGTCCTGAGCGAACAGTATTTTGACAGTTTACTTCTCCCTATGCTCGCGCAGCTGAAGGGGTTAGAGACTTGATCTCTCCGCGTCCGCCGCCATGTTGTTTCACTTAGATTTTAAATTGTCACTCATCTTATCAGCTGTTTCATTTAACTCAGCAGCTCACTCGCGCGGTGAAGAGTCTGCTCTATGGTGCTCCGCGGGAGGCGGCGGCGGCGTGGTGCCGGCTCAGCTGTGGCCTTCGGGACCCCCGGGGAGGGGGTGTGGGCTGGGGGAGGGGAGGCAGCGCCTCGGGCCGCGCGGGCCGGGTACCGGACATGCGGGAGAGCGGGCGGGGTGGGGGAAAGAAATTGAGATCTAGATTTAGGGACTGAGCGTGGGAGGAGAGACAGCTGGGGAGAAGCAAAGCAGAAAGGTGGAGAGGAGAAGGAGAAGGGGCCGAGGGAGCCGGGCAGCTCGGGCTGCAGCCTTACTGCTCTCGCTGAAGTCGTGATGGACTCCCTCCACCTTGGCTGGAGTCGTGGCGGGTTCACTCCACCTAGGCCCCTTTCTTGACACGGTGCTGGGTCTTTGTCGACAGATCTCCTTTAATGATCTTTACCTCATCTTTTCAGACGCGGCGGCGCGGAGCACGGAGCAGCTTACTCACTTCCCGCCGCCATCTTCCAAAGTTTTTTTTTTTTTTAATGTGGTAGTGGTTTTTCATTTCTGCTGCTAGTTGTTTCCAGGCAACCTGGGTCCAAGGTAGAAAAATCATGGAGAAGGGCATGGCAGAGGGAAACTCACCTCATGGCTGCCTTTCCATGTGCAAGAAGATATGGCCAAAGACTCATTCCCAAGCTGAGGACTATGGATGAGAGCCACCTCCTCCGCCTACAACATAAAATTTACCATTTTAACCCATTTTAGGTATACAATTCAGTGGTTTTAAGTACATTTATAATGTCATGCAGCCATTGCCACTATTTCCAGAACTTTTTCATCATCCCAAACAGAAACTAATAAATTTACCAATAAATCCTCATTATCCGGTCCCTCAGCTCCTGAGAAGCTATATTCTATCTACTGTTCCTTGAACTTGTCTATTCTAGGTACCTCATATAAGTCAAATCTTACAATATTTGTTCTTTGTATCTGGCTTATTTCACTTGGCATAACATTTTCAAGGTTCATTCATGTTGTAATTGATTGCACATGTCATAATTGTAGCATGTTGATTCTTGTAGTGTGTATCAGAATTTTATTCCTTTTGAAGGCTGAATAATTTTTCATTGGATATATGTACCATCTTTTGTTTATCCATTTGTTTGTTGACAGCTGTTTAGTTTTTCCTACTTCTTGGTCCTTGTGATTAATGCTGCATGAGCATTTGTTTAAGGTCTACTTTCAATTCTTTTGGGCATAGACCCAGAAGTGAACTTGCTGGATGGTGTGAAAATTCTGTTTAATTTTTTGAGGTATTGCCAAGCTCTTTTCCATAGCAGCTGTATCATTTTACATTTCTACCAAAAATGCAAGAGGGGTCCAGTTTCTCTATATCCTCCCTTTGAATGGTTTTGTTTTGTTGCCTGTGTTCTACATAAAAATATATGAAAAGGGCTAGAGATAGGAAGAAAAAATATTGAAAGCAGTAAAATGGTAGGTTTAGGTATAAAGTTTGTGTTTGGCCTCACATTCCAATGATCTAATACCTGATTGTGGGGGTTATACCTAAGCTAGATCTAGCTAGTTGAATATATCCAAGAATTCCCTATTCCTTTTTTTTTTTTTGCCTTCTAACATTGTTTCCTTATACTTTTCAAAATTAAGAGCATTCTCTTATGCCTTCAGAAATTCTCTTTCAAAATATCTTCCATTTATGGCTCAGTGTTTTTGTAGGACCCCTTCAATACCTGTCTCCTCATCTGCTGCCCATTGGTTGTAGCCTTTCATCTGTCTTCCTCTGACATCAAGCTAGAGCATTCATCAGCCCACTTCTTTAGCTGGGAACTACCTCTGTGTCTATAACAGCCCTGGGATGGTAGAGTGGGAGGTACAGATTATGATCTTAGTCACTGCTAGAGTAGGCCCAGGCCAAGCTAGAAAGTGCTAGGAAGTCTACATAAAATGACCAGATAGTGACTTTGAATGGACTTTGGAATCAGGATTGGGTCATCCTGGAAAAAATGTGTTCAGGATTGAAGGTGTACTGAAGATGAGGAGTTAGGATGGTGTAAAGGTAGGATCACCTTGATTTAAGGAAATGAGGGAGAAGAGTCAGCCACAAACAGGAATAGCTACTAAATGACATACATTGTTCTCTGGACTCAAAAAAACAGAAATATTTATAGCAGCACAACTGACTTGAGTTTCACTATAGGATTATAAAATGAGATATTTATTAAGAAATATGAAGTCTCTATGTCAGAATCAATTATAAATTGGCTCATAATGAAGCCAAGTTGTTTAGTTATTTTCTTAGTCCCTTTCTTGGCTAGGCTAAGTCTGACTAACCAAGGGGCAGGACACAGCCAAAAGCAATTACCCCAGCCTGTTACATCTCTCAACGTGTTCAGATCAAGACCAATCTCTTCCTATCATTGCAAAGCATGGATTCTGGTAGCAAGGACCAGTGGTTTCAAACTCTATGCACTGCATAATTGGAGGGTTTACTTCCAGCAGATGTGTTAGCTTCATAAAATTTGATTTTTAAATGTTAAATACAAAAATACATGTTTTACTTCTTTTGTTGGAGATGAGGCTTTTAAGGAGTAACAGACACCACAATAAAAGCTTGCGTGGTTTTCATTGTCAATAAAAAGGTATTTTCGTGAGCACTGCTTTTTTTTTTTTTCCAAGAAGCACTTGCGTACAGCATCGCTTAGCAACACTCAAATCATCTCTGACACCTTATTCATCTTTAATATTCAGGTTCAAATCAAGTCTTTCCAGAGATGGGACAGATTGAATCTTTTAAACCAAGCATGTGAAAGTTGTCACTTTGTAATTTTCATCTCTAGCAGCAGTATCAGATTTTCATTTTATAACTCATTTTAGAATTGGAGTTTTTTCCCCCCCAACTTAGCCTCTTAGGTTTTGTTCCTCTGCCTCTATACCCACTTTATGGTTTTTATTCCTAAAGACTGTTACAGGTCTTTGATTTATTTGCAGATTTATTTGATTTATTATGTCTTAGCATAGCATGCAGGACCCATCCTGAGCTGCTTCTCACCTACTTCTCTCATATCCTTAGCTTCAGCCAAATTAAACAACTCTGTTCCCCAAATATGCCGTGTTCTCTGATATCACTATTTCTGCAGCTTACACATTGTTTTCTTTGCTTTGGGGATGCTTTCTGCTGGCCAAGTCCTGCTTATGTATTTCCAGATAGAGTTGTGCATTGCCTTAGGACAGGGAGTTCTCAGATTTTTTTTTCCCCCTAAGGACAGTTGATTTTGTCATCCTGTGAATATGATAGTTGGACTTACACAAGCCTAGATGGTATAGGTCAATTGCTTCACCTGGCCTCTTGATGCAATGAAGAAATAGTAGCAAAAACAAGATGTGTGAGGCTGCTGCCTGTGACAAAGCATGGTGTTATATAGTAGACTTTATTTTTTTTAAACAAGTAGAAGGAGAACACTCTAAAATAATAATTAAAGTATAGTATAGTAAGTACATAGGTCCATAACAGTCATTTATTATCACTTCACTGTTGGGCATTATGTAGGATACATAATTGTATGTACTGTTCTTTTATATGACTGGCAGCACTGTGGATTTGCTTATACCAGCATCACCCTGAACATGTGAGGAGCGTGTCGCATGATGGCCTTGTTATGACTTTGATGTCACTAGGCAATAGGAAGTTTTCAGCTCCATTGTAATCTCATGGGACCACCTACATATACATGATCCACAGTTGATGGAAACATCCATTGTGCACCACAATGATGTACGTCTTGATTCTTTGGTAATTTCTCTCTGAGTCCCTCAGATTGTGTTGGGTCCCCTTCTCCTAGGGTTCTGTGTGAATCTTGGTCATAGAGCTTATAATACTGGTTTTCAGTTGCTTACTTTTCTCGTCCTAAACCAAGAACTTCTTAAGGCACAGGATTTGTTTTTTTATACTTAGGCTTATTCTTTTTTGGGTGTGTGTGTGTGTGTGTATTTAGTTGTAGGTGGACAGGATTTATTTATTTATTTATTTATTTATTTATTTATTTATTTATTTATGTGATGCTGAGGATTGAACCCAGTGCCTCACATAGGCTTTGGCGAGTGCTCTACTGCTGAGCCTCAATCCCAGCCTTTATGTTCTTATTCATTTGGTATTTTGTTGATCTGAATTTGTCATATTTGTGATAAAGCTGAATTCTGTCTCCCTTATTATAGTGGGAGTTTTAACCAGATACCCCAAACACTTTAATGAATTTAACAGTCATCTTTTGAACCATTCTTTCTCTGTCAAGAACTCTACTGTTTGTGCACTACTGTGTGGAGGTCATAAGGTTCAAGGATTGGATCAGAGGTTATGCTAGCTATTGGCATGCAGTAGTGAATTAGGAGGTAGAAAAAAAAGAAAGCAAGATTTTTTTTTTTAAGATGTGAAATGTGAGAGGTTATTCCCTGATTTTATTAAGATTTGAACTAAGGAAAGAAATGTTGACTTTGTTTTGAATCCATATTTTTACAGTTGATATATAGGATAAATTAACTGTGGTGCAGTGGTATGTTAATCTCATCAATGTACATATCCTAAGCTCAGAAAAGACATCTCAGAGGTTTGCTTCCAAAAATCAAGTTCCACCATGATAGAAGGCAGATCTTGCCTCATTCTCTAGTAAATTAATGTATGTAGATTTTTTGAATTTTAATTTTATTCCTATTTTTAAAAAACTCAGCAGTCTTTTAAAATACATTTGATCTATTCAGAAGTATACTAAACTTTGCTAAGACAATTCAAACTAGTTTTCAATTTGAGAACAATATAAGAAATGGTAGGTTAGTCCTATATGTGGACAACATATTTTATATCTATAACCTGTATATTTGCTATCTCAGAAATCAGATGTAAAGGTATTTCTTCCCCCTTTGTTTTACTTGGAATATATATATATATATATATATATATATATATATATATATAATTTTTTTTAAATAGGGAGGAAAAAGGAAAAATTACCTCATATTTGAAAGTAGGGTAGGATATTCTACTAAAAATAAAGTCCTCCACTCATCCAGTCCTACCCCATGCTGTTAACCTTTTTGCAGTTATTCTGCTAACTTCTAAAGGACCTTGTAAGTCGTGTTGTTAAGAATATACAGTGACGTGTTGTCTGTCATCTCTTATAACAACCTCAAAGATTCCTTTCCGTACTTATCTAGCTTTGTTCTGCTTTCATCGTTATTTTTATTTGGTTTTTTAGATCACTTTTTTCCCCCCAAAGTGATTGAGCCATATTGTTAAAAAGAAGTCAAGTAGTGTCGACATGATGTAGTAGAAAGTGAAAGTTTCCCTTATCACCCTTCTCAGGGTAACTGGTGAATATTTTGTGAGATTTTTTTTTTTAGGTAACTGAACTTTTCGTTAACATTACAACTTTTTTATTACCTTTAACACAAAAGGGACCTCACTTTCCATACTCTGCCACTTGTACTTTTTACTTATTAATACTTCATTTCATGGCCATTCTTTCCTGTTACCTCATGTGGGTCCATCACAGGCTTTATGCATCCATGAAATACTGCATAAAATGGGGCTAATGCAATCTAATGAGCTGGTTTTCCACCAGGGTGTTCCCAACAATTTTTTCTATTGCAAATAATACTTCAGTAATTTTTTTAATGTTATACACAGTGTTTATTTTGTAAGATAATATCTAAATGTGTGTTGGGGGATTACACATGTGCACTATAGCTGTGATCTACAGGTTAACCTATTCTTCCTGACATTCAATGGTGTTTGACCAAAAACAACAATAAAGAGAATAAACTTTATTTATAAGGGGAGATGGATTCTTTTGCAAGGGCCCACTGTAACATTGCTTTACTTCTTTTGTTAATAAACCTGAATTATGTGATATGTAGAAACTGTGAGAGAAAGGATTGCTTTCTTTGCCTGTTGCTTAAAAAAAAATCTGTTCTTATTGGTAGCATCACCCTGATAATGCTGTTATTCATTGACTGCTAATGTTCCTCATGATTAATTCCTCCCTGTAGAATGTGATATAGGATAAAATAAAACTATTCTATGGAATAACTTATCTTAAAATAAATGTATGAAGGTGACCTCACCAATAAAAATAGAAGCCCGTGATGATTATTTTGCTCATGTATTTAAGTTCTCTTCTGATAACCTTGAAAACAGTTGCATTTGTGCCTTCTGAATAAAAGAAAGCTTATGAATGAACCTCACATTTTCTTTTCCCAAAGGAAAAACTGATTGGGATTTTTAGGACTTGCTTTTAGATTTTAAGAGTGGGGTTTTAAAAGTTATGTGTTGAGGGTCCACAAAAGGAGGTGCTTAGTGCTTTGGGGGGTATAATCTCCACGTAACTTGAGTTCTTGCATCTGTTGTCAATCCAATTCATTCTGGTTGTTTTTATAACAGACAAATCAAACTACTACTTGAAAGATATCTTACAAACTTCGAGTTCATATTTGAAAGGCCAGAAACTTCTCAAGTCTTTATAATGAGGGCCTCAATAGTCAACCCATGCATAGTTACATGGACAAATGTTTGTGTTTAATATAGAATTTAAATTTATTTTGACTTTTGAAAGATATTTTATTTTTCTTTGTTCAAAATTTCATAATATGAATATCTTATTTCACAATCTGATTTTCATAGTCTGATTTGTAAATGTTGTCCTGCTAATATTTTCTCTTTTTAATTTTTAGGAAGAGATGGTAGTAGTTTATTTTAAAGATTGTTTTTGATTGCTCTCTTACAGAAAACAAGCATCATTGTGGGTACAAGGAGACATTTTCCGATCCAAACTGAAAAATAGACCATCCAGTGAAGGAAGTATTAATAAAATTCTTTCTAGCTTGGATGATATGTCTATTAGTGGAAGCTTATCAAAAATACAAAACATGGAAAGATTTGGAGAGGTGAGTTTCCCCCAGGAAGATTCTATCTCAATTAGATTAATTTTTATTTGTTTTCCAGTTGAACAGGTATGACATAGCAGTATCTTTTCTCTGAGATGCTGAGAGGACCAAATGTTTAGGTGTGGAGTTAACCACATGCAGGCAAGGAGCAGAGCAAAGAAACCAATTGCCCTTGAAAAGAAAGAAAAAAAAAGCTATAATTGAAGGAGTATAATTAGAAAGGAGGCTATTCAGATATGCAGAATATTCATAGGAAGGAGGTAGAAAAGCAAACTATTTGGAAATAGAAATTTTAATGTTACAATTGAATAAGTAGTCCATGTCAGAAGTGGTACTTTGAAAGACTTCAATTCATGTTGATTTGTAAAGTAAGTGCAGAGTGGAAAACACAATTAGGGAATACATTTTCTGAGGCTCTATTCAAAGCAAACATCTTTAATAGATGTTGTGTGTCATCTTGTTTAATCTTCATAACCACTTGGTGAGTTAGGTAATATTATTTCTTCTATAGTAAGGAAATTGTGTATCAGAGATGTTCTAACCTCAGTGTTAAAACCCATGCGTGTCAGATCCCAATCTGGTATTTTTCCCATTATTCCCTGCTAACTTTGATATGGCAGGAAGTGACTTAGTAAGAATTAGGATCATGAGCATTTTTTGAACTAGAAGCAACCTTACAATCAATTTTTCTAGTTCTTGTATGCATAATAAACCAGGGTCCCAGAAAATTTGTGACTTGCCCAAGGTCCCAGAATTATTTAAGAGTGGGACGGCTTTGAGATTGGACTTCTAGTTCCTAGTTTAGCTCCTTTCCATCATTATGCCTGAAGTGAAGTTAAGTACTTGGTTTATATTTTTATATCCCTAAAGAAGAAAAAAAATGTTTAAAAATATTTAAAGCATTCTATTGGAGGGCAATCCATTAGCCCCAGACCAGGGCCTTGATAAAACCCTGCAACTTAACACCTTTGAGCAACCCAAAATGGAAGGAGTGAATGATAGCTCTTTTAGGTCAACATTTGGCATCTTCTGAACATTTATTTTGGCAAGAAAGAGAACCAGAGTGCTTGGAGGTGGTGAGAGTGAGTTTTTTTTTTTGTTTTGTTTTGTTTTGTTTTTTAAGGACAAAGGATGGAGACTCCTAAAGGAACTGATTTTTTAAGCTCTGTGTATGTTCGGCAAGACAGCCACTGATGGAATGGCTAAGTTTACTTGTTTGAGTCATCTGTCCTGGTGGAATGCAAATGTTAGCCAAGGTCATGTTGATGTTCAGAGCCTTTGTTGATTTTTTCTTGTCTCTGGGTTGCAGTCTGGCCTATTAAAAACAAACAGAAAGGATGTGAAGGAGCATTTTAATGTGACAGTATTGCTAAGCAAGAACACTTTTCTTGCTCTGGTCAGCATTTCCTTCCTAGGTTGAATTCAAGTAAATAGGGCTTTGAGTTATGACCTTTGAAAAGACAAAAGACATTTATCCCTTTATCTGAGGAACACATTTAACTTCCAATAACAATTCTTTTTGTAGGATGCTATATTAAATTAATGTCCGGTACTTTGGACACTTGATTCTCATTTTTTAGATCCCATTTTGTTGAACTTAAAAATAATTAACGCTTATCACTAGAATAGCAAGGAATGCCATATGATTGAAATTTAAAATATGCTAGTTTTAAATATGGACTTATTTTTAGTTGCTGGCTGTTTCTATGACCCCTGCTGTGCCCCATTATATAGGTGGCTACAAGAAAATACCATAAACTGGGTGGCTAATAAATAATAGGAATTCATTTCTTATGATTCTGGAGGCTGTGGAGTCCATGTTTAAGTAGCTGGGAGATTCTGTGTCTGGTAGGGGCCTGCTTTCTGGGCCATAGCTGGTGCATTCTCCTGTGTTTTCACACAGAGGCTCCTTGGGGCCTCTTTTATAAGGGTAGTAATCCCATTTATGAGGGCTCTAATCACCTCTCAAAGGACCCACCTCTTCCTGCATCACCTGAGGGATTAGGATTTCAACATGTGAATCTTGGGGGTGGGGCACAAATTATGAATTGTGGTGGATATTATTGTATCCCACCAACTAATTATTTTAGCTTTAACCATTCATGAGTGCTGTTGTTTCTGCAGTTATAGGGTGCAAAAATAAAAGAATTCAGAAGTGCCAGAGGATGATGGTATGCTTAGTATTTTACACAGTGAACTCTTTTTTTTTCCCCCTACTTACCTAATGCCAGTCATGGAACACTAATAGGGGAATTGGTTTACTCAAAAATGGACTTAATAGAGAGTAGTATCTTTGTTCTTGTTAATTGAAAGTAGGGGAAAAAAGTCAAGAACACTAAGGATTTTGATGATTTCAAGTTTCAGGTTCAGGGTAGAAGCCTATGCAAGTTCTGGATTTATGTAGTTAGTTCTTTAGAGATTACCATTTAAATAATTAATAAAAGATTGAAAGGAGAGATTCTAAATTATTTTTGTTTTCTATGCCTACAAGAATTTTCTTGTGACTGGTTATTAGGATGCTCTGTAATGTCCTAATCTAGACAATTTACATATAGTTTTTTAGTGGTTAGTGGGTGGGAAAAAATACTAACCAGAGTGATGCAGATTATACTAATGGACAAGGCTGGGGCTTTAATAAATTTCTTAGTCCACTGAGAATTATTAGGAATCTTGAAAAATAGAGGCTTTACCTTTATTGAACCTGGTCTTTATTTCTGGGCTAAGCGCTCTGAAATACATACTGCCTGCTGATCTAATTTAGGGTCCTGCTCCATGCTCCTGGCTTGCTCTGTGCTTCTCCTCCAGGGCCTTTCTCTGTGCTGCCCTGCCAGGTGGTACATTTTATAACGGTAGGTTTTTTATCTCATCATGGTTCTATTCCTGGTCCACAGAGCCTTAATAGATGTTACTCAAGTGAATGAAGAAGGCTTACCGTTTCAGAGAAAAGAAAGAACAAGGACACAGATGTGGAATTGGCAATAATCCAACCTATATACAGACAATATATGCTCAAATACAAAAGTCCCAGCAATAAGTGTAAATTTTGACATTTAAGGGGTTGTAAGTGTTCATTATGGGTTGGGTTTAAAAAAAACAAAAGGCCTGGGTGTTGCTGGTTGGTAGAGCACTTGCCTAGCATGTGCCAGACCCTGGGTTTAATCCCCACCATTACGGAAAACATAAAAAAAAAAAAAAAAAAAAAAAAACAGAAAAAAGTAACCCGAAGAAGATGGAATTTAAAACACTTTATTTAAAAATTTAAAGTGTAGGGCTGGGGATGTGGCTCAAGCGGTAACGCGCTCACCTGGCATGCGTGCGGCCCGGGTTCGATCCTCAGCACCACATACCAACAAAGATGTTGTGTCCGCCGAGAACTAAAAAATAAATATTAAAAAATTCTCTCTCTCTCTCTCTCCTCTCTCACTCTCTCTTTAAAAAAAAAAATAAAAAAAAAATAAAAATTTAAAGTGTAAATATTTGAGTTAAACAAGGAACTTAGTATGACAACAGCCACCTAAAGAGCACCCAGTACATGACAGGGAACTCTTCTAAGCACTTTACGTTGGATTAACTCTTTAATCCTTACAGTAGCCCTATGTCATAACCATCAGCATGAGGCCCATTACAGAATACAGAACTGAAGTGAAGAAAGGTGAGGCACCTGTCCAAGATCACAAAGCATATGGTGGAGCTCTCATTAGAACCCAGGAATGCTGGCCCCATCTGTGTACTCAGTCACCTTACTGCGAGGTCACTCCATGAGGTTATCACTGTGGTTTTAGTACATTAATAAAGTAATTTTGAACAAAACCTTAGCTGCTTTTTAATAAATTTCTCTCAGAATCATAATATATAGAAATACGTTTCTAGTGAGTACCCCCACCCAATCCTATACATACTGGCTCTTTTGACGTGGTATATATTTAGGATCAATTCCCTTAAAAACATAGGACTTGAGTATATGCATGTTTCGTGTATTTTATTCAGTATTCCACAGGTCCAAAATCTTTTCCCCTTCAAGTTTTTAGTTTCTTTACTCTGTAAATTAATGTAAATGTGTTTTGAATAACATTGTGTAGTACTTGGGTTAAAGAGTTTGAAGGCAAATAATCAATTACTGACAATTTTGTAGTTTGTATGTTCTATATCTTTTAGTCCTAAAAATACCCTAAACTACATCCAGTAGCCACAGAAATAAATTGAGGGAAGATCACTTTAGACAAACGAACATAATTTGAATTTTAGTATGTTTTTTCAGATCTATATAATCTTGATCATTTCCCCCTCTTTTTCCCTCTTCCTCAAGTACAGACTTATAAGCAGTTTCTTTTTTTTTTAAGAGAGAGTGAGAGAGAGAGAGAGAGAGAGAGAGAGAATTTTTTTTTAAAGAGAGAGTGAGAGAGGAGAGAGGGAGAGAGAGAGAGAGAGAATTTTTTTAATATTTATTTTTTAGTTCTTGGCGGACACAACATCTTTGTTTGTATGTGGTGCTGAGGATCGAACCCGGGCCGCACGCACACCAGGCGAGCACGCTACCGCTTGAGCCACATCCCCAGCCCGAGAGAGAATTTTTTAATCTTTATTTTTTAGTTCTTGGCGGACACAACATCTTTGTTTGTAATGTGGTGCTGAGGATCGAACCCGGGCCGCACGCATGCCAGGCGAGCGCGCTACCACTTGAGCCACATCCCCAGCCCTATAAGCAGTTTCTTATAACCTAGTCCAACCCATCACCTCTCACCACACCCTGCAGTAGCCATTTAGCTGTCCTCTCCACGCCCAGACTTTGCTTTCTCCCCCTCATTCTCTTCAAAGTAGCAATTAGGAGGAAACTGAAAGATATAAAAATGAGAATGTTGTGTGTGTGTGTGTGTGTGTGTGTGTATCAATGTGAAGACACCATGCACCCAAATAAAGCAATATGGAAACCATCATAGCTGCTAAACATAAGAGATGTTCTGTTTCCCTAAAAATGAAAGAAGCATAAATTTAAATGAGATGCTGATTATACCTTTCAAACATTAAAGAAATCTATACAGTATTGGCAAGGGTTTAAGGGAATAATAAGGCTCTTAAACTTTGCTAGATGAAGTTTAAATGGTATGGCTGTGGTGGAGGGCAATTTGATAACATGTAGAAGACAACTTTAAAATGAACTTGGTGATTCCACTTCTATGAGTTTGTCTTATGGCAATAATAAGACAGTGCTAAATAACCATGTGTGTATAGGGGAATATTTGTGGAGTCTATTTATAGTGCAGAAAGACAGAGAACAGTGTATTCCAGGGTTTTTGTTAAATAATACAATTTGGCATTTCTAGACAATGGAATTGTATGGGACTATAAGATGATAATGTAGAGATCTTTTTTTATTTGTCCTGATAGCTTCCACAAAATGTATTTTTAATAGAAAAAACAAGTTACAAAGTAGTGTTTAAAACATAACCTCTTTTGATAAGGAAGAAGTATATCATGGGGATGTGTGTAGTACAGGAAAAATTGTGTGCCAAAATGTTAATGTGTTTAGATTTTGATGGTGAATATAAAGGTGGTTTCAATATTTTTTCATGCTTATTGTGCTTTATTTCTTGTGCCAAACAAATACAATATGATAATTCTTCTTTTTTTAAAAAAATATTTTTTAGTTGTTGATGGACCTTTATTTTTTTAATTTATTTATACATAGTGCTGAGAATCGAATCCAGTGCCTCACCCATGCTAGGCAAGTGCTCTACCACTGAGCCACAACCCCAGCCCTGATAATTCTTCTTAAAGAAGAGACATTATTTTCCTCTCTGGAGGTTGAGAGCTGGAACCATATATGTATTATAGTTTTCTTTCTTTTGGAAAGTGATGGTACTTAAGTAAACTTAAGAAAGTAAAAAATATGTTCAATCTAGTTAGTTAGGTAGATGCCAGTGTGCTTACATTTTTGTTGTTTTCTGTTTTTGAAATGTGGTATTATTTACAAAAAAGAATGAGAGAATAAAAATGTGTAATTATAATTTTAAATATATAGCTAATTTATAACTATATATTCTTTAAAATTAGCTTTTCTTTTTTAAAATATTTTTCTAGTTATTGACAGACCTTTATTTTATGTATTTATATGTGGTGCTGAGAATCCAACCCAGTTCCTCACACATGCCAGGCAAGTGCGCTACCACTCATCCCCAGCCCCAGCCCCAGCCTCAGCTTTTTTTTTTTTCAAGTGAGATATGACCACAGCTTTAAAAATATCAAAAGTATTGGGTTCTAACAATTAAAATACAGTTCCCTATCTCACCTTTCCATATCCGCAGACTGCTGAGCAAATTATACTAGTATTTTCACTGCCATATTTCCAACTACCTTGTTTATTGCTGTTTTTCTAAATAAATCTTAGATCTTTTCCTGTTGCCTCCTGCTGTGGTAGATAGGATTTACTTCTTTTATCTCATTATCACCTCTACTCCCCTTGAACTGGCATGTGAAAATACTAACATGGTACTTCTGTTTTTCAAACTACAAAACTTACTCAGAAGGAAACGTGCTTTCCCAGCTTAAGTGACACTGGTCCTTAAACTCCCGGAAAGGGCTGGAGTGCTTTTACTAGTGTTAAGTGATGTTAATGAGTTACTGTGCAGATATCTTCAGTTATTTTATCTTGCATTTTTGTAAACAAGCTATGGAATTTGCATTGATGGCTTCTGGTAGTATCTGAAAATATATTTGTTCTGTATCTCTTGAGTCAGACGGTATTAGGCTATTTTCCAAAGTATGATTGTGTTTGCATGAGGGATTCTTTGGTCCATTAAAACAAATAGCTCCTTTTCAATTCTACCACATCCATAACCAAAATTCTTTCATTTGGAATTTTACCAGTTATTTAAATGGCAAATAGTTAACCATTCTTTAGTGTATACTTGCATAATGATGAATTGAGAGTACATTCAACCTATATAATAATTTATATAGGAAGTATTTGTAAATACAGATAATCTATACTCTGTTACGAAATCTGCATAAAGTAAAATTGTTGATAATGACCTTTCTATGGAACATAATTTTTTCCAGAATAATTTAGAAGAGGATGAAGATGTGGAAATGAAAAATAATATAACCCAGGGAGACAAACTACGTGCCTTAAAAAGTCAGAGACAGCCACGCTCCTCACCGACCTGTGCATTTAGGTAGATATGCTTTAAACTTTAAAATTCCTGGTGTGCTTTCATTCATGGTTAAAAAACATTTAATCTTCTTTTTTGAATATCATCCCACAAATACCAAGTTTGGGTCAGGTGTTTTGATTTATTACAACTATATGTTGTCTATTTACTATGTATTTTATCACTGTTTGGTAGTAGCTAAATTTTCAAAGCTTATTGAAAGCAATTGCTACATCTCCGTCTCTGGAATTCTACGTGAAGCTGCTAAGTAGTTAGTTGTCTCTCGTACTCTGACCCAAATTCTATTTGGAATTCTACCTTTCTCCCATGTGTGTTTTCTATCTTATGGCAAATCCTTACTGGTGTGTCAAGGCTTTATTATTGAAGCCAGGTGTGCAGAAACGAATTTATGCAAGCTTTGGCTACTAATCCCTTGGCTTTACTTTATGTTGGTAAGAATTTAATAAGTGATTCTTATGTGTGCCTATAAAATTAAAAACATGTTGATTTTGAAGTCTGAAATTAATCATCAAAATCAATGGTGGAACTTGACTTCTGACTGCAGCATCTGAAACCTGCTTATAATTCAGAGTAGATAAAAAATTTACAATTAAAATAAAAGGTTTCAGACTCAATGTTGGTGCAAAATCTGAAAATATAGTCAAGATTCTTTGCAGCAATATGTAGGGTGACAAGGTCCCAGTCCACAAATGAAATGAATGTTGTGGGAAATGTCTTCTTTAATTTACAAGTGAAAGACAGGCATAGCAGGAAGAATTTTTTTTTGTCACTATGATAAATATCAAATGGATTGATGGGATTTAGTTTCATTGTTATAATGCTTAATTTATATTGAATCTTGGAGTACTGGTCTACTGATCTAAGAAATAAAGGTTCATGTTGAGGTTATGATTTTTCTATAGGATTTTCTATAGGATGGTGAGAAAATGGGGTAGCAAGCCTTGTTTTTAGGAACCACCAATGACCAGTAGCAGGTGGAGGAGAGGAGTTCCATTTACTGAGCATCTATTATGGACAAGGGGCCAGGTTAGGTCTTAGTTCAAATAAGAGGCTTAACAGAGTTAACACAAAGGTCTGCTCCATCATCCATGTTTGGATGGATCCACGTTAGGTCAAGTTGCTTCCCAGGGGATGGAGTTAGGAAGGAGCTAACATTCCAACCCAGGACTCTTCAAATCCCTGCTCTTTTCACTCTGTGTTTTCTTTCTAAGTCAGTGGAAGGTTCTTCAAGATCAGTGTACATTGTTGGCCTTTTTTATTCACCATCTTTGCTTGGAACTATAAGAAATAGCTTTATATTGATAAAAATAAATTTCAAAAAGCTTTATGTTTGATTTTTAGGACATCTTAAGGGAAAATGTACTTCCTGCTGGTTCTGGGATTTATTTTATAAAGTAGATGAATATTAATATTCACTCAAGGTTTTTCCCTCCAGACAGTTTAATATTTTTTACTGATCCAGTTCCATCCATATGGTGTGCCTTTTGGTCTTTGCCCACATGTATGAACATAGTAATGCTGGAGCATGTGTCTTTGATTTCTGCAGGTCTGATGATGCAAAAGGGCTCCCGAGAGCAGTAGTGTCCCAGCCTTTCAGGTACTGTTAACAGAATTTCTGGTAGCTTATAAATACATGCTATCTTTTAGATTTATTTTCTAACACTCAAACTGATGAAAGTAAACTGCACAGTTTTTTGTTTTTTAAAATTTTTCCCTGTCTGTCCTGGATTGTTACAAGTATTTTTTTTATTATTATTTGTTCTTTTTAGATATACAATCACAGTGGAGTGTATTTTGACATATTATAAATGAATAGGATCCCATTCTTTGTGGTTGTATATGATGTGGAGTTTCACTGGTGGTGCATTCCTATACCCCTCCTTCCCTTTGTTCCCTTTGTCTAATCCACTGAACTTCCACCCCTGCCCCCCTCACTTATTGTGGGTTAGCCTCCACATATCCAAGAAAACATTCTCTGCCATCAGCGTGGGCCCAGGTGGTCACAGGGGTGTACCCAGGGCTGGAGGCAGACTCCCTGTGGTGAGGGCATGACCACATCTTAAGAAGAGCTTGCAGGCTAGAAGGCCTTTCTATGGGTGCCTTTGGAAAATGGGGGATTTGAGGGAGATTGGCTTATTTCATTTGCCATGACAGTCTCCAGTTCCATACATTTACAGGCAAAAACCATAATTTTATTCTTTTTTCTTATTGAGTATTATTAGTCCAGTGTGTGTGTGTGTGTGTGTGTGTGTGTGTGTGTGTGTGTGTGTGTCACATTTTCTTTATTTATTCTTCTGTTCAAGGGCACTTAGGTTGGCTCCATAGCTTAGCTAGTATGAATTGTGCTGTTATGAACATTGATGACAGTACACTTTATTTATTTATTTTTTTATTGGTTGTTCACAACATTACAAAGCTCTTGACATATCATATTTCATACATTAGATTGAATACACTTTATTTTTAATGTTTGCTGTGAAAAGGAATTTTCCCTTCCAGATGTACCCCAGGGCTGTGTGGCCATCATGGTGGCCACAGTATATTTTGTGCTCCCAGCCCATTGTGGGGTCTCTCGTAAATACAGGTGCTCTACCATTGTCCTTTCAAGCAGTGGAAAGGGCAATTTTCATAAGAGAGTGAATTTTTAGTGGCTTTAAGATTGTGAGTGAAGATTTATAGACTTCACAGAAATTTAGGAGTGACAGGCCTGGGGGAGAGAAACTTTCGCATAAGGCTTTGAGTTAAAGGTATAGTCTCTTTCCTGTTTCCATTCTCTTCTTACCTAATTTTTTTATGGTACTGGACACTCGACCACTGAGCCTCATCCCCAGCCCTATTGTGTATTTTATTTGGAGATGGGGTTCTCACTGAGTCATTTAGAGCCTCGCCTTTGCTGAGGCTGGCTTTGAACTCTCAATCCTCCTGCCTCAGACTCCCAAGCCGCTGGGATTACAGGCATGCACCACTGAGTCCAGCTTCCTTCTTACCTATTTTTTTTTAATTTACCTATTCTCCCTCACTAACAATTGAGGCTAAGAGATAATGAGGGCTTACCTTGGCAGTTGTGGGCTGGAAAGGGAGGGATGGATCTGAGTGGGACCAAGGATCTGCTGCTGTATGAATGCAGTGGGAAGGTAGGGAAGTGACAGGGACAGCAGGATCATGAATTTGAATCCCAGCGTGGCACTTTGCCAACTGGGTGACTTGGAGGAAGAACCTTTCCTTTGGGCTCTGTCTCCTTTCTTGGTGGTGGGTAGTATAATCAGCTGCCTCCTGGGGTGGTGGTGAGCATGACATAATTAAGGTTCTTTAATTTATTGTCCTAGATCATTAGTGCATATTTAACATAAACATAAAACAGCTTTAGTGTGACACTCTGTCCATTTGTTTCCCACAAAGATTAAGTTCTTCCCCACAAGGATCTGTGTCTACTTTGAAGTCTTCAAAAGTGGCTTTGGCCCCTTCAGCAACGGCCAAAAGGATAAGCAGAGGTTCATCTTCAGGCACCAGCGTGAGAAGGTAATTTTTTCTGTCCCTTTCCGAGGTACTGGCTTGAGGTAAAAGGAGGTCTACAGCAGGTGATGGGTTTCCCTGTAGTTTTGCTAGAGGAGGGGACAAGGGAGAATGGGAGAACCCCCCAAAGACTCTGATCTCCTGGGGCTTCTGTTTCTATCTTGCTTGCAGGGTACAAGGTGATGGAGGGAATACTGTAGAGGGTCCCATCCATCTAGGGAATGTCAGTGAATGTCCAGCTTGCTTAGTATGATCTAGAAAATGGAGTTCAGTTGCACATACAGATGAGAAGTGGTATTATCATTTCTCACCTGATATATGTAAGCAGGTGAGAACGGACTAAAAGGGTTGGGGAGTTTGATGTAGCTGAGGGCTTAAGTATGCATGAGTTAAATAATATTCTAAGTCTGCTCTTAAATCTCCCCTTATATTTACTTTTCATTTATTTCCTGTGTCAGGACAAATAGAACCCCCAGTTGTATTCCAGGATCTCTAGTCAAAGTGTTAGCCCAGCTTCTTGGGTCTTAGTTAATAACTTTTAACCAAGGAACTTGACATGTGTAAGTGAAGGGCACATATTTTCATGTCCCTGAGGGGAATAAAAGAGGCCATGTGTCATCATTTGTACTGACCAGAATCCTCTCCATCATTTTCCCCTAATGTTCTGAACGTGTCCTAGAAGCACAAGCTCAGCGTGAGTACACATCGCTGCCTGAGTTTTTTTTCCCTCCTCATCATCTTTGTTTTCTATCCAGCTTTTCCATAAACTCCCGGCTAGCCAGTTCTCTAGGAAACTTGAATGCTGCAACAGATGATCCCGAGAACAAAAAGACCTCCTCATCCTCTAAGGCAGGTTTCACAGCCAGCCCGTTCACCAGCCTCTTGAATGGCACCTCCCAGCCACCTGCCAGAAATTACCCTGAGCTCAACAATAACCAGTACAACAGAAGCAACAGCAGCAGCAGCAGCAGTGGGGGCAACCTCAACAGCCACCTGGGTCCCCACAGCGCCAAGACCGAGGAGCATGCCACCATCCTCCGGCCCTCCTACACCGGGCTTTCTTCCTCTTCAGCGAGATTCTTGAGCCGTTCTATCCCTGTAAGTTTACAGACATCACCTCTTGGTCCTCAGAACCCTGAATGCAACTTTTGTGCCTTGCCTTCCCAGCCAAGGTTGCCATCAAAGAAATTTAATAGTGCCAATGAAGCCTTCTGATCATCGCCTGCCCTCTGTGCTTTGAAACCCTATGCACCACTTCTGCTGGCTCCTCTTCAAGTAAATGCCATGTTTCAACTGGGTTTTCTTCTTTCATTTTTCTCCCCCTTCCTCCTTTTTAAGTGCTTTCTTTTAAAGGGCAAACAGCTTTTATTC
Source organism: Spermophilus citellus (assembly GCF_964194105.1). Classification (NCBI taxonomy): domain Eukaryota; kingdom Metazoa; phylum Chordata; class Mammalia; order Rodentia; family Sciuridae; genus Spermophilus; species Spermophilus citellus. Next base: position 49,757,403 of record NC_138191.1, on the reverse strand, counting down.
CATTCATCACGGATGCTATTGACTTAACTTGCTTTTCAGTTCAGTTTTCAAATCACTCTGAATATATGATAGAGAGGCTAGAGCTGAGCAATGCCATTGACGGCATTTGCTCGGGTTGTGGTGGTATTAGGAATTATGACTTGGAATATTGAAATGTGGAAAGTCCTGAACATACAGTGTTTTCTCAGAACTAAGCCTCAGGCCCTTGACTGGAACTGACCCAGAATTAATTGATTGCAAATGGAAGGTGTTTTATAAGAAAGGCTCATAGGTAGGTAGGTGATCAGTAAGCCCTGTTAGGACTAAGATGGAAGGAGTGCTAGATCCCACATTTCAAGGAAACGTGAAGCCTGGTGGGCACGACTGCACTCCGGGCCAGAGCAAACCTATAGCCTCACACCCCTGCACAGCTACCGAGGTTCCTCAGCCATCATTCAGGGAGAGGCTGCTTTCTACAGGACAAACAAAGGAGAAGGAGAAGTGCTGGTGGCTCTGCTGCTTGTGACCCATTCAGCAAAGCAGTAGTCCTGTGGCCAGTCCTTACTGGGACCCACTTCCATTTGCTGGTGTGTGTGTGTGTGTGTGTGTGTGTGTGTGTGTGAGTGTGTGTGTGTGTGTGTGTGTGTGTGTGTGTGAGAGAGAGAGAGAGAGAGAGAGAGAGAGAGAGAGAGAGAGAGAGAGATGTGTTGGACTCATTTCCACTCCCATCTCTACCTCAGGCCTCTTTTCAAAAATTTGTCCCCCACTCTCCACACTCACTCCTTTCCCTAAGAGAAGTGCCCGCATATAGAACTTTCCTCATCTGATTCTATTCCCAATGATGTTTTTCACCAATATTTTAGATTACTTGATAAACTAGAGCCCCTGGTAATGCCAGCCCATCTACTCCTTAATTTGCTTCTAATCCCGCTGTGTAATTAGTAGATATCTATCATTAAGACAGAAATCTATGAAACTGGGAATTAGGTGTAAAAGGATATTGTATTTAATTTTTCATAAAAATGTTTATAGATCACATACTTCATAGCAAGAATTGAGGTCCATTGGTAGTTTCATGTACTGATTAAGGGTCAGCCTCTTTTTTAGACCAGAATCAGATCTTTATATTTTCAGAAAAAAATGTTATAATTATACAGATACTTTGTGGATTTCAGAGCTAAAGGTTTTATGTCCCCTACATTTATAGCCCAAAGCCAGAAGCATTGGCATTTTTTTAAAAATATATTTTTAGTTGTTGATGGACTTTTACTTTATTCATTTATTTATATGCAGTGCTGAGAATCTAACCTAGTGCCTCACACATGTGAGGCAAGCATTCTACCACTGAGCCACAACCCCAGCCCCAGCATTGCCATCTCCATTTCCCCCTGGCTGATGAAAGTGTGGGGGCATTCTTAAAGTATTGACCTCCCATGTTTTTATAACTTTATTCTTATTACATATTTTGTGACTTCTTTTCTGCTTTCCTCCTCCTCCACATCCCTTTTGGCTGGAATGGGGTGATTTTCCAATAATTGAATATATAGTTATAATATGTGGGAGAAGTTGCTGCCCCCACCCTCCTGTCTCCTAAATATGTCATGTTACTGTAAAGAAAAGCACTGGTAAATTTAATTGCAAGCATCCCTCTCACTCTTCCCAGGAAGTAAGAAGCAGCAGCAGGTCTCTGTGGTAGACCCTTTCCATAGGGCAACTGCTGACTTCTGGTGGGAAGTCCAGAGTAACACGGAAATTCCCACTTGAGATGGAATAAAGGAGGAGGTTATGAGTTGTTTTTGTTTATGGTCCAGTGCAGCTTTTCTAATAGTTGTGGGTTTGTTGTCTAAATATGGCTGGTATTCTTTCCAGCGCTGCTGAATGTTTGAGACTTAGGGTCCTTGAGGAGCTAGGAATGAGTCACTCACCAAAAATGTTCTAAAATCCTTAGTTAAGAAAATGAAGTCTACATGGCAAATCCTCCCAGTACTTGAAGAAAGACCCAGAAACTCTTAGGGGAGAGGGTGACGGGTGTTTAGAGGGAGTCTAATATTTTAAAAGCTACAATTAGCATCTCTTTTGAAAGCTGCAATTGCTCTCACATTGTGCAGCAGTTCAGCCCCCAGAAAAATGTAAAAATGATTTCCTTGTTCTGTCATTAAATGCTCTAACACAGAAAACAGGAATAAATATAAAGGAATTCTTGTCGTTGTGACAGTATATTAAGAAACTGTTGGGTTTTATTTTTATTAATTTGGCCTCTTCCATTAGTCTTGTGGTCTCAATTGCCCAGTACAGTGCAAAAAGATTTCATTTTTGTTGACCCACTTACTGTAAAAGAAAAAAAAAAAACCACCAAAAAAAAACCAGTTTCATCCCTGACAGAGGAATTTTCAAATGCGTAAGAAATGAGGGCCATGTGATCAGGTGTGGGTGGGGTGGAAGTATTTTATTAAGTTGAAATTACTTGTGGTATCTGTCTTGAACATTTGCTATGTTATATTTTTATGACACTTTTCAGTGAATTGCTATTCATCTACATTGTCCTTATCTGACCCTCAAGTTCTGCACCCCACCTTGGTCCAATCACAATACTCTTCTCACTCTGGAGACTTGTTGTCCACTAGAATCTGAGCTCTGTGAGGGCAGAAATGTTGCCTGTGGGTTCCCATGGTTTTGTCTGCCTTGCACCTGGAGTGTAGTAGGCATTCAGTAAGTATTTGTGGATTGAATAAAAAGGATGGATGGATGTTTAAATGTCTGATTGTGGTAAGAATCATTACTTCGGTTTTAAAGATCAAAATGTTCAGTGTCAGAGAGGTTAAAGGTTTTGCCTAAAATTGTATAGCAAATATTTAGCCAGACCCATAATTTGATCCTAGGTCAGTTTGACTCCAAAGATATATTCTTTTGATGACATTATACCATATATGAACTATTATAAGTAGTTAAAAATAGAGGGATATCTAAGGATGTCTCAGTTTTGTCAAGAAAGATCGGTGAAAGCTGGGAAGACAGAGGCATGTTTTAGCTGGGCTTTGGAGGAGGAGTAGCAGCCTGCTAGGGATCTGGTGATGAAAGCAGGAAGGGGAGGAATGGCTATTCTTTGCAGTGCGAATAGCATGAACAGAGATACAGCCTTAGCACTCTGATTAAAGTTCTTAGCTTCTGAAGACAGGTAGACCTGGGTTTAAATGATACCTCTGCTACTTCCTTTGCAAGAGGAATTTGTTGATTTATTTAACTTCCATGATTATTACAAAATGGGAATTTTAATAACCAGAGGCCGATCTAGGGTTTCCTTTGTGTGCACCTTGACACTTATGCAAATTTGTAGGACCTGTTTAGCATAAAGAATACAAACTATTTATTTATTTATTTTTGTAAACTTTATACAAATATATGACCATGTACTTTGAAAGGCGTTGGTGCCCTATGGAGTGTTAAAGCCAATGTGATAACAACAGCAATGCTAATATCTATAGAATAAAATGGTTCCAAGGTTTGAGATCGTGTGAAGTATTTTGCACAGCACTCATTGATAGTGCTCAGTAATTGTTAGCTATTGTTGTTTCAAGAGTAATGAGTATTCCAGTGTATCTGAAGCCTGGGGTTACCTGAAGATGAGGCTGGAAAGTTAAGCTGAAGCCAGACTGGGAAGTACAGTGTGAGCCGGAAGAACCTCGTAGACAGAAGTGACTTGATAGACCTGATTGGAGGAAGCTAGTTCTGTTAGGCTGTGGATGGCAGCTCTTGGTGGAATTCCCTGAAAGCAGGGAGACTAGTTTGGATTCTCTTTACTGTCTTCAACCTCTACGTCAGCTGGTGTCATTGAATAAATGCTATGCTTAGGCAATGATTATTCTGGGTTTCAGCACACATTGTAGCATTGATACCCTTAAAAATCATGTATGACCAATAGCTCTAGCATAGTTTTATTATGAACTTAAATATTTATTTTATAAATGAAAACCTAACTGCCCTAAGAAAACTTAGAATTTGTAAATATATGTAATGATTAGCTCTCCTTTAATTAGACTCCTGTAGAAGCTGCTTTGGATATCACCTGTTCAAATCTTTTCTTGTGATTTTTAAAAAATTGTTAAGTACTAGTTATACATTAAACTTCTTTATTCAATCTCACAGCTTAATCTTCAAACACTTCCTGGAATATTTTCATGGTGAAGATTGGAGGTTGTGTCAATGATGTCAGTCCTTATTTCTTAGAACAGTCCCTTTCTGCTGCTGCTTCATCCCCTTTGGTTGCATTTTTGATAATTTTCCTAACTCGGTCTCTTCTTACATTTAATTCATATTATAAAGTTGGTGAACTTTTCTGCAAAGCGCAATATAGTAAATATTTTTGGCTTTGTGTCCCAATTGTTTAACTCAATCCATAAATGAATGTGTGGCTGTGTTCTTTAAAACTTCGTTAGCAAAAATATATGGTGGACTAAATTTGGACCCTTGGGCTACAGTTTGCTGGCCCTTGCTTTAAAGCATTGCTGATGTCCATGTTTTAGTCACCTGTTCACAGTGGCCAGGGATGACCTTACACTAGAGCAGTAGTCTTGCAGCAGAGGTTTGAGGCAACGCATCTGTCTATGCATGTGCATTTCCCTACTTGTCCCCAGACACTGTTTCCCTCATTCTCTTCCTGCATTGGTCTCACCTGCTCCTGGCCTTAGGAAGACCTTTCTTGGGAGGCCTCTGACCTCTTCACCAGTTTCTCATCTTTCATGACCTTCATTGCCTGTGTCTCCTCTGTGAAGCTCTTCCTGAAATTTAACCCACCCAATGTTTTCTTTTTTATCCTCTGTTGCTTTCCATGATGGATATTTAATATTATTGTTATCAGTATGTAGTAGTAATATTACATACATGAACGTGAATATCAATATTATTTATGTATTATCTATATACCAGATTGTCTACAAATTTTAAACCTCCGTTGTATAGACATTTCTTTAAGTTCTTTTGTATTTCATGGTTTCTGAATAAAAACTTAAAATATTTATTCAGTTCAAAGTTGAAAGGGAAATTGAAATTAAGTATCATGTACTTCCTGCTTTTCCTGCATCTTCTTGTACTGTGGTTGAATTTGGCTTCCACATAGTTCCCTTTGCCAGGGTAGTAGGCATTCTTACACTCAGTTCTTTAGGACTGTTCTTTGTGAGGACTCTGGTTGAGTTCTCTATCTCACATTCCACCAGTGTAGCAGCAATCTTGGTAACCTGCGAATAGGGTAATTTTTTCTGTGTATTAACATCAGGTAGAATATAGACATATTATTAGGGAATTTTTAGTGCTTGACATAGAACTTTGAAAAAGATGAAAATGTTGAATTCAAGCTTTGTAAAATAAACAGTTTGATGAAAATCTACCAAGGGATTGGCGTGTGCATTAAAGCATGCTTCACTGTTCCTTTGGAATAATGTCAGTGGTGACAATGATGAACTGTTATTGATTGTTTAAACATCTGTCCCCAATAAAATGCTACTGCTTGCTGGTAGCATGTAATACCATTTTCTAATTGAAACTTGATGCCTTTTCCCTCTGCCTATTTTTGGTTTTTAAAAACCGTCATCCTATCCTGATTTTAAATATGATATTTATTCATGTTTATTTATCAAATATTTGTGAATAAACAGTATTTGCTAAAATAATTTATTTTAAAATAAAATTTATTAAATCTTTGTGAATTAATATATTTGATGTTTGAATATTCAATATTACATTTAACAGTGAGGATTAGTGCTAGCTTTCTAACCTTTTGTTGTATATTTAATTTGCTGTTTTTCATCTTTTTGGTGACCTTGCCTTGGTTCTGGTTCAATTTTTCAGCTAGGGATATTAATAGAGTCAAGAACATGAGTTCAGTCTCAGTATTGAATCACATTTTTGTTCCCTTTTCAAGGGACCTGAAATTTTTACTTTACAATTAAAGCAAAAAATTATTTTGAGGTCATCATGGTTCAGATGATAGCTTTAAATTTGCATATAAGCTCCTTATGTGCACATAGAATGTGCAGATATAACTAACTATAATTTAAGATTCCAGTGTTAAAAAATGGTTCATGTGAGTTTTCTGTATCAAGCCTTTCATCTCTTTTTGTCTCTCTATTTGAAAAGACTCTCCAAACCCAAACTTGCTTTAAGTGGCAAGGTTGATCAAAAATACGTAATGGGGAAAAATTGGTTTATAGTCTCAAATGCTTTGTAGTTATTAATTGCCTTTATTATTCATCATAATTTTATACCTTCTTTCTTATGTAATATCAGTAATACTGCCCATTGTCATTTCATGATTTCTTGTTTTATGAGTAGTTTTCATTTTTCACCTTGAAGAGCATCAGTGATAAGTGATTTTGATATTGCTTTATTTTTTACAGCTTAGGCTGTTTGCCTCAGGGATGGAGGCTTTGTCAGTGTTCTCCGTGTTCCTCTTCCTTGGACGTAATGCCATTTTAGTTGACAGATTCACCCTGGATAGGAGTTAGTTTGTTTCTCTCTGTATTTTCCTCCATCTAACTTTCTTCAATTTTTACTTTATTTTTGACTGACACATAATAATTACACATATTTATAGAGTGCAGTGTGATGTTTTGATATATGTATAATCGCATAATGATCAAATCAGGGTAATTAGCAAATCCATCACCTTAAGTGTTTGTCATTTCTCATTGGCTCTACCTGATCCTGTATGTCTTTAGTCTAGAAACAGGTCTTAGTGACCCAGGCTTCTATCTCTTGGTGGCCTGGAACCAGGCTGGCTTCTCAGGCAGGGAAACAGCTCTGCAGAGGCCCTGTCCTGGGGGCCACGGTCATGGCTTCTCTCTGCCTCCTTCCACAGCTGGGAGGACCCAGTCCCAGCCTTGATGTCAGGCCAGGGACTTTAGGCCTATGTATCCACAGGAGTGGAACACTGCTGCCAGTTTCCAGCTCTGTAGTTGGTGGCCTGCCACTGTGTCTCAGCTTGTTTCTCGGTTACAAAGATGTCCATCTTGCTTTTGAGTCCTGCTGTGCCTTTTCTTTCTTCTTCATCTTTTAAAAACATGTAATTTAAACACTGAGGGGGAGTTTGGAGCATAACTTCCAGTTCTGTCTTGACATGAAGTAGGGCCAGGTTCTTCAGCTTGCCCTTTTAGGGCCCCTCTGAGTCCTCCCAACCAGCTTTTCAAGCTCATCTCCCCTGCTCCTCAGCGTGAACCTTCTGCTTCTGCCAGGCTCAGTTTCTCATGTCCTTGACCATGTCCTGCTCTTCCTGCCTGTGTCATTTTCTTACATGCTGTGTTCCCGACCTGGCCTACCTGACTCTTTCCCTTTGCTTCTCAGACTCCTCCCCAGCAGGAGTTGACTGAAGTCTTGCCTCCTCCTCCCACAAACTCCAGCAGTCACGACTTTTTTGAAGTTGTCCTGTCCATTTTGGTCATTTGGTTTCATCTTCCTTCTTTTGTCTTGAGCGTCACCTGTCTCATAGATGTAGGTCTTAGGCCCCTGCTGAATTGGGTAGTAACCTTGAGGCTAGAAACATCAGGTTAAATACATGACCTTATGTTTTCCTCATAGCACCTATACTGGACTCTGCTTACCTCTTGGTTGTTGATAAGTTTTTATTCCATGCTTTTGTCTTCTCTACTATTGAGTAGGTCATTTATTGCTTCCAAAAATTTGAAATTTTGTGCGTGAGTGTGCATGTGTAAGACCTTTAACCCAGGAAGGCATTTTTTTTTTTTTGCAATCCCCCCTTGCACTAACATGGGAGTTCCTGTGGGTGTGCATCCATGTGCAAACAAGCACAGACCCCACGTACACATAGTGTGTGAAGGCTTTGGATTTGCCCCAACAGCTGCCTCTGCTTGGCGACACAGGCTCTCCTTGATAGTAAAGTCTGAACTGCTCAGTGGCTGAGGTGTGGGGGTAAGAACCATTGTACTTGTGTAAGCAGATGTTTCCTCCTCTTAGGGAGACTGTTATGAGCCCCTCAGCTTCCTCTTGAGGAAACCCAGTGAGAAAAGAAGTCTTCATTTGAAAGTGAGCAAATAAGATTGGCCATTCCAACCTGATTCCCCTCTCTCAAGTACAAATTTCTTACTCTCTAATTCTGATCCCAAATCTTTACAGTTAAGAAACATGGGCTGTGTCCTAACTCATTAGGTCCCAGTTTCTATACCCTCCTCCCTTTTGATCACACCTTGCGCTCTGAGGCTCCTTTTCCCTCATCACTGTCAGCTGCTGCCCTTCATTCTTTCAGGGCTTTTGCATATACTTTTTAGCTACCATCCTAATGCAGGGTGACTGTAACATTTTTCTAATCATCATTATTGTTGTTTTTGTTGTCTTCATCGTCGTCATCATCATCATCATCATCATCACCATTTATTGAGTGCTTCTGATGTGCCAGGTACCCTTTTAGGTCCTTTATATACATTATCTTATTTCTCTAACTTGAAATTTACAGATAAGGAAATCAAAACACAAGAAGCAATAACTTGCCCAAGGCCTCACAGTGACTGTATTTTAAACTTCCTTAACTCTAGTGGTCTTTTTATTTTTCTTTCTTTCTTTCTTTTAAATTCACTTGGAAATCCATTGAACAGACCTAATTGTTAGGAGCATTGCTTCTCATTTCTTTAATCCTGCAAGATTCCTTTCCAGCATTCGCCTCCCCTCCTACCGCTGCTCGGTGACCTCTCTCTGACCCCTCCTCACTTTATTTCTTTCCTTTTGTAGGCTGCTTAGTCATTTCTGCCTCCCTTCCCCAACATTCTCAGTTCCACTTGGAACTTCTGTAGTCACTTTGTTATTGGCCTTTAAAATTAGATCAATTTCACCATTTCTTGTTTCTGTCCCTTGTTTCTCTCTGCTAAGTACTTTTGGAGAAGATTTTGATAACTTTGCCAATTGGCTCTATTTAAAAATGTATTTCTAATTTACTTGACCTTTCAGTGCTCACAATGAGTTTACTTATCCCTTGTGGGTTCTCTGTCCTTTTCCTGCACTAACTATTCCAAAAGTTTTTAACATTTTTTTTTTTTAACCAGTAAACCCCCCTCCTAACCTCCAAGGTCAGTCGGCCTTGTCTCAAGATCATCTTGGGATCTGCTGAGAATGTAGAATTTACTGGAAGGAATTTCCTTCAACTGTTTTCTCTCTCAAAGTTTAACTGGGTGTGCTCATTTTTCTTTCCTCCCCTTTTTAAACCAAAGAGACCCTGCCATTTCTCAGTGGTAGCTCCATTTGCTTGTACTGTTTTTTTCAAACTCTCTCAGGAAGTTGCCTCATCTACTTCCTTCCCCTCAAATCTCTTCAGTCTCTTCCTCTCCATCTGCCTACTGGTTTCCTTACCTGTTAACATGTGCACCCACATTGGTAGGGCTGGTACAGTATAGGCAGGAGTCCTCCCTCCTCCCTTTGTGATTTCTCCTTAATGGCCAAACTTGGGGAGAGAGAAGCCCATGTTGCTGCCTCTCCCATCCTGTTCTGGTGGTCTGGTCTGTAGCTGGAGGTGGCCCTCCATTCTGCTGAAAGTCTGCCACTTGGCTCCCTTAAGGTCAGGATCTGATGGCCTAAGTGGTCCTCATTCTTCTTAGTCTTTCTGCAGCATTTGAACAATATTGACCACCCTTATCCTTGTGATTTTTCTTCTCCTTTGATTTTTGGAATATTATTTCCCGGTATTCCCACCCTCTCTACCCTGATCCCCTTAGGTTGTTATGTTTCTGTCTTATCTTCCTCTGTCTGGTCCTTAGTGACTTGTCCCAAGGCATTGATCTTGGCCCTTTTCTCTCCCTGGGTAGTCTCCTCAGCATTTACTATACTCCCAGCTTCCTGTGGGCATTTCCTGGGATGGAGAGAGTATGTATTCCTTCAGCTGCCTGCTCCTCTCTGGTTTCTTGGCTCAACGATTCCATTTTTACTCACCTAATCATGCAAGTTAGACATGTGGAATCATCTTTGACACTACTTATGTCTTTCCCTCTGCTACATCCTGTCACTAAGTCCTGTCAGTTCTCCCTCTGAAATGTCTGTTTTTTGGAAAGTCCCTCCATTCTTACCTCTGCTGCCCTAATTGAGATGAACTATTGTATAACCCTTTGCATTTTCTCTTTTTTAAGTGTCCTCACCTTTAAAGTCCCCTAGACTGCTCTGAGTATTACATTTCTAAGATATATCGCTGCTCAAATCATTCTCTTATTTGGCATCATTCTGTGGTTCTATTCTGTCTGGATCTCTTGGCTTGCTGGTCAGGGCTCTTCTGTATCAGACCACGTCCCTCTCTCTGGCTCTGCTCCAGCAACTCTTCTCAATCCTGACTGGCATTCTGCAAGAATGCTTCAGTCTGCCCTGAGAGATCACTAGCATGTGTGGTTTCCTCTGCATTTCCCACTTTCCACTTGTTTTTGTTTGTTTGTTTGTTTCCTGGCCTGGCTCAGTAATTGCCTTTTTGATGAAGCATTAGCATCCCATCCAGGTAGAACACCTCTTGCTTCTCAACTCTCATGGGACTTTGTTCACACCCCTGTCCCTCTCATCTTATAGTCAGGTGTATAAGAGTCTCCGTCTCTCTCCTTTGCTAGTTTTAAGCTTCTCAGAAGCATCTTTGTGTCCTGAGGTTCTATAGTGTAATAGGTGCCTAATAAATACTTATTGAACTGAAAGTTGGATAATGTATCTGCATTCACGAATTGTTAAGCTAGGGTGCTTAGGAGCCCATATGTCATTATTAGCAGCCAAATCACCAACAGAAAGCAAACCCAGTGTTCAGCTTTAGCTCCAATATACTGCAATCTGGAAGTTGTCTATTATTTTTTTCTAGAAACTTGGCTTTACTAAAATAAGAGAAAATACATTTAAATCAAGTTTGCATCAATATAATTTTGGTGTTCAGATGAACTGAAAACACTCATGTAATGGTTGGCTGAGTCAAGCTGGGTGTCAACAATCTGTCATCTAACAATTGAGCTCTTTGTGATTGTTGAAAAGCATATATTAAATTCCCCCAGAAAAAGGAATCTATTAAAAACCATGTAGGAAGGTGAAGGAATATTTTATATAGCATTTTAATTAACCCAAATTGGCTTGTTAAATCTTGGGGCACCTAAAATGCTTACAGAACACTGTAGAAAAATGTACACATCTCTTTCAAAGCTGATTTTTATTACTGACCTTAGCCTTTTTTGTGTTCACATGATACCCATAAAACCTTATCCACTTATGTTTTTGTTCATTGTTTTTATATTAGCAGAAGCAAGTGCTTACAGGACGGAGAAAATATATTTGTAGACATCCATATCAATGTACACATTTTGCATGTTAAATTCTTAAGCAAAATAAAAACTGAAAACAATCTCAAAGCCATAAAGAGACCTAGGAGTGGAGGTGGTTATAGATAAATTTTCTCAGTGATGTGCTTCTTCATTAAAACTTTAAATACTGGAGCTATATATAAAATCCTATATTGCCAAATGTATATTTTTTTCTCTTAATTAATCTGTCACATTAAAACAAACCATTTTTGGTTGGATGCTTTTTGCCTCTGTTAGGACGCACACCAGGCATAACCAGCAGACAGTTTTTTTCATCCTTTTGGGATTTGGGAAGATGGAGAGATCGTAGCAAAGAAAAAAAGTCAATGTGGCAAAAGTCCATGAAAATTTTGAGACTGGATTTTGACCTAGTAGGTCTCTAACTTCCAGACTACTGTTTCCTTTTATTCTAGGGATTTGAACAATAAGATATTGACCTTCATTCATTTGCTGCCAAGGATCTTAATCTTTCATTCCCCTTTATAATTTGCTGCATTTGATATCCCACTTACAGTTTTATTAATTAACCATATGTATAGTTTTTATGTCTGTAATTATTAGACATTTTTCTATCATGATTAGGTAACTGGGCTGTTTAAAAAAGAAACACCTCCAGAATAGCTAAATTTTTAAAGTTAATACCTACATCTGCCACAACAGATTAGTAGTGAATTTCCAGAACAGAACAAATTGTCTTGATCTCCTTACCTAACACTTTGTTTTATGTCAAATCTTACTGCTTTCAGGGAACAAGACTTTTTGATGTAAGTTTATATTTTGATTTAGAAATTTGAGGCTGCAAGTATAGGGCAAATTTATTCCTATTTTGGGGGTTGAATATTGTTGCATTATAGTTTTAATAGTATTTATACTATAATAATACCATATATTCATAATAAACTTGATCCTAGTATTAACTCATTATAACCTTGTTGAACTCACTGACCAAATGAGCTTGAATGTTGAGAAGTGAAGCTCTCTTTGGTTATATAAATAAGTGCTAACTTACAAGTAACATTTACACTTCAGATCTCAGTTTGTTCTCCTCCTTCATCAACATCCCCAGCCCTAATATTCCATTCCTCTTATAGTTTAATATTTCTTTATTCACTCAGGATTATACCCTGCTTAAGAGTCTGCTTGTCTTACCTTTTTGTCAGGGTGAGAGACAATGTTGTTGGATGGGCAGTGGAGTGATCACAGAACAAATGCTAGGAGTTGTCTTAAGGCATACACTGTGGTGGCTATGCTTTAGAGCCACAATGTTGAGGTTAAAATCCAACTCTGCCACTTCCTAGCTATGTGATCTTGGGCAAAATACTTCACCACTGTTTTCTCATCTATGAAATGGGTTGTCTAGAGCATTTAATGAGTGAATATATATGAAATGTTTAGAAGTGTGTCCAGCATATAGATAGTACTCAATATATATCTATCTCAGAATAGTTAAACTGCCAATAAGTATATCTGATTTATTAAGAACTCAAGATAGTTTTACCTTAAAATATATTTTAATAAAATTAACTATAATAATGATACTTGCTTTTTGGATACAAATACATTTGCATTTTATCTTTTCTAGGATATTAGTACAAGTGGTTATTAATTAACCATATGTATAGTTTTTATGTCTGTAATTATTAGACATTTTTCTATCATGATTAGGTAACTGGGCTATTTAAAAAAGAAACACCACCAGAATAGCTAAAGTTTTAAAGTTAATACCTACATCTGCCAAAACAGATTAGTAGTGAATATATTTTTTATCCAAAATGTTGGGACCAGAAGTGTTTTGGTGTTAGAGTCTGTAAACAAGTCTGGATGGCGCCTGGCATTTTGCCAGAGGGAGTGGTTTGTGAAGTAACTCCAGGGAGCCATTAAGTGTGGAGATTTCTTATTGGTTGACTGCTGTATCTAGTTTATGTTAATTAAGATAAGCTGTGTGGAATGTATAAATACCTCTGTTGTCCTACAATAAATGGCTCCCACTCCTGCTGTATCAATCTACACAAGTTGTTCATCACCCCCCCCCCCCCCCCCCCCGCTAGTTTGCTGCAGCCGGACTGTGGCATTTTGGATTTCAGATTTCTTTGCATTTTGGAATATTTTCATATTATGATAGACCTAAGATTAAACATGAAATTAATTTGTTTCATATGTACTTGATAAACATAGCCTGAAGATAATTTTATGAAATATTTTCAATGTGCCTGTATGTTGACCATGACCTATCACATGAGGTCAAATGTGGAATTTCCTACTTGTGGTGCCATGTCAGCACTCAAATATTTTAGATTTTGGAGCATTTTAGATTTCAGACTTTTGGATTAGGGATGCCCAATTTGTAATGTTTTGGTACAGGGACACTTGGAGAGCATTTTTATATTTAGTAGTCCCATGCAAAGGAAGCATGGAATTATGCTTTTGTTATATATATATATATATAGATAGATAGATAGATAGATAGATATAGATATTGGGTCAATTGAGGGACTAAGATGGCTTATCCATCTGTGGTCTGTCTTCTGTGCTAAGACTTCATGTGGAGAGTACTGGTGTTTTCCTCAAATTTTTATTGGTTGTAGCTGAGTACATACTGACCCGTGACACAGTCCCCTGTCTGAGCATGTAGCACTTAAAATCTGAGTGCTCTGGGCCTCCCACACTGCCGCTCCCCAGGGAAAAGGCTTTGAAGGATTACTTGTGATTTGTTAAAATGAGTAGATCTTGTACACTCTTAACAATTCTCTTCGTCTCTTAGTTCATTTCCATTAAGATTTTTATTGTAGGTTAGATGAAAAGGAAGTTAATTTATAAATACTGAAGTCAGAATAATTTTCTAAACATTTTATTGATCTTTTATTTCTTTTAACTTTCATTATAGCACATTAAAAAATCATGGTGTATAATTTGCTTTGAGAACTTTGGTATTACATTTTCATCCCTCGCTGCCCAGTATATATAATTGTTGAATGAACTGGCATTTCAGAAGGCCCATTCTTTGGCCAAATTGTCTTCATTTGTTTGCAGAGGCCTGCTGTGCCGTTTCAGGCATTCGAGAGAGTAAATTGGATGTGTGAAAAAGGAAGCAGTAGGAACAGTGCTGAACTGTTTTTGAGGCTGAATTAAACACCATCTAGAGTCTGTGAGCTTTGCTAAGTAAAGCAAAGGCTTTGGCCAGAAGACTAATGAATATATAATTTATATGAGTAACCGAAACCCTTAAGGTATTCTAGATGTTTTATGCTTTCCAGATCAGTGAGTGCCATGATTCATAAAGTAAATAAACATAAGCACACACACCCTTATTCACTCCCTATACCCTGATGAACATAAGTGCCCTAGAGGACAGTTCGTTTTGATAAAGGTCACTTGTCTAGTGTCTATTTGCTGTATCTTTATTCATTGGGAATTGATGGAGCTTTAGAGGTGCTTATAAATACAGTTTTGTTCTAAATTTATAAGCAATTTGAGTTTTCTAATTCTATTAGTGATAGCATATACAAATGTTGTAATTGGAACAAAAGCAAAAGTTACGTATGCCCAAGGAAGCCCTGCGTGCACGTGTTAAATTCTTGTAGCTGGGGAGATTCACCTGGCTCTACCTCTGATTACTTGTCAGAAATGAGGAGAAACTAGGGAAAAGCAGCAAGAAAAATGACAGATCATTTTAAAGCTGAAATGTTAATATGGTAACTGGTATCCTGTAAGTTAAAAGTATGTGTGCTTCAAGGTGTTTGATAAACTTTACTGAATTTTCTCAGGTGCCTAGCTTTTTTATTCCCTCTGGGGACTCAGATAGTGCCCTTGTTCCTGATTGCCTCACTCCTGTTCTGAAGCCTTAGCATAAACCATGTCTGATATCAAGAAAGTCAATTTACCCAAACTTTCCCCTTCTTCCTAGCAGCTGTTGACATTTTCTTCCTTAACACCTGTAGCCTGGGGAACCACCCCTCCTTCCCTTTCCACCCCGTCCTAACCCTTTCTGGTGCACAATGCTCATTTTACACTGTGTACATTACTATTTGCTGTTGACATCTCTGTCTTTTCATTTCATTTCTATTATGATAATGTGGTCTTTTACTCTTTGAGATTAGGGACTGTAACCTCTTTGGCTCACTGTGTTAATCAGTATTTAATAAATGTCTATTGGTAGGATATAAAAATCACTGGAACTTTGAAGCTGAACAAAGGAAGTTTGAATCCATTTATGCATTTGGAAAATGGATAGATTCTTTTGTTGCTGACACCTATAACATCACCAAAATGGCCCAGTTTCAAATTGATAAGACCCTTTAATTAAATGCTGCAAATCAATTTAGTAAATTATTTCTGGGTGAGAGAAAGAAGGTATTTGGGAGAAAATCAAGATTAGAAGACTGTGCAAAAAAGTTTGCTATTGTTTATATTGATTTATGTCAGTATATTTTTGCTGCTCAAAATAACTATTTGGAAAACTTTCTTCATCTCTCTTTATCTTTACTGGTTTATATCTATTATCCATGCTTTCTAATTACATATTCCATCCATGTTGTTTTTACATGTTGGTATCTAATATGATATGAGAGTAACTTGTTTGTTTACATGAACTTTGCCTGCTGTTTGTTAAGTTATGACTTCGATGCTCATCTGCATATGTGCCTTTAGGTCTTAAGATCAGATTTCAAAGCTGGGAGTACTTTGTATCTCTAGAAAGGATTTGTAAGATATTTATTAAATCCAGACCTTCTTTAAGGAATTTATTTAAATGGCTGCTAATTATATACATTGATATATATAATAAAAAAGCATATGTTTTCTCAAGGTTTATTCTAATCATCTTCAATAAGTTTTATATATATATATATATATATATATATATATAATTTAATATTTTTTGTATCAGTATTTTGCACAGAAGTCTAAGAACTAAATTTAGGCAACCTTTTCATTTTCAGTTAATATGTAATTTTAATCACTATTAATAAATTAGAAAGCCTTTTTAAAAAAGTTTTCTTGCAATCACTTTACATAGCTGAATATCTCTTTATTTCCCATCTCTATTTTTTCTCAGTTTGTTTCATTTATCTTTTATATAATAGACCCAAACTGCCCTGTGTTGAAGGAGGAAGCTGCCTGATTTGCAGGCAGTTTAAATGTGATGAAATTTAACCTCAGCTTATGTCTCTCCCCGCACAGTCCCTTCAGTCTGAATATGTTCATTACTAAGGCCTTGCCGCTCGGTGGAAGCTGTTCCTTCTTAGACATCTGGACAAGCCATGCGGAGGAGGGCACCAGCTTGCTGGAAGGATTTCTCTGCCTTCTTACCTTAAATTAGAGAGAGCATTAAGATAACACCTTCAAGAGACTTGAAACCAGACAGCTGGTTAATGACTACTGAAAATGCACTGAAACTATGTTTATGGAGATTTCAACACTTTTTAATGACAGTTTTAATGTTGAATTTGGTATTTTGAAAGTTATTTTTAATGTATTTCAGTAATACGTTTGTTATTACATTTACATGTACAGTGTTACATTATGTATGTATTGTGAACTTCAAAAGACTATTTTGATAAATTTATAAATATATGAAATTTATGTAAAAACTAGACTATATTTTGATTTAGATTTTCCTGTTGTTTGCTACCAAAAATTTGTATTTTAAACTTATTTAGTTTTAGTATGGCCTTTGTCTTTAATGATTCCTCTTTATTAAGAAAAAGAAAGGGAGAAAGTTTTTAGGAAGTGGTTTTTATGTTCCCACTGTGAATATGACAGATCAGTGTGTTCTTTGGTGATGTCAGTCTAATTTAAAGAGTTCCTCCAAGTTTACTTCTACCAAGAGTAGACTTGTTTGATATGGTTTATTTAGGACAAAACCCTTCTCCTTCATTTTTGTTTCTTGAACCATTGAAATTAGCTTTGTATCCTTGGAAACTTAAAAAAAAACACAAAAAAACTTACATCCAGTTGAAGATTTTAGAGTCTCCTGGTTGTTTCTCCTGAAAGCCTGCTTTTTCTCTATGAAATAACTGAACATTCCAATTGCTTTTCTTTTTTTTCTCCTCTCAAAAGAGTGCTTTAAAAAAATGCCTTAAACCATTTATTTTGCCTCTGTTTTCTCTTTTGTACATATGCAGAAGAAGGATACATATTTTAAAATCCACATCTAAGGTCTCTGATCGCTCTGCCTCTTATCATACAATGATGATTTTAACGAAAAGCACTTCAAAAGAGTTATTAACTCGATTAGAATATTCTGCTTTTGGTACGAGGTGGTTGTTGCCTTGTAAATCACATGTGGTCTGACACCAGTTTAAATTAATGAGGGAAAACCTGAAAAAGATGCTGCTAAGTAGTTCTTTATATCCGGGAGTTATTTTTTAAACGAACAGAGTACAACTCCCTGACACACACGCAGGTGTATCTGGAACTAAGATGAAAATGAAAGGACCCTCTTATGGGTACTCATAGCCCTTTCATGTGAGTCTAATCTTTTATTTAGGTCTCCAGAATCCTGTTGGCTTCATTTCCAGGGAGCTGGAGGGCCTTACATCTGGTTCTCTTCTGGCTGCTTAAGAATGGACTCATGCCCACCCTGCAAGTGCTGGGTCAGGGGATTCATGTGTAGGGCTTGACTCTGAGCAGTTGAGTTATTTATAATGTATTTATTAGGAAGGGGTACCTTGAGACTATTATTATGTGCTTCAGCAAGACATCTTGTTCATGTTTTATGCTTTTAAAGAGACGTTTGAATGAATGTTTGACTCAGGTTTGTTAACATAACCTTCAATAACTGCAGTACCAAAAAGTTGTGCTCAATTGATGAAAAAAAAAAAAAACCAAAAAACAACAAAAAAAAGAATTGTATGTTTTAGGAGTCAAAACTTAAAACAAGTGGAATTCAATGGTATATATTTTTTCTAAAGCTGAAAAAGTATTTTATTAAGAGTTATTGTAAAAAAAAGATTGGTTACTTATATAGGAAGATGATTGTATTTTTTCAAATGATCGTTGAAAAGTAATTCAGATGATGTTTGTGAAGTGTAGGGGAAAGGGAACCGTATTGATGTTTTTAGTTCTGTGAACACTAATTTGTGTGCAGCTATTAAAATGATTGTAAAGTTGACTACTGTAAAATTTCCATAATTATGTGTGTACATAAATTATATGTATTTACATGTGTATGTCTTAAAATTATTTGTACACATGTGCTTACATAGATACACCAAGAAGGGGATGTATATAATATAGAAAGTATATAGCAAAGTAATTCTACTCCAGTAATAAAAATTGTTTGACATGTATTTTGTTATGAATAGTTTATCTTCCAAAATATATTTTGTTCTATTTTAAAGTATAGAAGAATACACTGCTAATAAATAATAAAAGTCTTATGAAATTTGCTTCTTGACTTTTATAACTTGGATTTGGAGTTTTCAATATGCCAAAGTTCATCATTTTATTTTTGACTCAGTGTGGTTGGTTCCTTTTGGGTTTCTCAAGATCTTCCTTCTGGATTCTTAGTTTATCTCTTATTGACCCTCTAGGTTGTGGCCATTGCTGGAAATACATGAGTTCAGAGAAACCTTGTGTTTTGAATTTTACAGAAGCCAGATAATGCTAGTTTCTCCCTCCATTCCTCCTACTCCCCAGTTTCCTTTCTGTTAGTAAAATACTGATCACGACCAGTGTTTGGGTCCTGCTAGGTCATTTATGACTATCAGTGACTGTTGGGTGACATAATACTAGTCATCAATTCCTTTTCAGAAAGGCTGACCCTTTTTCTTAATGGAGAAATTCTAGAAACTCATCAGATGGAACAAACTTCACATCTGGTGGATGTATGCCGTGAAGTTTCAGCTTGGGAGGAAGAGGCTGCGATATTTATTGGAGATATTTTATGTATTAAACTGGATCTTTTTGGGTTGGGATATTTCTGAGTTTTTTTTTCTTCTTCTTTTCCTTTTCAGAATGCAAAGGAAAGATTAAGGGTGGGAAGGTGGTTTCATTTATGGACTTAGGAATCTGCAAGTAGCTATCCTCCTAACACTGCCTGAGACCATATCTTAGATAAGAGATTTGTGAATCCACAAACCTGTCAAGAAGGGCAGAAAAATCTCTTTTCCTATAAATTGAATTATTGTGGAAAAGAAAATGGAAAAAAAAAAGAACAATTAGTTTTAACAAATTTCTTACTTCTTACCTATTAGTTCACATGGGTTTGTTATTCTTATATGCAAGATGGTTGATAAACCTCCAAACACATCTGGAAAGATTACTCAATATATAATGCATATTCATCTGTGATTCCCATATAGCAGGAACATGAATTTGTTAACTATTAGGTACACAAATGTATTTTCAAAATTGTTTTAATTTACATGCTTTCTTAGGTGACATGTTAAACCATTATGTTAAGTGTCTCTGTAAACAACTGTTGCTGTATGAACAGAACAGTACTCTATGTAAGAGGTCTGTGTTCTTAGAGTACTGTCATCCAGCAGAGTTAATGATGCCTGCAAAGTCTTTCACTGCTCTTTGCAAGAATTTGGTCACTGTGTGTCTTCTAAGAAGATCAATCAGAGATAATTCCAGTTATAGCAGGCTATAACTTAAAGCAGAAGATAAAAGTATTTACACATTGGTTGCATAGGGGTGGCAACTATGGCATATGAAAGAAAGTAAAAAAAATAATCAAGTTATTTTGAGCTGAATTGAAATGTTAATATATTCCTACCCAGTTCCTCCTCTATGGATTGAATTATGATAATCATATCAAGAAGGAGAACAATAGCTTTTCTAGAGAATTTGAAACTCTTTTTGGTATGTGCCAAATATAAGCTTATGTTAAAAATGTCTTAAGGCAAAATATATTTGGGGGACCAGGTTTAAATGGACAAACAAAAATTAGCTGGGCTCTTAACTTCTCATGTGTCATTTTAGACCTGCATACCATCAAAATTGAAGTGAATCCCATTACCACTTGATATTTTCTCCTTTGGTTTGAATCAAGTTTACTATAAAACACTTTTGAGAAATTGGACTCTATATGAGAAAGGTACATGGTAGTAACTGTAGACATGACTGCAGCTTCAGTGTTGACATTCAAACATCAGATTTGGGGAGTAATACTCTATCGGATGTATTTTGCTTATTATGAATCTTTTCCAAAAGTATCTGAAGTGGCTTCAAAAAAATAGCAAATGTGGTTCAGGAGGCTGAGGCAGGAGGCTGAGGCAGGAGGATCGAAAGTTCAAAGCCAGCCTCAGCAATTTAGTGAGGTCCTAAGCAACTTAGTGAGACCCTGTCTCAGAAAAAAAGGCTGGTGGGAGATGTCTGGGGGCATTGCTTAGTGGTTAAGTGCCTCTGGATTCAATCCCCTGTACCCTATATAAACAGCAGGTGTACCACATGGGAGAGGCTTTGGACACTGAATTTTGAGGCAACAGATGGTGAGACTTAATGCGGAGATAAGTAGGCCTCTCAAATGTCATAGGATATCTGTTCTCTTCCTGGGTTAGGCAACTCCAGGACTTCTTATTGGGATGAATTGCACCCAAAAATTTAAGAAGAGATTATCTCCATGTGAAATTGTCAGTCTCTACTTTCAGATCCCCCCAAATCATTATGTCACGTACATGGAATAGAAATTTCAAAAAACAATTTGAAAGTGGAGATCAAAACAGAATAATGACAGTCCATTATCTGTCATCTATCTGTCTATCATCTATCACATATCTGGCCTTTACCAGAGCTAAACTAACTTTACTATAGTTTATGTAAATATCTCTGTGTATTGGGGAGTTTAATAAAACTTGGAAGAAACAGAGGGCCCAGAGAGTTGAGATTAAAGTAGCTGGTTTACCCTTGTATTTGTTAAAAACAAACAAACAAACAAACAAGCAAACAAAAAAACTTTGGAAGAGAGGGAACCATATCCTAAAATCTAGGTTTCTTTCAAGCAGAGACGCATTTCACACTATTCTACACACTT
The DNA here is from genome assembly GCF_964194105.1 of Spermophilus citellus. NCBI lineage: Eukaryota > Metazoa > Chordata > Mammalia > Rodentia > Sciuridae > Spermophilus > Spermophilus citellus. The sequence goes on along the minus strand of NC_138191.1, from coordinate 49,736,139 downwards.
CAGAGAGATACCATCCGAAGTGGCATGTTACAAGCAACTGTCAATGTTAGAAAGATGTAACCAGTTAACCATTCAAGCACTTGGCATTGTCATATGCTATCTGCTGTGTGACCAGCAGGGATTGGATGGGCCCAGGATTTCCTGATGTGAGGAAATGAATAGTACTCACTTCCTCTTTCTCCCTTGACTACTCTTCATACCTATCTGATTCACAAGTGTGACTGGCCAATGCTAGACTTTTCCTGCTACTTTTGGTGTGGTCAGTAGCTTGCTTTACCATTTAGACCACATACCTGCAATGACTGGGTCAGTCCTCTTTCCATCACCATAACAAACACCTGAGATAGAGTTGTGCTCTCTGTGGTTCAGAGTTCTAGTTTCTGGTTTCAGAGTTTTGGGTTTTTAATGGATAAATGTGGTTTCTGAGGTTTCAGCTCATGGTCTGTTGGCTCCATGGAAGAAGGCTTATGTCTGGGAGCACATGGTGAAGTAACGCTGCTCACCTCATGGTGGCTGGGAAGCAGAAAGCTCGATTTTTATAAAAATTCCTCCCCCAAACCCATTAGAGCTATAAATCTGTTAATGGATTAATCCATTCATGAGATTGGAGCCCTCATGATCCAATGACCCCCTAAAACCCCACCTCTGAACACTGCTGCTTTGGGGATCAACACATGAACTTTTGGGAGATGTTCCAAATTCAAACCATAACACTGACCAAGGAATAAATGGCAAGGAGCCACATCCAATGGCAATTATGCCTAAAGAGCTGTGATGTGTTAGTAGAAACACTGATGGCAGAATCACTAATCATGTCACATCATGTGAATCTCATGTCACATCACCACAGAGCCCCACCTGGGAGTTCTCTTCCTCTGCAATTGCACCAGAGGCTCAATGAGGGACACTGCCTTGTCACGACAAGAGGTGGGATCGCTGAATGCAACCTTGAAAATCAACGAAACTGACAAACGGAAGACTTTCAAATAGCTTGATCTATTTTAAAGTCAAATCTGTTGGGAAAATTATCCTTAATTAAAGATTACTGTTTAAGTGACAGGTAGTTAAATTGTTAATTTTAAGGTAAACCAAAAGAGCAAAAGTTCAACCATATGGTCTGGAGAAGACATAAAAGTCAATTATTAAGTCAGGATCTCTGAGAGATAGGAAAGCCCTGTGTGTTGGGGGTCCCCAAGACCACTCCCAGTTTTTGTGATTCTCTAGAAATACGGGACTCAGCATAAAGCTGCACACACCGCTAAAATTTATTACAGAGAAAGAATACAAAGCAAAATCAATAAAAGGAAGAGACACAGGGGCTGAGGTGGGAAGGAAACCAGGTGTGGTCTCCTGTATTTTCCAGTGGAGTCACACAACACACTGATTTCCCCAGCAGTGATGTGACGATGCGTGAAGTGTTGTCCCCCCGGAAACTCATTAGAGACTAAGCACCCAAGGTTTTTACTGGGGCAAGCCATGGAGACCTTCTACCTAGCGCAGACCCAAATCCCACATGCCAGGGGAAAGCAGGTGTTCAGCATAGACCATATTGCACAGTCCAGGCAGTGAGCCACCCGTGTCATTTAGAGGAAGTTTTATCAGCATGGGGAACTATTTACCAGTCAGGTTTCCAGGCACAAGCCAAGGTCAACCTTGCAAGCAGGCGGTTCTAAGGCATCAGTGGTGGGCTGCTGTTTAAACACTTTTCTGTACAGTCTGTATCATAGCCAGCTAACGTTCATGTGCAGTTTTACCATGTGAAGTTGATCCAAAACTTGTTTTCAGAAGCCTTCTTGAGGTGAAGAAGAGTTGTGCTCTATGTGGTACAGAGTTCTGGTTTCTGGTTTCAGAGTTCTGGGTTTTTAATGGATAAATGTGGAAGTGGTATAGCTTCCCCTTCTAAATGCTTTTTTGGCCATAATGAATGCTATCCAATATCTGTAACCTCCCAATCATTTTCAGGCCAAACTAGAGTAGGAAAAACTCACCCAATCTTTGCTTTAAAAAAAAAAAAGAAATATATATGGAGTACAGGTGTGTGAATAGAGCACTTGCTTAACGTGTGAGGCTCTGATTTTGATCCCCAGCACCCCAAACAACAAACCAACCAACAAAAAAGCTCTGAAACTAATTTTAATACTAATACATCTAAAATATCCTATGGTATAATGAGTTTTACATACACACACATGAACAGAATATCAAATGGCATTTTTTCCCCTTTTCCTTTAAAAAATGTTCATAATAGCAGGGTGCAGTTGAGGCAAGGAAAATAGCAAGTTTGAGGCCAGCAAGGGCAACTTAGTGAGACCCTGTCTTAAAACAAAAAATAAAAAGGGCTGGGGGTGTAGTTCAATAATAGAGAGTACTTGGGTTTAAGCCCCACTATTGCAAAAGAAAAAAACTTGTATAAATGGAGATGGAAAAAGAGATTTATGCTACTGCCAAGTAACAGTGAGAATGCCAGTAGACCCACATAATCAATTAGTTGCAATACCAATAAAAATTCCAGAGAGTTAAAAAAAATAGTGGTGCCCAGGCTTTATTCTAGACCAATTAAACTAGAAATTGGGGTATGTGGCCCAAGGTTTGGAAAAACAATTTTTAAAGCTTTCCAAGTAATTCCTGATATGCAATAGGTTTCAGAGCCCACTGATAAAGAAAGAGGAGGAGGCATGCTCAAAACTATTTCAGTATTTTTTTTGACAGTCTAAAGTGCTTTTATATCATTTAATAAAGAGGACAAAAGTCAAACTTCTTAAGCATTTAACATTGTGTTTTTAATATAATATTTTTATTACTTCAGAGTGGCTTTTAAAATTGAGATTTAGGTTGAGAAATAATAGATTAAGTAGTTCCTTGTATCTATTGGCTAATGTCTTGCTCATGTACCAGGAACTGTGGGAAGTATGAAGATGTGGCATGAGGATGGGAAGGTGTGTCATTTATGCCTTCATGTCCTCAAGGAGGTCACAATCCAGTTGAGGAAACAGCATAATCATGTATTGGTTGGTCTTTTTGATTATGAGAGAACCTCAAGTTTGGTTTTAGCAACAGGAGTCTTGCTGAATTCAAGAAATGGACCCAAGTGCCCTGACCTGAGGTGCTGTTCGAATTGGGAGCCTCACACCAGCAGAGAAAGAGAGCACATCCTCTCTTTCTCTCTCCGTGGTGGAAAGCATAGCTGCTTACAGTGGCTACACATTACAACTTAAGCTTCAGTCTCCTAGCGAGAATCTGGCCTGAGTCTTGGGATTGCCCTAGGTCAATGCCCCTGAGAAGTGACTCATATTTACCTCTTAACCAGTAAAATGTGGCCTGGAGGATTGGGGAGGGGGCTGGGATCACAAAAGAGTAGAACCCCCTTTGAAATCAACCGAAAGATAATAGTTTTCTGAATGACAGTTTCTCACTCCAAAAAGGTATGTGGATGGAGATGTTTGCTGGGCAGACACAAGTGTCTACTATGCATGTGGCATCCAGCAAGACAAAGCTGCCCCTGGACAGCACTGGAAAACGGTGTGGTACAGAAGCAATGTCAGAATGAATGGTACAGAATATTGTTTTATCCCACTTGAAAAAGAATTTTCTAGTCCTTCAGAGAAGCTTCTCAGAGATGGGTCTGTGTACACACACTTTGACTTCCCAATGCCTGGGGGACCTTCCTGCAGGGTGTGTGTGTGTGTGTGTGTGTGTGTGTGTGTGTGTGTGCGCGTGCGCGCGGGGTGGGGGGTGGGGGGGTGGGGGTGTTAGGATGAAATGAGGTGCTGCAGACAGAGTGCTTAGTATACAGAGAATCATTGCTACCCCACGAACAGCCCAACAAGTTGCAAGCTCAGGAGAGTTTAGTTTGATCTGTGTTGTTTGAGGAACATCTCAGTGGGGATGTCTTAACAAGTAGCAGAAATACGGCCATTTCCACAACTCCTAAATTATCTAATGGAGCCAGTCTTCTAACATGTATTTGGCAACTGTTTTCATGGAAGCTCAGTGCTGTACCCAGCATCCAGACAAAGGTTTTTGAGGATTATTAAATAAAGGGCTACACTGAGGGAATGGCTTCTGGAAATACAGAGTATTAATTCGCTTCTCACACAAAGAACAGATACTCTATTTGTTTTAAAATTTAATTTTATTAGTGCATTATAATTATTCATAACTCTAACTCACATAATAATAATTGTGTCCAAGTATCTTAAAGTGATCATTTTCTCATCAGCATTATATGTGAGAGAAAATACACACATACACACACACACACAGTTCTTTTAAACTAATTTGATCTCTTCACTTAAATTACCTAAAATAAGTCTTAAATACTTGAAAACACTCTCTCCATCTACTTCCTAACTCAATAAGGTGGAAAAATTTTAAAGCACATTTAAAAAAAATAAACTATATAAACCCCTTACTGGAAAAAAAAAAAAAAGTCACTTTTGGACGGAGACCAAGCCAAGTAATTTTAGCTCAAATTGGTTTTCCTGGAAAAGCTGAAAATGTAGTTCAGAAAAGAAATGCTTTGGCTACTTTACAACTCACTCAAAAACTAACAAGCTTAGTTTAAATAACCTTTACTTCAGTGATTCTCAAATAGCCAACTGGAAAAAAAAAATTTTTTAACATCAGGGCTTGTTTAACATCAGGGCTTGTTAAAATGCAGATTTGGAGGCCCAGCCAATAGATAGGAGCTGGACATGAGTGGTTACGGTAAAGAAGATCTCAACTTAGCTAACTCACAAAAGACAAAGGTAGAGACTCACAAGTCAATAGGACTAAAACCAGGAATCGTGCCTGAGAAATGATCTCCTAGCCCATTTCAAAAGAGCCACCTGTCTTATGCTGTGGGACAACCTGGTACATGGCACAGCTCTATCATTATGTGTGTGTCTTTGGGTAAATCATTCACTGCCTTTGAGTTTCAATTTTCTTTCCTATAAAAGGAGACTAGATGATGTCTTAGTGCATTCAGACTGCTGTAGAAAAATATCAAAAACTGGTTAGCTTGTAAGCGACAGAAATGTATTCCTCACAGTCCTGGAAGGTGAAAAATGTCCAAGATGAAGGCACCTGCAGCAGATCTGTTGTCTTGTAAGGGTTGGCTTCCTGGTTCATAGATGGCACCTTCTCACTATGTCCTCACATGACAGAAAGGACAAGCTAGCTCTCTGGATTCTCTTTGATGCAGGGACTAATCCACAATGAGGGCTCTGTCCTCATGACTCAATCACCTCCCAAACACCCTGCCTCCTTATAGCATACCCTCATGCATGAGGATTTAAGTTAAGCATTTTGGAGTTAAAACATTTTGGAGTTAAGCATTTTGGAGTTAAACATTTTGGAGTTCTAACTTGAGATTTGTGATTGCAAACTCCTCTGAGAAGTCAATGAAATTCTTTAATCTTTTTTTTTCCCCAGAAAAAAGCACATTTTTGCACTCACATGTAGGAGCAGTCATTGTTCCTTTAAAATGCCTACATGGACTTCCAATGGCAATGACTCTGCGGGGGTTGGGGGTGGATTTACTTGAGTATGTGTTTTATATCCTGCCCCTTATTCAGATTTGTTCCTGTTGTGGAGTAGTGTCACTGTCTTCCAGGCTCTGTCCCATGCTGGGAATCAGCCACTGTCACTAAGAGGTGTGGCATGCATAGCAAGGGCTGACCCTTCATCAGCTGTTGGCACGAATTTAACCACTAAGACCTCTTAGAGGGAGGTGATGTCTCCATTTCAAAAATAACAAAACTAAGGTTTGGAAAGGTGAGATAATTTGCTAAACGTTACATAGCTAATAGCAAATAGACCATGGGTCTGACCCTGACCTCTTAACCTGTATGGCAGGGTTTCTTGATCTTGGCACTGTTGACATATTGGGCTGCATGATTCTTTACTGTGGAAGAACTGCCCTGTCCATTGTGAGATGTTTATCAGCATCCCTGGCCTCTCCTCATTGGATGCAGTCTCCTCAACCAAATCCTAAAGGAAAAAAAAATGTTTCCAGAAGGTGCCAAATGCCACCTGGGGGTGGGAAATCACTCCTGGTATAGAGACACTTCTATATGGTTCACTCCTCTGATATCACTACCATATGAGCTGCTGCTGAAGTCTGACAGGGCAGGAGAAAAGGGAAGAGCTGTCATTATCAGGTTTTATGTGCTCTGGGTGAAACATTTCATGGAACAACTGCAAATCATTTCCAAGTTCATGATTATATAAATTTATAACTTCTAAACACTTTCTTGTGATGGTGAGTACTCATATGCAATTGAATCACTCCCAAATCTGGCTAAAAATAACATAAAGATGTTGTTCTTTGAAAAAATCCAGTGTCTAAACAGTCCCTTACCAATGCAATTCTCAGCTGCTTGGTATCTGAGAGCCCACAAATCTGAGGAAATAGAGCTGGGATTTGACATGGGTTTTAGACAGTCTCAGTGTTGTGTTGAGTGAGGTTGACCTGTGGCTTGGCTAACACAAGAGAGAGAGGGCAGCAGGAAATGGGCAATTTTTCACTGCAACTACTTACTGTTTGGTTCCAAAGTATGTGACTGATGCTATATCATGTTTTGGTGGATCATGAAATTTAGTACTGGGAAAGTTCACATTAGATCCCATCAGAAGTGAATGTGGGGACCTATGAGAGCATTGTTTTCAGAAAAAAAAAATCTGTTTAAAAATAAGCCAGTGGCATAAGCCACAGGGCTGTGGTTACATGAAGCTTTTAAAGTAAATAATAACAATGCTCTGCTGCATAATTCCAATACTATTTTCTCTCTTGAGAAAGATAAATGAGATTGAAATCTTGATCCCACATATGAAAGGCTCCCAAGGGAATCTATGCAGTGCATGTTTAAGTATTTTTAGTACATTAGATATTCTGGTTAAACAGAGGGCCTGTCCTCAGCTAGCTTATCATTTACAGAGGGAATGCCCAAAACCCAAGAAGCAACAACACACTGGTGCTTTGGTAGTATGTAGGCTGATTATCTGTACCTTCCAGGTACCACCCTTGGCCTGAGATGCTGCCAAGGGGTCCTCATGTGAGAGGGGTGTGGATGGGACCCAGATGAGCAGGCCGCAGGGTACTACATTAAACATGTGGCCTTTCTGGCAAGTGACAGAAGAATAGAGGGTGGGGAGAAAGCAGGTAGGACTTTGGGTCAAAGCAAGCTAAGTTGTCATATTCCAGTCTCATGGACAATTTACGAGTCTGAGAATTCTAAACCTGAGTGTGGCTTTCCAGTTATTACAAAGGTATATTTATCAAGTTAGGAGAATAGAAGACATTCTATTTAATAGTTCCATATTTTGACATGTGAGTTCAAAGTATGAGCATGTATGGTATTCAGACTTCCATCTGGACTTCTACCCTGGCCTGTAGATTTAGGAGTGGGACCTGGCAACTTTGTAGGCTGAATTTTGTAAAATGACACAAGTGAAAAATATTCAGAACAGTACTGTGCAGGGGGCATGTCCTCAATAACATTGGCAATGATGATGTTCAGGTCCTCCTGAGGGCAACAAGGCCTCACTGAAGGGCTTTAAGCAGGACAGTGTCATTTGCTCATTACTTTTTTTCTACAAATAGGAATTAAGAGTTTATTCTGTGCCCATCATTATCTGGGAATTCTCAATAATAGTAGTGAAAAAAAAAAAAAAAAAGAAAACAAGTTTCCAAGGAACGTATATTGGAGTGTGGGGAGGCAGATGAAAACAATTATTTAACATGTCCAGTGATGTCTTTTGGGTTTCCAAAGGTCATTTTAGATGGAGGGAGACAAGATTATGAGTAGAGATCAGTTAAGAGTTTATTGGGAAAATCCATAGAAGACAGAATGGTCGTGTGGTGCCAGGTAGTGGCCCAGTATAGAAATCAGTAAGCAGATTTAACTAACATTAGCATTGTTAGAATGCTCACTCTTGGTGTTTGATGAGTAAGAGAGACAAGAAGAATCTATAATGTCAGCGAGGATTCTAACTATCGCCCCATGATAAAGGTAAGGCGGTGAGATTTCTTACGGTGGAACATAAGAAAGGGAGGGATTGCTTAGGAAAGAAAATGAAGGGATCAATTTTTGGCATATTGTGGGTTTGGAGTGTCCGCAGAACACTCAAATGGAGATGATTTTATCTATGGGCTAATCTTTGGTCACTTGTCAAGGAAATATCTACGTTTTCTTAAGTCTTGTTCTCTTGGATTTGCATTTAAGGAATGTAGATATTTTGGGGGAGACACATGGAAGCAGGAGTTAGGCTGGGAGATATTTTCATCATGGATAAGAAGTCATAAAGCAGTTCATCTGATTTCACATCACTCTGTTTATTCCTCTTTCTTCCTTTGGCATTTAGTAAAGTTGCTTTTAGACATTCCAGCTTTTCCAGTCACATACAGCAGAGAAAAGATGACATGTTCATTCTTGGGTCCTAGTGTTGGGAGCAGTGGACCCCATCACCCTCTAAGGCTAGTGTGTGAGTGCAGTGGAAGTTAGAGAAAGAGCCCCAAGATGAAGAAGAATCTCCTGGACAAATCCAGGGCTATGAACTTTAGTGATGGGTATCATTCTTCCTTTGCCATCCTTGGGAAATTTGGGGTTTTATCTCATGAAAGAAAGAAAGCAGAGGTTACTTTGCAGAGGCCTCAGAATGTAATGATGCCACACTCTTGAATGCCCTCTTTCATTTAGACTCTAGATGCCTTTCCAAAGCTAAGCCCAACACCATCTTCTCTGAGAAATTGCTTTGCCCTATCCTTCTTTCACCATAGATAATTGCTACAGCTTCTGTACTTCTATGACACTCTTGAGACATTATTCTCTTGTAAAATTATGTTGTATTGGAAAGAAATAATCTCTGATTCCTCTAAAGTTATATCCTCTGCCTTCTCTACATCTTGTACTCTTTATGCAATAAAAATGGAGAGGCTGCATGCTTATCTTAGGCCTGCAGGCCTCTAACTCCAGGGCTAGTGTGATGGTGGCAATGATCATTAGTAAAAATTCTAAGGGCTCAGCCTTCAGGATTCAGCTCCATTATCACTTCATCTCCACACAAAGCATTTCCTGACTTCTAGGCATAGTGATATATTTCTTCTGTGGCTAGTCTCATGGTGTCTTGCTTATGTCTCCATTATAGCATTTACTACATTATCTTATGATAGTTTTGCTTAGCTATAGGCTTACCCCTCTGGACTGAGCTATTGAGGGCCACGAATGGATCTTGCTTATTTTTATACTTTTAATTCTCTGCACATAGTAGGAGCTTAACAATTTTTTTTTTGTGTGTGTGTGAGTATATGCACTAATGTGTTTGGGTAAATAGGTGGATATGCATTTTATTTATACCACACTTACTCTTAGAACATATTATAAGAAACTTAGAGTTAGAAAATATAAATATAGCTGGGCACAGTGGCACATGCCTATAGTCCTAGCAGCTTGGGAGGCTATGGCAGGAGGATCTCAAGTTCAAAGCCAGCCTCAGCAAAAGTGATGTGCTAAGCAATTCAGTGAGACCCTGTCTCTAAATAAAATACAAAATAGTCTGGGAATGTGGCTAAGTGACCCAGTGCCCCTGAGTTCAATCCCTGGCACCCACCCCTCAAATACACAATATAGCAATGATAAAATGTCAATGGAAACAGAAAATCAGACAGTTTTCTAGAAAAATATACATAACTAGTATTTCTGAAGAAAAAGTTGAAACCAAATAACCAATAACTTTAAGAGAAATTAAAATGATAAAGATCTTTAAGAAATTGATCAACCCCAATATATACACAAGTTCCACAAAACCTATAAATTTTTCCAAAAAAAGACAAAAGCCAACCTTCACCTTATGATTTTTATCATAATACTGATACCAAGCAAAGATAAGACAGCACAAAATTAAATTAAGTAGTTTTCACTTATGATGCAATCATATTAAATAAAATATCAGCAAATAGAATCCCAGTATTAAAAAGGATAACACCACCAATAAAAAAAAGGATAACACCATGGCCAAATACAGCTTTCATATGAATAAAAATGACTCAACTTTTAAAAATACATCAAATGTATATAATCCTGAATTGGTTATAATTATATTTAACAACTAAAGGGAAAAACAATTCATTTCATATAAAAAGCCTTGCAGGATTGGATAGACTTGTTCCTAACTCATAGGCAACTTATCAGAAAATGAGAATATACACCATATTTGCCGCAGTCTTGGCTGGGCACAGAATCACGAGCCACCACACAGCTTTGTAGATTCAAACAGCAAATCTTTATTCCCGAACTCACACCGGCCTCCACACACGTACTGGGGCAATCCCAGTTCTGCTGCCACCCAATTCACCTCCTCCACGAGGCTTTCTTCCCAAAATGCTCTCTGAATCTCACGAGAACTCAATGGGAGCTCAGGCAGCAGGAACGCCCTAATTCCAGCAGCAATAATCCTCAACATCGAACTTCCCTAAAATCCAAGGTCTTAAACTGGGAACGCCCTTAACCCAAGGACCGGGATACTTCCTCAAACCTGATCAGCTCTAAACCCGGATCCGCCTTGGTCTTTGAGCAAGGTCACCTTACATGCAATGTCAACAGCGAAATCATTAACATGGGGTACGCTAGCAAGGAAATTTTGATGTGTCATTTCTACTTGGTAATGGCCCTCAGCACATATTTGTGATGACTTGTTAAAAATATTAGAGGGTATGGTTAACCAAAGCAGTGGCCATAGGACAAACAGGATGAAAAGGGAGACAGGTTAGTTTGATGGAGAGTTGTAAACACCTGCCACTCAGGGTGGACATAAGGGTGGTAGGAATAAAATCCTAGCAGTTGGGAGGATTGGGATCCTGTAGGCAAGAGTGAAAGGCATGGAATAGGAGGAGAGTAATTAAGAAGACAGATGGGGTGAGAAGAGAACCAAGAACAGAGCACCAGGAACATCAAAAATAAGGGACCAGAGAAGAGTGTGGGAAGGATGAGCCAGAGGAACAGTGGGAGAATACAGAGAAGCCTAGGGGGACACACCACTGAAGAGGAGTGGGTTATTAGAGTCAAAGTAGAGACGAAGGATTTGGGAGTCACTGGGTTTGCTAATTAGAGGCTGCCAGTTGACCTCAGTCAAAGGTGTGGTGAGAATCAAAGGCAGTGTGGGTGGGCAATAAAGGAGTAGGAAGGAGAAGCAGAAAATAAGCACTTCCCCCAGGAGAGAGAAGTAAGCTATGCGTAGCCACCTTGAGATAGAGTTGAAGTTCTGGGGAAGCATTATTAGGTTGTGGTGAAATCGCTATTTTTGTAAGACCCACCGGAAGCAGCCAGTGGAGAGCAGAGACTGAGGATACATTAGAAAGGAGACCATGGATGATGAGCAAGCTCCTGCTGGAAGCTGGAGGAAAGAGATGCTCATAAAAATAGCCAGATATTTTACCACAGGACAAAAAAAAAAAAAAAAAAAAAAGACATGAAACCATTTATAATGTCACCCATCCATTAAACTCAATAAGTGTTGGTGGATTACTACCATGTGCTGGTGCTGGAAATAAGGGGAAAGAAATCCCTACCCTGTAAACTCAGTAACTTAAGGCAAAAATGAAACTAAATAAAAAACAGATAAAAGTTTGGCCCCAGTTAGGCCAGGATTCAAGGAGCCATGGTTTTAGCAGAAGTTAGTGTGAGAGAATAATTTTATGTCAATGACACGTTTTAACTATGAATGATTAGAGGCATCTCCAGCAGGTGTACACACTCAATGCTTTTTAATAAAGACAAGTAATTACAGGTCAAACACAATGGTGAAGTCTCCTTAATATCAATAAACTTGATATCTGAACCTTCAACCCTCTGAATAGCAAACCACTGCTTCTTTTGCCTCTCCCTCATCTCAACCAATTCCACTAGATGCAGCCTAACCAGACTGAATCCATCAAGCCAGGCTTGGTGCTAATCCCATCACAGCCCTTAACAGTTATGAATTAAAATCACCTGTCATGTGTATCTAAAAAGAACAACAACAACAACAAAACATCACTGGTTTTATTGGTTTTGAAAAAGAAAAAGAATAGTAGAGGAGATGTGTTCTGACCTTCATCCTGAAACAAAGGAGAAATGCTAAATTCATGAATAGGGATTCAGAGACTGTTTGAACAGAAAGGGCCTTCAAAGTCATTGAGTGGGCATTTCTTATTTGACAATACAAAACTGTCCATCATGAGGCAAGTTGATGGATACGACCCAGCTGTTTTGAAACCTCTCCAGCATATTTTTTTCTCATTATATCTTGTTACCACAGTTCTCAGTGAGTTAAATTTGCAAATAAATGATGTTTGTAGTGACACTTGTTTATTTGGGAAGATACAATTTGTACGAATATCCCATGGGGAATGAATAAATGAGTGCTGTACCAAAGCAGATTTAAATATGTGGCTACAAATCTTTTTTAAAAATTTATTTTTTTATTCTAATTAGTTATATATGACAGCAGAATGCAATTCTTTTACACAAATGGAGCCTAATTTTTCATGTCTCTGGTTGAATACAGAGTAGAGTAACACTATTTGTGTTTTCATACATGTTTAGGGAAATGATGTCCATCTCATTCCACTGTCTTTCCTACCTCCATGTCCCTCCTCCTCTCCTTCCCCTTTGCCCTATCTAAAATTCATCTATTCTTTCCATGCTCCCCCCATCCCCATTATGAATCAGCATCCTTATATCAGAGAAGACATTTGGCATTTGTCTTTTTGGGATTGGCTAGCTTCACTTAGCATTATATTCTCCAACTCCATGCATTTACCTGCAAATGCCATAATTTTATTCTCTCTTAATGCTGAGTAATAATTCCATTGTGTATATATACCACATTTTCTTTATCCATTCATCTACTAAAGGGTATTTAGGTTGGATCCACAATTTAGCTATTGTGAATTGTGCTGCTATAAATGTGGCGGTGTCCCTGTAGTATGCTGTTTTTAAATCCTTTGAGTATAAACCAAAGAGTAGAATAGCTGGGTCAAATGGTGGTTCCATTCCCAGTTTTCCAAGGAATCTCCATACTGCTTTCCAGACGGGTTGCACCAATTTGCGGTCCCACCAGCAATGTAAGAGTGTGCCTTTCCCCCCATGTCCTCACCAACCCTTATTGTTGTTTGTATTCTTAATAGCTGCCATTCTGAGTGGGGTGAGATGAAATCTTAGAGTAGTTTTGATTTGCATCTCTTTAATTGCTAGAAATGTTGGACATTTTTTCATATATTTGTTGATTGTGTATCATCTTCTGATATACCTTAAAGTAAAAAGTTCTGAAAAGTCACCTTTGTTGTTTGCACTATGGATTAATCAGCTTCCCCCTGCCAACATCCACTTTTTTTTTAGTTGTTGATGGATCTTTATTTTATTTGCTTATTTATATGTGGTGCTGGGAATCAAATACAGTGCCTCACACGAACGAGGCAAGCGCTCTACCTCTGAGCTACAACTCCAGGCCCCCAACATCCACTTTTAAAAAATAGTTTTGAATTCACAGCAAATTTGAGCAAAAGGCACAAAGATTTTGCATATAATCCCTATCCCAAGCATGCTTAGCCTTTTCAGTTATCAAAATCTTCCACTAGAGTGGTTCATTTATTATGATTGATGATGTACATTGACATATCATCACCTAGAGACCATAGCTATCATCAGGGTTCACTCTTAATGTTTTACAGTCTGTAGATTTGGACAAATTTATGATGTGTCTCCACCATTATAGTATTGCATAGCATAGTTTCAATGCCTTAAAAAAATCGGTGTTCTGCCTATCCATCATTCCCTCCCCCCTAAACCCTGGCAACAACTGATCTTTTTTTTTTTTTTTTTTTTTTTTTTTTTTTTTTTTTTTTTTTTTACTGTCTCCATAGTTTTGCCTTTTCCAGGATGGCATATAGATGGAATCATGTAGTATGTAGACTTTTTAGATTGTCCTCTCTTAGTAATATGCATTTTAAGGTTTCTCCACATCTTTTCCTGGTTTGATAGATCATTTCTTTTTATTGCCAAATAATGTTTCATTGTCTAGATGTTTCACAAATAGCTACTGACCATTCTGTTTTTACCCTCTATCCCTTTCACACTGGTGATTAGAGGGAAAAAAAACCCCTGAAATTACACTTAAATTAAGGTTTGTATATTTTCTGCACCATGGATTAATTAGCTTCCCATGGATAATTACCCATGTTTCACTTTACCAAAGAAAAAATGAACTTCAATTAGAATATAAAGTAATTCTCCCTAAAAAATATGGGAATGAAGAGATCAGTCCTAGGTATTGTGACTATATTTATCTCTGAGCAAAATCTTTCCATTAGGATGCCTGAGACTCAGATGAAATAAACCGGGGGTATATTAAGTTTTATTCTAGCATCGCGGGGAAGAAAGAAAGGAAGGAAAGAAATATGAGGCAGAGTGATTGAAAGAGAGAAGACTGAGAAACTATAGACTCTCTGAGCAAGATATTTTTCTTCCCTTTACAAGTTAGAAGCTACTGAATAATTCATGCCAAGCATGGAAAGGCTGTCTTTTCACTGGGTGATGTATAACTGAGCAGGAGAGAGCTTCGAGTGGGTTCACCACATCAGTCACCACTCTTGCTTCTAAGCACAGGGTGCTCTCCTCTTGAGCACAGCTTCTGCTTTTGCAGGCAAGCATCCTAGCTGCTGCTGTTCTGCCTGCTTGCCCACCCGTCTGGGCTTGCAGCCTGCCACTTCACTTTCGCCAGCCCTGCTGCCAGATGAGAAATCTCGCTGCTGGTTCCAGGACCATGTGTGTAGATGCTGCTTGGGAGAACTGGGGCACTTACTCCTGGCACTGATCTCAGCTGAGTTTCTCCTGTTGATTTCTGGACCACAGATGCTGCTGAGGAGGTATTTTGGGGCATCCCTCTCTCTGCTATCGCCAGTTAAGGACCAGCCCCAAAGCAAGGTACCCTCCACCCTTCCCTCTGGCATTTTTTCCCAGCTGGAATATCTTTGCTCTCTCCCTAACAAGGGGCTCCAGCTGACAATATGCCAAGTGTGTGTGTGTGTGTGTGTGTGTGTGTGTGTGTGTGTGTGTGTGTGTTGGGTGAGAAGAGCAGACTGCTCTGTCCTAGAACAGAGCAATGTAAAGTCTGTAGCAGGTAAAGCGGCCTTTCCCCTGGCACTGGAGACATTTCCAAGGCAGGCACCTGTCATCTGCCACCCCCGTTCTCCTCCAGCTCCCTCTCTCCCCCTCCCCCAGCCCATTATTCTGCTTCAGCCTTTTGTGTCTGTGGCAGAGGGCTGAAGAGATGTCTTTGCCCTCCCGGCAGGCAAGTGTCAAGATGGGCCGCGCTGCAAGAAGCCGACGCTAGGGCGCGAGGTGTGAAGAGTTGGCCAGAATGACCAACTCCTCCTCTACGTCCACCTCCTCCACCACCGGGGGATCCTTGCTGCTGCTCTGCGAGGAAGAGGAGTCGTGGGCTGGCCGGCGTATCCCCGTGTCCCTCCTGTACTCTGGCCTGGCCATCGGGGGCACGCTGGCCAACGGCATGGTTATCTATCTCGTGTCGTCCTTCCGAAAGCTGCAGACCACCAGCAACGCCTTCATTGTGAACGGCTGCGCCGCCGACCTCAGTGTCTGCGCCCTCTGGATGCCACAGGAGGCGGTGCTGGGGCTTCTGCCCGCAGGCTCTGCGGAGCCCCCCGGGGACTGGGACGCCGCAGGGGGTAGTTACCGCCTACTGCGGGGCGGGCTGCTAGGCCTCGGGCTCACGGTGTCCCTTCTGTCCCATTGTCTCGTGGCCCTGAACCGCTACCTGCTCATCACCAGGGCGCCTGCCACCTACCAGGTGCTGTACCAGCGGCGCCACACGGCGGGAATGCTGGCGCTGTCCTGGGCGCTCGCCCTGGGCCTCGTGCTGCTGCTCCCGCCCTGGGCGCCGCGGCCGGGAGCCGAGCCACCGCAAGTCCACTACCCAGCGCTGCTGGCCGCCGCGGCACTGCTGGCGCAGACGGCGCTGCTGCTGCACTGCTACCTGGGCATCGTGCGCCGAGTACGCGTCAGCGTCAAGCGGGTCAGTGTGCTTAACTTCCACCTGCTGCATCAGCTGCCCGGGTGCGCTGCAGCCGCTGCCGCCTTCCCGGCCGCCCCGCACGCGCCGGGTCCGGGCGGCACCGCACACCCCGCACAGGCCCAACCCTTGCCTCCTGCGCTGCAGCCGCGGCGGGCGCAGCGGCGTCTCAGCGGCCTGTCGGTGCTGCTGCTCTGCTGCGTCTTCCTGCTGGCCACACAGCCGCTGGTGTGGGTGAGCCTGGCCAGCGGCTTCTCACTGCCAGTGCCCTGGGGGGTGCAGGCGGCCAGCTGGCTCCTGTGCTGCGCCCTGTCGGCGCTCAACCCGCTGCTCTACACGTGGAGGAACGAGGAGTTCCGCCGCTCGGTGCGCTCTGTGCTGCCGGGTGTTGGTGACGCGGCTGCGGCCGCCGCTGCTGCCACAGCTGTGCCTGCCATGTCCCAGGCACAACTGGGCACCCGCGCGGCCGGCCAGCACTGGTGACCCGGCCAGGGCACGAGGGAGCGAAGTTGTGGGCTTCCAACATCATTGGCCACCATCGTCTCCTTCCCTTGTAAGGTATCCCCTGCCCCAGCAAAGACTCCCACTGGGAAGCCCAATAAACCCGTGCGAAGATTTCTCCACCACCCTGGTGCGCTGATACCTGAACCAAGGTCTTCCTTAAATGGGGTCCCGAAGTCATTGTGGACGGCCACCTTATTTTTACCCTTTGTTTCTGTGTTTTAGAGAATCCTTCAGTCAACACACTGGAGACTGCAAGAACTTGCAAGACTGACGTTTAAAAAGAACCTATTAATTTATTTCAACAGTTTGTTTTTGAAAAAGAGCTGTCATAACATATAACCCTTCCTACCTTCATTGTCTTATAATATATATGAAGCGCCACAAGTGTGCATGAGCCAAAGGAAGTAATAATGAGGAAGGAATAATATGCACAAAGTATTTGAGAAAGTAACCTGTCTCTGATAATGCTTCCTTCTGTTAAAGTTTAGTCTTTGTATATTAATCTGGACGAGCGAAGCTACAGATGTGCACACCGGCATGAGTTGCCATTAAGACCTCAAGCCCTTTATTCTTAAAAGGGCTTTTATAAAGTCATTCTTGAATGAGAGTCTAAGCCAGTGAAGAAAAACTACTAAAGTTATTATTTTACACTTCTTTTTTTTTTCACCTCTAAGATTGAAAATCAGCATTGATAGTTAAAGTGAAAAATTTCGGGTTTGTTACTAGTTGGTCTGAGCCAGAAATGGAATTTTGAAAACAAACAAGAGGATTATCTATTTTAGGTACCAGTTTCACATTTTCTAAAGCATGCACACTTGTTGTTACCCTCATTTTGTAACCGATTTATTTGCCTTATGAGTGTGATTGCAGCTTTGAACATTCTGTACTATAATGGTTGCTAAGGAGAATAAGTCCTTCTGTTTTCTCTTTAACATTTAAAATATCTCAATGCACATGATATAATGAAACACTAATAATATCATAATTGCATAGCTAATATTAGCTGCTATTGCATGCTCCTAGATGCTAGAACTCATTGGGCATGTGGTATACTAAAGCAATACCCATTAGACAAGGACATTTTACTTCTTCCAGACACCAGAAGAAATGACCTTCAATTATTTGAAAAGAGACACAGAGACACCTCTGGCTACCTAGAGTTCTTCTTGTCTTGACCTAATTTTTGAGAAAACTCCCAAAGGGACTTTATCTCACAAACAGAACCACAGTCAAGATGGATTAATAATATGGTTTGACTCTGCAAAGCCATCTGTGCTCTTTTAGAGTTTAAACAAGCCACACATTAGAAAGTAACACTGTTTTATGTAGTTCATATATATTTTCATGACATTTAAAATTAATATCATATCTGTTGAAAGAGGTGTAACAAACTCAGTTATATATAATGAACAGTTCGTATGGGACTGTGTTCTCAAATTTATTATTTGAGGGTCATCATTTTCATCATTGGTTTACTAAATTTATTTAGAAATGTTAGAAATGCAAAATCATGTGAAATTACCTTATAAAATTAAAATGGGGAGAAAGTGATTTTAATAATCTTAGACTGTTAACTACATCAAATCTGGGACCATACAGCCTCAAGTAACAGCGTAATTCAGGAACAAAACCAGTTTGCTTGTTGCACTCTCGTACATTTGAATAATTGTGGGGGTCCTAGGAAACTTTGACATGTTCATAGTAGAACAAAATAAAACAATTATGTTCACCACCAGTAATAAATCAGCAGTCATTTTATTGATCTGTCCCTTGTGCATGCACCATTTCTTTCTTACTAAAGTTTTATCTGTTCCCATTTTCCTTGATTCAGATATTTCATTAAAGTTCAAACAACTATTCTTTGGAGTTTTTTTCCTCTTCGGTCTCTCCTTTTCTTGTCCCCCACTCCCAGACCCTATAATAGAGAATAACTTACATTTTATGTTATTCCAAAGCATTAATGATGAAAGTAAATTAAATTCTTTTAATGGGCTGCAATTTTTATTTTTGCCTTCTTAAAATATTTCTACTTAAATAAGTCCCGTATACCAGATTTAAAAAGAAATAGACATAATTTCCCTTCTGTAAGTATTGGGGAAAAGGCTGTCATAACAGAGAGCTGAGGATTTTACATTTGGAGGGCCTGGGGGACACTTTCTTTACTCTCTGTCAAAAAAGGTCTTCTTTTAATTAGGACTTTATCCTTGTGATACAAACAATTTTTCCTGCTGTTCCTGTAAATGTTTGCCACACATATAAAGTCTATACCCGGTAGCTTGTGTTGCTTCAGGCTAGCGCTGAGAATCTCTTCTTCTGGCTCCATGCCACGTGGGAGACCTACTTTAGATTAATTTACTAGTAATTAACTCCACAGGACTGATTCGCTTTTAATTTCAAAATAGCAATAATGTGTCTAAAAATGCCTTAGTAGAGCACTAGCTGTGAATATTGGAGTTATTGCTTTGACAAATTAAGTTAATGGAGATTGTGTTCTTATTTAAATGAAACCACATATTATCCACTCAGGAATTAAAAAAAAAAATCCTACTTGCTGTTGTGAGCTGCCCTACTTAGTCTTTTCTATTTTTTTTTTCTTTTATGTGCCTGTTAAGACATATACCAACCGACTTCTTTCCTGTGCATTTTAATGGTAAATTCTAGGATGCAATTGGTATTATTCCTAGCACATCCCTCTTTCCAAAAAGAAGTATGTAAATTAGCAAAATTCTGTTTTGTACAGAGTGGTCTTTGCTTTGCAAGCTACAAGGTAAGCTCCAGTTTAGACAAGGCTCCCTTGGTGTCAGAATCAGGAGAAAAGGTTTCTTCAGTGGGGAAATAGTTCTTTTCAGGAGGATACCTGGGAGGATAGGATGGAGTCGAGGAAGGTAGAAGGAGCTTACTTTAACCCTCTGACAGAGAAAGATCTTGAAAAGATATGTGCAGTAATAGAACTAAGGATGCAGTGCAAATTCAGTGTTTCATCGGTGGCCTTTATTTCAGTGTTCAGGATTCAGACAATGCTTGCCTGGCTCTGGCAGTCCTACCAGCTGACTTGACAAAGGGCATCAGTGACATGCATTTAAATTTAAGAACACCCAGAAAAAGCATAGTGTCCCTTACTTTTGAAGCCAGTCCTTAGGGTGGATGGGTTATGGGATGAGAATAGAGCTCCAGATGGAGCTCTTGGTCTGTAGGAAAAAGGAAGGAACTTTTCTTCCCTCCTACTTTCCCTTTTAATGTCACAAGGGCCCTCATGCATATGTGTGTCACTCGGCCCACAGGTCCAAGCTCCACGCTCATTTCCCTCTTTGCCAGCCACCTTACCCATCTTTAGGACCTAGTGATGCATACACAGGGCCATCCTGGAAGTGGCCTTGAGCCAGTAGGGTGAGAGATTCCAGGGTTTCAAGCACCAGCACCTGTTGAGTGAAACACAGGCTCTGGGGTGGCACATTTCCTTGGAATTCCTTTCCTGTGGGAAGGGTGGTTCAAGGAAAGTGGAGGCAGGCCTTTTAAATTATGAGACTCAAGTTGGGACCCCAGTTTCTTTAAGGGCAGTACTGTGTGTACATAGGCCTTCTCCAGGGACTTCTTAGACAAGTACCCCACACAGGGTTTCTGCAGATACTTATCATATCAGACCTAATGCAATAGGTAAGGATGATGGGGATAAGAGAGTAGGAAGAGTGCAGATGAGACATTGATTGTTGTTGAAGGACAGTGATGGGTATGTGGGGATACAGTGCATGGTTTTCTCTACTTCTGTGTATTGTTGCAAATTTTTATAATGGAAATTTTTAAAATGTCAAGCAAAAACAAAAAAAAAAAAAAAAAAGAAAGAGAGAAAGAAAGAAATGGAAAAGAGAGGAAAAGAAAGAATAAAGGAAGAAAAGTAACTAGTGCGGGGGTTGGGGTTGTGGCTCAGTGGTTAGAGTGCTCACCTAGCACAGACAGGGTGCTGGGTTCGATCCTCAGTACCACATTAAAAAAAATAATAAAGGTATTGTGTCCAACTTACAACTAAAACAAAATATTAAAAAAAAGAAAAGTAACCTGTGCCTTAGGTTATGTAAAAATTAAATGGAGAAGCTGGAATTCAAACCTTTGACTCCAAAGCATGAGGTTGTAGCTACCCCAATGTGGGATAAAAATCAGAATTTTTAAAGTTAATGTGGAATTCCCTTCATCATGAAGCTATTCCCTAAATTCCCGAATCTACCTCTTCCTTACTTACATGCATGGCTACAGTCTAGTTGGTGTAGGTGCTGCCTTCTGAGTTTGGCTCATTCAAGGGCCTTCTAGGGTTGTATCATCTTCTCACAGTGTACCCCCTCCATTCTCCCGTCCATAGAGGCTCCTTAAGTTTCTACCTCCTCATTGGAACTCCCCACCAGCCATAAATAACTTCTTCCTCCATAGAACCCTTGCACCACTTGGATCTTACCACATATTTCCTCTTTGTGTTATCTGTTTCTTAATGTGTGTGTCTTGTCTTCAAAACTAGATAGGAAAGGCTTTGTTTCTTCTAGGTTTATTTTTCATCCCTTTGAATTTTTTAACATCAAATACTCTTTCATATTTTTGTAATAATTTATCTGAAATACACTATATATTTAATATGTGTTTGTAATTGATGGCAGTATTTTTTTTCTTTTTTTGCTACCAAGAATTGAACCCAGGGATGCTTAACCACTGAACAACATCCCCAGCCATTTTTATTTTTTATTTGGAGACAGGTTCTCACTAAATTGCTTAGGTCTCTGCTAAATTGCTGAGGCTGGCTTTGAACTTGCAATCCTCCTGCTTCGGCCTCCTGAGCCACTGGGATTATAGGCATGTGCCACCTGCCCCTGACTGATAGCAATAATTTTTTTAAGAAAAAAGGATTTGGTTTTCTTTCCCTTGCACATTAATTTTTCTCTTAATGAAGTAGACCCAGGAATAAACCCTTGTTTCCAACTTATATCTTGCCAAAGGATATTTTAGGTATCCCATAATAATGTATGGGATGATGAGCCAGGTGTATATATTACATGTTGTGAGGGTGATACTTCTGCCCTATCCAAGCTCTGTTCATCCTGACTAGAGTGACAATAAAAGTTTCAGTCCTAATTACTATTTTAAATTCAAGGTTGAATTACTCAAGATGTGCAATTATAAAAAAGAATGTACAATTATTTCTCAGGGCCATACACAGAGAAGTAGTGTATTTTTTGTTTTGTAAAAGCTTAAACATTGCTAATCAATAGCTATGAACTTTTGCTGGAACCCTGGGATACATAACTATGGGAATATCTTTACCTCTCCTTGTCAGTTCACCAGAAGATGGACCTGGAAAAAGTGCTAACGATCATTCAGGCTGACTCTTTGCTATTTTTACTAGATAGAAGATGCTTTAATTTTTAATCTTTCCTGGGATAAATTAGGCCCATTTACCATTTTTCTATTTTCAGTGAGTAGCAAAGTATGTAGCATCCTTTGTGTGGTAATTCTGTAACAGATACTTCACCTTTAGCCAGCCAAGTGACAGTTTTGTGAAATCCTCATTACTACAACATTTGCTCTGTGAAAGTTTTGTTTCTTTAAAATAAAATTTAGTTTTTCTATCCAAAGACATGTCTGTTTTCACAGAAAATTTGTAGAACACAGAAGCACAGAAGAAATTATATCATCTATAGTTACAAATTTCCCCCAAATTACCATCCTTAACATTTTTCTGTACTCATCTACCTGTTTTTTTCTCTTTTGCCTGTATGTATACTTGATTGCACATAATTGCAGTCAGAAAGTATATATTGACATATATATGTGTCTAATAACCTATATGAAAAAAAGTGTGTGCTGGTGAGAGATGTTATAAGGAGGAGGCCTGGTGACACATAGTATTTGTCAGGTGTGCTTGTAGCAGAATATGATCAACTATAAGAAAAAGATTATCCCAAAGTGGCTAGAACAAGGAACACATCTGATCATCTCACAAAACAGAAGTCTGAAGGTAGATGCTTCTGGAATTTCTCTGTTAGCAGAAGGATGTCATTAAGGACGCAGGTACTTTCATTCTTCTGCTCCACAGACTCCAATGCAGTTGCTTCATAGTTCCAAGACAGCTGCTGTGACTCCAAGTGGTGATGATCCCAAAACAGCACCCCAAACAGAAGGAAGCAAAAAGTCTCTTATTGTCTCTCTTTCCTAAAAGAGGAAATTCTAGAAAACTCCCTTTAAGGACCTCCTACATCTCATGGGCCAGAAGTAGTTTGCATGACCATCCTGAAGGATATTGGGCTGAGAAAACTTGGCATTAAGGAAAAATTATCTGAAAAAATACATGCAGTGCTGATCCACACAGATGATATGTGGTTTTTCACTGTGCTGCTCTCTACTGACTTGGTAGATTTTCTCTCATAACACACAGCTAGCTGAACTGCAGGTTAAAATGAATAGGTCCTTGTGTAATTTCCAATATTTAGAAGACATGTGTCTATTGTTCAGAAATGGGATTTTGTCTGGCCCCTACTACTTGGATTTCTCACAGTCTGAACAGGTGAACATGTAAAAAACTATAACCTACCAGTCCTCTTTCTGTTCCAATCCCTCCCATGGTTGCTTTCTGCTGGGATGGAGCTCCTGCTGGATCTCCATCAGAGACGAGATTTTGCTTCTCACAGCAGCACCCATGCAGTAGGATTGTTTCTAGATTATGGTGCGAACATACTGGGGTCTGGTGATGCCCAAGATCAACACCCTCTTTACGGTCTGAGTTTCGAAACATGTGACAAATAAGAACAGAAAGTGTGCAGATGGTGAATCAAAATATTATCTCTACTACTGATAAAGTTGAGGTCAAAGAATTCAACTTAATGTGAGTGCCAGAATAGGTTCTAACTCCCTCCCCACCAGTCAGATCATGGTTATAAGCATGTTGACCTGCTGTCACTGGTTCATGGAGAGGAGAAGGAAAGAAACCACATCTCTTTTACTCAAGACCTTCTTAAATTAGCTCCACCTCATTGAGGAATTTGAACAAGTATCTATTTCCTGACTACCAGGTAACTCATGCTACCTCTAAGGAGTGCTCTGAAAGATAGAGTAAGATTTTAGGAGCATATAGCAAAAATCCCTTCTTCTATAGGTCAGTCAAGAGAGAAAATGGCATGTTCCTTTCAAAGAACACAGCCTGTGATTTTTGAACTGGGTCAAGCATGCTTATGGTAAAGTCACTCAGATGAGCCATGGAACTTTGTTTCTTTCCAGTTTCATCAATTAGAAGAAATTCCTCCTCATTACTGGCCACAGATAAATTACCAGTTGTATCAGGGAGCATTAGCCAGGGGTCATTTAATCTAGACCCTAACTGCAGAGTTAAGCAGTAAACAAGTATACTCTCCAAATCTGGGACAGAATAGTTTTTACCATATTATGAAGTATGACTGAAGAAGGAGATAATCATTGTGGAGAGGAGAGGACTACATGGAAAAGTAAGGTTGTTTTCAAATATCTGAAAGGCTGTCAAGCATAATAATAGTGCTAGCTTCCATTTATTGATAATGTACTATGAGTCAGACATTGCACTATGCACTGTATATATTTTGCCTCATGTAATTTTCACAGCCTTATAAGACAAAGATTATGATTTCAGTTTTATAGTTGAGACTCCTGATTACTTGAGAGGCGGGCTTGCTTAAGGTCACTGGCAAGGGAGGGAGCTCCCTGTCAAACTGGAGTCTAGCTGACTCCAAAACCTAGGTATGTAAACACAATACCAAACTGCACAAGAAGGAGCAAAGGTTTGGTGTGAGGTTCTAGAAGCAGAATTTGATTCAGTGGGTGGGAGATAGATTTCAGGTTAATATGAGTAAAAACTTTATCTCAATTATACATGCTCAAAATAGTCTGGGCTGTCTCAGGAAATTGTGACTTCCCCAACACCTGAGGAATTCAAATAGGGTACGAAGTATCAACTCTGGAGAGGATGTCTGTGTAGTGCAGGAAGCTTTACCATATCAACTCGGAGATGCCTTTCAAGTCTAATTTCTATCATTACATAATATCTCTTCTGCTTATGGGTGACAAAAATCTTTCTTGGCCTCAGCCTGTGATGTTTCAGTTAACCAGTCAAGGGGTGAGCTTGGCAAAGCTTTACCCATAACAACCAACAGAGAAGCAAGCCTAGTTACCTAGGGGTGTCCCTCCCTGCACACAGGGACATGAATACAACATAATTTAAATGACTTTGCCCTCTTACTGCTTTTCCCTGTTATCTCCTTTGTTCCTACCTCATCCCAAACACTTTTTATGCAATTTAAGCTGAAAGAAGTATGGTTTACTTAAGTGTTCTCAGGCTAAATACTGAGGCCTAATGTACTACCCAATTTCCTTAAAAACTTTTCACAAGTACAATCATTTTGGTTCCTTTCTTTTTTTGGGGAACTGAAAAGATTTCAGAGAAGACTATTCAGATGAGAAGTAAACTATGGTTGACTTTCATTTTAACTCTACCTTCAAAAAAAAAATTGTTCCTGGCTGTGTTTTGCTCATCTGATAGTCTGAATCAGATCTTAGCCAAAGTCTGCTTATTTGAATACTTAGAATTGACAGCCCAGTGACATTCAGGGTCCTTCCAGTGATTTGACAAAATGAAAGATAGATATACTAAAAGTTACCAATATAAAAGCTCAGCACAAAGTTCTTTTGGATTTGATGAAAATCAATAATAGAGTCTGGTGTATATATATAAACAACCTAAAATCTTTAGACTCTGCTTTCCAATTAACTTGAACAAAAGTTTTGAAAGTCCTTAACTTATATGTTCTGAATTGTCTTGGCATTTAGATATGGAAATAATGCCACTGATCTGCTTGTTTTGCTAGCTGTTAGTATACTGTATCATTGTTGTAATTATCATCATCATCAAAAATTGTTCATCAGTAGCTCAGTGTAGAACATCAAGTTATATGTAATTTGGCTTTTGTAATTTAACAAACTGTGCCCAAACAGTGATTTTAAAGTAGCCATCATTGATTAGCTCATTAGTCTATGGGTTAGCACTTTGGATGCAGACTTCTGGTTGGGTTTTCCGCTGGTCTCATCTGAATCCATTCATGAGTCTGTAGTGAGATGGTGGTCCATGGTCCACACAACTGCCTGGCACTTGATTGGTGGCTGGACTATCACTTGAAGGGCTGAGCTCGCCTAGGTTTGTTCACATGATGGTGATCTTGGAGTCAAGTTTCTACTTCTGCTACGTTTGCTAATGTGCACTGGTCAAAGCACAACACAGGGCCAACCCAATGTCAAGGGGCAGAGGAATATATTTCACCTTTTGATGAGAATCTCTTCAAAGCCACATTGCAAGAGTGTGGATATAGGGAGAGAAAGGATTTGTGACCATTTTTGCAAGGGACCACAGCTATGAATATACCATCCTTATTCTTAAGGTCTTGCAATCTCATTATGGAGCTAGAAAAGAGGTATGAAGAAATAAATAGCTGACTTAAATTTACCTGCTAATAAAATACAGAGTAGGGGAGATCAGTGAAGTCAGGATTTCTTCACATAGGATGTGGGATTAAGAAGAATGGGGAAGAGGTTAAGAAGATGGCGGCGATGGGAGAGCTGCACCCCAGTGCGCTGCGTCACTGTGCGGGAGAAAGACGAGGTAAAACGGCTGACGGCTACCTTGGTGGGAATTTCCAGTGAAATTGAGGTGCTCCAGAATCTAGAGGACAGATTTCCAGCGCGCGGGATTCGGCTGCAGGGGCTTGGTCGCGGGCGATTTCTCCGCACGGAGGGTAGCAGTACCTGGTCGGCGGACCGCCCCGCGGATGAAGTCTGGGGCGCGCGCTAGTTAGTTAGCGGCGAGGTACCAGAGCGGGATTACAGCGAAGCGGATTCTGGAGGCTCCTGCCAGCGGCGCACTGGCCGCGCTGAGTGCTGAGGTCCGGCCTTGAGACAGAGGAGAGAACCGGTCCAGTTCGATTCCCGACACTGGTCGGAACACGGAGGAGGACAGCAGCCGCCATCTTGGAGAGCTGATGCAATCATCCCTGTTTTCTACTGATCTCAGCTCATTCAACTACAGAACAGGTGATTCCAGGCTGGTATTTGCCTGCGTCTCGCAGACAGATCGCTCAGGCTCGGGACTAGAGAACCTGAGGAGAATACTCTTCGGGGCTCACCCCTGGCAAGGCGGGCACCGGACTTTGAGCGGCCAGATTCTAGCTCCCCGGGTTGCTTTGGCCCAGGGCGGGGGATCCTTCGGGGATTCCGGGCTGAGGCCAGTTACAAGTGGATTGTGCGCTGAGGGGTGGCGTGGCTCGGACTCCCGGAACAGTTTTGGCCCAGGGCTAGGGAGCCCGCGGGGACTGCGTCTTTGACCCTGCCCCTGGTGGAGCGTACACTGAGCTGGGAGAGGTTGGAGCGGCCAGGCTCGGGCTCCCGGGGCTGCTGGGGCCTGAGGCTGGGGTACCTCTGTGGAGCCTGCTCCCAGCAGAGTGTGGCAGGGATCGGAGAGGCTGGGTTCTGGCTCCCGTAGCTGCTTGAGCCCAGGGCCGGGGAACCTGCGGGGACCGCGAGCTGAGGTCAGCTACAAGTGAAACTTGCGACGAGGGGCAGCGGGACTCTGACTCCCGGAACAGTTTTGGCCCAGGGCTGGGGAGCCCGCGGGAACTGCGTCTTTGACTCTGCTCCCAGCAGAGCGTGCACCGAGCAGGGAGAGTCTGGTGCGGCCAGGCTTGGGCACTGAGCAGGGAGAGTCTGGTGCGGCCAGGCTTGGGCACTGAGCAGGGAGAGTCTGGTGCGGCCAGGCTTGGGCTCCCGGGGCTGCTTTGGCCTGGGGTTGGAGAACCCGCGGCGGTTGCTCTGTGGAGCCTGCTCCTAGCAGAACGTGGCGGGGATCGGAGAGGCCGGCTCCTGAATCCCGAAGCTGCTCTGGCTCAGGGTTGGGGATCCTACAGGGACTGCTTCTTGGTCCGGGTCCTGCTGGGTGCTACGGGGGCCTGGGGGGCAGAGTGGAGCTGCCACCTGCGCCCAGAGCAGGCTAAGGGACCCGCCAGTGTGGTATCACGACACCCCAACTGCAGCTGGGGCCGAGGAGAGTAGCCGCCCACGCCTGGAACAGGACCAGCGACCCGACGGCAGGGTAGCCAAGTCACCCCACTTGGAGTGGAGGCCGTGAAGAGCCGCCGTCTAATCCTGCAAGGTAGGCAGACCTGCGTCCCACTGGCAGGACAGGCTCGGCAGCCTGCCAGTGTGGTGGACAAGTAGCATCGAGGCAGTCACGTCACACTGGTTGGAGTGGGGGTTGAACAGAGCTGCCGCCAGTGTCCGGAAAAGGCCCAGCGACCCATTGGAGAGGCAGTTAGGTACCCCCACTGGGAGTGGGGGCTGAGCAGAACTGCCGCCCAAGCCCGCAAGGTAGGCAGATCTGAGACCCACCGGCGGAACAGGCTTAGAGGCCGACCAGCGTGGTAGACACGTCACACCAATTGGAGTAGGGGTGGAGCAGAGCTGCTGCCCACATCCTGATCAGGACCAACGATCCGAGGACGTGGTAGGAACGTCACCACAATTGGAATGGGGGCAGAGTAGAGCAGCCACCCGTGCCCACAGGGTGGGCAGACATACGACCAACCAGCGTGGTAGATAGATCACTCTAATTAGAGGAGGAGCACAGCCACTACCCGCCCTACAAGAGAGATATCCCAACTATACAAGAGCAATATAAATAAATAGGGGGAAAATTTCAAAAACACAACAGTTTCACCAAGCAGAAAGAAACGCAAGCAATATGAAAAGACAAGGAAAGAAAGGTCCACAAGCAATGCAGGTCAACTCAACTCTAGAAGAGGTAATAGCTGCAACAGATGGAATGTCAGATAAAGAGTTCAGGATATACATGCTTCAGATGATCTGGAGTCTCAAGGAAGACATGAGACAGCAAAATCAGACAATGAAAGATCACATTGACAAGGAACTACAGAAACAAATCCAGGAAGTAAAAGACCAATTTCACAGGGAGATAGAGGTAATAAAAAACAAACAAATAGAAATCCTAGAAGTGCAGGAAGCAATAAACCAACTTAAAACCTCAATTGACAATACTACCAGCAGAATAGATCACCTAGAAGATAGAACATCAGACAATGAAGACAAAGTATTTCAACTTGAAAAGAACATAGACAGCTCAGCAAGACTGCTAAGAAACCATGAACAGAACATTCAAGAATTATGGGATAACATTAAAAGACCAAACTTAAGAGTCATTGGGATACAGGAAGGCACAGAGCTCCAAACCAAAGGAATAAACAATCTATTCAATGAAATAATACGAGAAAACTTCCCAGACTTGAAGAATGAAACAGAATCCCATATCCTAGAAGCCTACAGGACGCCGAAAGTGCAAAATCATAAGAGATCCACACCTAGACACATTATAATGAAGATGCCCAACATACAGAATAAGGAGAGGATTTTAAAAGCTACAAGAGAAAGAAAGCAGATTACATTTAGGGGCAAACCAATCAGGATAACAGCTGATCTCTCAACACAGACTCTGAAAGCTAGAAGATCCTGGAATAACATTTTTCAAACACTGAAAGAAAATGGGTTCCAACCAAGAATCGTGTATCCGGCGAAATTAATCTTCAGGATGGAAGATGAAATTAAAACCTTTCACGATAAACAAAAGTTAAAAGAATTCGCAGCTAGAAAACCATCTCTTCAAAAAATCCTTGGCAAAACATTACAGGAAGAGGAAACTGAAAATAACATTGAAAACCATCAGTGGGAGGTAGGACAGTAAAGGGGGGAAAGTAATCAAAGAGGAAAACTAATCAGGTTTAGTAACATAAATAAACAAATATGACTGGAGGAACAAACCAAATCTCAATAATAACCCTAAATGTTAATGGCTTAAACTCACCAATTAAGAGACACAGGCTAGTCGAATGGATCACAAAACAAGATCCAACAATATGTTGCCTACAGGAGACGCATTTGATAGGAAAAGATATACATAGACTGAAGGTGAAAGGCTGGGAAAAATCATTCCACTCATATGGACTGCGGAAACAAGCAGGAGTGTCCATACTCATATCAAACAAAATAGATTTCAAGCCAAAGTTAATCAAAAAGGATAAAGAGGGACACTGCATACTGCTCAAGGGAACCATACACCAACAAGACATAACAATCATAAATATATATGCCCCAAACAATGGTGCAGCTACGTTCATCAAGCAAACTCTTCTCAAGTACAAGAGTCTAATAGACCACCATACAATAATCATGGGAGACTTCAACACACCTCTCTCACCAATGGACAGATCTTCCAAACAAAAGTTAAATAAGGAAACTATAGAACTCAATAACACAATTAACAACCTAGACTTAATCGACATATATAGAATATACCACCCAACATCAAGTAGTTACACTTTTTTCTCAGCAGCACATGGATCCTTCACAAAAATAGATCATATATTATGTCACAGGGCAACTCTTAGACAATATAAAGGAGTAGAAATAATACCATGCATCTTATCTGATCATAATGGAATGAAACTGAAAATCAACGATAAAAGAAGGAAGGAAAAATCATGCATCACTTGGAGAATGAACAATAGGTTACTGAATGATCAATGGGTTATAGAAGACATTAAGGAGGAAATTAAAAACTTCTTAGAGTTAAATGAAATCACAGACACAACATATCAAAATCTATGGGACACATTGAAAGCAGTTTTAAGAGGAAAATTCATTGCTTGGAGCGCATTCCTTAAAAAAAGAAAAAACCAACAAATAAACGATCTCATATATCATCTCAAAATCCTAGAAAAAGAAGAGCAAAACAACAGCAAAAGAAGTAGAAGGCAAGAAATAATTAAAATCAGAGCTGAAATTAATGAAATCGAAACAAAAGAAACAATTGAAAAAATTGACAAAACCAAAAGTTGGTTCTTTGAAAAAATAAATAAAATCGACAGACCCTTAGCCATGCTAATGAAGAGAAGAAGAGAGAGAACCCAAATTACTAGCATACAGGATGAAAAAGGCAATATCACAACAGACTCTTCAGAAATACAGAAGATAATCAGAAATTACTTTGAATCCTTATACTCCAATAAAATAGAAGAGAGTGAAGGCATCGATAAATTTCTTAAGTCATATGATCTGCCCAGATTGAGTCAGGAAGATATAGACAGCCTAAACAGACCAATAACAATAGAGGAAATAGAAGAAACCATCAAAATACTACCAACTAAGAAAAGCCCAGGACCGGACGGGTATACAGCAGAGTTTTACAAAACCTTTAAAGAGGAACTAACACCAATACTTTTCAAGCTATTTCAGGAAATAGAAAAAGAGGGAGAACTTCCAAAGACATTCTACGAGGCTAACATCACCCTGATGCCTAAACCTGACAGAGACACTTCAAAGAAAGAAAACTACAGACCAATATCTCTAATGAACCTAGATGCAAAAATCCTCAATAAAATTCTGGTGAATCGGATTCAAAATCATATCAAAAAAATTATACACCATGATCAAGTAGGATTCATCCCTGGGATGCAAGGCTGGTTCAATATACGGAAATCAATAAATGTTATTCACCACATCAATAGACTTAAAAATAAGAACCATATGATCATCTCGATAGATGCAGAAAAAGCATTCGACAAAGTACAGCATCCCTTTATGTTCAAAACTCTAGAAAAATTAGGGATAACAGGATCATACCTCAACATTGTAAAAGCAATCTATGATAAGCCACAGGCTAGCATCATTCTGAATGGAGAAAAATTGAAGGCATTCCCTCTAAAATCTGGAACAAGACAGGGATGCCCTCTCTCACCACTCCTGTTCAACATAGTCCTCGAAACACTGGCCAGAGCAATTAGACAGATGAAAGAAATTAAAGGCATAAAAATAGGAAAAGAAGAACTCAAATTATCACTATTTGCAGATGATATGATTCTATACCTAACAGACCCAAAAGGGTCTACAAAGAAACTATTAGAGTTAATAAATGAATTCAGCAAAGTGGCAGGATATAAAATCAACACGCATAAATCAAATGCATTCCTGTATATCAGCGACAAATCCTCTGAAATGGAAATGAGGACAACTACTCCATTCACAATATCCCCCCCAAAAATAAAATACTTGGGAATCAACCTAACAAAAGAGGTGAAAGACCTATACAATGAAAACTACAGAACCCTAAAGAGAGATATAGAAGAAGACCTCAGAAGATGGAAAAATATACCCTGTTCATGGATAGGCAGAACTAACATCATCAAAATGGCGATATTACCAAAAGTTCTCTATAAGTTCAATGCTATCCCAATCAAAATCCCAACAGCATTTCTTGTAGAAATAGATAAAACAATCAGGAAATTCATATGGAATAATAAAAGACCCAGAATAGCAAAAACAATGGTAAGCAGGAAGTGTGAATCAGGCGGTATAGCGATACCAGACTTCAAACTATACTACAGAGCAATAGTAACAAAAACAGCATGGTACTGGTACCAAAACAGGCAGGTGGACCAACGGTACAGAATAGAAGACACAGTAACCAATCCACAAAACTACAACTATCTTATATTTGATAAAGGGGCTAAAAGCATGCAATGGAGGAAGGATAGCATCTTCAACAAATGGTGCTGGGAAAACTGGAAATCCATTTGCATCAAAATGAAACTAAATCCCTTTCTCTCACCATGCACAAAAGTTAACTCAAAATGGATCAAGGAGCTCGATATTAAATCAGAGACACGGCGTCTGATAGAAGAAAAAGTCGGCTATGATCTACATACTGTGGGGTCGGGCTCCAAATTCCTCAATAGGACACCCATAGCGCAAGAGTTAACAACTAGAATCAACAAATGGGACTTACTCAAACTAAAAAGTTTTCTCTCAACAAAAGAAACAATAAGAGAGATAAACAGGGAGCCTACATCCTGGGAACAAATCTTTACTCCACACACTTCAGATAGAGCCCTAATATCCAGAGTATACAAAGAACTCAAAAAATTAGATAATAAGATAACAAATAACCCAATCAACAAATGGGCCAAGGACCTGAACAGACACTTCTCAGAGGAGGACATACAATCAATCAACAAGTACATGAAAAAATGCTCACCATCACTAGCAGTCAGAGAAATGCAAATCAAAACCACCCTAAGATACCATCTCACTCCAGTAAGATTGGCAGCCATTAAGAAGTCCAATGACAACAAGTGCTGGCGAGGATGCGGGGAAATGGGTACACTTGTTCATTGTTGGTGGTACTGTAAAATGGTGCAGCCAATTTGGAAAGCAGTATGGAGATTTCTTGGAAAGCTGTGAATGGAACCACCATTTGACCCAGCTATTCCCCTTCTCGGTCTGTTCCCTAAAGACCTAACAAGAGCATGCTACAGGGACACTGCTACATCGATGTTCATAGCAGCAGAATTCACGATAGCAAGATTGTGGAACCAACCTAGAAGCCCTTCAATAGATGAATGGATTAAAAAAATGTGGCATTTATACACAATGGAGTATTACTCTGCAATAAGAAATGACAAAATCATAGAATTTGGAGGGAAATGGATGGCATTAGAGCAGATTATGCTAAGCGAAGCTAGCCAATCCTTAAAAAACAAATGCCAAATGTCTTCTTTGATATAAGGGGAGTAACCAAGGACAGGGTAGAGACGAAGAGCTTGAGAAGAAGATTAACATTAAACAGGGATGATAGATGGGAGGGAAAGGGAGAGAGAAGGGAAATTGCATGGAATTGGAAGGTGAGCCTCAGGGTTATACACAATTACATATAAGAGGAAAGGAGGGGTAGGAGAAAAATTATATAAGTGGAAGAAGTGATTTATAGTAGAGGGGGTGGAGAGAGAGAAGGGGAGGGGAGGGGAGGGGAGGGGAGGGGGGATAGTGGAGAATGGGATAGACAGCAGAATACATCAGTCACTTGAAAGGCAATTTGTAAATCAATGGAAATGTAACTGATGTGACACAGCAATCTGTATACGGGGTAAAAATGGGAGTTCATAACCCACTTGAATCAATCTGTGAAATATGGTATATTAAGAACTATGTAATGTTTTGAACAACCAACAATAAAATAAAAAAAAAAAAGAAGAATGGGGAAGAGGAAAGAACATTGCAAACACAGAAAAAGTTAGGAGCAAAGACATTGTATTAGTTTTCTGTTGCTACCATAACTGATCGCTGTAAACTGAGTGGTTTAAAATAACATGAACTCACTATTTTATCGTTCTGTAGGTCAGAGCTTCATCATGGTCTCATCATGCTGAAACAGCATGTGGGGAAGCTTAATCCTTCTTGGAGCTTATAGGAGAGAATTTATTCTTATTTTGAGTTGTTGGCCGAATTCAACTCCTTTCAATTGCAGAACCCAAGTCCATTTCCAGCTTCTAGAGTCTGCTGCTTTCCTTGGCTAATGGCCTGTCCCCTCCATCTTCAAAAATGATGGGTCTTGTCACTGTCATGTTACCTCTTTCTGACTTATCTCCCTCTGCCTTCTTGCATTTTCTAAGAATTAAAGAGATTTGATTGCCTCCCCTCCAGATGATCCGAGATAATCTTACCATTTCAAAGTTTTTAAACCCTTATGTTATAGTTTGAATATGTCCTCTAAAAGTCCCATGTTGGAAAGTTAATCTCCAATGCAACAGTGCTGAGAAGTAGAACTTTTAAGAGGTGATTGTATCATGAGGGCTGCACCCTCATGAATGAATTGATGCTCTCATTTCATAAGTGGGTTAGTTAATGTGGGAGTGTATTCCTGATAAAAGCATGTTGGCTCCTTTTCTTCTTGATTATGTATACTTTATTGTCCTTCTGCCTTCCACCATGAAATGATGCAGCAATAAGGCCCTTCCTAGAGGTGGGCCTCTAAATCTTGGACTTCCTAGTCTCCAGAACTATAAAAGATTTGTATGTGATACTTTTGGGGAGCCACTATTCTGCCTACCATAGACATAGAACCAGGACTGTGTAAATTGTGCTTGACTGCAAAGAAAAAAGTTAAATAGGGAAAAAGAGATGAAAGGTAAGAGTGCACCAATTCAGCCATGTTCCTTGTACTTATCTTACTTTGGGGCCAATTTAATGAATGGCCCTTTTTAATTTTTTTTTTTTTAGGACTATGCCTTCTTTGACTAACTATCAAAATCTTAGCCTTCTTTTGTAATTCTGAAACATTTTTTGTATTATTATTAATCAAGATGTATATATCAAGTTTTAATTTTTTGTGTTTGCATTATAGAATTTTAAAATATATTTATATAAAATTGTATTTAAAATATTTTTAAAAAGATAGATGTTCCTTCCTAAGCTCCAGTCTATTTGTTCCTTGTGGATGCTGATATACAGGTCCTATGCCACCTTTCTAGTCCCCACCTCTCCCCTTCCATGAAACTGGATTCTCTATGAAACTCATCATCTCTGCTGACAGGTTTCAGCTGACTACATGGTTGACACACTCTTGGTTAACCCAGGAAGCTGGGTTTGTCTTTGATCTCCCATCACCTTCAAGAAGTGATATAAATTGTATTGATTTGGGAGAGTGTGCAGTTCATTTTTATATAAATGATTGATCATATTTATAAATTTTAGGAAAAAACCTATAATTATGAAGGGTTAGTTTCTTATTTACTGTACCATTGTAGAACATCATGTCCCTGACTAATCTTTCAGTCAAATATTTTGTTCTCTTTAGACTGGTTTCTCTTATCCAAGTTTGAGTCTGCAGTGTCATTACAGAATTTTGGAAGACCATTCTTATCCTGAGGAAAAACAACAAACAGTCCAGTAAGGGCTCTTTGAACCTCCGAGCTGGGGTGGAGATAAAAGGAGAAATACTCTTTGTCTTAAAGATATCTACTTTCTTCATAAGGAAAAAAAATCAATCTCACTTTACTCTGAAAAATGTTTGAGAAAAGAGAACTCATTTGCAGAGATGAAAATCTGAAAGCATAAAGGAACAGTAATTTGCTATATCTAAAAATATACCCTGTCTTGATGCATTTCCATCACGTGGCTGTTAGCAGCATGTCCAGGCTTCATCTGCAAAGAAAGATACCTCATCCGAGATCACATTCAAGAATCAGATACAGTTGGTTTTAATGTGCTTTCCTCTAAGTTGAGCACATTGTAATGATTCCTCCATTAGACTACCCCACAGAGACAGGAAGAGGCATAATTATTATATTTTTGGTTCTTGTCATTTGTAGCAAGCTTACCATCTACCTGTGTAAATGATACAGTCACAGTCCTTGCCTTCAAGGGACTTAGATCTAGCGAGGGAATGAAAATAAAACAAACAGTTGCATATGTAGTTTTTTTTTCTTTTTTCATTACAATTGGGATAAGTGACAAAAGGTAAAATTATGAAGTGCTATGAAAATTTACAAAAGGGAAGACTAAATTAGTTTGAGCTTCCAGAAAAGCTTTTCTAAGTGCCAAAAATAAACTCAGATGAATTTAGGAAAAAATTGTATTGTACAATAAAAGGAAATATAGATCGTGACCTGAGAGACCTCAAATCAAAAAATGGTAAGAAGCTCAGAGACATATCATCACAGATGGCTTATAAAGTGAGAATAAGGATGTCATTTAACCTTTGCAATGATTGGTTCTTATAACAGGATTTTGCAGGTATCCAGGGGATTGGTTAAAAGTGATAATGTATACCATTTTTGGAAGGCTACTCAAGTTCAAAATTATGGGCTACTCCAAAAGTGTATCTGAATCAGTATATACATTTATGTTTATCTTTGGCTAATTCACAGATTGGAGTGAGGACAATAATTCATAGGTTGAGCTGAAAAATTGAGGAAATTCTCTTTCTAGTAATTCATGTTGGGTTAAATAGAGAATTTTTAGCATAGAATTCATCAACATTGATTACCAGTCCTGGATTAGTTAATGGTCAAATGGTAACTGGATTACAATGGGAATTCAATCTAGGAGTAAATTTTGGGAAACCAGTTTGACACAATGGTGAATATCTCTTTGTTAGGCATTGGTAAAAGGATAGCAGACTCCTGAGAGTTATAGCAAGGAATATGTAGTACTGAAAAAAAAAATAGAAACAGAATCTTCTCTCAGCCTGCTAGCTGAAGAATGTTGTGCATATTATCTATTTAATAAACTCTTTATAGCATAAGAAGCTTGCAGACACATATCATATTCTTGATCAAGCTCTGAAGAGAATTCTACAATTTCAGTGGCTGCAGCTACTACTTTTAGACAATTTGGATATGCCCTGCCCTGGGATTCAACTGTAGGCTGTATTAAGTTATAGGTCTTCTTTTTTGTTCATGCTCTTGAGTGAAGATGCACAAAGCCAATTGTCAAGGACAAACAGTGTGAAGAGTTTTGAGTAATTGGAAAGTGCTAATGTAGGAGGATTTTGTAAAACCTGCTCAAGTTCAGTAAGGGCCTTTCATGTTTTGTTTCCTAAGAAAGAGATTCTTCAGTGCTATTTTTGATCAATTCATAGAGAGGAGAGGACAATAAGAAAAATTTGGGAACCCAGGGCCTGCAATATCCTGCGACTTTAGCAATACTTTGTCTTTTTAGTTTACCAATTTCTGATAATTTTGGATAGTTTTTATTTTATTTTCTTTTTGGAGACAGAAAGATTCCTTTTGCAGCTAAATCGTGACCTGGGTAACGTTTCACTTCTCATAAAAAGAGTTAAGGTTTGAAAGGCTTTATGACCTTTAAAACCAACTGTGGCAGCAAATGCATTGAACCATTTTCTGAGTTCTCTTTGAATGAAGAGAAAAGGAGCAAATCATGAACAAACTCAGAGTTGAATTTCTAAAAAAATTATCAGATTTTTAAAATCTTGATGTAAAATTTGTAAAGAGTATGAAAGAGTAATAGCAAATCCCTGAGATTACTGTTCAAGTCTGTTGTTTTTTCCAAGTGAAAGTAAACAAATACTGGTTTTCTTTGTCTACAAGAATATCATGAAAGAACAAAAGAAAGAAAAGAAGAAAAAAAGAAATGGGGGTAGAGAAAGAGGGAGGGAGGAAGAAAAAGTAAAGCATAATTCCATTATTATGAACCACTTGGATTCAGTGGGTACATCCAAAGGGGAATTTGGGTTAGGCAATACTAAAAATCTTGGAATAACAATTTTATTTGTAGTTCTAATTATATAAGTTCTAAGACCTTGTGTAATTCTCCATCACTATCCATGGGATAGGTATAATGGGAGAACTACAAGGACCAGTATTCCTGGAATCATATTCCTCTGTTTCAACTATTATTCAGTGTTAGGAGTGAGCCTGTGTATGAGTTCAGATTTCAAAGGGTACTGAGACAATTTAAGAAGTGAGTTTAAAGGATTAGTCTGAAAATTTTTGTTACCTTTTAATTTGTTCTAATTAGTTGTACCTGACAATAGAATGAATTTTGACACATTATACATAAATAGAGTATAACTTCTCATTTGTTTAAGGATTAGTCTGAATTTTAATAGATTCAGCATCTCTTATTTTTCTCACATCTGGTGAAGAGGACCATAGAATGTCAAGCTTAGACAAACAGAATAACCCTTTTATGTAAACAAAGAGGTAAGATTTAAAAGATACTTATTTAAGAACTCTTGAGTGGGCAAGAAACTGCAATTAACTCTGTAGGTTCCAGCACCCAATTACTCATCAGCCTTGGGGCTCATTAGAGAATTTTGTTGGATCCCACTTCTGATACCATACAATGTCAAAAATAAAATCAGATGAAATTAGACAATTTAAATAGTTTATTTTCATAAAGTAAAAGGAAGTATTCAGAAAGTCTCAGAAATATTCAAAAAGTCTCAGACTGAAAGTGGTAAGAAGTTCAAAGGCATATAATTGCAGGATGGCTTATAAAACAAAAAATTAGATGTTTTTTATCCTTTAAAATAATTGGTTATATACTGTTTTCATATATTAAGGCATTTTTCTTTGATATCAGATAATTAATTAAATTGATTATTGTACAGTTTTAGAAGATTAAGTTTTGTTTGTGATTATTAGAAATAATTTCAAGACATTTAGCCAAGTTTCACTTAACATTAATGAAAAACAAGCAAGGTTAATTTTTGCTTCTATAGCTTAACTTTTTTTGTCAGACCAGGGAAATATTAGGCCTGGTCTTTATTTTATTTTAGTATAATAAAGTGATATTTAAAAGATCTGATCAACTAGTTAAGAGTTCATCAGATGATACTATGTTGGGAGCTGGGGGAGGAGAAGTACATGGATTCCAAGCAACAATGTCTGCAATATTTGATATTTCCACATTTCACTTCCATGCTTGACCTGAAAACTGTAGACTGAGGAGATTCAAAGTGTCTTACATTATCTCTACTTTTTGAAGAATAGTTTCACTTTAAGTTAAGAAGTGATGCTTCAAAAGGTCAGTTAACATTTCCCATCTTAATATCTCTTCTTCTTTTGTTTTAATCTTCAAATCATGTTTTGGTATGATTTCTTACCTAGCCTCATACTCTATTTCCAATCCCCAAACCGACATTGGCTACACATTTATCTGCCTGAATTCCAAACAACTTAGCATGGCTAGCAAGGTTCTTCATGATCTAGCCCCTTTTCTAGCAACTTATCACCTTTCAACATGCTTCTTACCCACCATGACTTAGTTTCATTAAGTTTATGGTATTTCCTAGAATAATCAATGCTCTTCTTAGAGCATTAATTTTTTATAAAACTATAGCCTTTACTTAGAAATCAGATAATCCTCTCATACTCCTCTACATATTCTGGTAGGAAGTGCCTCTAATCCTCTAAAACGAGATAGGTATTCCTTCTATGTTTCCATGACTAACCTATGGTTCACATCATGCTATGTGGAATTTTTTTTTTGTTTATTAGTCTATATGCTTTTCTAGACCACAATTTCCTCAAAGACAAGGGCTGAGTCTTGTTCAGTGCCATATTTCCTAGGATGTAATAGGCTCTAAATAAGTGCTAAGTGTTATTAAGGACAGTCAGTTAACACAGTGAAGCCATCTCCCTCAGTTCATCTTTGATCTCAAGGTAGTTTTGAAATTAATCTAACAATGGCTCTTCTGAAATCCAAAAGAAATAGAAGAATCATGATCAAGGAAGAATAAAAAAACAAGGAGGTAAGATAAGAACACACTGGAGCTCACTAAATGTCTTCAGACATCTATTGAAGAAAGATGGTCGTAGATCCCAGGTGCACAGAGTTATCAGTGCCCAAGGTCACCTAGAAGGGAAAGAAGCTAGTGCTGGTGACAGGGAATCATTTCTGAGACTTGTTTTTTTCTCACATTGCATGCTCAATCCTGTAACAAATTCTAGTAACTTGACCTTCAAAACACATCCAGAATCCTCTTGCTTTTATCTAGTTTGAGATATTCTCATTTGGCACCTGAATTATTGCAAGAGCCTCTTAAATGGGTCCCTTGCTATTGCCATTGACCTCTTTACAATCTATTATAAATATGGCAGCTAAGATGCTTCTTTTAACCACAAGTTAGATGACACCATGCCTTATCTTAAAATCCTCTAATGGAGTCCCATCTAACTTTCAAAGCCAATGTTGTCTCTAGGCCCTGCACAAAATGGTGTGATGTGGAGTCACCTTTAATCTTGCTGATCTCATCTCGTTATTCTCCTTTGTCTCTCCACTTCAGTCATACTGGCTTCTTTACTGTTCTTTTGACTTTTATGTGTATGTACTTTTATGAGTATCTGTACAACTTTTTTGCCTTTTTGTTACAAATATGGACTCATCTAATTCTTATTTTCCTTTCTTTCTACAAATGTACCTACCGTATACTTGGTACTGTATCTTGCTCTTTTACACTTACCTAGCTGAGACATTTTTTCATATTAGTAGACAAAGAATTTCAGTCATTGTACAGCTGCCTGTTGTTCCACTAAGCAAATAAATACCCCATGGTCTATAATATCAGTTCCCTATTGGTGAACACTTGAGTGTTCCAAACATGTTCTAATATAAGCACTGCTGTAATAAATAACTTTGTACAGATATCTTTTCATATGTGTGCAATTATACTTGTAACATACATATGGGAATTGTCTGGCTAAGGGGCAAATGCATTTGTAATTTAGATAAATATTGCCTGATTGTTCTTCTCACTAGCAATGCATGCAGCAATCTGTTTTCCCACCTATATCAACAATAAAGCATATAGTTACTCTTGGATTTTGTCTATCTCAATGATAACATACTGATTGTTAATATAGCTTTATTTGCATTTCTACTTTGATGATAGTGAAGATATTACACTTAGATGTTTAGGGACCATTTTTTTTCTTTTTTAAAAATTTTTATTGTTGGTTGTTCAAAACATTACATAGTTCTTGACATATCATATTTCACACTTTGATTCAAGTGGGTTATGAACTCCCATTTTTACCCCGTATACAGATTGCAGAATCACATCAGTTACACATCCACTGGTTTACATATTGCCATACTAGTGTCTGTTGTATTCTGTTGCCTTTCCTATCCTCTACTATCCCCCTCCCTTCCCCTCCCCTCCCATCTTCTCTCTCTACCCCATCTACTGTAATTCATTTCTCCCCCTTGTTTTTTTTCCCTTTCCCCTCACTTCCTCTTGTATGTAATTTTGTATAACCATGAGGGTCTCCTTCCATTTCCATGCAATTTCCCTTCTCTCTCCCTTTCCCTCCCACCTCTCATCCCTGTTTAATGTTAATCTTCTTCTCATGCTCTTCCTCCCTACTCTGTTCTTAGTTACTCTCCTTATATCAAAGAAGACATTTGGCATTTGTTTTTTAGGGATTGGCTAGCTTCACTTAGCATAATGTGCTCTAATGCCATCCATTTCCCTGCAAGTTCCATGATTTTGTCATTTTTTAATGCAGAGTAATACTCCATTGTGTATAAATGCCACATTTTTAAAAATCCATTCATCTATTGAAGGGCATCTAGGTTGGTTCCACAGTCTTGCTATTGTGAATTGTGCTGCTATGAACATCAATGTAGCAGTGTCCCTGTAGCATGCTCTTTTTAGGTCTTTAGGGAACAGACCGAGAAGGGGAATAGCTGGGTCGAATGGTGGTTCCATTCCCAGCTTTCCAAGAAATCTCCATACTGCTTTCCAAATTGGCCGCACCAATTTGCAGTCCCACCAGCAATGTACAAGTCTACCCTTTTCCCCACATCCTCACCAGCACTTGTTGTTGTTTGACTTCATAATGGCTGCCAATCTTACTGGAGTGAGATGGTATCTTAGGGTGGTTTTGATTTGCATTTCTCTGACTGCTAGAGATGGTGAGCATTTTTTCATGTACTTGTTGATTGATTGTATGTCCTCCTCTGAGAAGTGTCTGTTCAGGTCCTTGGCCCATTTGTTGATTGGGTGATTTGTTATCTTATTGTCTAATTTTTTGAGTTCTTTGTATACTCTGGATATTAGGGCTCTATCTGAAGTGTGAGGAGTAAAGATTTGTTCCCATGATGTAGGCTCCCTATTTACCTCTCTTATTGTTTCTCATGCTGAGAAAAAACTTTTTAGTTTGAGTAAGTCCCATTTGTTGATTCTTGTTATTAACTCTTGTGCTATGGGTGTCCTATTAAGGAATTTGGAGCCCGACCCAACAACATGTAGATCGGAGCCTACTTTTTCTTCTATCAGGCGCAGAGTCTCTGATTTGCTATCAAGCTCTTTGATCCATTTTGAGTTTTGTGCATGGCGAGAGAAAGGGGTTCAGCTTCATTTTGTTGCATATGAATTTCCAGTTTTCCCAGCACCATTTGTTGAAGATGCTATCCTTCCTCCATTGCATGCTTTAGCCCCTTTATCAAATATAAGAAAGTTGTAATTTTGTGGATTGGTCTCTGTGTCCTCTATTCTGTACCGTTGGTCCACCTGCCTGTTTTGGTACCAGTACCATGCTGTTTTTGTTACTACTGCTCTGTAGTACAGTTTGAAGTCTGGTATCGCTATACCTCCAGATTCACACTTCCTGCTTAGAATTGCTTTTGCTATTCTGGGTCTTTTGTTTTCCCATATGAATTTCATGATTGCTTTATCTATTTCTACAAGAAATGCCGTTGGGATTTTAATTGGCATCGCATTAAACCTGTAAAGAACTTTGGGTATTATCGCCATTTTGATGATGTTAGTTCTTCCTATCCATGAACAGGGTATATTTTTCCATCTTCTAAGATCTTCTTCTATTTCTCTCTTTAAGGTTCTGTAGTTTTCATTGTATAAATCTTTCACCTCTTTTGTTAGGTTGATTCCCAAGTATTTTTTTTTTTTTGAGGATATTGTGAATGGGGTGGTTGTCCTCATTTCCATTTCAGAAGATTTGTTGCTGATATACAGGAATGCCTTTGATTTATGCATGTTGATTTTATATCCTGCCACTTTGCTGAATTCATTTATTAACTCTAGTAGTTTCTTTGTAGACCCTTTTGGGTCTGTTAGATATGGTATCATATCATCCGCAAATAGCGATAATTTAAGTTCTTCTTTTCCTATTTTTATGCCTTTAATTTCTTTTGTCTGTCTAATTGCTCTGGCTAGTATTTCAAGAACTAAATTGAATAGAAGTGGTGAGAGAGGGCATCCCTGTCTTGTTCCAGATTTTAGAGGGAATGCCTTCAGTTTTTCTCCATTCAGAATGATGCTAGCCTGAGGCTTAGCATATATAGCTTTTACAATGTTGAGGTAAGTTCCTGTTATCCCTAGTTTTTCTAGTGTTTTGAACATAAAGGGATGTTTTACTTTGTCGAATGCTTTTTCTACATCTATTGAGATGATCATGTGGTTCTTATTGTTAAGTCTATTGATGTGGTGAATAACATTTATTGATTTCCGTATATTGAACCATCCTTGCATCCCAGGGATGAATCCTACTTGATCATGGTGCACAATTTTTTTGATATGCTTTTGTATTCGATTAGCCAGGATTTTATTGAGGATTTTTGCATCTAAGTTCATTAGAGATATTGGTCTATAGTTTTCTTTCTTTGAAGTGTCTTTGTCTGGTTTCGGGATCAGGGTGATGTTGGCCTTATAGAATGAATTTGGAAGAGCTCCTTCTTTTTCTATTTCTTGAAGTAACTTGAAAAGTATTGGTTTTAATTCTTCTTTGAAGGTTTTGTAAAACTCTGCTGTATATCCATCTGGTCCAGGGCTTTTCTTGGTTGGTAGTCTTTTGATGGTTTCTTCTATTTCCTCTATTGTTATTGGT
This sequence comes from Spermophilus citellus, assembly GCF_964194105.1. Lineage (NCBI taxonomy): Eukaryota > Metazoa > Chordata > Mammalia > Rodentia > Sciuridae > Spermophilus > Spermophilus citellus. The sequence goes on along the minus strand of NC_138191.1, from coordinate 49,692,322 downwards.
CTGTTTAGGCTGTCTATATCTTCCTGACTCAATCTGGGCAGATCATATGACTTAAGAAATTTATCGATGCCTTCACTCTCTTCTATTTTATTGGAGTATAAGGATTCAAAGTAATTTCTGATTATCTTCTGTATTTCTGAAGTGTCTGTTGTGATATTGCCTTTTTCATCCTGTATGTTAGTAATTTGAGTTCTCTCTCTTCTTCTCTTCATTAGCATGGCTAAGGGCCTGTCGATCCTATTTATTTTTTTGAAGAACCAACTTTTAGTTTTATTAATTTTTTCAATTTTTTTTTGTTTCAATGTCATTGATTTCCCCTCTGATTTTAATTATTTCTTGTCTTCTACTACATTTGCTGTTGTTTTGCTCTTCCTTTTCTAGGGTTTTGAGATGAAGTGTGAGTTCATTTATTTGTTGGTTTTTTCTTTTATTGAGGAATGAACTCCAGGCAATGAATTTCCCTCTTAAAACTGCTTTCATTGTATCCCATAGATTCCGATATGTTGTGTCTGTATTTTCATTTATCTCTAAGAATTTTTTGATTTCCTCCTTTATGTCTTCTGTAACCCATTGATCACTCAGTAACATATTGTTCATTTTCCAGGTGATGTAGGATTTTTCCTTCCTTCTTTTATCATTGATTTTCAGTTTCATTCCATTATGATCAGATAAGATGCATGGTATTATCTCCACACCTTTATATTTACTAAGAGTTTCCCTATGGCACAATATATGGTCTATCTTTGAAAAGGATCCATGTGCTGCTGAGAAGAACGTGATGTGTATCCACTTGATGATGGTTGATATATTCTATATATGTCGGTTAAGTCTAGGTTATTGATTGTGATATTGAGTTCTATAGTTTCTTTATTCAGCTTTTGTCTGGTGGATCTGTCCAATGGAGAGAGTGGTGTGTTGAAGTCACCCATAATTATTGTGTTGTGGTCTATTTGACTCTTGAACTTGAGGAGAGTTTGTTTTATGAATGTCGCAGTACCATTGTTTGGTGCATACATATTGATAATTGTTATGTCTTATTGGTGGATGGTTCCTTTTAACAGTATATAGTGTCCTTCTTTATCCCTTTTGATTAACTTAGGTTTGAAGTTGATTTTATTCGATATGAGTATGGCCACTCCTGCTTGCTTCCGAGGACCATGTGAGTGGTATGATTTTTCCCAACCTTTCACTTTCAACCTGTGTATGTCTTTTCCTATCATATGAGTCCTGGAGGTCAATTTGGCTGGATATAACAAAGAGGCTTATAAATTCTTTGCTTGAGAATCTTGTAGATTTTGTTCCTCTGTTTTCTGGTGATGATCTTGTTAGGGAGAAGTATATATATGGTCCCCAATGGTTCAATGTATGGTATTTTGGCTTGAGGTTGATGTGAAAGTTGTACGCATTCAGCAGAAACCATACTTTGAATTTCGAATTTTGATCTTTTCCTGGACTAGTGACCAGATCCAATACCCCCTTGTGATGCTGGGCAGTGGCAGTGAATGGGAGCTGTCAGTCAGCCACATGATCACCAGAGTTAACAACTGAAGCTCTGCACTATACTGAGTTGCTAAGCTGTAATGTCTGGTAAGTGAGGCACATTAAATGTATTTTGACTTATGATATTTTCAATTTATCACAGTTTATCAGAATGCAACTCCATTGCTAGTAGAGGGACATCTGTAATGTCAATTGGATTTTCTAGTTATTATAAGTGACTTGACTTTTCTTCTCTTTTTTTTTTGCCTGACATCCCAAAGGATATTTTTCCTTTTCTTCCTTCCTACCTTTCTTTCTTCCATCTTTCCTTTCGTCTTTCCTTCTTTCTTCCTTCCCTCTTTCCTTCTTATTTTGCTCTTTCTCTCTCTTTTATTCTTTCATAGTGGGAACTGAATTCAGAGGCTCTCTACCACTAAGCCATGTCCCAGCTAAATCTTGCCAAAATACAAAGATTGGTCTCAAACGTGTAATCCTCCTGATGTGGCCTTCAGAATTGCTGGGATTACAGGCATGGCTCTTTTTCATTTTATTTATTTATTTTTAAGGTGTAATAATTTTATTAGGGTATCAGCTTTGACTATTCTTGGACTGTTTTCCAACAATGTGCTCTTTTATTATATGAATTTGAGTTTTCTATTTTAGACAAAGTTTTCTTGAATTATATTTGAAAACATTTGCTTCACTATTGGAGTTTTCTCTTCTTTGGGAAGAAAAGTTATGAGCAGGTTGAATCTCTTTGCCTGTCTTTTATATATGTATATTTTTATAATATAATTTACCTTATTATTTGTTTTATTCTGTATACTTTTAAAAAATTTCCACCACCTGTGGCGCTTATTGTGGTGTTTATTCTTCTTTGTGCTTCTTTTATTCTACTTTTGATTTCTGAATATCTTCTCCCCCCCCCTTCTATTTTGCTCTTTCATGTTGACAATTTCTATTTTATATCCTTCTAATATTTGGTCATGTCTTCCCTAAGTTCTTGTACTTTTGCTTTGTGGTCTATTCTCAGAGTTGTGATTGTTTTATCAAGATTTAAATTTACATTTTTGTCTGTTTTGTGTTAATATTTTCCAGGTGAATTTAAATTTTCTGTGGGAGAGTTGAACAGCTATTTTCTACCTGGGTTTCCTGGTGTGTGGTGAGCATATTCCTTTTCTTTTTTTCTCTTACTGTGATGAATTCAAGTTTCCTTGGAGGTTCAGGAAATTCCTGTGGATAGGACATGTGGAGGTTCCTCTCCAGGATTCACTATTCAAAGAATTCCTTTTTTCTTTGTCAACAAACTCTGGAGTGCTCCTGTATGGTGCTTCTATGGTCATACCTTCTCTTCCTCTCTGATCCTAACCTGGTTCAGGAGGGCATTTATACTTGGCCCTGGGCTTCCCTGATTTTTTTGTAGACTACTCTTACCAAGAGACACAACCTTTGTCTACACAGGTGATGCTCCCATTTTTAGCAGGTGTTTTTTGCCAAAGCTTGAAACCAGGGGCGTCCAACCACTGAGCCACATCCCCAACCCTTTCTAAAATATTTTATTTAGATACAGAGTCTCATTGAGTTGCTTAGTGTGTCCTTTTTGCTGAGGCTGGCTTTGAACTTGTGATCCTCCTGTCTCAGCCTTCTGAGCTGCTGGGATTACAGGCGTATGCCACCAACCCTGGCTTGCTCACAGGCTTTTTGAGATGTCCCTTCTGTGGGTCCCTACAGTCACTTTGTATGTCTCATATTTCATCTATTCCAATTCATACTTAATCATCTCTCTTTTAAGACCTTCCATTGGGAATACATGCCTCAGAGTTCTTAGTTTTGATATTTATTACTAGGCCCTTCTCATTCTTTGCCTTTCTCCATAATTTCTTATACATTGTTTACAAACAATTTAGTCTTCAGCTTTTGTCTGTTTCTTTAAATGAAAGTTTATAGGGTCCATTTTTCTGTTCTTACCATTGTTTTATGTATTTTACAGAAGGAAAATATACAAAAGTGAGAAGACCTATCATTGAGCAGCTACTATGTTCCTTAGGGGCATTATTTCTAACCTCGAGGAATTATGCAGTAGCATTTCAAGGGGACAAAACCAAACCAAAACAAAACACAAGTGAGATTGCACAAAACAGGATAAGTCATTTGAGGTCTCTCTTTTCTATTGGTGTATATAGCTGTGAAGGATGATCAGAGTTAATTAGAGGATTTAATTTTGGAAGACATATGGCAACAAAATATCCCTTTGTAAGTAAAATAGTTATGGTTTAAAGATATTTGTGAAGATTACAAATTTTTTTATATTTTATAAAATATGAATTTTTAAATTTTTTATATTCTCCAAGTATCTCTGAATACAGAAACTTCACTTTACCTTAGAGGTAAACCTTTCTATTTGCAGTTGAAATTTTAATGATTTTTATTTGAAGCTGGTTAAATTTGTAAAATCACCAAATGGATTATTTGTTTTTTTTATTATTAGTTGTTCAAAACATTACATAGCTCTTGACATATCATATTTCATACATTTGATTCAAGTGGGTTATGAACTTCCATTTTTACCCCATATAATTATCTACCTAATGAGCCCCAATTATGCTGTACAACAATGTACCCACATTTGTTTAAATGTGAATTTGATGGGGCTAAGGATGAAACTGATAATGCAGGATTTGCCTTGCATACTCAAGGCCCTGGCTTCAATTTCCAGCATCACTAAAAAGGGGAGAACAAAAAGAAAAAGAAAAAGAAAAGTGTTTTATATAATAAAATGCAATATTTTCATCACCTGGAAAACCATGGCTCTCACCTTAATTTGGTGAGAAGTCCTTCTCCTTTTTCTAATCTAAGCATAACCCTGTTCCTCATTGCCATGTACAGTGGATATATTTTTAAATGTAACCAGATGAAACAAAGGTTATTTAAGACTTAAACTGATCTCTCTCTGCTTCCTGGCTGCCATGAATTGAACCACTTTCTTCCTCTCTGCTCTTCTACCTTGCTGTTCTGCCCAATCTTGGATGTAAAGTGATAGAGACTGCCAACCATGGACTGAACCTCTGAAACTGTATAAGCCACTCACTGAAAGGAATAAATAACATATTTTTGAGTACGAGTCATGCTGGAAAATACATTTATTTAAGGAGAAGAAAGGGAAGATTATGATAGCAAACCTTTCTTTGAAATTTGAGATTGGGGATTTTTAAAAATTATTTATTTATTTATAAATATTTTTATTAGTTGTTAATGGACATTGATTTTATTTATTTATTTATATGTGGTTCTGAGACTCAAACCCAGTGCCTCACACATGCTAGGCAAGCGCTCTACCACTGAGCCACAACCCCAGCTCCTATTTATTTATTTTTTGATACATGTAACAAAGTGACCACTGAAAAATTTCAAGACAAGAAAAATAATGTGAAAAACAAATGTAGAATGGCAAAAATCTAAAACAATGGCAAAGATGTAGACAGACAGAAACTCTCATCTATATAGTTGGTGGGCGTACAAAATGGTACAGCCACTTGGAAAAGTTTGTGGTCTCTCATAAAACCAAAGATGTTCTTATCACACAATTCAGCAATCACATTCCTTGCCATGTATTTACCCAAGTGATTTTAAAATCTATGTCCACATAAAAACATATGTGAATGTTTATAACAGACATGTTTGTAACTGCTAAAAAAACCCAAAAACCCTAAACCCTGAAAGCAATCAAGATATCATCATCCTTTAGTAGGTGAATGGATACATAAACCATACATACATAGTTCATCCAGATAATGACATATTATTCAGCACTAGAAAAAGATGAGCTATTAAGCCATGGAAAGACATGGAAAAACTTTAAAAGCATACTGATAAGAGAAAGAAGCCAATCTGAAACGTCTACAAACTGTTTGATTTCAACTATAAGACATTCTAAAAAATACAAAACTAGATAAAAATGAAAAGATCAGTGTTTGCTAGGGATTGGTGGTTAGGGAGGGAAGGATGAATTGGTAGAACACATGGGCTTTTGAGGGCAGTGAAACTATTCTGTATTAACAGTAAGATCAACACATGTCATTACCCGTAAGGTGCACAAAACAAAGAGTGAGTCCTAATGCCAGCTATGGATTTCTGTTAATAATAATGTATCAATATTGATTCCTCAATTATAGCAAATTTATCATGCTAGTACAAGGTACTAATAATAGGGGAAATTGTGCCTGTGAGTTAGGGGGCAAAATCTGTGAAATATGGTACATTTTTTTTTTGTAAATCTAAAACTTCTTAAAAATAAGTAATTTAACAACAACAACAACAACAACAACAACAACAAATTCATGAATTGTCAGTTCTGTCCTTGGAGCTTAAAGCATAGTAGTTATTAGTGGGAAAATGAATCTCTGCGCTATTTCCTTTACTTACAGAGACTGTTAAGGAATGGGCAAGGGAAAGAAAAAATAATATATCATAGCTTCTACCAACCCTCTGCGATTCCAAGTGAAAGGCTCTCTGCTCATTCAAACACAAGAACGTCTTTCTGGAAATGCCAAAGAAGTCTTAGGGCCAAGTGAGTAGAGAGAGAAATCTCTGTAAATAAGGTGAGGAGACTCTTGTAGGAATATGGGAGAGAAAAGGTTCTGGGATATAGGAGGAAGGCCGAAGCTTTTGGAGAAAGGTGAGCAGCAAGATGTTTTTAAGCTTGAGATGCTTAATATTAGTATGTTCAGTTGCTTTTGCTGCTGTGATGTAGAATCCATCCACATCCTCAAGTCTGCCACTCACACAAAGGTTTACATGAGTTTTCTTTAAAAAAGAATTCTACAAATGGGGGTGGGGCTGGGGTGAGTTTCACTTGGAGAAGGGTGAGAGAAAGGCACATGGGCCTCAAGCGAACTTGGAAGTGAGCAGAAACATGGGCCTGAAGCCAGAAGTGTCCATGAGATCCTGAGGTTTTTTGCAGAATTCATAGATAGAACATTGAACTTCCCTCCAAGTGAAGGCAGGGCTCAATAAAATTTCTTATTGATCTCAGAGCACAGAGTGATTTCAGTTTCTGTCTGGATTATATGTCTCAAAGTCATTTGGTTTCCAAATTATACTCCTCCTTCTCTTCAGGCAATGTCTTGTACAGGGCTGTGGGTCAGTGGAAAGCAGCTCTGGTTCAGCGACTCTGTAAGTTTGATCATTGAGAGAACTGACCGGTGATGTTAAACAGTGACACACAGTGGGGAGAAAGCCATTGCTGAATGGATCCTATGCCAGGCAGTACACAGTACTCACCATGCACTGGTGGGTTTCTGCCAGATATAAATGCACAGAGAATCATTTAATCCTCATAAACAATCTATCTTAAAAGCTAAGAAACTGAATCTCAGAGACATTGCCATGAAACCAGTTAAGTTCAAATTCAGATTCAACTGGCACCAAATTCTGCTCTTAACCTTGGATAAAATAGCAATGAGAGGTTTGTCGAGTTTTTTTCACTCTTGCTTCATTTTTTTGAGAGCATGTTAGTCCATTTCTGTGAACCGATTGTCTTCTCAGCAAATAACTAAGGGCTTCACGGAAGTTCTTATAGGCCTAAACTGGGTAACAAAAACAACTCTGAGATTTGAACTGCCCATGAACTTCACATATTTTCAGCAAGCCCTTGTGGATATTTAGTGGAATCTCTTACTGGTTTTGATCAAGATTGGAATTTCAACTGCCTTTCAGATTTTCAAAATGTGCTATTATAATATTCTCCTCCCCTTCCCTGCTTCCAACCAGCTCCCTAATGCTGGCACAGTAACCCTTTTAGGTAGAGGGTAAGGGTTACTTGGCCCAGGTCACATATCTGTTAGAGACCATTGTATCAGCAACTGTAGCAGCAATGTGCCACTGGCTGGCCATCTCTCCAACACCTCTACCTACACACACATTTGTTTCAGATGTAGTAGTGTAAGTTTGGGTTCTGGTTAGAAGGAAGTTGTCAATAACAGTGACAGCTTATAATTTCCACATCCCTTTTGTTTTGAAATGCTCTGGCAGATTATTTGAGCCAACAGTAGGACTCCTGCTCTATCCTTTTGAGGTAGAATTACAGTTTACTTCCCTTTTTCTGGTTTCCAGAGTAGCTGTACCCTCCTTAATGATCACATGCAGTTTTCAACTGTGCAGTTTATCACAAGTTCTGACTTGCATAGCGTCTTAGTGATTCTATTAGTTTCTATTTAGTTTTTGATTGTTGCCTGTGGACCTGTGATATTTCATTCATATGAACACAATTTTGGTAAATTATGCCATCTAAGTTAAAGTTTATTTTTCTGTTTTTAAAGGGAAGTTTATTTTTCTGTTTTTAAAGGAATTTTTACCTACATAATTTATTGTTTGGACATTATCAAATATCTTTTCTGAATAAACAAGCAATTATGTATCTAGACAAAGCATAAAATATTTTTCACAGAACTGGATTTCTTTCATAAATGTGCCTCCCTGCCACTGTTTGGACCCCCCGCATCCCACAAGAATGTGAGGATTTCAGTTTGTCATTTCCCTAACATATCTCTTACCCCCCAGAGAATTGTTTCACCACAGTTGTTGGAACTCCTGTTGAAATACAAAAGTAGCTTTATAAACACATTAAATCAAATGTGTCCATAGTTAGTAAAAATAAAAAATAAAGATATGACCACTAGAGTAAATGTTCAGAAGGAAGCAAATGTGACATAAAGATGATGTGCACTTAAAAAGGAAATAAAAGGCATGCAGATTGGAAAAGAAGAAATAAAAGTGTCTTTGTGGACAACATGATTGTTTATGTAGAAAATGCCAAAGAATTGATAACAAAAAAATATCCTGGGACTAATTAGTGATTATGGCAAGGTTGCAGAATACAAGTTTAATCTAAAAAGTCAATTACTTTCCTAAATACCATCAGTGAACAATTGGAATTTGAAATTAAAAACACAATCATTTAAATTAAGATCACACAATGAAACACCCAAATATTTACTAAGGTAAATACTTGGGTAAAAATCTAATAACATATATGCAAGATGTCTATTAGGAAAGCCATGAAACTCTGATGAAAGAAATTAAACTTCTAATGGCGAGATATTTCATGTTGATGGATAGGAAGACAGTATTCTTAAGATATCAATGCTTCCCAACCTTATCCACAAATTCAATACAATCCCAATCGGAATATCAGCAAGTTGTTTTGTGAATATTAACAAACTTATTCCAAGGCTTATATGGAGAAGCAAAGGGCCCAGAATAGCCAATACATTATTAGAGAAAAACAAAGTTGGAGGACTGACCCAACCAAGACTTTCCATAAAACTACAATAATCAAGACAGTGTGGAATTAGCAATAGAATAGAGAAGTAGATCAAAATAACAGAATAGAGAGCTCAGGAACAATCCTACACAAATTTAGTCAATTGATCTTTGATAAAAGAACAAAGGCAATTCAATGGAGAAAGGATAGTCTTCAACAAATTGTGGTGAAATAACGGAACATGCACACATAAAAAAACATTGAGTCTAGCAACAGACTTTACACTTTTAACAAAGACTAATCCTAAATATACAACTCAAAACTAAAATCATCTGTAAGACAATGTACAAGAAAATCTAAGAGAGTTTTAAAATCTAAGTGAATAAGTGTGGGTAAGGCAATGATTTTTCATAAATGACATAAAAGGTATGTTCCATTAGAGAAAAATTGGATAAGTGAAGCTGTATTAAACTAAAAATATATACTCTGTGAAAAGATACTAAGGGAATGAAAAAAACAAGCACAAATTGGGAAAAATATTTGCAAGAACACATATTAAAAAGAGGACTTATATATCATCAATATACAAAGAACACTTAAAGTTTATCAATAAGAAAACAAACATTCCAATTAAAAAAAGAATAAATGGGTAACAAATCTGAGCAGATGCCTCACTGAAGAGAATATATGGATGGAAAAAAGAAAGACAAGAAAAGAAAAAGAAAAAGGAAAAAAGTTCCTTGTCATATGTCATCTGAAAAATGCAAAGTAGAGCAACAATTACATAACACTAAACATCTGTCAAAATTCCCAAAATTCAGAACACTCACAATACCAAATATTGTGAGGATATGGAGCAATAGGAGCTCTCATTTATTGCTGGTGGAAATGCAAAATAGCACATTCAGTTTGGGAGACAATTTGTTGGATCCTTAGAAAAAGAAGTGTATTTTTTTTTTGTTAGAGAGAGAATTTTTTTAATATTTATTTTTCAGTTTTCGGTGGACACAACATCTTTATTTTTTTTTTAAATTTTATATGGTGCTGAGGATCGAACCCAGTGCCCTGCGCATGCCAGGCGAGCACATTACCGCTTGAGCCACATCCCCAGCCCAAGAAGTGTACTTTTGACCATCCAATTCACTAAATAAAATATCTCCTTATTATTTCCCAAAAGAAGTTGAAAACCTAGTTCCATACAATCCTGCTTCAGATTGTTTAAAGCAGTTGTATTTATAATTGCCCAAACTTGGAAGTAACCCAGACTTTCTTCAATAGGTAAATGAATAAACTATGGTACATCCATTCAATGGAAGGTTATTCAGTGCAAAAAACTGAGTTGTCAACCCATGAAAAAATATGCAGAAATTTTAAGTGCATATCATTAGATAAAAAGATCCAATCTGAAAAATGCTCCACACTGTATGAGTCTAATTATGTAACATTCTGGAAAAGGCAAAACTGAACTGTGGAGATAGTTAAAAGATCAATATTTGCCAGGGCGTGCGTTGGGGGAAAAGAGGAGAGGGATACATAAGTGGAGCATGTATTATTATTTTTTTTGGCAATTAAACTATTCTGTATGAGACTATAATGGTGAATACATAAGATATGCTTGTAAAAACCCATATGACTATAAAGTATAAAAGGGAAATAATGACAAATTCAGAGTACCCAAGAGTAACAATATATGTCATTGACTGACTATATGCAATTTGCCAAGTAAAACAAAGTAATGTAAGAAAAAAAAACAGTGTAAAGTAAAAATTGTTGCCTTGTATACAAGCATAGAGAAGTTAACCAACTTTGAGTTGTAATTTAGAACTAACACTACTGGGTGCCCCAACTCACATTGTTAACCATAATGCAAGGCTTCACAAACATTTTCATAGGTGTCTACCTTGTATGCATTTTAATGATCCATAAGGCAGCTATGTTTAAAAAATGCATACTTATAAAAAGTAAGACTATTTATCTGCATATAAAATTCCCCATTGCTTCCTCAAAATATTTATTTCTGCCTAGAGGGTCATTTTAGAACTAGTTTTGTGCTTCTCATTTTCTTTGCAAATCTGCATGTTGGTTAACAAATCAATCTCCTAAAAGATCTAAAATCTCTGAGAATAGAGAAAATTAAAACTCTTGGGTCATATTGAAATATTTCAGTCACATGTCTGGAAAAATAACAGCAAAGATTCATAGTAAACTTTTCCACACTTATTTTTTTTTTATTCTCCAAAGGTGCTCACATCAAGATGATTCAAGTTTTGAAACATAATACAGACTCTTAAAGAAAGTCCTGTGTCACCAGAGGATGCTCACTAGGCATAAGAGAATGGAAGCTGAGCAACGGAGAACACTGTGCTGTGGTTTGAACTGGGGAAAGAGCTGCATCTCACAATGGTGCAGGGATGTCAGCTTATTGTTTGCAATATTCTTTTGTCTTCCTGATGTATTGTTAATGCCTTGTAAATAAAGACTCTCAATGTACCAGCCCTCAAGGATTTTCACTAGCCAGCCCTGCCCCAGGGAGCTACAGATCTACACTTATAATAAAAGGAATGAAAAAATTTTTTTTCATCAAAAATATATGTAAAAACAATATATGTGTGTGTGTGTGTGTGTGTGTGTGTGTGTATACACACACACACACACACACACATATCTCCCCTCAATATAAACTATGGACTTTAGTTAATATGTCAACATTGATTTACAATATGTCAAAATGCTGACAATAGGGTAAAGGTGCATGTGTGCAGAGGGGCAGAGCAAATATATGAGAATCCTATTTCTTGCTCAACTTTTCTGTAAACCTGAAACTTCTCCAAAAGAGAAAATCTATTAATTTAAAAAAGTAATACAAACACATCACTGTGTATAGCAGCACAATTAATAATAGCCAAATTCTGGAACCAGCCCAGGAGCCCACCCACAGATGAATGGATAAAGAAAATGTGATACATATACACAATGGAGTTTTACTCGGCCACGAGGAAGAATAAAATTATGGCATTTGCCAGTAAATGGATGGAACAGGAGAACATCATGCTAAGTGAAATAAGCCATACTCATAAAATCAAGGGTCAGATGTTTTCTCTCATTTGCAGAAGCTGGAGTAATGAAAAAAATTAATGAAAAAATAAATGAGGGTGGGGAGTTGGATCTTAGGAAAAGAGAGGTAAGTCAGTGGAGAAGAAGGAGGATATTAAGGGGGAGAGAGGAGGGATGGGAAAAGGGAAGAAATGTGGAACAAATTTGACAAAATTACACTATGTACATGTATAAATACACCACATTGAATTTAACCTGTATGTGCCAGCCTCAGCAACAGCGAGGTGCTAGCAACTCAGTGAGACCCTGTCTCTAAATAAAATACAAAATAAGGCTGGGGATGTGGCTCAGTAGTTGAGTGCCCCTAAGTTTAATCCTAGTACACCTCAAAAATAAATAAATAAATAGATGATAGATAGATAGATAGACAGATAAACAGATAAAATAAAAGGAAGACCAGTAAACTAGAGGACTGGGAATAGGGGGAGGAAAGAGGAAAGGGAAAGAAGAAGCACTGAGAACTGAAATGGAACAAATTAAATTCCATGCATGTATGATTATGTCAAGAAACCCACTATTATGTATAACTATAATGCACTAATTAAAGCATTTTTTTAAAAAAAAAAGCAAACCAGGATTGTGAAAGGACACCCATTTCCCATAAGTGACATAATTTCTTTTTTCTTTATAGCTGAATAAAATTCTGTATATATGACCACATTTTTATCCATTTACCCATTGACCAACACCAAGGCTGGCTCTATAGTTTCTGCAATTGAAACTGATTCACCATGTCCCTGAGGTTTTTATTTAAAGACACTGTTTTGGGTTTATTATCCAGTAATTAACTTTCCTGAACTTAATTACTGTATGACTCCTATTGTGCATTTTAAAACTCATTTTCACAGTACAAATGGAAGATTGCTGGCCTGCCCTCACTTTATAGGGTTGGTTTACCTCCCTAACTGCACCAGCTAGGCTGTCTTTCTATTTTAGAATTTCTTGTAGGAGAGTTTCTGTTTTCTAAAACCTGACAATTCAGTCCAGGGATTAACTGAGATTTTTAGGCAGACTTCCTCATGGACTGGGAGCCAAAGTATAAAGTACTTTGTTTGCAAAATCAAAATTTTCAATTTGAAATTCAAATTTACATGTAAAACCATGAAAATATAAGGGGGTAGGGTGACTGAGAGGTAGAAACAAAACAGTAAAGTGAAGCAGGATTCCCCCCAAATAAGTAAATACAAGGACTTGAGAAACATGAGGATAGTGTTAAATAAGGTCCCCAAAAGGAAAAGGGAAGAGAGGAGAACAGAGAGAGGTCTGGTGATGCCAAGAAGGTGGATCAAGCTCGCAGGGTTACATAGAGCTGAGGACCAGCCACAAGTTCATTTTACAGAGACAAGAGAAGGGATTGGAAACATTCTTACATCAAGCATGTACTCCATTCTGTGTAAAACAACCCAGACATCGTGATCATGCTGTGATGGGACTTGGATGATGGCTGGTACACACACCGGGAGAAGAATTTACCAAGATAAAGAGAAAAAGAGGGACTGGGGTGGTGGCTCAGTGGTAGAGCGCCTGCCTAGCATGTGTGGGGCCCTGGGTTCAATTCTTAGCACAGCATATAAATAAATAAAATAAAAGGTCATTGAGAACTAAAAAATATTTTAAAAAAAGAAGCAGAAAGTTTATTGGAGGAAGATAAGGGTGCAGCAGGATCATAACAAAGACATCTGCCCACAGACTTAGATGGGTCTGAGCTCATATGCACTTCTGAGTTCTTTGTTCTCCTTTGGTGGGCTTTATGCTAAGTGAGGAGTAGTTCATGCTAAGTGAGGGATGATAGATTCCCGTGCTTTGTCCATAATGCTTATTGCACACGTGCCAAATGCTTGTTCCTGGGTTTTATGTTAAATGCATGAGATGCTAGTAATACGTATAAGATCTTACATAAGGGATTCTCCCTTCTAGGTTACTATAGGTCAAACTTGAGTGTCTGTGCACATTCTCCTCAAGATGGTTAGGCAATCTTTTTTTAAAAAAACAGGATCTTGCTGTTTATACTTCAGGGAAGTTTGCTCTTCTGAGAACTGCAAGAGGCAGGATGAAAAGGAAGTCCTTAGCCTCATATCAGTTGGGATTGAGACGGGGTGGGACCTGGCACAAGGGTCCCTAATCTATCCTGCCTCACATGTAACATGAGGAAACCAGAATTTCAAGGTTGCTGGATGCTCGACTTGTGTTTCAATATAATCTCAGACACTTAATCCCTGATATTGAGAACTTCTTCCTATCTTACCCAGCATCCTCATCCCCAGTCCATCCCAGGCCTGCGGTGCTACCATATCGAACCTGTGCTTAGATGCCAAAGACCATTAGAAACTGAATAATTTGAAATGAAGAAACTTGGAGAGAAACTCTGAAGCTCTTGTGTTGGGGAAAGATTGCTTTATTTTTTTGTTCTCTGGACCCTGTCTTCTGAGATGGGGGAGGTGATCCTGAGCCCTATGTTTGTCTGGATGGTGAAACCCCAGGGATTTCTGTCAAACAGACTGTTCCTGATTCCAGAGCAAGACCGCTGAGAGCACAAAGTTCAGCCTTTAAAACAACAACTCTCTGGACAAGTATCTCTCAACTGGGCAAATGGCTTGCATATTGGTATGAGACAAAATGTAACCATGGGATTTTGAACTTCAGAAAATACATGGAAGCTGGTGGGTCCAGGGAGCTGTATTTTTGGTTTTTATTTTTTACTTTCTCCTCCTTTTTAGGAGAATTGGTAGTAGCTTATAAATTGGCCAACTTGTCATCAGATTCCGTTGTTGTCTCTTGCAGACAGTGTCTGGCAAAATCAAAAACTGATCAAAACAAATGATTGCCAGTGACTCTGGACCCAATTTCTTGTTTCTACCCCAAATCCTTTTCATTTTGCACAATTAACTTAATCAAATTATTATTATTGTTATTATTTTTAGGTTTACAATTTTCACTTTAAAAATTTTTAATTAATTTTTAAAATTTATATATGACAGTGGAATGCTGTCATATATAATCCTGGGTAAATTATTTACACTTCTGAGTCAGTAAAATGGAAGGAAAGGAGACTTGATGTAAGAAATAAATAAGATCTGAATATAAAAACCTTAGCAAATAAGAGGCCCTCCATCAATGCTAGTGCCTTCCCCACTCCAGCTCATGGGTCTGTTGACTTCACTGGTCCTTTCTTTGTAGATAGATTTGTAAATAAGAATGTCATGAGGAAAGTTTACCTTCTGATCTGTTATGATAAAAGAGAGAGATTTGTCTTCTTAACAAATGTTCAAGGAGGGTTTTCATGTGAAGGGGGCATGCTGGGCAGTGGAAAAGTAATTGCATGGTACACTGTGCGTGTAGTATCCTCAAGGACCTTCCAGCATGGAAGACAGCACAAGGCAGGACTTGATGGGGGTTCTGCAAGTGTGTCAGCAACAAACACTGGGACTGTGGAGAACAAGTAAGGTCGTTTGTGGTTGGATTGAGAGTAGGATGGAAGCAGCATTTACTGGGTGCCAAGTGCCCACAGTGTGATGTGAGCGTGAATGAAATGCCAAGGGAGTGGTGATCCTCACAGTGACCCTGAGTGGCAGGTATTTTTAAACTCATTTTGCAGGTTAGGAGACCGAGGTTCATAGAAGTTAAGGAGCTTATCTGAGATCAAGAATTGGTTTTATCTGACTTCTGTGATCTTTCTGTATTCCACAGTGCTTCAAGGTATTAGGGACAAATGATAATTCCAGATATGACCATTTTTCAAAAACCAGAGATGAAGGAGGTGGAAGAGGCTTCTCTCTCTTGCAAGAAGAGAAAAACACAAAGAAAGTTCTGAGACAAGACAAGTATTCTGACTTCTGTTTACATAATCTTAGCAAGGCACCAGTACCATGAAGCAGACTATTGAACAATTGGTTATATGGCACCATGTGGATGGTTTAAAAATAATCTAGGGATGATGTGGAAATTTCACTGGTTAACTTAAAAGAAATTGACAGGATTTCTGCTTGGCACAGCCACCTGAGAGCTAAATCACAGTTCGGGCTTCACCGTTGACTAACTATGGTTCCAAGACCCCAGGAAGAGTGATTGTCTTTACAATCCTTTAAAAGCCTACAAATGAAAGGTTGTTTTGTTTTTTAAGGAATCTCCTTGAATTTTCTTCTTGTTGTTTTGTTCAGAATTCAGGGACACAGAGTTGCTGGACACTTTGGAGCCTCTCCAGGAACACTAACCTTCTCTAAAGGAGGTTGTTCTGAAGAGGGGAAATGCTTGCTTTTCAAAAATACCTCCTGAGGGAGGTCATCAGCTGCCTTGTCTTTGCAGAGTCAGGGAAATTTCATCCCCAGATAAGGGTTTTGAGAATAGTTGGCTGTGATTGCCTGAAAGACTCCACAAGGACAAACGTCCAGAACATGGTCACCTCCATTACCCAGGGCCAAGGTCTGTTTGTTTATGCCTCTTGTAGCTTTTCCTGCACCCCTGTCCTATCCTTCTATCCTTTTATGAGTCTGGAAAGAATCACAGCTGGAAGTACACATGGATCAATCTATATCAAATCAACCAATATGTAGTGTGATTTTTCTTTCAATCAATAATTAATTCTTTCATTCATTCTTCTGAGTAGAATTTTTTATTGTTAAGACACTTGTTACATAACATCAGTGTTTTTCTAAGTGAAAGTCGTGGAAAAGATGATGGCTTTTTATTCTGTTCTTCTAAAGGCACAAGAAAGCAGGTTTTCTAGAGTTAACAATTTTGACAAATGGTATTTTTACCTCCAATCAGGTGGTTAGAATCCACTGCCATGGAAATATTTGACTTCAAAGGTAAACAGTTTTTACACTTTTACTCTCAAGGCCTGAGAAAAATTTTAAAAAAAGAACAATTAAGATGATGTAAACAAATAGATAACTAATGTTTCAGGGCCAGGCAGGCAGCTGGAATCCACTTCCATCCAGCATCCAACTAGAATTGGGATCCTTTTTCTGGTAACAGCACCCTTCTGCAGTTGTGGCTTGGGCTATGAATTGGTTTGAAGATGCAATTCATCTGGTTCTCTCTCTCTCTCTCTCTCTCTCTCTCTCTCTCTCTCCTTCCATATCTCTGTCAGTTAAGGATAGCATCATGTGGTGCTTGTATATCAGTAAGAATTTTGTCCTTAATTTTGAACCTAATACATCCTCAGGGAGAGTGGTGATATAAAGACTGTAAAGAGAATGTGTCAAGAACTTTATCATCAATGACATATCATGTTGAAAGAGAGCATTCGCTTTTATCCTGAAGGGATATAAGGGAGATTTCATACTTATTTATCAAATTAAATGACAGCCAGATTTCCAGGGTAAAAGAGAAGTGACAGTTCAGTGAGTGGACCCCAGGCAAATGGGCAATACAGTTCATGTTGCTATTTGATGACCCCATGCTCCTCATTTATGCCTTTCTCTCTCCCCCTGGTTGACAGTATCATCAACACCCCAAAGTAATTTCTCTCTCCTCTTTTTTTTTTGAAATCAAATCTCCAGAAATGATTTGAAACAATTCCCTCTAGATAATTAAAATGACTTAATTTGATATTTGATGGGATTTTGAGCATGGTCTGGGAGCTGATCGATAGGGTCTTTAAGGGACGAAATCTTTTTGGAGACCCTGGAATCCAGTGATGTAGCTGACCTAACTTACCCCTCTTTGACTTCTCCGTCAAATCTTTCATAATAACAACACTTTTTTTTTTTTAAACAAAGCCCTCTCTTGCCTTGGATTTTCTGTCACTGTGCTTTCTCGCTTCTTCCAAAGTGTCTCAGATTCCTTTGATAGGACATTCACTTAAAAATCTCTAAATTGCTGGATGCAGTGACACACACCTGTAATCCCAGCGGCTCGGGAGGCTGAGGCAGGAGGATCACAAATTCAAAGTCAGCCGCAGCAAAAGCGAGGTGCTAAGCAACTGTGAGACCCTGTCTCTAAATAAAATACAATATAGGGCTGAGGATGTGGCTCAGTGGTTGAGTGTCTCTAGGTTCAATTTCTGGTACCAAATAAATAAATAAATAATAAAAATAAAAAGGTCCCCAAACCCTCTAAGTCATTTTTTTTTCCCCTCAGGGATTTACTCAGAGAGACCTTCTTTCTTTCTCTAAATGCTTCCTTTAGGTTGCCTTGTTCATTTTCAAGGCCTTAAAAACCATCTTTAGGCAGTTATCTTCTAAATTTTTATATCCATTCCTCTGAGCTCCAGATTCATCCAAATGCTCACTTGATGTCCAACTTAAGATCTGCTTCCTTATCTCCACAAATGGTGCCACCATCTGCCCAGTTCAATACTTAGGCTAGAAATGTGAGAAGCATCTTGCCTTCTTCACTTTCCCTCCCGTCCTGTGTCCTCTGCTTCAAGTCCTATCATTTCTTCCACCAAAATATATCTGAATTCCACCAGTTTCTCTAACTCCATTGCCACCATCGTGATTTATGCCACTACTGACTCTCCACCAGGCCCTGTGACAGCTCTTGACTAATATCTCTGCCTCCACCTTTGCTCTATTTCGTGCCCCACTGATGAACCCACAGGGTAGTGAATAAAAGTGAATACTCTGGGATGGTATGACCTGGGTTTGAATCCTGGCTCTGCCACTTACTAATCACGTGAATTGAGGCATGTTTACATCTTCTGTTCTGTGATTGCTTTGTCTATAAAATGATGACAATAATAACATCTACCTAACAGAATTATTATGATGATTAGATGTTGTTTTATTTGATTAAAAAGTTTTTTAAATGAGTAGAAGTGTGCTTGGTAGAAAACTCTTTGTTAACATATAAATAAAATCATGCTACTGCATGCTTGAACTCTTTCTACACACGTGTTATAAAATTCAAGATCCAAACCTGACCCTCTAGGCCTCATGAATCCTGCCTACCTTCCCCCACCCCTAGGTCCCTCCTCTGCCTCCCTCACTGTGCTCCATACTTGAGGGTCTTCTCTGTTTTGGAGGTGTGCCAGGCTTTGTGCTGCCCCAGGGCTTTTCCTCTGCTGTTCCCTCCACCTAGAGTCCCCTTCCAATGCCTGACTCCTTTGCCTGTTTTAGACAGTCTAGGTGACCTATCTTCTTAGCAATTCTCTCTGGCCATCTTATTTAAAGAAGGTCATTTTCTTATTCCCTACTTCTGTTATATTGTTTGCTTCTTTCATATCACTCATTACAGTATTTAGGAAGTTTATTTGTTGTTTCCTGCCATGTCCACCAAAAGATAATTTATTTGAAACCAGGGGTATGGCTACTGTGTGCATTGTTGAATCCTTAGTGCCTGACACTGTGCCTGGCACGTGATACATGCTTATTTATATTTACTGAATGAATGAAATGGACACCTATTAGGCCACCTTGTCTTTCAAGTCAAGTGTAAGCCAGAATTCAAGCTCTGTATGATGTATCAGATAATATACCAACCTAAACTGTCTGCCTGGCCTATCTTAGATATCAATTTGATTAAAACAAACAATTCAGTGGATGGTGGTCAGCCTAGGGAAGAATTCTAGACACAGAACTTGAAGCCTGGGGCCCTTGTATAGGATCTGATGCTGACCTTCTCTGTGACCTTGAAGAAACTCCTCAGAAACTGCTTTTCCTTGGAAAAAGAGTGGTTGGAATAAGCAATCCCCAAGCTTACTTCAAGCATAATATTCTGTTTTAGATGCCATCTTTCTGCAGAGATAACATAAAATCAGTCCATCATTATTCTCATGGAGGAGATAAATCACTGAGTTTTAGGAGAATGAAAGGATCATCAGCAGGTGCTGGGACAAATTCTCCTTAGGGTATATTTTAAGTAGGTGGGAATTTGTCCATTCAACATTTATTTCTTGGCTCCTTAATGCTCCTTGGAGTTATGCCTGCTGTCACTTTGCCTAAAAGCAGCTCCTCCATCACTTTTTTCACTACACACACACATACACACACACACACACACACACACACACACACACTTCTTTACCTTTAAGTTTTTGCACTTATTGACTAGAAAAATCACTCTTCCACCATATTTAGAGAAAAGAATATTCCCAGTCCCATCAGATTATGATATTGAGTTATATTTTAGTGAGAAAGGGAAGGTGTGTTTTCTATATCTTCAGCCCCACTTACTTCTAGAACATGTTAGTGTGTTGAGTGTGCCCAGCATTCTGCCCAGAACTCTTGCAAAAGTCTCTGTTCACTTCCTCCTTCATGCATTTAAAACCTTTATGTTAAAAATCATTCTTGGGGCTGGGGATGTGGCTCAAGCGGTAGCGCGCTCGCCTGGCATGCGTGCGGCCCGGGTTCGATCCTCAGCACCACATACCAACATAGATGTTGTGTCCGCTGAGAACTAAAAAATAAATATTAAAAAATTCTCTCTCTCTCTCCTCTCTCACTCTCTCTCTCCTCTCTCACTCTCTCTTTAAAAAAAACATTCTTGACTTAGCTATCCATTAATATTATATCATTAATATTAATACCAAAATGATATAATTCTTCTGTATTTTATAATATCATTGTACAGTGTTTTAGTTACATCTGGGGAAAGGGGGTTCTCAGGTTTGATAAAAAAGAAAGCTTCCATGTTTCATCTTCTATTGTACAAATTTTACCATTTCCTCAAGGACCAACTCACATGCTGCCTCCACCACAAATTTTTCCTTATTTTTTGGTCAGGAACTATGCTACCTTTCCTTTGAACTCCTGTAGCTCTTAATTCATTCATTTGTTCATTTATTCATTTGTTCGGTCATTCCATAAGTTACCATCAGGTGTTGAAGAAAATTTGTGCTCTCACAGAGTTGATAATCGAGTGGAGGAGCTGACAAAGTGTGTACAGGTATTATGTTAGGAGAGAAGTGCCATGGAGAAAAAGAAACCATGAAAATGTCGTAGAGCATTCCAGGGTTCGGATGGTGGCTTCAAGGAGAAATAGTCTTTAATCAGAGACTTCTCAAAAGTGATGGGACAGGCAGGAGGAGGAAAGGCAAGTGCAAGGTCAGTGTTTTAGTCTGTTGCGCTGCTATAACAAAATACCATATACTGGATAGCCTATATGTTAATGTCTCATAGTTCTAGAGGTGGGAAGACCAGGATCAGGACACTAGAAGATCTGTGTTTGGTGAAGGCCTGCTTTCTGGTTTATACTGGGCACCTTGCTGAATCCTCACATGACAGAAAGGGTGAGACAGGTCTCTGTGACTTTGCTTTACCTTTTTTTTTTTTTTTTTTCTGTACTGGGGATTGAATCCAGTACCTCACACATGCTAGGAAAGGAGGTGCTCTACCACTGAGCCACATTCTGGGCCTCTTTTTTATAAGGACACTAATCCCATTACAGGGCTGTGCTCTCATGACCTAATCACTTAGAGACCGTTACATTGGGGGGTTGGGTAACAACATGAAATTTTGGGAGCACAAACATTCAAACCATAGCAGCTGGTGTGTCTGGAAAGCAGTGAGTCACACAGTCTAAGAGGAGATAAGAGCAGAGGTGCACTGTGAGGCTGGGATGAGGCTAGAGTGTGGATCTTGGGGCTATTTAAGGATTTTAACTTCTACTTAGATTAAGATGGGAGGTCATTGGAGGATTCTGAGCAGATAGGGTGTGTCATCTAGTCTATGTTTCAGGAGGATTGCTCTGCTATTGGATTGCAAAGATACTTCAGTGGATTAAGGATGGAAGCTAGAGCATTGTCAAAAGGTCAAGACCCTGGTGGTAACGGTGCAGTTGATAAGATATGCCGCCATTTTGAAAATGTTTTAAGAGTAGAGCTGGCGACTGCTCAGTTATGGCATATAAGAGAAAGATGGGAAAGAGCGGAGAGGAAGCAGGTTTTGGAAGAAGATTGATAAAGTTTAATTGAAGACATACAACATTTGAGATGTTTATAAAATACTCAGACATACACATGGAGTACACAATTGTATTCATGAGACTGGAGTATGCTGGAGAAGTCCAAGGTAAAGATGTAAATTGGAAGTCATCTTTACATAAATGGAATTTAAAGACCTGGAAATAGAAGAAATTTCCAAGAAACTATGCTTTAATCTATGCCTCTTTTAACATGTTTCCTATATATTATTATTAGATGTAAGTTTCCTTTCACTCATTACCAGGTTAATGTCCTTCAAGGTAAATTTTGTGCATGAATTTACACAGGGCCTCATTCAGAGCTTGGTTCCAAGTAAGACCATAAAAAATAACTTTAGTTTGAATCAATATAGAACTTAGTGAAAGACTGATTAAGAGTTAAAATTGTAAGATGGTTAATGGCAGAGGATTTTAGCAAATGAAGCTCTCAATGTTTTCTGGGAGGGCCTCTGCCAGAATGGGGCCAAGGAGAGAAACAAGGAAAGAGAAAAAGCAGTATAAGGGAAGGGGACAAGAATAGATCCCAGAGCTGGGATAATATAACAACGAGACTTTCTCTAGTCCTATGAGATTATGCAAATGAAAGAAGAGAATCCAAACCCTGGATTTGAGATTGGGCATTGATAGGGTGAAAAGAATTAGAGGATGATTGAGGAAGGGAAGGGTAGGGTTCAAAACAGATTCTTAAACTTAAGTCTGACTGCAGGGCAAGACTGAAGCCAGTCACCTGGGGAACCCCTTCAGAAAATTTAGGGTGTGAGAGTAAAACCACTTCCTTCTGGAAGTTAGAGTGGGTCTTGTCCTAATTATTTGTGCTATGCCTAATTTTCTTAACATAATGTCCTCTAGATTCATCCATGTCACAACTGAAGAAATATATTTTGGAAGATCGATAATATGAGATGATGTACATAAAGTGCATAACAGAATGTATAGCATGTAATATGTGCTGATGTTATCTAATAATACCAATGGCAATAATAATGGTAATGACGGTAATGATATTAATTTGCTCGATATCTCACAAATAGTGGTGCTGAAATTTAAACCCAGGAATTCCTGATATTTTTATGAGTTAATTAATTTGCAAAAGTGACTCTTTTTATTCACTTTTAAATTAAACAAGTAGTATACTTACATAGAGAGTTTGGTAGAGAAAAATAAGTCACTCACTCACAGTTCTACCATTTCAATAAAATAGATATTATTATTGCATGTGACTTTAGGTTTGTAAAGTCTGCCTTAAAAACATTACTGATGTTTTAATTTGCCTTCTATTTCCCAAGACCTTTTAATTTTTTTCAGAGTAAAAGATTAATAAACTGGCTTTTCCTTTTCTTCTCCCATTGCTTAGTACATCTAATAATTCAAAATCAGAATTATCGTGGATTAGTACTGGTTCAGGGAAAATAAAAAATTATAAAGAGAAAAATTGGAAAATGTTGAAAGTTTTGGTTATGGAAATACCTAAAGCTTCGTTTAGTTGAAGTATAATATTAATTTATCTGGCACAGGTGAATATAGTGTTATGATGAACAGTCCATCCTTTTCCATTTGTTCTTTAATTGGAATTGTATTTTCAGAATGGATGTGGGGTGGTGTCTATCCTTTTCTTCCCTCCTACACTCACCGTCAGTGTAAGGAGTAAGACCGACCCTTACCGAACTCCTCCTGCCTGCCCATACCAGTGATACCTTAGCATTGATTAGAAAATAGCTTTACCCATTTAGACTGACCTATATTCTTAAATGATAGGCAATAGAAATCCAATTAAAAATTTAATTAAAATGTTATCCTCTCTATCTGATGAATTCCTAAGCCCCCTAATAATATTAGAATTTTTAGCACATCAAAGACATAAAGCATGCTCATGAGACTTTCCAGAAAGAAGCAAGAATGTAATAAGCACTATATAACTACTGCCTTAATTTTGGCTCCCATCCTTCAACATTTCTTGCTGTAGTTCTGTAAGAGTTTCCTATCTAATTATCTTGTCTGCATTTTCTGTATCCCAAATTCACCCTTCATACAGCCATCAGAGCCATCTTCTTTAAATAACGTGCATTCAATCCTATTATGCTCTAGCCCTTTCTCCTAGTAGCATTTGGTGGCTTCCCATTACTCTCAGGATGGGTCTGAACCCTTTGCTATGGCATAGGAGCCCCTCATTATCCAGATTCTTCCTACTGCCCCAACCTTATGCCTTTTTGTTTCATATTATACATTCACCCGCATCTACAATCTGAAGCTCACAAGATGCGCTGTTAATTTTTTTTTTATATCTCTTTGTATCCCCCTCTGCTGGTCCTTTCTCCTAGAGGACACTTCTTTTCCAGGATAACTTTCCATGTAGTAGGTTCTGGCTATGCTTCTTGACAGGGGGAGATAACTGACTTGATGTAATTTCTAAAGCTTCCTGGATGCTCTCCTATGTTCTCTAGTTCTTCTTCTGGCCAGATGCAGAGGATCCAGTGGGGGACTCCAGGGTCTCAGGATGGTAGAGTCACTAGATTGGGAGTCTAGTCCTGCCTTGGGCCATTTGACTAGGAACACCCAGATTGGATTACAGCAAGAGCAGGAGTAAGCCTTTATTTTAAGTCCCCCAAATCTAGGGATCATTATAATAGCGCACAATGATTAGCATGTGTCTTTTGGTGTCCCCTTTATTCCACAGTCGACTCTGATGTGTGAATAAGACACCTTTTTTTCAGGCCTAGATTCAGAACTGTTTTTTTTTTTTTTTTTAAATTTAAATTAAAAAGAACCAGGTGTGGGCTCTAGGACTGTGGCTCAGTGGTACAGCACTTGCCTAGCACATGTGAAGCACTGGGTTTGATCCTCAGCCTCACATAAAAATAAATAAATAAATAAATAAAATTTTTAAAAAATCAGGGCATGGTGGCATACATCTGTAATCCCAGTGGTTTGGGAGGCTGAGGCAGGAGACTTGCAAGTTCAAAGCCAGCCTCAGCAACTTAGTGAGGCCCTGAGCAATTTAGCAAGACTTTGTCTCAAAATAAAAAAATAAATAAATAAATAAAACAAGGGCTGAGGATGTGGCTCAGTGTTTAAGCACGCCTGGGTTCAACCCACGGTATCAAATTTTAAAAATTAATTAATTAAAAAAGAAAATTTGTTCCTTTTTCAAATTCATGTTCAAGTGGGTGAAAAAAGGAATCAATAGCTAATAAAACAATATAATTAATTTCTTGTGATGGTAAGTTCTGTGAAGCAAGATAAAACTGGATGTGAGAGGGAGAATGAAGAGAGAGGAGTCTAATTTTTAAATTGTAGTCAGGGAAGGCTGTTCTGAGGATGCTGTATGGAGCAGGATCTGAATGAAGTGAGGGACAAGGCACATGTATTTTGGAACTAGACAGAGAAATAGAAAGAGTTAGGGACCCAATAGACAGTAGCTTAGCTGTTTATATCAATAACAATAGCATGGGGAAGAGCAAGCAGGTCAGTCTGGCAGAAGTTACCTGAAATTGAGGCAAGAGGCAGGGGCAGTTAGTTCAGGGAGGTGGGGAAGAGCCCTAAAGTTCCTGGGATTTCCTTTTATGGAAAGGGGGAGTCATTGGAGGATTGTGAGCTGTTGAGTGACATTTTGAAATGATCCTTCTGGTTCATGTGAAGAGAATCCCTTGGATCTTGGATTTATGTGGGCAAACTCCCACCTGTCTCTAGTGGCTTTGGCCAGCTGAAGGCCAAACCTCTGGTTCCTCCTGAGAATGAAGCCACAGGTACATGCTGCAGCATGTCTTGTGTGACTGCTTTATTTACCTCTTGGTCTCATCTCTGACCTCATCTGATTTCCCTAAATTCTGTTTGTCTACCTTATTGATGGAAACCCTGATTGCTTCTATTTTTTTGGTGAAATAAGAAGCAAAGCTTTAGTTGGGAATGAGAGTGGGCGTGCTGGTGGGAGGAAAGAGGAGACTGGTTGACTCTGAGTGTGGGAGAGTAAATTCACTAGGGCTTTTGTTTTTGAGGTAAAAAGGCAGGGTTTCATCATTGTGTCTAGCTAGGACTCCTGACAGTGGAAGGATGAACAGATAGAGCCCTTCCCCAAGAATGCAGACTTTTGGAGAAACAATGAGTTAAGCATGAAGTAAACAGCTGTATTGTGTCCATTCAACCATTTCTTAATTCAGCAACAATTTATTAATGCTCATTATAAAACAGAAGTCCAGAACTCAGACTCTGCCCAGAGTCCAACAGGGGAAATCTCATCAAGTCATATACACAGCACGGTGCAAACACCATGCAGGCAGGTGCATGCAGAGTAATAGCAGATCCAATGAAGAACTGACAGTCTGACCTAATTTAAAGATGAGATTATTACTGGGTTTTCGAATAGTTAGGAAAGGTTGACAAAGGACCTGGAAGATGAAGGGTTAGAAGGGTTTGAAAAGGAGAATAAACAGGGAGAAGATTTTAGCCTGGGAAAAGCATATTGAGCAGATGCAGAAATGTTCATGGCATGTTGTGGAGGTGGTTAGGAGAAATACATGATGTGAGTAGTCAGAATCATAAGCATTGCATGTGTTACAAAGCTGCCTTCTCCTCCAGCAGAGCTGTAGGAGGGAGGAGATGGATAGTGGGGGGGACCAGATTGCAGAGGATCTTGCCTAACGCCAGGACAAACCTTGGATCTTCAGTTGCCTTTGAACAGATATAAATGGAGACCTTTTCCCCTTTGTCTGTTTCTGCCTCATAAAGCCTTAACACATTGTTGAAGCCAATGTGATAGAGGACATCTGGGGATGGAAAGCTAGGTGGCACTGCATTACTGCCTAGTCACTGCTCTTTTAGGGTCCAAGGAACCTTTGGTTTTAAATAAAATTTGATGACTATAAACCATCAGTGGAGCTTTGCGATAGATGGCCTGGAAGCCTCCTAGAGAAATACTTTTTAATTGCAAATTTTTATGCAAGAAATCATTGCTCTTGAGCTCCAAATTAGGTAGTGGATCTGCTTGAACTCTGCAAATCAAAAACATGATTTTATTTGCAGACGAAGATTACACTGTATTTTGCTATTTGAGAAATTTTTCATTGTATTCTGTTAAGTAAATCATTGAAGTGATAAAGCTATTGTCACTATCTCTTTATAAGCTTCCATATGGGGAAAAA
Organism: Spermophilus citellus; assembly: GCF_964194105.1. Taxonomy (NCBI): domain Eukaryota; kingdom Metazoa; phylum Chordata; class Mammalia; order Rodentia; family Sciuridae; genus Spermophilus; species Spermophilus citellus. The sequence continues at coordinate 49,665,469 of NC_138191.1, read as the reverse complement.
TGCCCACTTTTGTTCTTCAGTTAAAATTTAAAAGGGAGAGAAATGAAGCTGTCCTTTTCTCCTCCACTTGGTGATAGAATTAGGGAATCCAATTGAGGGCTAATGTTAGCTAAATGAGCATTCACCTAGGTAAGCTGCTGCTGTTTTGATTTCCTCAAAGCTTTTCTTCCTGGGAAAGTAGCATTAAGAACTAGATTAATTAGCGACACCCTGTACCTGATGTAGCTAGTCAGCAGGCTTCAAAAAAGTGAAGAGTTTGCCTGAACAGCAGAGTGAGCTAGGCAGGCGTCTAGACGCTCTCCCCTGCCAGAACTTGTTGTCTAAGACGTTTGCTCTGGAAGAAGTTAAGCATGGAGAACATGGAGCAAAGTTCATCTAGCTGTGAATAAATAGAGACTTTGTAGTTTACATTGAAACTCTGCCCCCTCTCCATTATTCCCTTGTCTTCTACCTCTTATTGTATGAAATTCATAAGATTGAAGAAAACGTTTAACTGCAATCTTATTCAAAGCACCAATTTCAGCATCATCCCTTGCAGGAAATGAGGGTGTCATGTGGCTACTGGCAGTCAATGAGGTTTTTGTTTGTTTGTTTGGTTTTTGTTTTAGAAGGGATCAGTAGGAACCAGCTAAACTCCCCAAGATCCTATTGTGTGGAAAGAACGGGGACTATGACTTGTAAGAGACAAGTAGAGTCAAGAACCCCCTAGTAATGGATGGAAGTGGAAGCAGAGCATGATTAGAGAAAGAGGTGCAGAAGCAGCTTAAAGGTACAGGTTTGATCAGTTGTTTTCTATGCTTTTTCCTGGCTGCCCATTGATGTGTTTTTACATAGTTGATATAGTCACCTGTTACTGAGCCTTTACTCTTTTGTAAGGAGATGAAAGAATAATTGCAAACAACAAATGATTGCAAACTTTTGGGCTTGTACTGGGTCATATCTTTACTATCCTCTTGAGTAGTTGCATAGTTTTATATTGGTAGAATGAGTTGAAACATGCATTTGGGCCCCATACTGTGAAAAAGGTGAATGTTTTTTGACTTTAAATAATAATAAAAATGGTCAGTATGATACCAGGATACACTAAAACATTAGTTAATGAAATAAACATGATAGGCAAATATTCTCCAAGATAACCACATCTTTAATAACTATCTGATTTTTTTTGACAATTCTTGCTGTGTTGCTCAGGCTGGCCTTGAACTCCTGTGCTCAGGTGATTCTCCTGCAATAGTCTTCTGATGGGGGGACTATAGGAATGTGTCACCATGCCTGATTAACACTCTAGTTTTGATGGACGAGAAAGTCAGAGAAAAGGGACATATACTTCTGACTGTGACTTTGTGTGCATGTTCTGGTTATTTTAGGTTGAAATCAATCAACTGAAAAATTTTGAATGTTTCTTCATAGAGTGTGTAGTACAATTTGAAAACAAGGACAAAAGAAAATCAAAAACAAACTCGGGGACTGGAGTTGTGGCTCAGTGGTCGAGCGCTTGCCTAGCATGTGTGAGGCACTGGGTTGGATTCTCAGCGCCACATATAAATTAATAAAATAAAGATCCATTGACAACTAAAATAAATATTTTAAAAAAACTCAGTTCTTGGTAAATAGTCTTATTTTCTATATTTAGTCAAACTTTTATAGTCAAAAATCTCTCTCCTCTCCCCCTCAATCACAATTCTCTATTTTATCTCATTGGAGAAGTCATGAAAGTCACAGATCTTTGAACCAGTCTATAATCCCTATGGCTTTACCCTAGGACCAAATCATCATCATCATAATAGCAAACACTTTGGAGCAATTATTATGTGCTGGGGTTTGTATTAGGTTATTTATACATACTAATTTAATCTTCATAATACTTCTATGAAGTAAGCTCTCAATTTAGTGAAATTCAAAGCAGTTTTCTGATATTGTGTAAGGATTACTAGAATATTCTGAATGTCATGAAGCTGTTCTTAAAGTAGAATATTCTAAGGATCTGTGCTCCTCCTAATGTTTATTTTCTCAAAGCATAAAGCTAATTAGAGACTTGAGAAGAGTACCCTATTCCTTGATTGCCAGAGAAGACATATTATTACAGCAAGGCTGAGATTTTTTTTACCCTTCTCAGCAGCTTTACCGAAAAAATACATCACATTCTACTAGTTGGGGAAAGAAAGTTTGTTCTGCTCTTTTAAAAATGCTTAATTGTGCATTTTATGAAAGCAAAAGTTAAGGAATTTTCTCAGCAGGCCAAAGGTTGGCAATGCATTGGATAACTTATTCCAAGTGTCCCGTTGGAAGATTGGACTGTGACTGTGAATCCCTCCTCTAACATTCTCCTGGCAGTCAAGGGATGTGTTTAATGTCATCCATCCCCTTTGTCTTCTCCAGAAACAGGGGCTATGCCAACACCTCAGTTATTAGGGCTGCAACTGTTTCCTCATTCACATTGACCTTGGCTTCCCATTTTGATAACCCAATTCAGTAGGTTCCCTTGGCCTTTGGCAGAGGTGGTGCAAGGTTGTTGTCAGTAAGCTTTGTCAGATGTCTATATCCTTTCTGGGCTTGTTTTTATATATTTTTCCTACATGAAGATCTTGAGTTTGAGACTCACTAAAATTGTTCAGTGTCTCCAAGATGTCCCTGGACAGAGTCAGCCTCATGTCCTGGGAAAGCCTGGAAGTTCAGGGTCCACCTCCCAGCTTCCATGGTCATTAGGTCTGGGATCATAAAAAAGAAAATTTACTCACTCTGATCTGATCTGTTGGAAACTCAACTTCCTCGATTTTAGATCAGGAGAGTTAGATAAAAATATTACAATATTATGATATTAATAATAACAGCTGATATTTATTGTGTTGCCAGCAGTTTCATATGGCTTCTCTCACTTAATCCTGCATTATGAGGTGGGAACTATTATTACCCCCATTTCATACAGGAGATGATTGAGTTAGAGAAGAATCAGCTCATTTACTTGTTTAATAGCATGTAAGTGGTGAAGATAGTATTTGAGGCCAGCATACCTGAATTTATCCTCCAAGTCTCCTCTGCAGGCCAGTAACATCAAGAACACCTGGGCACTTATTTAAAAATGCCAATTCTTGGGTGTACTTTAGACTAAAGATCCAACTATTTGGATGTGGGATCTAGTAATTTGTGCCTTAGCAAGCTTTCAGGGTAATTCTTTTTTTTTTAATTGGTTCTTTTTAGTTATATGTGATAATGGATCTATTTTGATAATTATGAAAGCATGGAATATAATTTGTTCTAGTTTAGTCCCCAGTAATTCCCCTTTCCCTTCGCTTCCCTCTCTTAGGGTGATTCGTATGAGCATTAAAAGCTGGAGCTCTGCTCTAGAACCTATGTTTGCAAACCCTACGTGTGATTTTCCACATTCAAGGAATTTTTCAGTGTCTGGAAAGTTGCCCACTAGACTCTAATTGGTTCTGTGGTTGTCTCCTTGAACCCTTGCTACTTTGTACATGCTTCCACCCCTCCTGGAGTACTTGATCCCAAGAATGTCCACGTCTTGAGTGGACAGGGGAATGTGAAGAGGAATGTGAAACAGTTACAGGAATGTGAAGAGTGCATTCCTCCATCGTGACTGCCCGTATCCTTCTCTGGGTTTAAATATCACTAAACTCAATGCATGTTTAAGTTTTGCAGCTGGAAATTCTATTTTACAATTCAAAAAGTGCTCAAATCAATGCTGAAATTCTTTTTCAACATGAGAACCTTTGCCTATTAAATGTACAAGTTTCCCCTCCCTCCTCCCCAAGGGACAGTGATAGACTTTATCTGTTCCTGGAGATTTCAAGGCTTTTATTTATGTGAATTAATCAGCAAGCACTGCCTACTTCTCTTTCCCTTGGAAAAAAGTCAAGTTATGTTTATGACCACCAATGATAACAGATGCTGTAAATACAACAATTTGGGTTGTTGCCAGATTGTTATATAAACCTTCAGGGGCCTTTAAAAATTCTTCTAAGGGGGAAAAAAAACACAAATGGGATTTTTGTTTTTTCCCCCCATGTGGCCTCCAATCAACCCTAGCATCCATCATATACCATGTCATCAATATATGTCTTCAATGAATCTGAATTCTTTCCATTTTGTTGCAAATATGGTAGAATATTTGTATTTGTAGAGTGTTGTATTTGTAGAGTGTTGAGAGAAGTGTGAAGCAAAACAGGAAGAAAATTCCAATAAGAAAGAGAAAAGTATGTTGATTTCTATCTTTTTCTGAAAAGGTTTCTTTAAAATAAAGTATTAGAAAATATTCAGAAAGTGTAATAGAGCTCAAGAGGAAAATAAAGACCATTCACATTGCCACTATTCAGCACTAGCCTCTAACATTTTAGTGTATATCTTTCTAGACATTTTCAGTTTGCATATTTAGACAATTAAACTTTAGGTCTTTATTTTTCCAAAAGCAAAGCCCTGCTTTAAATACTGTTTTTCAGAGGTAACAGTTGTGAGTCTCATGTCTTGTCAGCATGTACAGACGTGAATGGTTTCAAAGGCAATTCCTCTTGTGTAGAAGAGTCCACAGCAGTCTCTCCTGAACTTCTGCTGTTCTTGGCTGAATAGATCTGATCTGTTGTGTCTCCTGAGACATCATCCAGTGCTTCCTGCTCAGACATGGGGAAAACATCAAGAAGAATGATGTGTCCCATAGGTGGTAATTTCAGAACTAAATGAAATGGCCAAGCTGAGACTCCTGTGTCACTCGTTCTATTGCCCATGGCTTTTTATATTTTTACTTTAATAAATACTATGTAGTTCCACTTTGCAAAGTTCAACTTTAAGGCACATTTTCTGTGACTAATAGTTCCCTTCCCTTACCAATTCAGATATTCCAAAATAAAGACTGACTGCATTTCTTTTGTTCTTTTTTTCCTCAGGGAAATTCTGTCCCAGAGAACGCACTTTTAGGGAAATTCCAAGGATCAAATTTAGGCCATTTGAGCCATGTCTTAACTGTCTAGTTATTAGGAACGCTTAGAGATAAAAAGTTTACTGTAAATTTAAGAGGATCTGTATTTTAGGCTATATCTACACATAAACTGGGCTGGGAAGAAAAACAGTAGAATTCAGTGGAACAACCAAGTATGAACTAGTTACTGATTGTGTGCAAGTTGCTGCATTTTTGTCAAGCTGGTTTTGTGGGGGGGGGGGATAAAACTAGACATTTTTTTTGTGGTGGAATTTTCTGTCTTCAAAAACAGAACAGTTTTACAAAGCCAATATATTTTGCCAAGAGATGTTTACTCTGAAGACTTGTCAATTCAAGAACAGAATAAAAAAGTATAAAACACACACATATACATTTACATATAACATATAAATTTTTAAATACATAATATATAATTTTTAATTTTTTTTTGTACTGAGGATTGAACCCAGGAGTGCTTTAGCTTTACTACTGAGTATACCCCCAGCATGTTCTATTTTTTATTTTGAGACAAGTTCTCGCTAAATTGCTTAGGGCTTCACTAAGTTGCGGAGGTTGGCCTTGAACTTGAAATCCTACCCACTCAGTTGTTGGGAGTACTGGCATGTGACATTGTATTTGGCTTGGTAAAGTATATTAAACAAAGAAAAAATGTTGCATGACCTTTCTGCCTGAATTATGATACTCAGTAATAAGTTATCCTAAGTCATGCTGGAGTGGGACTTAAGGAAGTAAAAGGACAAATTCTTGAAATGCACTTATTTGTCCTCAAATGGTCAAACTAGAATTCCTCTACCACTTCTCTTGGACAGATATATGTAAAACACAAATAGTCTTGTTTGTCAAAAATTTTCATTTTCTACTAGTTTGAACCATTAACATTTCAAGTGTTTTGTTTCACCTTTTTTCTAAAGTATAAATGTTCTTTGTTATTGGTAAAGATTAAAACTATACACTGTATATTTCAAACATAGCACGTAATTCCAGTTTAAAGGATAGGCCCTAGAAAATATATTTTAAAACTGAACCAAATATCTACCTTTTACACTAATCTATGACTATCTAAATTTAAAACAATCCACTGAGAATAAGCCAACTGGGTTATTAGAAACCTTGAGTACAAGTAGGTATCCAACAGAACAACAACAACAAAAAAACTAACTTAATAATTTGTGTAGATGCTACCTTGAGGAGGAGGAACACCCTTTCCATCCATTAAGTGTGAACTGCAATATCGACTTCTTTCCAAAAAGTACAATAATATCGACTTCTTTCCAAAAAGTACAATAATATCGACTTCTTTCCAAAAAGTACAATAGGGGAAAGCCAGGGACAGGTCAGTGGCCTTACAGTAGAGAAGACAAATACAACTCCAGCCAGGTGAATAAGGTCAATATCAACAGTAAAAGGACATGTTGATATCATTTATCCTCGAGGTTGTGCAAAGAGAATGGCACTTTATCCAAACCACAAATCCCAGTGTAACAAAATGAAATAAACACAAGATAAACTCCAACGGAGGGGTCGCCCACAAAATACCTGACCATTATTTGCAGTGGAGGGAAGAGAAGGTGCCCCCAGCACCCAGGGAGAAATTGCATTGTGAATTTCACCAAAGGCTGAAACTCAGAGCAGAAAGAAGGGATCCCTGAGAGATGATACTGGGCAGAGTAATCTGGGGCCACTCACAGAGGGTCTTGTTTTCTGTGTAAGGATTATGCCCTTTCCCTTGGCAATGAAAAGCACTCAGAGGCTTTCAAGAAAGGACAAGCATGATCTGGTTTTGCAATAAAGAGTGACTCTTACTGAGTAAGGAGACAGCTGTGGGGGGAGGGGCAGAAAAAAAATATCTGGTTCTCCTCCAGTTGAATTGAGAAGCCAAGAGGACAAAATTAAAGCAATGTAGATGTGGGGAGAAAGGAAGGGTGTTGGGAAAAAAGTTAATCCCAATCTTCTATGTTATTTACTCTTTCAGTGGGTAAACCAACAAAGCTTGGAACCACCAAATTCAGCCTGAAGGGAGTGCACCAAAATGGCTCACATTTCAAATGGGCCCTTAGGGGCTGAGCAGTGGCCTGCCTCAGGCTGGCATGTGGCTAGATGCTGAGTGACATATTCAAGAGAACAGAACCAGCCACTGTCCACGTGGAGCGTGGAGCATGGAGCTCTCGCTCAACTAGGGCCCCCAGGGGCTATTGTTGGTTGGGGAATAATGTGGCATTCCCATCACACTCTGTGAGTGGCCCCATATTACCCTGCCCAGTATCATCTCTCAGGGATTCTCCTAAGAGAAGGGGGAATCTGAATGCTGGCTGTCTTTAGTTCAGGCAAGGAACAATTTAGTCTTGGCCTCAAATTTTCAAATCTTACCTAGTAAGCGAAAAGCCGGGGATTTAGCCTCCTCTACCTCCTTAGCATACAGTTTAACTTGCCCCTTTGTATTTCACTTCTCATAGGGAGACAATTTTCTTTCCATTCATATTCAGTACTTTAAAAGTGATGAGGTTTATCTACATTTCTTTCATCTTTTTATATTCTGGTGAAAATTTAAACAGTAGGTGGTTTTGGCTCGCCATTAAGATCGATGTTTGGAGAAGCTGGGTTGTTCCTGAACTGAGCTCTAGTCTCACGTGGATAATAAGACATTTTATAAATATTTCACTGGGGCTAACTTGATTTTGTGACTTAAAGTAAATAATAGAATCACCCCAGCATTCCTAGGCAGATCTCTTTACCTTTGTTCTCTGCCAATTCTGGAAGCCTCTCAGGGAATAAAAAGCTCATGATCATGTGGAGCTCCTTGGAGAAGACCTGAATGAACTAGTGGGGCAGAGCAGCCCAACTGTGATTATCATTCTCCAGGTCCTGCTGGAGATTTCTGCCTCCTCAGTACAGAGTAGAGCAGGGTGGGAGCCAGAAACAATGATTTATATCAGCTGCAGATTATTTCTAAGAAATAGACTATTTTCTTCAAGTAACAAGCATTTTAAATGCTGATAAATCGCAGAAATAAGGATGAGAGGCAAGGTGGAAGGAACCTTGGTAATGGTACTGCACTTGGTGTTCAAGGCTATGTACTGGGAAGAATACTTTGGAATGGACTGGTTGGCAACCGGTAATTTTGTTGGTTAAGTTTGACTTGAGGGTTAGCATCCTTATTTCTGAATATTCTCTTTGTAGCTATCTATTCTTTCTTCTTTCCTCCCAAATTTCTGCAAGCTAGAGCTAATCCAAATGGATCTTCACATACATCACAGATGGCTCAGTGTGAATTTAAACCACATTTAGTTTTTGTTTTGTTTGGAGTACTAGGGATTGAACTCAAGGCCTTGCACATGCTAGGCAAATACTCTGGCTACACCCCCAGTCCCACATTTATGTTTTGAAGAGATAGTCAGCTTTATCTTCACTGAAGGGTGAAGTTTTTCTCCTGGTGAAAGCAGCACAGTCATATTGGAATTGTGAAGGCTCAGGAAGCTGTGTGGCCAGGCTTGTCAGGGACACCTCTGTATCCAAATACAGCAGGAGCCACTGTCTGCTCTGTGCCTTCAGAGGTAGAATAGAAGCCACATAGCTTCAGGGATGCTGTTGAAGATTCAAGAGGATCAGCCAACTCTCTTCACTGTCCATGCTCTTGACACTCTGCCCATCAGTGAGGCTGAGGACACAGCAGTTAGGAGATTTTCTTCTGTCAATGGTCTGACTTCCTTTTGAACTCCAATTTTCTTTCCTACTAGTTGGGCAGGTTACTTAACCTTGGAGCATCAGACACTTCATCTTTAAAATGCAGATAATAATAGCTGCCACCTCCTAGGGCCGTTGCTATGAGGGTTGAATGAAATGATGCTGCACAGTGCCTGGGATGGCACCTAGCTCTTTGTCAAGCATTCAAGTAAGGTGTTAGCTGTTACCGTGAAAAGACAATCCAAACCAAGATCATGCTTGCTACTATTTTCCACTGAGTTTGAACAAACATTGGCCCTGCTTCCATAGAGAGGAAGGGGGTGCACAGATGGGGGAGAAAGGTGAGAGTTTCAGCAAGCTCTAAATGGTTGGATCATGAAGCTGACGACACTGATGCAGCTCAGGCAAGTGCAGAGAGGTTCTGAGTGACACTTCTCCTACTTCCTACAGGCTTAGTGCTGAAGTAATGACATGGATGACAGGTTTTCATTTCCTCCCCAATTTTCCTGCCTACATAGTTAATCTTGGGGCTCTATCTGTATGCTGCACCTGATGAAGAACTCAAGATTCTAACAAAGATGTTGAAAATGCATTACATTTTTGCATCCAAGGATATCATATCATATCCAGGGACTCTAGCCCTGGTGTCAGATATAAAGCAAACAAAATCATACCATATATTAGGGTTTTAAGGAGCTGTGTTCTGGGCCCAGTAATTTGACCTCTCACTATATTTAGACAAATTCAACTAGAAGAAAACAAGTAACTTTGACAGTTATTAAACATTAGAATGAGTTATTTAATAGAGAATAAATTCTCATCTATCAGAGGTGATTTGGAAGTGACATCACTTGAGGGAAGGATTAGACAAGGCACTTACTGAGCACTCTCAGCACTTTATTCACACAGGTGTTTGTTCAAATGCTGTTTCCCACAGTAGCATCTCAGATTTAACTCTATTTTAATCTTACCTCCTTTCAAAAATGGAATATATCAGTATACCAACAGTGATAGATCTCCCTCCACCCACATCTCCTGTAATACTTAAAATAATTGAAATCATTTATTGTGCAAACCGTGTGTCAAACCTGGTTCCAAACAGTTTCCATGTTTTATATCCTCTGAGGTCTAAACGTTATTTTTAACTTATTTCTGAGCATTGGCACTTGGACATAACATGCATGTAAATATCCAGAGAACACAGCAAAACTTACCATTTGCCCCTATAAATTGGGTATTTTCTATCTTAGTGAATGATACCATTGGCCATCCATTAAAGAAATACATAGCAATCATCTTTGATTTTGTCATTTCATTGATATCTACATCCAATCTACCAGAAATCCTGCTCTTTCTATTTCCAACATAAATAAAGGATCTGTCCATCTCTCCCCAACTCCACTCTTACTCTCTTGGTCACTGACACTACTTGCCCGCTGATATTATGGAGATAGTATCCTCCTACCTACAACTTTCTCAATTCCTTCTTCAATCTATCACACATGGAAAGGTCAAGATGACTTTTCCCTTCCAACATTTTACTATGAAAATATTCAAACCTAAAGCAAAGCTGAAATACTTTTACAGTGAGTATTCACATCCCTACTAAGTTTTGCCAATAACATTTTACTTATATTTACTTACATTTCCATTCATCTTCCCATCTCTCTATTTGTCCAATAATATGTCTTAATTTTGGTACATTTCAAAGAAATCTCAGTATGTTTCCTTCTGAGCACTCTGACATGCATATCATTAACTAGAGTTCAATATTTTTGTAGGTTTTTTTTCTTTTAATGCAAAATTTAGACTCTAAATTTTACATTTGCTGAGTTTTGACAACTGTGAGACCCTAACCTTTATCAAGGAAAAAATAATATAAATCCAGAAAGTTTCCTTATATCCTTCTCAGACAATCACAGACTCCCTTCCCATCCTAGAAGAAACCAATGTTCTAAATTTTTACCACTATAGATTATTTCTCTTGTTATAAAACATCACATAAATGAAATCATATAAAATATTTGCCTTCATCAACAAACTTATTTTTTTATTGCTGAGCAATAGACCATTATTCAGTTTTTAAAAATTATTCTTTTATTGCTGGATATAGGGGCTGTTGGAAAACTGGAAATTTTGGGTTATAATGAATAAATTGACCATGAACATTCTTGCATGAATTCTTTTCTTTTTTTTTTTTTTTTTTTTTTTTTTTTTGCATGTTGTCATTTGTTTTGGAGTAGAATTGCTGGGTAGGTGCATATTTATCTGTTATTAAAAGAAGGTGACCTTTTAAAACATACGTCAAACAATGTCACTCCCCTATTAACTATTCTCTAGTGACTTTCTGTTATAATGAAGAAGAAGTCCACCATAATACCAGCCTAGAAGAATCAGGTCTGTCTCTCATCTCAATCTGATGCTATGCTCCTGTGCACATCTTCCAGCTTATTCCCCTGCTAGCTTGCCCCACTCATTCCTTAATGAGCCAAATGTGCCTCCAGCTTGCTCACACCCTAGCTGCTACCCCAGCTGTGAGCATTCTTCTTCTAATCCATTGTGTGGCTGACTCACCTTTCAGGGTCAGTTTAAGTGTTATCCCAGCAGAGAAAATCAAGGTTGAGAAAAGCTAAATTACTTGGAACAATGTCACATAATTGATGGAGCCAATATGTAAATCATGCAAACAAGCACGCTGAGGACAAAGCCTGTCCCTAATCATATTGAAACACAAACCCCCATTCAGTGCTGCTGAATGTGTAATGGCTTTTTACCTTTTTCTTTTGGCTACCATTCACAGCTCTATTTTTATATGTTGTTTTTCCCTTTCCCTGAAACTGTTCCTACCACAGTCATCCATAGCCATCTAATTATTAAATCTTGTGAAAATACTTTTCAGGCTCCATGTAACTTTGTGTCTCTTTGCAAGCATTTAACTCTGTTAACTCTTTGCCTTTCTTGAAATGTTGCACTTGGCTTATTTAGACATATATTTTCGTGGGTGTCTACCTCTGTGGCCTAATATTCTTGGTCTCCTTTAGGAATTCATCATTCTTTTGCTTATCCTTCTGATGTTTTGCATTTTCCCTGGAACTTTCCATCTATGCTCATGCCTTCAATCAATTGTTTCTTCAGCTAGATCCCCAATTTGCATATATTTTGAACTTCTCTACTTGCATATTCCCAGGGTACTGTTATTCTCCAAAGATGAGCCCAGATGAGCTTTATCTCTTAGTCTTTATCTCTGTGGAGTACCTTGTCCTTGAATCTGGACTGACCCTATGATTCTCTTTTAACCAATAGAATGCTGCAAAAGTGACCTGATGTGAGTTCCATGGTGAGGTCATTAATAGCCTTTTAGCTTCTGCCTAGGCTTTTTGAAATGTTTGTTTTGGGGATACTGTTTCTTGTTAACCCACCTGTCCTGTTGTGAGAGGCTCAAGCCACATGGAAAGCCACATGTACATGGACAAGCCTAGCTGAGCTCCTACCACATAGCCAGCACCTCCATCTGCATGAGTGAGCCATCCCGGATAACCAGTCTAACTGATTCAGATGATTATATCCTGGCGAACGTCTGACAGAAACCACACAGGAGACCCCAGGCAAGAATTGTCCAGCTGGCTCACATCAATCTGCAAAGCCACAAGAAATAATCTTAACTTGTTTTTTTTTTTTAAGTTACTAAATTTTGGACTGGTTTGGACATAGCAATGGATAACTGAAATAAGCACAACAACTATCATATTCTCAAACAGAATAAACGGTCTTTTTTCTAAACAGAGTGCTCCTCGTATGTTTTCTGTTCTTGCTGGTGACACAGATGCACTTCCAGTCCTAAGCATAGAAGTCCTCCTTCTTGTTGTCCTTTTGAATCAGCTTCTTCATCCACGCAGCTGCCCCCCTCATTTTGTAAACTGTATCATCTAGAGAATTCCTGTAGTCTCCCTTCTTCTCAGCCTTGTTCTTATTCCTTCGGTTGGACCCTGCTATCCTATGAATGCCCCACCCCAAAACTCCTGTGTTGGAAACTCAATTGCCATGGTAATGGTATCAAGAGGTGGGACCTCTCAGAAGTGCTTAGGCCAGGAAGCCTCTGCTCTCATAAAGGGCTTAATGCCATTATCGTGAGAGTGGGTTAGTTAGCCTAGGAGTGGGTCCCTTATGAAAGGAAGAGTTCAGTCCCCTCTTTTTCTCTCTGTCTTGCCATCTCTTTGTCCTTCTGCCATGAGAGGAAGCCATAAGAATGTCTTTGAAAGATGCTAACCCCTCAGTCTTGGACTTACCGGTCTCTAGAATTTAAAAATTTCCTTTATTTATTAATTACCGGGTCTGTGGTAATCTATCATAGCAGCACAGGATGGACTAAGACAGATTCTTTATCATTTCTTATCTGTACAGTTACATTACTGTCTTAACTGGCCTCCTGTCCACTGGCCCCTCCAAATCCATTCTCTACTCTGCTGCCAGTCATTTTCCTAAAACATGGAGCTGACGTGGGTATAAAGTCTCTCATAGCTCCCAATTGCTGTAGGATTAAGTACAAACTTCAGCAGGGTACATAGATCCTTTATGATCTGGCCCACCATCTCTTCGTCTTCATTTAGACTGAAGTCATGGTCCCCTCTAAAATTGAGAGCAAGTTGCTTGTGCTGACAGTGGAGGCTGAGGGCTTCCCCTCATCCCAGCCCCCTGGCCTGACAGGTACCAGGGAAGCTGTGAGTGGAGATGGACCCTGGCCTGACACATTCAGCACAAGCTAGCTAAATCTGCATATGTATATTTCCTGCCTTTTGTTTTTTCTTGGCCTCCTCTTATAAACTTGCCTTGCCCAGAGAGCTTGGGGAGATGTAATCTTTGAAACAAGAAATTTCTTCATACTATCTTCTTTCAAAGCCGGCTTTGAAAAAGATCTATTTTCCTACCAATATGACTGAATGGTACAGCCTGCCCTCTTCCCTGGGGGGTAACAGGGTCCTCAGGGAAAACCCGGCCCACCCCTCTGGTGTCCTAATCACACCCACTCCCCTTTTCCCAGAGGGCTGTTTTCTCTTTCACCTCTGAACCTTCAGTCTATCTGAACCTTCAGTCTAGCTGTTTCTGGATCTTATTGTGGCTCTGCCACTTTCTAGCTGTATGTCTTTGACTAGCTTAATTACTCTCTCCTGTTTCAGTTGCCACAATGGAATAGGAGTGACTACCTCACGTAGTTCCTGTGAGGATTAGAAAGATCCACACAGGTAGAGAGTGTAGAGTGGAGCTTAGCAAGTGGTAAGATTGGCAGCCATTATGAAGTCAAACAACAACAAGTGCAGGCAAGGATGTGGGGAAAAGGGTACTCTTGTACATTGCTGGTGGGACTGCAAATTGGTGCGGCCAATTTGGAAAGCAGTATGGAGATTCCTGGGAAAGCTGGGAATGGAACCACCATTTTGACCCAACTATTGCCCTTCTCGGACTATTGCCCAAAGACCTTAAAAGAGCGTATTATAGGGATAGAGCTACATCCATGTTCATAGCAGCACAATTCACAATAGCTAGACTGTGGAACCAACCTAGATGCCCTTCAATAGATGAATGGATAAAAAAATGTGGTATTTATACACAATGGAGTATTACTCAGCACTAAAAAATGACAAAATCATGGCATTTGCAGGGAAATGGATGGCACTACAGAAGATTATGCTAAGTGAAGCTAGCCAATCCCTAAAAAACAAATGCCAAATGTCTTCTTTGATATAAGGAGGGCAGCTAAGGACAGAGTAGGGAGGAAGAGCATGAGAAGAAGATCACCATTAAACAGGGACGAGAGGTGGGAGGGAAAGGGAGAGAGAAGGGAAATTGCATGGAAATGGAAGGAAACCCTCATCGTTATACAAAATTACATATAAGAGGATGTGAGGGGAAAGGGAAAAAAATAAGGGAGAGAAATGAACTACAGTAGATGGGGTAGAGAGAGAAGATGGGAGGGGAGGGGGGATAGTAGAGGATAGGAAAGGTCGCAGAATACAACAGACACTAGTATGGCAGTATGTAAAAAAGTGGATGTGTAACCGATGTGATTCTGCAATCTGTATATGGGGTAAAAATGGGAGTTCATAACCCACTTGAATCAAATGTGTGAAATATGATATGTCAAGAGCTTTGTAATGTTTTGAACAACTAATAATAAAAAATAAAAAATCAGTGCCTAACTCCGCAGGAGTTTGCTCTTGGCAAAATGTCAAGAAAGTAGAACCTGCTTTTCCTGGCCTTGTGTCTCCTACTATCTGCTCCTCTCCTTGCCCCCTGATTTGCCCAGAAATCTTTCCACTCCATTCTTCAAATATTTAATTATTAGGCAGAAAACCCAGAACTGAATCCCAGGGCACTGGTACATGACTGGTGCTCAATACGTGCTTACAGAGCAAATGACCAAATGAAAGCAAACAGGATAGGAAATATTTTCTGTCAACTTGGGGAGGTGAGAGTTTGGGAAGACAAAAATGAAGAGGGTCTAGGTTTTAAGGAGAACATTTTTGTGTGTGTGAAAGTGAAACTCAGTGGTAGACCATCAATGTTCATTGTTTTCTTTCCTTCTGAATCATTGTGAGATGTGGAGACATAATAAAAATTGCATCTTGAGCCTATTAGTGCATCTGGCCTGCGTCATCTGCCTGCCCACTGCCCATCACTGTGGGAGGCTAACACTTGTGAAGGGATGAGAGTGCCCTTGGTATTTCTCTGGGCAAACCTGATGATTCATATCATTCCAAAAGTATGAGCAGCCAAGGTGCTTTCTTCACTTGGGAAATAGTGATGACCTGGCTGCTGTTCGTACCAGAGGGGCTTGAGGAAAGTGCCCTGGATGTAACTGGCTTGCTCACGACTCAGGAACTCAAAAGGCAGAGATCCTTTCCAAAATCCATGGGGCTGGTGGAAAGCCTGGACTTCCTGAGATTTGAGACTATCTTTTCCTGAGCAGAGAGAGACTTTATTTCAAGTATGTTTGCAAGTGCATATGATATGAATGATCATGATCTTCCAGGTTTCAGAGGAAGCATACATTTTTTTTTTTTTTTTTTTAGGAAATAATGTCCCTGGTCCCTGTGGTCAGAGTTTGTGTGAACTCTCCCTTCTTTGTGACCATCTGCACCGGAGGGACAATTTAAGGGCAGAAGTGAAGTTCTTATACTTCTAAAAGGGAACTACAGCTCCCTTATTTAGGGCTACTGCTCATGCCGTGACTGTTAGAGCAAATTTTTGGTCAAATAGTTGTGCTCAGGGTAACGTTGGAACGGAAGCTTACACTGCAGACTCCAGAAAAGTAAGACTGGGGCCCTTTCAGACTGCAGCTCTTACTGTCCCCAAAAGCAATGGTAGGGGTTTCTTCCACACCTCAGAGGAGGAATTGGCCCTTTTGTGAGATGACTGCAAATATTCATAGGTTACAAAAATTTCCACAGGCTTGGAAAGAGTCCTGCATATAAAAACAAAACTATGATATAGTTTGTGATAAGTGCTTTTTGCTTAAGTATGTGGGACTGTATTCACTTAGTTTCTCAACAAATATTTACTAAGCATCTACTGTGTGCTGGGTTTACCATAGGGGCAGAGACTACTTATTTGTCCTCGTATTGACTGAACCTGGTACAGTTCTTAGCTCATAGTACAGGCCACAGATTGCAGCAAAGCTATTTCACTTGACTTGGCCAGAGTTCAGGGTGCAACTGATGGAGGGGACTTTGGAATAGATAATTCTCTCTCTGGTGCTAGCTTACCTTTCAAGGGACTTGAGACTTCTGATTTTATTCTTAACTAACTGAATGAACTAACTCAAGTCAGAGGGACAATGATTATTTGTATTGCTAAAATGTTATTTAATGAGGATCATTGTGACTAAGCTCTTACAAGTTGAAAGAAAGTAATTGGCTGAAAAACCTTGTTGAATAAACATTGTTGGTTTTTGAAAATTCTGGGAGTTCCAACTTGGCTGCTGACCTTTCCTTGCCATTTATCTATTTGTTTAACACTAGCGTTTCTTAAGCTCCCAATGTATACAGAATGCTGCACCAGGAGCCAAGAAATACATTGAGCTCTGCTCCCTTCTGAAGTCAGTCACATTTTAAGTAGGAATTCAATAAATGGTACATTCAAACAGTTTATCCATCATAAACAGAGAAAAACCACCTGTCTGGGAAATACTGTCAGCAACTTCACACACAGTCTTGCTTGGCCATGACACTGCCTTCTGTTACAGAGAAGAAAAACAGAATGTGGAAAGATTGTCAAAACACCGTGGAATCAGTGTCTTATTTTCATTCTTCTCTCTTTCCCTTTCTTCCATCTTTGGACTTTTCTGTGTGTTGGTTCCTCCTCTTCTCACCACTTTCCCCTCTGCCATCTATGGAACTAAAGCTCATACAAAATCCTGGGAGCCCTTCAAAGACCACAATGCTTCCCTGCCCCACATGATGACGTTGGTTGCCCTCCTTCCTGGCCCCAGTCACACCCTGTAATTCCTTCACTATGATAGCATTTGTTAAAAGCTACTGTGATTGTCTCTTGTCTTCCCTCACCACTCCTTCTCACTAGATTGCATGTTCTGTGATCGTAGGTAGGGACCACAGTTGTCATAATCACCAGCAAATTGCCTGGCCCAGAGTCTCCCATGAATAAATACTGAATGCACAGGTGAATCATTGAATGAGTGTGGTGGGACCAACATTAGAGTAAAAATTTCAGATGTTGTTTAATTACTATGCGCCATGACTGCTTAGGTATTTTATGGATTTCTGTTTCCACGAGCTTCTAGATAGCACAAAGTTGTTGCAGGTAAATGTTGTTTATTAAATGTCTCTGGTGCTTGTAAGATTTAGTGCTCACTGCAGAATGAAGGGTACGATGTCACCTATAGGAAAGATAGAGCTTGAACCCTGTGCAAAATGGTTAGCTTCTTATCTGGAAATCTCTACCTTAAATTGTGCTGCATCCATATCATTTATTTATTATTTTCAAACTCTGTACCACTCACTATTCTGGACAAATGGTTCAGGCACTAAGAGATAGGATACAAGTAACCCACAATAAACTGAAAAAAAAAAAATCCTAGAGACATATGATCCTCAAATTCTTTTTCTATCAAAAATCAGACCAAACCCATGGGAAGAGCAGGGAATATATTATAGAAATATAGTAGTAGAAATGAAGGCTAAATAACCAGCAGCATTTAATCCAAAGTAAATGAACTTATTTCAAAGAACAACGTAGCTAAAAATTACAATTAAGTCTTCGTTTTGAAGCGTCCTTCTCAAAGATCATCAAAATAATTTTGATTTAGCTTCCTAAATCCAGTTTTGCTCTGTTAGTTATTAGGGATATTTTTTGGATAAACAATCCAGGCAGATCCTTGCATTCTGCCCTGCTGTTTTCTACCTAATGTTAAAAAAGAGTTCTCCATATTGAAGACTGACAGCTTAGAAATGTGGTGCCTCCTGCTTGACATAACATAAACTTCCAAGATCTTTAGGATTAGGATGAGTCATGATAAGTGAAATGACCCTAGATAGGGAACACAAAGGGCTGGCTCGTGTTTGCTGTCACCTTTGTAGAGAGCTCTTCATTTTGTTTACATGTTCTTGAGAGGGTGCATCCCCTTCTGCGCTGAACTGAATGAGCCACCTGACTGCCAGCCTTCCCACTGCCTATCACTCAACAGTTGTTTTATGAGCGGTCTTATGTGTCTGGATTACCTTTTAATCACAGGCCACACTATCTGTCACATGTGTTCAGAAAACAAGTTCAAATAGGACTTTCTGCATTTCTTGTTTTTTAATTTTCATTTATTTTTTCTCTACATTTTAAATTTCTAAATATTTTTAAATTTTTAATATGTTTTATATTTATTTATTTGTTTTGATACTGAGAATTGAACTTGGGAGTGCTTTACCAATAAATTATATTTCCAGTTCTTTTTTATTTTGAAATACAGTCTCACTAAGTTGCTGAGGCTGACCTTGAACTTGCAATTCTCCTGCCTCAACCTCCCAAATTGATGGAATTACAGGAGTGCACCATTGTGCCTGCCCCTTCTTGTTTATTTATTTATTTAATAAACAAAATGACTCTGCTTTTTAGCTTAACACATTTGGATCTACTGTTCACATTCACCATTAATGGCAATTGTACAATTTCACTCCAATTTTGTTAATTATGGATAGGAAATGTTTAAGTTAAAAAACTTTCCATGATCTCAAATTAGGTGTATGGAGAAAGTGGATTTGGAAGGAAACTGGGAACAACTGAGGTGAGATCCATCTGCCACCACTGCAGGGAAAGGAGCTGTATAGTGTAGCTGTTAAGCTCCAAATAAGAGAGACTGAGAATCAAATTTCACTTCTGCTGCTTACTAGCTACATGACCTTGGGCAAGTCACAAGGAAATTCTAAGATGCCATCTCCTTGAATAAATTATAAGAATCATAACATTATAAATTATAATTATAAGAATTATAATATTGAGATAATAAGATCTCAATTAAGTCATTAAAGAATTAAATGAGATAAATGCATAGAACACAGCACTCCATAATATTATCTGTATAAATGATGAACATTTTTATTTAAACATGCTCTGCAATCTAGAAAGAAGTAGGGTTCTTTTGGCTAAAAACAATTCCTGAGTGGTCACAGAGAAATGGATACAACAAGAAAAATTCGAGGGATAGGGTCATATTTCTAATCTAAAAAAAATACATTTTTTTTCATCACTTGGTAAATTTTCATCACTTGTAAATCAGGCATCTTTCAGGGGCGCTACAAAAAGACACACCCTTAAAGAGTTTAAACAACTTTAAAAATCAAACCAAGTTGAGAGGTCCTCTAAGAAATACACTTTTGATCCTTGCTTTGATGCCACATTCAGGACCCAGTAAATATCCTGCAAGAGCCAATGTGCTAATAGAGGCCATTTCTTTAAAATACTATTTTCATCCATTAAAATAAAAATTATTGTTATTAAATATCACCAAGGTTCTACCTTTTGACTGAAACTGCTTAGATATAGAGAATCAAATATGAATATGACACAGTCCAGTCCTGCCCTCAGGGTTTTTAAATAGGAAAGTAGACTATGCCCATAAAAAAAAAAAATCCTATTCTGAATGAGGGTTAAAGACCTTAGACTTGATAATTGACAGCAGAAGAAAGACTCATTTTCAACTGGAAAAATAAAACCTTGGCTCCAGCTTTGATTCTACCACTTAACCCACTTGGTAGCCTGGGAATGTCCACTTTGAGCTTTCAATTTTTCAGAAATAAAATTAAGATGATAATATCTGTCCTACCATTCACATCAGGTTGATGTGAGGCCCAAACCAGCCAAGATTTATAAAACACATAATAGACTATCATGCCACTGTATTGATCCTTGATGGGATCAATTTCTTTTCCTCTGTTTCCTCACAGATTGAAACTAACATAAACTTTCTTTTTTATTTGTCTTAGCTTATAATTTATCTAAGAGTTCTATCATTGTGTGTGTGTGTGTGTGTGTGTGTGTGTGTGTGTTGTGTGCACATGTGCACATTATCAAGTCTTATCAAGCCAAAGCACCAAGACTAAAAACAGACATCTGGACTCCTAAATACTAGTTCATCACTTAATTTTGAAGACAACATGGATAGAAACGGAAAAGATGTTCTCTTAGGTTGGACTGATTTCAGAGAGAAGTTCCTGTTGCCCTCAATTTACAGTGAAGAAAACTGAGTATTCATTAATGAAACACTTTTTCAGTAAATTTTATGAGCATCCCACCCAGCACCCAGGGCCCTGATAACTAAATGAAGGGATGAAATCTGTCTAAGTGAAGGGAGAAAACTGAGTCCTACTGTTGACCTTTGCTGGTAACTTCTTGGCATCCATAAATCATTCACCTTCCTGTCCTTTAGCTTCCTACTCTGCAAACAGAAAGTTGGATCTTGGAAAGCACATGACCAGTATTATGTTTGAAAATATTGAAATCCAGAGAGAAAGTGTAAAAAAGAAGGGTGTGAATCCCCTTTCCAGTCACCTGTGAGAGATGGTGACTGTTACCTTGGGCCTTGGGAGAGGGGCCTGGAAAGAGCAGCTTGTTGGTAGAAGCTGAGCTGAGCATTGGGTGGATGAGGAATTTAAGTGGGTTATCCTGCCTAGTTAGTTCTCTTCCTTTAGTTCTCTTCCTTTAACTAACGGGGAAAGGAACTGGGGCAAAATGAGACTGATAGCTTCCAGACTAAGAGCTCTTAGAGTAACATTGGAGGATGAGTCAGGAAATGGTCTATGTCAGTAGTTAGGGGATTTTAAAAAATAATGTCATGGGCCAAAAAATAATTTTTTGGGATGATGAGAGATCTCAAGTTTTGTCAATATGCCTAGAAGTGGGCAATGGTTCTACACTGGATGACTTGGCACTTTTCTTCATTCTGATTGTCCATAATGTGGTCTATGAGCGTGGAACACATTAAACATAGGTGAATACCATATTTAACTAGATGATAAAGAAAGTTAATAAGGTGGTGATAGGAACTGAAATGAGCTCAGGGGGAGTCCTGAGAGGAAGACAGCTAGTATGTGTTGAATTCACAGGAGTGCCTGCTGGGCCCTGGGCACTTTCACATCCATAAACAACTTACTATAGTCTTGCAGCATAGCTTTGCATTTTCTGAAAATGGAGGCACAGAGAGAGTATGCAAATTGTCTAGATTCAGGGAGTCCTTATGATGACTATGTCATTGAGCTCAGGTTTGAATGGTGGAAAGTTATTCTGCTCTCAGAAATTGTCACAGATTTAGCAGGATAGGCATGCTTGCTTTATCCTTAAAGAATGGTCTCTATTTGGAAAGAGGAGAGCCCACTTAAGTATACCTGACTGTTAGCATTATCAGAAGGGGTCACTAAATTATGAGGCACTTGGACTCAGGAAGGGAATATGAGGTTTCTACTGTCACCTATGGTAATTCTTGGGACTGGCATTTCACTACTTATTTATCCTGCAAGTAGGGCAAAAGGGACCTCAATCCCACTATAATTTGGAAAAATGTCCAAGTGAGAGCAGTCCACCCACGTCATAGGTTCCACACTTTTCAGACTCTACATAGTTTCATAGAATTTCAGGGTTGAAGAAATTTTAGAGATAGATATGTTGTCCATTGCTCAGTCTAGATTTGGGGAAAGCTAGGGCAAGAGTTCACTTCTGGCCCTCCCATTCTCCTGTGCTAAATGTTTTCCTGTCTGAAGGCTTGGGTCCATGATTAAG
Organism: Spermophilus citellus; assembly: GCF_964194105.1. Taxonomy (NCBI): domain Eukaryota; kingdom Metazoa; phylum Chordata; class Mammalia; order Rodentia; family Sciuridae; genus Spermophilus; species Spermophilus citellus. The sequence continues at coordinate 49,643,571 of NC_138191.1, read as the reverse complement.
CTATTTAAGTCCTGAACTTGTAATTTATAAACCCAGGAAAAGGGCATTTATCATTTGAATCATCTTAGAAGCATGTGTCAGAGTTAGGGAGGGAACAATTTCTTCCGAAAATTCTTATCTAGTTTACTTAAGGTGGGAGAGACTTGTGCATGCCCTGCTGATTCCTACTAAATTCCCCAGCCTTAGTGAACTCGGAAGTACAGGTTCTAAATGTTCTGCTTGATGGTTCCCATCAAGGATAAAACTGAAAATAGGAAGCCTTGAGTTGCTGACTGTGAGAGAAACTTGTTTAAGTCGTCTGCCAAAAGCAGGGGATCACATGAAAGCCACATGACTAACCAGAAATAATTGGAGCTTAGAAGATGCCAGTGTGGATGAGTAAGATCTCTTTCACCATGGATCTAGTTAAAGCAAATTTACCCACTCACAAGTTCTCTAGTCCCATTATCTTTCACCCTAGAACATTTCACTTGCCCTGATGTGACAAATTAAATGATTTCATTAACACAGAAATTAACACAGAAAGCCTTTGTTGACTACAACTGGGTGCTCATTTATTTCTGTTTTATTATTAATTCATTTGTTTCTCTTTTCAACACATCCTTAAAAGCTATTGTGTGCTAGATGTGGTGCAAGAAGTATTTCTTTTTTGAAACTTTTTCGGATTCCTCCAAAATAATGTGATTTCTCTCTTTCCTGAAGCCTAGTAACATTTTGTTTACAATTCTCTGAGTTTATGACATGTTGCTTTGTATTAAAGCAACTTAAGAACATATTTTATGATATTAATGCAAAACTAAGACAATTGCTTTACAAAGTTTTGTATGTTCCATAGTACTTAAAGCAATCCTGGAAGATAGGATGTTCTCAGTATTGTGGAATGAATGACCAAAAGAATATTTGTTGAATTGGAGTTGATTCAGTTTAGGCTAAGTTATGCTGCTATAACAAACAACCCCAGATTTCAGTAATTTACGACGTAATGATTTATTTCTCATGTGTGTCTATGTCCATGTTGAGTGAGATAAAACTCTGCATTTCCTCTTCCTTATTATGGAATCTGGGCAGTAGTAATAGTCATTTGTGGCAGATATTGTGGCAGGGAGACAAAAGTGATGACAGGAACATATGATGGATAAGAAGTAGCATACATCACTTCTGCTCTTCATTGGCCAAAGCCAGTCATGTAGTCAAATCTGCTATGAGTGGCAGACAAATATAACTCTTCTATGAGGAAGTCAGTAAATAGTTGAGAATAATAATATAATCTGCCATATAAGTTATTTCAATGTTAAGATATTTAAAATATAGCTGAGGAAGTAAGCTAAACATAAATATCTAAAATTTTTAGTGTGAGATGTAAGCAACATGTTAGAGGTAATAATAATAATAAGGGATTTCTTGTGACTAGGGTTAGTCATAGAAGGCTAAGAAATAGAGGATATGTCCTTTAGGTTGGGCATTAAAAATGAGACTTTGTGAGAAGGAACTGAAGAAAAGGTGGATAGAGAAGTGTACTCAGGAAAAGGCGAAAAGTCCATTTTTAGTGGAGGATAAAATTGCATGTATAGAAATAATAGTACCCTCAATTCCAAAGTAAAAATTTAGAGTCTGCTTAGCAGGCCAGCCATTGGTGTGTTGGAAGATAATTAAAGAATGATTTGGAGAGAAGCTCAAGATATTTATGGGGCTACTTAAAGAGTTGAGGCAGGAGATGCTGAAGACAGAACCAGGGCGGGATAAATGTGAACCAGGCAGAACTTGTATGGGCAAGCTACAAAAGAAATCAAGAGCTGTGGAAAACAGGTTGGTGTAGGAAGCAGAAGAGAGAGAGAAAGAAATAAAAAATGATTAGATATGATTGACACCATCAATGCAACTGGAAAAATAAGCAAGAGAACTGACTTATGGAATAGGAAAATCATGTTTTATCTTCGCTATGTGGACTTCGAGAAATTTCAGAAAGAAAGATTTAGCAGAGATATGGATCTATGGGAACTGATTTAGGACTGTGGTTGTGATTGAATAAGTAGACCTGTGGGACCCTGTGAAGAGGTGACATGAAGCCATGGGTACAGGTGGGAATCCCAAAGGGGTATAGCAACTGAAAGGCAGAGTGCTGGCATCCACCCAGATGGAGGCTGGGGGAAGAGGAAGATAAGTCAGGAAATAGATGGAAGAACAGGAATGGAGGAGAGAACAGTATAGTGTAGAGTAGACCAAGCTGAAGCAGGTGAACTGGTAAGGAAGAAGGAGAAGTCAACTGTGTCAATAACCTTAGACAAGTGCCAGGACAATAAGAAGGCAGAAAGCAGCATTGAACTTAGAGTAGGGGATCTTGTTGATGAGCAAGAAAACCACCTCAGTGAAGAATGGAGATGTTCTTTGGAGATACTTGATAATAAAAATTACAGAGATTGAAGGGAAGATGCATAGTTGGAAGGGGTGAAAGCAAAAGTACAACGAGGACAGTAACCTCTGAAAAGAAGATGGGCATGTTTCATGGGGAAGAGCAGGAGGAGAACGTGCACTAAGAGAAATTTCCCATGAGGAAGAGTGATTTTAAGAGTAGCTCTTACCAGAGTGGAGAATATGAGCAGTTTTGTCATTAAAACAATAATTATTTATTATTGAAAAACCAGCTTAGCTTTTTGAAAATAAAAAATATGTGTATACAATCAGCCAAGGGAAGCTGGAGGGACTTTTCCTTTAACTATACGATATTCATTTTTATAAATTCAGTGTCTAGCACTGGGTACCCAAATATTCACATGCAGTAAATAGTTATTGGAGAATGTGTTATTGAGCTTTAGTGCTGATAATTTTAGGCAAATATTTTTGAGATCTGGATTTTTTGAATTTGGGTAAATGTCCTTTATGTGGGAAAAGGGAATTTCAGACCTTTTTTATGGTATGTTTAAAAATGTTAATTCCCATCAGTTTAAGATGCCTAGTGTCTCTGCAGAATGGCTAGGATATTGACAAACCCCAGAGGTCTGCGGGGTGGAGTAAGACCCAAGAAGAGCATGAGTATGTTATGCTAGGTTCCTGTCTGTGAGATGAACAGCATGTCCGTGGGTAAATTAAGCAAAAAGAAGAGTTGAATAATATTTATTCCCTATTCCTTATTCATTATTCCCATTCATTCAGCATTCTATAATATTTACTGAGCATATGTCAGGTACAATTTTAAGTGCAGGAGACAGAGCCGCTTCACTTATGGAAATAACATTGCTGTGAACAAATAAAAATGTCATATGATGTCATATAGTGATGAGTGCTCTAAAGAAAAAAAATAAAACAGGTGAAAAAGACGAGGAATGAATGGGATGTGGAGGTTAGGACTGCTGTTTTATATAGTATAGTCTTGAAAAGTCTCTGATAGAAAATAGTAAACAGAGGTCCGAAAAATCTGGAGCAAGCAGGTCCCAGAGAGAATCACTATGCCAACACTATTCTTGAGGCAAGAATGAACTTGGCATGTTTTAAGAAGCACAAGAAGGTCAGTGCATTGGGATTAAAGGAGTGAGTGTAGAGTAGAGGATATGAGGTTGGAAAAGGAGGCCAGATCATGTGGGATCTCCAGGGCTTTCATTCTCACTGTGATGGAAAATCCTTGGGTGGATTTTGAGCAAGAACAACATGCTGGAAATTATATTTTTATAGGCTCACTCTGACTACTACGTGGAAATTGTCCATAAGAGGGCAAGACCTAAAATAGAGGGATCAGTTGTTGTAATAATCCAGGCAAGAGAAATAGGGTTTGAATAAGGATGAAGTAGTGGCAACGAGGAGAAATGAAGAGTCTAGATATCTTTTGAATAATAGCTTTATTGAGATAGAATTCACATAGTATAATATTTTGATTGATTTTTCCCATTTAAATTGTACAATTAAATGACTTTAGAAGTATGACAGGACTCCATCATGGAGTAGCTACAAAGTACAAGGAAAGAGAAGCATCAAGGATGTCATTTGGATTGTCGATTAAGCAACTGGATAAATGCTGGAAACATTTGCTGAGTTGCAGAGCACGGAGGAGAAAAAGGGTACTTAATTACTGGCTCAGAATATCACTTACAAGTATATATAAAAATGTCTAGTATGTTTCAAATGTAAAGTAGGTTTTTGTCTATTCCTTTCCCTTCTGTGCACTTTCTACTTTGGGATCCAATGAGTAGATCAAAGTTGCAGTTACTAAACTCCAGATATAGAGCCAGAGAGGTTAAGCAGGGAGATTTGGAGTTCTGAAGCCAAACTATGAATCTAGGAAGTTTTGTATTTCTGCTACTTGGGTGCTAGGTCTGTCTTTTAGTTATGGCAGAAGATAAATTCTCCTGGAAGCCATGCAGCAAATTGTCATGAAGGATATTTTCTCTAGGAAGCCAGAGAACAGATTATCATGCTGTAAGTAACCTTTTATGGAAAAAAGAACAAGAGCATGTATCAGATGGTATCTCCTTTTTGCCCAATAAATCATTGATATGTAAAATTTGGTGATCTCCATTGGGATTCCCCACCATTAATTCTACAAGCTTGATGTTGTGATGTGCCAATTGCTTTGTGAATTGTGTGTGTTTATATAGGAAATTTACAAACAAACTTTAAGTTTATGTATAGATACACATTTATAAGACTCAGGTTTAACAGTAACAACCTAATCTTCATTTCTAAAGTTAGAGATAAGACAACTGGAGAAAAGCCAATTAAGTTGAACATGGATAGGGAAATGCAGAGAGAAAATTAATTAGTGGGAAGTATTTGGTTTGGATTCTTGCCTTATCTTGAACCTTCAGATTCACTTGTCTCAATTATGTACTATTATATAATCAACCACAATAATGCTTCATAACTTAAGACCACGTTCTAATATTGTCTTTTCTAGTTTTGTGAATTGACTTGAGCTCAGCTGGGCAGACTTCAGTGATTTCTCATGCAGTTGTAACCACATAGCTACCGGAACTCAGCTGAACTGAACGTCCACAATGGCTCCTTCAGCACACATATCCAACACTTAGTGCTTCTCCACTTGGACTTTCTTTCCAGCAAAGTGACTTGGACTCTGACATGGCAGCTTAGAGATCCAAGAAGTAGTAAGTGAAAACTTCAAGTTCTTGCCAAAACCAGGCTAGAACTAATATAATCTCACCTTGACCATATTCTATTGGTTGAAGCAGCCAGAGGTCAGTCCAGACTCAGGTATTGGAGAAACAAATTCCATCTCTACTGGGGGTGGAGTGGATGGGTGGCATGCACTGGAATGGCAGAAGAAATTGATCATAGCCACTTAGGAGATGAATGACATTTAGTCATCAAGTAACCATTCTCGTCTCACACAGAAAATTTCAATCCTTTTACAAAAGATTTCTTTTTAAAAATTAATATCCTGATCACACATTAGAATGGATACTATTAAAAGAAAAAAAATAAGTATGATGGGGGTGTGGGATAATTGAAACTTTTATGTACCATTGGCAGAAATGTAAAGTAGGATAGTTGTTGTGGAGAACAGTGTGGAGGTTCCTCAAAAAGGTTAAAAATTACTTATTGTCCAGCAATCCTACTACTAGGCTTATACCCCAAAGAATTGAAACCAGGGTCTTAAACAGATATTTGTACATCCATGTTCATAGCAGGATTGTTCATAATAGCTAAAACATGGAAGTAACCCAATGATCCTTAGTAGATGAAGGATAATCAAAATATTTTATATATATATAATATTTATATATAGAATAATAGTCCTATATATATAGGACTATTATTCAGTCTTAAAAGGAAGAAAACTCTGGCATGTCTTATAACATGGATGGCCTTTGAAGACATTATGCTAAGTGAAATAAGTCAGCCACAAAAAGCCAATACGGTATGATGATTCTACTTAAATGAGCTATCTAGAGAAGTCACATCATAGAGACAGAAAGTAGAATGATAGCCACCAAGAGCTGGGTGGAGGGAGAATGGGAAGTTATTGTTCAATTCATATTTCAGTGGGGGAAGATGAAGAGTTCTGAATGTGGAAGGTGGTGATATTCACACAACATTATGCAGATATTTGATATCACTAAAATACACACAAAATATTTAAGATGATACATTTATGTTATGTTCATTTTACCAAAATAAGAAAATTGAAAAAAAAACTTTGATTAATTTGATCAGGAAATAAGTAAAATGTACCTATCTGATACCATAGTAAGTTCATTCTACAGTTAGAAAATCCAGAGATTTATAATTGTTTTGTATCTTATAAAACTTACCCAACATTTGAAAAGGATTTTGCCATATAGATCCTTACCTCAGAGATATCAATAAATCATTAGATGTTATTCTTCAAAAAATAGATAAGCAAGTTTGGGTTCTCCTATGGTTCTTTGTTGATTTTCAAGATTAACCATTTGAATACTATTTGATTTTATTTTAAAGCTTAGATCTATAGGCTTTATAGTCATCCTTGTCATAACTTTTGGTCAGTGTGATCCATTTAATGGATTTAATGCAGAGGTGTAGTATATATAGACAATCTATATGCCTTAGTCAATCTTGGCCTATGGGTCAGATTCAGTGAGGTCACATAAGAGTTGGAAACCAAGTGAGGTGGGACTCAGAGTTGAATGCTATGTAGAAGGAATAGGCAAAAAAAAAAAAAAAATGTTGGCAGACTTAAAATTAGGAGGCAACCAAACACATTGCCAGGAGTTTCTGGAAATGTGAGAATGGGAAGCAGACCAAGCAGGACCAGAACCAGCAAAAGAACAGAATAGATACCCAGGAAAAATCCCATCCAGAGAGCAGCTGCTAAACATTAACACAGAAGCAGATGAGTAAATTATTAACAAACTGCTTTAAATACTTTATGAGACAGACATGGTGAGGCTAGAGAGTGCAGGAAGGCTCAACTGAGAAAATGCAGCCACGAGTGGAACCAATAATTATCCAAGACAGGAAAGTCTTTTCAACTCAACTGCTCGGTCACTTCCAGTTATCCTTCAAGGAACTTCCCTTGGCTTAGATGCAGGTCTGTAAAGTCCACAACATCCATGGGTTAGGAATTTCCCAGACTGGTTAGGAAGGGTTGTTTCATTCGTCTCCCATAATCATGAACTTTCAGTTAACCCATGTGACCTGTTTGGCTTGTGGGACTCCCAGGGAACAAATGCCTTCTTTTCTAGTTGCAAGGTGTGTGAAAGGCCACTTAGCAAGAAGCAACTTCTGTTCCCCTTCTCAACAAGGCAGAGTTGACCTTGATCTGTCATTGACATGCTGATCACTCTCATTCACTTGGGTGTCTCATGTAGTTTCATACTCCTGATTAGTTTGAACAAAAAATTAATATAGTCACTCTGATTTAAGGAATTGTGAATGTAGAATTGAACCTAGGAATGAATCTGAGAGTCACTGAAGAGTGGTTACCTACATAGTATACATAATAACCTGCTCTGATCCTTTGAGGTAAAGTTTAATTGAACTAGCAGAAGTTAAGGCCATCAGAAAGGACCAGATGTGAGGGCCACACTGGTCTTTGTGATAAGAGATTGGTAGAATATTTTAGAAAAGGTCTAACGTTTTTCATTCATTTATAAGAAATCTAAATAAAAATTTATAAATGAGGGTGAAATGACATCAGAATGGACACTATCATGAGAACCCAGGCGGTAGCATCCTGTGTTTGTAGAAACTCTCAGCAGCACGCCCTGATATAAAGGGCCAATAACGAATACGGTAACTCAATTAAAGAATGGCAAAAGCAGCCTTAATTTCCAGAACTGCCCAGTTAGTCAAAAAGCCTGGAACTATTCCCAGGATTTTTTTTTTTTTTAAGTCTAGACAAAACCCCAAGATAACCTTTGTACAATTGATCTAAGGCCAGTGGAATGTGAAAAGAGGGTAGTTAGAGATCTGCATTATCAAAGGGGTTTTACAGAAAAAAAGTGACTTGCAAAAAAAGACTGGGACAGAAAAAGTCAACACAAATAATGGGTGTGGTGGGCGGGGGGGGGGGGGGGGAGGTGGGAGAGGGCCAAGAGCATTCAAGGGAAGAAGAAACAGTTCTCCAATGTGGAGGAAGTTGATCAGACTTCAGTTTCCCCAGAGGATAAACACTTTTTAAAAAAAATTAACTCATACTTGACACAGTTTTTTTTTTAATTACCTTGTATTTGGCAACAGATTTATTCTCCATTCAAACCTAGGAAATACCCAAAGAGACCAGAGACTTTTTATTTGAAAATGGGTGCTGAGGATGCAATAATAGGTGAACATCTTTTTATTTTCATTGACAATTCCCAAGTGGATCCTTCAGATCGCACAGTGGCTGATGGAAAGGTTAAGCTAGACAACAACATTGTTTACTTCGCTGTGAAAAACATCCCTCAGTAATTAGATGGAGTCCGCAGACAGCTGCATGTTGTACCAAAAGTCTTCTAGCAGGCTGTAATCCGGGCTCTCCAATCTTTCCAAGAATTTTTAATGACCAGAATATTTAGAATTATGGCATTTCCTGAGAAGCTCAAGTAAATTACATCAATATGTCTCCTTGGCCCATATACAATATATTAGTGAAGTGGTTCAAGTGTCCTCTGACCTTGTCCATTTTCTCCCTGAGATTTTACTAGAAACTCATCTGCTCAACTTGGCCAATGGTAACTGTAGTCACTAAGAATGTCAAGTAATACATTAGACACCAGTAGAAGGTAAGTTCTCTTCCTCCTATCTCCACTTTAAAAACTTTGCTAAAGATTAAAAACACAGCCTTCTCTATGATCCAGAAATTTCAATTTCTAAATGAAATTTCAGGAGAAATATGTTCACCCCAAACATCAACAAGTTTGTCTACAGTATCTTTATTCATAATAACCAAATATTGAAACCAACCCAAATGTTAACCACAGAGTATTATAAAACTATGAAAAAGAGCCAGCTATTACTAGTGCAACAGCATGGCTGAATTTCACAGAGAGTGTCGAGTCAAAGAAGTGAGACCCAAAAGAATTCTACTGTGATTCCATTTAAAAATCCTTTACCTTGATTTAGTTGATTTTTCTTAATGATTGAAATAAACCATTTCTATGATAGCAGAAAGCACATAGTCCTGGTCCAACGTTGAGCACTCTTGTCGTTGAGGGAGTTTCAAATCCCACTCAAGCAACCAATACACAGTGAAACCTCTGGGAGCTGCAAAGAAGTCATCGATTTTTTTTTAAAGCTATTTTTACTTATTTTATTTTATTTTTTTTTATAATTTTTTAATATTTATTTTTTAGTTTTTGGAGTCGTTGATAGGCAACGTTTTATTAGGGTATACAGACACTTTTCACAACCTAAGAAATTCAAGAGTTAAGGTCACTTGGGAGCAATTACACTTCCAGATGAATATCATTTCATTGGTGGTGGGGGTGCGTTCTTTGCTGGATAAAACTTGTTTCACTTAAAATGGAGCTTTAACAATCTACAGTGCAACCGAATGGCCAGAATAGCACCAGGAGAGGTCTCAGGTCCATAACCTTTGTCCCGATTCAATTTCCAAACCCTATTTCTTGGCTGCTGTTTTGGAATCATGAGAAAAGGTCAAATGAATCTCAGTGGTGGTCATGGAAAAATCACAACTTAAAAACAAAACACTGAAAAATAAGCTGAGCTTTTTTGTGGAACTTTAGGAAGTGAAAATTTATAGTGGAGAAGCCCCAGCTCCCAAGGCTTGAGGGTAATGGAAACTTTCAGGGGGAGGGGCTGACTAACAGCAGTTTGGGATCCATTTTTAATTGTTGTTTCCTGAAAAAAGAGTCTTGTACTAGCTATTTATGGAGATTAGCAGGCAAACTTTCCAGACAGCATTATTTGTAAGTTTCTGGAAAATTTATGAATATTAATATGACATTGGGAGAAAAGCTGTGAATGTTATAAAGAAGCATTTGGCCAGCAGTAATTTTAGTGGCTTGGAAGGTTTCTATTCCATACCTTCTTATATTGACTACCTGCCATGTGCCAGGTACCGTGATAAGCAGTAGATGTATGAGGCAGCACCTTGGTCTTATGGAACTTACAGACTAGTGTTTCAGACAAATGAACCCACAAGTATTATGTTTTAGGATAACAGGTATTTGGTAAAGGGCCTATTGCCAGCTGTGTACAAAGGACAACTTACCTAAGGCTTCTTCATCTAAGATGGTAACTAACTCAGAGAGTTATTCTGAGTATTAAGTAAGATCATGCATTCCAACTCTTTTTACATTGTTGGGCAGGTAGCAAGCTCTCAATTTGTATGCAGTCACAGATATAGATGACAACTTATGTAAGAGAGATTTTGTGGGAGCATATAGAAGAAGAACACTGGTCAACTTGAGGACAGAACATCAGGAAAGGTCTCTTTGAGAAGGTGACTGCTATTATAAGACCCAAAGGATGGAGTAAGAGACAGCCATCAGAGAAAGGAGATTTCCTCCAGAGGCAGTGGTGGTATCAGGGCGCAGGGATGATTAACAGTAGAAATTCTGTATGTCTAGAGAGCAGAGCTCCAGCTGTTAAGAGTTAAGAGATGAGGCTGGGTAGATTAGGTGAGTCAATAAACAACTCTGGGGCTATCTACTGATTTCCATGATGTGAATATTCTCATTATGGCTGATTTTAGCTACCCCAAATTTAAGAACCACTCACAAAATTCCTTGATTTTTTAAAAATCAGCTCTGTGGCAGGTACAAATGACTACAAAAATAACATGGTTGCTGGGTTCAGAGACTGAATTGACTCTCAGGCAATGGATAGTCATTGACGTGCTTTCAGCCAGGGAGACAGAGACAGATTAGATTTTTAGAAAGATCACTCTGGCTTCAATGAGCAAGACTGAAGTCCAGGAGGCCAGCACAGTGGTCCAGGCCAGAAATTAAGGCAGACTTAGTGAAGGTCGTTACAGTTGAGATAATTGGATTTTGATGATATCAGAGTCAATAGATGATTGACCAGATGTGGAGACTTAGGAAGGAGGTACATCCAAAAAGTCTTAAGTTTTTGAGTCTAAGTTTTAGACTTAGGCAAGAGAGGAATCTTGGTAGTAAGTGTTTGGTAGGAGACACTAATTTACACTTTTGAACTTATAAAGTTTAGTTCCTTATCCAAGTGACAATCTGTAAGAGACAGCTAGCTCTGCATGTCTCCGGAGATCTGGAACAGAGATAGAGATCTGGAAAGCAGATGCATATAGAGGATAATCGAGTCTTTGTTATTACCTGAGATTCCAGAAAGAACCTAGAATAGAATCCCCAAAACACCACTGTGTAAGGGACTGGGCCATGGAAAAGAAGCATAAAAGAGAGGAAGAGGAGTGGCTGGATTGTTGGGAAGAGAAAAGGAGAGATGGAGCTATGGAGCTAGGAGAAGTGAACCTTTCAAGAAGGGAATAACTAGTGACATTGAACACTAGCGATAAGTCAATAAAGAGTGAGAGCAGATGATGGATTCAGTCCACAAGTTTTGAGTAGTAAAATATAATCGAAAAATAATTTAGTAAAGTCCAATGCAACAAGTTAGGTTATAAGTGTAAGGTGAGAAAAGTGAAGACAGTAAATGTAGAAGTCTCTTTTAAAAATATGGCTAAACAATATATGGAAAAAAATACTCAATATCATGAACCATCATGGAAATGAAAATTAAAACTACAATGAGGTATCATTTCATCTCAGTTGGAATGGTTGTTATGAAAAAAAGAAAAAAAGTGTTGATGAGGATGTGGAGAGAAAATAACTCTTATGCACTATTGGTGAGAATATAAGTTAGCGTAGTCACTACAGAGAACAGAGTGAAGGTTCCTCAAAAGAACTAAAAATAGCTACCCATATGATCCAGTTATTCCACTTCTGGGTATATACCCAAAGGAAATGAAGCCAGCATTTCAGGAATATCTGTATGCTCATGTTTCTTGTGGCACTATTCACAATAGCTAAGATATGGACTCAACCTAGGATCCCATCAGTGGATGAATGGATAAGGGAAATGTGGTGTAATATTATCCAGCTGTAAATAAGAATAAAATCCTCTTATTTGCAGCAAAATGAAAGGAATTGGAGGACATTATGAAGTAATCCAGATGCAGAAAGACAAGAACCTCAAGTTCTCTCTCTTATGTGGAAACTAAAACAAACAAACAAACAAAAAACAACAGTTGACCTGAGGGTGTCAAATAGCCATTACTAAAGACTGGGAAAGGTGGTGGGGGTGGGTGGGGGTGGGGGATGGATAAAGGAAGGCTGGATTTGATCAGTGTACACTGTAAGCACGTGTGGAAATTTCACACCAAGCCCCTAAGATGTTTAATTAATACATGCTAATCAAAAACAAAACAGAATAAAATATTTTTTTTAAAAAAAAACCGTTGGCCAGGGAAGGAAGGATAAGGTGGTGACTGTAAAGAACAATGGGACCTAGGAAGCATACGTTGGAGCAGAATTATTTAACAAATTCTTACACAATACTTGGGAGGGGACGGACTAGGAACTGTTATGAATGCTTTACACATATTCACTGATTCAATCCTAATATGGGGAGAAAATCTTATTATGTTTATTTTGCAGATGAAAGAAACAACCTAAGCTCATGCAGTTAGAAAAAAGTAGAGTGACCAAGGTGCCTGGGTCCAGAGTCCATGCTATTAACCCTTTGTGGTGTCCTATCAACTATGCTCATGGGAAGGAGTCATCCTTGGAGGAGAGAGAGGCTGAGGTTAAAGGAGGGAGAAGGGAACTAGTGCAACAGGTTTCTTCAGGAGGGCAATGAATCAAGAGCACAATGGAGGGGTTAAGCCTAGATAAGAAGGCATATTGAAATAGGGAAAAAGGGAGGATTGAAAGAAAGAGCATAGCTGTAGTTTGTAAGATTGTGGGTTTGGTGACAAGAGATAGAGGAGTTTTCAAAAGTATCAAGGGAGAAATGATCTGGAAGCAACAATCAGGAGGTCCTGATCTAATCTTTTGATATGAAAGGTTTGCATGGCCTATGGGAAAAAAGAGCCTCTTTCATGTGAGAGGGCAGCTCAGTATCTCAGGGGAGAGCCAGGTTTCAGTTAAGTCAGGGAGGGACGGCTTAATGAAGAGGTCCAGGAGGTGGGGGAGCTTAATCATAGGATGAGAATTACAGAGGGTTTCAAGAAAAGATTTAGAAGGGAGAAGAGAGAGGGGATTGGGATGAGAGTAAAGGAGGGAATGGGGTGCCAGGGATTTAACCCAGGAAAACTTAATAACTGAGCCACATCCCCAGTCCTTTATAAAATATTTTATTTAGAGACAGAATCTTGCTGAATTGCCTAGGACCTTGCTAAGTTGCTGAGGCTTTGAACTCTCAATCATGGAACTCTTTGAACTCTCAATCCTCCTGCCTCAGATTCCTGAGCTGCTTCGAGAGTGGGGCTTAACTCTTGAGTGAGGATCAAGGTTAACAAGGTTGTCCCTACTATAAACGGTGAGTTTCCTTGGCAGAGACCACACCAAACAGTCAGTCTGCTGGTTGCAGGGGCAGGTGAATAAATATGTGAGGAGAAGAGAAAAGGAAGTGGTGAGAGATGGATGTGGTTCCGTAGTCCCGACATTTGGGGAGGATAGCACTTCAGTGAGTTAGTGTTCTGCAAGATGTGATGACTGGTTTCTGACAGAAGTTACTGTGGCCTGGTTTACCAATGAAGGCTTTTGGTAAAGGTTTATAGTAAGGCATCTCATTTGTGTGTGCTGAGAAAAGTTTTCCTATCTGAAGGATCAACATGCCCAAGTCCTGTAACGTTTTATACCAAAGGTGGATTTTAGAGGATGTTTGAAATAGGCTGGCCATGTTGCCTGTCAGAAGTGACAAGTGTTCAAACAACTTTGGCATCTGCATCCAGAGGGTTGCTTTCAATCACATCACTATACTGTGCCTTCATCACAGAAAAGGACAATTGCCTTATTATTAAGATATTCTACTTGTAATAGAATACTAGATAGCTGTTAAAAGAATGAGGTATATCTCCTCAATACACTGTTAAGAAAAAGATCAAGGCAAAGAATAATATGCAATATGATTTACAAAATTATAAAAATTATGAGCTCTGTATATGCTTATATGTATTATAAATGATCAGAAAATATTTGGAAGAATATAGAAGAAATCATTACCATGTTTAACTCTGGAGAATGGGATTGGGGGCCTAAGTCGATACAGACCATGGGGAGGGATGCAGATTTAAAAAAAATGTTTTATTGTGGAAATTTTCAAACATACACAAGAGAGAAAGAATATGTAATATGTAATGACCCTCATCCCATTTATCCATAAACATTACTTAATTAATTCTACTTTTTCTAAACACTTGCATGTATTATATTTTTATATTTAAAAAAAGTAATGAAAGTGATTTGTCCTAATGTTCTCACAGCATGGTTTATTAGCTCAATCTTTAGTCCCCAGAAGCAAGAGGTAGCTTCAGGGTCTAGGAGTCTAGGGAGTGTTAGACACTTTGTGCTAGGACAGCAACCCTTGTCCAGATTCCACAAAACCTTCCTTAATTTAAAAAGTAACATCAAAGGAAGCCTTTCTTCTCTGTAAGGAGAAATTTAATATGTTTGCTACTCCTCATCCACACCCCTAGTCCTGTTTTTATGAAGGAACAACTTGACTTATCCTGAAGCTTATCTTTATCTCTGCATTAAGACCTACTACATTTCTCAGCAGAGTTCAAAGCTACGAAAACAGCGCCTTCTTCCTTTTCAAATCACTGTGCCTTGGGCAGCCAACCTGCTGCTGCCAAACATCCCCCCTGGTCTCTGATAGAGGATGCTGCATGCTAGAAGTCCAGGGAAGTTTGGGAGAATGATCGAATTCCTAGTCTCCCATTTGGGACTCTAGAATTCTAAGTTCTGAGGACTGAAACTGAGGATGCCTATATCCTGAAGGCATCATTCCTTTATTCAACCATCCTTTGTTCCACCTATCTTGGCCAGGCTTGTGCTAAGATTAGGATTATGAAGTTGAGCAGCACTTGGCCCTTGGCCTTCTGGAGCTTATCAAATCTAAAATGAAGCTTCCATGATTTGTTCTGTTTCCTCTGCCAGGATGGCTCTTCCCTATCTCACCCATGAGTCTTACGCCTCTTACCGAATTTAGCCCACAAGTCATCATCTCTGATGAACGACACTTTGAATTTATTGTTCTCTCTGCCAGGAACAGCCTTCCTGTCTTGTCCACCTATGCTCAGCCTGCAAAGCTCAGGCACCAGTTGCTATCAGTGTAGCTGCGGGACTTGAGTAAGTTACCTTGCTTACCATTCTGCATTCCAGAGTCTTACATTTGCCTCCCTCTGGGGCACTGCCTTGATTCAACAGTTTCTACACACGGTGTGAGACATATCTATTTGGCACATGAATTTGAATTAATGTGTAAAGTAGTGTAACGTCATAACTTCTCTCAGTTTTATGCCATTGAAGGTGTCCTAAGTGCCCTCAAAGATAACCTCTTTGGCCATCAGCCCCTTCACTTTTGCTTCAGCTTCTCTCTGTGCTCTACCCAAACACACATATCAGTCGAGAGTGTCCAATACTCCAAGTAACAGGAGCAGAGGACTGTCTAGGGTCTCAGTCCTCAGCAGCTAAATTTATTGCCTGTCTCTTTGAAGTAGGAACAGAAAAAATTGCCTGATCCTTTCCACTTTAAGCATTTTAAGTATAAGAAGAAATTAGAATTACAAATGTCATTCTGATGTCAATGTTCTGCTAGGAAGTCTTTGGATACCATGATAATCGCTGGAGGGCTTTTGCATTATTGCAGACTTTTAAGGACTGGCTGATATAAACATGATGAATAAGCATCAGGACCTGGTTTTCAGTTCCTTTTGAGACCTTTGTTATTTTCTTCTCTCTCTCTCTCTCTCTCTGTCACACACACACACACACACACACACACACACACAGAAAGAAAAGAAAAAGGAAGATGATGTCTGAGTAATTTCTAGGGTCCCCTTCACCCAAGCTTTTATGAATATCTAATACAGGAAGTAAATATTTTCAATGAATTAAAACAAAAAGGAATTCTCTTATCTGGTCATTTTTTTTTCTCTCATCTGATAACGGAGAAGCTTTCTTTTAAATAGCCATTAGGACACATTCTTATTTGTGTTAGTAATCCTTTCTGTGAATTGAGACACTTACAGGTAACAAATAAGAAAAAAAAAAGTCCCTTTGGGAAGTTGACTTCAGGAGAAAATTCCAATGCCATTGTTTCCCTTGATTTCTTCTTGGCAAAGGTATCCTGATTCTGGCTGCTATTGCATATTTTGAATTTAATCCAGTAGGAGAGGAGATTCTATCCTTATTTATAACTCCCTAGCTGACAGCTCCCCATGCGGGAGGGAGCCCTGGCTTCCTGGAGTCTGTCCTGGGCTTCTGGGTTGTGGCAGTCTCAGAGGCTCCTGCAACTCTTCCTGAACCTGGACCACTGCTGTTACTCCTGCCTTCACCAGTCTCAGGTCTGCGGCAGGACTTCTTCATAGTACAGGTTGTTTAACGTGAATTGCAAGTTTAACATCCATGATTCCGCTAAGAGGCATCAGATCCTACTGATGAGACATCAGATTCTTTTGATTCAGACCTACATCAAATACCAAAGGGAAAGAAGCAAGAAGTGGCTCCCACCCAAAAGAAAATTAAAACAGTAACTTCTAATAATTACCATGTGCTTACTATATGCCCAAGTTTATCTCACTTATTTCTCAGATAACACTCTGTGGTAGGTATGATTATATACCCCTTTTAATAGATTGAAGTTTAGAGAGATCAATATTCAATTTAATGTTGCACATTCTACCAAATTGGTATTCAGATACAGTATACTTGACTCCACCATCTAATCCTATAACCCCTATGCAAGACTACTTCTCAAGTATTGTTTATGTATACAATTTTAAATGTATGTATACATTTTTTAATGGAATCCAAAATGGTAACAGAAGCTAATTGTTGGCATGTCTCCAAGTTATCTGCAAGAGAAATTTTGCAGAAATTACAAAAACAAAGAATAATAATCTCAAGTAATATCCACTGGGTAAGAAACCCAGGAGCCATTAATGAATTACATTAGTTAGACTAAATGACATTGGCTGCTGTAACATCTCAGTGGGTCAACATAGCAAACCTTTCTTTCTTATAGTTCATGAGGTCAGTAGGTAGACTCAGCTTCACACATCATTCAAGTTAGAGTAGAAAATTTAAGGAAGTGTCAAAAATACTCAGTAATCAAGACAAGGTTTATTTTTAATACAACATTTAGAGAAAAAGATGAATGTCAAAAATTCCATGAATAAAGAATCAATATTTTAAATAAGGGTGAGATTCAGTAATATTGGATTAAGAGTGAGGCGAGATTGAGTCATATTGTCTAGCTAATTTTAGCAAATACATTTAAAAATTAATTTTAAAAATAGATCTAAAAATGACCTTTACTAAGAAAATGTAGATTAACAGGTATGAGAAAAACAAAAGTATACATATTTCCCCCTTTCATGATACCCAGACCCATGGTAAAGTAAAAAAGAGGGTCCTTAGACCAGTTGGGGAGCAAATATTACATTTTCCCATGATTCCAGGCAAAAGATGGAGCATAGGAATAAGACTTGCTTGGCAAACCTGGGATCCCAAGGGACTGGATGTGCTCATTTATCTGAGGAAGAATAGTTATTCCCCAGCAGGTCTCAGTCAGTGGCTATTTTGGATGAATAGCCCCAGGGTACCTTTTGTTTCATGGGCCACTTGGGGTACTTGTTACTTTTAAGGAGGGCAGCCAGGCTACCTGTGTACAAGGTACATTGTAAGCATTTCAAATTATATCAGTAAACACTACCCATTATCTTACATTTCAAGCAATATTTATAGCTAAATAGAAACTCTTACATTGCAGGAAAATTATATAAATCTACTTTCAATACAAGAACAACAGGCTCCAGTTAATTTAAAACATATTACAGTGGTCATGGGAAAAACATTGTTATAAGAGTGGCAGGTGCAGGCAAGCCTGGGACTCATGAGAGGATGATCCTGGTCACCCTCTCAGTATACGTTTCGTCAGATGGTCCTTCCCTGACAAACTCAACTAACTAACTAAACTCAACTAACTCAAACTCAACTGATTCAACTATCTCCCCACCAATCACTGTTGCATGATTCTTTTCTTCATGGCACTTATCACATTTTGACATTTTCTAGATTGCTTGTTAACTTTTAAATTGTCTCTACCTGACCCCAAACCCACAATATTGTAAAATCACGAGATCAGAGACCTTGTCTTTCCTATCTGCCGCTGTATCCTCAGCATACAGAACACTGCCTGGCCACTGAAGGTGCTCAAAAAGTGTTGCAAATAATAAATAGAAGTCAATAAATTGAAGTCAATTTATTGGTTCTGCCCGAACTATTCTTCCTTCACACTATTCTTCTGAAGTGATTGGCACATTAATATCTTCATTTAATGATAGCTATAATTATTACTGTTGTGTGTGTGGGTTTACAAAATGTCCTTTTATCAGTGAATAGTAAAGATAATTATAATATCTTATTCAAGCCTTTCACATAAGAAATATTTTTATCTAACAAAAGAAGTCCACTTTATGCCACTATAACAAATTGTATGTGTGTGTACCTTTATGCTAATAAGTCATTTTGTTTCAAAATCACCATTTTGGAAAAGTAGCTCTGTGGAAACAGATTTAGAGATGTTAAGCACTAAGTATCAATGCCTCATTATACACCCCACCCCCACATAGTTAGAACAGATAGACAGTTAGATATAAAAATATCTACGTATAGATATATAGGTGTTGATACAGATAGACTGATCTCTGTAGGTTTCCTGATAGTAACTAGAATGAACATACTCAACACATGACGTCAGCATTCACAGAAGAGTTCTTGCCCATCAATCTCCACATAGTTAAGCTGCACTTATCAACCCAATGACTTGGAGTCATTTATGGCCCAAATTAAGGTAATGGCCACTGATTTGATATTTTATTTTATTTTTAATTTTTTTTAGTACTTGTAGATGGACAGCATGCCTTTATATTATTTGTTTATTTTTATGTGGTGCTAAGGATTGAATCCAGTGCCTCACATGTGCTAGGCAAGTGCTCTACTACTGAGCCACAACTGCAGCCCTGATTTGATATTTTAATGAACTATATTAAAATCCAAATATTTAATCAGACTGGGTATACACTTTCAAACACAGAGTATTACGTTCTCTAGTAGCCTTTTCCATCATATGATATAATCAATTTTAAGAATCTACAATAAATTCATACTGTACTGATCCAGAGCCAATTCTTCATTTTAATATTCTTTCATTTTAATAGTTTTACCTGCTTTTTAAAACCTCTAAAAATCAAGATGGCTTATAATCAACATCTTATAAATATAGTATTTATTTTCTTCTTAAAAGATGTTATTAAAGTAATGATATCTTTCTATCAATGGCAGTTGGGGATCAAAAAAGTGTGTCATTTGAAAGAAACATGATAGGCAGGTTTACAATCTTAATATATTAATTAACTTATAAAAATGATCAAGAAGGCAGTAAAATCCCAAAAGGTGAAAGGAAAAAGAATTTGAAACTTCCATTTACATAATAAACATATAACTGGTCAGTAAAAACAAACAACCTCACTAGGATTCAAATAAACACTAATTATAAAAAATAAAAATCCATATTTTTGTCTTTCACATTTAGCAAGGAGTATTTAAAAAAAAATCCAGTGTGGGGAGCTGGGGATATGGCTCAGTAGGTAGAGTGCTTGCCTAGCATGCACAAGTCCCTGGGTTCAATCCCCAGCACCACCTAAATAAATAAATCGGTAAATAAGTAAAATCAAATCAAATGCAGTGCTAAGTAGAGTGAAATAGAATGGGCAACCGGATCATATGCTGGTGTTTAATTGACGCAAAATGTCTGGTGAGCAATTTGACAGTATAAATTAGAATCCTTAGGTATTCATGTCTTATTTATTCTAGGAATGCATTATGACGGAATATTCAGAAATAGATTTTAAAATATATCCAAAAAGACTAAGTGGAAAAAAGTCAAGATATAAAATGTATCAACTGTATTTGAGTTATGTAAAAAATTTTTAAAAATGCTAAAATATGCCAAGATATTAAGGAGAATTTTATTCCTGCTCCTTTACACTTGTGTGTACTTTACAAATAAATGTTATTGTAGTAATCAGAAAAATTTAAAATATGAATGGGAAGAAAATGACTATAGAATATTCTTATCAAATTACCATTTTTCCCCCAAAGGAAGAGATGGAAAATTGCTTACCACAAAGTCTGTCCTCTTATGAGACTTACACACAAAAAATTATCTATGTGGGAGCTTTTATATATTTGTATAGCATGATATACAAGATAAAATAATTCAAATTTTGTTAGACTTAGAAGATTTAAAAGTCCTGGTTCTTGGATTTAAAATTGTGGGGCAAAGTTTTTGAAGGTTGTTATTATTATGGTTATTAATCTTATTAGATTCTTTTTTTGAACACTGGCGGTTCATTGGTTAAACTTTGCTAAGGATTGCCTTCCTGGATGAGGAAGTTTTCAACGTCCTTGCTAAATATGGTATTAGTCAGCTCTTTATTATCTCTCACAAATAATAGTCGGATACAGTTCATATCATATAAATGTTTATTTATCAAAAAATCCAACAAAGATCATACCCTGCTAATTAACAATTATGTAATAAGGACATTGCAAAATCTCCTTCAACAGTTTTCCTATGTCTAATTTAATATTGCTTCAGCATGGAGCAATCTCCTGGAGATCTTAGCTGATTTTCATTTTCCTTACCTCTCAACTTCATTTCCAGTCTTGAAATTTTATTGTGGCTTATATTTATTAAAACAAACAAACAAACAAAAAATGCTTTGGCTTGTGCCTTTGATCTCAAGAAAAGAGGAAACCAAGCAAGACTGATGCTTAACATAAATATTTCTCCTTTATTTTAGTAACTTCCTTTTAATTGTTTATTGTTTACTATTTATGTTTTTGTGTTTTACTTAGGTATGCTGATATAAATGGTATCATTCATGTTCTCAAGAGTCATGTAGGCCAGCTAGGGGTGATGAATTGTAGGGGCAGATAAATAATCAGCATTTATAATTTAAATTGAAGATTATCAACCCTTGTTTTATTCAGCACAAGTGTTGAGAGTGTCATTAGCATGAGAGACCTCTGGGTATTGGTATTTTGTGGTGTACAAGGCCTGGCTTTTGCCCCTGAGTAGATGGGTAGCAGGACTCAGAGCATGGAAGGCAGGTGGACTTAGATTCAAGGGCAATTTCACAATAACTCAGACCCTTTCCCACTTACTCCCATGTTCCTCTTCCCAACTAGCCAGATGAGCTTGTCATTCAGCAGACCTGTGTTAAAGAGCTAGGACTTCATTGTTTTTTTTAAAGCTCTTGTTGATAATTCTGATGCACAAAAAAGTTGGGAACTACTATATGTTTTCATAGCCACAATGTTATCACATAGAAGTAGGAGAAATAGTTAGAAGGCAACAAGTGAATTTTTCTTTGAATATTTTTTTCCTTACAACACAGTGCTGATGTTGTAATTTAGGTTTAGAAATCATTAATGGTTATTGTCTCTAACACTAGGAAAAAGAAAGAAGAGTTCTCAAAAAATAATAGAAAAATATTTGACAGACATGATGGAATAATTAGTCATTGAAAACTTTGGAAATGAAAAAAGAAAGCAAAAACAGATCATTGATAAAAGGAAAATACAGTTTTTGCATTCTATCCATGAGACTCAGCAGTGAATAACATTTTTATCACAATTGTAGTATGATCATTGATTATTGCTTTTGCCATGACTTTATTGGGACAAGGTGTTTAAGCAGTGGTGGTGAAAGGTGCTAAAGTGTCTATCAATGCAAAAAGTTGATAGGGAAGAAGTATGTTTGATAAATCAAGAAAACATATGCATACTGGAAAGTAGTGTGGAAAGACACTCCAGAAGTAATGGCTAGAAGAATTCAAAGTAGTTGCCTCATACAAGGAAGGACAGGGCATAAGGATGTGCACAGGGAACTGTATTTTTGTTTTCCTATGAAAGTCTTTTAAACTTTTAGAATATTTTCATTGTTGTTGTTTTATAAATACACATATTTCTTTGATTAAAAAAAAAAACTAACATGTGTATATCAAGTAGCTACCATGTGCCTCACAAAATGCTTAATTCTGCCTGTGACGTAACAGAAGTGATAAAACATGGTTCCAGGGGCTGAGGTTATGGTTCAGCTGTAGAGCACTCCCCTAGCACGTGCGAGGCGCTGGGTTTGATCCTCAGCACCACATAAAAATAAAAACAAATAAAAATAAAAATAAAGGTATTGTGTCCAACCACAACTAAAAAAAATATTAACAAACAAACAAACAAACAAACATGGTTCTGACACTCCAGGACTACAGGTCACTTTGGAGGACATAAACCACAACATAAAAAAATAATTTTTAAAAGGGTATTATTAGATCTGAGAAGAAACTCGATAACTTTTATATTCAAATGATATTGTCAATGTTTGGAAAAATGTGTAAAACAAAAGTTCTATTAAATTTATGACTTTTTTTCTCACTCAAGAATGATGACAGGAGCTGGGGTTGTGGCGCAGTGGTAGAGCACCTGCCTGGCACATGGAGGCACTGGGTTCGATCCTCAGCACCACATAAAAATGAATAAGTCAAATGAAGGTGTTGTGTCCATCTACAACTAAAACAAAATTTAAAAAAAAGAATGATAATAATAAATGACTGTGCTTTAGCTTCTCCCTAAAGGTTTTAGTTTGGTCCCTCTGAAAGCAGGACTACTGAAGAATCAGCTAATCTCCACGTTGCTGCTATAATGGCCACATCTTGCTCTTCAGTCTTAGCTCTACTAAAAAAAAAAAAAAAAAGGTAACTGGGAGCTCACTTTGTACTAGGTACTTACGTTCTTGTTAGATGAACATTGGATTCATGTGCCCTTTTGCCCATTAACATGTCTTAAAGAATGCTGCAGAAGGACAGAAAAATAAGGAAATAAATATAAAAAAGGTCAGAAGAATGGGGGTGAGATGAAAAAAAGAACACAAATATTGTGTTTGTCAGGACTTTGGGGGCAGTTTCACAAATGTGTTTCTTGCCATTGTTGCATATTTTACTTGGACATCCTGTCACTTCCTCTGTGCCCTCTGTGACAGAAATATTTGTGAGGAAGGTTAAAATCACTAAGAAGTTGTTTGTGTGGCATGTTCTTTGGCAAGAGACGCATCTTCTGGTCCTCCCCAAAATTAAAATTGTAGCAGACAAGTTTCCAGCAGGATTAAGTAGCCTCAGATCAGAAGACATCGAATATACTTGAATTAAAAAGAAAGAAATCTCTGGAAGAAAGAGATATCTCAGAAATCTACTATAATGCACACTCAACTTTCCCCTCTAAGTTAATAAAACCAACAGTCCCAAAGCCTTTGAGTAATCTGCTTTCTTAGACTATGGGAAAGGTAATCCATGCATCTGAATTATACTATGTAACAAGACAAGTATTAGAAGAAAGCAACTATCTCCGGCAGTCCCGCTGCTCAGAGTACGATACCATTTAGCAGTACCATTTGACCCAACTTGAAAGAAACAAAGCAAATTTTCAAAGACATACACTTATCGTTTTCACCCAGACCTGAAAACCGGGAGGATTTAGTCTCTTGAAGGTCAGCATAGAAAGAAATTAGTCTGAAGCTATTCATTCAATTAAGGTAGATAGGAAACAAAAGCTAAAAAAATTAAAAATTAGATATGATATTATCATGGAAAGATTTTTGTTCAAAAATGTTATTAGATATTATTACACAGGGCTAAGGATCATCATGAAAAATTTATGATTTTTTATTATGGTAAAATAGCCACAAAATTTACTATTTTAACCAATTTAATTGTACATTTCTGTGTCATTAAATACATTCACATTGTCATGCAACCATAAGCACTGTCCATCTCTAGAACTATTTTTATCTTCTCTAACTGAAACTATGTACCCTTGAACAACAACTCCTTATTCCCACTCCTGCTAGTCTCATTCTAGTTTCTTGGTGACTTTGGCAACTCTAGGAACCTCATATAAATAAAATCACACAATATTTATCTTTTTGCTGCTGACTTATTTCTTTTAACATAAAGTCTTCAAGTTTCACCCATATTTTAGCAAGTGTCAGAATTCCTTTCCTTTTTAAGGCTGAATAATATTCTGGGTCATGTATATACTACTCTACTATTCATTTTTTGAACACACGAGTAATTGATAAATTCAATTTTTTTTAACTTGACTTTTGTGGCAGAGTCAACTGGTTGATAACCAAATTTGTGCTCCCCTTTCATGGCGGAGTGTTGCTGGACAGCAGTGTCCAGATGAAATAAATTCTCCAGTCTTCTGTGTCTGCCTAGGCATTGACTGTAGAATGTGAGGGGCAGTGTGTACCTTGTATCTGAGTGTGTGTGACACTCTAAACACCTGCTGGCAAGGAGACACAGGGGTGCTTTGAAACCTTGAGAATGCAGAGCCAGAGGTGAAAGGAATCTGGGTCTCTGTGTTGTCACTTTGAGGACAGCCTCTCAAGAGGACCTTTCTGCTGGGAATTACAGTGGATCCTGCATACTTGAGAACTTTAGATGGTAAAGCACTGAGATTTGGGGCTATCAGTCAGCTCTGTCTGGTTAATCCCTAAGAGCCATCTATTTCACGTTCTTTCCACTTTTCTAACTCTTCTTTCTTGTTGTCCATTGCCGACTGTTTTTCTCTGCCTTATCTCCTGCTTTTCAGTTACAGTTCACACTGATTGTACTTCTTGAATCATGCCTTTATTACTTCCTGCCTACCTAAATGCTCTGCTATGATTTAGTTCAAACAGAGACCAAGCGGGTAATGCCAAGCCAACTGAGAAGTTGGGATGCTAATCTATGTGGGATGTTCTGTCCTCTCAGAAGGTTGAAAGAAGTACAGCTAAAGGCTGAGGGCTGAAACCTGCATGGGGCCTTCCTCAGTAACAGTGAATGATCATTAAACAATATTAGGAAGCAGGTGGGTTGTGGATCATGCAGGGCTCTGTTTTTGAGTGCGGATTAACACCCAGTTTCTTCTCTTAACAAATGCTGAGCAATAATGTAGAGACACCAGTTTATAGGGAAAACAAATAATCAGCCCACACCAGTTATTCATATTTCTTTGTCTGGCCTTCAACTCAGGCCATCAACTTTCCTTTCTATTTCTGGGCTCTTTTATTTCATTCCAAATGGTTCTTTTATCTTTCAGCCTTTCTACTTACTGCTGCCTGGGTGATTTTTTGGAAGCATAACTCTGATCATGTTTTTCCTTCCTTTAAAATTCTGAGGCTGCTCATTGCTTAGGACAAATCTTCTTAGAAAGAATCTATCTCTCCAGTAACTGGGAAGACAGTAGGAGAGAAAAACCATTTAAATAATGCAGACTAGCTGAGCATGGTGGTGCATGCCTATAAGCCCAGCAACTTGGGAAACCGAGGCAGGAGGATCACAGGTTCAAAGCCAGCTTCAGCAATTTAGAGAGACCCTAGCTATCTTAGCAAGACCCTGTCTCAAAATCAAAAACAAAGCTCTGGGGATGTTGCTCAGTGGTTTAGCACCCCTGGCTTCAATGCTCAGTACCAAAAAAATAAAAAAATAAAATATAGGCTAGCAGGGAATGGTAGCACATGCCGGTAGACCTAACAACTCAGAAGGTTGAGTTAGAAGGATCACAGCACTCAGCTATTTAGCGGGATGCTGTCTCAAAATAAAGTAAATAAATAAAAAGGCCTAGGGATATAGCTTAATGGTAAAGTACCCCTGGGTCCCTAGGTTCAATCCCCAGTTCAATCAATTAATCAATCAATCAACCAATAGTTCATGCTGTGATGCCACCATCCCAAACTATGACCTCATACCAGAGAATGAGCATAATGTGCAAAATGTGGAAGGCATGAATTCTATAAGCTTGGCTGTTTCTTTCTGAATCTTTACTCAATCTCCTTTTTTCTAGAATTTTAGAATAATCACCCATCTTGAATGTCTCTGCTCAAGAATTATCCTTTCTAGGAAATCTTTCCTGACAAGAGCTTTCTATTTCTCATTATCTCTTTCTTTTTGTCTTCTCTTCCTTTCCAAATCTAGACAGTGTTCGAAAAATCAAAAAGCAAACTAAAAAACAACAATAGTAACAACAAAAAAATCCCTTAGGTTTTGCAGAATTTAATTAGGACTTCACAACAGTGTAAGAATAGTTACTATAATATTATCATTTACGAAAGGGAGGTATATATTCCTCTTATACAGAGAGCATCTGGCAGCTGCTGGATGCTTCATACCTTGTGTAAGTGGAGATTGTTGGCAATTATTCCCTGCTGCACCCCAAGACTGTGGTGTGTGAAGATGGGGAACAATCCCCATCCTAAGAGCTAAACACAAGAGTTTCAATGTCTCCTTTGGGCTAAAGGAATGCCCATTTAGCTTTTCCTGTTCCTGTATCTCCTTCTCCATTTGGGTGCAATAAATTATCCTTTTGTTAGGAAAAGGATACTTTAGGTCTTACAGTGAGTTTACCTTGCAACTAGGATGATAGGAGAGGATGAATAGAGAAAATTATTCTTGAGTGGGGAATCTCTTTGCCATTCAGAATGTGACCTGAGTTTTCAGCTAATCCAAATGTTATTCATCTGATGCTTGTTATCAAAGTAGTTCTCTTAAAAATATTTTTGGCCAGCACACGGGAAGGTACATTGCTGCCACTGCTACTGTTTGGCCTGCAGGTTGGATTAATCAGCCCTTGTGATTAAAGGTAAATGCAATTGATAACATGGTTTTGAGATGCCTGAGTTTTATTCCACTAAACTTTCATTATTTAAACACCAAAAATACCAAATAACCCAATCAATAAATGGGCCAAGGACCTGAACAGACACTTCTCAAAAGAGGATATACAATCAATCAACAAATATATGAAAAAATGCTCATCATCTCTAGCATTTAGAGAAATGAAAATCAAAACTACTCTAAGATATCATCTCACTCCAATCAGAATGGCAGCGATTATGAAGACAAACAACAATAAGTGTTGGCAAGGATGTGGGGGAAAAAGGAACACTCATATATTGCTGGTGGGACTGCAAATTGATGCAGTCAAATGGAAAGCAGTATGGAGATTCCTTGGAAATCTGGGAATAGAACCACCATTTGATCCAGCTATCCCACTCCTTGGTCTATACCCAAAGGACTTAAAAACAGCATACTACAGGGACACAGCCACATCAATGTTTATAGCAGCACAATTCACAATAGCTAAACTGTGGAACCAACCTAGATGCCCTTAAGTAGATGAATGGATAAAAAAATTTTGGCATATATACACAATGGAATATTACTCAGCAATAAAAGAGAATAAAATCATGGAATTTTCAGGTAAATGGATGGCATTGGAGAAGATAATGCTAAGCAAAGTTAGCCAATCCCTCCAAAACAAATGATGAATATTTTCTCTGCTATAAGGAGACTGATTTATAGTGGGGTAGGGAAGGGGAGCATGGGAGGAATAGATGAACTCTAGATAGGCTAGAGGGGTGGGAGGAGAAGAGAGAGGGCAGGTTATTAGAAATGGTGGTGGAATGTGATGAACATCATTATCCAAAATAAATGTATGAAAACATGAATTTAAAAAGCTAAGACCATTTTTATTCTTAAGTCTTACCTTCTGCTGAAAGGTCTAAGATTGAAATGTATTATTTAATAATAAACTCTCAGATTTGTGTTCTTTTCCAAATTCTCATTTAATTACTTGTGACTTAAAAATAACTTAGCTGTGTAGTTCAATGGGAAACTACTTTAATTTCCTCTTTGTGGGCTGGTAAAGGAGACCATGTACCTCAGTGGGATTATCTTCCCCTTCACTCATAAGGTAGCCACAAAATTTCCTTCCTCAAAATCCTCAACTGGTAAATGGTGCAATTTGAAGCTCACAGATGGCAAGTGAAAGGGGAATTGTCCACTCCTTGTCCTGCAGCTCTGGAAGTAAGTGGCCTTGTAATGCCAGATTCGTGGGACCCCAGTCGATCTCCAGGAGCCAAATCTGATGCAATCACACAAGAGTGATTTATTGCAAGCTCCAGCCTGGACTCACAACCGTTTCCGACACAGGGGTCCCGAGGAGAGAGTCCTGGCCCTTAGTTCACTGAGGATTTATAGGTTTTGGGGGATACTCTATGTGTCACAACATCTCACAGCAAATCATTTCACACCGCAGGAAAATCAAACAACTCTTAACATTGATTAGCACATTCACTGGCGGGAACAAGTCGGGTAAGGGTGATTGTTAGTTCAAGTGGTGGATACATTTGAACTGATTGGTATAAACCTCGAGGGATGTACACGCTAAACTGCATGGTTTCCTAACATGTTATCAATCACCAAAACTACTGGGAGGGTCACCTGGCATTTCTGGTATTTTCCCTGTCTCACATTGATTGGTGGTTGCTAGGGGGTTGCTATGGGTCCTCACCTAGTGTAACTGAGTCAGGGACACCTGGGGCAGCAGATCTCTAGGTTATTTACAGACAAACAACTCAGCAGGGTGGGTATGTGCCTAGGAGCGTGACAAGGGTCAAGACGTCTCGACTTGTCCTCCCTCTGGACAGGCCTTGAGGTAGAAGCTGGTTTCTCAAAAATGGAATTTCTCAGCCTCAGCCCTAAGACTGCACAGCCCTCGGAAGGACCTTCTGTTGTTTTCACCCAAAAGCTCTTCATCTGCTTTACAACTGTCTTGATGAGGTAACCCCAGTTTCTCAGGCAACAATTGCAGATGACGCTTCAAATGCAAGTGCCCCCAGAACAAAGCCACTCATTTTACCTTAAGGTCTACATGATTAAAAACAGATCCGAAACCAGAATAATGAGGAGGCTAGGGAGGGCTAGCCAGCAAGAGGAAGAGACAATGGTACTTTCTCAACAAGAAGATTCTGAGATACGGGGTGGGAGGGAGGGAAATTTACAATGACTTCCTTACCATTTTAACCAAGTCTTGCTTTTCATTAACACTGAGAGAAGTTACTTGGCTGATGCCTTGTGTATCATTAAAGCCACTCCCCACGGAGACCAGCCGATCATCTTTTCTCCATGACACATGGATTACTCTTCCCTGCCAAGAAAGCCTCTCCATATATCTAGAGCAGGGAGCCTGGGGTTTCAGCAGGTTTCACCTCTGCTAAGAGAGGCTGGTTATTGGCTTCAGCATCTGGTTCCATTTTGTGCTGAGAAAATTCAGTGTGAAAGAGAGAAAAAAAAATTCACATCCATTTCTGCTGAAATAGAGCATTGTGAGAAATGGTTGACAATATAAGGCTTTCTGTTTCATTCTTGGCTACTGTTGGGTGAGGACTCAGGGAACTACACGCCTCATTACATTTATGACACTGCAGTTTCTCTCTTGCTCCGAGGTGCAGTGAAAACTGACTGCCTCTCTAATGACTTCCATACACCCTCCACACCTCCTTAAGCACTGAGGGATTCTTTTTCTAGTTTTAACTCCTTTCAGAGGGCTCACTACTGAGTTAGAATGTTTATGTCACACATTTTATGCAACGAATATAGTTTTAATATACTGTTTTAATATTAGTATTTGATAACTATGAGTTCAAAACCAGCTCTAGCAGAGTGTGCCTGGTCAAGTTCTCTGGCCTCCATGAACCATAGTGTTATTGGTAAAGTAAAAATATGAGTACCTAATTTTTTTAGGTGGCAAAAACATGGGAAAATATAAATGTTTGATACACATTTATAATGCTATTATTACACTGAAATGTTCTAGTTTTAACCTTGTTTTCAGAGGAGTTTTAAGTTCACAATAAAACTGAAAGAAACAGAGATATCCAATGTACCCCACCCAACTTCTATGCTGTAAAAATCATCTGCCTTTTTATTCCCTACTTCCTGATAACCTCTGGCAACCACTGATATTTTCCTCTCTCCATAGTTTTGGGTTTTCCAGAATGTTATATAATTGGAATCATACAGTATGTAGCCATTCTAGTTTGGCTTCTTTCATGTAGTAATATGTATTTAAGTTTCCTCAATGTCCTTTGATGGCTTGGTAATATTTTCTTAATGTTGAATAATTTTCCATTGTTTCATTTTATGGGTGTACCACAGTTTGCTTATATGTTCAGTACTGAAAGACATTTTTATGTTGTAATATTTGTTTATTTATTGAATACTGGGGTTTGAAACCAGAGGTACACTGCTACATCTCCAGCCCTTTGGATTTTCTTTTCTTTTGAGACAGGCTCTTACTAAATTGCTAAACCTGTTTTTTTTTTTTTTTTTAGATTTATATATTTTAATTCTTATATTTTTTCAAAGTTAGATATTTAATTCTACTCACAACCAAAAACAAATAAATAACTTATTTATCTTGTATTTCTATGACCTTGACTAAAAGAAAATGAAACTCTCCAAACTACAATCCAGTCTTTAATGTATAAAAATTATTATTTTAGAAGTTGTTTGTGTGCCATTGTGAATTGATCTAAATCCACTGAATCAATATCTTAAATACTTTTTAGTAATTTTCAAGTCTTTTCCCCTCTCTATCCTTATCATTCAACCCTCTTGATCTTGAAGATATTCTCATCACATGACTCAACATCTCTCTGAAAGTTGTCCCTTTCATCCTTTCTTTGATCTTCTTTTTTGGCCCTGACTTCTATTGAGTCAACCCTTCTAATATCATTGCTTTATATTATTTTCTGAGGCTGGTCTTGAACTTCTGATCCTCCTGCCTTAGCCTCCTGAGTAGCTGGGATTACAGGTGTGTGCCACTGCATCTGGCTTCACATTGTAATTTTTAAAACAGCACAGCGAACCAGTGAATAAATTGCTGCTAACCAGTGCATAAATGATTAGAAAAACAACAATAAAAACATTCATATTGCCACAGTCTGGCTGGGCACAAATCGCGAGCCACTTGAAGATTCAAGCAGGAATGAACTTTATTTTTAGAACCCACTCTGCCGCAGCCCTTGCCAACTCTCCAGGAACTCCCGAGAGGCCAAGGGAACTCAACCAACCCACGAGAACTCTCTAGGAACTCTTCGAGAGCTCAAAAATAGTGGGCACCCAAGGCAGCAGGAACCTCTCCTTCCGGCAAAATGCCAGGCACCATCTTGACCTGGCTGTGGCTGTCAACATCATATGATAATATAACATTGTAACAAACATTTTTACATACATTTTCTTATTTGAGACCTATCAATCTGGTGAATTTGGCAGATCAGGTATTTTTAAATATTTTGGAACTTGGAAATTGAGCATCAGGGAAGCAAATCCAATCACACAGTTGTTCAGGTATTTTATATCCTATTCAAGAGAGGAAGGTGTGACAGTCCAGAAAAATGACTCATTGTCAAAGCTAGTTTGTAGAGGTGAAAACTGGAAACCAGATCTTCTGATATCAGTTTCCATGTTCTTTTCATCACTATGAATGAGGTTTAATTAAAAAGAAATCATGGAATTATGCAAAAAGGTATTAAAAGCATTTTTATGTATTTGGTACAGGGGACAGAGGCACTCAACCATTGAGACACATCCCCAGCCCTTTTTTAAAAAAAATATTTATTTATTTATTTTTGCATTACAATTCTTAACACACCATTATATCATAATTTATCATATCTCTGATTGTATATAAGGTATGTTGACACCAAATTCACATCTTCATACATGTATTTTGTATAGTGATGAGGGTCTCCTTTCACCATCCATGCTGTTCCCCTTCTCCCTCCCATTCACTCCCACCCCTATTCCCTATCTAGGTGTAATCTTCCTCCCTTGCTCTCCCTCCCAACCCCATTTTGAGTCACCCCCCCTTATATCAGAGAAGACATTCGGCATTTGTTTTTTTGGGGATTGGCTAACTTCACTTAGCATAATCTTCTCTAATGTCATCCATTTCCCTGCAAATGCCATGACATCCCCAGCCCTTAATTTTTTTTTTTTTTTTTTTTTTGAGACAGGGTCTAAGTTGTTTAGCGTCTTGTCAAGTTGCTGAGGATGGCTTTGAACTTGTGATCCTCCTGCCTCAGCCTCCTTAGTTGATGGGATTACAGCCCTGTGCCACCATTCCTGGCAAAAGTACTTTATTTTTAATGCATTGAAATGACATTCTGTATCTTTATGAACTTAAAAAATTTGCTTCATATGTCACCTTTCAAGAGAGGTACATTAATATCCCCAACTATTATAGTGACTTCTTGAGTTATTTTTTCATTTGGTCAGCATTATAGAATACATTGTTCAATGCTTACAATGTCTTTGTTTTGAATTGTATTTTAGCATCAAAATTACTTTTCTCATTATCTTCTGGTTCATATTCATTTCCTATTGTTTTGTTTTCAACTTTCTTTATCCATTTCTTTTAATTGTGTGACTATTGTTGACTACTTATTTCTGGTTTTGCAAATACAAGTGGAGACTAGTCTTGTTCTCATCACTTAAGTTTATCCACATACTTTTATTGTAGTTACTGTTATTACATATTTCAGCTCATTCACTTTATATCTTCTAGTTACTTTCTTTTCCTTAAAAATTCCCTTTTCTGCCTCCCTTTGGATAATTTAGATTTTATTTTAGCTATTTAAAAGTTACATATCACATTTTTGTTCTTTACATGGTCTATTTACATACTCATTTTCTATCAATTTTTAATTGATAGAATATTAATATTTTCCCCTTGCAAGCAAACCCCTTAACATATTTCTATCTCCTTTCTTGTTTTGTTTTAAAGTGGGGTTTTTTCCTTTTTATCTTCCATCTCCACTCCTTTGTCTTGTAATTTTCTAGAGTTAGCTGAGGGTTGATATAAATATATAGAATATTTAAATATTCTTGAGAATTGGGATTTTTTGCTCATTGTTTTCTTGTTTATTTTGGAAATTTTGTTTTTAAGATAGCAACATATTTGGGTAAATTTTTAGCCTGTGCTTCCTTTGCATGTGTGCTGGCTTAAAATGTGTCTAAATTCTTCACACACTCTTTCCACAAGAGAGAGATCTTAGTCTTTTCTCATTTGATGTGGACACAGTGACACAATTCTTTTTTAATTGTAGCTTCATTGAGATAAAATTAATATACGATAAACTGACCACATCTGAGTGTATTCTTGGTTTAGTTTTGGTGTATATATGTTCCTATGAAATCGAGACAAGAAAGCAATCCACAATCCCCAGTGTTTCCTCACACCATCTATAGTACCTTCTGCCCACCTCTTTCTGCACTTCTCCCTCACCCCTTTATCACCAGGCAGCCATTGATCTGCTCTGTTTCTCTCTATATAAGTTAGTTTTCATTTTCTAGAATTTTATATAAATGGAATTATACAGTATGAAATGTATGGACTGACTTTTACTCAGGATAGTTATTTTGAGGTTCATACATGTTAGATGTTATGTATACTATTTTATTGCTGAATACTATCTCATTGTATGCATATACGACATTTTGTTCATTCATTTGTCAATGGACATGGACATTTGGGTTGTTTCTTGATCTGCGTTATTACAAATAAAGTGGCTTAAAACTTTTGTATACACATTTCTCTATGGACATATACTTTTATTTCTCTTTGTAAAAATAGTCAGGAGTACAATGGCTAGATTATAAGTGTGTGTTTAACGTTTTAAAATAATTACCAACTCCTGTTTGAAGTGTTTAGACCATTTTACACCCCACAGCTGTGTACAAAAGTTACAGTTGCTTTTCATCCTAATACTTAATATGGTTATATTATATTCTCAATACAAGTCCTTTGTCAGATACATGATTTGAAATAATTTCCCCCAATCTGTTTTAGTCAGTTTTTTTTTTTACTGCTGCAACTGAAAGTCCTGAGAAGAACAACTGTAGAGGAGGAAAAGTTTATTTGGGGGCTCACGGTTTCAGAGGTCTCAGTTCATGGCCTGGCTCCATTCCTCAGAGCTCGAGATGAAGCTGAACATCGTGGCAGAAGAGTGTGACCCAGGGAAGCAGCTCGCATGATGATGAGGCAGCAGAGAGAGACTCCACTTGCCAGATACAAAATATATACCCCCAAAGCTCACCCCCAATGACCACCTCCTCCAGCCACACCCTATCTGCATTCAGTTACCACACAATTAATCCCTACCAGGGGATTAATTCACTGATTGGATTCAGGCTCTAATAACCTAATCATTTCTCCTCGAAACTTTCTTACTTGTCTCACATATCAGCTTTTGGGGGACACTTCACATCCAAAGTATAACATGTGGCATGTCTTTTGCTTCTTTTAACAGTTATCTTTCAAACAAAAGTTTAATTTTGATGCAGTTCAAGTTAACACATTTTTTTTCTTTTATAGATTGTGCTTTCAGCATAGCAGCTAAGAAATCTTTGCCTAAGATTTGCAAAGGTTTTCCCTCTAGAAATTTTATAATCTTTGATCTGATTCATTTTTTAATTAAATTTAATACATGGAATAAAGTATGCCGAAAAGTTCCTTCTTCTTCCCTGTTCCTCTCCTTCTCCTTCCTTCTTCTTTCTTTCTTTTTAAAAATTTCCCCATTTTCTTCTCTTCTTCTTCCTCCTCCTCCTTCTTCAGCATCCAATTTTCTGCCCCATTTATTGAAATACTAATTTATATAAAATTCTCCCCTTCATTTCTTTTGTACCATGGCAACTTTCTCAAGAATTGATTGTTCATTTAGGTGTCAATTATTTCTGAGCTTCCTATTCTGTTTTATTTATCTGTTTGTCTACCTTTGGGCTAACACTACACTGTTTTGATTGTTATGTCTTCTGAATAGGTCTCAAAATGTTTTCATTTTTAACTTTATTCCTCTTTGCAAAGTTGTTTTGGCTATTCTAGTTATTTTGCATTTCTATAGGAAATTTAGGTTCAATTCATCAATTGAAAAAAGGGCCTGCTAAGATTTGACTGAAATTGTATTTAAATCATTCTTGGAATATTGACATCTATTAGAGTTTGGATATGGGGTGTTTCCCAAAAGCTCATGTGAAAGACAGTGTAAGAAGGTTTACAGGAGAAATGATTGGGTAATGAGAGTCTTAACCTAATCAGTGAATTAATCCCTTGGTGGGATTAACTGAGTGATAACTGCAGGTGGGTAGGCTGGAGGAGGTGGGTCCCTGAGGGTGTGTCTTTAGGTATGTATTTTGTATATCTCTGTGTTCTAATCATCATGTGAGTTGCTTCCCTGGGTTGAACTCTTCTGCCAGGATGTTCTCTCTATGGACTGAGACCTCTGAAACTATGAGCCCCCAAATAAGCTTTTCCTCCCCTAAAATTGTTCTGGTCAGTATTTTAGTCACAGCAATGAAAAAGCTGACTAAAACAACATGCTCAAACTAATGATATATCTCTCTGGTTACTTAAGTCTCCTTTATAATTTCTCACTAATGTTTTAGTTTTCATTGTATGCAGGCCTTACACATCTTTTAAGATTCATACAAAACTATATTTTTAATGATATTGTAAAATGTCTAGTTTTCCTATTTTATTTTTTATTTTAAATATTTTTAGTTGTCAATGGATCTTTATTTTTGTTTATTTTTATACAGTGCTGAGGATCAAGCCCAGTGCCTCACACATGCTAGGCAAGCACTCTACCACTGAGCCACAATCCCAACCCCTAGTTTACCTATTTTAATTTAATAATTTTTCATTTAGTTTTTAGAATGTAGTAATGGAATTGACTTCTGTATATTGATCTTACATGTTGCAACCTTGAAAACCCTATTAACTTGTTCTTTTTTGTCTGTTACATAGAATTTTCTGGATAGATGATCATGTAATGTCTGAGTAAAGACAATTTTCTCTCTTTCTTTCTTCTTTTCTTTTTAATATGAATGCCTTCTTCTCCTTCTTTATTGCCTGATTTAGTGTCTAGGATCTCTAATACAATGTGGAATAGAAATGATGGGAGCAAATATCTTGGATTTTTCTTGATTTTAGGGGGAAGGTCTATGTTGTCTTTCACCATCAAGTATGATGTTAGCTATAGATTTTTTTTTTTTAATATGAGCTTTATCAAATGGAGGAACTTTCTTCATTTCTAAGTTTGCTGAGAGTTTTAAGTCAGGAATATAGGCTAGATTTTATCAAATGGTTTTGCTGTGTCTATTGAGATTGTCATATAGTTTTTAATTTTTAGTTTTTTAATATAACAAGTTATAGTAATTAATCTGCAATGTTAAATCAATTTTGTAATCCTAGGGCAAACATCACTTGGTTACAATGTATTATCCTCTTTATATATTATTGATCCAATTTGCTGAATTTTGAATAGAATTTTTTTATCTATGTTCCTGAGTATTATTGGTCTATAGTTTTCTATTTTTGTAATGTATTTTTTCCAGTCTTAATATCAGGGTAGTGCCAACCATATTTAATTAATTGAAAACTATTCCCTCTTCAATTTTCTGGAAGAGTTTGTGTAGAATTGGTATAATTTCTTCCTTAAATGTTTGGTGTAAAGGATCAGTGAAGCCAATTGCCTTTATCTATTTCTTCTTCCATGAGATTTGGTGGTTCATGTCTTTCAAGAAATTTGTGTGTTTCATCTAAGTTGTCAAATTTATTGGCACAAAGTTGTTTATACTATTCTTCTGTTGCCTTTTAGTTCTTGTAGACTCTATAGTCAGCATGCGACCAGCATGCTAGCTTCATAATAGAGGTTTGAAGCATAAAAATTAACTAGTGAGTTTTAAAATTAAAGAGACATAATTCTTGTTACCTTTATTGCCCAGCTCAGAGACTGCTGCTCCTAGCTCCCGCCTCCAGCCACCTAATTCCGTGGTGAGGTTAACAGAAGAGGCCAGCGAGAGAGAGAGAGAGAGAGAGAGAGAGAGAGAGAGAGAGAGAACACACCAGGGAGTGAGCTTTTATTGGGGAACAAAAAATTCAAGGGAAAATTCCATCCAATGAAGGTTGAGGGGGGCAGCATTCCAAGATCAGGGTCAGTGATTGGTCTTCTGGTCAGTGATTGGTCTTTGGGTCAGTGGTCAGGCACACCTCCACACGGACAAGCCCTCGCACCTGGGACAGGGTGGGGAAGGCTCTGACACAGCTGTGTCTGAGCGCCTCTCACCCAGCCAGGGAGGTAACTCAAATCATGTGCGAGAATGGCTTCCCACACTATAGTACCATAGATACTATTAATACTGTGTGAGCAGCATCACACTAAGTTTTAAAATTGTAGATGGACACAATACCTTTAATTAATTAATTAATTAGTTAATTAATTAATGTGGTGCTGAGGTTTGAACTCAGTGCCTCACAATTGCTGGCAAGTGCTCTACCACTGAGCTACAACTCCAGCCCCCCCCCCCACACACACAATTTTATGTTATGTTTTTAAAATTTCATATTTTAGCCCATTTATGGCTGACTATGTAGCTCAGTGGTAGAACACATACCTCACATGCATGAGATGCTGGTTCAATCCCCAGCACCATAAAAAAGACAAAAACAACAAAAAACCACAGCTCTCTAATTTTTCTTGTTAATTTCTTTTCACTGAGTGGGTAATGTAGGAATGTGCTGAGAGCCATAGCTGAGTCCAATGACACATGGCATTTTTGCCAGAACGGAGTGGTTGAGAGGTGATGCCAGCAAGCCATTGAGATGATAATGGTTATGTTAAGCTGTGTATAATAGACCCCTGCTGTCCGCCTCAGCCTGCTACTTTGGAGTTCTGGGGGGGGGGGATTCCCGGAGAGTTCCCATTGGTGGGGAAGTGCCGGAGGCGGGATTTCCGGTTGGTGTGTGGTTCCTGGAGGAGCCATGTGGTATTCGGGTGAGTTCCTGGGGAGCGTGTGTGGAGTGTGCTAGTGGAGTTCAGAAATAAAGTTTATTCCTGCTCGTGATTTGTGCCCAGCCAGACTGCGGCAGAAGTGTGTTATTTAGTTTCTGAACATTTGGCAATTTTCCAGTGATCTTACTTTTTCATTTCTCATTTAATTGCATTGTGGTTAGAGAAAGTAGTTTGTATGACTTCAATTCTTTCAAATTTATAAGGATTTGTTTAGTACTCCAAAATATGGTATACATCGGTCAATGTGGTATGTGTTCCTGAAAAGAATCTATCTTTTTGTTGTTTTGGGGTAAAGTATTTTTCAAGTCTTCTGTATTCTTACTGGATTTTTACTTATTCTATTAGGTATTGGGAGATGGATATTGAGAACATTGACCGTGATTATGGATATCTGTTCCTCTCTGAAATTCTAACAGATTTTGCTTTGTGTAATTTGAAGCTCTGTTATTATGTGCATAGATGTTTAAAAGGTGTTTTCTTTATAGATCCACTCTTTTTATCATGATGAAATGACCTTCTTAGGCTAGGTGTGGTGGGTGCATGCCTGTAATCCCAGCGGCTCTGGAGGTGGAGGCAGGAGGATTTTTTTTTTTGAGGATTTTGTGAGTTCAAAGCCAGCCTCAGCCAAAAGCGAGATGCTAAGCAACGCATTGAGATCCTGTCTCTAAATAAAATACAAAATAGGGCTGGGGATGTGGCTCAGTAGTGAAGTGTCCTTGAGTTCAGTCCCTGGTACCCCCCTAACCCCCCAAAAAATGACCTTCTTTACTCTTTGTACTATTTTTTCTCTGGAATCTACTTTGGCTGACTTAGTATACAGATAGTTTATTTCAGTTTCTGTTCATATAGCATCTTTTTGCATTATTTTAATGTATTTTGTCTTTATATTTGAAATGTTTTTCTTGATGGCAGCACAGTTAGGTCTTGCTTACGTTTTACAGCAATTTTTCTTTCTGGTATAATTCTATGCTTAGAGTTGCAAAAATAGTCATTTTCATATACCTCATCAGTTTCCCATATGTTAACCTATATAATTATAGTTCATTTATTAAAATTAAGCATTGACTTTGGACCTGTGAGTTTATAGTCATATTCAAATTTGGAAAAAAGAAATCAGTCATTATCTCTTCAAGCATTATTTTCTCTTGCATCCTTCTCTTTCCTTTCCCAAAGGATAGGCATTCCATTTATGTGTATATTAGACTGCTTGAAGTTACTGATTAGTGATGTTTCTTTTATGTTTTTCAGTTTCCAATACTTTGTATTTTATGTTGGAAAGTTTCTACTTCTGTGTCTTCCAGTTCATTAACCTTTTTCCTGCACTTGGTAATCCTATCCAGTGCATTTTGAATCTCACACTCTGTACTTTTTATCACTTAAAAGTTCCTTTTGATTCATTTTATATTTTCCATGTCCTTACTTAGCATGCTCATTTTTCTATAGCTTTTAAAATATATGGAATATAATTATGATAATTTTCTCTCTATATAACAAAGGGTAGGTTTGCTTAAAGTGTTGGACAACAGAAACATTGTATCTCTCAAGAGAAGGGATAGATAAACAGTGTTTGTTAACTTTTTTTGCTTCTGTGTCCAGAAGACCTGCCAAGAACAATTTAGAGGATGAAAAATTTATTTGGGTCTCATGCTTTGAGAGGTCTCAGACCACGGATAGCCAACTCCATTCCTCAAGGCCATGATAAGGCAGGGCATCAAGGTAGAAGAGTGAGGTGGAGGGAAGTGGCTCAGAACATGGCCATGAGAACAATTTTTTTTGCAGTGTTTCCTCCATGATCTTTTATGGGAGATGGCATATCTAAACCATAATGCATGCTTATAATGTATTTCAGTTTTCCAAGTTCAATTATCCTCTCTTATCCTAACCTGGCAGGTGAGAGGTATTATATGATCTTCTTTGTATCACTTTGTGGGAATTGGGGATCAGAGAATCAGAGGAATAAAATGTGCATTCTTTTCTACTGTTATTTTTGTGAGTAATAAACTCTCCTTTGTCTCTGACCCAGAAGTCTGTGTCTTCTGGTAACATCCATGAGTCTGTGGCAGGCTAACTTGTTAGCTCTATCTTACAAGTAAGGTAAAAATCACATCTCTTTTATAGTTTTTTTTTTTTTGCATAAGATTTTCCCTTTGTTTGAAATATGACAGATCTCTGTTACAGAAGAGGTAGAATCACTAGAAGACAATGCACCTCTTTCTTTATATTAAGGCATTTGTAAGAGAATTCAAACCTATATGATTGGAAAAGCTGTTTAAACAGTCTCTGTAGGCAGTTGTCTTCATGTGTGGGGCTGGAATTTGAAGTTTGCAGCAAAGGCAGTCAGAATGGAAAGAGGAATATTAGAATTAGGAGAACAAGGAATGCATGAAACATGGGTTAGAAATCAAAATGGAAGAATGAAATTCTTTATTTCATTTATCACTGCCTTTAACCTTGTGGTGGTGAGAAGTTGGAACCAGTCATCATGGAGTTAAACACATTTGACCTATGAGTCTGGAGGTGATGGAGGTTCCCAAGGGAAGTTGAATCATTTGCATATCTATGAAATAAACCAGCAAACACAGTGCATGAGTTGCAGAAACTCCTAATTATCATTGCCCTGCATTTCTGATTGTAAAAAAATCTGGATGCTGTTTCATTTCTCTCTCCAATGTTGAGCAAAAAGAGTCTTTAACCTCAACTGGAAATATGAAGAAAGGAATTCTTGGAAACACAGCTCATCTTAGCCAAGTTGACACGTTTCAAAACCACCACAACCTCAGCATATGAAATAAGAGGAGGAAAAGGGATAGAAGGAACTCAGAGAGGTCCTTGTTCCTCCTCCATGTGTAGTTACCTGCTTTTCCCCCAGGTGGGTACAACCCTGATGTCACCCTGCTGTTTCTGGCCAGCACTGTAATGACTTGGTTATCTGCTTTGTAGTTTGCAACACAGAACATAGGAATAACCCTTCTAATTCAATAAACAGGCACAGAAAAGAGCACAACCTAAATCTCTCCCTCGTTTTATTTCTCATCCATGTTTCAAAGCATCAATCCTTTGCTGATGCTTTGTGCTCTCATCCTTTCTCCCCCCCCCCCCCAATCATCTCCACTAATTGCAACACAACTACCTTCCAACAGGTCCTTCCATTTCCATTAGTGTTTTGGCTCCATCTCCCGCCTTGAAACATAGGTGGTGATATTGAGGTTGGTAGAGAAAAGCAGCCCGTGTATTTGCTCTCATGTCAGCAATAAAATAAATATAGATTTTAAAAATTTTAAAAGAAATTGTTAAAGTAATGTAAAGAAAATCATAAAAGAAATGACTGACTTTGTGGGTGACGTTGCTTAGCTTTTCTAGAGACTTGTTCGGCATAGTTCTCTTCTGAAAAATCTGAGGGGAAAGGGGCAATTAAGACTACTCTTAAAAAGCCACGGGGGGGGGGGGCTGGGGATGTGGCTCAAGTGGCAGTGCGCTCTGGCCTGGCATGCGCAAGGCACTGGGTTCGATCCTCAGCACCACATAAAACTAAATAAAGATATTGTGTCCACCTAAAACAAACAAACAAACTAAAAAATAAATAAATAAAAAGCCACAGGGCTTTTTAAGAGTTGTCTATGTTTCACTCTTGCATCAGAGTAGAAATGCAGTTTAAGAAAGGGGGTTGTCTTAATTGTTGCAGAGATGAGGAAAGAAGACTATACCATGAGCAACAGCTGTTCTTGTCATTCTGGAA
Organism: Spermophilus citellus; assembly: GCF_964194105.1. Taxonomy (NCBI): domain Eukaryota; kingdom Metazoa; phylum Chordata; class Mammalia; order Rodentia; family Sciuridae; genus Spermophilus; species Spermophilus citellus. The sequence goes on along the minus strand of NC_138191.1, from coordinate 49,601,903 downwards.
TATCATTCATCAGTAAGATTCTTCCCTTTGGCTCCATAAATTGTGGCAGTATTTCCTTAGAAATCAAAAGGGGAATGCATACTTTCTGTGCCTTTCATTTCTAATGCTGGCTTGTGACTGGTTCAAGCAACTGGAAGCATCCAGCCTGGTCAACACATTTCTGTGCGTCTCTGAAGATGAATTTTCCAGTATCTCTCAATACTGAGCCACAAGAAACACGGGCAAAATAGGGGTCAATAATATAGATTAAGCTTTATTCTTATTTCAACCTGATAATAGAACTTAAACTCCCACAGATGCCTGAAATGAAATTTAACCACTTAATTCAATCTACCAGAAATGATGTCTTTCGGTCTTTTTATTTTTTAATTTTTTCAGCAACTGATGATTCAATATCTGAATCTTTCTGGGAAATCACAGAGCATGCTGGCCAAACAAGACTGTAGAAATGTTCCCAAATCCAGTAAACACAAGAAAAGGGCACAGGGGATGCTCTTCTATGTTACTGATCTTAGTGGAAACTATTTGGGGGAAGGTAAACCTCTTGCGGGCAGGCCACATGCTATGCTCCTCTCCTGCCTCACAAGGTCTGAGAGGCTGAGCGACGAAGTTGCAACAAAGAACACAAAGGGAAGAGCATCCGGCAACACTAGAGCTTCATTAAGAAGTCACCTAGAGTAGGGGACAAGTGCAGTGACTGATCTTCCCGACAAAGTGACACAGTGCCTTGACAATGGCTATGAAAGCTTGATGACCCTTAACATCTCCTGGAACAAAGAAGTCAGTAGCACAAGGTGAGAACGTTAAAGGGGGAATATGAGGAACACAAAAGAAGATGACAAGGTGACAAGTTAAACATAATCCACGGAATAAGAAACGTCAGAAGCCTCCTCCGCAGTACACCTACAAACACCTGCCCTTTTGTTCATACAGGAAGAGAGCCTCTCCCTGTAACTCCTTCCCTTCCCTGGTGGAGGGAAGTCAGATGGAGCTGCAGTGTGGGGCTGCCTGGAGGGGAAGGTTTTACTGGTCGAGGCATCCAGCAAGCTGCATGGCACCCTTACCAGTCTTTTATATGTTACCCCCACCGCTGCCCAAATCCTGGGTATTCAAGTCTTCCAACTCTAACTTATTTCTTCTTTTATTACCCCCACCTCACCCCCACCCCAAATCTGAAAGGAGTTAATAAAGCAGACACATTCACTTCGTAATCCATGTGCGTGTGTTGGGGAAGATGGGAGGGGGATCCCCTTGACCTGAGAACTTCCAACCCGAGCCAACTTTCTAAGAGGTAAGCACACAGCCACTTATGGTATTCCTTCCTTAATTAGAGGCATCCTGTCTGAATTCTCAACCTATGGTCATGGATTTCTGAGGACCCTGGAGGTCACTGACCTGCCTGCACAGGAGTGCACCCCATGCTCCCAAACAGCTCCCCTGTTGTCTCACTTCAAACTCCACCGCAAAGAGGAGAGACTTTTATTTTAAATGTTTCTTTCTAGTAAAAAAAAAAAAGGGGGGGGTCTTAGTGTGAACGAGACAATGGGATTCAAACAGCTTAACATAAATGATTATTCATTTTGGTTTCTCTAATGGAAGAAAGGTGAGAGTTGAATAAGGATCAGAGGAAGGGAAATCCTTCAATGAGGCATTGAAAGAAAGAGATGAAGAGTTCTGAGTGGGAAGCATCAATTATCTTCTTAATAAATATCGTGTGTGTGTGTGTGTGTGTGTGTGTGTGTGTGTGTGTATTTTTTTTCCCTTTCTGGACATCAGATGCAGAGGATCAAGTTAGTGGTTAGTGATTCCTTTCGGTTCATACCACATTTTCATTACTGGTCAAAGCAAGACTTCCTTTTTTCCCCCTTAAGTTTTTCCATTTTATTTCCACTCTTCATTTCTATTCCACCTCCCCCCCAGATAGCCTTTCTAATGTATTAAATTGATGTCTTTCTGTTCACATGTGTCTTTGCAAAACTATAGTTCTGTTTACATTTAATTGACACAATTAGTGGTATATTATATATTTTAATCTATTTTTAAATCTTGCTGTACTCAGGACCATATCTTACGATCCACGCGAGTTGCTGCAGGTTCATCAGCACCCTTGCCTCTAAACACCAACAGTGTGTCCATTTTCCAGGGATGTGCAGTCAGATTTCCTCTAGTTTCCTTCACCCCAAACGATGCTGAAGAAAATATTCATGTACATGATCCTGAAGGAACTGTGCAAGACTCTCTTTGCACTCTACATGCAAGAGTGAAATTGCTGGTAATAAGGATGGAATATATTTAAAACATTCTGGTAAATTTTGTTTCTGCCTTTTTTCTTATCTGTAGGGTTAGTATTGTCACACTTTACAGGTGAATAAATGAAAGGACCAGACACTAAGTAGAACTGCTACAGTCATTCAGGGAGTAAAGGGAGGACCCTGAGTGTAAGACTTTCCCTCCTGGCCACAGCATTCTTTTCTGTTCTTTGCACCACATCACTGGCCTCGACAAACTTGTCTTATCCTGGAATTAGAAACATTGGGATTAGATTCATTGCATTACACTTCCTGTGTGCTACCACTCTTGCCTTTGTGAACATGGTCAAGAAGTGACTCATGGAGTGAGGCTAATGATGTGGGAGATGCAAGTTCCCTGTTGGCTGACAACAACATTTATTGAACTGTTTTCTGGTGAACTAGGAAAAGTATTTCTGCATAAAAATCAAGGACAAGCAAAGACCTATAACTCACCAGAACAGGTCTTACTGGTGAATTTCCAAGGTGACTGACTGTTGGAGGTCCATCAGGCAAGGACAATGTGGTTTTTAACTGGAATCCCTGATGTCAGACACAGAGAGGCCCTGAAAAAAGTGACCATGAGCTTGTGCACGTCTGCTTGTTTAAAAGTGACCATGAGCTTGTTTAAATCTGCTAGGGGAAAAAAAATGAAATAAAGCCACTTTATGATAGATTACTCAAAAATATTTTATAAATGCTTTATGATTACTAATCTGAGGGCTAGAGGAATCACATTTTAAAAATTCATGCAGTCATTATATATGCACTACCTTGTTTGTTTTTAATGTTATTCTGAACAAAGCCCTTACATTCTTCTGATATGGTCACAAGGCAGACCGAGTGTCCACACGGCAACACCTCTGTTATCTGCATGAAGTTGTCAGTCCTTGGGAATGCCTGATACAGTCATTCCAAGCATTCTCACATGGACAGTTATGTCTTTTACAAGAGTTGTGAACTGAATCAAAGAATCTTCTTACAAAGGAGAATGCATCCTATTATAATTCATAATGGAAACTTACTTCATCGAGGGCTTTGATTGATCTCAACTTGGGAAGAAGGAAGAGAGTCTGCTTCAGTCTCTTGGGATGCTGGTATGTGTGTTTGAGGAGTGGGAAGTTTTAAATTCTGTCAATCTTTATGTAGCAGATTCTAGACCCCTCCCCCAGAGGTTTTTGGAACATACACTCCCAACCCCATCTCATTCTCTGCTTTTAGGACAATTTCCTCCAGGCTCTTTGGATGACATGCCCCTGTGGACAAGAGCAATGTCAGCTGTTACTTCAGCAAATGTCTTTACAGAGCTAATAAAACAAGCGTTAAGAAAAATGGGTGGAGTGATGGGCCAGAATTTTAGAAAAATTTTTTTTCTTGAATTCCCTCAATCCCCACAATATTTTAATTTTCCAAAGAGTAGCAAAGCACATTAGTCTAAGGAAAAAAAGTAAGCTAATTTTAGGCAGAAGCTCGGGTTCTACTTGCTCTCTCTGCAACAAACATCCTTATATATTTGGAAGGACTAGGAAAATGCCAATATCTTGTCCAGTTCTAAAATCATTAGGTTATTAAATCTAGAGGAAAAAGCAAAGTACAATGGGACCTATCTTCTAATTGCCCACATTTTCTAAAATTTTAAATCAAGAATGTGAACTACAATTTTCTCTTGATACTTCTCCTTTTAAAATTTGTTCTGTTTAGATATACATTACAGTACAATGTATTTTGACATATTATACATACATGGAATATAACTTACTGTAATTAGGATCCCATTCTTGTGGTGTACATGATGTGGAGTTTCACTGGTCATGTACTCATATATGAATATAGGAAATTTATGTACAATTCATCCTACTGTCTTTCCTATTCTTTTATTTTTCTTCCCTTCATTCTCCTTTGTCTAATCCAATGAACTTCTATTCTTCCCCACCCCAGCATACTGTGTTAGCATCCATATATCAAAGAGAACATTGTGCCTTTGTCCCCAAAGGGGACTGTCTTATTTCACTTAACATGATAGTCTCCAGTTCCATTCATTTACTGGCAAATGCCGTAATTTCATTCTTCTTTATGGCTGAGTAATATTCCATTGTGTATATACACCTCATTTTCTTTATCCATTCATCTGTTGAAGGGCACCTAACTTGTTTCCATAGTTTAGCTATTGTGAATTGAGCTGCTTTAAACATGTGGCTACGACACTGTAGTATGCTGATTTTAAGTCTTTTGGGTATAAATCAAGGAGTGGGATAGCTGGGTCAAAGGGTGCTTCTATTCTAAGTTTTCAAAGGAATCTCCATACTGCTTTCCCGATTGGCTGCACCACTTTGCAGTCCCACCAGCAATGTATGAGTGTACCTTTTCACCTACATCTTTACCAATATTTATTATTACTTCTATTTTTGATAATTGACATTCTGACTGGAGTGAGAGGGAATCTCAGTGTAGTTTTAATGTACATTTCTCTAATTGCTAGAGATGTTGAACATTTTTTTCATATAATTTTGACCATTCATATTTCTTTTTCCATCAAGTATCTATTCAGTTCCTTTGTCCATTTATTAACTATTTAATTTATTTTTTTGGTGTTAAGTTTTTGAGTTCTTTGTATATTCTGGAGATTAATGTTCTGAGGATCAGGTGGCAAAGATTTTCTCCCATACTATAGGCTTTTTCTTCATATTCTTGATTGTTTCCTTTGTTGTGAAGAGACTTTTTAGTTTGATACTATCCAACTATATTATTGATTTTACTTTTTGCACTTCAGGAGTCTTGTTGAGGAAATCAGTTCCTAAGCCAACATGATGTACATTTGGACCTACATTTTCTTCTAATAGGTTCAGGGTCTCTGATCCAAAACTCAAAGTGGTCTGGATCCACTTTTAGTTGAGTTTTATGCAGGCTGAGAGATGGGTTTCAGTTTCCTTTTTGCTACATATGGATATCCAGTTTCCCCAGTACCATTTGTTGAAGAGGCTCTTTTCTCCAATATATGTTTATGTCACCTTTGTCTAATAGGAGAAAATTGTATTTATGTGGGTTTGTCTCTGTATCTTCTATTTTGTTCCATTGGACTCCATATATTTTGGGGGCCTATTGGCCATGCCATTTTGTTACTATAGCTCTATAGTATAATTTAAGTTCTGCATTTTGATGTCTTCTTGCTTCGCTTTTCTCGCTGAGGATTGCTCTGGCTATTCTGGGCCTTTCATTTTTCCAGATGAATTTCATGACTGCTTTTTCTATTTTTATGAAGAACATCATTGAATTGCATTAAATCTGTATAATGCTTTTGGTAGTATGGCCATTTTGACAATGTTAATTCTGCCTATCCAAGAGCATGGGAGATCTTTCCAGATTCTAAGGTCTTCTTCAATTTCTTTCTTTAGTGTTCTATAGTTTTCATTGTAGAGGTCTTTCACCTCTTTTCTTAGGTTGATTCCTGAGTATTTTTTTTTTTGAGGCTGTTGTGAATGGGATAGTTTTCCTAAGTTCTTTTTCATATGATTCGTCATTGGTGTATAGGGATGCAATAGATTTATGGTTGTTAATTTGATACTTCTTTTCATGATTTATTCTTCTCTGTAGCAAAACTAGTAACATGCATGGGGGCTGTGGTCTGAGGAGTAGGTTGGATCACAGGGATGTGCTTCTGTTTCCTTTGTTGGATAACCTAGGCAGGCAAGGGGGTCTCATAGGAGGATTCTTCAGAGAACTGTCATTTTCCTACTTAGCAGCATCAGAATCAGAATCACAGATTTTTGGGCCCAAACTCCAGAGTGGCTGGTCCAGGAGACTTGGGATGGGTCTCAAGAATTTCTAAGTTCCCAACTGGTTTTGGACATTGCACATGGAGAAACACCATGTTTGCTCATCACTGAGGCAGCAATCTGAATGTCTCCAGGTTGACCTTGTCCTCAGGTTACAGCCTGTGATGGGAAGCTTTTGAGATAATGTCATGACCTTCTGTTCTACTTCCAGAAACTCTATCTTCCAGTAGTAATCACTATATAAACAAGGAAAACAGCAATACAGAAAATGAGAGTAGGCTAGATACAGTCACTCAATTTCTCCATTCTTCCCCTCATTGTCACTCAAAACCGTAGACTGTCCAGTCCACATAACCTGCCTAAAATAATGAAAAGAGAGATGTATTTTGGATGGTACACATGCCATCAGATTTCAGCAGAATGCAATAGACAAAGGCCATAAATCAGAGTTCAGAAATGGATTAGAGTTGCTCCTTTTTTCTCAGGTGTAGCTGATATTTATTGAGTGTTTTCTGTTAACTATGTAATGCGCATCTAACTTTACATGTGTTATCACATGTAGCCTTTGAAAGAATCTAATCAGATGGGTATTATTTTTTATCCCCATTTCATAGAAGAGGAAACCAAAACTTAGGCAGAGTAAGTTGCCTGAGGTTGTTCAAAAAATAATGTGGTGGAACTAGGATTTACTCCATTGAACTGCCTCCATCTCTGTGGTACTGGAAAACTAAAAAATATCATCTTAATTGTTGCATTCTGTTAAATGGGACTATCTCCTAGGGATAAAGTAAGAACAAAACAATAGGTTTATTGAGAGCCTCACAGAAAAGATGTATTATGGCTACAAGATATTACTCTGAAATATCATAGATGCTGCTTTCCTTTTCCACAACAAATCAAATGCTACCTTGTACAATTTATTATTATTGTCTGCTCTTTACTCTTTACATTTCTGCTCCTCAAAGAATTACTTTTTGTGTCCTTTTCCTCAAAATGATTTTATATTCTTTTTCCCTGCTGAGATTCAAAGAGTTACTCAAACTTAATTTTAACATGTTAGGGTCCTCGGGCTCCAGCCCAGCTCTGCTGCTCCTCACTGAGGGCCAAGCAGTCACTGATGCATTTCAGCTAGTGGGGCTGGGCTTCCTTACAGGGGCTCAAATTTTTCAATCCCACGGTTTATAAGATGGATGCTTTTCATATTCACGCATCAAGATTTGAGTGAAACCCACAAACATTTTGTGGAGGTACGAAATGAATATCATTGCAGCCATTCTTTCTAACTGCAACACATATAATAATTTACAGAATGTCAGTTAGCTCACTCACTGTGTCATAGATAAGATAGGCCCAAGGTTATCAGCAATTTATGGAAAGTGGGCTGTAACTGCACCTCTTTATTCCCCATCCAAAAAGCACTTCAAAATGCAATTTAAAATGATAACATTGTCATGAAAATCGTTTGGAATCCAATCCAATTAATTTTTTTAAATAATTTTTTTCCAAACAACAGCACATTCTTATTAATAATAAAATTATTGGTGATAGCACTCACACCTGATCACCTCTCTCTGGTTCAGAACCACAGGACTAGGTGATTTTCAGATGTCTTCCCATCTCATAGATGGTTTTGGGCTTTTATCCAACAGACCCTATGATATTCTTTCTGTATTCACTGCTTTGAAAATGAGTTACCCTGAGCAATGACTTCTAAGTTTAGTTCAGTTTGCTAATCTGAAAAAAAAAATGCATTGTAGTCATTCTTTAAAAGACTCAGCCCTGTGAAGAAAACAAAATTGCTACACTCCATTATTTTGTCCTGCAGAATTATACGAGAGTGGGAGATGTTGGGCCCAGGGCTTGATCTCGTGAAGAGCATCATCATCTAAAGCCAAGGCCTCAACCCCTTGATTCATGGGTTCCTAAATCCCTCAAATGGAGAAATCATTTTATGTCAGACTGTTCACTTTCATTTTTATATTCAGCATTTCTCCCCATTCACTTATTTATTTCCCTTTGGGATTCTTTAAAACCTGGCTGGGGAATTTTTAGAAAGTACTTGTAATATCTATAAGGACAATGCAATATTTATGTTACAGTTTCCTTTTTAAACATTTTAATCACTTATTATTTATCCTATTTATCCTGGAACAAAGTCTTCAAAAACAGGATATTCTTCATAAGTCCTATTTTAGGTATAATGTGGCAAATCACAAGCCAGCTTTTATAATTTTTTCATATGGAATCTTGGAATTTCCACAGCTTATGTTTTGAGCCAACAAAAATATACAGAGATGGAAAGCAGGGAATTTTCAAATGCTGTTGACTTACTTCATAATATTATGCTTTTGCAGATACACTTGCTTAACAGGGCTGTGAATTTTAAGTATGATGGAAATGAAAAGTTGGCTTGTGTGAACTCAGAGGAAAAGATGGTAAAAATAGTTTGCATCCGATGATACCACATCCCAAGAAAGGGCGATGCCTTAACTATCTGCAAGGCTTTCCTGGACCTCTGCCGGCACAGGAAGACCAAAAAAGGTCTGGGGTTGAGTTGAATTGAGACTGTTTTGAAAGTAGGCACTGTATTAGAGTGGAAAGAAACATCATCAGAGAATCAGGAAGCTTAACTTCTAGTCCTGGTTTTCTTATTACCTAGGGATGTGCCTTTGAGCAGGTCAGTTAACCCCTCTGACCCTCAGTTTCCTTCTCCTTCTAATGGAGAAAAAAAACCAGTCACCTTGTGTACTTCCTGGAAAGGAGGCTTTTAGGAGGCTCACATAAGATAAAAAGAAAACACTTAGAGAAATTTTTGAACTACAAAAGCATGTTACAAATGTGAGATATCTTTATAGATCCTTTTACAATTCAGTCATCTTTGAACACCCAAAGCTTAAACTGGATTGGATAGCAAGTTTAATTGGGACATTCTTGCTTGACAGGACCTGGTATTTGCATCATTAGTATTTGTTTACACCCTTTCAAGTCTTTGGTTTAGCAATATTAATGGCTCTGTTGTAGAATATAAGGGAAATTATAAATTCTGAATTTTCCAAGACTTTCATTGTGTACACTATAATTTTAGATGAGTCATTTGCAATATCCTTGACGATATTTACTTCCACTTGGCCTTTGCTTCACCTTTCTATCTTAATGGTTGGGTTTGCTAATGCTCCACCGGAGCTCTGTCAGATGATGACCCCACATGACACAGATCCTGGAGGTGAGACTAGGGCTCCTTCTTCTCACTTATACTTCTAAAACATCCCTTTCCACTGCTACCCCAAACCCATCTCCTTTATTTTCCTGATAACTCTGGTGACCTTACTTTATACCTCTACACCATGCTTATCTTTATCTTGGAAAATCGAATTCCCTCATGCACCTGGCCTTTGAGTTCCTTGGGTCTTTCTTATAATAGTCATTGCATCTGCCCAACTTCAGTCATTCCCTCCCATAGCCCTTCTCTAAAACTCATTACCACCATAATATCCCTAACTGAATTCTTGATATTAAAATTCTCATTTTCTGACCATCACCTCTTATTTTTCTCCCCTATTCACTAGCTATATTACAATCCCAATTTAACAATACTCTGGCTATATCTTGTTGTCTCTATATACCATAATCCAGACTCACCTTCATCTTCTATGCCCTCTTCTTCTTCCAATATCCCCCCAACTTTGGTTGACCCAGCATTTCCTGATGTGGGTCCTGTCCTGCTGTAGCTAAACCTGACTAGAACAAAACCAGTGGATATTTCAGGTGTGTGGCTTCTTTATATATTTATTTCACATCATCCGTACTCTACATTTCAGGCCACTAACAACACCCCATATTTACCAAATATATGCACTTAGTAAATATTTATTTTGACACCATTCTTAGTGTAGAGGGGGAAATAGACATGTCCTCGTCCAGGGACTCAACTAGAAACATTGGAACATACAGAGTAAACATAAGAGCCTAGAACCTGAAGTGAACAGATGGGAAAAGTCTGTCCAAAGCATCAAAAAAAGTAACAACAATGACCTAAAGATATGAAATAGAATTTTCATGAAGTTTTTCAAAGAATCTTAACCTTGTAAGAGGACCTGTATTGTATTCTTGGATTCCTAATGCCTGATCCACTGATATTTGACCAATTTGGCTATGGTTCTTGTGTTGCTCATTATTAGCCCAGAAATCATAATGAGGAAGAGGAAGGACTTTAGAGACCAGCTAGCCTACTCCCTTCTGCTCTGCAGATGAGAAAACTTGGCACCTACAGTGAAGACTCTTACCTCAGATTACCCCTTCATCTACAGAATGAGGTAAGAACGCACTTTTCCATACTTTCGACTAGTTCTTTTTTCTCCATGCTATGCTGCAAATGTCAGAACCTCTTAGTTTAGTAGTGTAATGCTAAGTACTCCTTGAATGACCCCTAGGTTCCAAAAGAAAGTCTCATGTGTTGCTTATGAAAATTGGAACTTTGATTTATCATGTAAATAAAAATATCCCATTTCAGAGGGAGATTTCCAAAGGTATTATGCTTTTGGGAAAAATATCTGATATAGTCAAATGGCAGAATAATATCTTAGACACTTTTTTAATACAGCAAAATCTGATCATAGTACATTATGAGATCATTCCCAAATTACATGAGCCATTTGTAACCCATTTGGTTTCAATGATTTTCTCTCTTGGTATTTGCTCCTTTTTTTCTTTCTCATGTATTTACTTAGCCCTGTCTACTGCAACCTCGTAAAACATCTTCTCTAAATCTCCTCTCACTAATGTAAACAGCTATTTCGTAATCTTTTAGAGTGGGGGATGTGACTGAATATTTTCATCTGTTCCTTAGTGTTGGTCGTGTACAAATAAATAATGAAGTTGAGTTAATTGGGGTCAGAAAGTGTGGTGGGATGGGGTTTGGCTCTTTTCCAAGGAAATCCTACTCTGGCTGACTGGACACAGCTAAAGGGACACAGAAAAAAAAAGATGTTTTTTTGGACTGAGGGCCTCCATTAATTCTACTTTAAAGCTCTAGCAAGGATCAAAGGGAATTCGTCCTTCGAATTCACCCTTAAAGTGAATCTAGACAAGGTGTGCCCATACCGTCTGCTCATCCCTTTCCTTATTGAATTCCTATTGCAGATTCTGAATACTTAGCATAAATAGTTGTGGTATTTAAAATTCAAAAATTGGCCTGAAAGTGGTATTAAGAAACTTATCAACTTAAGAAGTGGGTGCAGTCTTCTGGGTCATCTGTCACATTCATATGTCAGGTTGGAATTAGACTTCATGGGCTTCTGGGTCCCTTCAGGAACACTAGTGCCTGAAAGGAGGGTGTGTCCCTCAGTAGTCTTGGAGCTTTGAGAGAACTGGGAATGAGAAGAACTGTGTTTAAGACCCAATTCCTGCTTCTCCATATCTGTGTGATCTTTCTCAAGTAACCAAACTTCTCTGTTTCCTGACCAACACTGAGGACAAAACCAACCCCTTCCTTCTCTTTTAGGGTTGCTCTAAGGCTCACAGGCCGGAACTTCAAGGCACTTTGTACAGCTCTTCAGGTAAGAGTGAAGAGCTAACACAAATGTGATGGGTTTTTAGTAACTCAAAGAAATGTCCTGAATAGTTGCTTCAGAAATCATCCACTTATTTATTTCATGTAAATTCATAGGCATTTGGGGCTGGGGGAGCACCAGATGGGGTAATAAGGAAAAATGAGCAAGACTTCTATGCCCAAAGAAGTAAAATCTGTTGATAAAGTAAAGCACATGCTAGAACTAGTAATAAAATGATTTCATGGCAAGATGCTTTTAAAGAAGTCCAGAGGTGAGGATTAGCAGAGAAGATGGAAGGTCGTCCGTAAAAGGAGAACTGAAATAAAAAAAAAGTACTTTGCTTGTTTGAAATGCTGCGCTTAAACACATGGGATAGTCAAATCATAAATGATTAAGTTCTGAATTCCAACAAATTTATGAAAGGTAAAGAAGAAATAATTTTTATTTTGAGTCTTCTTTCCATTAATATTTTATGTAATTATTCAGTGCTATTACAATGAATGTTAGTGAGGATGTGGGGGAAAAGACACTCATACATCACTGGTGGGACTGCAAATTGCTGCAACCACTCTAGAAAGAAGTATGGAGATTCCTAAGAAAATTTGGAATGGAACCACCATTTGACCCAATTATTCCACTCCTAGGTTTATTCCCAAAGGACTTAAAATCAGCATACTACAGTGACACAGCCACATCCGTTTCTAGCAGCTCAATTCACAATAGCTAAACTATGAAACCAACCTAGGTGCCCTTCAACAGACTAATGGATAAAGAAACTGTGTTTTATATATGCAATGAAATATCGCTCAACCTTTTTAAAAGATTTTTTTATAATAGATGGACACAACACCTTTATTTTATTTTTATGTGGTGCTGAGGATCGAACCCAGTGCCTCACACATGCTAGGCAAGTACTCTACCAACTGAGCTATAACCCCAGCTCTATTACTCAGCCTTAAGGAAGAATGAAATTATGGCATTTACTGGTAAATGGATGAACTGGAGAATATTATGCTAAGTGAAATGAGCCAATCCCAAAGAACCAAAGTCTCTAATATGCTAACGTTAATTCACAATAGGGGTGGGGGAAGAATAGAGGTATTTTAGACTAGACAGAGAGGAGAGAAGAGATGGGAGAGGGCCTGGGGAATGATAATAGAATGAATCAGACATTATTCCCTGTGTGCATATATGATTACATGAACTGTGTAACTCTATACCATGTACAGCCACATGAATGAGAAGTTATACTCCATGCATTCTACTGTCATGTATAAATAATTAGGACAAATAAATCCCCCCCAAAAGTCAATGCTATTTTAAAATTCAATAAACCACTCATATCATGTGTTTTATTAAATATAATTTCTTATTTGTTTATTTTATTAGAGCATTATAGCTATACATAGTAGTTGGGTTCATTTGAAAAATCATACATGCATGGAGGTTGATTTGCTATCCATCGGTAGTAGGGATTAAACACAGGGGTGCTTACCAATGAGCCACACCTCAACTCCCCGCCCCTTTAATTTTGAGCCAGGGTCTTGCCATGTTGCCTAGGGCCTTGAGAACCAGATGAGGTTGGCTTTGAACTTGAGATCCTCCTGCTTCAGCCTCCCGAGCTGCTGGGATCACAGACATTAGTCACTGTGCCTTGCTATTTACTTTTGATTGGTGCTTTCTACAGACACATAAATATGGACTTCTGTGTGGTATATTTATATATGTGCATAATATGATTTTGTTAAATTCATTTGACTTTCCCTCCATTTTCCTGACCCTTCTCCCTCCCTCCAAATCTCCTTCTTATACTTCACTAATCTTCCCTATGTCTCTACGATATCTGATTCTGCTCCTCCCAACATGGTACCTTTTTTTCCTTATGTTGGTCTAGCTTTCACACATGAAAAAAAGAAATTCAACCTTTGATTTTCTGGGTTTGGCTTATTTCACTTTGCATGATAGTCTCTATTAAGTATCACTTTACTCTCCATGATAACTGACATATCTCAAAATTCCAGGAAGTCACAATAAATTTAGTTCACAATAGGCTATTTACCACACAAAGGTCCTTCCTGTAGTTGGTCTTTCAGAAAAATCTCAAACTTATATCAGCTTGCTAAAATACATTTCATTTCCTGATAAAAGATAAATAAACAGTCTGTCTTCTGAGTCACAAGTTGAAGTATGCTAAAGTTCTTTACTGATGTTGCACAGGTCTTCTTCATTGTGGTCCAGGAACTGTGTCTAAGTCTTCATGCTCCCAGTGCTGGCCCAGTGTCTGGTAGTTTCTCAACAAGCATTCTGTGAATTGAACTGAATTGTGAAATTGTGGGAGACACTGCTCATTGCCTGCGTACTCCTTTTTTTCTTATGAAGAGGATCCTGATTTATTGGGGGGGGGGCAGTTAACAATGTATTCCATTAAAATAGTCAATCTCCTTTCTTTTTAATGAGGTATTAATGGAAGTCACCGTGTGGGGTTTCTTGGGAAACTCCTTAAGAAGGGACAATTCCATTGGCTTTGACTTTCCTTGCTCTTCACTTTCCCCTCTGTTTCCTGCCTGAAGTGTAGATGATGTTTGACAAGGGAGCAGCCATATTAGGATCAGGAGGGTTAATCATAGGACGAAGAAGGCAGAATCAGAACCAGAGTCAGTCTGGGCCCTCCCTGTTTTCTTTCAAATAATTGAACCCAACTTTTCCTTCAAACAATTGCCTCTAACTGAAGACTCTGAGGACTCTGTTTAATAAGACCATGGTGAGATTTCTGTTACATAAATGTATACAGAGTCACAGATGTAGATCATTGGATCTATCTAGAGCATTTATTCTCAAATGAGGAAGAGTTCGATATTGTCCAATCAATCAAAATGCTTTTTCACTCTCCCTACCACATTCAATATGCCCTGGGGGTAAAAAAAAGAATCACTCCTCCTCTCACCTGGGTGAGAACTGTTGTGATAATGAGCCACAGTTGTTGTTGGAAATGCTGCTTTTCTCAAACGTGCTAGGCCACTCAAGAACAGAGTAGGCTGTCTTTTATTTTATTTTTATTTTTTTTTATTTTTTATTATTTTATTGTTGGTTGTTCAAAACATTACATAAAAATAAATAATGGTATTGTGTCCATCTACAAATAAAAAAATATTTTTAAAAATTAAAAACAAACAAACAAACAAACAAAAAGAACAGAGTAGGGACAAAGAGCATGAGAAGAAGATTGACATTAAACAGGGATAAGAGGTGGGAGGGAAAGCGAGAGGGAAGGGAAATTGCATGGAAATGGAAGGAGACCCTCATGGTTATACAAAATTACATACAAGAGGAAGTGAGGGGAAAGGGAAAAATAATACAAGGGGGAGAAATGAATTACAGTAGAGGGGGTAGAGAGAGAAGAGGGGAGGGGAGGGGAGGGGAGGGGGGATAGTAGAGGATAGGAAAGGCAGCAGAATACAACAGACACTAGTATGGCAATATGTAAATCAATGGAAGTGTAACCGATGTGATTCTGCAATCTGTATACGGGGTAAAAATGGGAGTTCATAACCCACTTGAATCAAAATGTGAAATATGATATGTCAAGAACTATGCAATGTTTTGAACAACCAACAATAAAAAAAAAGAACAAGGTCTCCAGGCTCACAATAAATTGAAGCCCTGAAACAGCTGGGGGTGCTATGAATCTGGTAGTTATTAAGCAGGTGAAAAGAAGCATCTCGGGTTCTAACTGAAGCCTCACCAAAAGATGCTTACTGTTTTGATGTGAGCAGTGAGGGGACTGGTAATGCTGGGCTAGACAGGTGGCACTGATGGTGATATCACTATCTTAGCTTCAGAAGGCACATTTATAGTCATCTGGTTAGATGCCCTGTCCAGGGAAAAACTTGACCTCTGCCACATTTTTAAGAGATGTCATCCAACCTTGCTTGAACATTCCCAGTGGCTTTTAACTGTTGAATTCACAAGGCCATCCATGGCTCTGTTGAAGAGATTTAATAGCTGGAAAGTCTTTCTCATGATCATAGTGTATCTCATTACTACCTACCATATTTATAGCACTTTGCTATATTTCTTTAAAGAGATCATAACCTCAGTTTGAGTTTGACAGTTATGAAATCATGTGAATCATTTGGAACGGTATTATTATCCCCAACTGAGCATTTGTAAAACTGCTTGGAGAAGTTATGTGTACTCGTGCAAGATTTCCCAGTTCTAGGTAGAGATGCTAGATTTGAACTCAGAGCTCTGAGTCAAACTTTCTTTCAGATTGTTATCATCTATTCATTTAAAAATGGTTTACTGAGCTCCTCCTCCTATTGGTCACTATGTAGAGCTAAAGCTCTAATGGTGAACAAGAAACACACATTTCTGGCCCTCCTCGAGCAAATAATTAACTGCTTCATGAGTCTTCCTTTTAGCCTTTGGTATAACATTCCCTTCTCATTAATCATTTATCACATTGGTTTGTAGGTCCTTCTCCAAACAAAATGTGTCCTATTCCTCCAATAACTCCTATTTAGTGGCGATATGGAGCTGTCAACCATCCTCATGACTTTTCTCAAGAACCATTTATTATGTTAGTCTTTCTTTTAAAGAATGGCATCCCAAATCAGATACCCTGCTCCCACAGTGGCCTGGCCATTGCTCTGGTGCTCAGAGACCATGGCGTCCCACAATTAGAAGGTTGATACTGTGAGTGCAGCAAGTGCTCTTCACAGCTAGTTTGGGGGTCTCACAGTAATTCAACCTTCTCATTGGTGGATATTGGCTCATGTTTGTTTTATGAGTAACTAAAACCACCAGACTGTCTTCCTGTGGATGATGACCAAGTCAGATCTTCCCTATACTGTATCCGAGAACTGGATATTTTATACTTAGCTGCTGGAATTGCATTCATTCTTATGAAATTTTACTTCATCATCTGGACCATAATTACATCCTTTGAGATCTTCCTTTGCTTGATTCTGTCACTTTTAAAGTTAATGGTCTTTTCCAGCCTCACATTATGAACAAATTAGATAATCCTGTGTCCCATGTTTCTGATAAAAATGTTAAACTGAACAAGTTCAAAGACAAAACCCAGTAATGCTATTAAGTTTATCAATCAGTCAATCTTATATTACAACACTATTCATTCATTCATTCCACAAATTTTAATATGTGCCTAATTCTGGACTAGATGCTGAAGTGAAAAAATATAACCATGAGTTACAAAATTAGGAAAGACAGATGCAGTAGCAAATAACTGTAGCATGCAAGGTGTTTCCCCAGTATGTTCTAGTGGTAATTAGGCCATTGAAGAGGGTGTGATCAACTCAACCCAGTAGGAGCAGGTAGAACCTCAGATGTCATAAAAATCATAGATATAATAAAGAACATGATCAAATATTTGTAGACACCACTAGGAGTTAGATAAATAGATAAGGTACTTTTCCAAAGTTTCAAGCTTAGAATCATACCCAAACTCAGAACTGAAGTAAAGTATCAGGACTTGGTAATAGTGACCCTCTTTGGGATCCTGTCAGTCATTTGGCTTTGAGCTTCAGAGAAATGTATTAAAACTCCCTCACACTCTTGATCTGTCACTGAAGTTGAATAGTGAATTTAGCTGATGCTAATAATCTTTACAACACCATTATTGTGAAAGACCTCCAGGTTACTCATTTACCAGTTAATTTTGTCTGAATCCACTTTTCTGATCCCTAGACCTTTGGTAGGTGAGTTACATTCATTTATATATCACCATAGTCCTGAAATAGATTATTCTATGACTTTTTATCTCCTTGCCTCTTAGTGGAACCAGGAGGAGGCCCAGAGGCCTCTCTAGTCATGAGAGGACAGTTGTAGATTCCACAGCTCAGTTACAGGCTTTGTCACATAGTACAGTACTATTTATGAGTCTGGCAACTTTGCAATTTTCTTGTAGGAGTTCTCATGTAGTACTTGTGTATTATTGTTAGTATTTGGAAATTTCTTTTCCAAATTTGCAATGTATTATTGCATTTTTCATGTGTCCACCCAATGCAAAACCATGCATTGGGTACTGTAAAAGTAAATCCAGTGATGAACAAGGACTGGTCCTAGCTATGAAAGGAACCGATAATCCAGTGCGGGAGATAGACCTGCATATGCATGTTCAATGCAAGGAAGTGGCTGTTCCGGTTTCTTTTTGATGTGCAAGCATTCTGTCAGAACTTGGCCTATGTGTATGCAATACTGAAACAGCTAGTTGAGACTTTAAAAAAGTCATTTCACTGGGAAGAAAAAAAAATAAAATTGGATAAAAATAAAGAGGATAATTTCTCTCCTATCACAAAAACAAATTATTTTTCATGGCTTAACTAGGTTTGTGACTAAATCGCATAGCCGAAGAGATTCACCATACAAGACTTATCAGATGGACCCCATACATTTGTATTTAAGTCTGCAAAAGTCTTGTATTTCTCCAGCAATTGAAGCAGAGGGCTGGTACCTTTTCTGACACAAAAGAGGAAAATGATTTCCTGTATTTTGGCATCAAAACGCATTTACATTCCTTTCCACTCAAGAAAGTAATATCAGATAACTGACTGTTTTTTACAAAAGAAGTATTTTTATGAATCTAAAGTATAAAATTAAGAAGTTATGTTATCTCCCCTTTTTTTTAAAAAATAGGGCATCACAAGAGAAGACTTTTTCCTTTTTCTTGTATGAGAACATTTAATCTCTATTTTAAAGTTGCAAATATATTTTACAATAAATAAATCAGTTCACATTGACAGTGGTTATTCATCCAGTCAAAAAGTGGAATTTAACACCCCCTCCCTGGTTGGACTCAGACAGCTTCTGAAATGAACGGTCTTTTATCTTTCCAGGAAAGATATCCTGCATTTTAAGTCCTGAAAGTGTCCTGTTTTCCTGTGACAGTCATTTGAACACTTAGAGCAACTGAAGGGGTTAATGCTGGGACTTGGCTGCATGTCAGTTAAACTTTTTTCCCTGGCTCTGCCCCGGGTTTTCCCTTGAAGGGATTTCCCTCCGCCTCTTCAACAAGACCCTTTATAAAGAGCAGACTTTCTATTTCACTCACACTGAGCCTCACTGGCTTTAGGAGCGGAAGACTCTTCCCAGGCACTTTCAGGTGTGACAGAAATACGACTTTGGGACCCATGATTTCCTCATCACAGCAGCAACTTAAAATGCCTGTTGTGCTCTTTGAAGCCTGGAATATATTTTGGATGGTGTTTGCAGCTTGTAAGTTCTTCTTGATCTGTTTCAAATGTTAGCATTCCATTTCAGCCTTGGTTTTGGCTTCACTCAGTTTTGCTGTGGTAGCGAAGGAAGGCACTAGAATTTTAAACAATGGGGAAACTTCATTTAACCTAACTTTTAATGTGTTATTGAGTTTTGCTTTATGCCATTATACTGTCATAGTGACAGCTGCAAATTGATGTTTTTTGATGCCTGTTTCCTAAAGTGAAAGAGTAATTTGGTTTTATCTGTAGTAGGACTATCACTTTAGTTTCCTATACTTGATAATGAAGTCAAACTCAGCAAATAACAAAACAACTCTGATAAATGGGCCTCAAGGTGACTTTGGTGTGTTTTGGCTGCCTTGTGGTCAGTTTAAAGCTGGAAAAAGATCCATAAGGTCACAAGTTGAACATTATACTATAACAGAGAGGAGGGAGTAGAATACTAAACAAAGCAGTGGTATGTTCATTTTTCTCTTTGTTTTTGTAGCTCAAGCTTTTAAAATCGAGACCTCTCCTGAATCCAGGATTCTAGCTCAGATTGGTGACTCCGTCTCCTTGACTTGCAGCACTACGGGCTGTGAGTCTCCAGTTTTTTCGTGGAGAACCCAGATAGACAGTCCATTAAATGGGAAGGTGAAGAATGAGGGCACAAATTCCACATTGACCATGGATCCTGTTAGTTTTGAGAATGAACACTCTTACCTGTGCACAGCAACTTGCGGATCTGAGAAACTGGAAAAAGGAATCCAGGTGGAGATCTACTGTGAGTGCTTTAAAGAATCTTTGGTTTTCTCCCAATTTTGCTTTAAAATAGCTTTTTAAAGAAAATGTCTTGGGGCTGGGGATGTGGCTCAAGCGGTAACGCTCTCGCCTGGCATGTGCAGGGTACTGGGTTCGATCCTCAACACCACATTAAAAAAAAAAAATAAAGATGTTGTGTCCACCGAAAACTAAAAAATAAATATTAAAAAAAAAAAAAGAAAGAAAAGGTCTTTAGGCCGGGGATATAACTCAGTTGGTAGAATGCTTGCCTAGCATGCACAGGCCTGGGTTCAACCCCCAGCACCACCACCAAAACAAACAAACAAACAAACAAAAAGTCTTTAAAAGATATTAATATCCTGATTCTTGTCTTGAAAACATAGCATCAAGAAAGCTAAACATTACCCTAGATGCATGTATGATTGTACAAACGGTGTGACTTTACTTCATGTACAACCACAGAAGTGAAAAATTGTGCTCCATTTATGAACAATGATTCGAAGAGCATTCTGCTGTCATGTATAACTAGATTAGAACAAATAAATTATTTTTTTAAAGAGAGAAAGTTCGAGACAGATGACACTAGAAATCAGGAATCCAAATTTTGGCTTCTGTTTCATCTCTGCCACAAACATGGTGATCATGCATAAAACGCAAGTTCTTTGGCTCTAATTTCCTTAGATATTAAATGAACATTTCTAAGGGTCTTCTATTTATCTTAAAAAATTTCCATTTGATTATATCCTTACATGTTTCCTTGCTCATGCATCTAAATGATTTATGAATTCCATCCTATGGGGATTTTTCATTCATTTATTCTTATGCAAGGGTGCTTAAAATCAGCTTAAAGATTAAGTACAAGATCTATAATTTAGTAATAACCTTCAGTATAAAAGTTTTCTCCTTAGGCATGATAGTAAATATCTGCAAACATTTTATTCATTTGATGTTATGTCCATAAATTTAAGAATTTTTGTTGCTGTTGCCATAAAGTCCTGGTGCTGAACCTCAAAGGTATTTGTATAATGAATTAGATTTGCCTCACAAATTTAAATTGCTCTCCATTCAGCAAAATTAGCAAGAGGCAAAAGGCTGGTAAAAACTAACCTTGCACAAGTCATTTGCTTTGGTTACTGATGGCCTCTCTAAAACACTGTACTCCCATAGGGTCATTTCTTTATGAATACCTCATTTGATTTTCTTCATGAATTACACTGGTTCCTTTCTACTGTGTTGGAGCCCACCTTTGCCCAGTAACTTTAACTGAAATTTCAACAAGACCCATGTGTTGCTAAAGCTTCCCAAGAAACTGTGCCTGGCCAACTGCTTTCAATTATGCTGGTTGTACACGCATAGTTTATGTCTGTGCGGCCTCCTGAGTGCCTTAAAAGGTCCCCTTATATAAATAGAGGGAAAAGTAGCAAGTTCTTATATTACCTGTCATAAAACTGGATGGATTATAGGAGCATTTTTAATAGAATGTAAAGGACTGAAATAATGGGTGAAAAAATTAAAAATACTATGTTTTCAGATAACAAAGCACTTCCAGTTCCTTTGTCTTTTGCCCACAAGCGCCAAATAGTTGAAGATTTAAAAAAGAGAAATGAAGATCCTTCTGGCTTTAATTATCTTGCCTGAGGTTTTTCTACAAGAATGTCTGCTTCTCATTATGTTTAACAGTCCTGTCTCCATTCCACATTTGATTGTAATATTCTTTGGACTTGGGACTTCTGTATTCTTCTCACTATACAGATCCTGAAACCACTAACGTGTTGCCCTTGTGATAGAATGTAATGGAAAAGGTAGTTCTGGCAAAGGAGGCAATGGATGCTGTGCTCCTTTGCACTAAAAGGGTCAGTGGAGTATGGATTGAGGCATTGAGTTAGGCATCTCAGGCAGCCCATCCAAAATTGAAAGACTGCACAGGTGTTCCTTCCTGGTGGATGAATTCTTAAGGCACCATTTTCAGAAGCCAAATATTTAAAGCCACTCTTTCCATTTCTCAGCATAGCTTATAGAATAGTTAAACTTTGCAGTCACATTCTGAGTTTTGGATTACTTATCTGTAAAATGGAGCTATGTTTGCCTTTACTAAAATAAGAGAATTATCTGCAGTACCTTTTATTAGCTGTGTGATCTCAGGCAAGTTATGCAAATACACTAAGTCCAAGTTTTAATATCTGTGAAATGTGGTCTCTGTCTCAAGGCTTGTGTGAGGATAAACCATTTATTTTAAATCTATAGCACAGTGACAGGTACATGTAAGTTTCAATAAGCATTAGTTTTTCTACTTTCCTTTAATAACATACAATATTTAATACATACAGGGTCAGAACAGAAGAATTCTCTAATAGGTGGTTGATTCTGACTCTTGCTTCTTGAGCCCACTCAAAATCATTAAAAAAAAATCTATTTAAACTGTTAGTTCTGCTGTAGTATTAAGATTGTGTGAACAAAAACATTAGATTTGATTTGTATAGTGTTATAAGAGATCTTAAAAATATGAGCAGAAGGCCCACTTGTGTATCCATTTGCGTTTGCAGCTTTCCCTAAGGATCCAGAAATTCACTTCAGTGGTCTTCTGGAGGTCGGGAAGCAGGTCACAGTCAAGTGCTTGATCCCTGATGTATACCCGTTTGACAGGCTGGAGATGGATTTATGGAAAGATGATCATCTCATGAAGAATCAGGAATTTCTGGAAGATATGGATAGGAAGTCCCTGGAAACCAAGAGTTTGGAAGTAACCTTTACTCCTGTCTTGGAGGATACTGGAAAAGCTCTTGTTTGTCGAGCTCAATTAATCATTGATGAAACTGAATCTGTGCCCCAAAAAAGGAACACTACCAAAGAACTGCAAGTCTACAGTAAGTCACATGGTCTAGTTTGTATGGGAATTCAGTCTTGAATGTAGATCGCGATAAACTTAGCAACTAGGCTAACAAGAAGCTTTTTTGTAGTTTTTACTCCATTTTTACTTATTGAGAACATGATGCTTTCCAATAGTATAATTCAGTGAAAAGAACATGGATTTGGATTAAGAAGACTTGAACTTAATTTTGGGCTTCATCAAATACATAATTTAGGGTTACTTTATTTATTTATTTCCTATTAAAAGGGGATGTACTAGTACTGATCAGGAAGGCTTAAATGTTAAAATATTTTTAATCATATTTTATAATATGCCTTGAAATGCTGAACTGTGACCAATATGTAAAAGCCAGTTATGAAGGGGAAGATTTCAACTCAGTGCCAACAATAATATATTCAGCACAAAGAGAATGAGTTGGCTTCTAACAATGTTATGAGAACAGTCAATATAGGAATGAAACACTTGAGGAGTTTTAATTAAGTATTTGAAAGACAGTTGTATGTGACAGAAGGATTTAGTTTGTTTTGTAACATCAGAGGGCTGAACTATGACCAATATATAAAAGCCAGTTATGAAGAAGAAGATTTCAACTCAGGGAAAATGTTTTTCTAATTTAAGATACTCAAAAATCAAATAGGTTGTTTGATAAGGCAATGAGTTGCCTTTCTCAGTAAACACTGAGGCTGACTGATTAGGATGAGCTTTTGGTTAGGTGGGAGATTGAGCCACATGACTCTAAGGGCCCCTCTTAACTTAAGAATATCTATGGCAATCTGAAAACACAAAACATTTTTTAGAAAGGCAATCGAGTTGTACAGAAATTAGATTGACTATCTTTTAGTGACTCAGCAGTTCTTTATGCTATCTTGGGAAAGTAAGTTTGTCAAGTCAACAGAAGCATAGGATAACAACCTGTGAGAGAAGTCCATCTTCTGTTTTGAATTGAAAACATGGTTTTTGATTGCTAATATGATGCCCTGTTTTTTTCAGTCTCACCCAAGAATACAATTATCTCCGTGCATCCCTCCACAAGGCTGCAAGAAGGTGATTCTGTAACAATGACATGTTCCAGTGAGGGCCTGCCAGCTCCAAAGATTATCTGGAACAAGAAATTAGATAATGAGAATCTACAGCTTCTTTCTGGTAATGAGACTCTCACCTTAATTGCTATGAGGATGGAAGATTCTGGAACATATGTATGTGAAGGAGTTAATTCTATTGGAAGAAGCCAAAAAGAGGTGGAATTAATTGTTGAAGGTGAGTGGAATATGCAAAAGGAAAAACAAGGATGCTGTATTGAGATTTGAGCAACAATGAGACAGCTTTGGTGCTGAGGTTGCTTTCCAACATTTTGTTGGTTATCTGTCTGATTGTCATGTACTAGAGTGTGAATATGTATTTATTATACTCGATTTTTGGCAGTCTTTCCTCCCGGGGCTTCCCTGGCTCTGCTTTTTTGAACCTTTTGTAACAGCATCTCTCCCATGCCTCATTCCATGGCTTTCTGTCTTTCTCCTGACCTCTAGACATTGGTATTTTCAACTTACCACTCCTTGCCCTCTTTTCTTCTCACTCTCGATACCCAGATATATTATACATATACTGGTTATTCCCAAATTCATGCTCCCAGTTTGTATCACCAAATCCTCTCCCTCAAAATGATCCCTAGGATCTAATGTCTTAATCAACCCTTTTGACATGCCTTAGTTTATCTTCTTTCACTTGGACTTTTCTATAACTTCAATTATATTTATTTTTTTAAAATTTATTTTTTAAATACATGACAATAGTGGAATGCATTACACTCATTATTACCCATATACAGCACAATTTTTCATAACTCTGTGTACACTTCTTAAAATAGCCGCATATAATAACTTCATGATATGGTCAGAAAATACTGTAGTTGATGATTCTGTGTCACTATTCAGGCTATTCTTCTTCCTGGAATAGGCTTTCCCCTTCCTCCACCTGCAAAGTCTTAGCCATCCTTCATGACGAAACGTATGTAAACCTCCAAATTCCAGATTGTGTTAGGCAAAGCTAGTGGTTCCTTCTTTAGTATAGATTCAATACTTCTTATAGCAATGTATGTACTTCTGTTCAGTTCAATACATATTAATTAAGAGGCTTTACTCAAGAATCCAAGAGTCTGCTGGGTGGTGGGGATGCAGGCCTGATAAGACGTAGCTACTGCCCCAAAGAAGCTTACAAACTAGGAAGGAAAGGCAGGAATGTAGTTTAGTGAGAACCAAAATAATAGGTCTATTTACATATGTTTGTCCGTTAAACTGTAAATTCCTTCAAGTCAAGGGCCCTCAGTGTTTATGCATATGTGTTTTATATTTGAGTGCCTACCACAGTACCTGACACACAATGAATATTCAGTAAATGTTCAATGAATAAATTTCAAATATTGACAACACAAATTTTAAAAATATGAAAATATGGAGTTCAAGCTTGGATGATTAAAAAAAAATCCTGTAGACTAACTCATTCTCAAGTGACCAGAAAAAATATTATACTAATGAAAGTATATAAAGCTAAACATCCATCCTGAAATAGCTCCATCCCATAATAAGCTGGATCCCATTTCAATATGTCAAGGAGATGTGTTATGGGGTTGAGGAGAGTTGTTTTGCATTTTGCTTCACATATGATACCAACAGCCTTAAGTACTAAAGATAAAATTGAACTTTCAAAGGACCTTTCATCTACCTAAGAGAGCTACTTCCCAGGAGCCACAAGTCCACAAAATAATATATATAGCCAGAATTGTTCGTAGGCAGGAAGTGAATCTGCTGTTAAAGTTCCTCATTCTCACACTGGCATATAAGGTATTTGGAAACTTTGATCATTGTTCTGAATGATCTTTCAAAATCTAATCGTATATTAGTTTATTGAGGTAATTTGAAGAGGGCTTTCTTTGGAAAATATTAAGATATCACATTTATACAAACAAATTGAAAAAAGTAACTTCTCCTGACACAGAAGAGAACCATGCAAAATGTCGTATATAGGGAATTTTTACGTGTTGCAATTTCTTTCTTCCATCTCTAGCCTGCTGTTTGTGAGGAAGATTTTACTGATTTTCTGTGGATTGTCATCTGTCACTTTCAGAGTTGCCAGCCACTCCCAGTTTCTTTAGGGAACCAGAGTCAAGATTTGGAATTCTCTTTCTCCCAAAGTAGCATTATTCCATCAAAGACTGTATGTCTAGCATGGATAGCGTTGGCCACCTAAGAGCTTTCCTGGACATTTGAGATTAAGGAGTTCACCCTCACCTCTGCTTCTGCCCCCTCAATTCATTGCAAAAATGTTTAGATTACATCAAATACATTTTAGAGTGACTTATGTTATCATTTTGATATGTAAATTTTTGCTTTGCTTTATACATGACCCTATGTGACTTTTAAGGTATAATAACTTCAGGTTGATGGAACAGAGATGCCTTGGGCATGGATCCATTATGGAAATTTTGTATAATTAGAGGCTTTTTTTTGGGGGGGGAGTAGTACCTCCTTTAGATCTATTTGATCTCTGTATGAAGATGTCTTGATTTAGTTGTTCTAGCAACAGAAAAGCTGAAATCTTAAATCACATCTACCTTGCATCAAGTTCTAGTTTTGCCACTTGCAAGCTGGGTAAAGTGATTTAACATTTCTGAGCCTAAATTTCCTCCTGAAGAAAGAGAAAGAGTAAAAAGAAGAGGAAGAGAAAGAGTAGAAGCAGAAGGAAAACAAGAAGGCAGAGAAGAAAGTAGTACAAGTTCACAACACTGTTGTGGGGATTAAATGACTTGTACGTGGACTTGACACACAGGAACCATTGAAATTATTTGACCTGCAGTGATCTGATAAACAACTGAGCAGAGATAGTATTATTGCCATGAAAAGACACCAACCTCTCTCAACACATTTTTATCTATATTTATTCTAAGTCTGATTTGAGAGACTCTCATGGATTCATTCTAAAAGATGTAGTCTCTTTCCTGACGGAAGGGAGTGATTTCTTCTTGGTATGGATAGTGGCTAAAGCCAGATCAGGAAAAATAAAGATCATATGTGGGAATGTGACGGAAGAAGAAATGAGTCTTATCGGCTCTGTGTCTTATTCTTTTTTTTTTTTTTCTGCAGAGAAACCATTTACTGTTGACATCTTCCCTGGACCTCAGGTTGTTGCTCAGATAGGGGACTCAGTTGTGCTAACATGCCGTGTCACAGGCTGTGAGTCCCCATCTCTCTCTTGGAGAACCCAGATAGATAGCCCTCTGAGCGGGAAGGTGACAAGTGAAGGGACGGAGTCCACACTGACCCTGAGCCCTGTGGGTTTTGAGAACGAACACTCTTACCTGTGCACTGTCACCTGTGGGCGGAGGAAACTGGAAAAAAGAATCAGAGTGGAGCTCTACTGTAAGTGGTTTTCAGAATTGTTGTTCAATCCCATTGGATAAAAAAAGAATGTGAATCTGTGATGTGCAACGAGATTCATTTGTTCAGAAAGGGAATGTAGCATTGTGAATGCTTCCTAAATCTCTGACACAAGGTGTTTTGATGTGATGTACTTTGCCTAAATCTTAAGTATATATTACATATGGACACAGTGGGCACAATCCTTAGTGGGTCTTGTGGTACTGTCTCATCACACTTTTTGTCACACCCTATGACCCTGCTTCCCATCCCTTCTATGTGTTTGTGGAGTGTACAGAGGTGGTGAGGGAATGGGGCCAATGTACCTTCAGATAACTGGGTGGGGGTGACCACTGCTCAGCTCTTTAAATTGAGGGCCAGATCTGAGCTTATGGTTTTAAAGGAATAATTTGGAAAGCTGATCTGCAGGATGGAAAAAGAAATGACGAAATGGGAAGCAGGGAAAAGCCACAAAGGAAGGTGCAGAGTAGACTGATCAATGGCAGTAGCTCAGGTTTCTGCTGAAGCAGAAGCAGGAGGCAACACCAGGTCTTAATACTGATGAAAGCTTTAGGCAAAACTTGAACAAGCATATACTGAACCTTTTTTTTTTTCACTCTTCTTGCCACCTTAATAAATATCCTTTATAACCTCAAATCTCTATGAACTTGACACTTCTGGAGTTTCTCAGTCTGTAATGAATGAGGAATAAAATATACAAAGTGACCAAAAAGTTATTTTTTTTTTCATGAGAGTTACTCTGCTTGGTTTCATTCAGCAAACTCAAGGAAAATTCATTATAAAGTTTTCTTTTTTTTTTTTTTTTTTTTTTTACCGAAACTATGCCCCAACTTGTGTTATCCTTTGGGATTTTATTCAGAATGAGAGTATGCCTGTAAAGGGACTTAAATCTCTCAAAAGAAGGGTCAATTTTATTGCTTTATCATATTACCCAGAGTCCAGGATCTGCTGATGTAGCACACTCCCAGCAGAAATGAGAACCAGGGGTGAAGTCTTATTGCAATATGGAAATACTTAAAGATGTTTTATTTTAACAACTGAATCATTTTGCTGAAAGAAAAAATAAACTAGAGTCACTCTGATGTTTGATAAGTATTTTAGTCTCATTTTTATTGATTTATATATGATATGTTACTATATAGGCTAAATTCTAAATAATACAGTTAAGATAGTTCTTTTCTTAATTACAACTATTATCTGAGAAATGTTTTAAACTCGCTGCCTAAATAATCATTAGATATTAAGATGTCTAAATTGAGAACTTCCCTGTGGGTCTTATTTGACACTGAGACACTACATAGACCTGTGAAACTAAGTCTAGATTTTGAGGTAAGAGGAACAGGGAGTTTGAGCTCAGCTCAATGACACACTAGGTATGATGTTTAATGAAAAGTCTTTTAGCCTAAGTTTCAGTTTTCCTAACAATAAAATAAGTTAAGTAGTATCCATTGCTGCCCTAAAGACTGAGATAATGAATGTTGAAGGACCAGTTCATAACAATTAGTCAACATATCATGACAAATATTTAAGACATCTAAAAGAAATAGTTAATATATGAGATGATAGAAGCTGATGTGTCCCTAGATAATATCAGCCCATGTGCTCAGCAAGATGGCATCATTAGAAGAGAAAAATAAGAAGTAAAAGTATTTATTACTTGATGACTTAATGTACTAAGTATTTTTGTTGCCAACATTGTGATTAATGTTTTAATTATATATTTATACTTAATGTCATTTTTCATGTATTGATGATAATTCTATCCCAGATAAGTTAAAGCTGTAATTTTGAGACACTTGCATTCAAATAGAGTGTAACTTTATTTCCCTTTGAATGACACATACAAACATTACTTTTGCTTGATATTTGCAGCATTCCCTAGAGATCCAGAAATTGAGATGAGTGGTCTGCTTGTGAATGGAAACCCCGTCACTGTGAGCTGCAGGGTTCCTAATGTGTACCCTTTTGACCATTTGGAGATCGAATTACTTAATGGGGAGACTATTCTGATGAAAAAAAACTTTTTGGAGGAAATGGATAGGAAATCCCTAGAGACCAAAAGTTTGGAAGTAACCTTCATCCCCACCACGGAAGATAGTGGAAAAGTTCTTGTTTGTCGGGCTAAGTTACATACTGGTGAAATGGAATCTGAACACAAACAAAGGCAGAGTACACAGACGCTTTATGTCAATGGTGAGTACATGTATCCACAGGCTAGTATAGATTTCTTTATCATGTTTGTCAGGCAATAGTTAACATAAAGTTAATAGTTAAAAACTTTGAAAAAATAACAGATAAGAAAATTCAAAATAAAGGTGGTCCTAACAAACTACCTCCCTAAGTAATAATGACCATTTGTTTATGAATCTTTGAGTTGGCATTAGGAAATGGGCTAGCTGGGCATTTATTCTGCTCAGTGTGGGGTCACTCATCTATTTTCAGTCAGGTCAGCAAGGCTGGCCAGTCACAGATGGCCTCACTCACATGTCTGGGCTATATCTGGGGGCCTGTGCCTCCCTTCTTCATGTGATACCATCCTTAGGGAAGGTAGCCTAAACTGACTTGTCATAGCACATTGTTTCAAGAAGGGGGTAATCATAGCTGCCTCTTAAAGGCCTGAGTTTGGGAGTCCTACAGTGTTTCTTCATCCATGTTCCATGGGTCAAAGTGAGTGACATCTTTGATTGAATTTGGTCCTGAGGGAAGATATCACAAGATGCCTGCTAGTATTTGCTTAGAACCCTAAGAAGCACCTTTTGTAAATTCTGAGATTAAGAATAGCAGAGACTGTGTCCTCTGGTTGGTTCATCAGCCTGGCACGGAACCACTGGGATCAAGTCATCAGATACAGGTCTCTTCTCTCCTGGATAGACACCCAAGACTGAGAACAAAATAATTTCTACTTGGCACACAGATGCCATTGGCAGTTATGAGCATCATGAAGTGAACAATTTGGGTTGCTTCCTATACCTTCCCTTTTGGGCATCAGAGTTATTTTCTTCACCAGGATTGTCATTTCTTTTTGTACCCCTTGGGATTATTCCCCCCAAGGTATTAGGGATTTCTTGTTATCTCATCACAACAAGACTTGTATTTTTAAGGAAGAACCTTGAAAGAGCAATGTGCAACCTTAAAGAAAAGCCACAGGATAATGCCATGGCATTGTGGCCATGGATGGGGAATGAGACTCAAATGAAGGCACAAAATAGATGACCTTAATAGGAATCTCACTTATAAAATGCTTAAGGATACTTCCTGAATCATTGGTGCGTTAATAAGATATTGCATGTCAAGCACCCAGCCTAGAGCCTGAAACTTGATAAATGGTAGTTGTGTTGTTAAATACCATATAACAAGCCACCTCTGTAAAGCTAAATTTCTTGATCTGGGAGGAACTAGCTCAAAACTCAGAAACATGTAAAGCCTTTGTTCTTCAAGGACATTTTTGTTAAATAGTGTGATTTTTTAAAAAAAATTTTTCACATTTGAATTCTATAGCTATTTACTTACATCAAATAGTGCTAGTCTGGGTAAAGAATTATGTTAAGAGACATGAATGAAGCATAAGATGCATCTTCTTTAAGGCATGATCATTTACAACAGTTCAGCAAATGCTTGACTTCTTTACCTGATTTTCTTAACATTTCCTGCAAACACAAATAGGTCCGTGGAAGCTCTGGTTGATGTCCTTATATCAATATGGAATTAGCTTATACTTCACTCATTCAGAGGTTTCTTTTAAATTCTCTTTTCAGTTGCTCCAAAAGACATACAGCTTACAGTGTTTCCTTCTGAGAGTGTCAAGGAAGGAGACACTGTCATTATCTCCTGCACATGTGGAAATATTCCAGAAACTTGGATAATCCTGAAGAAGAAAGCAGAGACAGGAGACACAGTGCTGAAATCTGTAGATGGCGCATACACCATCCTCAAGGTGCAGCTGGAGGATGCAGGAGTATATGAATGTGAATCTAAAAATGAAGTGGGCTCACAGTTAAGAAATTTAACACTGGATGTTAAAGGTTGGCCTTTTGTTTGGGGTCTATCTATCTATCTATCTATCTATCCATCCATCCATCTATTTTGGTAGCTGTTAAGAGGTTCCATAGATGGTAATAGCTTTCTAACATTAGATGAAAGAGTTGGAAGAATGAGGCTGAATTCTGTGTCGTGTGTGGTTATTTCTTAATGTTTCTTGAAATAATCAAGCACAGGTGTTCTATCCTATATAGTTAAACCAGGAAGTTGACATTAATCACTAGTGAATGTGGAATTCCCATTTGTTTTTTTCAAAGTTGACAATTAATTCATCATTGGTCTCTGAGGTCTTATATTTGCTAAGTGTTTAACCATATTTTCAAAACCTTTCACTGGAGGTTATAAGGAAACCATGGAGGTAGGATTAGCACATTAAAAGAAAGAAAGAAAGAAAGAAAGAGAAAGGAAGGGAGGGAGGGAGGGAGGGAGGGAGGAAGGAAGGAAGGAAGGAAGGAAGGAAGGAAGGAAGGAAGGAAGGAAGGAAGGAAGGAAGGAAGGGAAAAGAAAAATTCTATCCAGATCCTCTTCCTTTCTACCAGAA
This sequence comes from Spermophilus citellus, assembly GCF_964194105.1. Classification (NCBI taxonomy): domain Eukaryota; kingdom Metazoa; phylum Chordata; class Mammalia; order Rodentia; family Sciuridae; genus Spermophilus; species Spermophilus citellus. The sequence goes on along the minus strand of NC_138191.1, from coordinate 49,570,415 downwards.
GGGAATGCTATTTTCTGAACATGGAGTAACTGCCTATTTTCTGGATTGATTCTTTTCAGGAAATAATTGGCAGTAGCAATCTTGATCCTAAACAACAACTACATGAAAACTCTAGTCTACAGAACAGCCTCCTAAGCCCCACTATCTATCTTAATCTGATAGGGAGAGGGAAAGGGAGAGGGAGAGGGGATGCACACAATGGTCTCTCTAAGAAACTTCAGGGCCCCTTGATCTCCTACCCTCTCCTGTGAATGCACAGTAGGTAGGATGCATTGATCTTATTGGTGTAAGCAGAATGTGTCAGCTTTGATTAATCAGTCTTATACTCCTTGCACATTAATTAGCCCCTATTCAGTATTGAATATTATACTTGGCCTTGAAGTGAACAGGGCTGTAAACAAAAGTCACCTCTTAGGAGGTCTGGCACTTGGCCACCAGGGTTAGCAACCACTTGTCAAACTAAAGGAAGTTTGAACCTAAGTCAGAAAACAGGTTAAAAAAAACACTTTTTACTAATCTGGCAAAATTTCTCAAGATTACAAGCCATACCATGTATTTTTCTGTCTTTACATTACCTCCTTGAAACACAACAATATAAATATATCCATCTAGAAATGTTAAAGAAGGGGAAAATAACATAATTACATGTAAAACTTTTAGTCATTCACCTGCAGTGATTATCCTGAAAAGAGTTAATCTGATCATTGAAGTTACTACGTATTCAAATAATGGAACATTTACCTTGTATCATGTCACTCAAATGATGCAGTGTATATGTAATCAGTGCTTCCAATGAGGTTGGGGATGTGTCTGAACACATTGAGATCTCAGTTATATGTAAGTTGATATTAATCCATTCCTGTTTCTTCAATCCTTGATGTTTTTGGCCACCTTTAATTTAGCTTAGCTTCAGAAAAGTGAACTCCTAACATTTCTGTGATTATGCTTGTAATTAATTATTCTTTTAAAAAGACACCTTAAAGCTTGGGTTTTTTTCCTAGTTGAATTATTAACCACTTATATGTTTGCCACTGTTTTCTTATTATTTCAATAAACAAAGGCTATTAGGCACTCAGCTGGAAATGCATGCCTCCAAACTAAATATGGTTTAAAATAGCTGGATATGAATGAAGACCAAAAAAATTGACATTTTTTCTAGATATTTTGAAGTAGTTTTCCTTTGCATTTAGCTTAGTTTTTAAATTATTTTCTTTTGTTTTGGCTTGAATGTATTACATTAATAGAAATGGTCAGCCCTCTTAAAAATTTTTAGTGTTGATAATACTAATAGAAAATTTTATCAGAAGCTTGACCTAGCAACTGACTTAGCAAATTTGAGTTTTTCTGTAGATGCCTGAGGGAAAAACTGAGAGGCAAAAAAATAAAGGATTATTTCCACATTGAAAGGAAAATAATAGGGACACAAATACCTTTGCCCATCTTGTCATCAATATTGATGCCTAACCACAATTATGATGATAAATAGCCCATTAAAATAGTACCCTTATACTTTGACTAGCTCAATGTTAGCAAGGAAAAGTAGAAGAACAATTATCATCATGTTCAGGGTGAAGTGTTTTTTTTTTTCTTCAATAACTTGCAAACATTCACTTCCCATCATCTGATGCTAATGGTTCTTTTCTACTTAGATAACTTTCAGTGTTTAGAAAGCTCTAGAAGGAATTCAGTGATGATCAAAGTCAGGTCACTAATTCCTGTTGGCACTGAGCCAACATATATGCCACTTAGTGAGACTTAATTGTGAGGTTATATGATGCTGTGCAAACTGAGTATAAACAAGCAAGTCCCCAGTAGATGCCATGCTCTGTTCTTCAGATGTTCTTGTGAGGTTCAGATGTTAAGTGGTATTGCATCTAGCAGAGGATTTTTAATAGATTAAAAAGAGTACAAATTTAAATTTTTCGGAATACTATCATCTGTACTTCATTTACAACTGAATGGCAAAATGATAGGATTTAGAAAAAAAGCTTTTTAGTGTTCAAAAATATTTTGGGTGGGGCAGCAATTATGCCAACTGGGGAGTTGAAGTGCAAGCTCTTCTAGTGGTGGACCAGAAGAAAAACAGACATGTCTGCCTTTATGAGGTCAGAAGATGAAACCAAATTGGACCGATAAGCTTGTGGATGAAGGCTTAAATACCAACTGGGATTGGGCTATGAAGGGGAAGTGTGCTGGATAGATTTTGAGAGTGGATGTTGAGGTTCTTATTTAGAGTAGGGGAGATATAGATCAGACAAGGCCTTTCTATAACAAGAATATATATCTCAAAACAAAACCCCAAAAAACGCATCAGCAAGAATTCTTCCTCTTATTGTCCTATTCGTGGTGTTTGACTCTGGTAGTTACTTTAAATGGTTTGAGGATTTTCTTGGAGAATTGGTTAATCATTTCAGTTTATGGTAATCAGAGTCCCAGTACTTTGGCAGATACTTCTATTTCTCCCTCTCTAATTCCTGCTATTATAAAGGACCCTCTTTTCTATTTTACCCCTAAAATTAAATCTTTTTTTTATCCGAGTTTGTGAAAGTCAACAGCTATCATCTTTAGATTCTTCATGATCATAACAACCACCCACTAACCGTTTGGATAATTCAGGGGAATATGCATTTGGGGTCCTGATGATATTCCATATCACTGCTTTGATTCCCTCTCTGGAGAACTAGTTGTACTGTCACAGTAAGACATGTCTTTTGATTAAACAATTTCTTTTTGTACTAAGCATTAATTACATCCAATTGTTTTTTTTTCCAGGAAGAGACAATACCAAGGACTATTTTTCTCCTGAACTTCTCGTGCTCTATTGTGCATCCTCCTTGATAATACCTGCCATTGGAATGATCATCTACTTTGCAAGGAAGGCCAACATGAAAGGGTCATACAGTCTTGTAGAAGCACAGAAATCAAAAGTGTAGCTAACATTTGAAATGTTCAACCGGAGATACTGTTTATAATTCCAAATCATTCCACAAGAAAAGCAACGAACTGAGAGTTCAGACTTCCGGACTTCCGGGGATGTATTGAAAACAGAAAGAAATGGCCTCCTGGGCCCCTTGTTGTGAGAAGGAGGCCAACAGAGAACATTCTGCTTGAAAAGTCACTGGCATGGAGAGATGAGATGACTCCAGAGCTTTCCTGATATGTACATATAATAACATAATTTGTACATATGTAAAATAAATTATGCCATAACAAGTTTGCTTGAAATAGCAACACCCTATATTCAGATTATGAAATACTTCAACAGTGTTGCTGGGACTGACTGTTATAACTTAATGCATCTTAGGAAAATTTAATATTTACTATTGACTGGCAGCTGACCCGTGTGATTTTTCTTATATTTTATTTCTTTAACAAAATTTTATTCCCATGAAGTTTATTGACAATAATTCGTGTTTTATAAAAAAGCTGGCATGTTATATTTTTTATAGGCAAATGACAAAGAGGGCACTGGGTGGACTTTCAGGTACTGAATACCTCAACCTCTGGTATGATGGTTGACTGGATTTCTCTGTATGGTACTGACATGGTACGGAGATGTTTTATGATGTTTGTTTATCAGACCCTTGTGTAACTTTCTAATGTAGTTTTAAAATGCAACTTCTTTTGATTTTCTTTTGTAAATGTTTAGTTCTTTGTATAGTAAAGAGATGATTCCTGGAATTAGAAGGGTGGTCTGTTTGTTTATTATAAATTGCTTCCTTTATGCTCTATCTCTTTTCCAAATGCCAAGTTACAAGGGGAAGACCTCAAACTATGTAAACAACATAAATACTCAAAATTTTATCAAAATGACCATGGGAAGTTGGTAAAAATGCAGACTGCTTGGCGCTGTTCTAACCTAGCGAATTGGGATACTTGGTTTTGGATCCTTGGAACCTGCAATTTTAAAACTAGAAAAATATATGGAGTACATAAAAAGAGTGAGTGCCCATGAACATGCACACATTAATGGACAATAAATGAACACCTACACACATACCACCAAGCCTAAGAGAGAGAGCGGTACTATTTTTTAGGACTTCTTATATTCCACATACTTATGAAAACTATCTCCTCTCACTGAATAGTAAGTGATAAATATCATGAATTATATGGATCATTCTTTCACCTTCTTTGGAGATTTAAACCAATTTAAATATCCCTAGGTAGCTCATAATTTAGTTTGACCAGGTTTTGAAATTTAAATAAATACAATCAAATGATATTTTTGCCTCATGATTTTATTTCACTCAAGATTATGTTCTTTTCTAATTCTTCTTTTTTTTTTGTTGTGTACAGGTCATTCATTTTTATTGTTCTATGGTATTTCACAATAAGATTCTGCCACCATCTATTTGTCCATTCTATTGTTGATAGAAATTTAGATTGTTTTTGGTCTTGTCTTCTCCTTCCTTCCATCATTTCCTCCTTCCTTCTTTTAGACACTTTTATGTATCCAAATAGAAATCCTTTATCAAATACACACTTTGCATTTACTTTCTCCCAGTAACTGAATGACTTGCATTTCTACTTTTTATAACAGAGGCTTTGTCCACTCCAGGAACACAAGGATTTTCTCATCTTTTCCCTAGAAGCATCATACTTTCAGTTTTATATTTATGTCTATGACCCAACTTGAATACATTTTTGTATGTGGAGTCATGGTGGATATTTATTTTTTGCATATGCATATCCAATGGTTTTAGCACAATTTGTTAAAAAGACTTTTTTGTTTCTCTCTCTTGTTGAAATTACCTTGATATTTTTGTTAAGAATTGGTGGACCATATTTGTATGTGACTATTTCTGAACTTTGTATTTTGTTCTGTGGGTTGATATGTCTCTCCATATGCTAATATGACACCATCATGTTCATTATGGCATTATAATAAGCTTTGAAATCAGGTAATGTGTGGCCTCCAGTTTTACACTTAAAATTTTTTGGCAATGATAATCCTTTGAAATTTCATGTAATATTAATATTATTTGAATAATGGACAAATTTTTAGTTCTATACCCTTTTCTGTTTCTAAAGTCATGTGGGTCTTCTTTTTCCTTGGTCAGTTTGGCTAGCAGTTTACCTGTTTTGTCCATCCTTTCAAAGAACTAGCTTTGGGATTCCTTGATATTTGTCTACTGTTTGTTGTTTTCTGTGCCATTATTTCTGTGCACATCCTTATTAGTTCATTGTTTTCTGTTTAATCTGGATGAAATTTGTTATTATTTTGCTAGATTATTTAGGGGAGAGTTCCCTTAATAATTTAAGATCTTTCCTCTTTTTTAAATATAAGCATTGAAAGAGATAAATTCTCCTGTAGGTATTGTATTGGCTGCATGCCACAGAATTTTTAACATGTTGTATTTCATTCTCAGGAAATTAAAATAATTTTCTAAAATCCCTTATAATTTCTTCTTCAAGATAGGGGTTATTTAAAAGTGTGTTCCTTGTATTTGGGAACTTTCCATCCAGCTATCCTTCTGGTATTTATTTGTAGTTTAATTCCATTTCAGTCAAGGAAAATACTTTTTATGCTTTTGAGCTTATTGAATTTATTATTTTATTGTTAAAATAGGGCCCAAGTTGGTGAATGTTCTATGTGTAGTTGTAAACAATGTGTATCTTCTCGCTGTTGAGTAGAGGGCACTATAAATGTAAATAGGTTGTTAGTTATTTTTCAATTCTTTTATCATTGTATTTATGTTTAGCTTATGTCTTCAATCGATCACTGACACAGCAGCTTTGATATTTCCATTCACAATTTTGAATTTTCCTATTTCTCCTTCAAAGCCCAAGGGAAAACAAAATAGGGGCCAGCAGTCAGGGAGACTAGGCTGAACAAGTAGAGTATATACCCAATGAAAAACAAGTGTAGAAGATATCACTAGATTATTATTAGTAGTATAACAGCTCCTAAAATAGAAACCACCCAAAAGTTAACCCACAAATGGATAAATAAACAAATTCTGGTATATCCATGGAATGGAGTACTACAGAGCACCAACAAGTAATGAACCGCTAGTTCGTGCAACAGAGTGAATAAACCTCACAATCCTTACAATGAATGAAAGAAGCCAGACAAAAGAATGCATACTATATATGCATTGTAGTTGTTTTAAATTTGTCTATATGATGTCACTCATTTTACTCATGTAAAATTCTATAAAATGCAAAATGATTTATAGTGACAGAAAGCAAAAGATCAGTGATTGCTTTGAGAAAGGATGGAAGTCAAGGAGGAGCATGAATTGCAAAGCGTTATGAAGAGACTTCATGCGGTGATGAATATATTTATAATATTAATTGTGGAGATAGTTTCAAGAATTACATATGTCAGACTCACCAGATTGTAAATTTTAAGATGGGCAGTTTATTGCATGTCAGTCATATCTATATAAGGCTGTAAAAACATAAATGTGTTAAAGTAATCTACATGATATTATATATGTACATTCAATGACTAGAACAAAATTATGTACAATGTAAATACGCTACCAAAAAATTAAACTGATAGTTTTAAAAATTGAAACTTTTAGATAATAAAATCTTGAAATATTAATTTTGATTCTTTGTTTCTTTGGTCATTTCAATCCTTTTTCTTTTTATCACAAGTATCCACCTTGCTGCATGGTGACTTTGGATTGAGGTAAAAATTGCAAATAGAATAGTTAAGGTACTTTATTAAACTTCATTTCTTGAGTTATGACTATATGCAGTAATATAGATGAATTTTACAAAAATAATATTGAATAAAAAAATGCATTTATAAAGGAGTAGATGCCAAGCCAGTCGTGGTGGTATATGACTGTGATCTCACTTATTTGGGAGGCTAAGGCGAGAAGACTGCAAGTTTGAAATCACTTAGTGAGACCCTGTCTTAAAATGAAAAGGGTTGGGGATGGAGTTCAGTGGTGCAGCACTTGCCTAGCATGCACAAGAACCTGGGTTTCATTCTAGCACGCATTTGTATAACTCAAAAGTCAGCAAAAGTGATACGTGGTGTTAGAAATCCGAATATTAGTTATTCTTTGAGTGACAGTGACTGGAGGGGGGCACAGGAGAACTTCTTGGGCTCTGTTTTCGTTCTGTTGCTGGATCTTAGTGTTAGGGACTTTAATAACATTTACGTTCGATAAAGCAAATTTGGGGAAATCAAATGTAGAGGAAAGGAGGGCATGGAGTCTGTATCCTGGAAAGAGAATTAAGAGAGAAGCAGATGGTCTTGCTCACTCCACTCCCCATCTTTCAACTGTCTTAAGGTAATAGGAAGAAAAGCGATATGATTAGACCTCACAGGAAATGGGGCATACCCTGAACTGAAAGGAATAACCTAGCTGAGGAGGCCTCAGGTGAAGGAGATGATGGTTCGACATGGAGAGACTGGCAAACATCAGGAGGCCTTCCGGAAGCTGGGCCATGGCCTGCAGAGAGACCGTATTTGACACCCTCTAGAGCCCATCCTATCGCTCTTGCAGAGAAGTCAAGGCAGCTGACCCCATGGCTGCCTAGAGGGGCCTTCTAATAAATAGCTGTATGTAAACCTTATTCATTTTCCAGAAAATGCCTATGCATGACTAGAGATGTTGCCAAGCCTCAGCCCTTGTCAATAGCCCGAAACAATAGAAAGCCCCGTTAGGAACAGAGTTGGCTTCTCTGCTTCTAGAAGGTCCGTGATAGCGTGGGAAGAAAAACAGGGAATCATTCTCCACAGAGAAATCCCCACCTCCTCTTCTTGATGTTGGTTGAGAGACTCTTTAAAAGAGAAAGCAGAAATTAGGTTAAAAACAGGTAAAAGTAGATAGGTACATCTTACACCTGAACTTGACAGATCTATGGGAAGATTTTTTTCCCTGACTCCTTGCCCCTGAATAGATATGGATTGTCTTGGTTGCTACTGTCTATTTTCTCTGGCTGGCTGGCATCAGAGAGAAGCACAGGAGACACCCACCAGGGTTTTCCTCTGCAATAGACATCCTTCATAGTGTCTATAGATTTGAACTGTCTCGTTCGTTTGCCTGATATTCTGGTGGAAAAATGTAAGTGGTGTATTTGGTGGAAAAACAAAAGAACTTTATTAGTAAACTGTCTCATACTATGTTTTATAGTCTGATTTCCCTAGAAATTAATTCAAATCTTGATGCAGACTTTTGGTTGTATTGGTCCTTGACTATTAGAATCTTACCTGAATTTATGAGATTGGAAGTTTGCCATCTCCTACTCTGATACTGTGGTAGTCAAACCAAAGTTAATTAATAGATTAAAAAATTGGGGGCAATCCATCTCATTACTATTACCATTCAGCTCTGGATGAATGATGTAAAATATTATATATATATATATATATATTTCTTTACTTGTAAGCACAGTAGAACATATATATATATACATATACATATATATAATAGTTTTTTTAGCTTTTTACAAAAAAGATTAAACACGTTGTATAGATGTACAAAAATATTTTTCTTTATATCCTTAATTTATAAGCATCTTTCTGTTTAAAAAAATTCCACTGTGCTTACAAATAAAGAAAAGCTGCATAGACCACAAAACCTTCTTGAGGAAATGCAGCTTCAAATAATGGTCTAACACAGAAAGTCTTCCTTTATCTGCTTCCCATATGAAATTCACCAGATATGCCTCATTTGCTTTGCTAATGGCAGATTTGGAGAAAATGTTAATAGCAATTGAAGTGAGTTCTAAAAGTACCGGGGAAAGTAATAGTTGGGCACTCATCTATTAAGGAGCTTCGGTTTTCTTGTACGTACAATTTTAAAGATTATTTTGAAGCAGTGTTCGTTTTAGTCCAATGATTATGCAAGTTTCACATCTGAAAAAGTGTGTGCAGTGGTTTTTCAGGCTTTCCTGCTATTGAAGAGCTTAGTTTCTCTCTAAAGGGACTAATCTGTAAAGCTCGATTGAGAAGAGTCTAACAAATTGAATAGAACCAAATGTCTGGGCTATTTAACCAAGGACAATGCTATAGGGAGAGAGCATTTTATTGTTCTCAGTTCTTTCTTCCTTAGCAGAGATTCCTGGGAGTATTGTGAAGCAGTAAAACAAGTTGATTCCATGAAAGGCAATGTTTCAGTCCTGAAAAAGAATAGACAACATTGACTTTATGGGATGAGGGAGGCGTTGTGAATTATTTTAAAATTGAATTGTATTATGAACAATTTCAACTTTCTCAAATGAAAATTTCAGTCTGTGTAAAAGGATTTTTAAAATCAGAATCTGTAATTAAGAAAATTTAATGACTACTTTTCTTTAATCCAACTTGCATGTAATTAAAATTCACTCAATTACCAGGACCTTGAATCCTATTGTGCTGAAAATCCAACAATGCAATTAAATGTTGAATTTGGAATGCATGATTAAATATGAACTTTATTCCTTTGGCTTAAGGTCATACTTGGTACTTAGAAATTTAGGAAAACAGTTAAGCACCCTTTAATAATGGAGTTACAGGTTCTAAGAAGTGGGTCAAGGTAAGGTATTTTGTCATTATGCGAGTACCATATGGTGTACTTACACAGTTCTAGATGGGAAAGTCTATTACACACGTAGGCAAGGTGGTATAGCTTACTGCTCCTAGGCTTCAATGGGCTTAGCACGTTATTGTAATGAATACTGTACAGTAGGCAATTTTATCATATTGTGATATGGTATTATGACATAGTATTTGTGTATCTTAGTATATCCCAAAATAGAAAAGACACAGTAAAATATGATATAGAAGATAAAAAGCAGCACACTTGTATAAGGCATTTACCATGAATGGAGCCTGCAGGACCGGAAGTTGCCTGGTTGAGTGGTGAGTGAACGTGAACTCCTAGGGCATCACGGCACACTACAGCAGACTTTATGAACCCCGTACATTTAGGCAACACTAAATTGATAACAGTGTCTCTTCAATAGTAAATTAACCTTATCTCTCTGTAACTTTTTTACTTTGTGTACTTATAATAGTTTTTTTTAGCTTTTTACAAAAAAGATTATACACATTGTACAGATGTACAAAAATATTTTTCTTTATATCCTTAATTTATAAGCATCTTTCTGTTTAAAAAAATCTTCTTTTTTTTTTTTAACTTTAGAAACTGCCTTATTGGAAATTAAGAAAAAAAAACCCCACACCTGAGCCTGGGACTACCCAGGGTCAGAATCATCAGCATCACTGTCTTCTATTCCATGTCTCATCCCACTGGAAGGTCTTCAAGGACGATGACAAGCACACAGCTGTCAAGTCCTCTGGTGACAGTGCCTTCTGGAATCCCTTCCGAGGGATGGACAGGGCTTGTCTAAGGCTTAAGGCTGTTTTACAGTTAACTTTATTTTTTAAAAATGAGTACATGCTTAAATGCAGACAGGAAGTGTAATATAGTAAACATACACTAGTTGCAGTCATTTGTTGTCATTATCAAGTGTATCACCCACTGTTCACAACTGCATGCACTATTCTTTATGTGACTGTCAGCACAGCAGGCCTGTGTACAGCAGCCTCACCACAAGCACACGAGGAATGCTTTGGGTGATGACTTAGGACAGCGAGGACATTCCCAGGCAATAGGAAGTTTTTAGCTTCATTGTATTCTAACAGGACCACTCATGGGTTGGACATCATTATTCAGTGCATGCCTGTATTCAAGTGAAGGCCATTGAAAAAGAAGCAGACTCCAGGAGTGGCTTTTCACTGGGGCTTCTGTTGTCGACGTGCCAAGGTTCGTGGGAACTTTTGCATCACTGTGAAAGTAACTTCACATTCCCAGGCAGAAGTGAACTAACGAGTTCATTTTGCCTTGTGACAATTTCATAAGGCTCTGCTTCTCCTTATTTGCTTGGGTTCCTCTTATTTAAGGGGCATAAGTAGTTTTTCAATTAACCCTTAGTTGCACGTTTCCATGTTCTATAGCCATTTAGGAGTGACCTGGCAGTATTTCCCATGCTCTCCTCACTGTGAGAATTTCATAGGTTACTCATTAAAAACACAGAGTGCTGATCCCTATCCCAGACCTACTGCAACAGAATCTCTTTAAGTAGGAGCTGGAAATAAAAATTTCTGATAAATATCCACGGTCACCCATATGTCTGCATTTGGTAAACACTGCCTTCGTAAAACTAAGTATTTAACTATTCAGAAAGCATTAACTGAAACTGGAATTTTTCAGAGTTTTCAGCTATTCAACCAATTTTTTCTCTTTTAAAATGCTACCATCTTTCTCACTTTTTTCGAAAATCTTGTCTTTCATTCAAACATATTTCCCTATTTTTAGCCTTTTACCTCTACTAGCATTTACAAGACATATCAGTTCCACACCCCTGTCTTGTCATGGCCCATTCTACCTTTGTTTTCACAGCAAGATTCTAGTAGGGATAGATACATAAGTAACCATTTCCCAATCATTGTGCAATGCACTCTTATCTGGCTTCAGAATCTTCCGACCAAAGTCAGTAATATTCTTTCAATGGATACAATGGGGATAATTTTGAAATATGAAGTGAATGTATTTTCATTTCTGATAATCTCTAATTTTCTATATTCCCTACAACGTCTCCACTAACCATTCATTTTTTTTTTTTTTTTATGGAGACGGAGACAATGCAAATGAAAAAGAACCACAGTTCAGTCTGAAATTTCAAGCCAGGCTAATTTGAATTCACAGGAAGGTAATGGTTTTGGAAAGCTAACTACAAAGACTTTTCTGCATTCTAGAAATTTCACTAACCTAGCAAAAGCTTAGGGAGCTAATGCGATAAATCATAGTATGGGAAAGATGAACAAGGCAAGGAAAGTCCCTGACACACAGGCTCATCTGGGGGAAGGAAGAGACAAGAAAGAGAAAGGAATGGCAAGATACTAGACCCAAAGAGCCTTGCCATGCTTTATTTTGGGGTCTAGTGTTGTTTATAGGGAAGGCAATGCAGCAGATCATTCACCTGCATTTGGGAGAACTAGAGAAATATATGGGTTCATCCCGACCCCAGCAGTTTAAGCTCCTGGAGAAGGCTTGGGTTCTGTGTTTTCTGAGGCCATGTGGGAGCAGTGGTACAGCATTGGAAAAGAGGACTGAGCACGTGGGTGGTCAGGAGGTGCCTGGAACCTGGAATTAGAAGACCACAAATGTGGGAAACTTCAGACCTGAAAAAACGGCAAAGTCTGTAGTTCTCAGTAGGTAATAACATGATGCCTAGAAAGACCAGGTAGGACAAGCTACATTCTGCCACATTGAGCAGAAAGAGGGTCACCCAGCAGAGGTCAAAATGGACCAACCAACAGCTCGGGAACCACAAGACTCCTATTGCCCCCATTTGCCAACTCCTTATTAAGATGATTGACAGAATTGCTCTCATCTTTATATTTCTGTCTCCTTTTTATATCAATTAATGAGAGAGGAGGTGACTCTGTGGTATTGCTCTGTATTTTTGTTTGATGTGGCTGCTTAGTGTTCGCAGTATATGCCTCACTTACTTAGCACAGCATGCTTTCAAGTGATGGTATGCCACTCCTCACAGAAGAACTTTACCAGGGTATGTTTTCCTTCGCCCTTTTTCTACAGATGTTCTACCACCAAAAACACATTTTCATTATTACTTATACATTGTGATTATTTTTACTTTGGGCAATTGTCATCTCTTAAAGATATTTTAAAAATAAGGAAAAATTTTAACCAAGTATTTATCATTTTTGAACTCACTATTCCTTTTATCAGAGTTCAGATTTTGTATAGATCAAGATTATTGCTTTTTTCTGCTTAAAGATTCTTTTTTTTTATCATTTCTCTTAGTATATTTTGTCATTAATTCTTTCAGTTTTTAAATCTCTGTGTGTGTGTGTGTGTGTGTGTGTGTGTGTGTTTTGTTTTGAATGATGTTTCTATTTGTATAGAATTCTAGGGAAACAGTAGTTTTTTATTCCAGTCTGTTAGAAACATTCTATTGTCCTTCAAATTACAGTGACCATCAGGAGATTATTAGCCAAATTCACAACTTAACTTAGCATACACGAGGGGGTTTATTGCCTGTTTTGTTGGAATACTATTTTCTCCTTGGCCACATCTTTATACAAGTTTGCATTTTTTTTCTGGATCAGGTAGGTCTTTCCTTACATATATATTTTATGAAGCACATTTCTATAAGCTGCTTCAAACATTTTGTAGAAATGCTAGAACATAAAAGATTAAATCAATAAATAAAATAGCACTTACAAGGTACTTTGGAGGCACAGCATGAATAAAATGGTAGAGAGAATTTGGTCCATTAGCTGACTGCTGCTCTTTGAAAGTAAGGCTCATGGGGTGGATAAACAGGATAAATAAGTTTATAAAAGGAAGACAGAAATTTCTAGAACATAAGCTCTGTCCAGTGAATAGAGTCCTAAGTAAAAAATGTCATAGTGTAGGCCAGGGATATCTCTGACAGTTGTTGGTGGTGGTTGGTGGGGGGGGGGACTTCAGATTGGAGTTTGGAGGGTGAGGAATATATTTACAAAGAGAAATCAGAGAGATAAACTTTACCTATTACAAAACAATGCCAAAAAAGAACACTGATTTTTTTTTTTTTATATTTGATCATATTTTCCGGGTTGCTTTTGTGTCTAGAATCTAAGGGTATATAAGTGTGTCTGTCTCTCTCAATAAATTCCAAAGAGGGCCAAGAGCATTCTATTACTTTGAATCTCTGTATGGAAGATTTAAATATATTTGTGCATGCAAATGTTTGATAAGGAATTGACCGAAGAAAATAGATTGAACTTCCTTTTCCCCATGATTGGTACGACGTCCTTCCTTCATGCAATGTTGGAAAAGTTGATTTGGAAAATGCATTCATAACCTCAATCAAAAACATGAAGATTAGGCTGGGGCTGTAGCTCAGTACTTAAGAGGTTGCCTAGCATACTAAAGCCCTGGGTTCCATTCTCAGCCCACAAAAACAAGTGAACCAACAAAAAACTATAAAGGTTCACTAGAATCAGATTAGAAATTTGGGGAGGCCTCTGCAAGATGAAAAGCAGGTAGATTCTAACTTAATATGTTTATAATAACGCTGTAGAAAGTGGAAAGAAACACCAGAACCAGTAAAGATAAGCATATAAACTCCCAGATCTAGATACATCATAGTAAAACTTTAGAATCTCATAATGGAGAGAAAATCCTCCATTGTTAGCAATGACAAAACAAAAATTTTCAGATGCGTCAGGTTGACATCAGACTTCTCATCAGCTGCACTAGCTCTATGAAAATAAAGTGAACTGATACCTCTGACAATACCCAACATTGCATCCTGTATGTTATTTATTCCTTAGAGTACACTGATGAAAGTATAAGGCTCAAAAGAATACTGTGACATGAAGATGCAAAAGCATTCATCCATAATCTTAAAGGGGAGATGTGTACTCATATAGCCATAATTTTTATTTGTTATTATTAGTTATACATGACAGTAGAATTATTTTGACATATTATACATACATGGTGTATAACTTCCCATTCTTCTGGTTGTACATGATGTGGAATTACATTGGTCTTGTATTCATATATACATATAGGAATGCAATATCTGATTCATTCTACTATCTTTCCTGTTTCCATTTCCCCTCCCTTTCCTTCATTTCCCTTATATTTCTATTCTTCTCTACCCTCCCCCCCCCCTTATTAGCAACACATATCAGAGAGAACATTCATCTTTTGGTTTTTTAGGATGGACTTATTTCACTTACCATGATATCCTCCAGTTACATCATTTACTGGCAAATGCCATAATTTTATTATTCTTTAGGGCTGAGTAATATTCCATTATGTATATATATCACATTTGCTTTATTCATTCATCTGTTGAAGGACACCTAGATTGGTTCAATAGTTAAGTTATTATGAACTGAACTGTTATAAACATTGATGTGGCTGTGTCACTGTGGTATGCTGATTTTAAGTCCTTTGGGTAGAGTGGGATAACTAGATCAAATGATGGCTCCATTCCAAGTTTTCTGAGGAATCTTCATACTGCTTTCCAGAGTTGCACCAATTTGCAGTCCTACCAGCAAGGCATGAGTGTACCTTTTCCCCCCAACATCCTCACCAACATTTATTGTTACTTGGTATTCTTTTTTTGGGGGGGTACTGAGGATTGAACTCAGGGGTACTTGCCCACTGAGCCACATCCTTAGCCCAATTTTGTATTTTACTAGACTTGATAATTGCCATTCTAACTGGAATAAGATGAATCTCAGTGTAGTTTTGATTTGTATTTCTCTAATTACTAGAGATGTTGAACATTTTTTCATATATTTGTTGACTGTATTTCTTTTTCTGTGAAGTGCTTGTTCAGTTTCTTTGCTCATGTATTGATTGGTTTATTTGGTTTTTTAGTGTTAAGTTTTTTGAGGTCTTTGTATATTCTGTATATTTATTTATTCCTTAGAGTACACTAAGATTAATTATTAATACATTAATAATCAATTAAATTTAATTAATTAATTTAATTAATATATTAATTAATGTATTATTAATTAATAATAGAGATTAATGCTCTATCTGAGGTGCAGGTGGTAAAGATTTTCTCCCATTCTGTAGACTGTCTCTTCACATTCTTGATTGTTTCCTTTTCTGTGAAGAAGCGTTTTAGTCTGATTCCATTCCATTTGTTGATTCTTGATTTTACTTCTGGCCCTTGGGAGTCTTGTTAAGGAAGCTGGTTCCTAAGCCAACATGATGGAGAGTTGAGCCTACATTTTCTTCTATGAGATGCAGTTTTTCTGGTATAATGCCTAAATCCTTGATTCGCTTTGGGTTGAGTTTTGTGAAAGGTGAGAGTTAGGGTTTTAATTTCATTTTGCTCTGTATGAATTTTCAGTTCTCCAAGCACCATTTGTTGAAGAGGTTATCTTTCCTCCAATGTATGTTTTGGGCACCTTTGTCTAGTACGAGATAACTGTATTTATGTGGGTTTGTCTCTGTGTCTTCTATTCTGTTTATTTGGTTTTCATGTCTGTTTTGGTGTCAATACTATGCCATTTTGCTTACTATAGCTCCTTAGTATTATTTAAGGTCAAGTATTATGGTGCCTCCTGCTTCACTTTTCCTGCTAAGTATTGCTTTGGCTATTCTGGGCCTTTTATTTTTCCAAATGGATGTCATGACTCCTTTTTTTCAAATCACCATAATTTGAGTTAAAATTGATGTCTAGGAGAGATGAGAATGGAGGGTGGGGGAAACACTAACTCTGGCCAGGAGGGACTGAAGGATCAGGTGTGGTTCTGTGAAGGTGGTGTCATGAGTCAACGAATAAGATTTAGACACGTTGATATGAAGATGTGCAGCAAAAGCCTTGGTCCATGTAGAGGAGAATTTGCCCATTTATAGAAACAGGAGAGCATAAAAGAGTTCACTGATAACTGAGGTTAGAAAAATGAGTTGCAGCCAATTATGGGAGGCCTTTAATGTCAGGTTTAGGAGCTTGGGCTTTGGTCAGCAGCAAGAGCCATTGATAGGGACGAAGAGGATTAGGGCAGGGCTTAAGGAGGCCTGCATGTCATGTTTGTCTGGTATTTTCTATCCATACCTCTAACCCTATTCCCATAGACTCTTTTCCCAGTTTCCTGCCTTTTGTGGTTACTATCTTCCTGTGAGAAATAAGAGAACCACTTTTCTTATTCTATACCTGAACACAATAGAATATTATTTACCTATTAAAATAACATCCTCCATAATCATGCATTGACATGGGAAAATGTCTATGCTAATAAATCACTAAAAGCAGTATATAAATTGCATACCAAATTTGAAAGCACCCTAAAATTCTGAGCGGTGTGCGTCTATGTGCATGAGCATATAGAGTGAAAAAGAAGACAACGTGTTCACGATAGTGGCATTGTGAGTATTTTAATTTTTCTCATCTGTCCCATTTACCACATTGGAACGTATTTCAGGTCATGTAAGAAAAGTTATTTTTTTATTGTATTGACGACAGTGAGGAGATCCTCACATAGCAACAAAGTGAAATTACTACCTGAATTTGACAAGAGGAATTCTCAAAGACCTATAACTATTTAGGGCTTTGAGATCCAGATAGGAGCTTCTTTAACTTTTTGAGTATGTAAATGTTTGTCCGGAAGAGACTAGAAAGGAAAGAACTTGAACAGCCTTTGACCACGAAGCTGCCTGTGAATTTCTAAATAAGGCCTTGGGTGGAGGGAGGGTGACAGGAAGAGGCTGCACACCATCACTCCACACCCTCCTGAGGTTAGGGGTCAGAAGCACCGGGACTTCAGTTTGGTAGAAATGCCACCCTGAAGGAGACATGGAGTCTGGATCTCCAGGTACAGTGCTGATTTTTGCTAGCTATTCAAACTAATCCAAATTTTTACTTCATGCCTCCACCAAGTCCAGCATAGTTCACAACTATGGGAATCTGATGAGTCTTAATCAAATTAAATAGGATTTAAGGAACTCCTGGGAGGAGCTTCGTAGCATTATTTTAAATCACTGTTTTTGAGTAACTGGATTTATTAATTCATTTATTGGCTCAGAAATTTTCAAACAAGCTTCTCTGTGTCTTTGACATAAGAAAGTGAGTCTCCCGTCTTTTTCAGGTTTACCCTAGCTAACCAAGTTCTTTTGGGCCCTTCTCTCTGCCTTGCTATCTGAATAACTGTAGTTCTAATTTTTTAAACACTCCTACAGAGTAAAGAAATTTCAGGAGTTTTTAAATAATAGTTTTATAGCTTTCCTTTACAGAGGAGGAAAAACTTGACTATAGCAATAGCAACAGAAATTCAGAGGGCTAGGTCTCTTCCTTGTCCCTTTTTGAGAAATGGATCCATCCTCAGGAACTTAGGATAATGATAATGCAAACCAGACTGTTTCTTTTTAATCAATAAATGAGATTGAGACCAGCATAACAAAAGACAGGGGAGAATAAGGCCCTTGACTCTTTTCTTTCATCAGTGCCCTTTGCTTCAGGTTTGTCTCTGTTGGGATGGTTTCTTAGGCTGAAAAAAGTGCGGGAACAATATCTTTGTTTGGTATGTCTGGCACATTTTTAATGGACCTGATAAAAAGAACTGATAACTGACATTTATTGAGAAATTAATACATGGCTTTCTTGGGGGTAAGGGCTTTGCATGAATTATTTTGTTTAATGCACATAACAACCCGGCCAAATATTATTATCTGACCCATAAGTAAACTAAATGTGCAATTTCCCCAAAGTCAGTACACGATGAAACTGTGGTTGAACGTGATTTGTCTGACTTCCAGAGCCTGCACTGTTATTCTATGTGCTGTGCCACCTTTAATTCTTATACAAGAAGTAGACTTTAACAGGCTTAGACATCTTTGAAGGACAGATGGTAAGTAATCCTAAAAAAGAAATTTATCTTAGGTCCTCAGTTTGTTATGGGAAGGAAGAAAGGCTGATAATATTGTCCAGATACGTTTTTGCTATGTGTTTGTCTGAAGAGCAAAAGAATCCCAGATTACTTATGCTAAATACCCAAGACTGTTCACTGGACACTTATCTTCTTTCTATTGAATTTAAAAGAAACATATGGGTTACTATGTTTAACCAGCCATCTGCCTTCAAGAACAAATTCTTGAGGAAATTGCTTTGGACCTAAAGTACAGCACATGTTTGATCTTTATGTATATCATGCTTTTTCAATTTGGAAACTTTGAAGGAAAGAGATAAAAAGGGTGCAAGAAGAAAAATGGAAAGCAAAAAACAAAAAGACAAGAAAAGAAAAAATCCACTAACAAACTAAACAAATTAAAAAAAAAAGAGGAATTATTTTAAAAGGTAAAATGAGGGCTTCATGGCGTCCTGAACTAGGGAGAGTAAGAGCAGTAAACTATAGCTGCCCAAATAGATCTAGCCTGACACAAATCAGGGTACTACATACTGAACAGAGAAGATAAGAAAATAGTAAAAAAAACCTCTTGTTAATGTCAATTTAGTTGAGATTGATCATTCTGGAAGATGATAGCTCGAATTTTATGTGAGTAGGATGAATAATGATATCTGAAAATGTATATGTTGGATCCCTGGGGAAGAAGGGACTCAGCACAGGTGATTCAATTAGGAATCCTGAGATGGAGAGATTATGCTGCATTATTGAAGTGGCTCTAGTGGAATCAAAGGGTCTTTCTCAGAAGGAAACAGGAGGAACGGGGGTCAGATAAGGACATGTAATGGTAGAAGCAGATTGATGCACTTTGCAGATGCAGGAAAGGGCCACAAATCAAGGAATGTAGGTAGCCTCTCCAGAATCCCCCAGATGCCCACAGACCTACAGACACCTTGAGTTTAGTCCTATAGACTTATTTTGGACTTCTTACCTGAAGAGCTCAAAGATAATAGATTTGTGCTATTTTAAGTCATTTAGTTTCTGATAATTTGCTATAGCAACAACAGGAAACCAATACATATACTTCAGAAAATACTAACGATTCACAATGGAAAAAAAATTGAACTCCATTAGTCATTTTATCTCTCTATGTAATACTAGTCCATCCCCTAAACCAACCCACTCCTCCCCATCTCTCAAGCATCTCTCCTTCCCATTCTACTCCTGCTGGTCTTCACCCCTTGAGTGACTTCAGACAGCAGTCCCTAGATTATTGTCTCTACTCCCTGCTCCATACTTACTGACAGATATTCAGAAAGTGTCAGTGTCAAAATCTTTGTTGAATAGATGATACCTAAAGATAAAAAGCTCCAGCCCTTTACAATGGCTTTCAAGACACTATCCTTCCATTCTTTTGCATTCTCAATCATTGTGACACAATACTACCCCATGAGTGCCATTCAGTCCTGTCTCCAGGCCCATGACATGACTGTGACTCCTCTCTGGCCCCCTCCTCTCCCTCTTAGTCATCGGAACTCATCACACATCATGCACCAAAACCCAACTCCCACCTCTTTCAAAAATCTTTGCCTGACCATTACAGATCTCTGGCTTCTTATGGTACTTAATTATTGGTATTTGACCTGTTGAAAATGTATCCATACTTCAAGCCCTATCCCACATGGTACTTCCTTCCTAAAATTTTCCCAAACCTCTTAGTAGGGAGTGTTAATGTGTGCCTCACGTTTGCTTGTAACTTTGTTAAAATATATTAATTATGTTCTGCCTTATATCATAATTACTCCTGCGTATAAATAGTTCTCTTATCTAAGCAATTGAAGGAAAAGTGTCTTAAACATCATAACCCTGCTTTCCAGAGTCTTCTGTATATAATGTTTAAGAAATTCTTGACAAAATCATTGAATTTCATGCATTTTGAGAATAACAGCAGCCTAAATGCTACTTTTTCTCTTCGAACTCAAAGTTATTTGCACATCTGGAACCAAATGCTGCTAAGCATTTGGAAAACTGAGTGTACTGAGGTCTTAGGTGCCAGGGAGAATGAGAAAGAGCATCAATGAGCCCTGAGGAGAAATTTGTATATTTGTCCCTAATCCCTAGAAAAAAATGCATGATGATTTTGAGGGTGGAAGAGTGCAATAGAACCATAGCAGGTACCTTGAGAGGTCCCGGCAATGTTGTATCATTAGCATGAGGGGTAGAATTCTCTCTACTTTCTACCATTTATGGTACCATCAACACATGGAGTATGCCACCAAACAGAACTAAGCCCCAACAATCTGGGGGGACAAAAGAAAACAAAATCATCCACACGTAAAAAGGGGAAGAGAGTTTTTGGAGAAGACAAATACTTGATCAAAAAATAATAAAAACCCCTAATGTACAACACCTGCACCAAAAATATTTTCTGACTTGGAAAAAATATGATTTCCCAACTAAACAACTGAGCATTTGAATTGAAGCGATTGATCACTGCTGAGACCCAAACGAGGGTCTTGTGTGATCAAGTGGAAAACATACCTCAAAACACAGAAACAAACAAAAAGAGGTGAAAATTATGAGGAAAATATAACAGTTCTGGAGAAAGGACTGGAAAAGAGATGAAAAATAAGTAACATTCTAATTTCTTACATAGGAAAATAGAGGAAAGTAGCAATAAGTAAATAAGTATTTAAAAAAAACAGACTGAATCTGAATTAGAAGATTGACAAACCACAACCAATTCCTGGGAGGACAAGAAAAAAGGAAGCAAAATATCTAGGTGCATCTTCTTAAAATTCCTGAACTCCAAGATTAAAAAGATAAATCACATAAGTGTTCAGATAAAAATAACATTCAAAGCAAACCATAGACCATTGTCAAAGTTTTCACTGTAACACTAGAAGCTATAAAATGGTAAAATGTATCTATAGAATTCTAGAAATACTGCAATGCCAAAATTCTATGCCCAGCCAAGCTGCCATTTCCCATCAGTCAAAAGTATGGCATCACTGAATAAACAGGAATTTAGAAAACACATTATGAATTAGGTCATTTGGAGAAAATTCTCAGAATAAAATTAACTAAATAATAATTTGAAAGAGCCTACACAATGATAAATATTGGAGGATGTACAACATATATATCAAATAAGGATTGGTTAACTATAGTTGGAGTATCCCTTGTCTGAAATGCTTAGAACCAGTTTCACATTTTAGATTTTTTTTTAATTTTGGAGTATTTGCATATACATAATACATGTCTTGGGAATGAGATTTGTTTTATTAAACATGAAATAATTGGTGTTTCATATGTATCTTATACACATACCCTGCAGATAACTTTTAGTGCAAATGTGTTTTGACTATGAACTGCCCAGTGAGGTCAGGAGTACGATTTTTCACTTCTGGTGTTGTGACAGTGTTCAAAATATTTTAGATATTAGAGTATTGCAGGTTTTGAATTTTTTCAGGTTAGGAATACCTATAAATGTTAGAACAGTCCAGTGTTATTTAAGCTGGTTGATTTCAGTTGGCTGCAAGTGAAAATTACCTGGGGAACTTTAAAGTGACCCAACATCCAGGCCTCATCCCAGACTACTTAAATAATAAACACAGAAGCAAGCATCCATATGTTACTAAATGATTCCAGGGTTTCCAATGTCAACCTAGTTTGTGGACCACAGTTGAAATTGTTTCAGGACACATTAAAAATATGGAAAACTCCCTGAGTTCGTTTTTATAAAGCCAAAAAAACTGGCTTAATTACAATGCCCAATAATTACTATAAAAAGAGAATTAGAGACCAATTTCATTAATAAAAGTGTAAAATATATAAATAAAAAGGCATGTAGAATTCAGCAGTATATCAAAAGAATGTTCTATAAACAATACAATGTAGTCCAAGAATTCAAGGGTGACATGAAATCAGGCAATTTATCAACTTAATCTATAATGTAAACATTTAAGAGAAAGAAGAATATGATCAAGTAAGTAGTATTCAATAGTTATTATTAACAGTGACTCCAATTGAAATAAGCATGAAAAGAAACAAATATAATAAAAATAATTTGCCAAAATCCAACAAAATATATTTTTACTTTATGTGGTGAAATATATCTTTGAGCAAAATTAAGGAGTAGGCAGGCACATGCATTTCCATCATCGTTAACGATCCTGGTCTTCAAAGTTCTATAGAATGAGAAACGGAAAGAACACCATAATTGGTTAAAAAAAATAAAATAAAATCAAGTAATCTTCTTTTGCTGATGGATGAGTGAAGACCCAGAACATCAGACAAAAGTGAATGAGGACAACAATGACAAGTAATAATGGTGACAGTCGTATGGAAGAAAAATAGTCACACAGAGAGCTCTTCTTTGTTTTAAGAAGGGCCTTGCAATGGAAATGAGAGAAAAAAAAATCTCTATCTCAATACCAAGAAATACTACAAAATAGTCAAAGATAAATTTACCAGAAAAGTTCATTAAAAAAAACCCATAACATTTTAATGAAGGACACAAAATGAAATATGAGAAATGATAAAGTCATCAGTAAAAAAGGCAACAGACAAGCAAGATATACAGAAAGAGTATTTGCAATGCTAAGGCCTGGCAGAGAATAAACAGTAAAAGGCATTATTTTAAATAGATATGTCTGTTGAAGATTAAAATGAAACACCAAATATTTACTGTGAGAAAAGTTGTGAGCAAAGCAGCAGCCCTATTGTCTGTGACTGGGAGAAACTTGTATTATAGCCTTTGGGAAAGGAATCTAGCAACATCTATTATTTTTTCTTCTTTTTTTATTGATTATTTAAAGCATTACATAGCTCATGATATATCATCTTTCATACATTTGACTCAAATTGGGTTTTGAACTCCCATTTTCACCCCAAATACAGATTGCAGAATCACATCTGTTACATATTCACATTTTTACATAATGCCATATTAGTGACTGTTGTATTCTGCTACCTTTCCTATCCCCTACTATCCCCCCTCCCCTCCCCTCCCCTCCCATCTTCCCTCTCTACCTCCCCTGCTGTTGTTCAATTCTCTCCCTTTTTTCCCTCCCCCTTGCCCCTCATAACCTCTTATAATTTTATGTATCATTGAAGGTCTCCTACTATTTCCATGTGCTTTCCCTTCTCTCTCCGTTTCTCTCCCCCCATTCGTCTTTGCTTACTGTAGTCTTTTCCTCATGCTCTTCCTTCCTGTTCTGTTCTTAGTTGTTCTCTTTATATCAAAGCAGACATTTGGCATTTGTTTTTTAGGGCTTGGCTAGCTTCGCTTAGCATAATGTGCTCTAATGCCATCCATTTCCCTGCAAATTCTATAATTTTGTCATTTCTTAGTGCTGCATGATACTCCATTGTGTATAGATGCCACATTTTTTTTATCCATTCATCTATTGAGGGGCATCTAGATTGGTTCCACAGTCTAGCTATTGTGAATTGTGCCACTATAATCATTGATGCAGCCGTATCCCTATAGAGCACTTTTTTAAGGTCCTCAGGGAATAGTCCGAGAAGTGCGATAGCTGGGTCAAATGGTGGATCCATTCCCAGCTTTCCCAGGAATCTCCATACTGCTTTCCAAATTGGCCGCACCAATTTGCAGTCCCACCAGCAATGTACAAGTGTACCCTTTTCTCCACATCCTCGCCAGCACTTGTTGTTGTTTGACTTCATAGTGGCTGCCAATCTTACTGGAGTGAGATGGTATCTTAGGGTGGTTTTGATTTGCATTTCTCTGACTGCTAGAGATGGTGAGCATTTTTTCATGTACTTGTTGATTGATTGTATGTCCTCCTCTGAGAAGTGTCTGTTCAGGTCCTTGGCCCATTTGTTGATTGGGTGATTTGTTATCTTATTGTTTAATTTTTTGAGTTCTTTGTACATTCTGGATATTAGGGCTCTATCTGAAGTGTGAGGAGTAAAAATTTGTTCCCAGGATGTAGGTTCCCTGTTTACCTCTCTTATTGTTTCTCTTGCTGAGAAAAAACTTTTTAGTTTAAGTAAGTCCCATTTGTTGATTCTTGTTGTTAACTCTTGGGCTATGGGTGTCCTATTAAGGAATTTGGAGCCCGACCCCACAATATGTAGATCGTAGCCAACTTTTTCTTCTATCAGACGCAGTGTCTCTGATTTGATATCTAGCTCCCTGATCCATTTTGAGTTAATTTTTGTGGATGGCGAGAGAAAGGGATTCAGTTTCATTTTGTTGCATATGGATTTCCAATTTTCCCAGCACCATTTGTTGAAGATGCTATCCTTGCTCCATTGCATGCTTTTAGCCCCTTTATCAAATATAAGATAGTTGTAACTTTGTGGATTAGTCTCTGTGTCTTCTATTCTGTACCATTGGTCCACCTGCCTGTTTTGGTACCAGTACCATGCTGTTTTTGTTACTATTGCTTTGTAGTACAGTTTGATCTCTGGTATCGCTATGCCTCCAGATTCATACTTCCTGCTTAGAATTGCTTTTGCTATTCTGGGTCTTTTGTTTTTCCATATGAATTTCATGATTGCTTTATCTATTTCTACAAGAAATGCCGTTGGGATTTTGATTGGCATTGCATTAAACCTGTAGAGAACTTTGGGTAATATCGCCATTTTGATGATGTTAGTTCTGCCTATCCATGAACAGGGTACATTTTTCCATCTTCTGAGATCTTCTTCTATCTCTCTCTTTAGGGTTCTGTAGTTTTCATTGTATAGATCTTTCACCTCTTTTGTTAGGTTGATTCCCAAGTATCTTATTTTCTTTGAGGATATTGTGAATGGAGTGGTTTTCCTTATTTCCATTTCAGAGGTTTTGTTGCTGATATACAGGAATGCCTTTGATTTATGCGTGTTGATTTTATAACCTGCCACTTTGCTGAATTCATTTATTAACTCTAGCAGCTTCTTTGTAGACTCTTTTGGGTCTGTTAAGTATATTATCATGTCATCCGCAAATAGCGATAGTTTAATTTCTTCTTTTCCTATTTTTATGCCTTTAATTTCTTTTGTCAGTCTAATTGCTCTGGCTAGTACTTCGAGAACTAAATTGAATAGAAGTGGTGATAGAGGGCATCCCTGTCTTGTTCCAGATTTTAGAGGAAATGCCTTCAGTTTTTCTCCGTTTAGGATGATGCTAGCCTGAGGTTTAGCATATATAGCTTTTACGATGTTGAGGTAAGTTCCTGTTATCCCTAGTTTTTCTAGTGTTTTGAACATAAAGGGATGCTGTACTTTGTCAAATGCTTTTTCTGCATCCATCGAGATGATCATGTGGTTCTTGTCTTTAAGTCTATTGATGTGGTGAATAGCATTTATTGATTTCCATATATTGAACCAGCCTTGCATCCCAGGAATGAATCCTACTTGATCATGGTGCACAAGTTTTCTGATATGTTTTTGTATTCGATTCGCCAGAATTTTATTGAGAATTTTTGCATCCAAGTTCATTAGAGATATTGGTCTGTAGTTTTCTTTCTTTGAAATATCTTTGTCTGGTTTTGGGATCAAAGTGATGTTGGCCTCATAGAATGAATTTGGAAGAGCTCCTTCTTTTTCTATTTCTTGAAATAGCTTGAAAAGTATTGGTATTAATTCTTCTTTGAAGGTTTTGTAGAACTCCGCTGTATACCCATCTGGTCCAGGGCTTTTCTTGGTTGGTAGTCTTTTGATGGCTTCTTCTATTTCTTCTTTTGTTATTGGTCTGTTTAAATTGTGTGTGTCTTCCTGTCTCAATCTGGGCAAATCATATGCCTTAAGAAATTTATCGATATCTTCATTATCTTCTATTTTATTGGAATATAGGGTTTCAAAATACTTTCTAATTATCTTCTGTATTTCTGTAGTGTCTGTTGTGATATTGCCTTTTTCATCCCGTATGTTAGTAATTTGAGTTCTCTCTCTTCTTCTTTTCGTTAGCATGGCTAAGGGCTTGTCTATCTTATTTATTTTTTCAAAGAACCAACTTTTAGTTTTATCAATTTTTTCAATGGTTTCTTTTGTTTCAATTTCGTTGATTTCTGCTCTAATTTTAATTATTTCTTGTCTTCTACTACATTTGCTGTTGTTTTGCTCTTCCTTTTCTAGGTTTTTGAGGTGTTGCGTGAGTTCATTTATTTGTTGTTTTTTTCTTTTTTTGAGGTAAGAACTCCAAGAAATGAATTTCCCTCTTAAAACTGCTTTCATTGTGTCCCATAGATTCCGGTATGTTGTGTCTGTGTTATCATTTGATTCTAAGAATTTTTTCATCTCCTCCTTTATGTCTTCTATAACCCATTGATCATTCAATAACATATTGTTCATTTTCCATGTGGTGTAGGATTTTTTCTTCCTTCTTTTATCATTGATTTCCAATTTCATTCCATTATGATCAAATATGGTGCATGGTATTATCTCCACGCCTTTATATTTACTAAGAGTTGCCTTATGGCATAATATATGGTCTATCTTTGAGTCGGATCCATGTGCTGCTGAGAAGAACGTGTATCCACTTGATGATGGTTGATATATTCTATATATGTCGGTTAAGTCTAGGTTATTGATTGTGCTGTTGAGTTCTATAGTTTCTTTATTCAGCTTTTGTCTAGAGGATCTGTCTAATGGCGAGAGCGGTGTGTTGAAGTCACCCATAATTATTGTGTTGTGGTCTATTTGACTCTTGAACTTGAGGAGAGTTTGTTTTATGAACGTTGCAGCTCCATTGTTTGGTGCATACAAATTGATGATTGTTATGTCTTGTTGGTGAATGGTTCCTTTTAACAGTATATAGTGACCTTCTTTATCCTTCTTGATTAACTTAGGTTTGAAGTTGATTTTATTCGATATGAGTATGGCCGCTCCTGCTTGCTTCCGAGGGCCATGTGAGTGGTATGATTTTTCCCAACCTTTTACCTTCAGCCTGTGTATGTCTTTTCCTATCATATGAGTTTCCTGAAGGCAGCATATTGTTTGATTTGTTTTTTTGATCCAGGTTACTAGCCTATGTCTCTTGATTGGTGAGTTTAGGCCATTAACATTTAAGGTTACAATTGAGATATGATTTGTACTTCCAGTCATGCTTCTTTATTTATTTATTTTAGTTTGGCTAGTTTTGGTTTTTGGTTACTTTCCTCCCCCTTTACTGAGATACCTCCTGCTGTTAGTTTTGGGCACTATTTTTCAATTCCTCTTCTTGTAGTGTTTTGTTCAAAATGCTTTGCAGAGCTGGTTTTCTTGCTGCAAATTCTTTTAGCTTTTGTTTATCGTGGAAGATTTTAATTTCATTGTCAAATTTGAAGCTCAATTTTGCTGGATATAGTATTCTTGGTTGGAATCCATTATTTTTCAGCGTTTGAAATACATTATTCCAGGATCTTCTCGCTTTCAAAGTTTGTGATGAGAAATCGGTCGTTAACCTAATTGGTTTACTCCTGAATGTAATCTGCCTCTTTTCTCTCGTAGCTTTTAATATTCTCTCCTTGTTCTGTACGTTGGCTATCTTCATAATTATATGTCTTGGAGTTGGTCTATTATGGTTTTGGATATTTGGGGTCCTGTAGGCTTCCAGGATTTGGCAATCCATTCCATCTTTCATCTCTGGGAAGTTTTCTAGAATTATTTCATTTAATATTCTGTCCATCCCTTTGGTTTGAATCTCTGTGCCTTCTTCTATCCCTATGACTCTCAGATTTGGTTTTTTTATGGCATCCCATATCTCTTGAATAGATTGCTCATGGGATTTAAGCATCTTTTCTGTGTTGACTATATTCTTTTCAAGTTGATAAACCTTGTCTTCATTATCTGATGTTCTGACTTCTACTTGATCAAGTCTATTTGTAATATTCTCGTTTGAGTTTTTAATTTGGTTTATAGTTTCCTGCAATTCTAGGATTATTGTTTGATTTTTTTTAAGATCTCTATCTCCTGGTAGAGCTCATTCTTTGCCATTTGAATTTGTTTGTTTAATTCATTTTCGAAATATACTTTTATTTCTTGGACTTGCTGTCTCATGTCTTCTCTAATATTCCTTTCCATTCGAGTTAGGTATGCCTTGAGTTCTTTCTGTATCCCTGTTTCTGATGTTTCTATGTCCTCCTGTAGAGTTGAGTTGTCTTGCATTGTTTGTAATCCTTTTTTCCCTTGTTTTCTCATGTTGTCCATGTTACTTTCCAGCTCTTTTTGATTGTCGTGTTTCTGCTCTCTTCTATAGATTTGTTTTGTTTCTGTATTACTCTGATGTCTCTCCTTTGTGTTGTTAAACTATGCCTGCTAACGTGGATTCCGCTGGGAAGGAATTCCGACGTCCGAGCTCCAGTGACGACACTACTCTGCTATGACGGGCCCCAGTCTCCTTGCCGTGGTGCCCTAATGGGGGGGTGTGACTGGACTGTCTCTGTTTGGTTTCAGCTCCCGGTCGCGGCAGGCGGGCAGTCTCCAGCCACCCAGTATCACAGGCCGCGGGCAGGTGATCAGTCGCCAGCGGGTGGGCGTTCTCCTACCGCCCAGTTACGCGGGCAGTGGGTGAACTGTCGCCGGCGGGCCTGCAGTTTACAGCTGCCCAGTCGCGAGGGCCTTGCCTCTAGTCTCCTGGTTTCTCCTGCTAGTCTTGGTTTCTCCTGTTTTGTTGTTGCAATCTGTCAGAGAGTGGCGGTGGATACTTCAGCTCTCCAAGATGGTGGCCGCTGGTTGCCTTAGTGGAGTGTCCCTTGTGGGGGATGGGACTGTACCGCTTCCTTCCCTGTCTGCAATCCCGAACTCAGCCCGGGGGTCAGTGCGGGCTTGGCTGGTCGCAACATCTATTATTTAAAATAGAAACAGCTTGGGCTGGGGTTGTGGCTCAGCAGTAGAGCACTTGCCTAGCATGTGTGAAGCACTGGGCTCGATTCTCAGCATGACATTAAAAAATAAATAAAGATATTGTATCATCTACAGCTAAAAATATTTTTTTAAAAAATAGAAATGACTTCTATTTGAGGACCTCCTGCCATAGAAATAACAGGACCAGTATATTTTTTCTTATTATTTTTTTACAGGGTTCTCTTTTTTGTCTTTTTTGGAACTGGGGGCAAACCCAGGGCTTTGCAAATGCAAGGCATATGCTTTGCCACTGAGCTACAACCCAGCCCTATTTCTTTAAGTTTATCTTGCAGATATTTCTTGCAGCAGTATTCATGGTAGAAAAAACTAACAAGTTTTTTAAAAAATATTTTTAGTTGTCAATGAATCTTTATTTTATGTCTTTGTATGATTGCTGAGAATGGAACCCAGGCCTCAAACAGCTGGGCAAATGCTCCACCACTGAGCCCCAGCCCCAGCCCCTAAAAATTTTTTAAATGTGTTCTCATTTATGCATTCAGAAAGTGCCTTCGCTAAATTTCTTCTAGGTACTAGACACCATGAGGTAGAACAAAGGGTTCCCACCTTGGGGGAATGCTTGATTGTAGCTGAGTAAAGGTATGCAGAGAAAAGAGCAATGAGCAGAATATAAGCAAAAGCAAGGAGGATAGAAAAGGCAGAGTGTGTTCTGCAGAATGGGAGTGGTCCCCAGAAAAGAGAATCACATTCCAGTTACTTAAACAACAAAACAAAACACTGATTCTTGAGTAATTCTGGTGAACGGAGGCAGATTGCCAAACAGGAATAGGGAGTTTGCCATGGATCTGTATTGAGATTGTAATGCTTTTAAAATAAAAATGAAACAGTAATTACCAGGATTTGAAAGGGGAAAGAAAGTCTTGCCAAATTAAATTAATTTTCACTTTTCATGAAATCGGAAAACATGGTGGAATAGTCATAATAATTGATTAAATGATTGTCCAAAGTGCACTAGGTGAAAGGGTCAGTTACCTAGAAGGAAGTTTTTTTTTTTTTCAAGAGAGAGAGAGAGAGAGAGAGAGAGAGAGAATCTTTTAATATTTATTTTTTAGTTTTCAGTGGACCCAACATCTTTATTTTATTTTTATGTGGTGCTGAGGATTGAACCCAGCGCCCCATGCATGCCAGGCGAGTGCGCTACCGCTTGAGCCACACCCCCAGGCCCCAAGAAGGAAGTTTTTTTTTTTTTTAATTATTTTATTGTTGGTTGTTCAAAACATTACATAGTTCTTATTATACCATATTTCACAGATTGATTCAAGTGGGTTATGAACTCCCATTTTTACCCTGTATACAGATTGCTGTGTCACATCAATTACATTTCCATTGATTTACAAATTGCCTTTCTAGTGACTGATGTATTCTGCTGTCTATCCCATTCTCCACTGTCCCCTCACCCCTCCCCTCCCCTCCCCTCCCCTACTCTCTCTCCATCCCCTCTACTATAAATCGTTTCTTCCACTTATATAATTTTTCTCCTACTCCTCCTTTCCTCTTATATGTAATTGTGTATAACCCTGAAGAAGGAAGTTTTAAATGTGAGAGAATCTCAGCTGGAGTTAACAGGCATAGAGATGTGTGTCAATCAATTGTATGTGATAAGGACTATTTTGGTATTAATACTGAGAAGTAAATTAACATGGGATCAAGATTTTTCCCCTAATAAATGTCTTACTCACTGGCATTCAAATGGTTTAGGTGAATGAGGGAGAAGGAAAGGGACTTACTATGTAGGAAGAAACACACATAACCTTAAAAAGCTCATAAAGCATGTGGCTATATCCACAGCAGTATATTATGTATCTGTGTGTTGCTGCAGAGAAACTATTGCAAACTGCTGTCCTTATGGTTAGAAGCCTAGCTTTCTCAGATTCCAGTTTCACGATTTGGATCTTAAATGATATCCAAAGTGATGATCTCATCTTCAGATGAGACTAAAGCTGGAAGTATCTAATATATTGACTCCAGGTGGGGGAAAAAACGATGTTAAGACATCTCAATCTGCATCATGAAAAGGGGTTGGGAAAAGTTAATTGCAAATAATATAAATCCTGTTTAGTCCAAACTTGTCAGAATATAATTGGAACATTGTTTTGAAATTCTGTCCATCAACCATTGTAAGAAGGGCAATAATTAAATGACGCTGATCTAGAGGAAGTCAATCAGGCCAGAGACAGTGATTAAAGGAAGTGAAATGTTTACATTAGAAAAAGAAGACTCAGAGGTATGAAACTTGCCTTCAAATATGAAATGCTGTTATAAGAATAGAAAAAAATGATTGAAAAAACATAAGACTTTTTATTGAGATAGGGTTTGTACTGTTACAGAGTTTAGGATTCCTTTTAAACCTGAGATTGTAGGAAATCCCTGGTGTGGTTTTTATAATAAATCAGGAGAGCTGGTTTGGAATGCCCAAGGCCCATCTCTTTGATATCAAAGATAAAGAACAGAGTTGAGACCAAATTGCTGGGGCTACTGCCAGCAGAGCTTCCTGCAATGGTTAATTCAAAGAAGGGCATCCAAAGGACAAGCCAAAGGGTTAGTTAACAAACAGGAAAGCTGGACAAACGCCACCGTGATGAGAAAACCAAACTCCAAAAAATAAGGTGGCAGAAGTAACTAGGGAAACCAAAAGATCCGGATGCTACGACCAGGGGGACTAGACTTAAAGGGAAGTAAAATAGTGGAGCTGGTGTTTGGGGTGGGATGACACAGTGACAAAGCACAAATCAGCTTTGGCCAAAGTTTACTTCGGGTCAAATCTTGTGACCACCATGTTGAGGATGAACTGTGCTCGGCACATAGTAAACATGCAATGAATGTGAGTTATTTGCAGCTTTACCCTGATCTACTGGGACATTATCAAGTGTTTTAAATGACCAAAACATGCTAAGTAAGGACAAGGTCATGGATGCCTGAAACATTAAGAAGTGTGGATGTCCAACTCATGAATTGACATTATTACCCTATGTGCACATATAATTTAATGACCAGTGTGATTCTACATCATGTACAACCAGAAGAGGGAGAAGCTGTACTCCATTTATGTTTGATGTGTCAAAATGCATTCTACTGTCTTGTATAACTAATTAGAACAAATTTTTTAAAGTATGGATATTATTCTACAGGCAAAAAGAAGCCCACAAAGGCATTTTGGGATATGCTTTTGGAACCTTACTAATTGAGTATTATAAAGAGTAGATGGGTAATGACACAAGAGGAGACAGAGCCAGTAGGTAAGGCTTTGTGCAAAAATAGAAAGACCATGGCCTTAAGGGGACAGGGATGAGGACTGCAGGATTGAGAAACATCCTACAGTGGGTAGAATCACAGAGCTGGCTCTGTGTGGAGACAACATGGTCAATAAAAAGCTGTACCATCTTTTTTTAAAAAAATTATTTATTTATTATAATTTGTTATACATAACAGCAGAATGCATTTCAATTCATAGTACACATATAGAGCACGATTTTTCATGTCTCTGGTTGTATAAAAAGCAGAGTCACATCATTTGTGTCTTCATACATGTATTTAGGGTAATGATATTCATCTCGTTCCACCATCTTTCCTATCCTGATACCCCCTCAGCCCTTTTGCCCTATCTAAAGTTTTTCCATTCCTTCCTTGCTCCCTCCTCCCCATCCCCATTATGGATCAGCATCCACATATCAGAGAAAACATTCAGCATTTGTTTTTATTGAATTGGCTTATTTCACTTAGCATCATATTCTCCAACTCCATCCACTTACCTGTAAATGCCATGATTTCATTCTCCTTTAATGCTGATTAATGTTCCATTGTGTATATATACCACAGTTTCTTTATCCATTTATCTACTGAAGGGCAGCTGGGTTGGCTCCACAATTTAGCAATTGTGAATTGTGCTGCTATAAACATTGATGTGGCTGTGTCCCTGTAGTATACTTTTTTAAATCCTCTGGGTATAGACCGAGGAGAGGGATAGCTGGGTCAAATGATGTTTCCATTCCCAGTTTTACAAGGATTTTCCAGACTGCTTTTCATATTGGCTGCACCAATTTGCAGTCCCACCAGCAATGTTATGAGTGTACCTTTTTCCCCACATCCTCGCCAACACCAGTTGTTGTTTGTATTCTTAATAGCTGCCATTTTGACTGGAGTGATATGAAATAGAGTAGTTTTGATTTGCATTGCTAGAGATGTTGAACATTTTTTCATATATTTGTTGACTGATTGTATATCATCTTCTGAGAAGTGTCTGTTTAGTTCCCTAGCCCATTTACTGATTGGGTTATTTGCTTTTGTGGAGTTAAGTTTTTGGAGTTCTTTATTTTTTAAATTTATTTATTTTTATTTATATATGACAGTGGAATGCATTACAATTCTTATTACATATATAGAGCACGATTTTTCATATCTCTGGTTGTATACACAGTATATTCACACCAATGTGTGTCTTCATACCTGTACTTTGGATAATGATGATCATCACATTCCACCATCATTAATAACCCCATTCCCCCTCCCTTCCCCTCCAATCCTCTGCTCTATCTAGAGTTTGTGTATTCCTCCCATGTTCTTGCTCCCTATCCCACTATGAGTAAGCTTCCTTATATCAAAGAAAACATTCAGCATTTGGTTTTAGGGGATTGGCTAACTTCACTTAGCATTATCTTCTCTAACTCCATCTATTTACCTGTAAATGCCATGATTTTATTCTCTTTTATTGCTGAGTAATATTCCATTGTGTATATATGCCATATTTATTTTATCCATCATCTATTGAAGGGCATCTAGGTTGGTTCCACAGTTAAGTTATTGTGAATTGTGCTGCTATAAACATTGATGTGGCTGTGTCCCTGTAGTATGCTGTTTTTAAGTCCTTTGGGTATAAGGGATAGCTGGGTCAAATGGTGGTTCCATTCCCAATTTTCCAAGAAATCAAGTTTTTGGTGTTCTTTATATATCCTAGAGATTAGTGCTCTATCTGATGTGCATGTGGTAAAAATTTGATCCCATTTTGTAGGCTCTCTGTTCACCTCATTGATTGTTTCTTTTGCTGAGAAGAAGCTTTTCAGTTTGAATCCATCCCATTTATTGATTCTTGATTTTATTTCTTGGGCTATTTTATTAAGGAAGTCAGGGCCTAATCCAGCATGATGAATATTTGGGCCTACTTTTTCTTCTATTAGGCACAGGGTATCTGGTTTAATTCCTATGTCCTTGATCCACTTTGAGTTGAGTTTTGTGCATGGTGAGAGGTAGAGGCTTCATTTCATTTTGCTACACTTGGATTTCCAGTTTTCCCAGCACTATTTGTTGAAGAGGCTATCTTTTCTCCAATATATATTTTTGGCACCTTTTTCTAGTATGAGATAACTGTATTAATGAGGGTTTGTCTCTGTGTCCTCTACTCTGTACCATTGGTCTACAAGTCTATTTTGGTGTCAATAGCATGCTGTTTTTGTTACTATTGCTCTGTTGTATAATTGAAAGTCTGGTATAGTGATGCCACCTGCTTCACTTTTGCTAAGGATTGCAAGATATACCATTTTATGGTACCCTTCTCAAGGACATGACAGAGCAGGTCAGAACAGCTAGCCCCATTAAACACTATTCACTTCAGCTGCGCTCAAAGGAAAGGATGCTCTTTAATGAGTATAAAACTTTGAGCACTTGAAACTTAAAGCTTTGGTTCTTTTAATATGTCTTCTTTCATGGTTCAATTGCATGAGAAAAGAAAGCTAAGTTTAAAATTCTACTTAAATTTGAGCTGAGAAGTAGGAAGTTAAAATTTTATAGATATAAACCTATGTAGATTTATAGATATAAATTTATTCTCATAGAAGCTAAAGAGAGAGGAAGTTTCAAGGGTGGAATGTTCCAGTTTCAGATGCGGCAATGTAGTCAAGTAAGGACTGAAAAGTGACCAAGTATTTAGAATCAAGGCATATGGCCTACAGACTTACACATCAATGCCAATATCATAGGAAATGAACTTTTGAACACATGGCAGTAAATAAAATCTTGAGATACTGAGATTTAGACAGAACTCAAAGTTAGAACATAATAAAGGAAGGATATTTTAAAACATTGCAATGGACTACTTTATATGGCAGAAAAACATTGTTCAATAAGGAAGAAAACCTTGTCAAAAAGATATATATCTGAGTATATTATGGGTCTAAAAGCCATGGGATTACAGAGAACATTTGAATAGTGTGGACAATGTGGATAGTAACTGACTTAATGAGCATACCGTTAGCTCCTGACATGTTCTTATAAAAAAATCCAAGCTGTTGTGAGACTGAATCAATCCCATCCTGTCAACTGCGACTGTCATCATACATTTTATTTCTACATGTTTTCAACTCAAAATACATCTTAAAATTATTTTTGCTTTAGCAAATTAACTTTTAAAGAAATTAAGAAAGAAAATACACATCTTTATATTACTTACATATTTATAGTTTCTTCTCATTCCTTCCTTTCAATCCACATTTCCATTTCCTACCATTTCCTTTCAGGCTAGAAAACTTCCTTTTACCTTTCTTACAGTTTAGATATACTGAGGACACAGTTGCTGTTTCTGATTATCTGAAAATGTCTTTGTTTGCTTTCCTTTTATAAAAAAATACATTTCTCTTTGAAAATTTTCTTTGTAGTAAAATATATATGACATATGATTTTAACCATTTTCAGCCTACAGTGGTTATTAACCACATTCATAACATTGTGCAGTCATCAACATTATCTGTTTCCAAAACTTCTTATCATCTCCAAAAAACTTGGTAGCTCACCATTAAGTAATTACTTTCCTTCCACCCTTCCCCAGTCCCTGGTATCTTCTAATCTACTTCCATCTCTATTCTAAATATCTCCTGTAAGTGGAACCGCACAATGTTTGTCCTTTTTGTATGGCTTATTTCACCTAGTATAGTGTTTTCAAGGTTCATTTGGGTTGTGAACGTATTAGAATTTCATTCCTTTTTGAACTGTGTACCACATTGAACTTGTCCTTTCATCTGATGATAGATACTTGGGTTGTTTTGCCTTGCAGCTATTATTATGAATAATAATGAAATTAATATCATGTACAAATAACTGTTGGGTCCAATTTTCAACTTTGGGGGTGTTGCTCGGTCATATGATAAATCCGTGTCCATCTTTCTGAGGAAAAGCTAAGCTGATTTTCACAACAGCTGCATTATTGACATTCCCACATCATGATGTAGAAGATTTTTATTTTCTCCATATTATTGCCAACACTTACTATTTTCCTTAGTTTTTATTTTTTAAATTATAGCCATTCTAGTCGATTTGAAGTGCTGCCTGTGGTTTAGATTTGTATTACCCTAATGATGAATGGTGTCAAGCATATGTTCACGTGCTTACTGGCTGTTTATATATCTTCTTGCAAAGAATGTCTTCTCAAGTCCTTTGCCCATTTAGTGTTGGGTTGTCTGTCTTTTTCTTGTTGCGTTGTAGGACAGAAAGATAGATGATAGATGGATAGATTCTGGCTATTAAACCCTGTCATATATATGATCTGAAAATGTTGTCTTCCATCCGATATATTGTCTTTTGACTATCTTGATAATTTCCTTTGATGCACAAAAGTCTTCAAGCCTTATGAAATAAAATTTATCTATTTTTTTCTTTTGTTGTTTGTATCATAACTAAGAATCCATTGCCAAATCCAAGTCACGATTTGCCCCTATGTTTTCTTCTATGAATTTCATAGTTTTAGCTCTTATATGTAGGCCATTAATCTATTTTGAATTAAATTTTCTTTGTGGTGCAGCTTTATTCTTTCACAAATTCCATCATCTCAATATCATTTGTTGAAGAGATATTATGTCCCTATCAAATGAACTTGCCATCCTGTCAAAAACCAATAGGCCATAGATGAATGGGTGTATTTCTGGATTCTCAATTTTATTCCTTTGGTTTATATGTCTATTCTTGTGCCAGTACTACACAGTTTTGGTTATTATGGCTCTGAAGTAAGCTTTAAAATTGGAAAGTAAGTGTGAGTCTTCTTTGTTCTTTTTCAGAATCATTACAGTTTTTTAGGGCTCTTTACAATTTCATATGAATTTGAAAATCAGCATTTTGTGTGTAATGCACATGGAATTACTGCACATTTTATGGACTGCAGAATAACCCTAAGAAGAAAGCTATGTAAATGTGTATATCACCCGGTTTCTTTCTTTCAAGGGTAAAAGGCAACTTCAGTCTGATTTTTGTTGTTCTGACATCTTCATTGAATTTTTCTCAATATTTTGTCCAGAGTGTAAGTTTTAACAGCACAAATGTTTATCTTATACAAGCTACTCTGACATTAGCAGAACCAGAACTTCATTTGAAGAATTTGTCTTTTTATTATTGATTTTTGTTTTTGATATTAATGGGAGATCTCCTCACTCAACAGAAGCAGACCACTGATGAGAATATCAGACCTGGGTACTTCTGAAGGTTATGCTTCTGGTGGTTAAGAATTCAGGCTCTGCAACCTAGGTGTCCTTCAACAGATGAATGGATAAAGAGCATGTGGCATATATACACAATGGAGTATAACTCAGTGATGAAGAAGAATCACTTTATGACATTTGCCAGTAAATGGATGGATTTAGAGACTGTCATGCTAAGTGAAATAAGCCAATCCCCCAAAAAACCAAAGGACGAATACTTTCTCTGTATATCCACAAGACTTGGGTCCTAATTAGAAAGAGATATATTTCATGCTTGGATAGTTATTTCAAAATGGATTCTACTTTCATGTATAATTAAGAAGAACGTTTTTTTTTTTTCAAAAAAAGAGCTCACTCTCTGGAGTAAAGCCATTTAGAATCTTGATTCCCACCCTCTAGGTAGAAAATCTTTACTCTCTCTGCATCTTCTAAGCATCAGCAAACACACATGTTCTACAATCTTTCAAAAATTAAAAAAATAGCATAATTTTAAACTATCTTAATGATACTTCCATATACAGCTATGGCTTCACATCTCTGTTGTCCTTCACAGTAAGACTCCCACAGAAAAAGTCGTCTACTTTTGCTATCGCCACTTTCTCAACTTCCATGATTTTAAAATCGACTTCAGTCTAGTGCTTTCCCTACTTTCCACAAATTGCTCTCCTTAAGGGCAACAAGACCTCCAAATTGCCAAGAACAATGGTCAATGCTCATCTTACTTAGCTCTCACCACTCCCCTTCCACTAGCAGCACTCTTTTCTTTGATTTCCAGATGCCATACTCTACTGGTTTTCCTCATTGGGACTCACTCTCCATATCTTCAATAAATCTTCATCATCTGTAAAGCTTCTAATTATTGAAGTGGTCTAGCACCTCAGTCACCAGCCGTCTTCTCCAGATACATTTAATTCCTAAGCTAAGTGATCTCAATTAGTTCTACAGTTAACATTTCATCTAACTTCTGATGACTCCAAAAAAGTTAAAAAATAATTTTTGTTTTAGTTGTGGATGGACACAATACCTTTATTTTATTTTTATGTGGTGCTGAGGATCGAACCCAGCACCCAGCTCATGTTAGGTGAGTGCTCTACCCGTGAACCACACCTCAGCACCCCCACCCCCCGCCTCACTCCAAAATTTTCTTGCCATATACAGCCATTCCCTTTCCCTTTACCCCCAAACCTGCTTCTCACATGTGAACCTGCCGTTCACATCTAGGTGCATGGTACTGTTAACCTTGGAAAACATCAATGACTATTTTTCCAATCTCCTATGACAAATCCAGTTCATTGGCACTTCCTGTTGACCATGTTCTCAACATACATCCCAAGTCATGTCATGTGTCACCATCTCCATCTCTTTCACTCCAGTTCCAGCCATCATCATATCACATTTGAACGACTGCAATAATAGTTTCTTAGTGTCACTATTTCTACCTGTGTTCCAATAAAAATATTTGCTCCTCAAAACACCACAAATCAGTGTAGATAAGATCACAACACACTCTCTCTCTCTCAAAGCTTTCCCAAGGCATTTGTAATAAAATCCAAATCACACTGTTAAGGCTCCAAAGACCTCTGGCTAATTTCTTGCTGTTCCTCAGTCATCCTTGCTTTTCCTTAAATATGCCACACTTGTGTCCACAGTTACTCTTGTCTCTCCAAGTGAAACATTTGTCCTTTGGATCATAGAAGATTTTTTTTTTTTTACTTCTTTGTGAACTTAAAACTTAATTGGATTTCCTCTGAAAGGCCTTTCCAATAAACTCTACCTAAAGTAGGCCAACACCTTCTATCTAAGTAACACCCTGTTACTCTAACCCTCTATCTCACTTTATTTTTCTTCATAACACTCATTACTCCTTGGAGTTACATAATAAATTTTTGTTTACTTATGCGCTCCCCTGACTAGAGTGTCAGTTCCTTAAAACACGAGTGCTGTCTTCTGTTACTGCTGTATCTACAAGTCTTGGAATAAGTGCTCAATAAGAATTTTTTATCGTGTGAGCATTTTTTATACAAAACTTCCCCATTGTTTGGCTTAATTACCTAATAAACAATTTTAAAAGAAAATGGAATATAAAAGAATATTCAAATATCTCCATATAGAATTTTGTATTTTGCATTCCCCACTACTAAAGAGTGTTGGAATACTTCTTGAAGAATAAACACATTTAGCCCAAGGAATAAGTATGTAAACTCATTTCTGTTTTCTCAGGAGAATACTACTGTCAAGTATAACTTCCATGAACTTCTTATTTTGCTCTTTGCCCTTCAAATGAGAGGATATAGGAAATCTGCTTTCTCAGTTCATATTGTTGTACTTCTTGTTTGCAGAAATGTAGATCCATGCTAAAATCTGTCCATTAAGCATTAGTTGGTAAATTGTCAACTCAGTGTATTTACAGTAAGACATTTATATTTAAATAGGATTTATCTGGTCTTCTCAATGTGAACATTTCATATGGGAATCTATAATCAACTTATCTAAATCTGAATCATTATATCTAGCCCTTTCTTATGGAATATATTTACTTCATTGCATTGTTAAAATATAACATTATTTAAAAACTTTCTGAAGGTGTGAATTACCTTAATGTATGTACTTATTAGCATACACATGAATGCTAATTAACATTAGAAATGTAAGCACTTGTTTCTCTTTATCATAGTGTGACACCGTTCTAAATATAAGTACCTACAATTCATTATAACTTTTTGAGCAAAAATATTTTTTTCTGAGTAAACTATAAATTAAGTATGGCTAAATACTTTCCTTCAATGTAGGTAACTGGACTTAGAAAGCCACTCCAAGATTTCTCAGGGCCTTAGGTGCTTCATTCCACAAGTGAATAAAATTTTAAATCATTGTTAAAAACACTAGCTTTAGAATCATAAAGCCCTTAGATCAGATCTTCATTCTATTTTTTCCTATCATTGATATTTTGTCTATGTCTAATGTATTAAGTGAGTTTATTGTTTTTATATACAAGTTGTTATTTTTATGATGATAGAAATATCATATATCTGTATAACTAAAAAGAATGAATTTTCAAAAAAAAAAAAGAAGTATACCTGGTTATTGAAGAAAAATGAAGGGAATAATAAAAGACAAAGAATGAATTAAGTTTTTGATTCCAAATAACTAGACTTAGCCACTGTTAATGTTTACTCCATTATGAAGCCATACATCTTTATGTTTTTAAAGCAATTTAATATCCTGAATTCTCAGTAAACTATAGAGGTTTTTCTTTTTTTTTTTTAAAGAGAGAGTGAGAGAGGAGAGAGAGAGAGAATTTTTAATATTTATTTTTTAGTTCTCGGCAGACACAACATCTTTGTTGGTATGTGGTGCTGAGGATCGAACCCGGGCCGCACGCATGCCAGGCAAGCGCACTACCGCTTGAGCCACATCCCCAGCCCCAGAGGTTTTTCTATTAGTAAAGAGAAGTCTGTAAACATTTTAAAGAGCTAAATAATATTCCATGGAATGATTTTAATGTAGTATACTTGTACTATCCCTTAATGTTTACAGGCTCCTAAAATTTTAGCTATTCTAAACAATATTGAAATAAATGTTTACACATAAATTTTTATCAGTACCTCTGATTATTTATTTAAACAGATTAATAAATTAGAAACACTAGAGAAAACATCTTGTTATGTATTGCCAAACTGTTGTTCTAATCAGTCCTCCTAAATTATACTCCTAACAATATAATCAGGACTATCACTAAATTGTGTTTGTAAATGTGATGAGTAGTAATGATGTTTCATTGTTACTTAATTTTGATTATATATGTATAAAGATAAACATGTTACTTTATTATGTGTTTTTCTTTTGTAAGTAATAGTGCTCTTTTGTCTATTTAGCTATTAGGGACCTCTTGCATCTTTTTTCTTTTTCTTTTTTTTTTTTTTCTGGGAGTACCAGGGATTGAACTCAGGGGCACTCGACCACTGAGCCACATCCCCAGCCCTATTTTGTATTTTATTTAGAGACAGAGTCTCACTGAGTTGGTTAGTGCCTTGTGTTTGCCGAGGTTGGCTTTGAACTCTGATTCTCCAGCCTCATCCTCCTCCGAGCTGCTGGATAACAGCATGTGCCATCGTGCCTGGCTCCTTATAACTTTTTCTTTAATACATTTTCCAACAATTTGTAGAACATGTATCTTATTAATCTCTTTATTAAAAATAGAACACTATCATATTTAGGCAAATATACTATAATGGAAGAATAAAATTAGTCTTTAACTCCTTCAAATGAAAAATTCTTAATTAAGAATTTGACTAAATTATTATAACCCATATAATTTTTAGTTGCATACTTAAAGGCACAGACTTTAAGAGGAATGTTACTCTTCAATGGATCCCATTTTTTCCCCCACAGCTATGAAGGAACCCAATTTGAAAGAGAACTGAAGAAACTTGAGAATGAGGGTAAACAATGAACTAAGTTCTGCAAAATGTGTGAAGTACTGACTCTAAAGTAAAAGACACACCTGCAAATTTTCAGGCATTTAACTTTGTATTTCTATTCCTTCTGAACAATTCACACTGTTCAGCCTCTGAGAATTTGTATTTTACTTTGCTTGTGTGTGCCTGTGTGTGTGTGAGACACACACACACACACACACACACACACACACACACATGGGAGGCAGGAGGCTGGGGGGGGGGAGGAGATTGGCTGAATATTTACTCAGTATGAAAGTTTTCCATATAAGTTTGTAATCAACTAATCTAAACCTAAATCATTATCTGGCCTCTTATTCATGAAAATTCCTAAGAATAAACAGAAGTCTTTGATTCACATTGGTAAGGATAATCTTGAAGGGGGCTAAATTTGGAGTAGTCACCCACTCCCATTCTATCTGGTTTGTTGTGTGGGATTCTGTATGTCAACAACTATCACTGATTGCTCTGTTAAGGTTTCCTAAGAAGCATTACTCTAAAGCAAATAACTCAATTATACTGCGATGTATTGAGAGGGAGAGAGAGAGCATTGCATTTGGAAGAAGATATTTTCAAGAAGTAAAACATGAAGCTCAGTGGACTAGATTAGGAATGGAGTCTTTCATGGGAACAGAGTCCCCTGAAGGTTGAACACCTTGGTTACTATTTTCTCTAAATCTTGGGGAAGATCACGTTTAGCATATAGCATTCTGAATTCTCTGTAATATCACTATCTTTGTGAATTCTGTAAAATCTACAACCTTGTGGTAGTACTATAGAGATCAAGGAGATGGGGTAAAGGGAAAATCACACTATTTCACATTGGCCACTTGCAGTGCATGTATGGAGGGCAAATAGCACCCTGATGAAGGTTATCTAAGTTTTCCAGATGATGATTAGAAGCCACAGGCATGCAGTCCAAGGAAGAGCACAAGACATTAAGATACTCTACTGACTAGACATTTCTCCAAGAAAACCTTCACTA
Source organism: Spermophilus citellus (assembly GCF_964194105.1). Lineage (NCBI taxonomy): Eukaryota > Metazoa > Chordata > Mammalia > Rodentia > Sciuridae > Spermophilus > Spermophilus citellus. The sequence continues at coordinate 49,527,329 of NC_138191.1, read as the reverse complement.
AGGACAATCTCTTCTTAGCCCTACATGTGCTGGTAAGTAGAGGTGGGAGAAGGGTGTGAGGAGATACTTGGGGTTTCCATGTACATGCGCATAGAAAAAGTCTTTATCTTTCCATGGACCTACTGACAAACTGTCTGTAGGAACACGGAGTAGGCCAAGGTACGAAGGAGGAGTGACTTTCACTTTTCTATGTCTAGCCTCTGTATTGCTCAAATTTTTTTTTTATAGTAAACACATATTAATGTGGCAATTCATAAGTATTCTGTAAATTAAAACATTTCTCTTAGCTTGTTGGCTTCTTTTAATATTTTGCTTTTTATATACAAAATATTTTATATAGTATTTTGTTTTTCCTTGTTACTTTTTGCATTGTATTTGAGCTTTTCCAATGGACTAATCAGATGTCTAGTGTGTATTTATAGTTATGTGGCCAGTTCTGTGCTCTATGAAGAATAAAAGGTACAGAAAAACACCATTTGGAGCCTGGTGCTATGGCACATACCTTTAATCCAAGTGGCTCAGGAAACTGAGGAAGGAGGATCCAAGTTGAAATACAGTCTCAGTAACTTAGCAAGGCCCTAAGCAACTTAGTGAGACCCTGTCTCTAAATAAAATAGAAAAAAAAGAGTTGGGGAGTGGCTCAGTGGTTAAACACCCTTTGGTTTAATCCCCAGTATCAAAGAAAAGAAAAGAAAAATACCATTTGGGATCTGCCAAGAAATGTATTTAAAAGCCACATTAGCAAAATAGGATAAAAGGAGAAAGATTTTAAGAAGTGGACATAATGTGATTATAATGAAAGGGTTTAGGTTACACTCCAGGGTCTTTATAGTCCCAAAGGGTTGGAATGGGCCAGTGCTCTCCAATGAAATATTATTTAATGGGAAGGCTCAGAAAGGTCCTTGTGACACAAATCAGGACTCCCCTTAGGAAATTTCAACTCACTTGCAAAGCTTCACTTATAAAATTGGAATTGAAGGCACCGAAATCTACTGGCAATTCCTTCTGAGTTTCCTCCCCACCAATTCAAACCGTTATTTGGAGCAGAAATCAAAGTGAGACAGGTAGCAAAACTCAAAAGTCAGCATTAGAAGATGAGAGAAACAAGCCTATTTGAACTACATGTTCTGTAGAACAACTTCTATTTCCAACCATATGCCTTAGTAAAATTTATGAGCCTCCCTGGGTCTGCAGTCCCTTTCTTGCTAATCTTTGCTTTTTTTTTTTTTATCTCCCTTTCCTGTAGTTTCCTTTGCACTTTGCTTTTGTTTATGTTTTTGATGTTGTTATTTAAAATTTTGTATTTCCTTTTTCTTCTCCCCTCCCATGCCCTAATCCCAAGTCACAGCTGATACTATTCTTCCTGATTTTCTCTCTTTGTTTTAAAAACTTAAGCTGACATTTAATAATTTGACACAATTCACATAGAAATCTAAGTTTCTGATTTTTCTTGAAAACTAGAAGCTGTAGCCACATTGGGCCACAATCAGCCAGAGGTAAGTAGAGGCTGCAGCCTTAGGTGGGTCTCACACTCTCCAGAGTCCCTGCCACTATGCTTTCCTTCACCCACTTGTGAGACTTGCCTTAACCCTGTTGGCATTGCTTGACTCTGGCTTACACCCATCATGGAGATATGCTAGCTACATGCTTAAGTCGGAGACACCTTAAGAAAAGATCATTTACATTCTCAGGCAGAGACTGTTGTGAAGAAATATCATGTACTCAACAAACGACAACCTACTAGGTGCCAGGTACACTTTTTGATGTTAGAGGTAAAAACAAATAAGAGAGAAGTTTGCCTACTTTTATGGTTTTATCTAATTGAAGTTGTCAGTACACAAATAAACACATTAACAAGATAATTTCAAGCAGTGCTAAGTATATGAAATGGTATTTTATATTTCATAATTTTGTGTAGTGAAAATATATGAAAAGCACATAGCAGGTAGATGGGATAGAGGGCAGGGGTAGGGATAGCTTGAGATGGATGGTGGGACCAGGGTTGTTGATATAGGTCAGAGATCACAGGAAGGTGTTTAGGTGATAAAAAACCAGGAGCTGTGACATCTGAGACAGCACCAGCTCTGTGAAGAGCTTGGGGAAAAAATAAGATAAGCAGAGGAAAGAATAAATACAAGAAGCTTGAAGTAGGCATGATTTTGACATCTTCAAGGAAATTGAAGCCAGTGTGATTGGGGCTGAGAGAGGTGATACATAGGAGGGAAGCCGAGGAGGTGGGCAACAGATCTTGTAAAGCTTTGGAGCCCACAGTGAGGAGTTTGGATCTGATTCTAATTGCACTGGAAAACATTAGAGATTATTAAGAATGTGAGTTGCATAATCTGATTTTGTATAAGGAGTAATGCCTTACAATTTATAGCTGTAACTGAGTATGAAATATAATACTTTCAGAAAAAATATACATAACACATACCAAATGCTTAGTGAATGATTATAAAAGCAAAGATCATGTATCCACCACACCCTCAGGAAGTAGAACTCTGCCTAATTCCAGAAACGCTCCCTGTATCTGTCATTCCCTATGAACATAACTACTTCTCTCTTCAAGAGTCATTATCATCCTGACATTTATTGTATTTGCTTTCTTGATTTTCTTTATAGTTTTCCCTCTTAACAAATGCCTCCCTACACAGTATAGCTTCATGTCACCTATTACTAAATTAAATCTTACATAAATATAATTTGACATCTACATTAAGATGGTGAATGGAAAACTCCTTATAGAAATTCTCTTTCCCAAAACAGAATTCAAAGATAGTTTTAAGCATAACATCTTTTTAAAAATTTATAACAATAAAATAAGGGCATAACTTCATGTAATACATTTATTTCAAAAACTGACAACCAAGGGAAAGAATTCTTAAGCAAAATACAAAAGCATAGCAAATATCAGTTTGTAACTCTACTCCCATCCCCAGAAACATGTCAGTGAATAGAAAAAGTTATAAAATGCTTAGTTATACCCCCCAAATATTTAGAGACATAAGCTGCATGGGTATCTTTATCTTTTGATGAAGAACAAATAAAAAGAACAAATTAAAAAATTTAAAAAGAAATAGTGGAAAGGACTGTTGAAGATAAATAGATGAAATAAGGAAATGAACATTAGACAAGTCTCTTGGTGACTTCGGGCTGCTATAACAAAATGCCATAAACTAGGTGGCTTGTAACAACAGAAATTTATTTCCCACAGTTCTCGAGGCTAGAAAGTCCAGGATCAAAGTGCCAGCACATTCAGCGTCTAGTGAGGGCCCACTTTCTGGTTCATAGATGGCACCTTCTCACTGTGTCTGCACATGGTGGAAGGGCCATACATCTCTACAGAGTCCCTTATAAGGCACTACTCTCATTGATGAGGGCTCTTCCCTCATGAACTAACCACCTCCCTAAGGCCTCACCTTGCAATACCATCACCCGTGGGTTAGGATTTCAATGTGTTAATCTGAGGGGAACAAAAACACACAGATCACAGCAACAACTAAGAAATTTGAGCAATTCCCCAATCCTAGATGAGGTGCTAATCCTAGCCAATTATGCTAAATCCATTCTCCTCCCTAGTGACACTTAAAATTAGGTATTAGATATCATCCTGACCAATAAGAAGCAAGGGAATTTAAAGAGGAAGCAATCCACAAGTTATATAAGATCAAGAAGCCATACAGAATGGTGAGACATCTCAGAAGTTAAGTAAAACAGAAAACCACAACAGTCCCCATGCTGGAGGAATGAAGTGAGGAAGTGACATTATCAGACCCCACTAGCCAGGGCCTTCCAGCAGAAAGTGGAACATGAAGGGCCGGTGCATTGCAGGGCTGAGAGGCGGCCACCACTGAGGCTCACTCAAGACACTCCTCGGGGCTGAGACAAAAGGGGGAAAGCACTATGGCTTCCCTTTTTCCTATCCTCTGTTTTTCTGCCTTTGCCTTTAAAGTAAATCCAGCTGGAAGTTGGCTGCTAGGGGACCGTGGAAGGGATAGCCTTCAGAAGCCAGTCCTGTGAGATACAGAGCAAAGCAGGGAAAGGTAAGTGTTGGATCTAAGGGTGAACAGGTGGAGGCCTGGATTAAGGAGAATGGGGAAGAGAGAGGAATGAAGGGTGACTCTCCAGTCTTTGACTTGTGAAGGTGAGAAAGTGCCATTTTTGGAGATGGAGAATATCAAAGAAGTAGCAGTTTAGGGAACTAAACTCAGAAGCTTTTTGTATTCATGAAGTTTTAGATGTCTGTTAAATATCTGAGCAAAGCTATCAAGTGGCTTCTCACATCAGAAGATTCCCTTTGATGTGGGAGGAAGGAAAGAGGAAAGGGTGTAGGGAAGGAGAAGAGAAAAAGAGGGAAACAGGAGAAAGAGGGAGAGGAGAGGGAAGAGAAGGAGAGAGCCCCAGTGTATGTGTCGTAGGGGCAGAACAACCTGTGTCCTGGTTTCTGGAAATGCTACAGTGAAGGTGACAAGTCCCTTATGGAGGAAATGGGTACACATTTAGCTTAACGAAATATTTTTAATTCCTAGAATGGAGGCATGGACTTAGAAAAGACCTGAAAGAATCTTACTGTAAAGACTGTTGAACACTCAGTAATCACTTGAATGGCAAAGTGACCAAGCACTAAATGGACCTCTCTTCCACCTATAGTGTAGACATGATAACATTTTGCACACCTGGGGTCATAGAGTTTGGAGGGAAGAGACATAGAAGGGACTCAGGTTAAATTGTCTGACACCCCAGCTGTGGGGACATTGAAAGACAAACATTTAGTTGCATCAGAATTCATCTTCTTTTGCCACAGGAAAAATTATGAGACATAAAATCCTTCATGATGCCATTTGTAAAGATTATTTTATTAAGCTCAATTTAATCCACTGATGAATCTTAACAAGATGGTCCAGAGGGCCTTAGGCCCTGTAAATGTGATGCCCTTAAAATCTTCCCACAGTGTGAGATCCAAAAACAAAACAAAACAAAACAAAAACACAAAAAAAATCAAAGCCTATTTCTTGTCCAGTCTAAGTCAGTGGGTCAACCATAAACACCAAAAACACATATCTACTCTTACAAAGAGCATAACCTGGGCTGGGGTTGTGGCTCAGCGGTAGAGCGCTCACCTCACATGTGTGAGACCCGGGTTCGATCCTCAGTACCACATAAAAAAAATAAACAAAATAAAGATAAAAAAATTTTTAAAAAAGAGTGTAACCTAGCTCTAGATATTAATGAAGATACACTTTCTCCACATATAACAGAACTTGTACAGATTTTTACAAAAGGAGCAGCCTTTTACAGCATAAGCAATGGATTTATGGTATGCACTTGCTGGTCATTTAGTTTATGCTCTGGTTCTAGGCTCAGGGACAAATTCGAAAAAAGAAGTGAATGCCCATTCTGATTCCATGTACTCATCAAAGATTTTGCCAATAACTTTGTTTGTTTGTTTTAATTAGTTCCACATGACAGTACAATGATCTTGACTGCCAATAACTTTTTTTGAAGTTATTGGTTTTTAAAAATATTTATTTATTTACTTATTCTAATTAGGTATATATAAAGTTACTGGTTTTGATCACTTTAAACCAAATAACACTTCTAGACAGGACATAACCCCACTTTGTCAAGTTTTCACAAAAGAATACACATTTATGAGCTTTGTACATTCAACATTGCAGGGGTAGGTTCAGAAAAGAATTCTGTTTCTCCAGTTACATGGATTTATGTACAACTTTACTGGCCCTCAAAAGTTTCAATGGTGAAATATTGACTTTGAGTTCTCTTAACATTTTAATTTTTGATACAAAAATTGTTTTCAGCAAAATGGTAGCTTAGGTAACTCATATTATTCAGTAGGATCTAATGTGATTTTTTATTAAATAACAAAGGAAACTGACCATGCATTTCATTGTTTTCACTATAAAAGAGAGAATATTTAAAAGCACATAATCTCACCTCCTGATTTCATCAGGGAACTCCAGCAGCTGTTATGTATGTACCTGTGTTGTAACATTAAAATTCTGGTGAGTCAGCACAGTGTAGGGGCACGCTTTTATATGCTGAATTGATTAGAAGATCTCACACCTCACCAAGTACAGTGGCACATGCCTATGATCTCAGAGGCTTGGGACACTGAGGCAGGAGGATTGTGAGTTAAAAGCCAGTTGAGCAACCTAATGAGGCCCTAAGTAACTTAGTGAGACCCTGTCTCTACATAAAATATTTAAAAAGGTTGGGGGATGTGGCTCAGTGGATTCAATCCCCAGTATAAACAAAACAAAACAACAACAACAGCAACAAACCCTCACACCTTGCTATCTAAAACTTCGAGCATAGGAATAAATGGCCATAAAGATAAAATAAACCATAAGAGTCATTAGGATTGTGATAATACTTTATTCCCAAATACTCTGGCTATGTGTGCAAAGAGCATAATCGACTATTTAATTTGAAGTTTTAATTAGCTGAGTGAAGGGAAACTGTTGATTCTGAACTGGCTACAACAGAATGAGTCAATCCTTATGTTCTCTGTCATTGGAACATGAGCATATAAACAGACTTGTCTGCAAGGAGAAAACTCACAGATGACTGATAAATGAATTCTGGCAGTGGCTTGTGATCACATATGGCAATAACTGGGGAAAATATTGACAGCAGTAAATTTCGAACCCTTGGAAAGAGCAACTCTGAGCCTATGTCATAATCCAATTATAGTTGAGCAGCCCAGAAAGCCTCCTGGACCAGAGAGATTGTAAATTGGGCCTTTGTGGATGGGAAAAAAATGACAAATGGAGGATTTTTTTTATTTTATTTTTAGGAATGTGTCCAAAGTAAATGACTGTAGATGTGTGTGGTTTTCTCATTCTTGCTGTTTATTTCTGGTTCTGAGCAGAGATTGTGTGTGTGTTGACGTTGATGCATATTCATGCACCAAGGAAGGAAACTGTTCTGTTAACTGCTGCTATAAAGCTCATACATCACAATGCTACATGAGCACTGCCATCTTTCTTGGTTTGCTCTAATCAGGATGCGTCACACAGTACAAAGGGCCTTCTCAGAAGGCCGTGGGTGACAGGAAGACAAACAGCAGTGGCAGTTTACAGAGCTTGAATTCCTATCCATCAGTGCCCTGCACAGAGCTCCTTCTACAATTGTTCTGGAGACAAGTGGGAGATGACAGGAAGCCCAAAATAGCAAAGCTGCTTACCTAACTATTTGTGTCAAACTCCTGCTGGAGAACCACTGTTTTGTTTCAGTGGAACACTTGTGTAGATCCAGTTATCAGAGGTACAAGGTATCGTGGTGGAAGTACTGCCTCTCTCCCTTATGATTGAGTTATCATTTGAGTCTAGCAATTTATATCTTTATAAACTAAGAGACAAAAACTTTCTCCTTTTATTCAGCAAACATATTTGAGCATTGGCACTATGCCAAACTCTATATAAGTCATAGGAAATATAATGACATAAGATATTGCAGGTCTTGCTCCCCACATAGTAGAAAAGAGACGTATATACAGACAGGTTATAACACAATGGAGATAATGTTATAAAGGAAAGCAAAGTATTTTTCTGGTCTCATAAAGACTGATGAACTTCTCCTGGACCCACTGGAAAAGCCTTTATGGAAGAGATGACATTGGAAGTGGCTTTGAAGATGTTTTCTAAATAGAAAAGTCAAGAGAAATTAAAAGAGCTACATATATTTATGGCATTGATTGTGGTGGTGGTTTTATGGTATATACTTATCTCCAAACTTATCAAGTTGTATACATTAAACACATAAGTCTTTCTATATGCCCATCAGACCTCAAATACGTTAATCTAAAAATAAAAAGTTCAAAGCAAGGTATTCCAACCATGTCCAAACCACATAGACCTGAATATACATAAGGTAGACTAGGAAGAGAAAGGAATTTTGTGATTAGTCTATAGGGGAGAAAAGTGTGTGTGTGGGGGGGGGGGAGAAAGCAGTTCTGGAGTGTAGTAATACAAAAGAAGGTTCCAGAAAAAACCTGGGACTGGATTTCAAGGTGTTTTATATGTCAGGCCATGATGTGGGTTTATTTTCCCCTGTGGATAGCAGGAAGCCAATGTATACTATAAAGATGAAAGAAACGTGATTAGATTTGTTTTAGGGTGTAAATTCAGACTATAATGAAGGGATGAATTGAATAGGAAAATACTGATGGAATGGAGATCAGAAGGAAAGAAATTTACCAATTAGTGATAAGAATAGAGACACCACAAAACTTTAAAAATAGCTAGTACAGGTAGTTGCAGAACAGTGTACTTATAATGAGAAATATATTTGGGAAACACTGAGAATTCAACTGGAGGTAGTGAACACAAATAAAAGGACATCCTCATTACCCACTTCTCTGATGCACATTTTTGTTCTTATATTCCTTGCATTTCTCAAATCTATATTCTAAATTAAATTTCAAAGTTACTGAGCTACAGTTTGCTGCTACATTTTATAATTTAACTTTATAATTTTATATTATAAGTTCTTTAACTTATAAGAAACAAAAACCTGTAGGAAAGGACAAAGTTGTACCCTTTCTGCATTGCCAAAAACGTTCTCATGTGACAACATTCTCTTTACCAAGTTCAAGCTGAGTAAATGATAGAGAACTATTCAAAGAAGCTGCATTACCAGAGAATTATGGTTCATCAGAAGGTTACAAGGTTGATTCAGTATATGCAAATCAATAAATGTAGCTCATCAGATCAACAGAATTATGGACAAAAATCACAGGATCATCTCAATAGATGCAGAAAGAAAAACCTTTGATGAAATTCAGCACCCATTCCTTTTAAAAACATCAAAAAATCTAGGGATAGAAAGGACTTACCTTAGTATTGTAAAGGCAATGTAAAAAAATCCAAAGGCCAACATGATACTAAATTGAGAAAAACTGATAGCATTTCCTCTAAAACCAGGAGCAAGACAAGTATGTCTACTCTCACCACTCCTATTCAATATGGTTCTTGAAAATCTACCCAGAGCAATCAGGTTAGAGAAGGAAATTAAAGAGATACAAATAGGTAAAGAAGTCAATTTATCTCTGTTTGCTGGTAACATGATCCTATACTTAGAAGATATTAAAAAATTTTTTTTTCACCAGAAGAATTCTAGAGCTGATAACAAATTCAACTAAGTAGCAGGATACAAGATCAACATAAAAAAATAAATAGCTTTCCTATATTCCAATTATAAATCTGCTGAGAAAGAAATCAGGAAAACAATTTCATTCATGATAACCTTAAAAACAAACAAACAAAAACTTGGTAATAAATCTAACTAACAAGGTGAAAGACCTCTACAATGAAAACTATAGAACACTGAAGAAAGAAATCGAAGAAGATCTTAAAAGCTGGAAATACCTCCCGTGTTCTTGGATAGGCAGAATTAATGTTGTCAAAATGACCAAACTATCAAAAGCAATTCACAGATTCAATGTAATCCCCATCAAAATATCAATGCCAGTCTTCACAGAGTAGAAAAAAAAGTTCTAGAATTTATTTGGAAGAAAAAGAGACCCAGAATAACCAAAATAATACAGAGCAATAACAGTGATGCTGGAGAAATCATAAAACCTGATCTCAAATTATACTACAGATTTTATAGGGGGGAAATCTCAGAAGAATTGTTTTGTTTTGTTTCACAAAAGGAACTAATTGCATATGTTTATTTAACTTTTCCAGAAGTTTTCTCACATTCTTATTAGGGAATCTTAAGGGGAGTTTGAGTCAAGTACAGATTGTGAAATTATAGACAAGATGGTCAGCAATCTTTGTGGTCAGAAGCACTCCACTTTGAGGTATTCTCCTTTTCCTGTTACATCCAGTGGTAATTTATATCTGTACTTCTCCATGAGCATAAACATTGGCCAACATAGGTTACAACGACCTGGAAAATTCAGTGGCTTCATACAGCAAAGGTTTGTGCCTTGTTCGTGCTTCACATTACTTTGTGCTAGAAGGGTCAAGGAGAGGGGACTCAACTCATCTAAGTCAATCGCTCAGGTTTATGGGAAAGCCATTATCTTAAACTCATTAGCTATCATACAAGGGGAAAGAGAAAGATCTGATGGTGGAGGTGTCCACTATGAAAATCAAGTGTTTCAATCCAAAGGTGACACCTCATTTTGCTGGCAACTCATTGGGCAGAACTGGTCACATGATCCTGTTCCAAACAAAAAGGGGCCATGGAAGTGGAAGCCTTCTATGTGTTCAGAATGGGGCAGAAATGGGAAAATTTGGCAAATAGCACTAATGAATACACTGAGACTGAGATAGGATTGTCTTGGAAAAATGAAGTTTGGCTGCTTATGACAATCTTTCAACTATTTTTCATGATTCTACATGTTTCTTACATTGATTAAATAACCAGCCTTTTGAAGACTTTGGATGTAGGACAGGGAGAACTGAGGTCCATTTGAGGCAGGCATGCCAGTATTTTGTCCATACTCCCCCAATGTAACTTTAATGGTGACATATTATAGAGGATTAGCAACATCTCCCCAGAAACAATTCTGAAGACAAAAAGCCTAGATATTAAATACTATCTGCTGTGCATTCACTGCGTAGGATTCATTTAACATTTGAAAAATCATATACATCACTGCTTACTCTAACATTCTCATTATCACGAACACCTTCTTAGCAGTAGTTTCTAGACATTATCATATTCCTAAATATTAAACCTATAATCCTAACACTGTTCTTAATAGATCCTCATAGAACTACCCAATAGCCACAGTAAAACAAACAGAGCACCTGCTGGTATCAGAAATAGGAGAGAATGAGCAGTACCATCCAGGCGACATGGTATTTCATCAGGAAGAATGTTTTTATAATGTGTTTTAACAACTACTGGAAAGTGGGACAGTGCTGAGGTTGGAAAGCTGATGTTTGCAGCTCAGTCTGTAAAGACAGCTAAATTGGTTTATATCTCCTCATTTTTCCTCTCATTTCAGAATAGAAACAAAGTATTTGCTACTGGAATGACTATTAGTTATAGTCATGTGACAGATTTGTCACATGCTGCCGAAATAGAAATCTGTACAGCGGATTGATTGCTGTAAGGGCATAGTGATTCACAGTGAGCACCACAGACAAATTTCCCAAGTTCTCAGTTTAGAAATAATGAGGAGGATGGGCCAACTGATTTTGTCAGCTCGTATAAAACTCGTTGCATCACTTCACCCAGATGCTCTGAAATCCATTCCATGGTTTCTGTGTATCCATCTCCCAGAATCTGCATGCTTGACTCCTACAGGCTGTTGCCTCCCGTCTTCAGAGAACTACCAATGGGCTCTTGGAATCCCTTTGCCAAGCTGCCCTAAGAGCAGAAAGTGCCCCACAGCCTGTAGCCAAGGCCTGCCTGGAGCAGGAGTAGTAAAGCTTGACTTTTGCCTCAACTTGACCCAATTTTCTCTGGACACTGAAAGGGAAGAAGTGAGAAGCAAACACCAGTCACGTTAGGCATAGGTAGCATGGACAGGAATTACCTCAGATCAGAGGAAAATCTCTAGCAAAATGCACAACTTCACCTGCTTCTCACAATAACATAGTATTTGTATGACTCCTTAAAAATAAAATGCTGCTGGTGCCTTGTATTTTTAAGAATCAAGAGTCAGACAGATTTTTAAGTTCCTAGAGAAATCAGGCAACAAGTTGAAGATGTACAGCTACCAGTATATTTAGAAGGTGAACTGATCAAAGAAAAAAAAAAAAAAGAAAAGGATATTCAGATTCTGGTCAGAACTAGCAGAACAAGCCACGTTAACACATACACACACAGAAAATGTGTGCGTGCACACACACGTTCCGATTGAGAATGAGTATTCAGGGTATCAAAAGGCAAAAAAGGCAAAATTTTCTGGAATTTACAAAGACATGCTAGTCAAGCTGACAACACTATGAGATGAACTTTGTTCTGAAACTAGGTTATGCTTCTTTGCTTGGCTACCATAGCAGCAAGATTGGCAGGAAAAGTGGGAAGGCCTGTCCCACAAGTAAGGGTTCAACACCTGAGATGACACCCCAACAAAATGTCTCACTATCTCTCACCTTTAAGTTAAAGAAGATTTAAGTGATAAATGAATATCTGGAGGTCTGAGAGGCACTCTGCAGAGGAATGGTATAGGTGTTCAGTATTTGTTGACATCTCAATCTACAATTGTGTGCCTCAGAGCATTATGTAGGAACTGAGAGAATGTACTACTTGTAAATTGATTTCTTTAAACATGTTTATCTAAATAAATTACTTATATTTACAGATCTCATTTATCATTTTTTAAGAAGTATTGCAGAACCTGGGTATGGTGAGGACCAACTTGTTGGTGAAATTTGCATGACTTATAACAAATTAATTCTTGTTAAAAATAATCCATACTTGTAACGGGGCTGAGTAAAGATTATCAATGTATGCAGTTTTTGGACACCAGCATCCTTTTCTAACTTGGAAGTACATATAGGAGGAGTAAATATAGCCAAGTTCAAGGTCTGTAAAGTTCAAGTGGACAGAAGAAAGCAAATAAAAATAGAATATACAAGAAGATAAAGTGAAAGAAAAGAAATAGAAGGAAGGAAATGTGTTCCAGAGCATAGTTAGCATTGTTATAGTGAATGCAACCACATAGAAAAATAAGAAAATTTGACCTATTTATCTAAGAATGAAGTCATATGCAATTATATAAAGAAAACAACTCTACAGAGCTTACTAATATTATGAAAATAAGGATAGGCTATTTCTGCTCATATCAGTAGGTTTGCAATAAGTATATATCCGTTATTTACCAAATCAATTTTTAAATGAATAGATTGAAATAAACTTGTTAGGAACCACTCTTCTACATAGAAGTAAAAAACATTTGTAGCTGATTTGGTCGGATGATATTCTTTTTTCAAATGTTAAAAATTGGTTTAACAGGAAAAAATATTGATCTACTGTACAAAATCTATAAAAAAATAAACTGGCAAACATATTTCAAATATATAGTTCATAGTGAAGAAAACTTAGAATACAAGAAGAAAGCATTGAGAATAATTTTAAGGCCATCAGCTTGACTTTAGAGAAGACATAATTTCAGATTTTTTATCTTTCAGCCAGCTACTAAAATGAACAATATAATTTAGGTAATGAAATTAGCACTTTCTGACATGTATTTGGTTTTATATTTTGATATTTCTTTCACTTTATGGCATCTTTGTTCTGTATATCACACAATTCTGCAGGTGAGATGCAAAAATTGAGCTCCCCTGAAGAGAGAGAAAAAGATAATATTCCTTGAGATTTTGTCATGACTTATGTCTTGCACACTCAAAATGCTTTGTGGGATTATAATATTCACCTGTGAAATGTGCCAACTCTACTGGGCATGACATCTATGTTATCAGAGAGGATTTGACACCACTCCCAACTCACACATTCCACATGGATTAACTCTCCACTGGGGATGTGTTGGATGCCATATTCACTTTCTACTTAAGACTCAAAACCCACCTTTCTCTGGTGTCATTCTGTTCAAATTAAGAGTTAGCAAAAAAGTCTAACCATGTCATAGTTTATTTTCAACACTGTGATTAAAGTTTTATTTTTTGCAACCATGTGCTGCCTTAGTGCGCAGAAATGAAGTCTATAACAGGATTGGTCTTGATTTTCTAGAAAAGGAGTAAGATCATTCTGAGCCAGCCCCACTCCCTTACCCCAGTCATTCAGTATCAGCATTCTTGGTGTCCAAGAGAGCTGCCCATTTGGGACATGGCATACATTTAGAGCAGGGGAAGCTTGGGCTTCAAGAGAAGTGAGGAGATAAGACACAGGAAATGCTGCATGAACACTCTGATGAAACCAGCAGTGTTTGTGTTAATTGGTTTTTCATTGCCATGAAGAAAATACCTGACCAGAGGAACACAGAGGAGAAAACATTTATCTGGGGCTCATGGATTCAGAGGTCTCAGTCCATAGATGCCATTGCTCTGGGCCCAAAGTGAGGAGGCACATCATGACCTAAGGGTTCTGCAGAGAAAAGCTGTTGCTCATGGCAGCCAAGAAGCAGAGAGAGGGGGGAGGAGGAATGAGCCCCAAGGAAGAATAACTCTGTCAGGGCATACCTCCAGTGACCCACCTCATTCAGCCAAGCCCTACATGCCTACAGTCACCACCCATTCAGTCCATTCAAACTAGGATTGAATGATTAGGTTAGGTCTCTCATAAGGTCTAATCATTTCACCTCTGAATATTTCAGCATTAACACAGGAGCTTTTGGGAGATGCCTAATATGCAGACCACAATAGGGTTAAAGGAGAACACAGAGAATGACAATAGTAGTCATACATATGCCATTACTATTTGTACATAGCAGTTATGTTTTAGAAACAGAAATAGAAATATTAATAAAAGCCAAAAAATATTTTTAATCCTATAGTCCACATTTTAAAAAATAATGAAATCTATTATAAACTTCTTTTGATGAGTCCTTAAACTCTATATCATAAACCTAGCCTTATCTTTATGTTACCTATTCTTCATTCCTATCTTTCCTTACATCTGCCTTCACCTTCTCTCCTGTCCTCTTTCACCCTTTATTCTATTCTTTTTTCCCTTCTGTAAAATTTTTATTTGCTCTTTCTAGACTAATATTCTTATTTTATTTGTTGTTTTTAGATATACACGACAATAAGGTTATTTTGACATATTATACATACATGGAGTGCAACCCATTACAATTTTTATCTCATTCTTGTGGTTGAACATGATGTGGAGTTACACTAGTCATGTACCAAACCACTAAAATTCATGATTACAAAGGAAATATCACTGAAATACAATAATCATAAACTACTTTGAAAATCTATTCTCCAATAAAATAAAGAATCATGATGACATTGACAAATTTCTAGAGATATATGACCTTCCCAAATTAAAACAGGAAGACGAAAAATTTAAACAGATCAATTTCAAGCACTGAAATTGAAGATGTCATCAAAAGCTTGCCAACAACAAAAACAACAACAAAACCCAGGTCCAGATGGATTCTCAGCTGAGTTCTACCAGACCTTCAAAGAAGAACTTACACAAATATCAAATTATTCCATGAAATACAAAAAGAGGGAACCCTTCCAAATTTATTCTATGAATCTAATATCACCCTGATACCCAAACCAGACAAAGACACTTCAAGGAAAGAAAACTTCAGACTAATATTCCTCATAAACATAGATGCAGAAATTCTTAAAAATTCTTTTAAGAATTAAAATTAAAGAAAATTTTAATTCTTAAAAAATCCCAGAAAATCACATACAAAAATATACTAAAAAGACAGTGCACCACAATCAAGTGGGGTTCATCCCAGGGATGCAAGATTGGTTCAACATACAGAAATCAATAAATGTAATTCATCATATCAATAGACTTAAAGACAAGAACCACATGATTATCTCAATAGATGCAGAAAAAGCATTTGACAAAATTCAGCACCCCTTCATGTTTAAAACACTAGAAAAACTAGGAATAGTAGGAACATACCTCAACATTGTAAAATTATTTGTTAAACTCAAGGCCAACATCATTCTAAATAGAGAAAACTGGAAGCATTCCCTTTATCCTGTTCTTCTCTCTCTCTCTCTCTCTCTCTCTCTCTCTCTCTCTCTCTCTCTCCCCCTCCCTCCCTCCCTCCCTCCCTCTCTCCCTCTCTCCCTCTCTCCCTCTTTCTCTGAATGCAAGCATTTTCCCATTTGGTTTTCAGAATGTTGCATAGTGCCACTAGAGAAGCTACATGAAGTAGAAAGTCTGGGAATCTCACTCATGTTACAACTTCTTGGTCTGGTCCTGGGGTTTGGGTCCTCCTTGGCACAGGGGCTGGGCTCATATGTCATCTTCTCCCACAAAACCTGTCACAGTTCTGAAGTGCTATTCCTCAACTTCCTCAGCCACAATACATACCTCATCCTTACTTTGGAGGTACAGATGGTGCTTACCACATCAGCAGGACACATCTGTTTTTTCTTTTTGATAGTGGTGGTGCTGGGGATTGAACCCAGAGCCACATGCATGCTAGTCAAGCACTATACCACTTAACTACATCCCCAGCCTTGCAGGATATATTTTAACATGTGCAAGTCACAAATACACATTCTGCTTAAAAGCATCATCTGTCCCTAATTCTTTCTACTCTCCTTGTCTTTTCTTGCTTATTTTTTCTTTGCCTGTGATGGAGGCCACCTTCTGTCTCTCATTTCTACTAGTGCAATTCAAATGGCCATGTTCACTTAGAGATTTTATAGAGTAGGATTGACGGTATGGACCCTAGAGCAAAAGCACTTGGCTTCAAGTCCTTTTCCATCACTTATCATTGTGTGACCTTGAACAAGTTATGGCTGTTGCCATGAAATTAGTTAATATGTGTAAAGCTGTAAAACATTTAGGACAATGTTTGTCACATAGTAAGCAAGACTTCTATACATATGTAGGACATCCAAACTTTATTTTTATTTTTTTTTTAATATTTATTTTTTAGTTTTAGGTGGACACAATATCTTTATTTTATTTATATGTGGTGTTGAGGATCGAACCCAGCGACCCACACATGCCAGGCAAGCACGCTACCACTTGAGCCACATCCCCAGCCCGACATCCAAACTTTAATACCACAATAAGCCTGTGCCCTAGGAAAATATAGTTCAAATACAATTCCTTAGAATCTGGATTTAATTGGAAAATCACCAAAACACAATATAGAATAGGCAGGGCCTAGGGTACTGTGCAAGAACCAAGTTCTGAAGTAGAGCTTACGGGGGTGGGGGGAGGCGGGGTGTGAAGCAGTCTACTCCAAGGGTTCAGAATGTGTGACAAAGGGCATTGAAAGGCAGTGTGGGGAAAACATAGAATCTGGAACTAAACAGAAAATATCAGTGTCATTCTGAAATGGACTGGTGTGGAGAAAATTAGCCACAGACAAACTAAAAACAACACAAAGATTGGTAAGCAGTGAGAGCTTAGGTCAAACTTAAGGTGAGGCTTAGGTGAGATTTCAGCCTTGCTCATTGATGAGAAGGTGGATGGAAATGACCCTGGGTATGTTCAGATATAATCAGAGTTCTTTATAGCATTCTAGCTCTAATATTGCTGTTAGTTAGCCACAAGACCATAGCAATATAAATAACCAACCTGTGATATAATATCATTATCCTTGAGACCTCTTCCAAATGCCATGCAATTCATTCATTCAACACAAGTGCATGGAGCAAAATCAGGTGCTAAGCTGGGCACTAGGAATACTACAATGACCAGGGTAAAATCCCCCACCCCAAGACTATGGTCTAATGAGGGAGACTATACTTCACATTTGAAGATCAGAGTCTATGATGGAGGAGCCGCCCTAGCCCAAGGTCAGGAAAATATCCCAAGAGGAAAAAACATTTAAACTGAGAATTGACGAATAGGTAGCATTCAGAACAATAAAATATCTCTAGGCAGGAAGAGCAGCAAATACAAAGATCCTCAGATAGAAAGATCTTGGAACACTCTAAGAACTGAAAGGAAGCCAGCAATGAGGGAACACAGTGAGGGCAAAGAGCTGTGGAAAGAAGTGAGATTGGGAAGTAGTGGTATCTTCAGAAGTCCCCTTAACTCCCAAAGCCACACATTAAGAACAAGTGCTTTGTCAATTCAGTGCCTTTGCTGCTTAAATACAGCTTCTAGAGAGGTCTCCTGACTTCACTTTTCAGATCACTGCCCTCATAAAACCCTAGAAACACCAGAATTAATGGACTCATAGATTCAAAGAATTTCATGAGCACCCATTAAAAAGTTTTTAGCAGTGATATAAAGTTATCAGGTTTCCACTTGACTACCATGTTAACTGCTCTTTAGAGGATACACTGGAAGGGGAATAACACCAGTTGGAAGTACCATAAGCAATAAACAGCAGTAATATAGACTGGGGTAATGGAAGTGTAACTGGAAAGAAACAGATGATCAAACATACTCAAAAAGTAAAAGAATAATGTTACAGCATTAGATATGAGGGCTATAGAGAATTTTCAAATATCTTCTGAAACTCCTATAAAATAAAGAGTTGCACTTTACAGAATGGTTAATTTATATTCATATTAATTAATTCCATGAGCCCTTTGAGTGCCTAATGTATCTAATTCACAGTTTTTACCAACTGGTATTATTAGTTGGCCAAATTTAAAGTAGTAGCTACTGAACTGATGCAAGTTCAGCATCAGAAATAAGGGCACCAGGGACAACATTAAGGAGTTCTACAACTTGGGGTCAAAGAAAAGAGGAAGCACAAAATCATTTTCTATCTACTTTACCGATCTGAGTAGGGATTAGAATGGTAAGCAGCAGATGAATGGCCTGTGCCAGACAGTTCCTGCTGCAGAAATATCCTAAAATAAAATATGGATCCTTAAAATAAAAATTTTTAGAAAGGCCAAGGACTTAAACTTTGGTCTCATTAATATCCAGATCTCACCAAAATGAGTTAGTCATGCTGAGGACTGATTGATGACTGATGTCAGCTTGGATCCATTTCCATTTTAGCGAGCAAGACCTAGCAACATTTTACTTGGTGTTGACTGTCAAACTAAAAATTAATTTTTAATAGGAAATATTAAAATTAATGTCTTTAACATCTGACTATTAAAAAGGAAATTTAAATTTCCAATATAAACCAAAAATATCAGCCTTGTCCTGGGATCAGTTCCAAATTGTGACTCTGTGACAACTTTCCAAATGATCCTATCTTCCGAGTTGATTTTAAGGGCCTGCTGGTTCTCTTTAAGGAATGGGGCTCAGTGTCCAGAAGGCTGGACATCTGGGAGAAGCAATAATGAGATCAGCTGTGGCAAAGGGGAACCATGTCACCCTGCCTAGCCTTCATCACTGCAACCTGTCTGTTCTGTCATGCCCCCTTGTGCAACCCAGGAGTGGCTGATGACAGAAGCTAGATGATGTTATGACTGAGTCATTCTGTGCCTTGGTTTTTCACTGCCTCTTCTATGAGAGATGGCATCTCTTGAATGTTAATATGTGATACAAAGATCTTCAGGCTTTAGAAGCACTCTCTTGGGTTATTCATATGCCCCTCCTCCAAGATCTTATCTTATTCCTTATCTTATCTTATCCCTGATCTTCAAGTATTTCCCTTTCTAGCTACCTAAATATCCAGCCAAACCATTCACATTACTCATGAATCTATGTGTATTCTCAGTTTGAGCACCTCCCCTCTTGCACAAAGATATTTTGCTCCTTGGAAGGATATTCCCTTGCTGCTGAATTTTAGGGCTACCCCAAAATGGGGTACCAGAGCAGCGGCAGTCCTGTTTGTAGTAGTCCACATTGAGCCGACCTATCTATAAACCAAGTTTAGCTTTTTTTTTTTTTTCTAAATTCTTCCACTAGCTGTTGCAAAGGAAACCCCTGCCCTCTTGGCTATAGATATAAGCTAAAGGTAAAGACCCTTACAGCAGTGTTGGATGATATGTGGTTCTGGGACACTTGTTCCTGCAGCTACTTATGTCCTCTAACCCATGCTGATACTTGCTTCCAGATATCCTGTTTCAGTCTTACAATGAATTGTTGCTGGGCCCATCTACTGTTAGGATTTGGTGAAGCTGACAAAGCTCAATTCAGGATAAACAGTTCCTATCACTTGATTACTTGTTGCTTCTTGATCAGATCCTCTGTCTCTAAGTGTGGCTGGTAGCATGCCAGGAACTATTTTCCAAATGGTGAATAATCCTCTCCTGTAATGGCATGGACTTGCTCCAGAACCCTAGGGTTCTACATGATGATTCCTCTAGCATTAGTGGAATACCCATTCAGAATGACCTAAAAGAATATTTTACAAACATGTCTTTCAGGCCAAAGGATGCACAGAGGAAGTTTTTCACTGAATGGGTAAGTCACTGATCTTGTATTTTATACTTACCTAGGGCTGACCACTTTACAATTAGTAGTATTTCAATGCCTCGATATTACTAGCTAACGTTGAATTTTAACTTTTGCACACACTCATTATACATAGCTCTCTAAGATATTCTTCTCTTATGTTTTCTGAACTCTCAGATTCTATCCCTTACCACCACCAACATTATACATATTAAAAAAGAAGAAGGGATCAGAAGGTAGAGTTTTTATCTCGATTTTTAACATTTTAGCACTTGGAAATTGTCATTTTGTATTTAATGGAGCAATTGTCATGACAATTTGATGATAATGGTTACATGCTGTTCTTTTCTTTCCATATGTCTATGGTATAGTAGTTGCTATAACAACAGAACAAGGAGTAGAAACCATGGCATCGTTGGCACTTAGGATAAGGACCTATGAGGCAAATTTTCAGAAAAGAGGTCACAGGCTTAACTATTTAAATTGCGGGGTATTTATAGAATATAGGCTATATATCTATTCCAGAAATTTGTAGGCAATAATCAGTGTGTCAATAAGGTTTACATGGGCATGGCTGTATTCTAGGGTTTTTATTTCAGAGTTATTTTCTATAGTTTGATGGGATTTCAGTGATTTAGTACTGACTGATGTCTGTTCAGGTATGGTAGTCAAGAGCTCCCTAAGTGCTCTTTGGGGATTAGTTTAGGATGAAATGAGAAAACTTTTATTGTAAGTAGACTTCAAGAAAAGATGATTTTTCTAGTAACAAGAGTTTAAAATTGCAGGATAAAAATTTTCTTGTCTTATGATGACTCTGAAATTCTGTTTTCTGCTAATTTCTCTATGAATAGGTTAGAGCGTGGAAATATATATAGTATTTATGTATTTAAACAAAATCTCCAAGGAAGTAAATTTTCCTTTAAGATTTCTTCAAGAAGTGAGTAAGCATTTGGCACTAAACTATTAGCCAGATCAATTTTTATAGCAGCTCCCTTGATTTCTCAAGAGGATACTTAATGACCTTCTCATGTCACTTAGTCATTGGTCATTTCTCCTTTTTTTCCCTCTCCTCAATCACTGACAATAGAGGCATGGATTTACTAGATATTATGAAGTGTGTGAGGTAAATAGATGTTTTATTTTCATCAGTAATATCATGGGTTCTAAAATAAATTTTAGGTGATCAAGTGTCTCTGGAAAATATGCTAAAAACATTAAAAAATTCTGTCATTGACTTTTCTATTTTCCACAGTGGCTGGCAATACACATTTAAAATAGCACACACAAAAAAACCCCAAAATTGTTGAATGAATACAAACTAGTAAGTTTTGCTATTATATTAAAATCACTGCAAAAGTTATTTTAGCACCTATCAGCTGCACATTACCAAATGCAGAAGATCAATTTGTTAGATAGATTACGGATAACAAAGCAAGGAAACATTCCTTAATTTTTATCATACTAATATAAAATGAAGATGATGTCTGACATATAGCTAAATACATAACAAGAATACTCAGTAGACACCTTTTAGTAACTCAATTAAATAATTCACCAAATAATTAATATTATTTCAAATTTTCTCAGTTTTAACCCTTTTGTTAAAGCTTTCAGCATGAGAAAATGCATACTTCATTTCTTTAGAATCTCTAAAGACATGCCAACAAAGGAATACCATAGATTTAGATAATATTGAAGTTGTAGGCAGTGCGATGGTGTAGTCCAGTGTTTGTAAAGCGAATGTAGAGATCAGAAAGAGGGAAATCCAGAGTCAAAGCAACCATAGACGAGTCTATTCAAGATGAAAGAAGCCTTGAACTAAAGGATGGCAGTAATATTCCAAAGGAGCAAGGGATGTAGAGAAAATAAAGGGTATATGTGGTGGTGATGGGGGTGTCAAAAGATATAGTGTTTGTGGAAACTTCCAGAAAAATGAAATCAGCAATGCATCCCATATATCTAGCTTAGGAAGCACTGTGGAGAAAAATATCATTGGCTATGAAGGGCACAAGAGGAAGATGTTTTGGGAAATACAAGTATGAGCCACTTTTGAGATATTAAAATAGAATTCTGAAACGGAACTACAAAATGAAGGTCTAGAGCTCAGAAGGCATTATAACCAGAGAGAGAGAGAATGAGGGAGTAGTGGTAAATGAAATAAGATAATCAACATGTGTGGCGTTGCAAGAGATAAGGCCCAAGGATAGGGCCATGCACAGGGCTGTGTACGTATGTCTTTATAGTAAATGGATTTCTTGTAAATAGCACATTGTTGGGTCTTGGTTTTTGATCCACTTTGACAAGCTGTGTTTAAACTTTTGTATTTAGACTGTTGATGTTTAAAATGATACTGATATAGTTGGATTAATATCTGCCATATTTGTTTTGTTTCCTGTATGTTCTTCTTTATTTTGATTTTTTTCCAATCTTTTTCTGTCTTGTGTGGTTTTAATGGAGCATTTTATGAGTCCATTTTCTCTCTTTTCTCAGCATATAAATTGCATTTCTTTTTCTTAATTTTTTTTGAATGTACAACTAATTCAAGTCCAGTTTCAAATAACAATAGACCTCTTCATGGGTAGTACAAATGTAATAACGTTTATGTATCGTTACTGTCATTAATTTCACTTAAACATAAGGATACATATACATACATAATACACATCATAGCAAGCACTGAAAATATTGTTGCTATTATTATATCAAAGTGTTATCTATTAAGTCATTTTAAAATAAGAAAAATAAATACTTCTGTTTTACCTTTACTTATGTTTCCTCTGGTGTCTTTCTTTTATGTGGATCTAAGATTCTAACATATTATTTTATTTCTCTCTGAAGAATTTAAAATTGCTTGCAAGATCATCTAACTACACACAAATTCCCTCAATTTTTGTTTGCCTGAGAAAGCCTTTTTTCAGTGAAATTTCTTTTTCACTTTTGAAGGGTAAGTTCATGAGACACAGAATTCTAGGTTGGTATTTATTTATTTATTTATTTATTTTTTATTTTTTTTATTTTTTTTTATTTTTTAATGGTTGTTCACAACATTACAAAGCTCTTGATATATCATATTTCATACATTAGATTGAAGTGGGTTATGAACCCCCAATTTTACCCCAAATACAGATTGCAGAATCACGTCGGTTACACATCCACAATTTTACATAATGCCCTATTAGTAATTGTTGTATTCTGCTACCTTTCCTATCCCCTACTATCCCCCCTCCCCTCCCCTCCCATCTTATCTCTCTATCCCATCTACTGTAATTCATTTCTCTCCTTGTTTATTTTCGCATTCCCCTCACAATGTCTTATATGTAATTTTGTATAGCAATGAGGGTCTCCCTTCATTTCCATACAATTTCCCTTTTCTCTCCCTTTCCCTCCCATCTCATGTCTCTGTTTAATGTTACTCTTTTCTTCCTACTCTTCCTCCCTGCTCTGTTCATAGTTGCTCTCATTATATCAAAGAAGACATTTGGTATTTGTTTTTTAGGGATTGGCTAGCTTCACTAAGCATAATCTGCTCAAGTGCCATCCATTTCCCCGCAAATTCTATGATTTTTTCATTTCTTATTGCTGCATAGTACTCCATTGTGAATAGATGCCACATTTTCTTTATGCATTCATCTATTGAAGGGCATCTGGGTTGGTTCCACAGTCTAGCTATTGTGAATTGTGCTGCTATGAACATCGATGTGGCAGTATCCCTGTAGCATGCTCTTTTAAGGTCTTCAGGGAATAGTCCGAGAAGGGTAATAGGTGGGTCAAATGGTGGTTCCATTCCCAGCTTTCCCAGGAATTTCCAAACTGCTTTCCAAATTGGCCGCACCAATTTGCAGTCCCACCAGCAATGTACAAGTGTACCCTTTTCTCCACATCCTCGCCAGCACTTGTTGTTGTTTGACTTCATAGTGGCTGCCAATCTTACTGGAGTGAGATGGTATCTTAGGGTGGTTTTGATTTGCGTTTCTCTGACTGCTAGAGATGGTGAGCATTTTTTCATGTACTTGTTGATTGATTGTATGTCCTTCTCTGAGAAGTGTCTGTTCAGGTCCTTGGCCCATTTGTTGATTGGGTTATTTGTTTTCTTATTGTCTAATTTTTTGAGTTCTTTGTATACTCTGGATATTAGGGCTCTATCTGAAGTGTGAGGAGTAAAAATTTGTTCCCAGGATGTAGGCTCCCTATTTACCTCTCTTATTGTTTCTCTTGCGGAGAAAGAACTTTTCAGTTTAATTAAGTCCCATTTGTTGATTCTTGTTATTAACTCTTGTGCTATAAGTGTCCTATTAAGGAATTTGGAGCCCGACCCCACAATATGTAGATCGGAGCCAACTTTTTCTTCTATCAGACGCAGAGTCTCTGATTTGATATCAAGCTCCTTGATCCATTTTGAGTTAACTTTTGTGCATGGCAAGAGAAAGGGATTCAGTTTCATTTTGTTGCATATGGATTTCCAGTTTTCCCAACACCATTTGTTGAAGATGCTATCCTTCCTCCATTGCATGCTTTTAGCCCCTTTATCAAATATAAGATAGTTGTAACTTTGTGGATTAGTCTCTGTGTCCTCTATTCTATACCATTGGTCCACCCGCCTGTTTTGGTACAAGTACCATGCTGTTTTTGTCACTATTGCTCTGTAATATAGTTTGAAATCTGGTATCGCTATACCGCCTGATTCACACATCCTGCTTAGAATTGCTTTTGCTATTCTGGGTCTTTTATTTTTCCATATGAATTTCATGATTGCTTTATCTATTTCTACAAGAAATGCCGTTGGGATTTTGATTGGCATTGCATTAAACCTATAGAGAACTTTGGGTAATATCGCCATTTTGATGATGTTAGTTCTGCCTATCCATGAACAGGGTATATTTTTCCATCTTCTAAGATCTTCTTCTACTTCTCTCTTTAGGGTTCTGTAGTTTTCATTGTATAAATCTTTCACCTCTTTTGTTAGGTTGATTCCCAAGTATTTTATTTTTTTTGAGGATACTGTGAATGGAGTGTTTTTCCTCATTTCCATTTCAGAAGTTTTGTCGCTGATATACAGAAATGCCTTTGATTTATGTGTGTTGATTTTATATCCTGCCACTTTGCTGAATACATTTATTAGTTCTACTACTTTCTTTGTAGACCCTTTTGGGTCTTCTAGGTATAGAATCATGTCATCTGCAAATAGTGATAATTTAAGTTCTTCTTTTCCAATTTTTATACCTTTAATTTCTTTCGTCTGTCTAATTGCTCTGGCCAGTGTTTCGAGAACTATATTGAATAGAAGTGGTGATAGAGGGCATCCCTGTCTTGTTCCGGATTTTAGAGGGAATGCCTTCAACTTTTGTCCATTCAGAATGATGCTAGCCTGAGGCTTAGCATAGATAGCTTTTACAATGTCAAGGTAAGTTCCTGTTATCCCTAGTTTTTCTAATGTTTTGAACATAAAGGGATGCTATACTTTGTCGAATGCTTTTTCTGCGTCTATCGAGATGATCATATGGTTCTTATCTTTAAGTCTATTGATGTGGTGAATAACATTTATTCATTTCCTTATGTTGAACCATCCTTGCATCCCAGGGATGAATTCTACTTGATCATGGTGCACAATTTTTTTGATGTGTTTTTGTATTCGATTCGCCAGAATTTTATTGAGAATTTTTGCATCTAGGTTCATTAGAGATATTGGTCTGTAGTTTTCTTTCTTTGAGGTGTCTTTGTCTGGTTTTGGACTCATAGAATGAATTTGGTAGAGCTCCCTCTTTTTCTATTTCCTGAAATAACTTGAAAAGTATTGGTATTAATTCTTCTTTAAAGGTTTTGTAAAACTCCGCTGTATACCGATCCGGTCCTGGGCTTTTCTTGGTTGGTAGTCTTTTGATGGCTTCTTCAATTTCATCCATTGATATTGCTCTGTTCAAATTGTGTGTATCCTCCTGACTCAGTCTGGGCAAATCATATGACTTAAGAAATTTATTGATGTCTTCACTATCTTCTATTTTATTGGAATATAGGTTTTCAAAATAATTTCTAATTGTCTTCTGTATTTCTGTAGCATCTGTTATGATATTGCCTTTTTCATCCCGTATGTTAGTAATTTGAGTTCTCTCTCTTCTTCTCTTCGTTAGCATGGCTAAAGGTCTGTCGATCTTATTTATTTTTTTGAAGAACCAACTTATAGTTTTGTTAATTTTTTCAATAGTTTCTTTTGTTTCAATTTCATTGATTTCCGCTCTGATTTTAATTATTTCTTGCCTTCTGCTACATTTGCTGTTGTTTTGCTCTTCCTTTTCTAGGGCTTTGAGATGAAGGGTGAGCTCATTTATTTGTTGGTTTTTTTCTTTTTTTGAGGAATGACCACCAGGCGATGAATTTTCCTCTTAAAACTGCTTTCATTGTGTCCCATAGATTCCAATATGTTGTGTCTGTATTTTCATTTATCTCTAAGAATTTTTTGATTTCCTCCTTTATGTCTTCTGTAACCCATTGATCATTCCGTAACATATTCTTCATTTTCCATGTGATGTAGGATTTTTCCTTCCTTCTTTTATCATTGATTTCCAGTTTCATTCCATTATGATCAGATAAAATGCATGGTATTATCTCCACCCCTTTATATTTACTGAGGGTTGCCCTATGGCATAATATATGGTCTATTTTTGAGAAGGATCCATGTGCTGCTGAGAAAAAAGTATATCCATTTGATGATGGTTGATATATTCTATATATGTCAGCTAAGTCTAGGTTATTGATTGTGATATTGAGTTCTATAGTTTCTTTATTCAACTTTTGTTTGGAGGATCTGTCCAATGGTGAGAGAGGTGTGTTGAAGTCACCCATAATTATTGTGTTGTGGTCTATTTGATTCTTGAACTTGAGGAGAATTTGTTTTATGAATGTCGCAGCACCATTATTTGGTGCATAAATATTGATAATTGTTATGTCTTGTTGGTGAATGGTTCCTTTTAACAGTATATAATGACCTTCTTTATCCCTTTTGATTAATTTAGTCTTGAAGTCGATTTTATTCGATATGAGGATGGCCACCCCTGCTTGCTTACGAAGACCGTGTGTGTGGTATATTTTTTCCCATCCTTTCACCTTCAGCCTGTGTATGTCTTTTCCAATCAGATGTGTCTCCTGGAGGCAGCATATTGTTGGATTTGTTTTTTTAATCCATGATACCAGCCTATGTCGCTTTATTGGAGAGTTTAAGCTGTTAACATTCAGAGTTACTATTGATATATGGTTTGTACTTCCATCCATGTTTGATTATTTATCCTTTTTAAAAAAAATTTAGTTTGTTTCTCTATGATTATGTTTCCCCTCGCCCTCTGTCTTTACCGAGGCACTTCCTACTGATGGTTTTGGTTATTGTTTTTCATTTCTTCCTTGTGTAGTGTTTTGCTCAAAATGCTTTGCAATGCTGGTTTTCTGGCTGCAAATTCTTTTAACTTTTGTTTATCATGAAAGATTTTTATTTCGTTGTCATACCTGAAGCTTAATTTTGCTGGATACAGAATTCTTGGTTGGCATCCATTGTCTTTCAGTGTTTGAAATACATTGTTCCATGACCTTCTTGCTTTCAGTGTCTGTGATGAAAAATCCGTTGTTAACCTTATTGGTTTACCCCTGAATGTAATCT
Source organism: Spermophilus citellus (assembly GCF_964194105.1). Taxonomy (NCBI): domain Eukaryota; kingdom Metazoa; phylum Chordata; class Mammalia; order Rodentia; family Sciuridae; genus Spermophilus; species Spermophilus citellus. The sequence goes on along the minus strand of NC_138191.1, from coordinate 49,499,770 downwards.
GTCTCCTTTCTCTTGTAGCTTTTAATATTTTCTCTTTGTTCTGTATATTGGATATCTTCATAACAATGTGTCTTGGCGTTGGTCTACTGTGATTTTGTGTGCTCGGTGTCCTGTATGCATCTTCAATTTGTATATCTGTTTCCTTTTTTATTTCTGGAAAGTTTTCTGTAATTATTTCATTCAGCAGGTTACTGATTCCCTTGGTTTGAATCTCTGTACCTTCTTCTATCCCGATGACTCGTAAGTTTGGTTTCTTCATGTTATCCCATAACTCTTGGATGTTTTTCTCGTGATTTTTTACCAGCCTTTCTGCGTTGGCTAGACTCTTTTCAAGATGGTATATTTTGTCTTCATTATCTGACGTTCTGGTTTCTACTTGCTCCACTCTGTTAGTGATACTCTCAATTGAGTTTCTAATTTGGTTTATCGTTTCCTTCATTTCTAGAATTATTGTTTGATTATTTTTATAATCTCTATCTCCTGATAAAGATGCTTAACTTCTTCTTTTATCTGTTTATGTAATTCATTCTCAATGTGTTCTTTCACTGCTTGAATTTGCTGTCTTGTATCCTCTTTAAGGTTCCATTCCATCTGTCTAAGGTGTTCCTTGAGTTCTTTATATGACCATTTTTCTGATGACTCTAGGTCCTCCTGAATATTTAGGCTGTCCTGCATTGTTTGTACTCCTTTTCTTCCTTGCTTTTTGAAGCTGCTCATGTTACTTCTTGTTCTGTTTGACTGCTGAGTTACTGTTTACTCCTATAAATTTATTTGATGCTTGGGAGGAAAGGTATTAGAAGGGAAGGGAAGAAGTCACTAAAGAGAATGAGAGTAAGCAGGTAGAATTCAAGGAAGGGGGGATAAGAAAAATGAAAAGACAAAAGAAGAAAAAAATAGGAAATAAAAAAAGAAAAAAAAATTTAAAAAAATAATAATAAAAAAATTAAAATTAAAATTAGAAGAAAAAAAATTTAAAAAAAATTGTAAAAAAAGAATTAAAAAAACAACAAGAAAGAAAAATGAAAATTAGAGAAAAACCCAAATCAAAAAAAAAGAGAGAAAAGAAAAAAAGAAAAAAAACTAATAAATGCAGTCTTAGCGTTTGATTAACTTCTCTTCCAGTAGGTGGCGCTGTGCCCACCAGGTCAAGTTTCTCCTGTCAATACGCGGGAACCAATCACTGTGCAGCAGCTCCTCCCAGATTGGGCAAGTCTCCAATCCTGAGTGTCTAGGGCCTCCTCTTGTGACTAGTCACTTCCCACTTTTCCTCTAGCCAGGCCCCTCTCACGGGTGCCGCTCATCACAATAGTGGCTACACGCCAGGTCTGCTGCTCCCGGGAGCCCTGTTTTCATGAACAACTGGGCACACTCTTTCAGTTTGCCATTCCCTCAGACCCTAAGTTTGTAGAGCTTCGGGCTGAGAATCCTCAGCGAATTTTACTTGCCCTCCGGTAGCCACTCCCCCGGTAGCTGGTGCAAGAGACCTCAGCAGTCAGCCCTGGTGAGAGCGGTAGTTCTGCGCCACAGGTCCGCGCCACCTCTGATTCCCTCAGGCTGGCTGTCCTGCTCAAGGGAGAGCTGGGAGGGGCCCTTAAGGTTTCCCCGATGTGTAGAGAGGGAAGGCTAGGGAATTACACACCTGTAGCCGCAGGTTTCAATGAAGTTATCTCCTCCGCTGCAGTCTGATGACGTCAGTTCTCTGCCATGGTGGTGTCTCTTGCAAATGGCGACAGTTCGTTTCCCTTTGCCGGGCGACCAATGCAACGGGTGGGTCCTTACTGTCTCTCCCAAGCCCCGTTTCAAACCTGTGGCCACTACTTATGAAGGCTCAGTAGGCATTTACCTCCGTAGGATGAGAAGGGCTGACCAGTTGTTTCAGCTGGATGGATTAGTGCTGAGTCACAGCTGTTTGTCTGCGGGAAGCAGGCGAACGGGAGCTTGAATTCAGCCGATCCGGGCTCAGAGTGTGTTCTGAGAAGCCCAGACTGTTCGCCCCAGATCCACATCAGCTCAGCATTGCCTAGTGATCCTGAGCAAACAGATTTAGGTTGTTTATGACTCCCTATGCCTGCACAGCTGAAGAGGTCAGAGACTTGATGTCTCCACGCCCGCCACCATGTTGGAATCCCTGTACAATTCTTCTTAATATAAGGTACCTGAGAACCCCAGCCAATCGCCAAGATTAATCCTTCCCTTTGTGCACCTGGAAGAGCCTCCCACCACCACCACCACCACCACCACCAAGCTGGTCCTCGGCTCCGCAGCGGCTGGAAGGAGAGGCGGGGGGTGGGGTGGGGGAGTGGGATCCGAACCCCCTTTCCTAAGCAGCGAGCTGGAGTGGGGGGCAGCCTCGGCCACCTGACCCCCAGAGCGGTTTTTCCAGGGCACGGGAGCTGGCAGCAGGAGCAGCTGATGGTGCGAGAGAAGGGAGAGAAGATGCCCAAGCTGGCGCCTTTTATATTACTGGCGACATTTCTAACACATGACAACAATTTCCATCTCTATTTAAGCTGGGAGTGTGAAAAAAGAGCATTACATCACAGAGCCCGGGTTCCTAGAGGCTGCCAGATATCTAGGCCAGGGGGGATTCTATTTATTTATTTTTGTTTCCTCTCTCAACCCTATTTCCCTCCACTCTCTTCTTGTTTGCCTGGATTCTAAAAAAATGAGATCTGATTATTGTCTTTCCTCCTGTTTAGCTAAGATTTTTTCCCCTCTGACTTCCTTCAGTTTTTTTCCTCTATCTTTGATCCTCTACATTTTGTATGTGATATACCTGAGTGTGGATTGTTTTTGTTTTGTTTTGTTTTTGGCATTTATCCTGTGTCACATTCTGAGTTTCCTGGATCTGTGATTTGTCTGACATTAGTTTGGGGGAAATTCTCAGTCATTATGGCTTCACACATTTCTTCCATTCTTTATTCTCCTTTGGTATTTCCATCATGCCCATGTAATATCTTTTGCAATCCCACAGTTCTTGAATATTCTTTTTTTTTTATTGGTTGTTCAAAACATTACAAAGCTCATGACATATCATCTTCCATACATTTGATTCAAGTGGGTTATGAACTCCCCTTTTTTACCTCAAATACAAGTTGCAGAATCACATCGGTTACACATCCACATTTTTACATAATACCACATTAATGACTGTTGTATTCTGCAACCTTTCCTATCCCTTACTATCCCCCCTCCCCTTCCCTCTCATTTTCCCTCTCTATCCCATCTGCTGTTTTTTAATTCTCTCCCTTGTTTTTTTTCCCCTTTCCCCTCACAAACTCTTATATGTAATTTTGTGTAACAATGAGGGTCTCCTTCCATTTCCATACATTTTCCCTTCTCTCTCCCTTTCTCCCACCCCACTCGTCTCTGTTTAATGTTAATCTTTTCCTCATGCTCTTCTTCCCTGTTCTGATCTTAGTTGCTCTCTTTATATCAAAGAAGACATTTGGCATTTGTTTTTTAAGTATTGGCTAGCTTCACTTAGCATTATCTGCTCTAATGCCATCCATTTCCCTGCAAATTCCATGGTTTTGTCATTTTTTAGTGCTGTGTAATACTCCATTGTGTATAAATGCCACATTTTTTTTATCCATTCATCTATTGAAGGGCATCTAGGTTGATTCCAAAGTTTAGCTATTGTGAATTGTGCTGCTATGATCATTGATGTGGCAGTATCCCTATAGTATGCTCTTTTAAGGTCCTCAGGGAATAGACCGAAAAGGGCGATAGCTGGGTCAAATGGTGGTGCCATTCCCAGCTTTCCTAGGAATCTCCATACTGCTTTCCATATTGGCCGCACCAATTTGCAGTCCCACCAGCAATGTACAAGAGTACCCTTTTCCCCACATCCTCTCCAGCACTTATTGTTGTTTGACTTCATAATGGCTGCCAATCTTACTGGAGTGAGATGGTATCTTAGGGTGGTTTTGATTTGCATTTCTCTGACTGCTAGAGATGGTGAGCATTTTTTCATGTACTTGTTGATTGATTGTATGTCCTCCTCTGAGAAGTGCCTGTTCAGGTCCTTGGCCCATTTGTTGATAGGGTTGTTTGTTATCTTATTGTTTAATTTTTTGAGTTCTTTGTATATTCTGGATATTAGGGCTCTATCTGAAGTGTGAGGAGTAAAAATTTGTTCCCAGGATGTAGGCTCCCTGTTTACCTCTCTTATTGTTTCTCTTGCTGATAAAAAACTTTTTAGTTTAAGTAAGTCCCATTTGTTTATTCTTGTATATAACTCTTGGGCTATGGGCGTCCTATTAAGGAATTTGGAGCCCGACCCCACAATATGTAGATTGGAGCCAACTTTTTCTTCTATCAGGTGCAGAGTCTCTGATTTGATATGAAGCTCCTTGATACATTTTGAATTGACTTTTGTGCATGGCGAGAGAAAGGGGTTCAGCTTCATTGTGTTGCATATGGATTTCCAGTTTTCCCAGCACCATTTGTTGAAGATGCTATCCTTTCTCCATTGCATGCTTTTAGCCCCTTTATCAAATATAAGATAGTTGTAAGTTTGTGGATTAGTCTTTGTGTCCTTTATTCTATACCATTGGTCCACCTGCCTGTTTTGGTACCAGTACCATGCTGTTTTTGTCACTATTGCTCTGTAATATAGTTTGAAATCTGGTATCGCTATACCGCCTGATTCACACTTCCTGCTTAGAATTGCTTTTGCTATTCTGGGTCTTTTGTTTTTCCATATGAATTTCATTATAGCTTTATCTATTTCTACAAGAAATGCCATTGGGATTTTGATTGGCATTGCATTAAACCTATAGAGAACTTTTGGTAATATCGCCATTTTGATAATGTTAGTTCTGCCTATCCATGAACAAGGTATATTTTTCCATCTTCTAAGATCTTCTTCTACTTCTATCTTTAGGGTTCTGTAGTTTTCATTGTATAGGTCTTTCACCTCTTTTGTTAGGTTGATTCCCAGGTATTTTATTTTTTTGGGGGATATTGTGAATGGAGTGTTTTTCCTCATTTCCGTTTCAGAAGTTTTGTCGCTGATATACAGAAATGCCTTTGATTTATGCGTGTTGATTTTATATCCTGCCACTTTGCTGAATTCATTTATTAGTTCTAGTAGTTTCTTTGTAGATCCTTTTGGGTCTTCTAGGTATAGGATCATATCATCCGCAAATAGTGATATTTTAAGTTCTTCTTTTCCTTTTTTTATGCCTTTAATTTCTTTTGTCTGTCTAATTGCTCTGGCTAGTATTTCAAGGACTAAATTAAATAGAAGTGGTCAGAGAGGGCATCCCTGTCGTGTTCCAGATTTTAGCGGGCATGCCTTCAGTTTTTCTTTTTTTTTTTTTCTCTTTTTTTTCTTTTTTTTAACTGGTTGTTCACAACATTACAAAGCTCTTGACATATCATATTTCATATATTAGAATCAAGTGGGTTATGAACTCCCATTTTTACCCCAAATACAGATTGCAGAATCACATCAGTTACACATCACATTTTTACATACTGCCATATTAGTGACTGTTGTATTCTGCTACCTTTCTTATCCTCTACTATCCCCCCTCCCCTCCCCTCCCATCTTCTCTCTCTACCCCGTCTACTGTAATTCATTTCCCTCCATGTTTGTTATCCCATTCCCCTCATAACCTCTTATATGTAATTTTGTATAACAATGAGGGTCTCCCTCCATTTCCATGTGATTTCCCTTTTTTTCTCCCTTTCCCTCCCACCTCATGTCTCTGTTTAATGTTAATCTTTTCTTCCTGCTCTTCCTCCCTGCTCTGTTCTTACTTGCTCTCATTATATCAAAGAAGACATTTGGTATTTGTTTTTTAGGGATTGGCTAGCTTCACTGAGCATAATCTGCTTTAGTGCCATCCATTTCCCTGCAAATTCTGTGATTTTGACATTTTTTAGTGCTGCATAATACTCCATGGTGTATAGATGCCACATTTTTTTTTATCCATTCATCTATTGAAGGGCATCTGGGTTGATTCCACAGTCTAGCAATTGTGAATTGTGCTGCTATGAACATCGATGTGGCAGTATCCCTGTAGTGTGCTCTTTTAAGGTCTTCAGGAAATAGTCCGAGAAGGGTAATAGGTGGGTCAAATGGTGGTTCCATTCCCAGCTTTCCCAGGAATCTCCAAACTGCTTTCCAAATTGGCCGCACCAATTTGCAGTCCCACCAGCAATGTACAAGTGTACCCTTTTCTCCACATCCTCGCCAGCACTTGTTGTTGTTTGACTTCATAGTGGCTGCCAATCTTAGTGGAGTGAGATGGTATCTTATGGTGGTTTTGATTTGCATTTCTCTGACTGCTAGAGATGGTGAGCATTTTTTCATGTACTTGTTGATTGATTGTATGTCCTCCTCTGAGAAGTGTCTGTTCAGGTCCTTGGCCCATTTGTTGATTGGGTTATTTGTTATCTTATTGTTTAATTTTTTGAGTTCTTTGTACATTCTGGATATTAGGGCTCTATCTGAAGTGTGAGGAGTAAAAATTTGTTCCCAGGATGTAGGTTCCCTGTTTACCTCTCTTATTGTTTCTCTTGCTGAGAAAAAACTTTTTAGTTTAAGTAAGTCCCATTTGTTGATTCTTGTTGTTAACTCTTGGGCTATGGGTGTCCTATTAAGGAATTTGGAGCCCGACCCCACAATATGTAGATCGTAGCCAACTTTTTCTTCTATCAGACGCAGTGTCTCTGATTTGATATCTAGCTCCCTGATCCATTTTGAGTTAATTTTTGTGGATGGCGAGAGAAAGGGATTCAGTTTCATTTTATTGCATATGGATTTCCAATTTTCCCAGCACCATTTGTTGAAGATGCTATCCTTCCTCCATTGCATGCTTTTAGCCCCTTTATCAAATATAAGATAGTTGTAACTTTGTGGATTAGTCTCTGTGTCTTCTATTCTGTACCATTGGTCCACCTGCCTGTTTTGGTACCAGTACCATGCTGTTTTTGTTACTATTGCTTTGTAGTACAGTTTGATCTCTGGTATCGCTATGCCTCCAGATTCACACTTCCTGCTTAGAATTGTTTTTGCTATTCTGGGTCTTTTATTTTTCCATATGAATTTCACGATTGCTTTTTCTATTTCTACAAGAAATGCCATTGGGATTTTGATTGGCATTGCATTAAACCTATAGAGAACTTTTGGTAATATCGCCATTTTGATGATGTTAGTTCTGCCTATCCATGAACAAGGTATATTTTTCCATCTTCTAAGATCCTCTTCTAGTTCTCTCTTTAGGGTTCTGTAGTTTTCATTGTATAGGTTTTTCACCTCTTTTGTTAGGTTGATCCCCAAGTATTTTATTTTTTTTGAGGATATTGTGAATGGAGTGTTTTTCCTCATTTCCGTTTCAGAAGTTTTGTCGCTGATATACAGAAATGCCTTTGATTTATGTGTGTTGATTTTATATCCTGCCACTTTGCTTAATTCATTTATTAGTTCTAGTACTTTTTTTGTAGACCGACTTGGGTCTTCTAGGTATAGAATCATGTCATCTGCAAATAGTGATAATTTAAGTTCTTCTTTTCCTATTTTTATGCCTTTAATTTCTTTTGTCTTTCTAATTGCTCTGGCCAGTGTTTCGAGAACTATATTGAATAGAAGTGGTGATAGGGGGCATCCCTGTCTTGTTCCAGATTTTAGAGGGAATGCCTTCAATTTTTCTCCATTCAGAATGATGCTAGCCTGAGGCTTAGCATAGATAGCTTTTACAATGTCGAGGTAAGTTCCTGTTATCCCTAGTTTTTCTAATGTTTTGAACATAAAGGGATGCTATACTTTGTCGAATGCTTTTTCTGCGTCTATCGAGATGATCATATGGTTCTTATCTTTAAGTCTATTGATGTGGTGAATAATATTTATTGATTTCCGTATATTGAACCATCCTTGCATCCCAGGGATGAATCCTACTTGATCATGGTGCACAATTTTTTTGATGTGCCTTTGTATCCGATTCGCCAGAATTTTATTGAGGATTTTTGCATCTAGGTTCATCAGAGATATTGGTCTGTAGTTTTCTTTCTTTGAGGTGTCTTTGTCTGGTTTTGGACTCAGGGTGATGTTGGCCTCATAGAATGAATTTGGTAGAGCTCCCTCTTTTTCTATTTCCTGAAATAATTTGAAAAGTATTGGTATTAATTCTTCTTTAAAGGTTTTGTAAAACTCCGCTGTGTACCCATCTGGTCCTGGGCTTTTCTTGGTTGGTAGTCTTTTGATTGCTTCTTCTATTTCATCCATTGATATTGGTCTGTTTAAATTGTGTGTATCCTCCTGACTCAGTCTGGGCAAATCATATGACTTAAGAAATTTATCGATGTCTTCACTATCTTCTATTTTATTGAAATATAGGTTTTCAAAGTAATTTCTAATTGTCTTCTGTATTTCTGTAGCATCTGTTGTAATATTGCCTTTTTCATCTCGTATGTTAGTAATTTGAGTTCTCTCTCTTCTTCTCTTCGTTAGCATGGCTAAGGGTCTGTCGATCTTGTTTATTTAGTTTTTCTCCATTTAGAATGATGCTAGCCTGAGGCTTAGCATATATAGCTTTTACAATGTTGAGGTAAGTTCCTGTTATCCCCAGTTTTTCTAGTGTTTTGAACATAAAGGGATGCTGTACTTTGTCAAATGCTTTTTCTGCATCTATCGAGACGATGATGTGGTTCTTATTTTTAAGTCTATTGATGTGGTGAATTCTTGAATATTCTATTACTTTTTTTTTAGTCTTATTTCTCTTTGCTTTTCCATTTTGGAAGTTTTTATTGACACACTTCCAAGGTTAGAAAGTCTTTCCTCAGCAATATTGGGTCTACTAATGAGCCCATCAAGGGCATCCTTGACTGCTGCCATAGTGGTTCTGATCCTGAACAATTTTTTAATTCTTTCTAAGAATTTCAGTCTCTCTGCTTACCTTGCTCCTTTGTTCTTGTGGGCTAGCCATTTCCTTAGTATCTTAATCAAAACCCTTAGTGTCTTAATTCAAAATAGCTGTTTTGAATTCCATCAGTTAATTCCTACTTCTCTGCCACATATAAATCTGGTCCTTGTGTTTGTTCTATCTTCAGACTCTGGTTTTTGCTTTTTAGCATGATTTGTTATATTATTTTTTGATAACGCAACATAAACAGGGCAAAAATAATTTTTATTTTTGGTAATATGGTACTGGGTGAGGGGGAAGGGAAATACTGTGTAGTCCTAACTATGGTTAGGTCTCAGTCTTTCATGGAACTTATGCCTCCAGACTGTGCTTCACAAGTGTTTCTCCACATCCCCCCCTGACCCAGGTGTGACGGGATGGATAAGTGGGCTGGACTTGGGTGCTTCTCTCCCTTGTGTTACTTAGGCTCTTGGGGCAGGGGGAGCAATTTAGGAACTAGGAAAACAGTGACCTTAAATGCAGAACTTGTTAAGCACAGAATGCTCAGGCGTATTCCAAATGGCTACTTTTCCCCTCTCCCTGTCAGAAGAATGAGGGGATGCTTTTTGTTTTTCAGTATTCATTATGAGAACTTGGTTGCGCTCCTGGAGGCAAAACTCAGAGAACTGTGGGTACCTGCCCCCGTGACTGGGTCCTCCTGGGGTTTTTAACGCTCAGACTCACCCACACTGAGCCTCCAGCAACTGTTCAACTCGAGTTTAGGATTTTATACCCCAGCACTAGTTCCCACAGAGGTTTCTGCTCATGGGTTTCTGCTTCAGTAAGTTGTGTTTCTCTGAATTTGTCTTTCTTTCTAATTTTGGAGCAGTATTTTTTTCCCTGTAACCTCACTTCTCTGACAGATCTAAAAGGACATGTGGATTTTTCAATGTTCAGCTTAATTTGTTGTTAGGATGGGTTGATGATTCCAAGTTCCTTACATGCCAGACCAGAAACTGAACTCTCTTTTTGTACTATTTTTAAAATTTTTACCTAATCTCTTGCTTGGATTCTTGCTATTGAATTGTGTTATACCCAAAGCTATAATTCCATGGAGTGGGCTGGTTTGAGAGAATGAAGCTTTATAGTTTTAGAGAAGCAGAGACCAGTTAGTGAAAAAGGGTCCTGGGTTTGAGTATTCCTCATCATCTTTGGTAATTTGGTGGCACATGCCACCATGTAATCCCAGGGACTTTGAAAGCTGAGGCAGGAGATTGTAAGTTCGAGGTCTGCCTCAGTGACTTAAGAGACCCTGTCTCAAAGTAAAAAGCAAAAAGAGCTGAGGATGTGTGAGGATACAGCTTAGGGGTTCAATGCCCAGGACCAAAATTACTTAATTAATTAGATTAAATAAATAAGGATGCATAAAAATATAACTTAAAAACAACTTATTTCTGGTATTTGTAAATTGACTTTTTAAGTTTCTACAGACCTCATTAAAACAATGTCAGATCCTTCTGTGGTTCCTAAGTGTGATGATAGGGGTTTCATGTTATTGTGAAATGTGCTTCTCTCAAGCTTTGTTTTGTTATCAGCACATCATCTGTCTGATGTGAATGTAGGCAAAAACCAATAAAAAAATAATGTCAGTCCTCTGCCTAAAATTTCCTGTGACACTCCTTAACTTAAATAGCAAGCTGACTGTTGCCAGTCTTTTCAGTGTGTCTCTATTCCCTTCCTTCTGCCCTCAAATGAGCCTCACTAGGCTACTTCTTGTTTCTAAAACATGTCATCAATATTACCATCAGTGTTAAAATAGTTAACTAAAATAGATATAGTTTCCAAACATTTCTGATATTAACAATTAAATAAATTAAAATAGTTCATAAACGTTTCTGATGTTAGTAATTAAACAAGTAAAGAGTAAATTTAATTTTAAAGTGTATAATGCTGTTTCGTGAGGAAAAATCACTGTAAATTGTGAGGACTAAATAGATTTGTGGATATTTTGTAGGACATATCTAAGTATTTTCATAGTCTATAAGTAAGATATTGTTTATTGTTTTTATGATATATAAGCTCACAACAAAACTTAGTACTTTTGGTGTTCTTAGACAGGTCAGCACTTTTAAACATCTATGAGTAAGATAGAATCAATGCTATGTTCCTGAAGCTTTAAACTTACAGTGGCTATCCTTTCCCTGACCCAGACTATCTGCCTTGGAGTCTCTTCATCCTTCCAGATGACATGAAGTTGGCACAGCTTGGCATGAAGATTCTAGAGTCAAACAGATACCTTCTTAAATCCCAACTTGGTCATTTAGTAGCTGTATGACCCTGTAAATTATGCGAAAATTAGTATATTATCTTGTTATACTATAATATGCCATCATTGCATTATATGTAAATAATAAGCCATCGTTGCAGTATATGTAAATAATCATTTAACTTAGTTAAGACAATTTTGTGGGGGTTAAATAAGGTAATACAAATAACATACCTGCTATGTAGTAAGTCTCAACAACCATGAGCAATTGTAATTGACATGGCTGGTGGCCTCAGGATCCTGATGATCAGAGCTGATGCCTCCCTCATGCTTTGGATCTAAAGGATCTCTGTATAACCAGTCTGGTCCTGAGGCCTGATTAGTAGGGGAAAGCACTTTGAGCTCATTCATACTGCCAGATTCATCTGATTTTCTTTTAATACAGTGGATTCCAATAGAACTGGAAAAGCTTTTAGCCAAGGTAATGAGTATCTCTTCCGAAAATGGCACATCCACACAAACTGCACATTATTTTGCTTGTCACCTCAGTGGTATACTGAACCCCAAAGACTTGCCCTTCACCAGTGGGTCTGGCTTGGAGTGCTCAACTCCTGCTCTTTTCAGGACAAAAAAAATAATTTAAACTTGCTGTCTTCTGAAAACTTGGTTTGTCATCTGAATTTTTTTTTTTACTTTTTCTATCTCTATTCTGATTTATGCTTAAGAGAAAAATTTTGCATAATGTTCCCCTAATTGTAATAATGAGCCAATGAAAGAACATTAAAAAAAAAGAACTGTTTTTCTGTTTTACTGTGCCCGGTCTTCTAGTGGTACATTAGCCAACAGTATTAATAGCTCAGTACTCTCACAGCCAGCATTAGCTTTCATCTTAAAATTAATTACCACATTACAAAGGAGTAGATGAATATAAGAACAAAGACAGCAGACATGCTGAGCGCCATCACACCACGCACAAGAAAGGGGCACAATGGATTAACAGAGAGAATTGTTAAAGCAAAAACTTTAAATTAACAATAAGATACGAAAAGGTTTTTGTCATGTTCATTAAGGTTAAGAGGTTTGCCACCAGCTTGTTATGATTTCTTATTAGAAATGTGATTCATTATCTCTGAGGTTATACATTTATTAAGAAAGAAGACAGTGATAATCTAACTAAAGTAAAAAAAATAAATAAAACTACTATCTGACAGGGGTTGTAGCATGACATGACTAAATTTCCCAAGAGTTAGGGCTTTTCTTTAGTTGAGCTTGTATGCTCTAGTGGGCCAGTTGATTATTTAAAGAATTATACACTTATACAGGACTGATATTGGAAAACTATAGAGCAGACATCAGCCTACAACGGAAGAATTTTTGAAATATAGTTGCTTACCATCTCCCCCTACCCTTCACCCTCCTTAAATTAGAGTCTCTGTTGGTGGTTTAGGTGGCAGTATTTATTTTTAATTCTTCAGGTGAGACAAATGAACAGAGTTGAGACTCTCCTGTAGACCCTTGTGCCAATTTTGGATTTAAAATGCATTTTGGTGGTTTGTCTGATTGGAGTCAGTTGTTCACTCTTTAAGGAAAGTAGCGAAAGCTGAATCTGATATCTCTTGTTTTCAAAATGACTAAGACAGAGCCATCAGTCATCTTTCAAATATGGTTATTTTTTAATACATTATATAGGTTAAGGAGCATATGAGGAAATCAGCCTATTTACACATAAACAATGTTTAATCTAGTTGAGACAGATCTCACATCTTATCTGAAAATTGGCTGGATTTTGCATATGCAAGGTCATCTAATTAGTTGATAGTCTAGCATCTATTGGCTATCCTTAGTACACAATACCCTTCTCTTCCCTGTTTTGATTCTACTTGCCTATATCCTAATAAATTCTGGCCATGTGATCTATTGTCTTTATTGTGTTTCATGACATACATTCTCCTTGACTTTATTAAAAAATATTGTCCTTTGGGGCTGGGGTTGTGGCTCAATGGTAGAGTGCTTGCCTAGCACATGTGAGGCACTGAGTTCAATCCTCAGCACCACATAAAAATAAAATAAAGATATTGTGGAAAAAAATGTTCTTAACCTTTATTCACTATTTGGTATCTATTTCCTTTAAGCTTTTATTTTTTTCTTATAGGCTTCACCTGCCTTTGTTCTCAATTTAAGCCAACTGATATAGTTTGAGTTTTGGTTATAGGTTCTGGCCTAAAAATATCTTAGAGTTAAGCATCTATCCCAGGTACTTGATGTCTACTGAACACAGTGGAAGTCATTTTTGTTAGATTTATGAAGGCCAAAAGAGTCTATATTCTTTAGTAGCCATGTTCAGGGATTTGCTCAAATGAAAAATAAAGATTCAAATGAGAGAAAACATTATTCTCCAGAGTAGCAGTCATCAAATTAACCAGTACTTTATAGTTTATCATGTAAAGACATAGATAATAGGTACAAATTGAAGTCTCTCCATCACTACTTAAGGAGGTAGAAAGAGCATCAGACTGGAAGCTTTGTGATTTGATTTCAAATTCTAGTTGGTGGTGGCTGGTTGTGTGGTGTTGGGCAAACTCTTTTTTAACTTTCTGGTTTTCCATTGTATATAAGTGAATGGAAACAGTTGACAACAGAAGACCTGAGCTCAAGCCATATTTCTTCTTGCAGGCTTTGTAACTTTGATCAAGTCACTTAACTCTCTAAATCAATGGAGGCTAATAGCAATCTCAACTCACTGGATTGTTGTGAAAAAACTAAATGAGATCATAATGAACAAAGTAGGAGCTCATTAAGTGTCTGGGATTATTTGGTAGCACGTAACTCTGGCAACTATGGAACAGTAAAAAGGGCACAGATTTGGAGTCCAAGAGAGCTGACTCTCCTAATAACTTTGGCAAATTACTTACCTTCTCTAGTTCAGTTTCCTCTGACTTCCAAAGGATTAACTAACATTCTTACATATATAATAGATGGTTTTCCCTCGTCATTCATTCTTGGTATGTGGGAACGAATGCGGTGAGTGAAATTAAAAGTATAATTCTGGGTTGGGGATGTAGGTAGCTCAGTGGTAAAGCACTTGCCTGGCATGTGTAAGGTTATGGGTTAAATTCCCAGCACCTCAAAAAAAAATTTTTTTAAGGGTATTTCAGGGCTGGGGTTGTGGCTCAGTGGTAGAGCACTTGCCTAGCATGTGTGAGGCACTGGGTTTAATTCTCAGCACCCATATAAATAAACAAAATAAAGGTCTATTGACAACTAAGAAGTTTTTTAAAGGGTATTTCACCAGCTTTTGGGGGCAGAGATAGTGAAGCTTCCTAGAAATGGCATCTGCTCCTTCACATTCCCTAGACCAGTCACAGTTGGACAAGGCCATGTTCATTAAGACAGCTTATGTTCTCTTGTCTAATACATCTGTCTCCATCCCTAGACTCTATAGAAGGAATGGAGAATTTCTGGGAACTCTTACAGAATATACCTAGCCAGCTACTATGGACATCCAGCAGATCCCACTGTCGCTTTTGAAGTATCTGCCACCTCCCACCAAGGGGCTCTAGTCACCTGCGAGGCACTTCTCTTTCTACCATATCCCCTAAAGTGCTAAAACTATTTGTATAGTGGAAGGAAAGGGCATGCGCTGTCCTCTAATTTGTTACACTGAATTAGAGATCACCCAAGTCATGTTGCTGGAAACCAAACTTGACTCAGTTTTATGGGAAATGGTCATAAAAGTACTAAGGTGCCCACTCTCTCGCCCTGCTTGCTCTCTCCCCTCCCCACCCAGATCCATGGACAGGGGATAAACCCAAATGGCAAGGAAGTAGGGAGGACTGAATAAACTCAACATCTCCCTTCCGATGACTAAGGCTTCTGTACTGGGTTAAGTGCATGGTGTTGGCCTCTTTCTTTTCTTAGGGGAGTTATTTTCCAGGAGGATCTCCTCAGCATCTTCAGGAGAATAGATTTGCCCAAATCTCTTCAGACATGCCTGACCTGCTTAAGTGGATGCACTTAGCTTCCAGCGGAGGTACCTGGCAGCCAGGGACTCTACAGCACCCGGAGCAACACTGAGAGATTAGGAAGGTTCTGTGAATGGTGAATGGCATTGCTGCTGGGGGGGGGGGGGAGAGCTGTCCCTAGCAGCTTGCAAGGCAGATTCCTTTTTCTTGTTCCTAGAATTTAAAAGTTCCTTTCCCTTGTCCTCAAACCTGCTCTATTTTTCATTCTTCTGATTCATTGTTTTCAGAAGTTGGATTGACTTTCATTTTTAGGTGGCCTAGTACAGCTCTTCCTGGTCACTGGTTAGATTTATTTTTATGCCCGATAGGAATCAGGGCAGAGAAATTGTCTCAGAATGTGTCACATCCGGCTCAACTGACCAGCTACGATTTTAAGCTTTGTTCTTCTAAAATATTGATAAACACAATTGTTAATGTACTTTCCTTCAGTTTTCATCAGGTCTGAATCCTTAGACTTTTTGTATTTTATGAATCAGGGGAACTTCCCAAGGAAAATGGGAATTTTTGATGCTATAAGGATTTAAAAAAAGGGTTTTGATCTTTCTTTCAAGATACTCTTCAAGGGGAGTGTGTGTGTAGGACTTTCACTGAGCTGATGTATTTCTGTTAAAAGTGAATTGTTTAATTTCCTTTAGATAACACTAAAGGGAATTTTCTCTGCTGTTTTTAAGTGATAAAAATCTAAAGAATACAGGTCCTGTAGTATGAGCATTTGGGTGTTAATTTTTCCTCTGTAATGAGAATAAATATCAGACATGGGTGGTGCATGCCTACAATCCTAGCAACTCAGGAGGCTAAGCCAAGAGGATCACAAGTCCAAGTGAGGCTAGTCTCAGCAGCTTAGTGAGACCATCAGTAACTGAGAAGATTCTATCTCAAAAAAAGGGAGGGGGCTGTGGGAATGAGACTAGGATATATAGCTCAGTGGTAAAGTATTGCTAGGTTCAATCCCCGGTACCAAAAATTCAAAATAAAAACAAAAAACTAAAAAGAATAAACACCATGCAGGTGCAGGTGGTAAAGATTTTCTTCCATAAACTTAACACATAAACTGCTATTAAATCAAACTTTCAATACCAAAGAGTTTAAAATTGAATAACAATAATAATTGATATAATGTTTTATTTCCTAGTATTTTCTAGGCTTTTTTTACTGATTGCAAAATGAAAGCATAATAGAATTTTTGGTTGAAAGACAATTTATTTAACCAATACAAATTGTGTGTTTGTTGTGCTGGGGATTGAATCTGGGGATTCATGCATGCTAGACAAGTACTCTACCATTGAACTATGTCTCCAGCCATTTATTACATATGTATATTAACATGCTGAGAACCAGAGAGTTTACTTATCCAAAGAGTTTATTTATCTTACCCAGAAAGTTTATTTATCCAAAGACACTGTGTTTGTCTATTCAGAATGCTATAACAAAAACACCATTGACTGGATGTCTTAAACAATAAACATTTATTCCTGACAATACTGGAGTTGAGGTAGTTCAAGATCAAAGTGCCAGCAGACTTATGCTTATTGAGGGTTTGCTTCCTGGTGACTGACAATTTTTTTTTTAAAGATATGTTAGAGGCTGGGGTTGTGGCTCAGTTGTAGAGTGCTTGCCTGGCATGTGTGAGGCCCTGAGCTCAATCCTCAGCTCTGTATACAAATAAATAAATAAAATAAAAAAGATCTACTGGCAACTAAAAAATTTTTTTTTCCGGTGTGAATTTTTTTTTTATTGGTTGTTCAAAACATTACATAGTTCTTGATATATCATATTTCATACTTTGATTCAAGTGGGTTTTGAACTCCCATTTTTACCCCGTATACAGATTGCAGAGTCACATCAGTTACACTTCCACTGATTTACATATTGACATACTCATGTCTGTTGTATTCTGCTGCCTTTCCAAAAAATTTTTTTTAAATACTTTAGGTGGGGCTGGGGATGTGGCTCAAGCGGTAGCGCGCTCGCCTGGCATGCGTGCATCCCGGGTTCGATCCTCAGCACCACATACAAACAAAGATGTTGTGTCCACTGAAAACTAAATAAAATAAATATTAAAATTCTCTCTCTCTCTCTCTATCTCTCTCTCTTTAAAAAAATACTTTAGGTGAGTTATTTTCTAAAATTTTTATATTATCTTTGAATTTTTTATTTTATTTGTTCTTTTTAGATATACATGACAGTATATCTAATATTTGGCATAATATACATACGTGGAGTATAACTTATTCTAATTAAGATCCTATTCTTGTGGTTGTACAGAATGTGAAGTAACCTGGTTGTGTATTCAAATACAAGGCTAGAAAAGTTATGTCTGATTAATTCTACTGTCCTTCCTATTCCCCTCCCACTCCCTTCCCTTCATTCTCCTTTGTCTAATCCAATGGACTTCTATTCTTTCCCTCCCCACCCTCCCTTGTTGTGGGTTAGCATCCACATAATGGAGATAACATTCAGCATTTTTTTAATATTTATTTTTTAGTTGTAGGTGGACATGCAGTATCTTTATTTCATTTTTATGTGGTGCTAATGATCAAACCCAGTGCCTCACGTGTGCTAGGTGAGCACTCTACAACCCAGTCCTCAGCATTTGTGTTTTAGGGATTGGAGTATTTCACTTTTAATGATAATCTCCATTTACATCCATTTACCAACAAATGTCATAATTTCCTTCTTCTTTATGGCTGAGTAATAATAATTTTCTTTATAGTAATTTAATAATAATTTTATTTATCTATTTATCTGTAGAAGGGCAACTAGGTTGGTTCCAAAGTTTAGCTACTGTGAATTATGCTGCTATAAACATAATGTGGCCATGCTACTGTAATATGCTGATTTTAAGTCCTTTGGGTATAAACCAAGGAGTAGAATAACTGTGTCAAATGGTGGTTCCATTCCAAGTTTTCTGAGGAATCTCCACGTTGCTTTCTAGAGCATTTGCACCAATTTGCAGTCCCATTGGCAATGTATGAGAGTACCTTTCTCCCCACATCCCAACCAACATGTATTGTTCCTTGTATTCTTGATAATTGCCATTCTGATTGGAGTGAATTGGAATCTCCGTATAGTTTTAATTTGCATTTCTCCAATGGCTAAAGATATTGAACATTTTTTCATGTATTTTTTGACTGATCATATTTCTTCTGTGAATTTATTCATTTATTGATTGGGTTATTTGTATTTTTTAGTGTTAAGTTTTTTGAGTTGTTTGTGTAACCTGGAGATTAGGGCTCTATCTGAGGTGCAGGTGGTAAAGATTTTCTCCCATTCTGTAGGGTCTCTCTTCACATTCTTGATTGTTTCCTTTGCTGTGAAGAAGCTTTGTAGTTTGATACCATCCCATTTATTCACTCTTGATTTTACTTCTTGCGCTTTAGGAGTCTTATTGAAGAAGTTGGTTCCTAAGCCGACACAATGGAGAGTTGGACCTACTTTTACTTCTAGTAAGTTCAGGGTCTCTGGTCTAATGCCTAGGTCCTGGTTCCACGTTGAGTTGAGTTTTGTGTAGAGTGAAAGGGGTTCAGTTTCATATAGATTTCCAGTCTTCCCAGCATTATTTGTTGAAGAGGCTATCTTTTTTTTTTTTCAATGCATGTTAATGGTGCTGTGGGAAGCCTCCCTGAATGAACATACCTTTAAGTCCCGATGCAGGGGGCTCTGACCAATTACTACATTTCGCAGTGACTTGGGCGTTGTCCCAGCTTGGATAGCAAGGTGTGGCTCCAGGTGTAGGCATACCTGATGCGTCTGAGTTACACTCACCTATTCCCTTGTAATCCTCCCCCTTCTGCCTTTTTCGGATAGAATTTTCTAAGAAACAGTGTCCCCCTAAATAAAAGCCCACTTCAAACGTGCTTGCCCTCTCTCTTGCCAGCTTCTAGTGACTTTCTCTTGCTCTCCTTTTTGGGGAACTTGAGGCAGGGAGCCGGGGAAAGTCATCCTGAAGCTTCCGTAAAGGTATTTCGTGTCTGCGTTTTATTTTGCATCACCCCAAATTCACACGAGTGACTTTAGTTCAACCGCCTGCGCTAGGCAGGGGTGGCATGGTGCCTTTGTCTAGTATGAGATAACTGTATTTATGTGGGTTTATCTCATGTCTTCTATTCTGTTCCATTGGTCTTCATGTGTGTGTTGGTGCCAATACCATGCCATTTTTGTTACTGTAGCTCTGTGCTATTATTTAAGGTCTGGTATTGTAATGCCTCCTGCTTCACTTTTCTCACTAAGGATGGCTTTGGCTCTCCTGGGCCTCTTTTTTATTCCCAATGAATGTCATGACTGCTTTTTCTATTTCTATAAAGACCATCAGAGGAATTTTAATAGGAATTGTTTTAAATCTATATAACATTTTTGGTAGTATGGCCATTTTGACAATATTAATTCTGCCTATCCAAGAACATAGGAGATCTTTCCATTTCCTGAGATCTTCTTCAGTTCCAGACTGATATCTTGATGCGTCCTCATAAAAACCAAGGGAGCTCCCTGAGGTTACAATAGATGCTAATTTACGTCATAAATATTTATATTCAGGCAAAATGTAAGAATTTTGCTAATATTGCAGACATACTGTGAATGTGTACTAAGCTCACTCCACATTATTTTTTTGTCACTATTTTGTTATAGCTGTAGAAATCTCCTCCTGGTGCTAAAGATAAGAAAGAAAAAGAGAGATGCTAAGTGTTTTAATATAAATATTAAGCCCTGCATTTGTGAGAGAAGTCCCCTCCCTGCCAAAAAAGACATTGTGTTTTTAGAAACCTTAAAAGACCCTGTAGTGTTTATTCTGTAGACTTGGTGTTTCACACTATTGAACTAAGAACATTTACACTCCAACTTCATCTCAACACACTGCAGTTTTTACAGCAACAAAACAGGTCTTACCCAAATATGGTTATTCAATTGAAACTTGAAATAATACAAGATTAAGGCAAGAGGCAAGCTTCAATAATACAAAATAAATGTTACAATTAATGAAGCAAATGTGATTTTCATTTGAAGACACTGTTCTGCAGAGATGGAAAACCATGAATCTTGACAACCTCTACCTCAATTGAATTTCCTAAGTGTCCTACACATGTTCATATTACTGTACGTCGTATCAGACACCTATTTGGTCGCTACTTAAAACCTTTCGGCCATCAGATGTGGTGGCGCATGCCTGTAATCCCAGAAATTTAGGAGGCTGAGGCAGGAGGATCACAAGTTCAAAGCTACCCTTAGAAACTGAGCAAGAATCCGTCTTAAAATAAAAAATAAAAACGACTTGGGTATCTCAGTGCTGAGCACCCCTGAGTTCAATCTCTAATAAAGTTAAATTTTTAAAAAGTAAATAAATATCCTTTCAGCCTCACCTCTTACTTCAACCACTGCTACCACTACCTGTCTAATACCTACTCAGGCACAGCCTGACAGTCTCTCCCTGTGAGCATATCACTTGATCCTTGCCTGGAGCTTCTCTGACGGCGGCTTCAGGTTGGGACACCTATGGAAACCTGCACAATACAGGGAAGCAGAACCATTAGATGCTCTGTTTATATTTGCTGCAAGGATTTGGCCTTACACAGTGGATCCTGGTTACACCCTCAGTTTAAGGCTTAGTATTGTTTTGTTGTTGTCTTATGTCCTCACAAAGCTGTAAGTTCAACAAAGGCAAATATTTGATCATGTTTTTAATTTATTCATTAATTTATTTAAACCATGAAGAAAGGTGTTTGGTAAATAAATACTTGTTAACTAAATGTCTGTCCTAACGATCACAACTTCGGTTTAAAATAACACTAAAAGGAGTCTTAAAGTCCTTTCTCCATGGGTGAAAACTGAAACCACTCTTCATATTTCTTATATTTCAAGAAATATTATTTTAAAAAGATAATACAGTGAAAATTTCTGTATTTTTCATAAGATGCTTCACTCTTCCTAATGAAGAAATTAAAAACCAACAGAAATAAATAGCATGAGGATATTTAAGGCTATATATTCAAGAAGAAAACCAGAACCACCAATTTTCCATATGGACACGTGTCAGATAACAAATAGAGAAAACCAGCTGAGCTATACACACAGAGGATCACTGGCCATCCAATGAGAAGAAGGAGACCCATAGGAGTTGTAGATGGTCCACATAGGACATCATTCACAAGTACTCTTCTTTCAGAAAAGCAAACAGAATGCTAAACTTAGCTAAGAAGGAAGTTGGAAACTGTGTTGTCCTTGATAGGCTACTCGGGTTGTTCTGATTTCCCTCCAGAATAAATGCTTAGTTGCAGAAGAGCAGACTGCTGTGCATGATTCTCCAGACCCTGTGGTATGCTCAGCAGAGAGGAGTGTGGCGAAAACATAAGTCTGAAAATAACGTCAGACCTAATTATCCTAGTTTGTACCATTGACCCGCTGGCTCATCCCTTCTGGATGACAATACATGTAAAGTATCACCATGTATTTGAAACAACTTTTTCTTAAATTAGTGTGGTCTAGTAATACCAGTTTTCTGCTCTTTAGAGTTGGCCACTGGCTGAAAATTTCTCAGGTAATAATGAAAGAAGGAGAAAGAGATGTCCAGATTCCAAGACTATGAGAAATGAATTTCCATTTTTTAGCCCATTGATCTATAGTATTTTGTTATGATAGCCTGAGCTGACTAATACTGTGTCTGTCTCCTGGAAGCCCAGTCTCAGGTATGTACATTTAACATCATAAGTCTTGCTTTTCTAATAGAATAAACCATTAAAAGTCATAAAAGTTATACAATTATACCTTATATAAAATATATCAGCAATGTAAAAGAATAATGTCTTTCTAGGCCATTTTAAATTGCATTGGTTAACTCCTTTGCCTCATGCCTGGCTCTCTTGCTCTTTTTTCTTCTAAATTTTTCCTTTCATTTAAAAAATAACTTTACAACATGATATTTCATATGGACAAGAGAAATTATTTAACTTGCATTTAGCTTATAAACCAAAATACTAAGACACCTGTTAATCCATTTTCTAGCCTTAGAAATTGAATTTCACCAATATCATTGACACTACCTGTTTGTGACTTCTCAATCTATTACCCTGTCTCTTCCCAGAGTGAAGCGCTATCTTGAGGCTTGTATTTACTTGAACCCTTTCTATGGTTTCGCCACAAAGTCAACAATATATTGTCTGTTTTGAAATTCATAAAAATGGCATATCACATGACATGGATGACTGTCAGCATATCTTCGTTTGCATGCAAGCTCTAGCAAGGACTTCTGTTTTGTTCACTGTGTATCCCAATGACCCTAACAGGACCTGACTGGTACAAATATTGGTTAACTTAAAGAATGAAAGAATAAACCTTCTAAATAGTTCTGCTCTTCACATCAGAAGCTTGGCAGTTAGGCTTTTTGATTTTTGCTTAAATGATTGAGCAGCATGATTGTTAGATGCTATTTTTGCCAGCTTACTACCTACCTAATACAGCTACTTCTCCAGTCTATGCATGAACTAGGCTGTGGTAAATAAGCCCATTTCAGTAATACAGATTTTCTTCCTGCTTATCTCACAGTCTGATTATAATTAGCCCAAGCAAGAAATAGTTTTTCAGTACAATGAACTTTGCCCCATTTATGGAAACACTAGGATAAGAAAAAATAATTATTTCTCCGTGCTTCTGAATGTCAGCTTGCCCCATGTGAAGAACACCTACAAAACCTAACAGGTCAGTGATACATAGGTCTGACCAGGCATTAGAATCATTGCTGTCCTGTAATATGTACACTGTTTTTTTTTTAATTCATTGTCATTGACAAACTGTATACATTTTTTTTTTTTTTTTTGTACCAGGAATTGAACCCACAGGTGCTTAACCATTGAGCCACGTCCCCAGCCATTTTTTATATCTTATTTAGAGACAGGGTCTTGCTAAATTCCTGAGGTTGGCTTTGAACTCTCAATCCTCCTGTCTAAGCTTCCAGAGCTGCTGGGATTACAGGATCGAACCACCACACCCGGCTATATTTTTAATGTGACTTTTTCTACACCATTTCCTTGAGTTAAATGTTTTATACTGACAAGTTCTTGAGAGATTAGGCTTTTTTAAAAACGTGTATTTCCTACGTCTACTGTTTCCTTATACTGTATGTTCTTGTCTATTGTTGTCATGAAATCTTTGCTGGAAGTCCTGTGCGATAAAATGTCCCAGAGATGGGATAGTTACTAATGTTTGCTAAAGCTTTTGATCCTAAAGACAATGTAAAATTTGTTCTATGAGAGAATTGTGCAATAGAGGCTAGAAGGTTGCTTTGTGGTTGCAACAGTCCTTTAATGATAGCAGGAAGGGGACGTTTGGTGTTTCTATCAGGTTGCCATGGACTTCTTTTCATTAACAAGGCATCCCTGTATATTTTGCTTTGCAAAACTGGAAATTCCCTCAGAAGTATCCCAGAAAGCTGAATGTCAGATAAAGGAAAAGAAAACTGAAACCACAGAGCACAATATGTGGGAAAAGAACTCAAGAAAATAGAATCATGGCATTTTCTAAAGGGTAGCGTGTTTGAAAGATACAACAAGTTCACTTTTGCACATAGACATGCATATGGTTGATCTCTGGGGTTGCTTTTTTCACAGTCTATAATTAATGAGCAAGCATCTATTGAATACATAGTGTTTATTTAGCACTGCTTGAGACACTGAGGTATTCTGAAAAACAATCAATACAGTTCCTGCCCTTCAAGAACCTACCATTGAGAAGGAGAAACAAAATCCACACACTTGAGCCACAAGGCAAGGCAATATGGTACTTAATTACTGTAAGTGCTAAATTATGAAATAAAGATAATTAGTATTATAAAATTGATAAGGAAAGGATACATTGAGTCAGGGGTGGGCTCCCAGGGCTCCAGTAAATATTCTGTTTCATATCTGAGTGGGGTACGTGGTTTTCTTTTTACAACTAGTTTAACAACGGTACACATAAGTTTTATTCAGTTTTGTTTATAATTTGCGATAAAAATATTAAAGGAGAGAAAGAGGAGATGAATAAGACCTTGAATAATTGGGACAAGAATTTGTGGAGGAAATGGGACTTAAAGTAAGCTTTAGAATTGTCACAGAGAAGAGGGCAGATCAATACCAATGTAGCATAGTTGTGGTGAGTGAAGAAGAAGTTTAGACTGTTATGGAAGGACATGGCATACAATGTGGGTTTTAAATTTGGTGACAGACTGATGACAGTGGAGCTTAGGAAAAATTAGGACAACCTTAGTATGCTTTGGGGATAAAAATGGGATGAAAGCCACAGTGAGAAAGAGATGGAAATTGAATAGCACAGCAATGAGGGTCTTCAAATATTTCTTGAAAGAAGTGGCTGTGAGAAACACTATGGAGGAGAAAATGGCCATGACTGGGTAGGTGACCCATGGGGGATGAGCAGGATTGATAAGCTTCATATTTTAAGTTGCCTAGAAGAATAATGGTGCCAATGATAAACCAGTTGGCAATAACCAGTTGGTTAGGAAGAGAAGGAAATTTCAGTTCTTCCAATGTTGAGTTGACATTACAATGAAATCTAGGCAGTACCACTTGGGAACAGAGTAAAGACATATAGGGCAATTCTGATGCCCATTTTCAAGTGTAAAATATCACAATGAGAAATGAATCCCATATCTTGTTTATTTTCTATAGTGTAAAGGACCTGAATGATGATGATAATAATAATACCTCTCTTATGGAATATAAAGCTAAAGCTTAAGGCTATCTCTCCTCCTTGAGTACAGTCACCAAACCCACCAGTATTCCTGTCCATTTCTTTTTTGACCAGTCTGTAAATGCTTGAATTCAAAATCAAGACCTGCAAATTTTACTGAAGGGACAAAAGCCGACTTTCCACCTGATGGTGATGTCTGTTCAGGACAAACTATCCTTCCACAGTTTAAATCATTTTGATCTTGTGTCTTTTTATAGAATTTGGAGAACTATACTGTAGAAATGGAACTCTATAGTTATAAAGTCCGAAGTACAGATATAATCAAGGAGATGAGGTTTTTAAATTTTTTTGTAGTTGTGGATGGACAGTATGCCTTTATTTTATTTTATTTTTATGTGGTACTGAGGATTGAACTCATTGCCTCACACATGCAAGGCAAGCACTCTGCCACTGAGCTACAGCCCCAGCCCAAGGAGATGAGTTTTGATTCATTTTTTTAAAAAATTACTTTCTAAAAATGTGAACTATCCATAAAAGGAAAAAATCTAAGTATATCCCTCTTCTGGAAATGTTTTAGAAAAAAGCTTGACTCTATAGTTATTCTATTTATAGAATTTTGACCTTGAGTTGGTGATTTAACTAAAAAACTTCCATGATACTTTTTCTATTTATTTTTGTATCTTAGGTATCAGAAGCAGGTGGAAAAAGGTTTGGATAATACTAATGAATTTGTTCATACAAGTGAGAAGGGGTTATTTGTTATTGTTTATTTAACTTTTTCTATGAGCCAGGCACTGGGGTAGTCACTGGAGATGTAGCAGGGAATAGACTCTGACCTTGTGGTCTAATAAGGGATTTTTATGGTTTGGACGTGAGGTGTCCCCCAAAAGCTCAAGTGTGAGACAATGCCAGAAGTTATGGAGAAGTGATTGGGTTGTGAGAGTCTTAACCCAATTGGTGAATTAATCCCCTGATACGGATTAACTGAGTGGCAACTGAAGTGGTAGGGTGTGGTTAGAGGAGGTGAGAATTGGAGTGAGGCTTTGGGGTATATATTTGTAACTGGCAAATGGAGACCTCTCTGTCTGCTTTCTGATCATCATGTGAGCTGCTTCCCTCCACCACACTCTTCCATGATATTCAGCCTCACCTGGAGGCCCTGGGGAATGGAACTGGCTGTATAAGGACTGAGACCTCAGAAACTTTTCCTCCTTTACAGTTATTCTGGTGGAGTCTTTTAGTCATAACAGCAAAAAAGCTGAATAAAACAGGGATATAGTGAACAGCGTGCTAGATGCTGTCATAGAAATAAATAGCTGGAACTCAAAGAGCACATAGCTCACTCTCTAGAGGCCAAGGAAAACCTTTGGGAGTAAATAACATGTATCAGAAAACATTCCCCAATTATCAAATCAGATCACAGAAGACAGTGAAGATTTCAGTCACTTCCTTTGGTTTCCTTGGTCGGTATCTACCATCTGAACACAAAAATTCTATAGTAAAATATATGGACAAACTATAAAACCTAGTAGAAGGACTTTCAGCATGATGAAATAAACTAGTCTCAGAAATGTACTTTGGGTTTCCAGAAAACCTTGAGCCCATTTAAGGCAAAAATATTTTAAAATATAAATAAAATTCTTATGTATAGGGTGATATTGTGAAGCAGTAACTCTTTTCTCCATTATCTTGAACCTGAACCTCCCCTATCTTGGCTACTAGAGTGGGCTGTTCCATTGACCCAAGCAAAGTATTTGCTAGTGCACTTTTCTGAAAGTAATAGTTTAAACTATTTTCTAGGGTATATAAAAAAATGTTAGAGTAGAAATAAGAAATAAGATTGTTAAGATATTGCTGAAAATATCTACAAATTCCTTGTACATCTTTTTCCATGATTACCTCCCATGGGAGTGTTTTAGTCAGTTTTTTTCTGCTGCTGTGACTAAAAGAACAATTGTAAAGGAAGAAAATTTTATTTGAGGGTTCACAGTTTTAGATGTCTCAATCCATTGGCAGTCAGCTCCATTCCTCAGAGCTGGAGGTGAGGAAGAACATCATGGTGGAAGAGTATGACAGAGGAAAGTGGTTCACATGATGATCAAGAAGGGGGGTGGGGGAGAGAGAGAGAGAGAGAGAGAGAGAGAGAGAGAGAGAGAGAGAGACACTAAGCTTAGTTTATCAAATATATACCCCAAGGCACTCCCCCAAAGACCTACTTTTTTAGCTGCACTCTACTCAGTTACCACCAGGTTAATCCTGTCGGGATTAAGGTTTCCAGAATCCAATCATTTCACCTCTGCATGTTCTTGCATTGTCTCACACATGAGCTTTTGGGGGATACATCAGATCCAAACCATAACAAGGAAAGAAGAACCCTCAGATAGGGTAGGAATTTTGAGAGTAAATTGAAAATATCTTGTGTAAATTTTACTTATGAATGGAGATGTCAGAATCCTAAAAAAAAAAAAAAATCAGCAAACCAATACTAGCAATGCACAATGTACAAAATGATCATGATCAAATTAGATTATTTCAATAATGCGAGGCTGATATAACTCTAGAAAATTCTAGCAAGCCATTAATGTCTTCAGAGAGAAGATTAAAGAAAGTATATTCTATAAATTCCTTCTTGACAATCTTGCATTACCCCAAGGAATATTGGGGAAAGAGAAAAAAATAATAAGTTGTTCGAATTTAAACCCAAAGTTTCCAAGTTTACTGTAAGTTGTGTCTAGACAACATGTTTCTTTGAAAATAAATCTTTCAACCTTTGTTTTAAGGGTCAAATTTTAGTTAGCTTTTGTAAATGATTACCAATTAGTATTTAAACAAGTGTCTAGAAAATTAAAAACTGTAAAGGTTACCTTAACTTCTAGTGAAGGAAGACAGAACTAAATAAATTAACAGGCAAAATATATGATATATGAGACAGCAATGTACTAGGCAGAAATAAAACAGAGTAAGGGGACAGCAGGACTGCAATGGCCTCACTGGTAAGGTAACATGCCAGCAGAGTCCCAGGTAACATGAGGCTTCCAGCTGTGCAATTATCTGAGGGAAGAAGAGCATTCTTTAATGCACTTAAATAATTTATTCCAAAAGAAAAAACAATGATAAGATTGTGCACATTTTATAAATGCAAAGCAAGTTGATTGAATTTGCATCTGAGAGGAAGAATTTTAGTGGTAGCATGTTTTTGGTAAGGAATATCAAAGATTCTGGCAATAAGGAGTTATTGGAGTCCAATAGACTAAGGCTCTGTTCCTAGTTTTATAAATGAGGAAACTGAGAAATGGAGAAATTAAGTAACTTGTCCAAGATCACCTGGTTGATTCCCAGTGTGGAACATTATCCGTTAGCCACTACACATATTGCCTCCCTTTCAATAAGTTTTACTTTGAGCATAAAGAAAGTTGACCTCAATGATATTTAAAAAACTTGTTACATTCACATCCCAGTAAATAATGAATATGAGCTCAGAGTTCCCTGATTACAAGAAAATAGAGTAAGAATGATCAGTAGCATCACCTCAGAAAAGAATGGCCAAAGTATGGTATAAGTCATATATTTCCTCCTTTTGCTCCATTCTACCCTCGAGAAATAGCTATTTTACTCTCAGTACCACTTGATATGCTTGTTTTCTCCTATATTTTGAGAACAGTGACTGTTTCTTATCCTTGCTTACATCTTGAGCATCTATAACAGTGCTATGCAGTATCTGCTAAATATGTATGTTTGTGGAATGCTGAGTGATTGCCTAAATTCTTTCCTAGAAAGGAAGAATCAAATACATAGAGGTTAAACCTTTTGCATGCAAAAGAAATCAAGCAGGGTGCCCCATGCTAGCCAGCACATTTTCATAATAACTAAATAGGTGAGAAAATATATGGTCAAATATGCATATTGAGGAAAAACAAAACTCACAGAAAGAAAAGAAATAAAATAAGTGGATCTGAAATGTGAAGCTTCTCACCTCTGGAACTATAAAAATAAACTGTTATTTAAGCTACTGGTCTGTGGCAATTTGTTCTGGTAACCATAGCAAACGAATACAGTAGGTCAGAGAAGAAGGTATGAAGGCGTGTACACCACCTAAGTGTGGAAAGCCAGCTGGGTGGGGGCAAGAGATGAGGCTGGGGAGGTAAGCAAGGGCAAGTGCAGGAAGGCAAGTTTAGGGATCAGCATTATAGTGAAGGTGCTTGGGCCCCCCCCCCCAAAAAAAAAATAGGCAACCGAGTAAGGGAATCAAATTTGCCTCTGAGAGGAAGAATTTTAGCAGTAGCATAATTTTGGTAAGGAATACCAGGAGGTATACAGCTTTAGAGTCTAGTAGACCAAGGCTCTGATCCTGGCTCTGCCATTTAAAAGCCCTATGACCTTGGACAAATTCTTACCCTTCTTTGGCTTCTATATCCTCATTTGTAATTACAGACATAATAATTCTTACCCCCTGGGATGATAGGAGGATTAAGTAAGACAACATGTTTGAAGCACTTGGCATAGTACCTGACACATTGTAAGCAATGAATGATTGGTAGCTATTAAAATGTCTAATGCGGTAATAGTAGGGAGCTGAGAAAAGGGACAAGCTTAGACATCTGAAAGATAAACAAATCTTGAAAAATTGGCAATTAATTTTATGCTTGGGGGCGAGGAAGGGGGGAAAAAAGTAAAAAATAGCTTCCAGACTCTCGACATGGGCGATTTGGGGAATGCAATGTCATTCACTGACACAGGGAACATAAGAGAAGAACGGGGAGGGGAGAGGATGTTTACTTTTGGATAGTTGCATTTGAGAGACTCTTGGTACATTTCAGAAGAGTTATGTCATGACTCCTCGAATATAGAATCTAGGATCAAGAAAGAAGCTTGGGTTAGAGATATGGATGAAATCCACCAGAATTTTCAGAGAAAATATGCAGATTGAGAAGAGAAGCAGAGCACAAATAGAACTCCAAGGACACAGCCCCGGGCAGAAGAAGAGGATATGGGAGAGGAAGCTGAAAAGGAAGCCTCCAAAGAAGGAAGAGGAGAAGACTGAGTTAAGTCAAAGGAGGAAAAAAGGTTTAAAAAGAGTACTATCCAAAGTGACAAGGCTGGCCAGGTGCCTGTAATCCCAGTGGCTCGGGAGGCGGAGGCAGGAGGATGGTGGCTTCAAAGCCAATCTCAGCAATTTTGCGAGGCACTAAGCAACTCAGTGAGATCCTGTCTCTAAATAAAATACAAAATAGGGCTGGGGTTGGGGCTCAGTGGTCGAGTGCCCCTGAGTTCAATCCCCAGTGCTCCTTAGCTCCCCCACCCAAAAGTGAAAAAGCTGAAGAGAAATCAGATAAGATAGGGACCAACACATGTCCACTGGACTATGCAATTCCAAGATGTCAGGCATGGCCAGGGGAAGGATGATTTAATGAGGCGATGGGGATTCAATCCCTACTGTAAAGGGGTAAGAACGTGTCCCTCCAAAGCTACTGTGTGGATGCAGGAATAATTAGAGTGTAAGAGTTGTAGCCTAATCAGTCCATCTTAGTTTGAATGGACTGACTGGGTGGTAATGACAGACAGGTGGTGTGTTGCTGGAGATGGGTCACAGGGGTTGTACCCTGGAAGGTTTCACTTCCCTGAGGTCTCTCCCCTCTTCCTTCTCTCTGTCTCCTGGCTGCTGCCCATGGAGCATCATTCCTCTGCCACACAATTCCTTCATGATGCTTAGTCTCACCTTGGCCAGAGCAACGTACTTATCAGACCATGGTCTGGAACCATGAACTACAGTGACTTTCCCTTCCAAGTTGTTCTTGTCAGGTATTTTGGTCATAGGGATGCAAGCTAACACACTGAGGAAGTGAATACTGTGAGCTTTCTGAAGGAAAAGGGAAAGCAGGTAGAAGAAAAATTCTTCTGCCCTTCATCCTTCAAAACCCCTCTTTTCCACTCTTCTATCTTCCCTTCCGCCCAGGAGTTCCTGACCTTGGATCTGATGACCTCCTCAAATGGTTCATAAATGGAGATCAAGGGATTTATGTATTTAGAATGGAGGAAAAAAATACAACTTTAATTTCATGAAATTTAAATGTAGCATTTTTTACCCATTTCAAATTTAAGCAAAAATTACAGAAGATTAACAGTACCTGTGACTGTCAAAAATATTTTTTCATATCATTTTACAGTTGTCGCAGATTCTCAAAATATCATTTACACTCATCACTTTAATGAAATTATAGTAGTTATTTTAAACCTGCTGCCAGATCTTATAAATAAATTGTTTAAATATTTTGAGAACTCTATTTAAATGTAATTAGTTTTCTTTGTGACTGTTAAGCATTTTATGTTTTTTGAAAACATTATTCTGAGGAGTCCATAGGCATCCTCAAATGTCAAATCTCCACATCTTTGGCACTAAAAGGTTAAGACTTTCTGCTAGCTTATTACATAAGCCATATCTATTGTGTTATCTTTAGTGCTTTTGGTCTCTGCACGCTGCAGAGAGAGTCTCTCTATAAGAGGCAATTGTCCCCTGTGTTTCTCCAGGGAAAATAGTGATGCACCTCTCTGTGGTTTTCAATTGTTCTGACCACTCGTTGGTCTTTTTACTTTGACCTGGTCATAGAGACGCCACCTATTTTGAGATATAAGATTGATTCAAATTTTAGTTCACTTGTTTGTACACCATCAACAAACACATTGCTACATGGTTGGGTGAGCAGCAGTGGACCTCCCAGGAATTTATGATCAAAAGAGAAAAGAGACTTGTACCAAAGTTACAAGACAACCTGGAAACTGTTTTGCTTAGTGTAAAGTTCTATGGTATATGAGGTATCAGAGGAAGCTTCATCAGAAGATGACATTGAGAATGAAGAGAATACCGTTAAAGAAATGAGTTTCCCAAGATTGGGTAAGTGATGTCTGTACAGTCATGATTACATTAAAAAAAATCTTTGAAACATGAATCATACTGGAATAAAAGAGATTTTCTTCCCCATCTTGGTAGATAGATTTAGTGTACTTAATTAGATCTAAAGGGAAAAAATGAGGAACAGGTTGAATATTTAGGATGTTTTCCTTTCTCTAAATTATTGTTGTTGTTTTTTTTTTTTTGAGAAACAACGTTAATAATCACTACAGGTAAAAATATTAGGCAAACATTCCTTTAAAAAATATTTTGATATGAAGAATTTTCAGGTTTTCATAAATGAGTGCATGACATCTACTGGCCAAATAGCATAACTTTCCTCTCCATTTTGTGAGTGATAATAACTAAGATTATTAACCCTTCTTCCCTACTGAAGGAAAGTGTGAGGTCTACACTTTCCTTTAATAACTAGCAAGGAGAAAAGTCTTTGGAATAGTAAACATGGTCCTTGCTTTGTTTTTTGAGCTTGAAAAGTTTAAGACATTTAAAGAATTTGAAAATCTAATGCAATTTATTTAACAGTAGGTAAACTAAGACTTGGAGAGAAGTACTGCTTCACACAACACAAGATCACATGAGTGGCTGGCCAGCTAGCTCTAGGGTGCTAGTTTTTATTCTCCATTCCCAGGTTAGGCAAGGACTCGGGCTGTTTGTTCACTTCTCTTTTCTTGTTATTTGACTCAATATTTAAGAAATTTCATTACTAGTGATAATGAAAATACTTACATGTCCATTGTCTTTTACTTTTGAAAAAAAGTCTGGTGTATTGACATAAAATGTACATAAAGTAAAATCCATCAATTGTAAGTATACATAAATGTGTATAGTAACATAGCCACCATCACAACCATGATCTAGAAAATTCTACATTACCCCGAAATTCTCTCATTCTCTTTTGTAGTTAATCCACACTTTCCCACCAGGCCCTGATAATTACTAATCTGTTTTCTGACTCTGTGGTATTGCTTTTTCCAGAAAGTCATGCACGTGAGATCATATAAGCCTATGCTTTTTTGTTTTACTTAATACTTTTGAGATTTAGCCATGCTGTTGCAAGTATCAGAAATGTGTTCCCTTTCATTGTGAGAGGTATTCTGCTGTATGGCTAGACCACAATAAAAATTTATCCTTTAACTAGTGGATGAAAACTTGGGCTATTTTCAACTCCCCCTTCCTTTGTGCGTCTGAGTGCATGCACGTGTGCACACACACACAATTTCTTTTTAATTCACACATAATAATTACATATTTATGAAGTACAATGTGGTGTTTCAATGCATGTAAACAATATGTAATGATCATTTTTGGGTAATTGACCTATCACCTCAGACACTTATCATTTCTTTGTCCTGGGAACATTCAAAATCCTCTCTCCTAGCTATTTGGAAATAACCAACTAATCGTTGTCAAACATAGTTTTTCTACTGTTCTTTAGAACATCGGAAGTCATTCTTCCTATCTACCTGCACCCCTGAATCATTAACTGTCCTCTCTCTATCCACTTTTCTTATCATCTTCCCAGCTTCTGGTAATGATTATTCTACTCTCTATTAAGAGACAAATTTTAGCTGCCACATGTAAGTGAGAACATGTGGCATTTATCTTTTCAATCCTGACCTATTTTGTGCCTCACCTATTTCACTTAATATAATGTCCTCCAGTTCCATCCATGTTGCTGCAAATAAAGGTATTTCTTTTCCATGGCTCAATAATATTTCATTGTATATACATCCCAAATTTTCTTTATTGATTGTGTTAGCTAGCTTTTTCATCGTTGTGACCAAAAGACCTGACAAAAACAGTGTAGAGAAGAAAAAGTTTATTTTGGCTCATGGTTTCAGAGGTTCAGTTGATGGTTGGCCAACTCCATAGCTTTGGGCCTAAGGTGAGGCAGAATATCATTGTGGAAGAGTGTAGCAGAGAAAAACATCTCAGGACATGATGGCAAGGAAGCAGAAAGACAGCTATGCTCACCAGAGATAAAATATGTACCCCAGAGGCATGCCCCCAAGGATCTTCCTCCTCCAGCCACACTTGCCTGCCAACAGTTACCACCCAGTTGAATCATATTAAAGTATTAGTCCACTGATTCTGTTATAATTCTCACAATCTCATCATTTCACTTCTGAACATGCTTGCATTGTCTCATAAATGAACTTTTGGGGGACACCATTTATCCAAACCACAACCGACATTTATCCGTTGATGGATGCTTAGGTTTATTACATATCTTGGCTGTTCCTGGCCAAGAATAATTTTGCAAAAATCATAGGAGGCAGATGTCTCTTTGACATACTGATTTCATTTCCTTTGGATATATATTCAAAAGTGCAATAGGTGGATCATATGGTAGCCTTATTGCTAGTTCTTTGAGGAAAAAATACTCTTTTACTTAATGGCTATTAATAATTTATATTCCTATCAATAATATATAGGTTGTTCATTTGAAATCTTTCTATTTTTTAACGTAGGTGTTCATAGCTACAAACTTTCCTCCTGTGATAGGTTTTTGGTATGATATGTTTTGATTTTTATTTGTTTCCAGACATTTTTAATAATACTACCAATATCTTCTTTGACCCATTGTTATTTTGAAGCATGTTATTTAATTTTCATATATTTATACAATTTTATTATTTCTACTTCTATTGGCTTCTAATTTTATCACATTGTGGTCAGACAAGATGCACAATATGATTTAAATTTTTAAAAATTTATTGAAACTGATTTTGTGGCCTAACATATGGTCTATCTTGGAAATGTGCTGATGAAAACTTGTGTTCTGTAGTTTCTGGATGAATGTTCTGTAAATGTCTATTAGGTCTATATTATTATTTAACTCAGATGCCTTTTTGTTTGATTTTCTGTCTGGATGATCTAACTAATGATGAAAGTGGGTATTAAAACCCCCAAATTTATTGTGTTGGAGCCTATCCCTTAACATTCAATAATATTTACTTTATATATTTGGATGGTCTGATGTTGGGGGGCCTATTAATTTCTATTGTCATATCTTTTAGCTGAATTGATCCTTTTATCATAATATAATCACCTTCTTATCTCTTTTTGTAGTTTCTGGCTTAAAAATCTTAAAAATATTTTTAACCACTATGAGTATAGCTACTTTTGCTTGCTTTCGTTTCTGTTTGAATGGAATATCTTTTCCTATCCCTTCACTTTCATTCTATGCATGTCTTTGCTGGTGAAGTGAGCTTCTTATAGGAAGCACATAGTTGGGTATTGTTTTTTAATCTACATCTTTTAATTGGGAAATTAAATCCATTTACACTCAAGGCTCTTGATGGTAACATACTCCAGTCATTTTGTTGTTTGTTTGGTTGGTTCATGTGTTTTTGTCCCTTTCTTCCTCCTTGTGTTAATCACTGTGTTTGGACAGTTTGCTGTAGTTAGGAGGTTTGATTCCTTATCCTCTCATTTGTGTATCTACTCCACTATGGAGTTTTATACTTTTGCATGTTTTTGTGATAGTAATTATCATCCTATCACTTCCAGAAATAGGACTACTTTAAAGACTTTCTTGTAAAACTGGTCTAGTGGGGATGAATTTTCTGTTTTTGTTTGTCAGAGAAAGACTTTACATCTTCTTTATTTTTTAAGGATAGCTTTCCTGATTCTAGTATTCTTGGTTTGCATTTTTTCCCTTTCGGCACTTTCAATATAGCATTGCATTCTCTTCTGGACTAAAGAGTTACTGCTGAGAAATCTGGTCTTAATCTAATGAGTACTCCCTTATATGTTACTTGTTGTTTTTCTCTTGATGCTTTGTAAAGTCTACTTAATCTTTGACTTTTGACAGCTTTTTATTACAATATGTTTTTGAGAGGGCCTCTTTGGGTTGAATCTAATTAGAATTTTTGGTTCACTGATTTTGATGTCTACATATCTCCCACAGTTTAGGAAGTTTTGAGCTATTATTTTGCTAAGTGTGTTTTCTCTGCCCTTCTTTCTCTTTTTTTCGCTCTAAAAGTTCCATAATGCAGATATCTGTATGCTTACTGCTGTCTCATAGATCTCATAGTCAGTCTTCATTATTATTCATTGTTTTTTTTAACCCTCTTACTGGGTTAATTAAAAAGATATATGTTCAAGATTAGAAATTCTTTTTTATGTTTAAAATAGTTGTGGTTCTCAGTTATATTTTTATTTCATTTATTGAATTCTTCAGCTGCAAGATTTCTGTTGGATTCTTGTTTATGATGCCTATATCTTCATTAATTTCTCATTCAGATCATGAATTGTTTTCCTGATTTCATTGAATTATCTGTTTGTATTCTCTTGTATCTTGCTGATAAGATACAAGATCATTATTTTTATACTTCTTTTCAAGCATTTTGTAAAGTTCCTTTTCTTTGGATCTGTAACTACAGAACTATTGTGTTCCCTTGGGAATCTTGTTCGTGTTTTTCCCCCCCTAAATCTTCCTTGTGCTCCTGCATTGATATCTATGCATCTAGTACTTCAGTGGCCTTTTCAAGTTTTCTGGTTTTTTGTTTGTTTGTTTGGTAGGGAGAGCCATTTTGCTGTATATGGTTGATAGAGTGTCACTTAGATGTGGTGTGTTAGCTTTGGTTCTGAGTGTTTCAGTAGAGTGGTTTCTGTGCAGTTTCTTCAGTTGGTTTTGTCAATAGCCTAGGCTGTATCTGTGACTGTGGTGTGGTTTTTCTGGGAGCAAAAGTGCCACCTACCTGACTATTGGGCCAGTTTCAGGCTGTGTGTGTGTCTGGTTGGGAGAGTGGTGTTGTTAGGCTTCCAGTTGTGCTATGTGTTCACTGGTGGGGCAAGACCTCTGCCAGGCTGGCTTTTGGACCAGGCTAAGGGAGCATCAACCAGTGGCCAATTAGCCATGTGGCAGGTTCATGCTGATGGAGGTGGGGGGCAAAGTACCACCTGGCTGCCTGTCAGGCCAGTTGCAGGAGCCCAGCTGACTGTGCAGTGGGTTCTTGAGGCAGGAGACAGGGTTGCTGCTTGGTTGGCTGTCAGTCTAGGAACAGGTACACTTGAGTCATCAGTTGTATTTTAGCTTTCTCTCAGTGTGAGTGCCTGTTTCCTGGGGGAAAGGGGCCCTTCATGGGTTTGGCATTCAGGGTGTTGTATTCTTGGTGAGCAATGATGGTGGAATCTCAAGAATGGAGACATGTTGTGGCACTAGCTCCCAGGGCAGGATGCTCTCTAGCAGTAGGTCCAGTTTTAAGATGGTGCCTAGCCATTAGAGCTCAGGGGTTAGGGATGTACAATGTGAGCTCTACTCTGTGGTAATAGAGCCACATGAATTCTGGGCAACTCTAAACATATTTGAGGGTTGTGAGGACAGCAGGAGTCTCCAGTAAAGTTGTCTGCAGGGGCTATAAATAATAATTTCCAAATCATAGCTCAAATTGATTCAAGTGACTATTGAGGTCGCTGTAAGGACAAGTCTGTCTTGGACTTTGAATCAAAATGAGTAGGGCATAGGCAGGGTGCATCTCTCCTTTCTGTGGTGCTATCTTGGGTTTTCACACTTCACAGGGATTGTCCCACTTTCCTGCTACTCTCCAATGTACTTCCTCAGTCACTCCAGCTGGAATATTGTCATTTACTCTAAGTTGTGGTCCCTTTTTGTAGGGAGGATGAATGACAGGCAGTCCTGTTCTATCTTGCTGATGTCCTTCATATTTTCGGCTTTTGATGATCATGAATAAAATTTTGATAAACATTCATGTACAAGTTTTTGTGAGAAAACGTATTTTTTTATATTTCCTGGGTAAATATCTAGGCATGGGATTGCTATTATATAATAAATGCACCTTTTACTTTATAAGAAAGTATCATCTTTGCTATTAAAAATGATCTTACAGATTTTCCTCTGTTTTATCCTTATTTTTATCTACTTTTAGCTGTATTCTATATCGTTGCTGCAGAAATACTTGGCATAAAATGTTGCTTAACTCCAAGGGTGAAAAATAAGCAAGGAGAAGTCTCCTCAATGCAGAGTCATGAAAGGGCAATTTCAAAGAAATGGAGTATTATATGAAAAGCACAGTAGAGTGTTGGAATCAGTAGTCTATCATTTTGGCTTGCTGTGTAGCCTTTTATTGGATAAACACTTTACATCTATGAACATTGGTTATTGTATCTTCAAACTGTGAGTGATACAACTACCTACAGTGCAGGGTTGCAGCAAAGACTAAAGGGGATGATGGAAAATAAGTGTTCAGCATGTAATAAGTGCTGCTCTTGTCATTAAATTTAAAACTCTGCTAATAGCAAAAAGCTACTTTTTTAGAAAACAAATCATGTTACACTATTGATGTTTTAGTTTTCATTAGGAATTAGTGTGTTTTGCCCAGCATTATATATGTTACACAGAGATGAATGAGTTTCTTTTTTCTTTTCTTTTCTTTTTTTTTTTATTGGTACCGGATATTGATGTCAGGGGCACTTAACCACTAAGCCACATCTCCAGACCATTTTTACATTTTATTTAGAGACAGGGTCTCACTGAGTTGCTTAGGTCCTCTTTAAGTTGCTGAGGCTGGCATTGAACTCATGATCCTCCTGCCTCAGCCTCTGGGGCCTCTGGGGTTACAGGTGTGCAGCACCACACCTGGTCCTAAATGAGTTTCTTTTGGTTGTAGTGTGTATAATGTGTGAGCTTTAAAAATAATGTTACTCTATACTTTAGTACATGTTAAAATTATGTATTTAATTAAGTTCATATCTTTTATATGTCACCAAGAAAGGCTACTGTCACACAATTTATAATGATAACATGTATTATAGTTTATGTAATGTGATTTACCTGAGCCAGGACTCATTTAAACTAAATAACATTTGAAAGATTGATGTTTCTATAGCTCCACTTAAGATTCTCTTAATAAAAAACATTGACAAGTTTTAAACTTTGTTATTTTAAGACTGTTTTTACTCAGTTTACTGGTAGGTATTTAAAAACTGATTAAAATGTTAGTTATTTAGGTCATACTGACATCTGCTGGTAAGAAAGTAAATTTCATAAAAATTGTGTTTATAAATGGAACAGTCTTTTCTTCAAAACTTGTATTTGTGTTCTGGGTTTAACAAATTAGGGGCTATAAATGATAATTTCCAAATCATAGCTCAAATTGATTCAAGTGGCTTGTTAGCCTGTGACAACTCTCTTTGGATTCCTCATAATGGCCAGTAGCATCCTTTAAACAGAAGCTTTAAGTCATAAAATAACTTTTAAATCATAACCTCTTCCAGTATGTTGTCATTATGTTTTTTGGTCCTAAAACACTACAAGTAGTGGAGTTTAATTTGGAACTCACCTTCAGAAAGTGCTCCTGGGGATACAGGCTTAGGTTGTGGAGGGGTGGCAGCCAGCTCCAACAGAGCTACGCTCAAGGGTAACGTTTCTTGCCAGGAAGCATAACGTGGCTATTTTAAAATCTACTAATTCAATACTCTGATTTAGGGTCATAAGACTTTGCAATTGGAGAGAAAAATACTGATCATTAATTTGTCCCTCTTTTTTGTAAATGTGGAAATTGAGACCCAGGCAAATTTAAATAGTTTGGTCACCTAGCTGACATAGAAATTTTCCTGATTCTCCCATTCCAGTCTTTCCTTATATAAGTTGTCTTCACTAGCTATCTGTTGCTTGTATTTATTACTTAAGCCAAAAATGTACACACACAAATTGCTTAAGAGTTTACATTTAGCTTATTTCCAATCAACGATTCCGACTTTCTTTAGCTAGACACATGTTATTAAAATATACAGTGTATTATATAATATTATTCTCTAGGGTTTCAGAAATATGTATGCATTCATATGACCTTCCCAGAAATCAGGCTGCATTGTTTATTTCTTCATATGTGAAAATACAAGTAAGCATGTGGATTAGAGAAAAAAAAATAAGTCAGAAATAAATCTTAAGAGGGGAAATTTCTGCTTTCTTGATCAGGGTTGGTTTGTTAGTCAGCTTTTTGTTATTGTGACAAAATACCTGAGAAAATCAACTTCAAGGAGGAAAAATTTATTTTGGTTTATAGTTTCAAAGGTTTCCTTCCATGGTCACTTGGCTGTTGTTTCTGGGTAAGGCAGTACATCATGGTAGCAGGAGCATGTGAGGGAAGAGACTGCTTACCTCATGGCAATAAGGAAGCAAAGAAGGGGAGAATATATATCCAGAACAACAGAACAAGATATACTCTTCCAGAGCCAGTCCCCAGTGACTTGCTCGCTCCCTCCACCCCTCCAGTTGGACTCCTACAGTTTCCATCACCTCCAAAGAGTCCAATTATAAACCATCAATTGATTAATCCATTGATGAAGTCAGAGCCCTCATGATCCACTCACTTCCCCAAATCCCCACCTCTGAACACTCCTGTACTGGGGACCAAGACTTCATCATATAAGCCTTTGGGGGAACATTCCAGATCCAACCCAAAATGGTTGGAGTTACAGAATCATGTACCAGATGTCTTATCAGTAATATAAACACATTCCCCTCCCCCTTAATTTTCTGTTCCAATAGACATTTTAAAACTTTGTGAATGACACTTGCATTGTGAGAAAGTGTGTCAGGTAGATACACAAATCAAATATTTTGTAATATAATGCCAAGCATTTTTTTATTCCTTTAACAGCAGAACTGCTAACATGTGGTGAGGCAGCATCCCTGGCCTCTACTCACTAGGTGCCAGTAGCATCCCCCAGTTGTAAGAACCAAAAATGTTTACAAACATTGTCAGATAATCTTTGGGGGAACAAAATCAGCCCAGGTTGAGAACTACTGCTATAAAGTATGGCTTCTTTCTTCAGAATTTGTTTTTAAAACTACTTTAAGATTCTGACCAGGAGTTTGATTCTTTTGCTTTTCAAATAAAAGAAATAGAGTCATCTCCAGATTAGATATATGCGTCATTTAAATATCCCTCTGTGCCTTGGCTTCAGAGGGTTCCTTAATTTTTTTTTCAATATTTATAAAATATTCATTTTCATACTCTAATTTTAGTTTGACACAGCTATACTTCAAAATAAAAAAATAATTTGAACTCTTGGCAAAATTGCTTTTTTCTATGACGACTTTTAAAAAACTATTTTGATTTTCTTGACACTGTAAAGTTCTTTCCATATGTTATATTCTTTGAAAACTAAAGCAACCTGCAGTTTTAGGACGGGTATTTCATCCTTATTCTGCATATAAGAAAATTAAGTGGAATTAGGACTCAGTGTATGTTCATGGTGTATCCAATGTTCTTTTTGTTTTGCCCGTGTTAAGTACATTTAAAGAAACTACTTGGGTTTTACATTGAGGGGCCTTCATGAAAAGGGAAAACAGGGAAGGGAAGTATGAAGGAGGGATAAAAAATAGGGAAGAGAGAGAACAAAGTTGGGAGACCCCTAGTGATAAATGAACAAAAAAACTGGTATGGGATAGAGAATAATCTAATCTTACCATTTAAGTTAGCCCCTTCAAATTCCTCCTCTATTCACAGCATTGCCTTCCTTCCCTTTATACCCCTCAAATTCATGTACTGGTACATGCACAATTAGAGACTGTCCCTCCCCCAAACAATTTATTCACTCTTGACCATGGGGTCAAAGCCTGGGGTCTTTTCAAGGGAAAAAAATATGAGCAACTTTCTGTTGCTTCCAAATGGTTAACTGTAGGGACCAGGAAAGGATCAGATCTGCCCCTGCTCTAAACCTTGGAGTAGCATTTCTAAAAGCACTTCAAAAACTGCCTGAAGCTTATACTGTCTTCAAACCTTCCCTTTACAGTATTCTATGAATGAGAAGTCTTCCAAATCCTGCAGCAAAGTGTTTTGCATGTTAACAAATAAAATTTAAAAGTGCACAAAGTTGGGAAGATTGATGGGAAGCAAATGCTCTAGATGTGGTATTAAGTGTTGCACTGCTTAGCCTGAGTATCTCTCTCCTGGATCATGTGGGGCAAGAGTAGGAGCAGTTCAGGGAAAGATGATGTTAGTAGAAGTCTAGCCACAAAACAGGACTCTTTGTAATATCTACTGGGCTGCACTTTGATTTCATATTTCCCTTATTGATAACTGAAAACATGGTCTAATTAACTTATGTTATGCTTAAGGCAAGTTTAAAAACACAAAATGGGAAATAAAATCTGAGAATATTTTCCTAATGGGAAATTTTCTCATAGAGTAGGTAGCTGATATTTCTCCTTCATCCTTAGCAATATAACACAATATAAAGAATTTTACAAAAACACCAGCCACAAAACCATGAATCTTCTTAATTAACATACAACACACAGAGAGTTAAAGTTTATTTTATTTGTCTGAGAGTGGAATACCAGAAGGCAAAAAAGTACTTTCAGGGTTGGGGAAAGCAACTTTTTAACCTGACCACATTAAGACATGTACATACTCTAGTGTAACAAACAAACAAACAAATAATAAAAAACCCAAAATATAATGAACTAATTGCACAATGGCATCAATGTTGGCACATTAACATGATTATTTCACTATACTTGCAACTTTGAGAGTATACAGGCACTGTGTAAAGAGAAGAAGGTGGGGGGAGAGAAGGATGGTGAGAAGGAGGAGGAAGAAAAAGTGATGGAGGCCTAATTAAGTACCCCTTGTCAGCAATTAACACAGACTGGGTGGGACACAGACACTGATAAACAGCACAGTGGGCAACCTTAACAATGAACTGATGTGGACTCCCTAGAGAATTTCTGCTATGACTCAGTTCTTATTTTTTTCTTGTATCTGTGTAATTGAAATTTCACCATAATAAATAGTGTCTTGGATCTTATTCAAAGGAAAAAAAAAAGGAAACAAGTTCTGAATGCAAGCATTTGTGTGTAATACACACAGCTGTTTAGTATCCATGAGATAACCTCTTCTTTAATAATAAAGATCTTTCAATATTGATTTTCACTTCTGCTAGTTTATACTTACTCATTCTTCCAGAAGTTATTTTACACATTTTCTTAAACATACTCCATGTAAAATATAAGAATTAATGTACATTCTCCAAGTCAGATTCAGTCACAAAACGCAGTAACACATTTACTCCTTGCTGCATTTAAGTTGCATATAAGAAACACAGGCTGCATTTTTGAGTGATCCATGCAGTAGACTCACAAAAAGCAAGCAAACAACTAGACATCTTTTAGCTATTAAAACTTATGCTCCCAGTCACAACAGACTTAGCAATAAAAACAAACAGCACCTAACTTTGCATCCAAACCATGCTGGGCAGAGCTAACTCTGGTTGGAAGGGTCATAGGGAAGCACTGGTAGTCATGTCTTCTCCTTGTTTTCACATGAGATTGAAACTTCTCTCCTCACATGGCTTTTCCCTATACTGCAGGCTTTTGCTAAAGAGGCATTGCAGGCTTCAAATTAAAACAATCAACCTTAGTGAAAAAGCTGAGAAATGCCTTTCTTGACTTTCCAATTCTGGAAACAGCTTGCTATAGGTCATTAAGGCGAATGCCAGGAATCAAAGCAATTGTAAAACAGTCTCGAGATGTAAACAATAAAATTGTCAACCAAGGCATTATAACCTTGGGTGGAAATTCTTCATGAGAAGACCTATGTGGATGAGACTAGCTTCTTGGTTTTTGAAGTTAATGTGAATTTTACATCCTAGAAGTGCTGCATATTCTTTTTCTACTGTAGAGACTTCTGGAATAGATAAAAGTTAATGTTGCTGCTTAAGAACAAAAATACATAGCATGGAGAAGCTACTCAAATACCAAGCAGTTTTCAGGTTTGTTTTTGTTTTACTTTCACATTTTACTTTTATGGTTGGCATATGGAAAACCAAACTGGGAAATCATAATGTTGGAGTATTTTAAGGGCATGCTATCATAGATATTAACAAGCTTATTTATACAATAAGACCTCTGCAGAAAGTGTTCAGCTCGATGCCACATTCCAGAATAGCCACCATTGGTTTCTTTTTCCAAATTGCCCATGTTTACAGGTTTCACAAATATCCCTGAAGTCTTCCCAATGTGCTTGGCGATGATAAAATTCATGGCAATATCATCACAGTTTTGAGTTTCATCTATCAAAGCATGGACAGTTGCAGGTTGTCTCTGAAAGAGTTCAAGATATTTGCTATTGAAGAATGAGGCTCCGATCAGCACCATGGAGTACTGGTCACCATTTCCAAACCCTGGTGTTTGTAGTTCAAAACCTCCATAACTATAGATACCCGATAAAGTAGAGACATGCTTTCTAGGAACAAATCCTACAATTTGATCAGGGAATTGCTGAAAAGAGGGAAAAGAATAATTAAGTATGATATTTATTTAGAGAAGACATAGTGAAAAAGACTATTTATTATGAAAGATTGAAACTGATTAGTCAACTTTTCCTTATCTCTCTCTCTCTCTCTCTCTCTCTCTCTCACACACACACACACACACACACACACACACACACACACATATATATCTTAATTTCATCTAACTCCAGGTAACTTCACAAATCTGTATCCTAATAAGGTAACAGGTCAAATTCCATCACACCCCAAATCTCTCTGGAAAAAAAATTCTAACCCCCACAAATATTCTAACATTATCTGATTTTAATAAATTCTAGTCACGTCCTTCCAAGTTGCTGCAAGAAAAGTTGATTGCAGGAAGGCTATTTATTGTAGGAGACAAGATACAACATAACAATTTTCAAAAAATGTTATAATCTCT
Organism: Spermophilus citellus; assembly: GCF_964194105.1. Classification (NCBI taxonomy): domain Eukaryota; kingdom Metazoa; phylum Chordata; class Mammalia; order Rodentia; family Sciuridae; genus Spermophilus; species Spermophilus citellus. The sequence goes on along the minus strand of NC_138191.1, from coordinate 49,455,360 downwards.
TAGGAATATATAAAATTGTGATCTATATGTATGATTTTACTGTTTTTCCATGTTGATTTTAATGTTCTTGAAAGTCACTGTTGATTTTAACCAATGTTATATTTTATCCTTTCTCAGCTTGGAGAGATTTATTTATTTATTCAAAATATGAGATAATATAAATAAATAACTATATAACTTATACATGTACATATAAATGACAGATGTATTAAGATCTCTGAAGAAAAAAAACAAATGGCAGCAAAACACTTCATACAATTAAGGTGAGAGTGAATAAAGGTAAAACGAAAATCAACAAAAGAAAAACACTGAAGCATAGGAAAGAGGCAAGAATTTATAGGATTGAAAGATTTAGTTCACTCCTATAAAATATCAAGAGTTTCATTCACTTGTTGAATGAACACAAATTAGGCTGAGTTAAATATCATTTCAAAGAACTCACAGTCTAGGGAGGGGATATTACAGATAGGTGAACAAGGAATTACAATGCTGTGAACAATCTGTAAATGCAGCTGGGTGAATCTGAGGGGAGTATGGAGGAGAGAGTGACAACTGTGTTGCTGGAGGCAAAGCAGAAGGTCAGGGGATAGGGGATAAAGGCCAGGAAGCTTCAGAGAAGTGCCATCTACACAATCTAAACAATGAAAGAAATTTCAGATGGCCAGAGAAGGAAAAGGGACAGCCTGAAAATGGAGGCTGTTCACTCAGATGAACATCTACTTGATCCTGCTTGCCTCTGGACCCCAAATTGTTACATATGCAGGGCACCAATATGACTCACTGCATGGAGCAATGCACAGTGGATTGAAACTGTTTTTACTAATAATACCTAAAATCATATTTATACCTCTTTATTTATTGTTCTGTTAGATTGTTGTATTTAATCACAGTCTTTGTATTCTGCCTGCCCCTATCTTAACATGTTGGGTAAATTGATTTTTTTTTAACCTTAAATAGAAATCTCACAGCATTAGAACTTTTTGCCTAGAAACCTTTATTTACAGGGCTGAAAAAAATTGCTGATATGATACTACACTACACATGAAGTTAAAAACTGCAGCTTTTTGAAGACCGATATCTAGAGAATACTGAGACACTCACCACTAATATCTAATATTATATGCCAAGTAGTTAATGGAAGTAGGTACCTATGGTGCAAATTAGACCAAATTATTGGATAGCATAGTGTTTTATAACTTTACAGGTGTTCTAGGTTTAGGTAACTGTGGTGTGACTTATAAAAGTCAACAATTATGATTACAAATTTAATAGGAGAACAAGTGAGCAATTTATGTCTATTTATTCAAGCTAGGATTTAGGAAAAAACAAAACAAATGAAACCCTACCATGGTACATGCCAAGTTATCACTGCACAATTTCTAAACAATGGTCGCAGAACCATTTGTATGAGACCATTTTTTATTATGTATCCATTATGTCTGGAAAGTCTACGCCTACAGCCCAGGCTGTTGTTCCGAGTTAAATTGTTTTATTAAATTAAATTATTGTTGATGCAATAAATGCTTTCTGTTTCAAAAAGTTATATATAATATTAATATAGAAATATAGTTCTCATTTGAGACACGTCCGTGGCTTATGGAAAAATATATCTGCATTCTAGCCTTTATTGCATCAGATTATTTCTTCATTGTTCTCTGGAAGGTAATTGCAGTTCTTTTTCCTAATATTCCAAAATATAAGTTAAGTATACATAAAAGATACTATAACTTCCAGGTTGGCTTAACTAAGGTCATAAATCTTGACAATCCCACAACAATTTTATCTCTTTTAGGTAAGTACTATCTACATTGTTTTCAGTAGATCCCACATTAAACAATGTTGCCCTGGTTAAGCACTAGATAAAACCATATACATGTTTCATAAAGGATACAGCAACATTACCTGCCAAACTGAGAAAGCAAAAACAAGGTCCTGGGCACTAATGAGTGTGTCATCGTCTATCATTAATACCGCTGAAATGAAATGAAAAAAATTTATATTGAACAGTTTGGAAATAAAAATAAAAGTATTAAGATATAGTTGTATCTATGTAGATAATTTGAATGAAGTATTTTCTGACTCAATTAGTAAATAAGAAATGTAATCTTGGAGCAATATGTCTAGTAGAAAAAAGCTATTTGAATTATACCTGATTTTATAACTGCCTGAAAGGAAAATTGTCATGTAATTATCATCCATCATGCTAGAAACTAATGAATCTATAAATAAATAAAGCCAAGGTTCTTTTAAGCAAATTACAACCTCATGCAGCTGTTACAAATGTGAGGAGAGTGACAAAATTATATTCAGCATAAGCTTAATGGCCTCTGACTGCATTCTGTAATACAATGATATATATGATAGCATATCTTATTTATTTATTTAACAATATTAACCTCTTTTTTATTGTTGTAAGATGAAGATGTACATGCTGTCCTCCCCAGGAAACTTCTTCTTGAGACCTTGGAAACTGCTCACTAAGCTTTTCAGGGTGGTTTCTTATAATAAATTCCTCCATTTTCCTCCGGACCATTAAGATAGGCAGGAAGTCAGAAATCCATGCCCCTAGCCCTGGTTAACTGCAACTCTTCCAGGCTCAGAAGCCAGCTTCAACTTACCATTGGTTTCGACCTCAGGAAAGGCCTGGAGTCGATTTCTCATTTTGTTTGTGGTTTGTAGTTTGAAGATCACAGGAACAGGGTGAGGTCCAAGAGAATTCCATAACTCATCTGGTCCCTTCTCCCCAACATTGTTCCACACCACAATTATTTTGTGCAGATGCGGCACTGCCTGATAGTGGTTTAGAAGTCTCAATAAGAGATCCGTTCTATTGTACGTCTGCATGATGAGAGTGAAAGAATCCAGGGTGGACTTTCCCTGGGATTTTACTTCCCTACGCAAAGTGAGCATCTTGTCTTCTTTGACATTCGGAAGTAAATTGGTTAAAGCCCCGGCTACCAATAGTAGCACAAGGATGATCACCAAAGAAAAACGAAGCACCCGAATCCCCATTACTCTCCCAGGAAGTTTGCAGAGATGGCAACACCTGGAGTAGAAATGGGAATAAAATAAGAGAATGTCAGCACTCTTACCAGTCACCATGTTTTTTATATATTTTTTTCAATGATGAGAGGGTCAAACTTATATTGGCTGATTCAAGTTCAGTTCTCCTTTACTCTGTAATAATTAAGTTAGCCTATGAAATAAAAAATACAGTCTAATATTCTTTTATTTTTGGTCTTGCTTTTTTTTTTTGGTAGTTGTAGACAAAAATCATATATACCTCAAATAATAACTGGACATTTAAAATTTTTTCCTATTTTATCCTAACAATCTAGGTCTGAAATTATTTTTAAAAGAGATTGTATTTCCTGCAGTACTTCAATCATTTTAAACTTGTATTTTGGCAACAGATTTTTTTTTCAAATAAAATGATATATGGAACATACATAAAGCAGAAGATAATGGTGATAGCAGCAGCAAATAATTACAGAGGGTTTATTCCTTAACAGATCTTGTATATCAAGAATGTGCTTCATATGCCATAGTATGTATTTATTCAACAAAATAAATAGATACTGAGCACTCACCCTGTGGAAGGAATGTTCTAGATTCTGTGGATATAGCAATGAATAAGACAAGGTGTCTGCTCTCAGTAGCAGAGGAGATAGCAGGGAGAGACAGGTAGATGGATTCAAAAGGTAATTTAGGATAGTGGTAATGAAGAAAGTTATGTTATGAGAAAAATAAGCCAGAGGGATATGATAAGCAAGGGCCAGGTTATGTGGGGTCTTGTCAGCCTTAATCATGTATATGGGTTTTCTCCCGAGTGAGGAGAAAATCACTCAATGGGAAGCAACTGGAGGATTTTGATCAGGAGACTCATGGAATCTGATTTATCTTTTCTTCTTCTTATAGTTTAGATTTTTATAGAGATTAAATAACTTTCCCCAAATAACGCGGCACTGCCTGATAGTGGTTTAGAAGTCTCAATAAGAGATCCGTTCTATTGTATGTCTGCATGATGAGAGTGAAAAAATCCAAAGTGTACTTTCCCTGGGATTTAAGTAGCAGAGCTAGTAGTTATGTCAGGAAAATTGACACCTAGAGCCCAGGCTGTTGTTCATTATATGGGCTATGGTGTCCTGTCTCCATTCAAATTCAGGCTTCCTGAGCATCTTGTCTTGCAATACAGAGCACAGGTGTTATATACCCAGCTATGCATTCTTTCTATCTTCCTCCAGATACTTAAAGGACTTAAAGAGGTAGCCACAGAAATGCAGTGAACAAAGGTAAGTGTGGCTTATTTATTTCATTCATTAAATTTTTTATCTAATCAAATATCTCAGTTATATATATGATAAAAGTCTAAATCTTACAGACAACTTTACAAAGATCCAGAACTGATTTTCTGGTTTTCATACAATTTACTTTCTATGTTTGCTGCGTACCATTATAGCACTATTGTTGTCTTTTCAATGATTTGTTTTTTTATCCTTTTGCTATTTCCGATTCTGACTCCAGACTATTTATTCCTCCACAAGCCTCTGTAAGCCTTTTAGGTATGTCCTTATTTTGTATTTCAGCAACGGAGTATTCACATCCATTTTAGCAATGTATGAATTTAGGTTAACATAACTACAGCCATCTTGAGTTGTAACTATCATGATTTCCCCTGAATAGCTCTAGTCAGTTTTTCCTGCACAGTTTCCCAAGAAACCATAAACAAAACCCTTAGAGTACTAGGTGGAACTTTACAAAGGGACCTGGCTCCAGGATGAGCCTGACTCTTTGATGTTAACCAAAGATAAACCTAGTACATTCCAGCTAGGATGAAACTACTTTTGTACTAACCCATATATACACCCCCAATTCTGATCCAAATTGAAGGGCTCCAACTGGTCTCGCTTCCACCAAAGACCACACTTCTGTCCTAAGTCCTCCAATAAACTGTGCTCTCTGCAATCTTGGATCTGCCTGCCTCTTTTAACTTTGGTCCCATGGTAGCTGGTCCTTATATAGTAGGACTCACAGATCTATTCTACTATTCTGTGCAAGAACAAAATAAAGAAGTGAGAAAAATGAATAATTCAAAAATTTTTATTTATGAAAATAAATCAACGAGGAGTTTCTAATCAACATTTAAAAAATATCTTTAAGAAAAAAAATAGGTTTCTTAAAATCAGAAGGCATGAGATATATATCATTCTTAATGACTTTGATTCAAGGTCTATCCCTTTTTGCTCCTTTTGGAAACATTTTTCTTCTTAGGCTATGCTGTAGACAGATATCTCATTTATTTACCGACAAAGATGATGAAGCTGAAAACAACTTCTCACTGCTAACCCATGCTGATGGCACAGAGCTACCGTTACTGTTCTCCTTGGCATAACACTGCCTCTGTACATCTTATTTTTGGTTCTCTCCATCTTCTTGGAAAAGCACACTATGTATACATGCACAGAAATATCTAAGCTCTTGATTTCACATCTCATGGTGAAGTTATGCAATTGCCTCTAGGCCACGATGCCACAGGCAATCCTAAGAATAGTCAACATCTCTCTGTCTAATTGAGTATTATATCCAACTAAATTTCACTTTACTTTCCAAACAATGCCCAATTAACCTTCTGTTTTTCCCTAAGGAGACTGTGTAGTGGTTGAGTTAATGTGGCCATCATGTTCCATGATCCTGTTTCACGTTGTATGTTCTTTTGTAACTGTACAAAATTTTCTCTATTGTTGAAGGACAAGACCATACAGGCCAAGCCTTTACCATCTCCCTTTGAAGTTTATGAGAAGAAAAAATTCTCAACATAACAATGTCTTCATGATGTGACAGTATGCTAGGGCATGAGCAAGCAAAGGCAGGGCTTATTCACAAGCACAAGGCAATAGCCATTGTCCCAGCAGATCTCACTTTTTAACAGTTGAGAGTGAAAAAGCAATGCTACTTTTATAGTAACTTTTAGAGGTATTCTCTCCTGGACTTTTTCTGTAGTTTGTTCTATTAAGAAAAGCAATGTAAATGAAGGGAGACCCTCATTGCTATACAAAATTACATATAAGAGGTTGTGAGGGGAATGGGAAAATAAACAAGGAGAGAAATGAATTACAGTAGATGGGGTAGAGAGAGAAGTTGGGAGGGGAGGGGAGGGGGGATAGTAGGGGATAGGAAAGGTAGCAGAATACAACACGTGTAACCGACGTGATTCTGCAATCTGCATTTGGGGTAAAATTGGGGGTTCATAACCCACTTCAATCTAATGTATGAAATATGATATGTCAAGAGCTTTGTAATGTTGTGAATAACCAATAAAAAAAATAAGAAAAGCAATGTCTGTGTTTCCCTTCCTCTCACGGTCTCACTCTATTATATGAACCAAATAAATTATTTCTGAAGTAACCTCAGCTTTACTGTGATTATTTTTCAAGGACATTAATTTAAGGCTTTAGAGTACAAAATTTTCATCTTCTATACCCTTTTACTAACACAACACTTACTGTTAATATAGTCAATTGAAGACAAACCATATGAATTAATAATCTTGATTCAAAGGCCTTTAGAACTTTTTAAATACTGAATCAAAAGCAGATCCATAAAACATTTTCAGTACTACATAAGAATGGCCAGATAGAAATGCTTGGGGAAAGAACCACTTTGATAACTGCAGTGAAGTGTATCTAAAACAAGATCTTCTTTCATTTTCTGCATATAGAAGTGTCTAGTCTCTAATGTAGACATTGGTAGCTTACTATCTGGCAATTTAGAAGAGAAAAAGTAATAAAAATTAATTGTTAAAGACTATTGTAAATATACAATGTCAAAGCCACTCGAGTGACTACTTCACATTTAGTTACAATTTTAAGTAGGAATTTTGTGGGAGGCAACATAGTACCAGCCTTTGTCTCCCCTTCTGATTGGTGTGGCATTGTCCGTTGCCTTGTGATCTGGTTGCCTAGGTAACCCAGACTAAAGCCCAGATCTTTAGGGTGAGTACTGTGTCTTCAAGCATGGGTGTGCCTTTCTACATCCCCGTGGGTAGAGCTACCCTCACCTGTTCCTTTGTGATACTACCCCTTGCCCTGTTTAGGATAGAATGTTCCATGGAAATACCCTTTGTGTGTTCCTTTCTCTTACTCTGCCCTTGGGTGCGGCCTTCCTAGATGTCAGTTAATCTGCTGACAGCAGACATCATGAAGTTAGACTCAGCCCCTTGAAACCTGACCCCTTGCCTTATTTGAATAGCTTCTCCTCAATAAAAGGGGTCAGCACATGAGGGCTCTCTCTCCCCCTCTCCCCCGGATGCCTAAGGTTAGAAGAGCCATCACAGCACCCTCAAATAAAAAGGTATTTCTGTCTCTTGTGTGGTTATTTTGCGCAGCCTAGTTCCCCTGGAGTGACCCTGAGTGTTTTAGTCGCGTGCAACGTGACAGATGGTGTTCCTGGGTGGGCGAAAGGTCTGAGTGTTTAAGTTGCTAGGAATGCAACAGAATTTGTTCCTTTTACCCACTCTAGAAAATTTCTCTCTCAGAGAACTTTTAATCCTCTACCTCAATCAGAAAGGTTTCAGAAGATATTAATAACTTATATTTTTAGAAACACTGCAAATATTTCATTTTGCCTTAAATAATGCAGCCTAATAAAATTATATGAACTTTTTAGTTTGTATGGAAAAGCAAGACAGAACTTTACAGACTGCACTGTGAGTGACACACTGCACTAGGCTGACGTCTAGGTGCTACTGTAAGCCCATTCAGAGGTTTGGGCTTTGAATGTGAGATATGGGATATGGGAGACAGCATATCTGTATAACCTGTGTCTTACCTGTAAAGAACCAAGAAGAAACTGTAGGTGCCTCCCAGTTCTCTTGATCTTGATTCCTAAATATTCCTTTTTAAAATTATGTCTTTATATATTTACTGACACCCTGTCTCATTCCAAAGAGGATTGGATAGCTCTTAGTCTATTATCTTTCTGTCCATTTCTCATCCCCATGACCACAGATTAAATATAACTTTGATAAACACTGTAAATATCAGTAAAACAAAAATTCTTCTTCTATTTATTATCTGAAAAATCAAAGATTCCCTAACAATATTGTTTGTACCTATATTAGTTTACTAGTTCTTTATAGGTTCTTTATAGGTTGAGAACAGATCCTTTTAGCTATTTTTTATGCAGTGTTATTCCAGCATCTTCCACACCAGAGGTTTCCAACCAGGGTCAGTTTGCTCTCCAGAGGGCATATGGAAAAGTCTGGAAGGGAGATATTGCTATCTATGGGGTAGAGGTCTGGATGCTGCTAAACATCCTATAATCCCACAGCAAAGAATTATCTGCCTTAATATTCAGATAATGCTAAGGTTGAAAAACCCTGCTCTACATACTAGTTACTAAGAAGATGTACTTGAACATGATGGGGAGGACTACCAGACAAGTAGCATCCGAAAACCCCACTGCTATTTGTTATACTCAAACAATAAGGGTGCAAAGCCATGTCTCTAAAACTGCCCCAATAATTACATGACTCACTGAACGAATACATAAACTCAGGCAGCTGAAAGGTAGCTCAAGGCTACCCAATCCAGCTTCCTGTTTTACAGTAAGAACTCAGGGTCCAGGGATAAGGATCTTGCCTAAGGTCATGCAGCTGCTTTTGACCTGTCAGTCACAGAGCCAGGGCAAGAATTTCCTGATGGCACAGTCCATGACACTTTCACAATGCTATAGTAAATTCTGCAAGGATGTATCAAAAAACTAATATATCAGACTGTCACTAAGGTACTTGTTACTTGGTATGTTGGAATTCTTTTACAGTTTTAATGAAATTCACCCCACTAAAGTATACAGTTCACTGGCTTTTAATATACCCATGGAGTTTTGGAAATATCACTATAATTTAATTTTAAAGCATTTCCAATATCCCAAAAAAGAAACCCAGGCCCATTAGCAATCACTTCCCTTTCTATTAATACCAATCCCCAAACTCTCCCCTAGCCCCAGGAAACCACTAATTTACTTTCTGTCTCAATGGGTTTGCCAATTCTAGACATTTCATATGAATAGAATCATATAATATATACCCTTTATATCTGACTTATTTCACTTAGCAAAAGCATTTTCAAGTTTTTTTTTCAAAATTTATACATGTTGTAGCGTTTACCAGTACCTCATTCTTTTTTTTTTTTAATTGTCAAATAATATTCCATTGTATGGACACATCACATTTTGTTTACCTGTTCATCAGTTGCTGGACATTTGGGTTATTCCTACACTTTGGCTACTATGAATTTGGTGCTATGAATACTCATGTACAAATTTTTATGTGAAATTGTTATCATTTCTCTTGGATATGAGGAGTGGAACTGTTGGGACATTATGTCAGAAATATTTAATATCTGAGAACTGAAGCATTATCTGAAATTATAAAAATTTTTTCTTAAACATGAACATAAGATCAAGTAAGAAAGTAAATAATACACGGTCTATGAAGCAATAGTTACATTCTCTCCTGCACAGTCTTTAAATGAATCAGCAATTTGAATTTTCAAAGATCTGCTATTTGATTATTTACTACATCATCTATCAAAGTTTCCTAGATAGAGCACTGTTGAGAATTCTTTCCTGAGGCCTAATCTCTTCAGACTGGAAGAACAATAATTATCCAGAGAGAATTTGTAAATGAATATACCAGAGCACACATGAACAAAAATTAGTTGTCTTCAACTTGTAAGGTAGAACTGCAATGAGGAGCTTGGCATCATACAATGAGAAACTTTTATTTTCATTTTTATGTCACAGATGGTAGGAGAATGGTTACTATGCTACCATTTTACTGTGAGATTTGTCTGAAACCATACAGATTGCTTCTCCTCTGGTTCATTCTCTAGGGTATATACTTGCTTAAAAACCCATGACTATAGAATATAGATGGTCAGAAAAGGGCCTGAAGCTATCAAGAAATAAAATCACTCCAAGGTGGAATGCAAAGGTCAATTCAGAATCTGGATTTTCCTTCTATGAGCATGTAAGATGAGATTTGGAAGAGATACTTGTACAACTGATGAACAATTTCTGGCCAGGTTTATTATGTGCATGACACTGTTCAAACTGAGGAAAGAGAGCACAAATACTGAATTCCAAAATGCCTTTCCTCTTACCAGTACTGTATACAGCAAACTATTCCATGACTCCCAGTACTGGCACATGCTGTTTTCTCTATCTACAAAGCCTCTCCTTCTCTCCATCTGACAAGCCCCACACTACATCCCTTTCAAGCATCACCTCTGCTGTGAAAGTTGCCCTTGCTGCAATCCTTCCTCCATGTTCCTGTGCACTCTGAACACAGACAGTGCTGCTAGATCTTGCTTCCAAGCATCACAACTGTGCCCCAATCTCCTTTTTCAATCTAAATGCCTCCTGAGGGAGTAAGGCAGTCATAATAATCCAGAACACTGTCTGGACCTTTTTTTTTTTTTTTTTTTTTTTTGCGTAAGTGCTCATAACTCTTGCCAGTTGAATGGGGAGAGGGAATTAATGTTCAAATTGCCCTAAACTTTAAAATGGTGCCTAAAACTTGAACAGAATAAACTCAAATTAAATGCAAATTAAGTCCAATTAAGACTAGACAACACACAAGAAATCTTTCCCTGTGTAAAAGACCAGAGTCACCACCCATCTGGTAATAGGACAGCCAGTCTTGAAATGTGACCTTACGCCCTCAACATATAGGTCACCTTTCTACTTTCAGTTCTTTGACCAATGTACTTCATAAATAAAAATGTCTCCAATCTCTGATTTTTTTTCACATCTTTCCAAAGATATTCTGCATTGAAATATCTTTGGATATTCCTGTTTCTGTGGAAACTCTTGATGAACTCATCTGCCTTAGGGGGGAACCATCATTTGTTGGACAACATCCTCCTTGTAAAACTCCTAAGGGAGGTTTAGGCGGCAACAATCATCAAAATATAAAGTCTCACCTAGTTGAAAAATGAAAATTTAGTTTGCAGGGCTGGGACTGTAGCTCAGTGGTAGAGCACTTGCCTTCCATGTGTGAAGTACTGGGTTCGATCCTCAGCACCACATAAAAAAATAAATAAATAAAGATTTTTTTTTTTTTTTTAAAGAAAATTTAGTTTAGGTTCTCAAAGTGACATAAGCTGTAGACATTGGATGGCTGGTAGAAAGAGAAAAACTAAGTTCACTATTGGCCAGAGTAAGCCTTTTCCATTAAAATTTAAGCAGCATAAACTAGAATTTATGTAACTGTACAATGTAAAATGCCAGAAAAAGAACATGAAAGGTCACTTTACTTCATGGTTTTTCCCAAGGTGCTATACAGTATTCTGAAAAAAGTTTTTAACTTAAGAATTTTACCCATATTCAGGAAATTTGTTTCTTTCATTGTTATTTTATAAATGCCATATGGTTCTTCTCATTTTCTACCAATTCTGTCCGAATTCTATCCTCTCCTTCCTAAATGATTTCATTTCACTTTTTTCCCCTAAAGAGCCCATCTACTCTTACAAGATTCTTAACTCCTGTTACTTTTTTTTTGTGAGTCTAAATACATCAAAATAATTTAAATTGTTTTGTGTTAACAACAAGTTCAGTAGGAAAAAGCAGGAATAGGAATAGCCTTATAATGATAAAAAAAGGATCCGTGTAGTATCACAGATTCATCTTGTGATCTTGTATTTATGATCAATTAATTATACAGTGATCACTCTACTGTCATGTATACATGAAAAGAATAAGAAATTATACAATGATATGAATGGATCTTCATAATTTACATCAACTGTATTATAGACTATTAAGTAATCTGCCTTTTCTATGTACAGTATAACTAATCATATATATGTATGAAAAATGATTGATAACTATTTAAAAACCCTATATTTCAAAGGCTTCGTTCTGCCTTTACTCCATTTTTGAAACTACAGTTCTGAAAAAGACTTACTAAAACATATTGAGAAATAGCTACATTTATCACACATTTGAATACATAGATGCTACTGCAACGTTCATTTCTCAGTATAAGCTATGAAAAAAGCATTTTTGTACTGATTATACTACCTATTAAGTCCTCCTGCTGGCAGCCAGGTTGACTGGGCCATTTCTTTATGGAAAAACCAGGTTAGGATGGATAACAAGGGCATCATTTAAAATAGGGATATCAATAAATAAAAGCCTGTTTCCAATTCCCTTCCTGATCTCACCCCCTTATCCATGGTGAAAGCTGCTCATCAGTTCTGATATTTTCTATTTTTCCTCTTCCCTTTTCTATACATACTATCATATTCTTTCAATATTATCAATTCATTGGAGTGTGCTTTACTATCATTAATAAAGGGGAAATAACACATAAACATTATGTATAATATTTTTAAAGCATCACCTGCCTCCTTCAATCCAGTCATTTGTTACTGAGGTAGACAATAAAGTCCTCCCTATTTGTGAAATGCACAGATATGAATTTTGTGAGAAGAAATTTCTTTCCAGCCTTGTACCTTCCTCCTGAATTGCCAATTAACTGTTGCTCCTGATGATAATGATGATGATGATGATGCTTGGAGATGATCAATCAATTCAACAGACAACTACCTGCCCAGGATTAAGGGTGGCCTTATTACTAAGAGGTATACCAATGACTTGTAAGAATCAAAGGAGTCAATGTATCCTAGGAAGAAAACTAGAAATGGATAAAGCATCTTTAGCTTAGTATAGTCCCATGTAAAATTAGTTCCAGAAATGTGTCAAAGAGAAACCAACCACATCTGCAAACATATTACTTTTCCCATTCTAGGACACTGGAGGTTTTCATTTGAATCTCTATCTGTTTTAGTCACAGGGAAGGGGGGGGGGCAAGATAGTTAGGCAATAGATCCTTGGAATATTCTATGGAACCTCTCCTTTTTACTCAACACTGATTTTCAGCACTTCCAAAATCACTTCTCTAAGAGAAACAGATTTCATATAAATGAATTATGACTTATAAATATTTTCAGATTTCAAATTTGAGGTAGAAGCAATCCCAATCAATGTGAGTTTTCTCATGTTCTTAGGGAAAAGTCAAACATCATGGTGCTGCATCAATCAACACATACCACATGTCCAGCACTGTCAGGCACCATGAACAGCAGGTGTAGTTCCTTACCTCATTGAGCTTAGCAATAGTAAAGAAAGTTGTTACAGTTGTCCTTTCTTCATATCATACAATACCTCAAATTGGCAATGTTTCAAATTTTTAGTAAGAAGAGAAATAAAATATATCTATTCTATTTTGTAGATGGGGCATGTGAGGGTGAGAATATTAAATAAATTTCCTGAGCCACAGAAAGAGTGGTAGGTCAGAACCAAACTCCTGACTTCTGTGCTTGAGCCACTTTGAATTATCTTTGTCATTTGCAAGGTCTATTTTCAACTTTATTCTAGTTTATAAGGATATTTCAAACTTACAGGTATTGGGTCTGGGGGTATATAGCTTAGAGGTACAGTGCATACTTAGTAAGCATGAGGCCATAGGTTACATCCATAGCACACACATAAAGAGTATGCCTACTTACTTTAATCTATAATCTGTAGTAGTATTTCAATGTATCTATTCTGAAGAAGGCATTCTGGAGTAGTATTTCAATGTATCTATTCTAAAGAAGGCCTTCTAGAATTTTCTAACAGACACTGGCTGGTTCAAGTAAGAACTTTTATCTTCAAGGAAACGAAAATATCTTTATTGAAAATAATCTTTTGCAGATTAAAAATTCTTCTACTTTACCTACTTTCATAGCAGCATCATCAGCAACAGCAAAAGGCAGAAACAACCCAAATGTCTATCAATCAACAAATGTATAATCCGTTCAGAAAATGTGGTATATATCTGATGAAATACTGGACTTACAAAAAAGGGAATTCTGGTACATGCTAAAAATGCATAAACCTGTTTATGCTAATCATTAAAACAATATGCTATGTGAAATTGGCCCAGTCACAAAGAAGGCAGATATTATATGATTCCACACAGATGAGGTATTCAGGAGAGTCAAATTCATGGAAAGAGATAGCAGACTGTACTTGCCAGGGGATGGGGATAGAGGATAATGGATAGTTGTTGTTTAATAGATATATATTTTAGTTTTACAAGATGAAAAAGTTCTGAAGATTAGTGACAGAGCAATGTAAAAACACTTAATGGTACTGAGTGGTATAAACTACATACTTTCAAAAAGAAAAAGGAAAAAAAACATGCTACTTACCTCATTGTGTGATTAGCTTTTTAAAAAACTATTTTATGGCTTCAGTGATTGATAGGAATAAGCTCCCTTGGCACTACTAAGAGAAATAAAAGAGTTTTCTGTGATATTTTGTTAATCAGCAGAGAATGAAAAAAATAGCAATGCTTTTAATGCCAATGTCCATACTGTCTGAATTATTTGTAAATTATAATTTGCTATTCTGTGTCCTAAAAATTATATGAGGTAGAAAATGGCTTCCTGTTGATTGACACTAATAATGCTACATTTTTGTTTTCATCTTTCTCCAAGGTCCAGAAACAGAAAAAACTAACATCATTCTGAGTATTTATGCTTATACATCTGACACTAGAACATATATGCCATAGAGTAAAACTTCTTAACATGAGAAATTTGCATTTTTATTCAATTTCTGGATTTACAAATCTCTCTACTCTAATCCACTATTATAACTTCTGTTTTCACCAGCAATTCATAGGGCATTCGATTTGATTCACCTAAAAAATTATGAAGTCTAAAATGGTGTTGCCAGGATAGATGAATGAGGATAAGAGATGGCATCTGTCCCATTCTTGCTGGTTGTTGCTGGAAAGGAGAAGAAACCATGGTGGGAGAGGAACTCTTGCCCCTTAATTCTCTCTGTTTTCATTTCTCGGTCTTCACATGTCTCCCATAGAATATGCATAGTTAACCAACTGTACTTTGTTGATAATATAAACAAATATTTAAGAAGTTCATAGTAAAAATGCATTTATAAGTTTTAAAATATTCATTACTATATCTACTTTATGATCTTATATATCCACTTAATCTTGTAACATGAAGAAACTAAGAATTCTAGCTGTAGACTTTAGAATACTGTACCTGTTTGGAGACTTGCAAGATACTGACCACCTAAATAGAGCTAATGAATCATTTTTTTATTTTCCAAAGTCATGTTCTGACACAAAAAGTTATTATTATTACAGGGGAAAAGGAATGGATTAGGCTACACAAAAAGATTGATTAACAGATGCTCATCCTCATTGCTCAAAGAGCATCTCATGTGTACAACTTACACATCACACAGTTCTAAAATACTAGACTGACTGATTTATCCTTCTCTTCACTTCAACTTCTCCTCTCCATAAAAATTCTTCCAGGGAAAGAACTTTACCTTGCCAGGCTTTGTATTCCCAAGCCAAGCACAGAAATCTGGCATATAGTAAATAGTCATTAAATGACTTCTGACACAACAACATATATAGGTTAACATGTGTGGGACAAATATTATTTCAAGATAATGAAGTAAGGCACAGTGGAATATTTTCCACTCATAGAACTTTTCCTAATTTAAACAGTGTCCACCTACACTTTTATTTGCACATAAAAATTCCTTTCATATTGAATTTGGCCATTATGCTGTTCAAGACTGAAAGCTGTGAAGTAGCATTAAAATTTTTTTGAAAGGAGAAGGTCCACACGGTAATACCTTGCTTATATATCTGGGGTAGAGAGTGGGGAAATTCAAGAGTCTCTAGAAATTGATGCAACTGAAAATAAGCTTCAGTTTTTCCAACATATTTCAAAACTGTCTCAAAAGGGTAACGTAGATTTCTCCATAAACCTGCTGAGAAATTTCACATTTGTACCAGTACAATGTACAATGCAGAATTAATTTTCAAAGGCAGAAAACAAAAACAGGCTCAAATTGCTACTGACCTTGGTAGGAGAATGCTAGAAATTAGTTACCGAAATTTGATTATTTCTATATCCTTTCCCCTAAACAGTACTGAAATAAAGCACTTTTGAAGAAAAAATTCTATTTCAAGGAAAATATTTATCACTGAACTTCCTAGTTTGCACCCAATGAAGGTTTCCCCAGCAGCATGGCAAAACTATTACAAATATAAAAGCTTCCTAAAAAAGTAAATGTTACTAATTGAAAATATTTTTATATTTAAATTAAAGTAATGAAACAGACGCTAAGATAGGCAAAGACAAAATACTCTTCCCAGAACTTAATTTGTGGAACCTAGCAGTTTTTACACAGCATCTTGAAAACATCAACGTTTTTTTAAAATGCAGATATTTTTCAAAAATCAAACTAGAGAATTAGTATCCCTCATACGGAAAGTTCCAAGAATGGGAGCAAACATGCATATATCCTGCAAAAAAAAAAAAAAAATGTAACGCGAGAGCATTTTGCTGTCTCCTCACCTGAGTGCAGAAGATTGCAGTGGGGGAACCAATTTATTTGCTTGCAGCTCGCAGCTCGGTTAGCATAAAACGGAAGGGGCGTCTCGCTTGCTCATTTTTGTTTTTTTCTTTTCCCTAAACCAAGCAGCGTGCATCATTCGTTGGATTTATAACCTGGGAAACGCGCCGCCTGCAAAGTGAGCGCCTGAAGCAGGGGACAGTCACGGAGTGGCCACCCCTCCCATTTGGTGACGCTCCACTTCCTGTTAGACTAAAAGGAATTCCCAAGAAGCTCGGTTTTGTAGTTTCCAGCCTTTCCTCCATCCCTTCCCATTTCTTCTGCAAGGTAACAACTTTTAATCATTCACGTGACAGACCACCTGACTTCATCCAAACAGTTTCCCGGAAAGGCGTCCAAAAGAGTGTTTCCCGCGGTCTAGGCTGCCCGGCCACGGCCCGCTGGGCTCGCCTCCCGGTGCCCTGCACACCCCTGTGTCCCGCCGAGCCGGCTTCTTACTGGACTTCCCCAAAACTGGCCGCGAGGTTCTGATAAGAATCATAGTGGCAGGTAGCTGCCCCGGGGATGACCTGGAAGCGAAAGGGACGTGTACGAATTACAGAGTTTCAGGGTGTCCGCGGATATAGACCGTCGGGGAAGCAACGTTTTAGCCAAATCTCAACTTAGTATGACCTCTTTGTAAAGGGCTCTTTTGAAGTACCTTCAAGTCCTTCGGGAAGGCCGCCTTCCGCGTGACAGCACAGGAGGGGCAGGCGCTGTTTTCGGGGAAGGGGTGGGGGATTACAAGGATTTAGGTGTTCACAGCGTTCACCCCGCAAAGCCATCACTTGGGCTTCCTGCGCACGGGCGGGAGAACGCGTGGCCGCCCGGATTCTAAAGCATTGCTACCTACTGCACCAGGACCTAACAATGCCCAGAGCGGGTTAATGGCGAAGGGGCAGGCGCTGGTCTCAGTGCATCCGGGAACATTGGTCGTAGGCGGTCGGGGTGGGAGTGAGCGGGCTCAAGCTCTCAGCTAGCCTAGTCTGCAAATGTCGCCACGTCAGAATTTTCGGCGTGAATTCAGGCAGCGGGACCTCGCCAGGATCAGCTGCGCGAACCCGCCGTAGCTGCACTTCTTTCTTCACCCTTCATCAGTCTCCGCCCCGCCCCGCCGTAAGCCCCGCCCTCCGCCGGGAAGCCCCGGCCACAGCCCCGCCCACCCCCTTTTCCGTCCCAGGACGCGTTGCGCGGCCCGGGCCGGAAGTCAGCTAGTTCCCGGGTGTGTGTCTGTGTCTGTCTGTGTCTGTCTGTGTCTCGCAGCCACGCGCGGCCCCAGTCCGGTGCTGGGGGTTCCGGTCTGAGGCGTCACCGCTGTCACTGCCATCACCCCACGGAGCCACTTGTCGAGGGGAGTAGGCCCGGCCCTCCGCCGGGCAGAGAAGATGTTGCCCCTGTCCATCAAGGATGATGAATACAAACCACCCAAGTTCAATCTGTTCGGCAAGATCTCGGGCTGGTTTAGGTGCGGGGTTCTGTTTTGCTGGGAGGGGGTGTCCAGCAGAAGGAAAGCCCAGACCTAAAGATGGTCCAGGGTCTAGAGAGGGAGTGTTAGGGACACTCCCTCAGCCTCCCGCTGTGGGGAAAAGAGTGTGTGGACTGGGTAGGTCTTGAAAGAAGGACCGCAACTCGGGGTCCCGGCACCCCCTCGACTCGCTTAATCTCTTCCCGATTTATCATGCCCAGGTCTATCCTGTCGGACAAGACGTCCCGGAACCTGTTTTTCTTCCTGTGCCTGAACCTCTCTTTCGCTTTTGTGGAACTACTCTATGGCATCTGGAGCAACTGGTAACCAAAGGGGAAAATGGTTGGGGCGGAAGCAAAAGGTGGAGGAAGACCAGGCACTATTTGCTTAGTGCCACGTAGCTCCTTACCGGGAGGTTCAGGTTTTACCTTTGCCACCACCTCTGTTGCTTTTTCACAACCCATATCAATATGGTAGGGCCGCCTGTCCTAATTTTCAGGTCCTATAATGTAACCTCCTTCCTGTCCCATATGGTCAGACAAGATGAACCTACTCGTTTTGGCGGATGGAGAGAGTATTTCGTTTCTGAATCAGCTCACCGTAGCTTTGCCTACTTGGTATTGGGAGAAACCTGACTCTCCCTGGGGGAGTGGCATTTGGATTTCACCCTTAAGATTCTGAGAGGGAGTACTGGGATGTCCAGGAAAATGTGTGCCATTCTCTTTTTCTCTTTAATGCTGAAACTGTCTCATGATTTCCCTTTGGTCCTAACTGGGTAGAAATCCCATATAGTTTTCTGGAAACCTCTAGAGTTGATGGTTTTTGGTGTCAGCTTTTTCCTGCCTCCTACTATATTTTCTCCTTGGAAAGAGGAAAATTCAGTGTAACTATGGAAATGAAGTTGCTATTACTTAGGTTTTTGCTGTTGAATAACTTAAGATCTTGTGAAATTTTTCTGCTAAATAAGATCATCACACTTCTACTAACTCCGTCTTTAGATTTATACCCATTTGAGAATCTGATGAAAGCCAAGACTCAGAATTTTACAAAAAGCCTGGTGGTTCTTGGGTTTTCTGAAATAGATTTTGGACCCCAGATTAAGAACCTGTGCCATTTATGCTTTATTTTCTACTGATTAAACAGACTTAGTCTCTATCCTTTAAGGTTCACTTTCAAAGAGAATTGTCTTTGATCTTTATTTGTATTGAGGTTGAATAATGACCTTGGATTTTGTGATCAGGTTTTGTGACATCTATATTTTCATATAAAAAACTGTGCTTTTCAATTCAATAATCAATTCACTTTTATAAACAATACTAAGTAATCAACAGATTATAAAGATTATTGCTTTCATCACAAGTTGGGTGTCAAAGGTATATTGACAATTAAATCTTGTTATATATTTTTTTTTTAAAGAGAGAGTGAGAGAGGGGAGAGAGAGAATTTTTAATATTTATTTTATTTTTTTAGTTCTCTGCGGACACAACATTTTGTTGGTATGTGGTGCTGAGGATTGAACCCCGGCCGCAAGCATGCCAGACGAGCGCGCTACCACCTGAGCCACATTCCCAGCCCCTAAATCTTGTTATCTTTAATAACCATTTGAAGCCAGTCATGGTGGCACGTGCCTGTAACCATAGTAACTATGGAGGCTGAGACAGGAGGATTGCAATCAGCAATTTTGAGGCCAGCATTAGCAATTTACTGAGACTCTCAGCAACTTAACCAGACCCTGTCTCAAAATAAAAAAAATAAAAAGTACTAGGGATATAGCTCAGTATCCATTGGTTAAATCCTCAGTACAAAAATAGTAATAATAACCATTTTGAATCCCCTGGAAAATTATGTGTGTATGAGAAAAATATACCCCATCATAGATGTTTTCCCTGTGCACTGATGTATACTGACAAATGATTTGGAAAATGATGGCTTTAGTACTTTCCTAATTGATCTCTACAGATCAAGAGTTACTATATACCTAATTTTTACATGAAAGAGGTGTCTTAGGCATCTCAAATATCACTTTGAGATGAGAGTACCAAAGACTTCTTCTTTGGTACTCTCTCAGCTTATTTTTTTATTATTTCCTTCTGATTTGAAGTGTAGCTCTGGCATCTGTCATACCTCTGTCGTTTCGCAGGTATTCTTCTTGTGCTCATGTATGTTAACTTTCCTATCATCTTCACAAACGCTTTTAAGTGGTTATGAAGTAGAGATCTGTTCTTACTGATATTGGGCAGATTTAGAAATTACTCTGGCCTTTTCATAATCTGGTTTCCTATGTTTTATTTAGATACTAAATTTTTTTGTTCCTTTGGTTGACTGATCAATAATTTCTTTATGACTGGATTATCTTTGTGCCTCTCAGTTCACTTAAGCTTTTAAGTTCCTTCAGTAAATTTCTCACCAAAACCCACTTTGTCAGGGTCATTTCAGTGTTCAGCCTTATTCTATAAAAATAGGTTTGAAGTTGTTGGGAACATATCAAGAAATTTTTTCCCATAGGAGATTAAAACATGGATAAAATATTCTTTTCACAAAAAAATTACATAAAATGCAAAAAAATACTCTTCACAAATTAATTTCACAGAAACAGTTGATATAGTTGCAACAAATAATAAATTATTCTGGTTTTCATTCAGAGCCTTAATTCTAAAACAAGAATTTAATTATAGTTTCTTTATATTTTTGATAGTGATAAGATATTTCAGTGGAAGAATAGCTTAGCATTTTGTGTATTTTCCCCCCATTGAATCAAATAGCTGCTTCCTTTCACCTTTCAGCTTTATTGAAATAGGAATCTTTTTCTGTATTCAGGCACCTTAGTACATGGCACATGGTAGGTGCTTAAATCTAGACTAAACATGCTAACTACCTGTATTAGAGAAAAAAGACCCTAAGACATTAAACCCCTTTCTCTCATTCTTAGAAGTTAGGAGGAAAATGTAGAAATATTTAATGTGTTTTCTCTTACTTTGTATGTTGCTTTTCCTTCTAGCATTTTCTTTCTCTTTATTTATTGTTGAGTAACTCTTTAAATCATAAGGTAATACTAGGAATGTGGTTTTGTATTGTTAGGATTGTTTGTTTTCAAATTACAGAAAAACCTGAAATAATTGTTGTTTAAACAAATAATATTTTATTTTCAAGATGGCTGGTAGAATTCTGGCCATTCTACAGCAGAATGTTTAGAGTGCAAAGAAAAATAGGCAAAAGGCATGCACATTGTTTCTCTCTTTTTTTCACCTTCTAATTATTTTATTACATTTTTTTTTTTTTTTTTGGTACTGGGGATTGAATTTGGGCCTCAATCACTAAACTATATTCCTAGCCCTATTTTATAGTTATTTAGAGACAGGGTCTTACCGAGTTGCTTAGTGCCTTGCCGTCGCTGAGGCTGGCTTTGAACTCACATTCCTCCTGCCTCGGGCTCCTAAGCTGCTTATTTTATTACATTTTAATATCATCTTGAGCTTTACTCTTACATCTCTTGTGTTTGTATGGTGGAAATTGAATATAATAATAGTACAATGTATTTCTTTTTCTTTGAGCCGGTTTTTGAACATTTACCAATACTGAACTGATTATAGTCCTAAAAATACCTTAAATTGTTCCTTGCTTGAAAACTTCCATTGGCGTTTCCTTGCTGAGAAGGGAGAAGTGAATTACCTCAACTCATTCAGGAACTTGCCCATACTGTCCCTAACTTCTGCCTGTTGACAATGTCATTTCAATTGTTCTTTCTCTGTTTACTCTTATTCCAGTCCCGTGAACTTCTTTTTTTATATCAATTTAATTTTTTATTTGTTTTTTTAGATATATATGACAGTAGAGTGTATTTTGACATACTATACATAGATGGAGTGTAATTTCCCATTCTTGAGGTGGTACATAATTGTACATTGTCTCTTCAGGAGATTTGAAACAAAACACTTTCACTAAAACTTTATCACATGTCATGCCTGCTTGCAAATGTGGTCTATTATGGTTAATAGTTTGCTGAAAGTCAAGGATTCTTTCTCAGACCTAGAGTATTGTCCTTTCCAAAGTAGCATCAGGGCTAGAGCATATCTTGTCCAAAATTTTTTTCTACTAATTACATATAGTTTTTTTCTAGAATATCAATATAGTTTATTTTTATGCTCTTATTTTTTATTTTTACCTTATCACCTATTAAAAATTTAATTTTAGTTACATTATTTACCAAAGCTATTGGACACCCTTTTTGTCTTAGACACCAAAGAAACTCTAGTGACTCTAAAGTTTAATGTCTTAGTATTAACAAAGTAAATATTTGTTCGAGAAATGTTTAGGGCAGTACTGGACTTTTATTCAGTCTGACTTCCATATAATATGTCAGAGAAATAAAGTAATTCCTTAGAGAAAAATAACACCATTAGTCATGTATTATTTTATTACAATTTTTATTTATCTTAGTCTTTTATCAACTTTCTTTATCCAAAGGCAACATTACTTAACTGCTATGGTGATGCCTTTGCTTTCTTGTAGTTTTATTTTTCACTTTAAAATCTTAGGTAAGTATTACATTTTGTTGAGAATTCTTAAGAGTTATGTAATGAAGTGAAGTTGTGAGTTATTTCATCTCATTAGTTTATTGATTTTATTAATGTCAGAATTCTAAGGATTTTTGTACTTGGTAATAAATTGAAAGTTAATGCTTTTTTCCCTTTTTCTACCTATGGAAACCAGCTGGTAGGGGGTTTGTAAATTATGGTGATCCCTTATCTTCAATTTTCAATTGATGTTTAGCAATCAGTATGAATATACTCTTAGCTTAGTAACCAATCAACCTTTTAAAACCTTTTGTCTTGGAAATTTTAAATATTTACAAAAGGGGAGAGTTTAATGGATCTCATGTACCCATCACCCAGCTTTAATATTGGATCAAGCCATAATCTATTTTATACCATCTGTTATCCTTATCCCACCATTGGATTGGTTTAACCAGATGTAAGATGGAGCTTTTTCCATAATTACTTTAGGTTGGTTCTCTAAAAGATAGGAGCCCCACCTCTCTTTAACTTAACCCAAAAGTCATTATCATCCATAAAAATCAATGATTCATTAATATCACATGCCCAGTTAGTAAGTGTTCACATGTCTTTCATTGTTTTATAAATTATTTTTACATTTGGTTTTGAAAATTAGAAATCCAAACAAGATCTACACATAGTGTTAGTTTGGTGGATATGTCAAGATCTTAAATCTCTTATAATTTATAGCTTTTTTTCCTTTGTTTTTGCCTCCAGCAGACCTTAAATCAAGTTCTTTTTAAAGTTTCTTTTGCCATGTTTGGTTCATATTTATTCTACATTTGCTTCAGTGTTTTAGGTTTCTCCTTAATACCCTAAGAGAGTTTTCTCAAGTGTCTTTAGAAAATAGTCATTTAAAAAGTTAAATATACTGATTTTGGTAGCTGACTTTTCTTTATTGTGACTTACTAAAGTTTCATTTGATGTAGAAATCATATAATCTTAGATAGTCTCTATGCCATCTTTACCTTTAAAAGAAACATGCTGCTGAGTGCAATGTCTCATGCCTGTAATCCCAGTGGCTCAGCAGGATCGCAAGTTGGAGGCCAGCTTCAGCAATTTAGTGAGGCCTTATACAATGGTGATGTGGCGCAGTGGTTAAGTGTCCCTGGGTTCAATCCCTGGTACAAAAAAAAAAAAAGAAGGAAAGAAACATACCATGCAGTTAAAATGTTAATTCATCATCAGGAACATTTGTTGATACTGAAAATTATCAATAAAATTGGCATTCCTTAGAGCAGACTTTTTTATACAAGAGGTGAACTGAGAACCGGAAATAGGTGTTTTTTCATATGGATCTGTCTGTATATTTTTAGCTAAGTAATTTTCAAATCACACTGCTTTTAGAGAACATGATGTTCTTTCATCTCAAAAGAGGAAGTAGTTTTTCAGGTAGGATCACATTTTATTAATACTGAATATAAAATGATATTTTAATGAAAATTAAGTTTAGTTAAAATTTAGGGCTGGGGTTGTGGCTCAGCGGTAGAGTGCTTGCCTAGCCCGTGCGAGGCCCTGGGTTTGATCCTCAGCACCACATAAAAATAAAATAAAGATATTGTGTCCATCTACAACTAAAAAATAAAATATTTAATAAAAGGTTTAGTTAAAATTTAGATAAAATTGTATTTGGTGGGTATTAAAATTGCTATACTATACCTACACTCTTAAAAAGGGAACTTGATTTTTGTAATATTCAAAAGGGATTTACCTTTTATGTTTTCCCTTTAAGGCAATATTTTGTATCCACTTAATGTATACAAAATAAGTTTTTTGAAAAAAATTGTTTGCTAGGGCTACTGTAACAAAAGACCACAAATTAGGTGGTATTAAATTAGGTGTCTTAAACAACAGAAATTGATCGTCTCATAGTTTTGGAGGCAAGGAATCAGAGATACAGGTGTCAGCAGTGTTGTTTCCTTCTGAGAATCTGAGGAAGAATCTGTTCTACAACCCTCTTCTAACTTAATTAAGTTGGTTTTCTGATAATCTTTGATATTCCTTGGCTTGTAGAAGCATCACCTGTTATCTGTACATGGTGGTCTCCTGTGTGTGTCTCTTCCTCTCAAATCCTCTTTTTCATGTTGGATTAGAACCCGTTTTATGACCTAATCTTAATTAATTATATCTGCAATGAACCTGTTTTTAAATATTGTTACTTTCTGAGGTACTGAGAATTAGGGATTTAACTTGAATTTTATGAATGAGGGAGATACAATTCAGTCCATGACATAGTGTTATATTTACTGATTTATTGATTTAAATCTATGTGTAGAACAAAAAGTCAGTAAATTTTTAAATATTTATTTAGAAAAATTATCTTGCCTTCTAAGACTGACTGATGATTGCTTAAAATAAAAATCATATATAGAGGCTGAGTGCCTGTAATCCCTAGTGACTGGTGAGGCCAGCCTCAGCAATTTAGCGAAGCCCTAAGTAACTTAGCAAGACCCTGTCTCATAATAAAAAAGGGCTGGGGGTGTAGCTCAGTAGCAAAGTGCCCTCAGGGGTTTAATACTTGGTATCCCCTCTCCCCAAAATTGAATATAGAATAAAACTTATACTTTAAGAAATAAAAACATACATAGGAAGGAAAAAGTAAACCTATTAACTGTGTAGACTAATGCAGTTATTGAAGTAATTTTAAAAATTGAGTTATAAAATTCCATAATATCAATATAACTATACTGTTTATCATAATATAAAAATTATTGTAACAATGTTTTTCCATATTATTTTTTTATTAGAGTATAGAAAACAGAATCCTAGACAATGTCCTTATCATTGGTTTCATAGCAGTAGAGAGAAAATGGGTCTTTTATACTTCAAAATATAATCATTACTTTCAGTGTATTAGCTACTTTGGTCCAAATATAGTTTTTTGATGATACAGTGATCCAAGAACAAATCTTAAAATATTAAGTTTGAGAGAATTGCCTGTCCCTTACCTTATCCTCAGATTTTAGATTGTTCGTTTGTTCACTCATTTTCATTCTGCTTTGAATTTCAGATGAGATGGTTAAAGAACTTTATACACTTAAGCTTTTGGATGCATCCATATCTGTGGTCATATGCCATAAGTTTGTGATAAAATTTAAGACATTTTCCAAAATACTTTGTAATGATTTGGAAAAGCTTATAAATTACCATTATTTTTCTTGTGGGCAAATAATGTGATTTGACATCAATTTCCAGTTCTGTAAGTATTCCAATAACTGTACTATTTGGAGAAATTTAAAAGTAGGCACAGAAGCTTTCTGTTCATGATCTTGCCTCTTCCCAAGTTGTTCACTGCTATTGCTTGTTATTCTATGCTAGGTTTGTGGTGGGAGCAGAGGAGTATTCATTAACTTGACCCAGCCTTAGACTTATGCAAACCCTGTAAATCTGGACCTCTGGGCTATACTTTTTTTTTTTTTTAAGTTCTTTTTAGATACACATGATAGTGGAGTGATTTTTGACATATATAAATGGAGTATGACTTATTCTAATTAGGATACTTTTTAAAATATTTTTTTTAGTTGTCAATGGATTATTTATTTATTTATATGTAGTGCTGAGTGTCATACCCAGGGCCTCACCACATGCCAGGCAAGTGCTCTACCACTAAGCCCCAACTTCAGCCCTAATTGTACTTTTATCAACATTTTTATTCCTTCTCCCATGATAGCCAAAATGTGTCATGTATTATGTGTATGGCCTTAGGCAGTAACAGGTTTCTTATTCCTTCCTAAGTGGTAGTTGAATATCTGCTTTGTGTTAGTATGGAATTTCCTGTACCCTGCTTTAGTAATCCTTTTTTGAGTAGTTGTTGTAGTGTGGTTAATGTGGGGTCTTTAAATTATCCCAAATAATATGTTATTTCACTTATCTTGTAAGAATCTTACGGTAATGCACTTTAGTTTTCTTCTTCAACCTTGTATGCTATTATTGTCATACGTTTCACTTTTGCATGTTATAAACCCCATAACAACAGTGTTTCTATTTATGCTTTATATTAGAGATTAGCAAACTTTTATGTAAATAGCAGATAGTAAATAATTTAAGGACAATACAATCTCTGTTGCAACTACTCCACTCTGCTGTTGTAGCACAGAATTAGATTTAGATAATACATGAACTAATGACCATAGCTGTATTCTAGTAAGACTCATAAGAACTGATAGAGGCCTGGATTTTGCCTATAGGCCGTAACTTGGGAATCTCTGCTTTAGGCCGTAACTTGGGAATCTCTGCTTTAGGCAGTCAATTATCTTTAAAATAAATGAACAAATAAATGAAACTTTATTGAGATATAATCTATATGCCATACAACTTACCTGTTTAAAGTATATAATTCAGTGGCTTTAGTATATTTAGCACAGTTGTAAAACCCTTATAACAATCAACTTTAGAACATCTTATTTTCCCTGAAGGAAATTTTATATCCCTAGCTGTCTACCTCTCATTTTCTCTTCAGATTCTTCATTCCCTGATCTCTCCCAATTCTAGACAACCACTCTACTTTTTGTCTCTATGGATCTGCCTGTTCTGGAAATTTCATATAAATGGAATCATACAGTATATGATTCTTTTAGAGCAGTTTCTTTCACTTCACATTATGTGTTCAAGATTCATCCATGTTGTACATATTTTAGGTTTTCATTTACTTTTATTGTCAAGTAACATACCCACAGTGTATGGAAGATTTCAATTTCTTTACATCTTTGCCAAGCTTGTTATTAATCTGCCTTTTTAATTATAGCCATTCTAGTGGGTGTGAAATTATTTTTCTTTATGGTTCTGGTTTGCATTTCCCTATAATTAATAATGTTAATTATCTTTTCATGTGCTTATTGGCCACTTATATGTTGTCTTTAAGAAATATGTGTTCAGGGATATATGCTCAGTGGTTGAACACTTGTTTAGCATAGTTAATTTTTGTGTCTTTTATAAGGTTCCAGAATCATTTTTTCCATGTTGATATTCAGTTGCATCAGCACTATTTTCTTAAAACAGGATTTATTAAAAACTCGATTCTTTCCACCATTGAATTATTTAGGCATCCTTGTCAAAAATCAGTTGTCATGTACGTGAAAGTTTATTTCTGAACACTAAATTTTACGCCATTGATCTACATGTTTACTTGTATGCCAGCACCACATTTTTTAAAATTCATGTAGCTATATATGAATTTTAAAATTGGGAAGTGTGAGTTCTCCAACTTTGCCCTTCTTTTTCAGTATTGTTTTGGCTCTTATGGTTCCATTGTTTTCAACATGAATTTTAAGATCAGTTTGTCCTTTTCTCCATTGAAATTGGTTGGGATTTTGATAAGGATAAGTTGAATCTATAGATCATTTAGGGAAATATTGCCATCTTAAAAAATGTCTTCTGGATTTGGGGTATAACTCAGTGGTAGAGAACATGCTTAGCCTGAGATGAGGCTCTGGGTTCAATCCCAAGCACTCAAAAAAAAAAAAAAAAAAAATCACTTCTGATCCATAAATGTGGAAGGCCTTCCATTGACTTAGGTCATTTTTAATTTCTTCAATAATATTTTGTAGTTTTCAAGTATAAGTCTATTTATTTATTTCTGAGAATTTTAATTTTTTTTGATGATGTTGTAAATGGAATTTTTTTCCAAATTTTATTTTTATTCTTTGCTACTGTATAAGAATATAGTTCATTTTGGTATGTTAATTATGTATCCTGTAATCCTACTGAATTCATTAATTAGTTTTAATAGTTTAATATATTCCTTAAGATTTTATATGGACAAGATTTTGTCTGGAAATAGAGGTAATTTTACTTCTTCCCTTCCAATCAGTATTCCTGCTTAATTGCCCTGGTTAGACTCTTCAGTAAAGAAAAGGAAAGGGACATTATGGTCTAGTTCTTGATCTTTTGAGAAAATAGTATTTCACCATTAATGGTGTTAACAGTGTTTTTTTTTTTTTTTAAATATTTATTCTTAAGTTTTAGGTGAACACAATATCTTTATTTTACATTTATGTGGTGCTGAGGATCAAACTCAGTGCCTCGTACATGCTAGGTGAGCACTCTACCACTGAGCCACAACTCCACCCCACAGTGGGTTTTTAAAGATACTACATATCAAGTTGAAGAATTTCCTTCTATTTCAAGTTGTGTTTTTTTGTTTTTGTTTTTTTAATCATGAAGGGGTGTTGGAGTATGTCAAATGTTTTTCATTGTATATTGAAATGACTGTGTAGGTTTTATCCTTTATTCTCCCTATGTGGTGAATTACCAATTTTCATTTGCATTGTTGGGTTAAATCCTACTTGGTCATGTATATATTATTTTTAATATATTGCTGAATTTGACTTGCTGGTGTTTTGTTGAGGATTTTTTTATGTCCATATATGTGTGTAATTCCTTGTGATATTATTTTGTTTTATTTTGGTAGTGGAGAACTATTGTTCTTATTTTTGTGTTGTAGTCCCTTATCTGTTTTCTGGAAGAATTTTTAAAAGAGTAGTTTAATTGTTCTTCTAAGTGTTTGATAGAATTTGCTAATGAAAGGAGAATCATACTTTTTTTTTTTGGTTGGAAGTTTGAAAATTGTTAATTTAATCTTTTTTTTCTTGTCATAGGTCTGTTCAGATTATTATTTTTCATCAGTTTTGTTAGATTGATTGTTTTTAGGTATTATTTAATTTATCTAATTTATTGGATATTGTTCATAATATTTCCTTATAGTCCTCTTTATTTCTTTAAATCAGTAGTAGTGGTCCTCCTTTAGTACTGATTTTTAGTAATTTGAGTCTTTTCTTGACCAGTCTAAAGGTTGCCAATTTTGTTGATTTTGTGTGTGTGTGTGTGTGTGTGTGTGCAAAGAACTTTCAGCTTCATTGATTTTTTTTTCCTATTTTTTTCTATTCTCAATTATATTTAAAAGATATTAAAGGTAAGAAGATTATCTTTTATATTTATTCATATACTTATAATTTCAGTACCCTTTTTTTTATATATTTTATGTGGAATTATCCATACCCATGTAGCTTTATTATTGTGTTTAACTCGGTTCTGTATAGAAAAAGTATTTTGTATAGAATTCTAGATTGCTGGTATTTTTTTTCTCTTTCACTTCTTTAAAGATGTTGCTCTATTGTGTTATAGCTTAAATAGTTTCTGATTAAAAATATGGTATAACTCTTATCTTTCATTTCTTTTTACCTAGTTATTTTCCCTGACCCCCACTTTCTGATTTTCTAAGACTTTTTTCTTTCTCTTTAGTGTTAAGAAGCTCTAAAATGTGTGGATTTTTTTTCCCCCTTGCGTGGAATTCATTAAGCTTTTGCATTAGTGATTTGCTTTCTTTTAATGAATTTTAGAAGATTCTCAGATACTTTTCCTTTAAATATTCTTTGGATCCTATTCTTTCTTTTCTACTTCTGAGATTCCAAATCCATGTTTTGTTTGTTTGATAGTCTTGAATATGTTTGATCTGTTCTGATTTTTGTTTCTACTCTTTCCTCTTCCTCTTTGTGTTTTACTTTGTATACTTTTGATCTGGGTCTGTGTCCATTATATTCCGAATCCTATGTATATTTTCCTTCAGCTTTGATATTATAATTTTAAAAAATTATTTTCATTTGTTTTTAATATATGTAGTTTTTTTCTCTGTGGAAATTTCCCACTTGTATAAATTTTCTCCAGCCTTATACCATATATTTCAACACATTAATCATATATGTTTTAAAGTCCTTCTCTGATAGTTCCAACATCTGGGCCACTTTTAGTTCTGATTCTGTTGACTACTTTAGTTCTTGAAAATGGGCTCTCCCTCTACTCTTGATCTTATAAATGTGTCTTATAAATATTTGTTGAGTGCTGGATATTGTGTTTAAAGAAATAGTTGAGACTGAGATTAATATTGACTATGCCCAGAAATGGACACCCTAATTTCCTGTCTTGACCATTAATGTGGATAGTGGTTTTGAAACCTGACTGGTCAATGGCTGAACTGGATTTAAATTGGGTTTGGGTCTTTGTTGTTGAAGTTAGTTTCAACAAGCCACAGACTTTAAACTTTTCCAGTGGTTTTTATTATCTTGTGCTTAGTGAGGGATTTTGAGTACTAGAGGGTTTTTTCAGGATTCTTGCTCCACTCTTTACCTTCAGTAGTCTTGCACTCCTGCACCATGAGGGAATCTTGGTGCTGTCAGTGGTAGATTGCTGTTCCCTTGTACTTTATTCAAGGCTGGAGGGTATGATACTAGTTTTTCCCTTTGTAGTCTTAGACTGTGGCAGTCCTTGTTAACCTGAACGACAGGGTGGGTAGTTTTGTTTTTTTAAAACAAAGAATAGAGGTTTATTTATTTATTTATTTTAAAATATTTTGGTTTTAGTTGTAGGTAAACATACACTATCTTTATTTTTATGTGGTGCTGAGGATCGAACCCAATGCCTCACACATGCAAGGCAGGCGCTTTACCATGGAGCTGCAGTCCCAGCCCAAAATAGAGGTTTATTTAGATCATGGTTCTGAAGGTTGAGAAGTCCAATATCAAATTGCCAGCATCTAGTGAAAGGATCTTCTTGCTGCATTATAACATGGAAGAGGGCATTACATGGTGAGAGAGAGCAAGTGTCTCAGAATGGGTTTCTTAATATTCTTGCATCTCCCTTTTTCCCCAACCTGTTCTTCCCTCCCACCCCTTAGCCTGGCATATCAGGAGAGCAGTGCAAGACATCTAATAATAGCAGATTTTTGCTTAGCATTAGTGTAACATTCCGAACCCAAGCAGATTTCAGCTTCTCTTCCAGTAGCAAATGACTCTTTTCCCTCCCTCTCCTCTTAGTGACAGCTGACCTCTGCTAGTGACAGGTGGGCAGATGGCTTTTGTTTCAACTCTTCCCAGCAGCATCTGGACTTTTCCTTGGGCAAAGAGTAGGAAGGTTTCTATTTTATGTATTTAAAAGTCATCTGTGATGTCTTTCTATATATCATATTTAAATGTTGTCTCTTTAGAAGATAATTCCTGATGAACAGATGCTGAGCCTTAGACTTTTAGAGAAGGATGCCTACTATTTGATTTTTATTGTAATATGCCAATATGTTTGTTTTCCAGCTTAGGTTTGATCTCCGACTCTTTTCACATGTTTTTCGATAGCACTGCCATTTTGGCTGGATTGGCAGCTTCTGTTATTTCAAAATGGAGAGATAATGATGCTTTCTCCTATGGGTAAGATTCTTAAGAAATCTTTTTCTTGAAGTATAAGGTAAACACACACGCAAAACACACAAATCTTAAGGTTGATGAGTTTTTACAAATTGAACATGGTTTTGTAACTTAAACCCTTGACATTTCCCTCCCACCCCTCTTCTAGTTCCTTCCCATTCACCTCCCAAAAGGTACTCATTTTCTTAACTTGCCTGTTTTCAAATAATATGTAATTGGAACCTACAATATATAATTTTAATTTGCAGCTAAATTCTTTTGCTGGTCAGTAGGCACTTGGTTTTACCAAAAACTTTGAGGTGAGATTGTTCTAGATAGAAGGATTTCCTTGAATAGGAAAAAGAAGAAAAGAAGCATGACCATTTTCATACACTGAAATTTTTTCTCTTCTGCCTTTGCCTTTGTCTTCCTTCCTTTCATTCTCTCTCTCTCCCTCTTCCGCCCTCTCCCTACCCCCCCTTCCTTCCTCCTCCCTCCCCCCGAACCCCCCTTCCTCCCCCCCCAACCCCCCTTCCTCCCTCCTTACAGCCCTGTCTCTTCTTGGGCCTGCACGCATGCATGCATGTGATCATTCTCTTTCCCTTTCCTCTTTCATACATTTTTCTCTCTTTTTCCTTTTCTCTTGTCATTTCCTCTCCTTTTTACCATTGTAACTCTCAGGCTGTTTCTGTGTTCTTCCCTTCTTAACACTTCTGCTCAGTTTATTTTTTCTCTTATATTACCAGTCTTTCTTTCTTTCAGCACTTCCTCCCTGAGCTCTCTCTTTCCCAAGCAGTTTCTCTCATATATCTCTCTCCAACCTCTTATATGCATTCTCTTAAACCCTGTTCTTCTACTCTTGTTCCTTCACTGTTTTCATTTTCCCTCAGCTTGTTTTAGTTCATAGCAAGCAACACACTCATTGTTTCACATGCTTCTGTTTTCTTTGGATATTTATTGAGGGTCGACTATAAGTTGAATACTTTGCTAATTCCACTGAAGTAAAAATGAATAAAACATGGCTCCTGCCCTGAAGAAACTTATGGAATAGGAAACGCGTTTTGTAAAAATACTGTAAATAGCCTGTATTGTGACAAGTGCTTAAAGAGAGAGAAAATTCTGTGGTAGAATTTGATGATTTTAGTTATAACAAGAGGAATATGGTTATTTGTAAAATTAAAAGTGAGGCAGAAATACTAATTATATTATTTTATATTATAGAGCAAGAGATTCTATATACCATAAATTCAGGCTTGAAAGTTCAGACAAGAACATTTCTGTGGCACTATGTTGTCAATAATCAAATAATCTTGAACTATAGCTACTAAGAGATTCATAAGTATACTTCAATCATTAAAGGAAGATTAAATCTAAAGTTATAATTCTTGTTGGAAAATTAATAATTTATATGTATTGTATATCAGGAATCTAACAAGAATATCTTATTTAGCAATCTTTCTGGATAAACAATAGGTTACTATTAAAAAATTCTCTTCAGTTCTTAATGCTTAGGTTATCTTTTGTTTCCCATTTAGAATACATTGTCTCATGCTATAGAATAAATTTTAGGAAGAGATTTGAATCCCTATAGTACCATAATGATTTTAACTTTAGCTCTTTCAAAAAGAGAATAGTATTCTTCCCTCATTTTAATTCCTCATTTTGTTTTCTCCATTGTATTTTTTCATTTGTTTATTTCTTTGTTTGTTCTTTTTGTAGATTAAGGAATAAAAGCTGATGTGATATTTGAAACTGAATAATTGCTATAGAATCTATGAATAATTGCTGTAGTAGTAAACTACTGGTGTCTGTTCATAAAAATGACACTGAATAGGCTAAACCCAAGATGGCTAAGCCTAAGGGTGAATCTCCTTATATTCTCCAGTTCAAGGTGGTCATAATAGCAGATTGACTGTAGTAGAAAAAACAGTGGGTGAATCTGAGAGCAAGCCAAAACTTTTCAGTATATCTTTTTTTTTTTTTTTTTAAAGAGAGAGTGAGAGAGGAGAGAGAGAGAGAGAGAGAATTTTTAATATTTATTTTTTAGTTCTTGGCGGACACAACATCTTTGTTGGTATGTGGTGCTGAGGATCGAACCCGGGCCGCACGCATGCCAGGCGAGCGCGCTACCGCTTGAGCCACATCCCCAGCCCCTCAGTATATCTTTATGGAAAGTCATTCTTGTGTCTTCTCACATGATTCTTTTTAAAATAGTAAAGAAAGCATGAAAGTAATATACAGTGGGTAAATAGATGCATATATACATGCTTACATTCATATACTTATATCCTTCCCTCCCTGCCTGGCTCAGAGCATTCAAACACCAGGCATTCTTAATTAGGCAGTAGCACTTTCATGGCTTATATGTTCTAATTCCAAGAACTGCTCTCAGTTCAAGTGAACATAGTCATATGTAAAGGCAAGTGTGCCTAGTTTAAATCTGTAAGTATAGCAAATATAGTAAAACTAATTATGTAACTTGAGTCCAACAATTTATCAGCATTTTTGTAGCAAAACTTTTAAGTTGGGAATTAGGAACATAAAGATGCCTGAACAACATTTTTGCCTTGGATCTTGAAATCTAGTGGCACTCAAGGACAAAGGGCATTCAATTAAGCATTAGCTATGGGACTAGAAGGGTAGATTAAAAGAAAATGCTTTATATTCTTCGGACAGTCATCCTGCTGATTTATTACCTCTATCTAAGTGTAGATAATGAAAAGCTGACTTCAAATCATTTGAATTTAATGAACATTTCTCCAGGGGGAAAAATACACTTTATCAAATAGTATATTAATTTAATTTACTTGTATGTGTTAGGAGATAGAAATATGCATTATATCTGAGTATAGAAATACATGCTATGTTGGAATATGGTTGATAGGACAAATTCCACCCTAACGGAGTAGCATATATTTAAAGAGTTTCTTCTTCTTTACTTTAAAAATACTTTTACAGTAAAAATTGTATTATTTAGAAATTGACATTAAAAAGCTAGGAAAAGCAGTAGTTTTGATGCTCCTGTTATTCTGTTAAAGAACCAAAATGATTAACTAGTATCAGCATACTTTTAATAAAGTTTGAACATTAAATATGCTAAGTTAAAGTTGTTTCTGTGACTTTAACGAAGGCAGAAAACTGGAAAAATAAAATCTTTCCCCAATGCTTCACACAGGTAGGAAGCAGAAAGCTTCAGAAGTCCATGGAGAAAAAGACAGGTATTTTTTAAAACAGTTTAATTAGAATTATATGAAGCTAGAATTGATTCTAAAAATAGGTAATTGCAAGTTTATGCTAAATTTTTTAATCTTAGAAAAAGAGTAATAGAAATAGAAATCTCAAGTTGTCTCTGGGATAATTCAAGGATAATTTTATTTTACTTGAGATCAAAGCTCCACTTTCCAAAGATTTGAAAGCTGAAAGATACAGAGAAGAAGGTATAAGGAGTTCTTCAGAAAGGAATAAATGAGTACTAAAACTTCCTTTTCTATTACTATTTTTCTTTGGATTCTTCCTTCTTTGCCCACTTATCTGATCCTGTTCTTTTGCCACTGGCAACTTGAGATTTACATTTCTGTGAAAGGTCTTTCTAAACCTACTTACTCTAAAGAAGGTCTTTGGAATGGCTTGTACAAATTTGTGAGTTTTGTGGCATTCTGCTGTTAAACATAATTCATTATTATTAATTTTATCATTTCTACAATTTATGTAAAATGTAAAATACTATAAATACTAGGACTTTGCTGGCATTATAACCATGTTATATGGTTTGAAATCTCTGAAATATAATTTGTGATTTAATTTTTAAAAAATAACTTAATAATGTAGTTATTTGCTTCTTTTTAGGTATGTTAGAGCGGAAGTTCTGGCTGGCTTTGTCAATGGCCTATTTTTGATCTTCACTGCTTTTTTTATTTTCTCAGAAGGAGTTGAGGTATACTATATAATGACTAGAATCAGTAAATTATATTTCTGTATAAAAATGTTTATAGCATATAATAGAGCTGTTTTTAACTTATTGATCACAGTCTGAATTAGATAAAATATTTGTAAGCTGGAGTAGCTTGTAAAATAGTTGAAAAATATTAAATATATGTGAAACTTCTTGAAATGAATAAACAATAAAGCAATTGTGCTTACAAGCTATGAATAAAATAGTGACATTGTGAAAAGTAAAGATGCATCCTGGGTAGTGAAGTCAGCTGGAAAGTGTTTTTAAAGAAAATAGAACCTCTGAGTTTTACTAATGAATCTTTAATATTTGTTATTTTTTTTAATAAAGTGTAATAATGAGCAAACATGGAGAGTATTATTTTATAATACCAAAGAGGAACAGATTTGGGGCCAAATATTTGCAATTAATATTTATTTAAAAATAGCAATGGTTGCTTTTTCTGAAATATGTTTTTTGAATGCTTTTAATTATGAAAGTGACTAAAAAATGTTAATATTACTTTATATTTTTACCAGTTGATGGGTGAGAAATTATATCAATGCTGTTTGTTTGTTTGTGTGTTTTCTAGAGAGCATTAGCTCCTCCAGATGTACACCACGAGAGACTGCTACTTGTTTCAATTCTTGGGTTTGTGGTAAACCTAATAGGAATATTTGTTTTCAAGCATGGAGGTCATGGACATTCTCATGGCTCTGGTATGATGGTTAGAACCCTTTGTTTATTCATTTTCTCCCAATTTCTATTATAATTATTTACTTGAAAAAATTGATAATTTAAAAAATTAAAGTACATATATTGGTTTTTAATAACAAAAGTATTATGTCCAAAGATTTTTATTAACGTCTTCCTGAACTATCCTTCCTTCCTTCTCCATGTCCCTCCAAGTGCTTTCTCAGAGCTATGAATGTTATGTTTTGTGTGGATCCCTTTAGACTTCTTTAGTTCTTTTGTGTAATGTCATTCATATAAAACAGATACCAGAAAACAACAAATCTAGTGTGTGTTGGCTCACGCGCACACGCACAGCAGAGAGAGAGAGACATACACATTGATTTACTGTATCATGTTTTTGCAATCCTTCCATTAAAGAGAGAGAGAGAGAGACATTGATTTACTATATCATGTTTTTGCAATACTTCCATTAGAGAGAGAGAGAAGAGACAGAGAAATAGGTTTACCATATCATGTTTTTGCAATCTTTCCGAGAGAGAGAGAGAGAGAGAGAGAGAGAGAGAGAGAGAGACAGACACACACACATTGATTTACTATATCATGTTTTTGCAATCCTTCCGTTAAAATCCTTTAATTAACAGCCATATAAAACTCCATGGTGTGGGTCACTATGGTTTATTTAACCAGTGTTCTGTGTATGACCTCAAGTTGTTTCAATTTTTTTCTCCAATCTATGCATATCAGGCTATCCTTGTGAATATATGCAAGTATTTCTAAAGTAGTATTGCCCTGTATTGTACTTCACATGTAGCTCTTTAAATTTGAATTTTAGTTAATTAAAATTAAAAATTTAGTTCCTCATTAACATTCATAACATCTCAAATACTCTGTTGCCACATGAAGCTACCATATTGGACAGTGCAGATGTAGAACATTTCCATCATTACAGAAAGTTCTTTGAATTCACTGTGCTAGAATATAAGAATTGCGGGAACTTAGGATCTATACATTCATAGTTTCAGAAATTTGCAAATTCCCTTTCAAAATGACTGTTAGTCACATATACTTTAAGGAATAAAAGCAAGTACTAATTTCTCCCACCCACATTAACACTTAATATTGAGGGTTTTTAGACAGTTTTGTTAGTATTTTACTAAATAGTTTCTAATTTTGCTTAGTGTTTTTCTGATTAGTAGTGAAGTTATATATCTTTCCAGTGTAATTTTAGGTCATTCAGACTTTTCTTTTAGAATTACCTATTCATATGTTTTTGCCTATTTTTCTGTTTTTTTTTTTTCATTTCATTTATAAATATTTTTATCACTCTAATCCTTTGTTTTTTGTGTTACAAATATCTTCTTCTAGTCTATGGCTTGTCTTTAAACTTTTACAGGACTTTATTTGGATATAATCTAATTTTTGTCTTGCATTTTTCTTGTCTGTTTTCTGCTGTGCTTAAGGAATATTTCTATTCTAGTGACATAAACATAATCCTTTATATTTTAATGCTTTTCATTTTGGTTTGATGGGGTTTTCTACTCATTTTACTCCTTTAGATGTAATTTTTTTTTTTTTTTTTTTTACAATGTGTGAGTTA
The DNA here is from genome assembly GCF_964194105.1 of Spermophilus citellus. Classification (NCBI taxonomy): domain Eukaryota; kingdom Metazoa; phylum Chordata; class Mammalia; order Rodentia; family Sciuridae; genus Spermophilus; species Spermophilus citellus. The sequence goes on along the minus strand of NC_138191.1, from coordinate 49,417,457 downwards.
GGACTTAACTTTTTCTTTTTTCCCCTTAGTATGAATAAGTAGTTTTCCTAATCAGCATTTATTAATTGGTCTTTAATTTTCTTTTCTTTAAATTAGAACATTGTAGTTATACGTTGTAGTTGGGTTCATCTCAAAAGATTCATAACATGCCTGGAATTTGATTTCAGTTCATGTTTCCCCCCTTTTCCTACCCTCCTCCCTCCTCTCATTCTGCTTCCTCAATTCTGTTGACCTTCATTTCACTCATCTATTTATTTATTTTTGATTGTTTTTTTCCTACTTATAGATAACCGTAAAATTCTTTGTGGTATATGTATATATGCACATATCATGATTTTTTAAAAATTCATTCTGAATTTTCTCAGCTTTCCCATCTCTCCTCTCTTAGTCTCAATCTCCTTCTTCTACTCTACTGATCTTCCCTATATCTTTATGATCTTCAGTCTTCTCTCCTCCTTTCCTTTATTTTGCTCTAGAGTCCATATATGAGAGAAAATATCCTATCCTTGATTTTCTGAGTCTGGCTTATTTCACTTAGCATGATGGTCTTCATTTCCATCCATTTACCAATAAATGCCATAATTTCATTCTTCTTTATGTCTGAGTAAAACTCCATTTTATATTATACCACAATCTCATAATCCATTCATCTATTGATGGCCATTTGGATTGATTCCATAGTTTGGCTATTGTGAATTATGCTGCTATAAATATTGAGAAGCTTGGATTGCTACAGTTTGCTGATTTCAGTTCTTTTGGATAAATAAAAAGTAATGGGATAGCTGGTTCATGCAGAGGTTCCATTTCTAGTCCCTTCTCTGAGGCTCTGTTCATTTTTCTTCATTTTTTCTGCTGATTTCTCAGAGTGGAGAATCTCTATTGACTCACCTTCACGTTTCCTATTATTGCAGCTAAACGCTCTTGTTGAGCCCCTCTGGTGAATGTTTTACTTTGGTTATTATGCTTTTAACTTCAGAATTTCTCTCTCTCTCTCTCTCTCTCTCTCTCTCTCTTGTAATTTCTGTATCTTTATTGATAATCTCTCTTCAGTGACTCATCATGATACATTCTTCAGGTTTCTTTTAGTTCTCTGAACAGGCTTATAATAGCTGATTTAAAGTCTGACTACTAAGTTCAAAATTTGGATCTCTTTAGAAATATACTAGTTACTGCATTTTTATTTGTGTATGGCATAATTTCCTGTCTCTTTGCATGCCTCATCGTTTTTGATGAAAACTGGACATTTTTGATAATATATTGTAACAACTCTGCTATCGATAGAGGGCAACATTAGCCTTCCAAAATTTGTTGTTTTTGTTGTTGCTGTATTTCTTCTTGGGAGTCTTTCCTTGACTAATTCAATAGTATGTTTCCTGCAGTATGTGGTCATTGAGTTCTGTGCTAGTATTCTTGAAATTTTAAGATCTTGTTTTTATTTTTAACATGGTTTTCTAGGTAACCTGAGCCAGTATAATTTAGTAGTCAGCCAACAATTAGTGAGTTTTCCATAAACTGCTTGCTTGTAAATTTTCCATTTTTGCCAAATGGATCTTTGTGAGAAAACACACCTTTGTATTTCAGGCAGTTTAAAAGACAGCCTTATTTTATACTTTTTCCTTGCACAGGGTTTCCCAAGGTCATTGAAAGGTCAGAGGTGATTTCTCCTTTCTCATGTCTTCCTTGGAGATGTACAGAGCATGCATGCAGATTTTTAGATTCCCTAGGAATGTGTTGGTGTTTTTCAAAGTTCCTTATGGTTGTCTGTTTCTCTGAGATTTCCTCATAGTTCTCAGGCCCTTGTTTGCCCCAGCTAACATCATAATGTTCAGCAGCTGAGATACTGCTAGGAATTTGCCATTGTTTTGATAATGTCCTGTCCCCCAACCCTCATCCTCCAGCTGTGCTGAAGTCTCTAAGATCCATATCATTGAAAGTATTGTTCCAGTGAATTGCAAGTTTAGAAAAAATTTTAACTGTGCTTTGGTGCTTTAACAAAGCACCAGAAGACATCTGATCTCTTCATTACCTACAATCCTACTGGCTTTTGGCTACTTTATTCATGGGTTGGCAAGAGTGATGGAATGGGAACCATTCCAAGTTACATCAAATGTTGTCTCAACAAGGTTCAGATGTTTCTCTTAGATCATGGTTTTCAGTTTATGCTATGGTTTTGATTAATTACCAGAGTTCTGAAATGGTTATTTTGTAGTTGTTTTCCCTACATTTTTGTTGTTTTAGAGAATAGGCAGTTTACCAAGGTCCTTCTTCACCATTCTAGAACATGATCTCTCATGGTCATCATCTTTTCATATAACACAGTGCGGGATTTGGTTTTCTGCTATTTAGAATTTTTGCAAACATAAGTGATAATTAGTGAATATTTTTTTCTGTCCTTTTGAATAGCTAGTATATTTCTTGATGATTTTTAGTTATGCCGTAGAGAGAGAATTCTGCATTCTTTCGTGTCAGACTTCTCATACCTGTTTTAACTTTACCTCTTTCCAAAGACATCAGTTCCCAGCTTTTTCTTCAGTTAATATGCTTGCATCTTCTTTAATCTTTATTAGTGTGCATAATGATCTTTTGTCTGTGCTTTTTAGTGCATTTTCCCCAATGCCTATCACATAGTATGTTTCAAATACATATTTCTTGAATTGAATAAACATCATTATCTACAGATATTTCTGTGATATTTCCAGTTATTACTTTTTTTTTGCTCGCATCTTAGCAGGAACTCAGTTAGGATTGTTTTAATGAATCTTAACACTTTCACAAATATATGTTTAGTGCATTGAATTAGAATTTAGATTCTTTTCACTAGTACCATGTTATCATAATAATATATTTTTATATACCTTCTGTTCTAATACTCTTTGTGTTCTAGGCCACGGACATAGTCATTCCCTCTTTAATGGTGCTCTAGATCCAGCACATGGCCATGGAGAGCATTGCCATAGTCATGAAGTGAAGCATGGTGCTGCACATAGCCATGATCATGCTCATGGACATGGACACTTTCATTCTCATGGTGAGTACAGCAGAAACATTTTTAAGCAGATAGCCTTCTAAGTAATCAAGATTTATATAGATTTATATATAGTCAACTTCTTTTTTGATAAATCAGTCCAAATGGTTCCAAAATAAGTTCATTTCTAATATACATGAAAGTATTGGTGTAAGGCAGTGAGTATAGTTTTTTTTTTTTCAATGAGTATGTTTTAAGATGCCTTGATTTTAATTAAGTATCAATGAATGAGAAACAATTGCAATTTAGCAAATGAAAATCTTTGATTTTTAAAAGTATCATGAGGCTTTTTGTGCTATATAGTCCTATAAAATACTATAAATATTTTCAATTTTTCACATTTTTATTTTATTTTATTGCTGTTTATTGCCTGATATTTACCTCCATCTTTCTTTAGTGCTCTGTATACTACTTTTTATATCATTTAGATAATAAGTTTCAGGGTACTTCTCGGCTTAATATGTAGTTAGTTAAATTATATTTTTAAAAGTTTATGAATTTTAGAATATCAATCAATAAAAGCTATTGACACAATTCAATTAATCTTTAAATAGATTATATGTTCAAATAGTATTTGCCTGCAGATAGAGTCAAAAGTTTAGATTTGAAAATTTGAGAGGTACCTTGGAGAATGAGCATCGAATTTTGCAGTCTTTAAATATTTTGAATACTTTCTTGAGATATGATTGACATACAAAAAGGTATTTATATGTAGTATATATAACTTGATGAGTTTGGATATAAGTATACACCTGTGAAACCATCACCATGGTTTAAACCATAAATATATCCATCACAACCAAAGTTTCTTCCTGCACCCTTTATTCTTTTAATCATTTTTAAAAAATTTATTGTGATAATAACACAACATAAAATCTACCATCTTAGCTGGGCATGATGGCGCCTGCCTATAATCCTATTGACTTGAGGCTGAGGCAGGAGGATTGCAATTTCAAAGCCAACCTCCGAAATTTAGAAAGGCCCTAAGTTTAGACTTAGTAAGACTGTGTCTCAAGATAAAAAGTAAAAAGGGTTGTGGATGTGGCTCAGTGGTTAAGTACCCCTGGGTTCAATCCCCACTACCAAAAACAAACAAAACAACAACAACAAAACTATCTTGTTGGCAAAATTTTAAGTATACAATACAGTATTAACTTTAAATGCTATATTATGCTATACAGCTCTCCAGAACTTACCTAGAAAGTTTGTAAAGGTTCTAACTGAAACTTCATTCCCTTGGACTATTCTCTATCTCCACCTCCCTCCAGCCCCTAGTAACCATAATACTACTGTTTCTATGAGTTTGACTATTTTAGATTCCTCGTGTTAGTGTTATCATATAGTGCAGGTCATTCTGTATCTGGTGTATTCATTTAACATATCATACTCCAGGTTCATCCATGTTGTCCCAGATGGCAGGATTTCTTTTTCCCTTTTTTTTTTTTTTTAAATATCCTATTGTGTATATACCAGTTTTTCTTTATCCATTTGTTTTAGTAGGTTTTTTTTTTTTTTTTTTTTTTTTTTTTTTTTTTTTTGCTGCTGAGACTGAAAGACCTGACAAGAAAATTTTAGAGGAGGAAAAATTTATTTGGGGGCTCACAGTTTCAGAGGTCTCAATCCATAGACAGCCCATCTTCATTCTTTGGGGGCAAAAGAGAGGCAGAAGAACATTATAGTGGAAGAATGTGGTAGAGGAAAGTAGCTCACATGAGAGAGATTCCATTCACCAGATACAAAAATATATACCCCAAAGGCACATCCCCAGTGACCCATCTCCTCTAGCCACACCCTACCCATGTTCACTTAGTTAATCCTGTCAGGGGATTAATTCACTGATTGTGTTAAGGCTTTCATAACCCAATGATTTCTCCTCTAAACCTTCTTGCATATTCTCACACATGAGCTTTTGGGGGACACCTAATATCTGAATGAAACACCATTCATTGGTTGGTGCACATTTAGGTTGCTTCTATGTCTTGGTTATGGTGAATAGTGCTTTGGAGGTACAGATATCTCTTTAAGATCCTGTTTTTAATTTCTTTGGACATATACCCAGAAGTGGAGTTGCTGATGACATGGTAGTTGTGTTTGTAATTTTTTGAACCTCTATATTCTCTTCCATAGCATCTTTACCAATTTACATTCCCGCCTACAGCATACAAGTGTTCCTCTTCTCCATATCCTTGCCAATATTTATTATCTTTTTTTTTTGTGATAATAGCCATCCCAAGAGGTATGAAATGATATATATTGTTTTGATTTGAATTTCCCTACTACTGATGTTGAATACATTTTAGTATACCTGTTGGCCAGTTGTACATTCTTTTGGAGAAATTTCTATTCAGTTCCTTTGGCCACTTTTTTAGTCAGGTAATCTTTATTTTCTCTTAAGTTGTTTGAGTTTTATGTATATTTTGGGTATTTTTTATCAGATATATAGTTTTCAAGTATATTCTTTTCTTTTTGTTATTTGTTTCCTTGCTGTGCAGAACCTTTTTAGTTTGATGTGTGATTCCCCTAGCCTATTTTTTCCTTTTGTTGCCTCTGTAAGTTTATAAAATTTGTGCTTCAACACCTTGATTTTCCATCTTTTTTGCTTATATGCGTCATAGCTTAATAGTTTTTAAAATCTGCATATCACACACATTTATGACGATTTCTAGAAAAATTTTGATGAGTTGGCAAAGAATATAATATTTAATATATATTATACATATGCTATTATATATATGTAATGTTTGAAGTTGAAACTCTTACGTCAGTGTATTGAGTATATTAGTGGACTCCAAATACCTTAGTGACTTAAGAACATACTGTCACCCATTGAAAAATATAATCACACATACATTTTTACATATTCCTGATTTCTTTGAATTTGTCCTTCATTTCACTTCCTTTCCTGAATTTTATAATAATGGAATTTGTTTGTATTAAGTCTTTATTTGATTATCTGTCATCATTTTTGGCAATAAAATATGTACAAAATTTTTTTTCTATAATACTTAGCATTCAGACATTGCTTTTAAATGGAATTGTTGTAGTCTTGAATACAAAGTCAATCAGAATAGTTCTATCTCAAATTTGATATATAATTATTAACATAAAAGGCAACATTTTATTTGAAATACCTATCTCAATCATGTGATTGGAGCTCTCATTAAAATTATTTTATAGATAAATTATGCTTATTGGCATAAAGCAAGATTTTTTAAAATTTTTTATTTTTTAAGACGTTGATGGACCTTTATTTTGTTCATTTATTTATATGCTGTGCTGAGAATTGAACCCAGTGCCTCACACATGCTAGGTAAGCACTCTACCATTGAGCCACAACCCCAGCTCCTAAAAAAGTTTTTATATCAGTTTGGTTCCTATTTTTCATCTTTATAAGTACTAGTTACCCTAAATAGGAAGAATTCTGTTATAGCAGTTTTAGTCAATTCTTTGACTACCTTCAGAATTATGTTCTAAAAATTATAGTAATCTATCATCAGAAAATGATTTTTGTTGCTCTATTAATTGGAAGTTCTATTAACTAATCCCTATATTTTATTAAGATCAAAGATTTAGAAACCACATTGGTTACAAAATGATTTGGTGGCCAGTCATTAAAGTCATTACTTTTCTAACATTTATACCAATATTTCCAAGTGACCCCTTACTTGTTGCCTAGAATTTTTGTTTACAGCCTGGACAATGCACTGTAGCATTATTATTTATAAATGAAAGGCTGGAAGGAGAGCATACATCTGGGAAAAGAGATTGAAGTGATAAATGGAAACTTTAATAGATCCCAAAATTATGTTTGCAGCCCTGGAAAACTGCTAGAATGCACCTTGATGAAGAGATTAATGGAATCCTTTCCTTTTAGCATGCTTAAGAGTGCTGGCAAAAGCTGCCTTAGTGAGAATAATGAGTGACTGACGATACAGATTTTATGCATGGTATGTGAGGGCAAGGGATTAGGTTTCATAATACCAAATCAGGCTTGGTAAAACTTCCCCTGGTGGAAAAATGCACACTGTGTTGTGCATTTGAATTTGAACAGTTCAGATCTGTTTAGTGAGAAATTATATTGCAACAAAAAGGGAGATGAGGGAGGTGGAGAGAAGGGAGAGAGAAGACCAAAAATTGAAAACTACTTTAGCTTAGGAAAGCTTTTGAATTTTGTGAATCTAGAAACTGAATCCCTAATGTGTGTTATTTCTTATTACTTAACTGGAATGTTTTACTTTTTTTTTTTTTAATCTAAAACTGAATAATTCGTTTACTTCATGGAATTAATGATTGCAAAATAGGACTCTAGAATTAACCTAAAGAGAGTTTCTGCTAATTGTTTATGAAATTTAACAGAGACAAAATTGAAATTAAAAGGTGAAAGAAATAATGTTAATGAAACTAGTTTCTATTGTCCTTCCTCTCCAGTGGACTGTGAGTTCCTTGAGCTCAAGGACTGCCTTATTGACTTCTTTATTCTAGCACAGTGCCCAAGAACAACTTATTAAATATTTATTGTATTAAAAACATGCCATTTATATTTGTCAGTCTTATTAAATTGTTGAGTAAATTTGTTTGGATTTTACTCTTCTCCCATTCCCCACACAAAACAAGTAACAACAGGTTGAATATTTCTTATCCAAAATGCTTGGGACCAGAAGCATTCCAGATTTAATATATATATATTATGTATTTACATAGGCTTTACCAGTTGAGCATCCCTAATCTAAAAACCGATTTTGGAGCATTTGGATTCCAGATTAGGGATGCTTAATCCATAATTCAAGAAAAAAAAAAGAATTCAACCTTGAATTTAAATGTTACAATTATTTGGTGGGGAAGTATATTAAAATGCATGTTTTTTTTTTGTTTGTTTTTTGGGTTTTTTTTTTTTTTTTTTTTTTTTTTTTGAGGGAGATACTGGGGATTGAACTTGTGCACTCAACCTCCGAGCCATGTTCCCAGTTCTATTTTGTATTTTATTTAGAGACAGGGTCTAACTTAGTGCCTCTGTATTATTGAGGCTGGTTTTTAACTCGCAATCCTCCTGCCTTAGCCTCCTACGCCACTGGGATTACAGGTGTGTGCCACCATACCTGGCTACAAAAGCATTTTTTAAATTTCACTAGAAGACACATTTTGTGTTTAAGTTTTAATAAATACATACTTATTTTGGTAGACAGAGTAAATGTTTAAAAAATTCAGTTATATTTCTTGAGGGTTAGATATTCATGGTAGCCTGATGGTATATTCCAGTAATCATCATCTTAATAAACAATACTGATAATTCCTAGTTGTTTTGACTGCTCAATATGTGCTAGGAATATTCTAAGTACTTTGCATGCGTTAACTTTAAAAATTTTCTCATAGTCTAGTGAGGTAGATATAGCCATTGTCTTCATGAACTATGACACAAAGAAAACATAGTAATTAGTAAATTAAGAAGCAAAGATTTGAACTCACAGAATCTGACTTCAAAAATTATGCTTTTAACTTATATTCTCCCTTAAGTATTGTGTAAGCCAGACAGGGGATACTAAAGTAATAGGGCCATAATCTCATTTTGCCCATAAAAGGTATAATCTCATATTTATTGGAATGCTGTGCTATGAGTACAACTAGTTGTATTTTTTTTAAATACTGCTCAAATGTCAGTAATGAAAACACTAAAAATTTATTAATTGCTTGTAAGTCAGTAGGATACAGTGTGGGAACTCTATTCCTATGGCAATTTGGGGATCTAGGCTCCTTCAATCTATGGGATTCCTAGATGTTAGTATAGTCTGCTAGATTCTCTGCATCAAGCTGGAAGGAGAATATATAGATCACGTTGGACATTCTTATGACCCTGTAAGTGATTTTCACCACATATTTCTTTGTCTACAACTTAACCAAAGAACACCCTTTACTTGAGGGAGCTTAGGAAATACAGTTTAGTTGCATATCCAAGAGGAACAGGAAATGAGTTTGGCAAGCAACTAGCCAGTGTCTGCCACAAATAACAAATTATTCAAGAGGATTTTAGATTTAACAGGTGGGAGTTGTGCTATCTTATATCACTCCTATAATAGTATAGTAGACCATACCTTTAAAAGTACTGATGTCAAAGTATCTTTCTAGATCTACTACCTATAGACAAATCTGGTGCCTTGTTGGAGTGCTGGCTTTTTAAAATAGTGTACTTATGACTATCTGTGGCCCTTTCCTGGTAGCTACATCTTTTCACAGCAGTGCTGTACTCTTTTGCTTTTATATTCCTTTGTTACATTGTTGCAATGCTTTATTAATGCTGCAGTGATAAGGATATGTTGTCCCTTTTGTGCTCTTGGCCAGGATCCAGTGACTATAGGCAAGCACTGTCAGTCAGCTCAGAAAGCTTATCAGTCCTTATAATCCCTTTAAACAAATTTTGCTTATCTTTTGCTTATTTTTTATTTGCTTCAATGTATAGCTGATTAGTAATATTAAATGTATTTAGTTATAGGAATTTATCATATTTGTTCATCTTTTTTTGAACTTTTTATAAGTTCATTTTAGTTATACAAAATGTTACAGTTATACCAGCATGGAATATAATTTGTTCTAATTCAGTTCCCAGTATTTCCCATTTCCATCCTTCTCTTCCTTCTCATTCCTTCCTCCTGTTCCCTTTCTTCTACTTATCTTTCTTCTATTTATTAATTTTTTTTAAATTAGTGCCTTGTGGATATACATAAAGGTGAGATTCACTGTGATTTGTCATATGTGTACCTAAGAAAGTTTGGTCGGGTTCATTACATTTTTTTTTCTTTTCCCATTCCTCCTCCTTATACCTTTGATCTCGCTTCTGTTTTTATGGAAACCCTCCGCCCCCACGATTTTCTCTTTTTTTTCTTATTTTGGTCTGACTTCCACATATTAAAGAAAATATTTGACCCTTGACTTGATTTTCTGGGTCTGGTTTATTTTTTTCATCTCCGTTCCATCCATTTATTGGCAGATGCCATAATTTCATTTTTCTTTATTGTTGAGTAAAACTCTATTGTGTATCTACACACACACACACACACACACACTATATTTTCCTTTTCCGTTCATCTGTTGACAGGTATACGTCTATACTGATTTCATAGCTTAGCTATTGTGAATTGTGCTGCTATAAACATGATATGACTATATCCCTGTAGTATTCTAATTTTAGTTCTTTTGGATATATACCAAGGAGTGGGATAGTTGGATCATTTGGTGATTCCATTCCTACTTTTTTGAGGAATCTTCAAACTGCTTTCCTGAGTAGTTGTTCTAATTTGCATTCCCATCAACAATGTATGACTGTACCTTTTCCCCCAAAGCCTCACCGACATTGATCATAATTTGTTTTCTTGATAATTGCCATTCTTACTGGAGTAAGATGAAATCTCAATATAGTTTTTATTTGTATTCCCTGATTACTAGAGATGTTGAACTTTTTTTCGTATCTTTAATAGCTATTTGTAGTTCTTCTTTTGAGAAGTGTTTGTTCAGTTCTTTTGTCCAATTATTGATTGGGTTATTTTTTTTTTTTTGGTGTTTAGTTTTTTGAGTTCTTTACATATTCTAGATATTAATCCACTGTTTGAGGAATAGGTACCAAAGATCTTCTGCTATTCTGTAGGTTCTCTCTTTACACTCTTGTTTCCTTTACTATGTAGAAACTTTTTAATTTGATGCCTTCCCACTTTTTGAATCTTAGTTTTATTTCTTGCTCTTTAAGAATCTTGTTAAAGAAGTTGATGTCGGTACCAATATGTTGGAGTGTCGAGCCTACGTTTTCTTCTGACAGTTGCAGAGTATCAGGTCTAATTCCTTGGTCTTCAGTTCACTTTGATTTGACTTTTATACAGGCTGAGAGATAGGAATTAAGTTTTATTCTTCTACATATATATGGATGTCCAGTTTTCCCAGCACCTTTTGTTCAAAAGGCTATCTTTTCTCCAGTCTATGTTTTTGGTACCTTTGTCAAGTTCCAGATGACTATATCCGTGTGGGTTTGTTTCTATTCTATTCTATTGGCCTTTGTGTCTGTTTTGGTGCCAATACCATGCAGTTTTTGTTACTTTAGCTCTGTGGTATGATTTGAGGTCTGAAATTATGATGCCTTCAGTATCTGGTTTTTTTATTCAGGATTGCTTTGCCTGTTAATAAAATTAGATATAAAAAAGAATCACCATAGATACTACTGAAATCCAAAGGATCATTAGAAACTATTTTGAAGATTTATACTCCAATAAAGTAGAAAATCTTAAAGATATTGACAATTTCTAGAGACGTGTGACCTATCCAGATATAACCGTGAGGATATAGAAAGCTTAGACCAATATTAAATAATAAAAATTGAAGCAGTTGTTAAAAGCTCTCCAACAAAGAAAAGCCTAGGACTAGATGGATTCTCAGCTGAGTTCTACTAGACTTTTAAAGAACTAATGCCAATCCTTCTAGAATTATTCCATGAAATTGAAAATGAGGGAATACTGCCAAATCCATTTTTTTTTTCATTTTTAATCAGAAAGGCATTTTTTTTTTTTTTTTTTTTTTTTTTTTTTTTTTTTGCAGTGCTAGGTATTGAACCTAGGTATACTCTGACACCAAGCTACATCCCCAACCTTTTTAATTTTGGGTCAGCCTCTTGCTAAATTGACCAGTCTGGTCTCAAATTTGGGACCCTCCTGCCTTAAGAGTTTGGGTCACTGGTGTTCTAGAAATGTGCTACTGCACTTAGGTATAAAGGCAAAAAAAATTAAATATTTTTTTTATCTCTTTTGAAAGAAAACTTGCCATATCCATCTAGAAACTATTGAAAAACTACTGTTTGTCATAATCAAGTTATCTTGGATTCATTTCTATCTGGACTTCATTTCTTAGACTTCTTTTAACTTCAAACACTACATTTAGTTTCGTCTGAATTTTCCAATTATAAAAGCATTAGAGTATATTTTATGAATGTTAGCATATTTTCACAGTTTTGAATTTCTTGTGCTTTTTATTTTTTAATACAGTATTTCTAAAATACTCTGTATCTTTGATGCATTTTAAATTGCCTGTACTAGATTTATCACTCCTCAGTTACTTTATTAAATTTAAAAAATAATTTTATAGGTCTCATGTGGCTAAATAGTCACACATCCTTCATGATACAATTGAATGAAAAGGACTCAGAATTGCAAAAATTTGAATAAGGAATTGAAGACATGTTTTAAAATAATTTAACTTAATTCTCTACAGATGGTCCCTCCCTAAAAGAAACAACAGGACCCAGCAGACAGATTTTACAAGGTATGACAAATTTTTATGTTTCTCAATGTTATGAAATTGATTTCATAATTTTCAGTTTTCTAGAGTTTTCCTTTAAGAAAAATACATAACAAAATATTTATGTTTAAAATGTTGTTTCTTCTTAAGTGATTTTTTAAAATATATATACTATTTAGGTATATTAACTGATTTTTTTTTTTTTGTCACTTGACTGTTAAAAAAAAATTTTCAGAAACTACGAAGTTTAAATATAAGTAATTGCCAGGCTTGTGGACATAGTAATGCTATAGTAGTATTCTGTTTGCCTTCATAGGATTATTATATAGATTTTCCAAGAATAATAATCAGTATATTCTTATGTTGTGGGGAAAATTTAGAGCTAAAAATGTAATGCAGGATAAGACCTCTGTCATATTTGTGGATTTCAGTTAATGGTACCTAATCGAGTGTTACATGTCATGTAAAATGAGACATTATAAAGTTTTATAAGTGAAAGAAAATCAGCTTTGTCTGGAAACTATTGTAGTTTCCATTTTGGAGATGTGAACCAATATTTGGCTCTGAGGTTCCACTTAGACTTTATTGCTAAGGGTTCCTAATTCCCAGCTTTATTTACTTTTGATTCCAGTCTGATTTTTTCAGTAGCTTCTGGTCTAGTCAGTACTGTACCTGTTTTCTCCACTATTTCTTGATCTAACATTAGCTTTTTGTTTTTTCACTGAGAATGTTTCTCCATATTGAAGAATTCATTTTCAAAAGGCTTAATAAGTGTATCTTCCATTCACTAATTATCCATTTACAAATTATAGAGAATTATTTCAGAATACCCTTTGCTGAAATAGCTTGTAATCATGTATATTTGATACAGCTATATCATTTGCTATAAGTTAGTTTTGATAACAGTTTAGTTTTGAAAATTATCACAAGAGAAAAAGAAAGGATCTAGCCTTCTACTTATCTTTTATACAGCTAATATTAAAATCAGTTTGTATTTTCTGATTATCTTATCAATTTATTGTGACTGAAGGAAACCAGTAGGTAGCTGAAGGACAGATATAGCTGGTTCAAACTTTCCTGCAAAACTACCATGAATATTATGAGTTAACTGAATTTTTCAATTATTTGCTATATCTTGAATAATAATCCTGGTTTATTAAGTTTGGGAGGATACTGTCAACATCCCATCAAGTTTTCTAAGGTTTTAACTTTATACAAGTTAAGCATATTGTTTATGTATTTCTTTAGTGATTTTTCTTCTTAGTTACTATGAAGTAATCTGGGCTTAGATAGTTAATAACACTTGCTAATGAAACCAGTTTTCAGGTTAGCACATAGCCAGGGACTTTCTAATCTAAGGAAAAATCAAGGACAAGTGATTCTTTTCTTTTTCCTTCCAGTGTCTACAGCTGTTTTCATTGCGATTTTACCAAAACACTGCTTAAAATATGTAAAGATTTAATATAAAAGTTTATAGTTTAGGCACTATTTGAGTCAACTTTTTCACTGCTGTGACTAAAAGACCTGACCAGAACAATTGTAGAGGAGGAAAAGTTTATTTGAGGGCTCACAGTTTCAGAGGTCTTAGTCCATAGACAGCTAGTTCCATTCCTGGGGCTCAAGGGCATCTTGGCAGAAGAGTGTGGTAGAAGGGAAGCAGCTCACGTGATGATCAGAAAACAGAGAGAGAGATCTCCACCTGCCAGATACAAATATATACCCCAAAGCCAAATGCCTCACCTCCCCCAGCCACACCCTGCCTGTCTTCAGCTACCACTCAATTATTCCCATCAGGTGATTAATTTATTGAGTTGAGGGTCTCATAACTTAATCATTTCTTCTCTGAACCTTCTTGCATTGTCTCACGTAAGCTTTTGGGGCACACCTCACATCCAAACTATAGCAGGGATCCTCATCCCACTTTGATGTATATCTTTCTCTAAAAAGTATTCTCTGACAAAACTTATTGCGGAAAAATTTCTTAAGAAAGCAACTAGCTTTCTGAAGAATAGTTATAATGAATCAAAACTCTATACAAATGAAAAATTAAATGTAGGTATTAAAGGATGAGTTATATTTGTTACTATACTTGACGTAAATTCTGTAGTAGCAGGTGAACTGAAATATAATATCTTAGCACACAAGAGATTCAATTGGACTTATTAGTGGTCAGTTTTTAAATTATTAGAAATTGTTTTAAGTTAAATCTGTTTCTATATGTAAAAATAATTATAGTTTACTTTTTATTGTTCAGGGAATAATAAAAAATAGGTATTTCTAATTTTTATTTCTAATAAAAAATAGATATTTCTATTATTTATTTCTAAATAATAGGCTTTTTGCACATTATCTATTTCTTTTCGGATAGTGTGGTTAAGCTATGCGTGGCGGCGCTTGCCAATAAATCCCAGTGATTGGGAAGCTGACCCAGGAAGATCGCAAGTCGGCAACTTAGTGAGACCCTGTGTCAAAATAAAAATAAAAAGAAATGGGGATGTAGCTCAGTGGTAAAGTGCCCTTGGGTTCAATCCCTAGTACCCACCCACCCCAACACACACACACACACACACACATACACACACACAAAGTGACTCTAAGGCAAAGTATAAAAAAAATAAGGTCAGATAGGGTACTTGATGGTATTGAAGAGTACTGTTATATTTAGCAAGGCATGATTAAAGTTTAAGAAATAGCATTTTATTACATAGTAAATTTTACTCATTAAGGATTTAAATGTTGAATAAGTTATTATCTTAGTTGAGTCTTTTCAGAAAAAAAAATGAAAAATGTATGTAAAACTTCCTTCTTGATGTTTTTAATGTTTTCCAGGCAAGTATCACTTATTAAATAATAACATCTGAGTTCTTGAGCAGTTAGAGCATCAATATCAGTGTCCCATCAATGTAGTATTTAATTTTTAAAAGTTCAACATGTATTTTATATTCATTTAAAAATATTTAAATCCCTGGTTTCTTTCACTTTGAATTTGAACATAGTATATAACAAATGTAGGTAACAAAAACTTTAAGATAACTAATACATATATCAACATAAGCAGAATTAGGGGCTACAGGAAATTCTAGTTCCAAATGGTAATAATTTTAATCACCAGCAGAGGGCTCTGTATGTATATGGATTCATAATTAAAAAACTTCCTTGACCAGTTCATTTAGGCTAATGCAGTTTCTTCCCTAAATAAATTATTAAAACTTTTGTATTCTTTTTAAGCCAGAGATACAGAGATGAATGTTTGTGGTTTATCATATTTTCCCTTTTTAATGTTTGCAGTTTTTAAAAATCAGTTCGTTTACTTCTTCATTTAAATTATTCCTGTAAGAGCAAGTATAATTTACCAGATAGTTTAACCCTGTTGATTTTAAAAACATTATTTCAATTCAGCAAATATACTTGATAACTGATTTTCCAAATTGATATTTAGATGTCTATATGATTTTAAAAGTATAATTCAAAGACATTTTCTGTTTTAAATTGAACGGAAGCTATGGTGCTTACTTTTATTATGCTTTATTTTTAGGTGTATTTTTACACATTCTAGCAGATACACTTGGGAGTATTGGTGTAATTGCCTCTGCAATCATGATGCAGAATTTTGGTTTGATGATAGCAGATCCTATCTGTTCGATCCTTATAGCCATGCTTATAGTTATAAGGTAAGTATTATTATGTTACTCACAGGTATTAAAATGAGAGGTAGGTGAAAAACATTGAATTTCTTTAAAAAAATTCCTACATAAATTCTCTTCTCACTTTTATATTTTTTTTTCTTTTTCTCATTTATTTCTTTTATGGAACTTCACCTTTTTTTTTTTTTTTTTTTTTTTTTTTTTTGGCACTAGAATTAAACCCAGGGTTTTGTATGTGCTAGGCACTCTACCATTGAACTCCATCCCAAACCCTTTTTTAAAAATTTTATTTTGAGACAGTCTCATTAAGTTGTCAAGGCTGCCCTTAATCTTGCAATTCTCATGCTTCAGCCTCCTCATTAGCCATATTGTCATTGCAGAAGTCTCTCAAAAATGCTTATTGAAATAAATGTATGTTTAATTCCCACCTAGATTATAAAATTCTTGAGGAATCATCTCTTAGCTCTTTTCTTTTTATTTCCTACCATAGTCCCAACGTACATGTAAAAGTATTTGTGTGTATAGATGTATAACTTCTCAATAAACATTTGCTGAATTAGATTGTATAGCTATTATCACCAAAGTTTCTCTTACCCTGAGACATATTTTATTATTGCTTTAATTTTTATCAGAATAATATGTTCCTTTATTTTATGGTCATCAGTTATTTTAAAATTTGCATATAATGTCTGTATTAGAGTATTTTTTTAATATTTATTTTTTAGTTGTAGTTGGACACCGATATCTTTATTTTATTTATTTATTTTTATGTGGTGCTGAGCATCAAACCCAGGCCCTCAAACGTGCTAGGCGAGCGCTTTACACTGAGTTATAACCCCAGCGCCTATATTAGAGTATTTTTATGTTTCCAAATGATTTTACCCTCGGGTTCCTTTGTAATGATAGCAAAGGCCTACTTGAGGTCAGACTGATGATTTTTATAGCTCATAGTTGATTAGAGTAGATTGCGATGAAATCATAATGTTAAAATTACTCACAAGCAGAGATTTTGAAGTTTCTTTCTAAAGAATATATAAATGTAGATTAATTTTTAATTTCTGTATATTATTAGTATAAGGAAGCAACTCTGTTATTCCGAAGTCTTTCTAAAGCTTAGAATGCCTTTTCTTCATCTTTGGAAATCTTACTACACTTTCTTGAAAGTTTGGCTTAGGTGTTACATATTCTATGAAACCTAACTGCTGATGAATTTGGTAAGTCTTATATCTGTATTTCTTTATAGATGCATTCAGTAGTCATTTTATTTTTATGTATTATAATTCTTAGTTGCTTCTAATATTTCTTAAGAGTATTATCACTTTTTTTGTCTCCATTATTATTATCCTAATTCTGTCTATTATATCTTGCTTGGAAAACTATGACAGTCTCCTTTCTGTCTCTTGAAACTCTCCATGCTGGCTAAAATTATCTTTCTTTGATGAGGATAACAAGATATATAAAAGTCATCTTTTTAAAAAAAAAATACTTTTTCATTGTTTTAAGTGGGTATCTAATTCTGACAAAAAGTTGGCACATTGATTCTGAATAAAAAGAAATTTGTGCCTTTGTTCAACATTAGGGAATTACTTTTTCTAACCCCAAGTAGGGACTTCATTTTTAGTTCTTTTCTCATTCATTTATTCCATAAATATAAGTAAGCAAATAGAAAAAACTTTTTAAAAACTGAAATATAACACACTTAAAAAAAAAACTGCACAAATAACTTTCAACAAATAATTTCTTAAAAGTAGATTCTTTTAGCCAGGTTGAAAAAGACAACATCCAAAGACAACTACTGATTTTTCACTGTAATAGGAGAGAGAGAAACAGATTAATAAGTAAACCACTCAAACATCAGTATTTTTATTGTGCTGAGAGTTAAAATAGGATTATGTGATGTGACTGAGTTGCCACTTTAATCTGAGTGAAGGAAGACTTCAAAAGTGAGGGTCTTTAGGTTGAGATCTGAATGTTGTGAGAGAACTGGTGGGAGGAAGAACTTTTTAGTTTAAGAACCAGCTAATATAAAAGCCCCATAGTGAAAACAGCTTTGCCATTGAAAGGAGGCTAGTATGGCTGAAACAGGGAGTAAGAATGGTTTAAGATAAAGTTGGAATGGGCTAGGAGAAATTATGCAGGGCTAGAAGTTTGGATTTTGTGCCAAGTGCAGTGGGACATCTTCATAAAGGAGTGACAGTATTTAATTTATATTTTAAAAATCATTTTGACTGAGGTGTTGGAAATAGGGGCACAAGTAGAGACAGATGGACCAGTCATGGACCAAGTTAGAGGTCATGGTGGCTTGGCTTAAGGTACTGATATAGAAAATGGGGAGATGTGGATCAAATTAGAAAATGCAGTAGGGTTGAGCCAACAAGATTGGCTCATGGATATGAATGTATGGGTCAAGACTAAGTGGACAAGGGAATCAGGGATAATTCCTAGAATTTTTACCTGCACAATTAGGTGAATGAAAGTGTTGTTAATTGAAAGAGATTGGAAAAAGAGTAATGTTTTTGTTAGTTTTTGAAGGGGCCTATAAATCACAAGTTCTTTTTTCAGTTGTCACAGGTTTAAGATCTTTTATTAGACATTTATATAGAAATTTCAGGTAGGTAGTATACAAATATGGAATTATTGGTAGCAGTCAACTGTACATAGATTTTAGAAATAGTCCACATGTAAGCGGGGCATGGCAGTGCATGTCTGTAATCCCAGCAGCTTAGGAGGCTGAGGCAGGAGGATCTTGAGTTCAAAGCCAGCCTTAGCAAAAGCAAGGTGCTAAGTAGCTCAGTGAGACCCTCCCTCTAAATAAAATGCAAACTAGGGCTGGGGATGTGGCTCAGAGGTCAAGAACCCCTGAGTTCAATCCCTGGTAACCCTCCCCCCCAAAAAGAAAATAAATATTCCACATGTAGATTTAAAGTCATGGAGTCAAGCTACCATTCTCATTCCTTCTATTTTCTTGGAAAAATGCCCCTTAATATCATAGTTCTTGCTGAAACCTAGCTTCGGGGTCCCTTTCAATATAGTATTTTAGGCAGCCACAACCAGCCATATAAAACCTGTTTGTCATCGTTAGCTAGGACCTACTGACCTCTTTTTTATTTAATTAATTAATTTTTTAAAGTTGTTAATGGACCTTTTTTTTTTATTTATTTATATGCGGTGCTGAGAATTGAATTTAACCCAGTGCCTCACACATGCCAGCCCACTGAGCCACAACTCCAGCCCATTTTTAGGTTAATTATTATTATTATTATTTTTTTTTTTTTGGTGGTGGTGCTGGGGATTGAACCCAGGGCTTTGTGCATGCAAGGCAAGCACTCTACCAACTGAGCTATATCCCCAGCCCCTACTGACCTCTTCAAAAGTTTTTGTAGTTTACATATATACATAGTTTCAGGTCATAGAATTGTGTTCCTTTTCATTATTGTAGATTCCTTTCATTATTGTTGAGGTTTAGCATTTATATTATTTGCTCTTTTATCTGATAGTTAAAGTAATATATGCTGATTGTAAGAAATTTATTACTAAATGTATGATAGGTATTAAAATGTTTTGTAATCACACTGGAGATAACAGATAACTTAAAAATCATTTGTCAAATGCTATGATGCCTTGTATTAACAAGGCTATTAACAAGATAGGCAAATGCCTGCCATTGTGGAGCTTACATTTTAATAAATGAAATAGTAAAGCAAACAAATGTGCAAACAGATAATGTAATCATTTTGTGATAAATGTGCTAAAGCAGGATAAATATATACTATTTTAGAAAAGCCTGACAAGGCTACTTCATAAGGTGACATTTGAACAGAAACATGAATGGTAGAAGAGAGGGACATAGGACTACTCAAAGAAAGAGCGTTCCTAGTAGATGGAGCTTCACTTATAAATACACAGAGGCAGGGACATGCCTGACATGATTGAGGAACAGCAAGTGGAGCAGTATAGTTGGAATGCAGTGAGCAGAGCAGAGTAGTGGATACATAGCTAGAGTTCAGGGAACAGATTGGGGTGGAAGATATAAATTTGGGTATCATCAGTTTATATACAGTATTTGAAGCCATGAGGTTAGGTGATTATGCCCAGAGAATAAGGAGAGAGGACTGAGGACTAAGCCCTAGGAGAGGTGAGCAGTAAGAGGCAGCAATAGCAAGGAAGAACAAAGTGGAGTGCTGTGAGGTGGGAGGAAAGACATGAACACATGTTTCAGAATCTATGTGAAGAAAAGTGTTTCAAACAGGAGGGAATAAGCTGAATGCTCCTGGGAATGATAATTGACAACTTAGACCAGACATTCAGCAGGGTGATAAGAATGAAAGCCTGATCAGAGTAGCTTCAAGAGAGAATGGGAAGGGAGGAAATTAAAAGAGCAACTACAGTCAACTCCTTTTCAAAGCCTCTGCTGTAAAGGGGAGCAGTGTGATTGCCTGGCAGTACTGAGGACCCACTTTGAGGTTTGTGGTCATGAATTTAAAGTGAAAACAACTAGTACGGAAGTCTGTTTTTCTCCAGTCTTATTTAAGCTACTTGGTAAAATTTATGGAATACACAGAGAGCTGGATTTAACAGATTTGTGTTTTGTCAGGTCAGTACTGACAGAAAGGGCAATGCAGGGATTACAATGATGGAAAATTGAGATTTAAAGGTAATGATACATGCTTTAAAGAAGCCTAGAGGTTTTTGTTTTGTTGTTGGTTTGGAAAGAAGTGTTAGACTGCAGGTATTAAAGGAAGTGATCCAGAAATAGGGGGGTTTATTCACATTGTGAAATGCTCAAAAATTGAGATCATAAGAGTCCAAGGTATAATCATAGGGGTGGAGGTTAAGATTATCAAACAGGGGCCAAAGGTTGGATGGATTGTTCATGTGGACATTTAAAGTAAGAGTAATGAAAAGGGTAGATGTGAAAAGATGATAAACCTGTTGCTAAATCTTTCTTCTGAAACTGAAGGGGACCAATCAAGAATTTTAAGAACTGGTTACAAGGTGTCTGGAGTGTGGAATAATCTGATGGGTGTGGCCTTCAAGGAACTGTACTGTGGGTAAGAGGATGTGGGAGGAACAGTGAACTGAAAGTGTAGTAGTAAGCAAGGAGAACATCTCTCTCCCCACAACCTGTAGTACTGGGAGTGTAGGAAAGAAAATAGCACTTTGCACCAGTGCTGTAGGGAAGGAAGACTGTGCCCTCAGGTGATAGCTAGTTTTCTGTGTTCAAGAAAAGGCAGATGATTTAGTGAAAATTACATTTTTTAAAAGTAGCTTGTTTAAATCATAGAAATAATTCTACATATTAGAATTCTGTATATTCTAACATATATAATAGTTGACAAAGAAACAACATTCTATAGGAAAACTTAGAGGAAAAAATAAACCATAGGTTCATCAGAAAAGGGACCCCTGTTATTATTTGTATGGGTTTGCTTTTGGGGATTTTTTTTTTGGTCTTATTTCTAAACTTCATTTCCTCCATAATGTTTTTATTTGCTTTATGCATATCAAGATATATTTTTAGTAGGAGGTGATCCAGAAAGGTGATAACTTCCCTCTTCTGATTATAAAAGTAACACAGAGTCATCACTTGGAAAATACTGAAAAGTATAAAGAAGTGAAAAAAAAGTAGTCAGGATCATAACACCCAGAGGACATATAATCACTGTTGACATCATTTCTTTTTTTCTTTAAAAAAAAAAAAAATTACAGTTCTGAGAATTGAACCCAGGGCCTTGCACATGCCAGACAAACACTCTACCTGAGCTATACCCCTAGCCCTCACATTATTTCTTTACGATTATGTCAAGGCATATTTTTTAAAAATTACTGAGCTTTAACTATATGCACAGATTATTAAGCTTGGTCACCATCAGAACATTCACAGGTCTGAGGTGAAAGATAATAGTACAGTTACTATTTTTAAAAAAGTTTTGGAATGATTTATTAGGTAATAAAGGCTTAATTTGATAACACAAAATGAAAAGATATAGCACAACACATAAGAATGATTCATTCTAATAAAATGTCCATATTCTCTTTACAGGTATGAGGAGGGAAATATATTGTTTGCATGTTTGTGTGTGTGCCCTGAGTGGCTAATTGAATCTCTCTGGGTGTACTTTTAAAATTATGCATTTTTCCTAATTTCTTTAAGGTAAACCAGCATTTCTGACTTAAGAATTAAAAAACTTAATTTTTTTTTTAAATGGAGAGAGATTAAAAAAAAAAAAGTAGCTCCAAAGTACAAAATAAATTCCAGCTCAGACTATTTTTCTGCTAAGACAGCAAACTTAATTTGCTCAAATACAACATGATAATGGAATATTTATGAAGAGATCACTCTGGGGTGTTTTTTAGATTGTTTAAAAGTTTGTCTGATTAGCCCAAACTAATTTTTTGAAATACCTGAAAACTCTTAAGGACTCAATAAAGTAGAATATAAAGAAGTAATTTTCTCTATCTTTACAAGAGAAATAATCTCACTGTTTATATATTCTCAGTCTGATGTTGCTCAGTTGAAAACATGCCATGGAAATCTGTGTCTCTCCCTTCTAGGCTGCTGAATGTTCCATTTTCACTTTCACAGGGAAAGTGGTTTCCTAGAAAAAGACAGTTTTTCTCTCAACATTTTCTAATACAGGCGAAGGGTGATAGAAATTTCTGGGTGACAGAAATTTCTGCATTATGTTGGAATGTATTTTTTTCCCAATGAAGAGCAGAAGATTGAGCATAAAAGTGAGAGTTTAATTTTTTATTTTCTGAAATATATTTTCTGTAAGAGATTTCAGAATGGTTATGTTTTCTTCCATTAGTAAGGTGAATAAGAATTGAAAGTGAATTCAGAACTTAGAATGCAGAAATCTGAACAGTTAGTATGGTTTTGAATTACATTGTGATTTAAAAATGATGCTATTTACATATATCTGTACCTTGATTTTTTTTATTCACCTAAATGAAAGGGATACCTATGCGTGATGGAAAAGAAAAACATGAGAAGGACACAGAAATATGCTTTGTTTCTGCTGTAGTATTTCTGAAGCCTTGCTGGATCTTTTTAAAATTCGTTTTTCTGCAATTTACCAATAATCATCTTTTGTGGTGCTTTGTGCTTTTTTCTTATCATAATCATTTGAATATCCAAAAAAAAATTCATAACCAAAAGAAAGTCTTTTTGTTAGGTACAAAAGATTTTTAAATAATATATTTATTTATTTATTGTTGAAGGGAAAGAAAAAAAAACACTCTTTTTAGAGGCAAACTACACAAGCTTTAGAAATGACAAGTAATGGTCTAAATAGAAATGTGAAATAGAATATATGCTCATGAAAACAAAATTTGCACACTTCTTATTCTAAAAAATAAGTGATCACCATTGTTCATACATACAGGATTTGAACAAGGTACTGATATTATTGATTCCTAATTATTTATGGCCTATATTAAGTAAAAAGTAAGCAATTCTTTAACATGCAGGAAGCTATCATGTCTTCAAATGCTCATATATGAGAAATTGTAGATTTTTTTTTAAATGTTTTTGGGTGTTCCCTAACAATTTCCGTTGTGGTTTGCCTTTTAAGTGGTTAAATTTATGAACTATACTTTTGGGGACTAAGATACAGGTAAACAGTTTGTCAGAATTTTAACTTGATACTTGTATTTGTACTCAATATGTATACAGTATTCATATTGTAAAATGGCAACTCAGTGAATTTTTTTCAGTTACCACATCTAGATGGTTTTGATTAAAACATCTACCATGGAACCAAGTTACTTTTTGCATTGCCTCTAAAATAATGGTTTTCAAACTGTTAACTTAAAAATACCTTAAAACACAACCAGTTTATAGATTAGGAGTCACTTTTACTCCAGTTAAAGTATTTATTCATCACTGATGGAAGCACCATATTACAAATCTAAAATGGTTATTTGAATGCAGAGACTAAATAGAGCCTTCTGAGATACCATTTTCTATTCTGAGTTACTCAGGAATCTGTTGTTGAAATATATCTATTTCCTTTTAAACATCAAGCACACTGTATTTTCCCCTCTGTACTAAAGTAAAAAAAAACTCTACAAAACATCAAATGAATAGAACTACTTATTAAATTCTAATAAAAGAAACAGAAGTATAGCTTCAGGCTTTACATATTACTTGATCTTTAACATTAAATTATATAATAAAATGATTATTAATATATACGTGATATTAAAAGAAAATTTATGGACAAACACTCTGTATGCTATTTCTACTTTTAATATATCAGTTTTGTTGAGATATTTAAACTGTAGCTTTAAATATTATACATTTCATAATTAACTTATTGATTAAGGAAATATTGTGTATTTCATAATTATATTTATTGTATAAGGAAATATTGTATATTTAATGATTAATTTTATTGAAGTATAAAAGGTAAAATGAAGGAAATCATTCTTAATCAGAATATTATTTCTTTACCTACAAAAGTTTTAGAACTGTTGATAAGAAACTTTAATATAGTTGTTTTGTGATTTGCAAAATTTTTTTTTTTTTTTAGAGAGAGAGAGAATTTTTTGATATTTATTTTTTAGTTTTCGGTGGATACAACATCATTATTTTATTTTTATGTGGTGCTGAGGATCCAACCCAGCGCCCCGCGCATGCCAAGCGAGCGCGCTACCGCTTGAGCCACATCCCCAGCCCCATGATTTGCAATTTTATTTCTCATACAAAGAAGGAAAATAAATAGTGTAAGAAAACTAGACAGATACGTTAGTAGATGTTTGATGTCTAAGTAGGTATCCATGTGCAGTTCTTTTATTATTTAATCTCTGTTGGGTGTGGTGGTACATACCTGTAATCTCAGATACTCAGAAGGCTGAGGCAGAAGGATTGAAAGTTCAAGGCCAGCCTCACAACTTAGCAAGACCCTGTCTCAAAATTTTAAGAAAGGGGTGCTATATTGGGGTGACCAGCACCCCAACAGAGCAGGTTCCTGCCCAGGAGGTATGAGCTGCCTGGGAAAATAAAAAGTCTGAAATAATCAGGAAGAAAAAAGACAGTGCTGAGGTTAGATTTATAAAGCAGAACATCTGATGGATCTTCCAGTCCTGATGGGAACTAGAACTGAACAACTGAAAAAGGCTCCCATTCTTTATTTAAGGGGGAGTACATCAAAGGCCCCAGGGAAAAGGTTTCAATGGGAGGAGTCTTGTTTAGGTGCTTCCTTCTCAGTGTGGCAGGGGTCTTGCAGTAAACAGGTTGACTGACCTTTGGCAAGTTAAACCCATCTCCATCTCTGGGAGGCTGTGCTTTAATTTGAGTGGTGAGCTAGAACAGGGTGCCATGTGATTTAGGCGTTCTTACACTAGTGGATTCTGACTAAGAGTTCCTAAAACCAGGCTTCCCTGCCTAATAGCTCCAACATTGCTCACTTTACACATGGCTCATAGATGGCTTCTGGCAGGGTGGGGTGGAGGGGCTTATTGTTGCTCTAATAGCTGATACAATTTACTAGAAATCATTGGAAACATCTCCAGATTCATCAGTTTATCAGAGATATATTTTACACAGTTGGTGAACTGTTTCTTCTATCACTATACTTTTTTCCCTTTCTTTTAGCTGCTGGAGATTGTTCTCTACCAGTGAGCTATACCCCAACCTAATTCTACACATTTTATGATGTAGGAATAGGAATTGATTGAATTGCAGTCATACAGTTGATACCTAGCTTTTTAAAAAAAAAATTTTTATAGTGGGGATTGAATCCAGAGATGCTTTACCACTGAGCCACATCCCCAGCTCTTTCTTTAAAATTTTTTTGAGAGAAATTCTCATTAAGTTGCTTATAGCACCTTGCTAAGTTGCTAAGGGTGGCCTCAAACTTACGATACTCTTGCCTCAGCCTCAGTCACTGGAATTACAGGTGTTCACCATTATGCCCTGCTAGCTTTTTTTTTTTTTTTTTTCCGGTCATCATGTCTACGTAGGATATTAAATCACTCTCAAATATGGTTTTCTTACTTTCACAGTGAGCAATAATATGTGGGAGACAATGAGGTTTTGAAATTCTTTATGATGTTTACATTTTTACGTGAATATTTCTAGTTTTCCTCTTTTAAAAAAATTAATAGCTTTAAGATCTGTATTTTAAATAAATAAATGACGTTAGAAGAGATACAGATTTTTATTGTTTAACAAAGGTTTCCTGGGATTTCTCTCAGGAGTGATATATTCTTTGTCAATATTTGGCAGATTGCACAAGAGAGGTGATTAATAAAATTGCCATCACTCTAGCTGTCCAACTTTACAATATATCTGAATCCTCATCATCCTAATGTGGGCCAGAATATCTTATTTCTAACCACTGTTTACCCTTAATAGGAATTATAAGACAGGGAAGGCATAAAACTATACCTCAAATTTATGTTGCTTTTATTAAAAGCCTAACTGGTGTCTCTGCTCAGGGTTTGACAAGGCTATAACCAACATGTTGGCTGGGGCAACAGACTCATCTGAGGTTCAGGGTCATCTTGCAAGCTTTTGTGGTTGTTGGCAGAAATCATTTATTTGCCACTGGTTAACTCATAGCAGCTTACTTCTTCAAAGTCACCAGGGGAGCATCTGACCTTAGGGAGGCCTCCAGTCCCTCCTTTAAGGACTTGAATTTGATTAGTCAGAACTACCCAGGATAATCTCTCTTGTTTTAATTAAGCATCAAACTGATATAGGGCCTTAATTACATCTACAAATTCTGTTTATTTTGCCATATTGTGTTACATGGAAGCAAAGTTCCAAAGTTCTGTTCATACAGAATAGGGAGTTTTATTTGGGAGTGACTCATTGACGGGTCATTCTAGGATATGTTAGCCACACTTTATCTTTCTCCTCTGTATTCTGAATATCTAACTCAATGCCTGGAAAAGAGTCGATGTTTATTTGTCAATACAGAATACAATGTTAGGGTAGATGAGTGGCTGAAAAAACGAAACCATAGGCTACTTATTACTTTCTCAAAGTCTCATACATGGTTTGTAGACTCTCTCATTTGCCTTACTATTATATACAGTGTTCTCCTATTAAGTAGCTGTATTAACTCAAGATGTTTTCTTTTTTCAAGTGATAGTATGATTCTTGTCATTAATTATAAGTGAATGTAGTCTTATCATTTTTCTGTGTTTGTCAAAGTCATTAGAAAGTTTTGTAAATCCATTCCTGGAAATATTAAATTTGGAGTATTTGAAATGAGACTAGTTTGACTTTCAAGTTACAAGAGTTATGTATTACCTAATGATATTTGAGGAAATAAACTTTATTTTTTAAAAAAGTATATTGGAAATAATATATTGTTTTTATGTGGGGTTCAATCTAAGAAGACTGAGGTTATTTGGTTTCAAAGAATTCATGATTATTATTCATCACATTAAACAATTTAAGAGAGAAAACCATGTGATCATTGGTGTAGGTGCTGAAGAGGCATTTGAAAAAAAATGCAATACCATTCTAATGGGAAGAAAATACAACTGGAGATCAGTGGATACTTCCTTAACATGACAAATTACATACATCACAGTCCTAAAGCCATTTATTTCTTCCTCCTCGGTCCTTCTGTTTTCCCTCTCCCTCCCCCAAGGGACATTTTACCATTGAGCTACATCCCTATCCCTTATTTTATTTTGATACAGAATCTTGATAAGTGCTGAGGGTCTTGCCAAATTGCTGAAAATGGTACTCAGACTTGTGATCCTCCTATTAGGACTACAGGCATGTGCCACCTCACTGGGTTGCCATTATCTTTCTTAATGGAATAGCACTAGAGGCATTTCCACCAAAATCTGTAACTGGACAAGGATTGCCTCTGCTGCCTCTGCTATTTAAGTTAATATTTGTATATTTAGGAAACCTATGAGAATTGATGGAAACACTATAGATGGTTTATCAAAGTTAGATATGAAATTAATGTACAAAAATTAATACTGGTGTATATACACCTAAAATTCAATTGAATAACATAATTAAAGAAAAGACCTTTTCAGTACAACAAAAAAGGTAATGTAGAGGTAAAATATGTGAAAGTTATGTGAAGAATTGACACTTTTGAAAAACAATAGTAAACTTTTTCAGAGCTTTTTGTTGTTAATTATGACCTTATTGAATCAACATTGTAAACATGTCAACTTTAATGTTTATTTACAAATTTAAAACTTTGCTAATAAAAATAGCATCAGGTCCCCTCCCTCACAGAAGATAGTAAAGATGAATTGTACAGTTGGTAAAGAAATAAAAAAAGGGATGACCAGAAGGAAAAGAAGATACAAAATGTAAAAGCTTTTATAATTAAAAGTGAGATACCTGAAAAAACAGACTGACTAATAGAGCAGGTTCCTAAATCTAGAAATAGACTTAGGTACATATAGAAATTTAGTAATGATAAAGGCATTATCTCAAATCAGTGGATAAAAAGATGGCCTTATAATAACTGGATAGCCACTTGGAGAGAGATAAATTTGGAACTATACCTCATACTATATGCCTGGAGAAATTCCAAATAGATTAGAGCTTTTAATGTAAGTCATGAAACTATCTTAGTATTAGGGGAAAAAAGGCATGACTAAATGACTTTACAATATGAGAATATTAGGGAGTAACCCTAATTCAAAATCTGGAACATCGTTAACAGAGAATATTGACAGATTTAGCTGCATTTGACAAAGGAAGAAAGCACCATAAGGAAAGTTAAAAGACATAATAAACCAGGATAAATATTTGCCATTTTAATCATGAAGAGATTCTGCCTAATATAGAAAGTGCTCCCAAAAGTATAAATTAGGGACCAGGGGTGTAGCTCAATGATAGAGAGTTTGATTGATATTACAAGAACTTGGGTTCAATCCCTAGCACCTTGGAAAAAATTTATTTTGTTGTTTTTTTTAAATTAAAAGACCAATATCCTAAAAGGAAAATAGGTAGAAATATAGATTCATTTGGCTCACAAAAAAAAATACAACATATGATTGTTAAATATGTAAAAGTAGTTCAGTCCCATTTATTAAAAAAGGAATGTAAATTAAAACTACATTGAGACATCACTTCTTACTAATCAGATGGATATATACCCAAAAGTTAACATAATCTTTTGGCAAGGCTAAGGGCAAAATGGCACTTTTATCCTTTGATAATAGAAATGAGAACAGTACTGTCTCTGAGGGGAGGAGTTCGTCAGTAGTAGCAAAATTAAATGTTTTTACCTTTGGTCAAGCACTTTTATTTCTAGGAATACATTCCAAAGATAAATTAACAAAACAAATGGAGGGCTAGGGATATAGCTCAGTGGTAGAGCCATTGCCTAGCAGAAGAGGCTCTGGATTTGCTCTCCAGTGCATTAAAAACAAACAAACACATGGACAATTATAAGGTTATTCTTTGTGACTTTGTTATAGCAAAAGATTGGAAAGAATATAAATGTCCATCAATAAGGGAGCTCCATGCAACTCTAAAAATTAAGATAGTGATCTCTGTTTGATAATGTGGCATTATTTTCAAGATATATTATTAAGAAACTTGTTAAGAAAATAAGATAGCAGTTGATAAGCACTTAATATGTAGCCCATGATATATAGGTATATAGCGTGCTATATAAAAGCACTGCCACCTTTTACGTAAGAAATAGAAGGTCTGTACATGTAATCTGCCTGTTTTCATATAACTTGAAAAGAAACACCAGAATTAAACCAAAAACAAATAAAACCAATGTAGTTTCCTCTATTCAGAGGGAAAGAAAGGGATTAGAAGTGAGACTTTGCATGTATATATTTAATGTACTTTTGACTTTGGAATCATCAACAATTTTAACCTTTTAAAAGTTAAGTGAATCAAAAAAGGTAGAAAATATATTAAGACTTTTCAACTCTTCATTTACTTATTGCAAAAAGAGAAAAAAATATCAGCCCCTTTTTGGTTCTTCAGTTTTAATGTTCATTCACTGTTAAGTGTGTAATTTCAAACTCCACCACTAGATACAGATTGTACTTAAAGTCATTCTATTCTTTTGCTTAATTAATCCTTTGAAAGCACCATTTCTACTCTTACCTCAGCAATTGGATATTTAGTATAGTTACATCCAATGGGTTAGCAATGTCCAGTTACTTATTGTAGCAATTAGAAACCTACCATTTATCTATCTATACTCAGTGATTTTTTAAAATTACTTTGGGTAAACAGTTTTGAAAGGATTCTTTTCTTTT
The DNA here is from genome assembly GCF_964194105.1 of Spermophilus citellus. Lineage (NCBI taxonomy): Eukaryota > Metazoa > Chordata > Mammalia > Rodentia > Sciuridae > Spermophilus > Spermophilus citellus. The sequence continues at coordinate 49,387,298 of NC_138191.1, read as the reverse complement.
GAACTTTATTTTATATATTAGGTTTGCTTCTAGCAAGCATACCACTTCAGAAGTTAGCACTGAATATGGGCCCATAATGGAAATTAGGTGTCAGGGATTTATTTTTGGTCCTGTTTGACCGTGTCAGTCAGCTGTTGGATGGTGGAAAATTTGCACATTGTTAGCCTTCACTGCCAGTTGCCAAGGTCCTCTCCGGTAATTTGTATTGTTCATACTTTTGTGAGCTTTTTCATTTCTTTTTTTGTGGCATAGGACTTCTGTACACTATGAAGATCAGCTTCTCCTAAAGTCAGGACTTTGCTACAGGCAGAGGTGCTTGGGAGAGCCTTGCTAGAGGCAGTGTCACAGACTGGCTTACAGCACTCCCTTTGGAGCAAGCTGCCTAGGTTCCAATTCTGCTTTTCTCAGGTTGCTTTGTGACCTTGCTCAAGTCAACCTGGCCTCTCCATGCCTCAATTTTTCATCTTTAAAGTACAGATGATAATAATGCTTACTTCATAATTTGTTGCATGTTAATTAAATGGGTTATTGTATATAAAGTCTTGAGTAGTACCTGCCACATGGGAAGATAAGTGCTAATTGTTTGCCTGCCATCTCAAAGGAGGTTGTTTGGAAAGAGGCACTGCCCATCTAAATGTAGTCTTCTCTTCTTACTGAACATGCTTTCACTCCAATTTATTCAGCATCAAATGAGGTGGGCAGGGAGAGATCATCTTTGCTACTAGTGCTGATTATGATGGTCCAGAGAGACCCAAACCCTAGAGGAATTCTACCTCTTATTTAAGAGGACAAGGGGTTGCCACACTCTTACTGATGCCCTTTTGTACTTTCCGGAGAGTCCTTCTTGGATGCTAGATTTTTTTAGAGCAATACACTTGGACCTTAAGTGGCAAAGCTCAGGGGTAGAGGTGTGGCTCAGTGGTATGCTTCACATTGTGGGAGATCCTGGGTTCAATCCCTAGCACCTAAAAATATTTTTATAAAACAAGGCAAACTCTTTTATTACGTTGGGAGGACATGATGAAGTTTGATCACCGTGTAGATTGGATCGGTTATAAGTACACTATTGTTAAACTAGATAGATATAGTTTGGCTCAGATTCCTAATAACTTGTTGAACCTAGAGATTAATTAACGCTTTGGGCTATTTCTCTTGGATCTTTCTCGTTGACCTTAAAGCCTTTTTGCTCTGGGCTAACACTTTGGATCTTGGAAGCTATCTGAATTATAATTAATTTGATTTTAATAATCCTAATAAATATTTCTTATCTGGTTTTTCTAAACAAGATACTATTTCTATACTTTTTAGAAATGCAGATTTCCCTAAAGAGCTTCATCTTCTGCCTGTGTCCATCCTAATCTAACTATTACTTTCATTCAGTTCCAGAGGTAATGGGGAAGTTCTTCCAAGCTCATCTTGTCCATACACAAGTGAACATATTTGATGCACAGAATTGGAATTTATTCCTGCCTAATATTCTCACAAAGCTATTTTGTGGAGCTTTTGTCTTCTTACCTCACCGATTCCTTTGTCTAGTTCCATATTAAGATTTTTTAAACCTGTATTGCAGGTGTGATTATTAATTGCTTATTCATGAGAATGAGAAGAAGATTGCTGTTTTTATTAAAATAATAAATTGTGGGCTGGGGGTGATGGCCCACACCTGTGATTCTAGTGTCTCAGGAAGCTAAGGTAGCAGAAGCTTAAGTTCCAGGTTAGTCTGGGCAAGTGAGACCCTGTCTCAAAAAATAAAAAAGGCTGGGAGTGTAGCTCAGTAAAAGTGCCCCTGGGTTCCATCACCAGTAATGGGGAAAAAAGAAAAAGGTAAAGATTACACATTAAGATTTGAGAATCTTGATTGTTCTCACCTAAATGTGAATGTAGGGTACGATTCTTTGCCTGTTTATTAGAGGTCCATTTTTTTAGGAGTGACAGAATTAGGGGCTTTTGACTCTCTTGTTATTTAGCTATTATTTGAAGGGTTCAAAGTCATGTAAATGATGGCTATTCTCTATTCCAGTAATTTGCCCATCAGCAATTGAAATTTTTAAATAGATAATGCATTCAGCTGACCTAAGTGCTTGTTCTGTTCCAAGCACTGGCTAAGCATTGGGAATAAAGTGAATATGACATGACCTTGACTCTACCTAGAGAACTGTGATGAGATACTGCATTGTGTACAGACAGCTTTAGTCTAGGCATTGTCACAGCTATCTCTGTTTCTTGCCCAGCTATAACTAAGTTGTCTTTAAGCCTCTGAGTTGTGTGTGTTTTTTTTTTTTTTCATCAGTGAAATGAGGGAGTTGGTCTAAATGATTTCTTATGATCTTCTCTCCATCTGGTATTCTATAATTTGAACATTTTCTTAAGGTTATTTAAGGCTTTTGTGAAAGTCCAATTAGAAAAAAAAATATGTAAGCACTTTTAAAGCTATTAAGTGCTATCTAAACAAAAATATGATTAACTATTTACTAATTTGACATTCACTGATATTTGGTCCAAAGATTAGACGTATTAGGTGTTATAACTAAGTTCCAAAAACTTAAGGAAAAGGGCAGCCTTTTCATGACTTTGGCTCCAAGTTCTAGGGGTACCTTAGTATATCTTATTATTCCCATCACTGAGTAAACTAGATACTCTGTAAATATGCATTGATTTAAACAATAACTTTAGAAAATCAGGAAAATTATAAAATAAGCCACATTCCCAGGAAGTGTGATTTGGGTTATCTGTTTTCACTGGGTTTATAAAATTCTGGATTAGTAGATAATTATCCATCTCCATGGGTTAATTTATTTGTGCAAATATAACTGCACATTTAATTTAAATGTAGATTGTATTGTAATTATGGATCAATTTTCTATGGCTTTTTTTGTTCACTTAAGAGCTTTTGAGTGTAAGATATGTGTTAGACCTTCAAATTTATGTGTTATTTTTACAAGTACAGTTCCCCCTTCTCCCCCCCATTTGAAGATTTTAAGAGCCCATGGTAATATGCAGGACTTAGCCTTGCAAGTCAATTCACAAAGTTATTGTAATCCTTTGAAAATTTTTATTTCTGGGTGTTTATTCTCAGATCTAAATCATAGTTTTAATTCTGAAGTTTTTTATTAAACATTATAATTGTCAGTTAGCCTAGTTGTCCATGAAAATATTTCATAATATATACCACCCTTTTCTTCTGTTTGCTTTTCTTTATAATTTTAGATAACCGCTAGATAATATTATTTACTGTTGAAATGTTGAGCTGCTTTTCCTCAAAGCTACTTGTGAAGTAAGATCTGAATACATTTTCATTTGCAAAGTAACTATTTTTTCATTTAATCTGTTATAATTTAAGGTTAAAACTTTCAAATTAATTTTGTTTATGATAGTATGATTATAAATTTGACTTACCTTCAATTTTTGAAGTATAAAATCATTACCCTGTTTCACTGGTAAACTCATACCAAATGACTCATCCCTTTTTATATATGATAGGAAAATAGTGTTTCATTGTGAAAGCTAGAATTGAGTTAGTCAGCTAGAAGTGAACCTCTAATTGTTTCCAAATGCTTACTTTTTGGGTTTGGATACAGCTCTAAGTCTTAGCTCAGTTAGGAATTTGCTAAGCTTGTCTTTTTCTACATATCCTTTCATTATGGCTAGATAGATCCATGGTAAAATTTGTTTTATGATTCCCCATTATGATAGTTAATCAGAAAAATATGGATAAAAACTCCTGAGCTAAACACAATTTAAAAGTCAAAAACTAGAGTTTCTCCACGTTTTTTACATTTTTAGGGCCTTTTCAATTATTGTAGAAATTTACCAGGGGTAGAACCAATTGCATATTATTGTATAATTGCAAGCACCTTTTTTTCCTTACCAGTTTCATGACCTACATAACTCCTACAGCTGAAGGCTTTCATTAGTTTTAAATCTCTACCGGAGAAAATGAGTGTGACATATCCATGTGCTCTGATGATGTACTTTCTGCTATTGAATATAAACATTGTATTTAAATTCAACCTAAGAGGGCAGCCATTCCAAATTTTATAGACTAACCAGATCAGTGAAGACCACAATTGACCCTTTAAAAAAATGCACTATTTTGTTTCTTTATATTAGTTATGATGTCTTATATATCTACATTATGATAGGTTAGATAAGAAAAATAAGATTGTGGATGAGTTCTTGGAGAGCTGAGGTCTGAAGTAGTTAAGGGCTCAATTGCATTTGCCAGAGAGGTTTTTTGGAACTTCAATCACTTAAAACAAGAACAAGTCAACTATCATTAAGACAAGCAGACTTGTCTGAGGTTTTATGGTGAGTCTAGGTGACCTTCCCTCCCCTGTTTTCCAGATGCCATATGTAATATATATTTGCATATGTGAGGATATTGAAAGCTGTCAGTACTATGATTCTTTAATTGAGTATTTAAGATGAGTGATCTCTAAATTCACTTTTAATTCTAATGATATGTTAGTCATGATCATGTAACATCTTTCTCAATTCTAGAGTCTCCAAATTAGGGTCCTTATTGAAAATGAATTTCGTAGAGAAAGTGAAATACTGGATTCTTTTCTACAAAGGTGATGGCAGGGAGTAGAAGACATTGGGAGATAACACTCATAGTATATACACATGAAAATCTGAACGAAGATTTAATCTGTAGATGTTTGTGCTGGGTGACTTATGAAGATATTGGGACTGTCTAGGGAATACCTTTAATGTAATAAAGCTAATCTATTCAAGGAGTATTGTAGATTGAATTCACTCTCTTATTTTAGCCCTTAGGGGGAAAAATTAAGACTAAACCCAAGTATTTTAAGATAATGACTTTTAAAAATTGCTTGAAAAGATAATTTACACCTACTGCTTAAGTAATACCACTGCCCATTCTGTTCTGTGTTCCATCTGTTGCAGGTGAGCACATGTCTTCTTCTGTTCCTTTTTTCTCCCCTTTTACTTGAAGTTCATCTATGCTTTCTTCTAAATGGTGGGCCCTAAATTAGTGTTTGTTGCCTCATTTCCATTACCTTCTCTATAAACTTTTGTTTTAAATTATGAATTCCTTTAAAGTCTTATGTATCTTTTTATTTCCTGTGTCAAGCACATGCTTGGCACATAATAGACATATAATAAATGTTTGTGGGCATGGACTTTTCAAAAAAGACTTGAAGTCTCCTATTCTAACTCTCCTATTCTCTAGCTGTATCTTTAGGTGAGCTTCTTTGGTGCCTGAGGCCTCATACTCATGACTCTTGTTCCAGAACAACTTGGTCCATACACATGTATATACAAAACTCTGAGATGCTGGGCACAGAAACATAAGAGACACACTCCATACTTTAGAGCACGTTTCTGTGTAGGAAACAACCTGATAATTGTTGTACAATGTAATAATTCCCTAAGTATAATAGATTTCATTATAGGATCACAAGAAGGCATTCCACATGGTCTGGAAGACAGTTTAGAATCAAGAAATATACCCTGAAAGTGTTGACACTTGGGATTGTAAAAAAATAATAGAAGCTGGACTGAAGGGGAATTTAAGGATATACTAGGCAGAGAATACAGTGTTAGCCTAAGAATGAAAGTAAGAAACATCACTAGGTAAAGTACAAGTATGTTTATATTTGAAGAGTTTATAAAGAAATGATAAGAGGTGATGGTAGAGAGATTAATAGCTCTATAGGGAATGGTCATTTTAGTTATTTGCAAATACATAACAAACTATACAAAAACCTAATAGCCAAAATAATGCACATTATCATCTTATAGTTTCTGAGGTTCAAGGGTTTCTCACAAAGCAGCAATCAAGTTGTCAGCCAGGACTGCAATTACTCTGAGGTTCATTTAAGAAAGAATTCCAGCTTCACTCAAGTGTTTGCTAATAGTATTCTATTCTTTTGGTGCTATTGGAATGAGCGTTTGGTTCTACTTCAGAGCTCTCTCTCAGTTTCTTGTTCCATGGTCCTCTCTGTAGGACTGCTCACAGCTTTGAAGCTGAGAGGGAGCAAGTGAGAGCAAGAGATGAGGGTAAGTAAAATGGAAGTCTGTGTTTTTTTTAACCTAATTTTAGAAGTGACATCACTTTTGTCATACTCTATTCATTAGTATGAATAGTAATGCAATAGTAATAGCAAGTCATTAGGTTCCAACTCTACCTGTACACACACTCAAGGGGAGAGGATTACACAAGAATATGAATATTACAGAGGCAGGTGTTATTGGGAACCATCTTTGACTACCTATCAAGTAGACTTGAGGATATAATATTAGAAGTCAAAAAAACTTAGGAGGCTATTGTAATAATTCAAGTGAAGGATGTGAAGATTATTATAGACATGTATAATAGAATGAAGTTAAGAAATATTTAGGTTGTGAAATCATGAAAGGTTAGTGATTTAGAGGATGAGGTTATAATGGCAGAAGGAATTAAGGGTGGCTTCTAATTATTTTTGGCTCTTAAATCACTATTGACCAAATAATATTTACTTAAATGTATCTGAAGCTCCTGTCCACATTGAGTTGTTCACTTTCATTACTGCTGTTCTTCATACTTTTAATAACTTAGGTTTGTCCTTAATATGGCTCTCATTGGGCTGGGGATGTGGCTCAAGCGGTAGCGCGCTTGCCTGGCATGCGTGCGGCCCGGGTTCGATCCTCAGCACCACATACCAACAAAGATGTTGTGTCCGCCGAGAACTAAAAAAAAATAAATATTAAAAATTCTCTCTCTCTCTCACTCTCTCTCCTCTCTCACTCTCTCTTTAAAAAAAAAAAAAATATGGCTCTCATTGTGTCTTTCACTATATCCAGGTAGATACCAGTTGTTTCTCTGTTTAATTCTCTTTTATTTGATCTTTTTTTAATTGTTACCCTTTTGACAGTGATAATTACTTTATCACTGTACTTAATGTGTGGGAACAGATCCTAATTCAATTCCTGTGTCCTTTTCCATTCATTAATTCTTATTCTAAAATACTTCCTATCTGTTTTCATTCTTTCAACAATTATATTGGGCCTGCTTTATCACCAGCATTGTACAAGGCTACCTTCGGAATGTCTTAGTGAGCAAGATAAGCATTATCTCAGTTATCTTTTAGTCTTCATTAGTTCCTTCTCTTTCCTACCTTCTGTCAAATATTAATAAATCTTATTGGGATCCTGTCTCAAAATGAAAAATAAAAAGTGCTGGGATGATAGCTCAGTGGGAAAGTGCAATCCTCAGCACCCCCCACCCCAAAAGAAAATAAAAGGAAATACCACTAATTCTTAAGGTAGTCTTTAACTTCTATTCTTCTATGAGACCTTCCTTTAACAATGTATGTTCTTATGATTTTTTTTCTCCTCTAGTTGTTTTCAAGAGTTTTTCCTTTGACATTTTTGAGATTCCATGTTTTAAAAGTGAACTCTTACCTAAGCTATTTACCTAAGCTTTATTATTCTTTAGTAATGACCTTTAAGTCTGTTGCAAGTAGTAGTGTTAACACTGTAACTCATTGGAATCTCACCTAGAGAACTTTGTAAACAGATAGGTGCCTGGATCTTCCTTTAAAAATTCTGGCTCAGGGCTGGGCGTGGCGCATAGTTCCAGAGGCTAAGGCAAGAGAATCGGATCACAAGTTCAAAGCCAGCCTCAGCAAAAGTGAGGTGCTAAGCAACTCAGTGAGACCCTGTCTCTAAATAAAATGAAAATAGGACTGGGGATATGGCTCAGTGGTTGAGTGCCTCCTAAGTTCAATCTCTGGTACTCCTCACCAAAAAAAAAAAAAAAATTCTGGTTCCATATGTCAGAAATGAAAACAAAACAAGGTGAGGTGAATTTGTTGTCCAGCTAGGTTAGAATGTTGTTGCATTAGATCTGTCCTCTAATGCAGCTACTAATTGTTTTGTGTACATTTAGCTTTATTCCTAAAGCAGTAGTTTCATATTCTGATAAAGACCAACTCAAAACATACAGGTTTGTGGGCCCCATCCCTAGACATACCAAGTATGCAGCATCTGTGGTTATAACCAGTCTTATATTTTTTTAAAAAATATGACCAAGAAATTACCAGATTTGAGGAATATTGGATTGATATATTATTTTTTAAAAATATTTTTAAATTAATATTATTCAGATAAATGGATATAAATGTTTGTAAATATTAGTAGGACCAGTGAGTCTGATAGGCTATGATTACCTTGGAAGGTTGAACTCATGCTGTGTTTAGATATTTAGATGATTCAATATTAGTTTTTAAAGTTTAGTCTTATACATTGATATGTTTTCTGAAGTTCTTTTAGATTAAATAACAACTTACTGATCACATGAAAAATTTGGATCAATGATTGCTATATTCTTTTGTGTGTGTGTGTATATATATACTTTTATTTTATTTATTTATTTTTATGTGGTGCTAAGGATCGAACCCAGGGCCTCACACATGCTAGGCAAGTGCTGTACCACTGAGCCACAACCCCAGCCCCTGATTGCTATATTCTTTTTTCTAATGTTATTCTGGCAAATCTGATTCTTTTCCACTATAGGAAAGTGTGTTGTTATTGTCTTGCAGAATGGGGTTGTCAGAATGTAGCTTAAATAAACATGTTGTCTTTTTTTTTTTTTTTTTTTTTTTTAGCGTTATTCCTCTTTTAAAAGAGTCTGTTGGAATATTGATGCAGAGAACTCCTCCCTTGTTGGAAAATACTCTGCCTCAGTGCTATCAAAGGGTAAGTTTCAAAGTTTCCAAACCATTGGATTTTATGTTGTTTCCAAACTGTTAGGGTTTTCAACTTTCATAAATATGGGCAGCATGTGTGTATAATTTAGTATTTCTCCCAAGACTGAACGCTGACCATGAATACCATTTACACAAACCAGAATAAAATCATTGGAAAATATTGAACTTTACTAAAGAAAATGTGGTAGAAATTGTTCTCATCCAGAAATTGATCTGCTCTTTTAAAATATAGAATATGAATAGCAGATCAAATAAGCATTTATTTCATATATATTTTTTTTAACTTCTACTCAGCATCATGTTCTTTTTTAAAATAGTGAGAATATAGTAGTAAAAAAGACAGTGCCTCTTTTCTCATGGAGCCTACATTAGAACTAGTGGAGGAAAAACAGACACTAAGCAATAAGTTGATAAGAAAATATCAGTGATAATTGCTATAAAAGAAATAGAATGAGGGGATGTGATAGACATGGATACCTATATTAGATTCACTGAGAAAGTCACTGAAACCTAGAAGACAAGAAGGAACAAGCCATATGAAAATTCTGGAGAAGAATTCTGATAAAAATATTTTTGATAGATATAAGATCACCCTTTTCTTAATTTTATAATTATAAATTAATATGCTTAATTTTTCAATTAAGTATATGATATAAAAAGCAAATTATGTAGTATATAATATTCACAAACATATTACATAAAAATCAAATCTAAAATTGAAAAGGATCTGTTGTTCATTTGATCCGGACTTCTACTTTTTCCTAGGCAAAGGAAAACACTAGTGCAAAAGTGCTGTGATTGGGACTAATTTAGTGTATTTAAAAAACAGAAGGAAAAAAAAAAGGCCTTTGTGGTTGAAGCATAATAAATAAAGGGAAGAGTGTTTTGAAATGTTGGAGAGAAATGTAGAGGTCAGATTGTACAGGGTTTTGGTCATCTAAGGTTTAGAATTTACTGCAGTGGAAAATACTGGAAAGTTTTGAGATAGTGGGAGTATCATAACCCTTATGTTCTTAAAAGATTATTTTCTCCATGCGAAGAACAAATTATAGGGAGAATGGAAGTAAAGAAAACCAATCTATTATCTATTGTCATATAAGTGGGGGAAAATGTTCGCTTATTCTGCTGTCATAGCAATGAAGAAGGAAATAAATATGAATTTGTGATACATTTTTGGAGGTGGATTATACTAGCAAAGGTGGGGCAAAAGTGTTGGCTTACAGTGTGGTAGATGGTAATGTTGAGATTTGAGACTGGATTGATACATGTTTGAGGATGGAAAATCTTACCAAATCAAGAATCCTGTTTGGGATATGTTAAATTTGAAATGCCCATTATGCTTCTAGGGGAAACGTTCATAAAGTAACAAATTTGGAGTTTGGGGAATAGGTTAGGGTTAGGAAGAGTTTAAGTCATTAATATATGAATGGCATCAAAAACATTTAGGATTACATGAGATTACCTGGTAGAGGATATAATTTTATTCTCTTAGTTCCACTTTCAGCTCTAGATCTGGAGCACAGGTGGAAAAGCCAGGAAAGGTTAATAAGGAAGCTGGAAAATCAGAAGGGTGTAGTACCACAGAGTTGGAGAAGGAGAAACAATAAACAGTTGAATATTTCTGTGGTGGTCATGTCAGTTAGGAACAGTGAAGTAATCCTTGTCTTAGCAACGTGAGATTAATGACCTTGATGAGAGCAATTTCAGAGTTGTGTTGAGGGGGAGAGCTTGATTTGAGGGAAGTAAAGACAATGGTTACAGACAACTCTTAAGAAGTATTGTTAAAGGGAGCAGAGAAATGAGTTGCTAAGGTTGATGGGCTGGATACGGATACAGTACCAGGAGACAGGGTATTTCCTCATTTGAAAAATATGATATCTTAGAACAGTATTATCCTATAGAAAACTTTCCCTGACAGTGAAAATATTCTATTATCTGCATTGTCCAGTGTGGATAGCATAACTGAATTTTTTAAATTTAATTTTATTTCATTGAAGTAGCCACATGTGATTTTAACTTTGTTTCATTTGAATAGCCACTAGTGATTTTTTGTATTGCACAGCACAGTTCTAGAACATGTGTGTTATTGGAAAAGTCCAACTGAAGGGAACAAATTGATGATACATCAATGAAGGACATTATTAAAAGAATGAAGTTCTTGAGCAGGTGAAAGGATAGAACCAAAAACATGATCGAAGAATTAATTCTAGATAGGAGCAGGAATACCATATACCCTGAGGAAGGTAGAAGGTACTGACATAGATAAGAGGTGACTGGTAGATTTTGTTGGTACAGGGTAAGACATTTTCTATGTTACTTCAGGTTTTTCTATGATTTAAAAGGCAGTGTAATCCTACAAAAAGATTGGATGCTTTAGGAAAATGAAAAATAGTATAAATATAGTATATAGTATAAAGTAGTTTTTTGAAATAGGGAAAATGAAGTGTAACCATTTAAGATTAGTTGTTTAGATTTGGGAGCAGAATTAGTTAGTGTAAGAGTGGGACATTAAAAGCTAATTTCCGCAGGAATTATTCCTTACTGTATGTTTTAGGATAACTGGAAGAATATCCTAGTACTGCTTTTTCTATGGAGGAAGAGGAAATCTATTCACAGATTGTTGTCTAATAGTAGACCACTCCTTGAGGATGCCATTTAGGACAATGTGGAGGAATTCTTAGGTTGAAGACACTGTGTCCTCAGAGGCCTCAAGGAGGAAGAGAAAATTCCCTTTGATTTCTTTCCCTGGTAAAAGCCGTTTTCAAAGAGAGCACAGTGGATGTTGTCTTAAATTTCCCATCAACTCTCTTGGAGTTTCTAAAAATATAATACCTGTATTCCTCAAATTCTGATAAAAATATTTTTGATAGATGTAAGATCAGCCTTTTCTTAATTTTATAATTAATTATAAATTAATATCTTAATTTTTCAATTAAGTATATGATATAGAAAGTGTATGATGTAGTATATAATATTCACAAACATATTACATAAAAATAAAATCTAAAATTGAAAAGATCTGTTGTTCATTTGATCCAGACTTCTACTGTTTACAAAAATCTCCACTGTGAAACCCAGTTATTTATGCAGTTTGTTGACTATTTCCAGGTAGAGGTAGTAAACCCCTTCACAGAGTAGCCTCTTTTTCTTTTCTTTTTTATTCTTTTTCTTAGGTTCTGGGACATGAACCCAGGATCTTGCCTGTACTAAACACATGATCTGCCACCAAGCCCCACCCCCCACCCTAGCCCTTTCTCTTTTTAAGCTGCTGTAGCATCTTTGTCTTTTTCCTGATCTTCAAAGGAGTCCACCTAAAGTTTTATTCTTAAATATTTTTTACATTTTTGGCAGATAACCTGTATTAAAACAAAATCATTCTAGTAATTTTTTCTGGATCATAAACAATTTAAGTACTGTAATTATAATACACTTATTGAAATGACTGTGATTTTTCTGTTTATTAATTGAAGAATAACAATAATAGAGTTTCTGATTTGAAACCATTCTTCTTTCTTGGGATAAACTCAATCTAGTCATGATATGTTATTTTCTTCATATATTGTTGGATTTAGGTTATTTAACTCAAAAGGCAAATTAGCTTATGATTTATTGTCTACCTGGTTTGGGGATCAAAGTAATTTTTTACTAATGTAATGTAGCAGCTCTTTTCTATTTCTAGAAAAACAAAAAGTGGTTATCTTCTTGAAAGTTGCTCCCCATCCCCAGGTTTAGAGCTTTATTGAAAGAGAATTTTGTTACCAATTCAATTTTCAATGATTCTTTCACTTTCACATTTTCTTTTTTTTTAGTATTTTTGGAAATTTATCCATTTTGTATACATTTTCATAATGTGTTTTTATTTATTTAATATATATTCTATTGAACTTTTACTTGTACCAGGTATTTTAAGCACTGAAAATACAAAATGAAAATAAGTTCCTGACCTTATTGATCTTAAAGTCTACAGGAGGAGATACACAGTACACAGTATAAATAGAGGCTGATTATTCCTTAACTGAAATGCTGAAAGAGAATTGTTTCAGATTTCAAATTTTTCTTTTTATTTTGGAGTATTTGCATATCTATAATGAGATATATTGGAGGTGGTACCAAAGTCTAAGCATGAAATTCATTAATTACATTATACCTTAATTCATAGCCTGGTGGTAGTTGTATATGATATTTTTAGTGCACTTGTGTTTTTACTGTCATCCTTTACATTTTGCATTTTTGGATTAGGGATGTTCAACCTATAATATAGATGAATAAATGAGTGGATGAATGCTATGTAATGTCACGTGCCCAAGAAAAGAGAAAAGATTTCTAAGAAGATGACATTTGATTCAATACCCAAAAAAAGTAGAAATCTGAGAAGAATATTCCAAGCAGAGGCAAGCAAGTAACCTGAGACAGAAATGTGCCTGGCTTTTTTTAAAGAATGGTGAGGAGGCTGGGGCAGCTGATGAAAAGGGACAGAGGAGAAGAGGTGGTAGTGAGGTGAATAACGTGAAAGGGTGACAAGTTGTAAAAATATTGGCTTAATGCAGAGGTAGAAAGGAAGCCATTGGAGGATTTTGAACAGAGGAGTGGCAGCATCTGACCTGTAAACCAGTGGACTCTCACTCAGGCTCTACTATTTTGAGATTAGATAGAAGAGGTGCAAGGCTAGAATTAGAGAAACTAGTTAAGAAGCTATTATAATTATTTAGGACTACATTTGGATTAGGCTGACCTCCCAGTAGAGGTCTCATTGAGGATTGTTTGGGTTCTACTTGGTTGTAATATTTTGTATAGTCATATATTAATATAGTCAATATTATTCATAGGATTCCTGTGGCATTCATAGGATTCCTGTTTGTAGATTTTAAAGTTTCTTTTTTGTGTGTTTGTAGTTATCTACCTTTTTTATTTTGCATTTTGTTTGATTCTATTTTATCTTTTACCTTCATCAGAAGCTTGCATTGGTGTGGTTCTTGACCTAAGGCTGTGGAAAACCTAGGGAGCTGTTGGATACATCCCTCACATAGACATCCTCCTTCCCCTCTTTAGTGTTGTCATATTATTTGGGGAAGGGTACATGTTGGCATTTGTTCAATGAGACCCAGAGAGGCAAAGGTCCTGTATTCTCTTGGACAGTCACATACCCCGAAGAATTGTCCTGCTTAATATATGTCCCATTTAGAAGTATTTCTTTAGTTTATTAATCTTTTCAAAGAATTATTTTCTATATTATGAATTTTGTCATATTCTAAAATCTCTATATCATTGATTTCTGTCCTTTATTTTCTCCCTTCTTATTTCTTTGGGTTTTGTTCTTTTTCTAGCTTCTTGGCTCATTTGTATTTGTTTTCTGACCAGTGTACTTGAAATTATCACTTCTCCTGTCAGTATTCTCAGTTATGCTTGACAAGTTTGATATGTGTTCATTCATTCTATTTCTTAAACCCCTATTATGGTGTTATCTAGTATATAATATGTTTGCATTGGTGTGGTACTTGACCATAGGTATTTGTCAATTCAAATACCCTCCTCCCCTTTTTTCAACTAGAGGGTAGAATCTATGCTAATTGATAGATTGCACAACAACTTCAATGGGAGAGGGCACATAAATTTTATTTTGATGCTGATATCTGCCCTTTGTATTTTAGGTGCAGCAGTTGCAAGGAGTTTATAGTTTACAAGAACAGCACTTCTGGACTTTATGTTCTGATGTTTACGTTGGGACCTTGAAATTAATAGTAGCACCTGATGCTGATGCCAGATGGATTTTAAGCCAAACACATAATATTTTCACTCAGGTGAGATTGTGTTGCTAACTTCTTGTAAGGGTCTTAAAATTTATTGTGTATACTAATTTATATGTGTTTATTATTTAGCATATTAAATATAGGCTAGTAAGCTATAAGGGAAATATAAAACTACATTTTTCCTCCAATCAGAGTCTTAATTTGGGAGATCTTTATTTTAGTTAATACTCTTAAGGAAGATAGTTTCAATTTATTCATTGTTGTATTGATTTGATTTTCTTAAAAAAAAGTGGATTCTTGCCAGTCATGGTGGCACATGCCTATAATCTCAGCAACTCAGGAAGCTGAGGTAGCTGGATCTTGAGTTCAAAGCCAGCCTCAGCAAAAGTGAGGTGCTAAGCAACTCAGTGAGACCCTGACTCTAAATAAAATATAAAATAGGTCTGAGGATGTGCCTCAGTGGTCGAGTTCCCTGAATTCAATTCCTGGTACACCCCCCCCCACACAAAAAAGTGGGCTCTTCTTTACTGCACACTCCTTATCCATATTAGATGCTATTTGAAACCAACAATTCTAAAAGAGCATTTGGAATAATAATAATACTTTGTTAGTGGCTTTAACCACAATCTGTTAACTTTTTTGGTTTTTGTCTTTTTTGTACTGGGGATTGAACTCAGGGGCACTTTACCACTGAGCTACATCCCCAGTCTTTTTTATTTTTTATTTTAAGACAGGGTCTTTTGATTTGGGCCTTGCTAAGTTACTGAGGTTGATCTCAAACTTGGCAATCCTCCTGCCTCGGTCTCCCAAATCCTGGGATGATAGGTGTGTACTATGTGTGCCTGGCCTGTTATCATTGTTGCATGATAGTTACCTTCTGTGTGATTTAGTAGCTTACTATGCTATTGAATTTTTCTTAATACAGGTTGAATATTCCTTATGCAATATGCTTGGGAGCAGAAGTGTTTCAGATTTCAGAGTTGTTTTGAATTTTGAAATGTTTGAATAGACTACCAGTTGAGCATCCCTAATCTGAAAATCTAAAATTCAAAATGCTACAAAATCTGAAAATTATTGAGTATCACATTGGCTAAGATATGAATATAGGCCGTATAATAGTTCACATAAATTGTATGGGAATTAAATTTCTTGGGTATGATAATGTTATTGTGACTACAGAAGAATTTTAGGAGATAATGTGCAAAGGATTTAATGGTAAAGTATCAGGCTGTCTAATTTTCAAATATTTTAGCAAAATTAAAAAGATTACAAATAAATACACATGTAGAGAAAACAAATTTGGCAAAATGTTAACTTTGGGTGAGTATAGGTGGTGGGTACCTATTTTACTTTGTTTTGACTTAATTTTTTTTTTCAAAATAAAAGCCTGAAAAATAAAAACTATTATAGCTCCTCATTACCACCAGGATAAAGCCCAAACTTTATTAGCATGGTCCAATTCACTTCAAATCTCTATGCTGCTCTTCATTGCCATGTACTTTATACTCCAAACTCACCAGACTATTCACTTTCATATGGATTAAAACCCTACTCTAACTTAACTGTCAGTTGTGCTGCTTTCTCTTAGAAGTCTTAAAGATCCCTCTAAGCTGAATTACTTTATCCTTTTATATATGTATCACATTATACATCTCTGTCTCTGTCTCTCTCTCTCTCTCTCATGCACACATCTTCAGATAGAAGCAACGTAACATAATGTGTAGTTTAGTTAAATTTAGGACATTAGCATAAATTAAGCAATCTCTCCTCATAAAAAGACATGTATGATTTGGGTTCCTTAAGGAATGAATTAATGGCATAATCTTATGTGTAATTAGGATTTACTCTAATCCTAATCATATGCAATCAAGAGTTACTCTGCTAATAGACAACAATTTGTAGTTATCACTTATATATCCCAGAATTTTAACAACTAGGCCTTTTTTTTTTTTTTTTTTTTTTTTTTTTTTTTTTTTTTGGTACCCTGGATTGAATCCAGGGGCTCTTAAACTCTGAGCCACATCCCCAGCTCTTTTTATATTTTATTGTGAGACAGGGTGTCACTAAGTTACTTAGGGCCTAAGTTACTGAGTATGGCTTTGAACTTAAATTCACTTGCCTCAGCTTCCCTAGCTGCTGGGATTACAGGCTTGTGCTATTGCACCTGGCTTTAGGCCTCTTTCTTAACAGACACTTTATATATGTCTGTATCATTATGAGTTTCATAATGAAGTATGCAAGACCTTCATGATATGTCTGAATCCTTCTCAAACCTCCTCCATGTTTCAGGGTCAAAAGGAGAACAAGACAAGCAATAGCCTGTTTATTGCCTTTTCCAAATCATTTTGCTCTCCTTTATCCTGAATTTTCTCCTGGTTATTCTGTACCCTCCATCTTCATAGTTACGAACTTCTGTTGATCTCCAGGACATCCTGTACTCTCCTAAGACATTGGCTCTGAGTCACAATTTTCACTCTGAGAAGGATTGCAGTTTCTAGGTTGAGAAATGTGCAAGCAGCTGTCTGTGCTTAGGAACTGCAGAAGTTGCAATTGAAGTAGGTACTGGAGATGGTTCTAGTAATGTTGGAAATCTTAGTGAAGCTGAAAGTTTATTTAACTGCTTCTTTGATTTTGGAAACTGCATTTGGGCTTTGATTATTTTAAGCTCTGAAACATATTTAAGCCTTTTTATCAATCTAGAGTCATGACAACTTTATCTTATTCCTTGCAGACACCAGGGTCTCTCTTTGAGGCTTACAGTAAGGAAAGCTCAACATGTTTTCCCCAGCGGGTTGAGGGAAATCACCTCACTAATAAATTTAATTTTTACACTTGATGCATATAATGATTTTAAAGTTGTCTCATCATCATCTTTTTAGTTCTCACATATACAAAACCAAAATTTTCTTATTAATTTATTTTCCCTTTTAGCTTATACCTTAGTCATACATGTCTTTATGGAATGAATATGTCAGAGCTTATTTTAAGGATTGCCGTAGCATTTTGTTTCATTTCATGAAATTTAATATTTTTGTAAAGTAAGTTTATTGTGGCCCACAATTTCAGAAATTTTAGTCCATGGTTGGCCCACTCCCTTTAAAAAAAAAAATTTTTTTAATTGTTGATAGACCTATCCTATTTATTTGTTTGTTTATTTGTTTATTTATTTATTTATTTATACTCAGTGCTGAGAATCAAACTCAGTGCCTCACACATGCCAGGCAAGTATGCTACCACTGAGCCACAGCCACAGCCCATGAAATTTAATTTTTTTTAAAATTACTTCTTTTTCTTCTATTTATCAAAAATAAAATCATGATTACTGAATTTTTTGAAAGAAAAGATCATGCTAATGCATTAGATAGATTTCTTATAGAAACATTTAAAATACTAGCAGTTTTCGTTCTAAAAGGTAAAAAAGGATATTTTTCCATAATATTAATTACATGATAAATATGTTTGTTACATAATAAACATAATATGTTTATTACATTTGTAGGTATCTTTCTTATAGCTGATCTTAAATCAAAATTTAAGTAATAGTTTTTGGTAAAAAATATTCTTGTTAAAACTTATTATGGATAACTTTAAACTGAAAAGGCCAACATCAAAGTTTGAAAATTATAATTTGCTATTTTGTTTATAAAACTATAGCTTTGTGCCAAGTGTGGTACATGGCTGTAATCCTACCTACTTGGGAAGCCAAGGCAGGAGGATCTCAAATTTGAGACCCTTCCTAGTCTCAAAATAAAAGAAGGCTGGAGGTATGTAGCTCAGTGGTAGAGTGCTCGCCTAGAACTCAAGCACTTGGATTAAATCCTTAGTACTGCAAGGAAAAACAAAAAATAAAAGCTTTGTGACTATTTTAGAACTCTGTATTAAGCATCAATCTTTTCAATCTCTTTATCTGTCAATCTTTAACTGCTAAAGAAGATAGTTTGCATGAATATAGAGTAATACAAATGAACTGCTGGAAGTTACTTTAGTACTTAGATTCTTTTGAAATGATTACTTACTTTAAAATCCAGTTTCTATACTATATAGGAAAGAAGTCTGTTAATTTTTAATGACATATTTCACAATAACAACTATAATCCTAAAATTATAAATATACTTTTTTCTTGTTAGAAATAGGTTGTTTGGGTATAAAACAAGGAGTGGGATAGCTGGGTCAAATGGTGGTTTCTTTCCATTTTCTGAGGAATCTTCATACTGCTTTCTAGAGCAGTTGCACCAATTTGCAGTCCTACCAGCAATGTATGAGTATACTTCCCCCCACATCCTTGCCAACACTAATTATTGCTTGTATTCTTGATAATTGCCATTCGTACTGGCATGAGATGAAATCTTATAGTAGTTTTGATTTGCATTTCTCATTGCTAGAGATAATGAACATTTTTTCATATATTTGTTGATCGATTATATTTCTTCTTCTGTGAAGTGTCTGTTCAATTCCTTAGCATATTTATTGATTGAGTTATTTTTTTGGTGTTAGGTTTTTTGAGTTCTTTATATATAATCCTGGAAATTAGTGCTCTATCTTAGGTGCATGTGGTAAGGATTTTTTCTCATTCTGTAGGCTCTCCACATTATTGATTGTTTCCTTTGCTGTGAAGAAGCTTTTTAGTTTGAATCCATCCTACTTATTGATTGTTAAGACTCTCTTATTAAGGAAGTCAGGTCCTAAGCCAACATGATGAAGATTTGAGCCTACTTTTTCTTCTGTTAGGTGTATGGTCTCTCTTCTAGTGCCTAAGGCTTTGATCCACTTTGAATTGATTTTTGTGCATGGTGAGAGAGATTTAATTTCATTTTGCTACATAGGATTTCCAGTTTTCTTAGCACCATTTGTTTTGTAGGTTATCTTACTAATTAGAACAAATTAAAAATTAAAACAAATTAAAGGTTAATAAAAGATAACTACTATGTTTCATATTTACTAATATATAGTAATTACTGAAGTTTGGATATTTTCTTTGTATCTTCAGCACAAGATATGGTACATCATCTATGTATTAAATAAAAATGTTGACTGAACTAAAAAAAAAAAACGGTTGTTTGAAGAAGACACATTCAAGAAAAATGTTAAACATCTTTGAAGAAAAATGTAGAACATGCTGGAGATTCATTATCCTTAGTTCACAAAGCACAAAAGATAGTCAAGCCTAATACATAATATTTACTCTCTGAAAGAACTTCTACCTCATCTCTTCCATCTTTTCTGCTCATCTGCCTTTCTTTGTTAAGCCTATTAAGTTATAAGCCCACAGTTTCCTGCTTTAGCTTTTTGTGTTCTTTTCTCTGGCCTCAAAATAGAAATAAACACTGATACCCAGGAAGGAACCCAAAAAACCTCACAAACCCAAATGGGGTTCGCTGAGTTTCAGAAACTCTCCACCTCCATCACTCTCCTGTCTTCATAATCCCTTCCTGTTGACCTATGACCTTGTCTGACCCTATTTTGTCTTCTTCAGAGAAGCACCTTGAGTGGGTGAAATTTTCTGCACCCTTCCAGCCAGATCACTGATCTTCCAGCCTCTCCATTCCCTCCCCCTTTTTGTAAGGAGCTTTGATCTTTGTGTGTTGATTTTGCTGACCTGCTCTACAAACTTTTCCTCATCCATCTTTCCCTTACCTTTGGTCATCATCCTCAGAAGGTAGGAGTAAACAGATGTGAGGCCAAACATATTGCTAGGTTTGTATTCATATGGTGTGTTCATGAGTAGGTGGAAATAATAGCAGCAGGGGCAAGTAGCATTTATTGAGTCCACCAGGTGCCATGCACTGTGATAGATACATAATATATTAATTGATACTCAAAACAATTTACAGAAAAAGAAACCCAGATTCACGTTATTGTTTTTGACATATAATTTAGTCATATTCACTCACCATATCATTAACTGGAATGTTTTTCATGGAAAAGTAGTAGTTTTTCAAGACTTCATTTTAAAGGAAAAAAAGATTAATATTATTATATGGTTAGTCAAAAACTAAAGTAGAAAGTTTCAGTGGCTTTTGATAGAGAATATAAGTAAACCAATAATTTTTTATTGTCATATTGCTACTTATTTTTCTAACTTTTCTATTTCTCATTTGTTTTCCTTTCCACAACAATGAATATCTGTTGAAGATATTCTAAGCCTGTGATACCACGTGAATGTTTATTTTTTTAGGAGTTTAGAAGTATTCAAGTAACTAGCTATCTTTCCCATTTTAAAAAGTGTTGGCTGAAGTATGGTTTATTATTCTCAATTTTGAGAATTATCATTAACGTAATTACTATTATTTGGTTTTCACATTTTTAAGGATGGCCTTTCAGTCAGCCTCTGACACTTGAAATTATTCTAATGGTAGAATATCTGGTGGAACCAAGCACTGTTTCATCATTGAAATATCTGTCATGTCTTTGTAATGCAAAGAAACTATCCAAAGCAGAGTTTGCATTCAGGGAGTAGGTGACTTCCCAAAAGATTCTTTGGCAATTCTACTTTTCTGCCTACTTTGAAGGAAATTGAAAGAGGAAAATGGGAAGCTGGAGAATTTGAAGCTTTCCCTATTGGGACAGATGGATAAAGTGACCTTTTTTTCTTTTTCTTTTTGCTATTTGACTAAGCTTTTGTGGAAAGCTGCAGCCCCTCAGGGGACTGATATCAGCTTGAGTAATTAACTCATGATTATGCAGTTAGTTTATCTAGCCTCTTTGTTTTTCCCCCTTTTTTTGTTGCCTTGGGCTACTTCATTTCTTATTATCATCTTCACTGTGTTAAGGCTGTGGTAAAGAAAATGGTAGAGACAATAAAGGAGTCCAACTTATTTTATTTTGCACATTTTACTTTCATTAACAATTTTGTTAAAAAAACAGCTGTTAAGAATTTATTTAGGTGGTACTTGTTTTCTGTTAAGATTAGGTATACAACAATTTTGCAAAATAGTTCCTAAATACAGTTTTCAGGGGCCATCTAGATTGAGTAAATCAAATCATATGATCAGTCAGAATAACTTGTAATAGCTTTTATTGCATATCAAATTCTTTCTCTTACACTCTTGCTCCTTATAACAGTGTCTGGTATGTAGCAAGGCTTTTAAAATACTTATTAACTATTGGATGAATATATAACAGTCCTGTGAGATTAATATTGGCATTTATCTGCAATGTTAAATGAGAAATGATGACATTTGGTTTAATTTGTACCAAAAAATCATACAGACACTAAATTCTGTCATTTTTCAGCCATAAACCTCTTAACCAAGGAGAAGGTATTAGTAAATGTATTCTCTCAAAGTTTGAATAACAGAGTTTAGACTTACACAGGAAGTTTTTTTTTTCTTTTATAATGAGGCAAATAAAGAAAACCCCAAAACATGTTTTCTGTCCTGGCAAGCTTCTAGGGTCTGTCCAGCAGTGCCTCCCCAGCTCTGCACCAGTGGGTGGGTCCTGACTCCTAAAGTGTTTGTTTGATGTTGCTCAGGTCCTTCTTTGGATGTCAAGGGTTGAGGTGAGGGGAGATATGTGAAAGCAGTGTTTTAAGGAGCGCAGAAATTACTGTAAGGTAGTCTGTGTCACCCCCACCACCCACCCACATTCTGTTTTTCTTTTCTTTCTTTCTTTTATTTGGGGGGGGGGGTCCTTTACTTTAAATATTTCAGTTTAGCTAAGGTACCGACAAGAAAGGACTTTTTTTTTCTGACAGCATTTACTGTGTGCCAGGTTCTGGGAGTGAGGAATGAACAAAAGAAGATAAAATCCTTTCTCTAGGAGAGATTCTTTAATGGTGGGGGAACAAGAGTATTAAGCACAGTGAATAATTAAGTGGTATAATATGTCACCAGGTGATGAGTGATGAGATGTTGGGTGAGGAGCAAGGGTGAGAGACTGTCAGTGCTTGAGGCGCTTACTTCCTCTGTTCCAAGTGTTCTTTTCTCCATGACATATGTATTATTGTCTCACATATTGTATTTCCTTGCATATTTGTTCATCATTTCTCCCCACCAGGCCCTCAATAAAATATAAACTTTGAGGGCAAGGATTTTTGTTGTTGTTGTCACTTTTATATTCGTAGATGATAGAACACTACATGGGATACAATAAATGCATGATAAATGTGTTTCACACAGGATGGTGAAGGTAGGCCTTGCTGATGTCTGAATAGGGATGTAACATGAGGATATCATGTCAATATCTTGAGGAACGTAGAAGAGTCAGTATGGCTGAGGCCTAGTGAACAGTTGGGGGTAGAAGAGAAATCAGAGCAGAGGCAATCAGGGATCAGATTATGTGGGGGCTGTGTATGCCATTTTAAGACCTCTGGGCTTAGGGAACTGAGGAATAGGTATAAGTTACAGTCTAGAAATATGAATTTGAGAAGTGAGCATACAACTGGTACTTGATCATCTAGGGAACCAGAACAGAAAAAGAATGGTTCTGTGCACTGAGCCTTTGGGTATTCCAGTGTCTAATGTTCAAAGATAGGAGGAAGAATCAACAAGAGACTGAGAAAGATTGATAAGTGAGGTTAAAGGGCAACCTATGAGTTTTCTCTGGAAGCCCTGAGCAGGGAAAGTGTTTAGTAGGAGGGAAGTGGTCTTCTGTACTATTGCTTGTAAGTTGAATAGTAAGATAAAGACTGAGAATTAAGCACTGGTCTGAGCAACTTGGAGATGACTTTTGGGGGGAAGTGTTTGGTTGAAATGACTTCCATAGAAGAACAAATATGGACAACTCTTTTGAGGATTTTTGCTATCCAGAAGAGCAGAATTGGAACTGTACCCAAAGGGGATGTAGGGTAAAGTAAAGGGTTTTTTAAAGGTGGAAGAAATTATAGTGTATTTGTATGCTAATAAAATGATCCAGTTGAGAAAGGAAAATTGATAGCATAGAAGAGATGGGGGAAAATTTAAAGAGCAATATTCTTGAGTAGTAAGTATATATCCAAAATTAAACAGAAGAGTTGAAGCATAAAATAATTAAATAACTAGTAAGTGATTATACTTATTACATATTCTTGTTGACCATTTACCATGGGAAGATTTAGACTGGGATATTGGATTTTAGTAGTAGCTAACCAGTCAAGCATTATGATGTTCTTCAACAGAAATGTAGATGAGTAACCTCATTTTTCTGATATCACTTGTGACTAGTAGTATGCTTTCTGGCAATGGTTTTACAACTTACAAATGTAATTGTTTCTGATATAATTTTCTGGTGATTTATGATAAAATATGAATAATTATTTCCCAGAGACAGGAAAGAAAAACAATTGTTTTTTTAATTGAATTTTTTATTGCTTTTCTGAAGTGTATAGTCTGTTATTGGCTTGATAATCTAATTTTTATTTTTTTCAACTTTTCAGGCTGGAGTGAGACAGCTTTATGTACAGATTGACTTTGCAGCCATGTAGTAAATGAAAAGAATTTTTTTTCTTTTTCTTTTTTTTTTTTTAACCAAATTTTTCTGGTACTGTACAATTCAAAACATTGTACTAAATAGAGATTTCATCACTACAATTCCCCAGCACCATGAAGACCAGGTAGAGTCCGCCATTTGTGCTCTGTGGGGAGTTCACCACTAAGGGATTACAATTAAGAGGATATCTCCTGGGCTGCTGGTCTTGTCATTTGTGCTCTTCCCTCCAAGCCATTCTGGTTTCTGAGGTTTTTGGTTTTGTTTTAGAGGGTTGATTTGTCCTTTTTTTCCCCCATGAGGGAGTGGGAGGGGGGTTTCCTGAATGCCCTTTCCCTGTCCCTCATCCCAGCTGGTGAGATTCAGACTGTGGGCTTCCAGTCATCTGGAATGTCTTCACTGAAGCTGCTGGAACCACTGCTTTTATTCCCACAAAACCAGTGTTATTTAAAAAGAAATGGAAATATGTTTTATATGTAATGTCACAGTTGTTGACGTTCTTCAGTATAATCATATGTTTGTAAAATTGTTTGTACCTTGCAAACTTATGAACCAAACCATATTGGGTTTTCAAAGTGCCTTTGTATCAGAAAATGTATTTGCCAGCATAGAAATGTACCAACAAAGGTCATGTATGTGTTTTTTTAAATGGATATTCTGTAATCTGTACAAAACATGACTGTTGCTTAGAATACCAGTCTTTTTTTGTGTACTTCCAGCGTTGGTTTAGATACATGAAGTTTCTTTTTATTGTTTTATCTCATCAAAAAAAATAAATAAAAGGCATTATTTTGCTTTTTAAAACGAATTCAATAATCACATCAAATTACTTTGTGGAGTGGATTCTCAAAACTTTGCAAATGTCTGTTCCAGACAAAATTGTTTTGGCCTAAAACATTTGCTAATTTCCAAATTTCTATAAAGATACTGTGTTTATGATAAATTTTCCAATAGCTCTCCTTGTCATTTTTGTGAATTTTATTAATGTTTGGAAAAGGCAGTAGACTGAAGGCAGAAACGGTTGTCATAGCATTAATGTGCATTTTCAATCTTCAAATGTCAAATCATACAGTTTGTTGTCCTGTTTTAACTTTGCACAAATGATTGCTTTCAGGAATATTATACAGCATTTGATTGATTTGGAACTATTTAAGGTACGGAGCAAATGTGGTGATGTAGAACTCTTCCTAACACAGGTGTCTTAGAAGTACAAGATAAGCTTATTTCTAGGTTCTTGTGTGTTTGAAAAATAAAATTGCAATTTGACACAAGTGCTTCAACACGCTACTTAAGTATTCTCTAATGAAGAGATACTGATTGGATAAACATTTTCCCATTGTACTTCCTTTTATCACAACATATATTCCCTTTTACTTTAAAACACTGAAATTGTTGAGGGGGGAATCTTGTGGAGCAATAATGATTGTAGAGAAGAGTATAGATCAGTACATTCAGTAAAGTGGCAAAAATCATTATTGATTTTTGCATAGGTTTTAGAATATCTTTTCCCTACTTCTGATCCATCATTCATGAACTATTTTATATTAGAAAAACTACACCATTTTCTTCATGCTTTTAAAAACTGCTACAGATTACCATTAACTGATCATTCAAGACATGTTTGCTCACTTCCAGGTAGTTTGAAAGCTAAGAATTCCTGCAGTAGATTGTGTTCAATTGAAAAAGGTCCTTTAGGAGGGAAAGTACAGAAGGAAATGTGGTCTACTAGTATTGCTTTTTCATTAAAAGTGTATGTAGTCATTTGGAAGTTTGAACCACTACCAAGTCTGATAGAACTCTGGGATAATCAGTCTGTGGGTTTTGGCATATTACAGAAAATGACAGGTCTAGATGAAGGCAGAGATTTTGGATGTATGCCTTTACAAACTAATTATATGTAACTATCCTGACATTTCACATATGGAGATAATTGCACTGGTTTGTAAATTTTATCAGTGCATTCTGAAGATCCAGTTCTGCCTTAAGCTGAGCCCTCCATTCCAAGTGAAGTTTTTGTTAAAATATGTATATTACTTTATTTAATTGTATCCTCAATGCACAAATCCATGAATATGCTTTTTCCCCTTTGGTAAGTATTGGATATGAAACTCTTAATTTTGTACTGTTTCAAGAAATTTCCAGCTCATCTCATTGAGCAAGTTGGCATTAACATTTATGCTTTAATTAAATGTCAGTATACCTGTGTATACAGCAGAAAAGAAAAATGTTTTTTTTTTTCTCACAGAAAATAATTGCTTATCAGTGGTCTTGGCACAGGTATATTACTAAAATAGATATTTCACTGAGAAATACCACCTGATTATGGTTATAAATTTAGACTGTCTTTAGCATTAGGCTCTTGCAAAACAAAAACCATCCATATTTGAGTATAAATTTGCCAGTATTTCAAAAACCAGAATATTCTCTAGACAACAAATTTATATTGCTCAGGAAAAGTTTACTTTGCTGGGTAAGCTTTCCTAAACAGAAATATACCCATACTACTTGTGTCTTTTAAAATTCATTTTATTACTGAAGATGAAGGACTTATGCATAATTTCCTCAGTTTGCTAACTCCCTGTGCATCTTGGTGAAGGGCAGTATCTAGTTTATCTGTAGGTTACTGTTCCTCATGCTGTCACATGTACCATTCTTCTGCAGTGGAGGCATAAGAAAGAGGTAACAGGTGTCACCGGTATTATGATTTCACTTTGTCTGAAATGTTTCAGCATTTTTCAAAGCCTACACATATTTACCAGTAACCAAAATACTGTGACCTTTATGTACCTCTCTAAAGCAGCCGAATCATTAACTCAAAATGCAGCTGACCAGAGTTCTGTAATGTTTTTACAGAATAAGCAATTTTTACAAATATCAGTATGGTAACACCCTGATATATAATGTTGGGATTTAAGAATAACATTACATTACTTGACAAAATTTTACATCTAAGTGAGGGCTTTGCTTAGAAGCAATCTAGCTCTACCTCTCATTTTACAGATGAGAAAACTGAAGCCCAGAAAAGCTGTTATTTACTCAAGGTTCAGAGATCTTTAGTGGCAAAGCCAAGATTAGAATTTAGATCTAGATCTTCTGACTCTTGAGTTGAGAGTTCTTTATTGTGCTGCCTCTCTAGTATGATATTTGCTTTTCTGTAAATATGACTGACAGTTGTAAATAAAGAATATCCAACAAACATTTTTGGTACATTAAGGCACTTTATAAATGTAATTTTGTCTCATTTTTTCATATCTAATTATGAAATTAGATTTTTCCATATTTTTTTTTTTTACTTGTGGAACTAATTCCTTTTAAAAAAATGATGACATTTTTACAATGGATACTTCTGTCAGCAAATGTACCTGTTAATTTCCCAAGATTCAATCCAGTTTAAGGATTTCTTAGTTTCCTTTTCTGTTTATATTGTGAACTGGTACTTTTTAAAAACCAGGTGAATTCACAGATTATAGCATTTTGTATTACCACTTTGCATTTCAGTCACTGGAGAGCTCTTTGTTTTTAAAATCCTTGGAGCTGTTTTTAAAAAGGGCACTAAATATATTGAAGAAATCTTTCAATTCAGTAGGGTAAAGTTTTGAAATCTTAGTAGAATTCCATATGTTAAGCCACTACTTCTAGTTTTTCATTAAGGCATTATCTTGGGGAAATTAAGCTTTTTTTTTTTTTTTTTTTTTCAAAAAAGTCACCATCTTTTCAAATAAATTATTTTCTAATTCACAGAACCATGGAAATTTTATCTTTTGAAAAACATTCATTACAAGTTTTATCAGTAGAAGATTGTTTCAAGATGTTATCCTCCAAAAGCCATAGTGACTCAGATCCCCACCACAGAATCAAGAGAGACTCAAAGACAAAGACAATGAAAAATTTTAATGCACCAAAAAGTGTTTGCAGAAAAGGAGCAGAGAAGTATAGTTCTATTTAAATGTCAAATGGATGGGAGCCTTTTTGATGAGGGCATCTTAGGTTTATGTTTAACATTTCCTAACTGCAGATTATACAGAAAACAAGGGTGGGGAATAACATTTATTCAGTATTGATGTGCCATGCACATCATGGCCTTTCTCATATTATCACATTTAATCCACACATTTCTATAAAGAGTGAATTTTGCATGACTTTTATTAACAGTGCATTTTCAAATATATTTTCAAATTCTCATAACATGAGGAAGAAATTCTTATCCCCTTTTAGATGAAGTTATATCAAGATAATTTTAAGTTACTTGCTTGGGGTAGAGCACCAAATCCAAATCCAGCACTTTTTCTAACAACTACTCTGTCTTATGTATGTCATTCAACAGTACTTTCAAGATCCAGGACATAGCAGATCTAAAGATACACTCCTAAAAACCCAACAAATGGATTACCGTGACAGAATTAATGTTGGGCAACAGTTGTTATAAATAATTTAAACTCATTCCTTCTTTCTGTACTCTTATGCTTATTTTCTATTTTGGCCATTTATTTAAAACTATGCAGGCTGAAAAGAGTAATCAGAATTTCTCAAACACTTTTAAGACCATTAAAAAAAAAAAAAGTAGAAAGTTTTATTGGCATTTGGAGTAAGCTGCTTAAGAGACTGACTCAAGATAGTGCCCTCTGTATCAGTATGAGGAACTGAACTCTTGTTTACTTTATTAAGAAACTGAACTTTATTGTCTTCCAAGAAGTAAAAATAATTTTGTGCTGCAGGAAAAAGATAAGCAGGATTTGTACATTTATATATATATATATATATATATATCTTTTCAAAATGAAATCTGTTTCATATAAATCTATGCTATATCCATAACTTTGAAAATTTAGTATTTGTAATTTTGATCTTGATGTTGGAAAGCTTATAAAGGAGAATGTCTTTGTCTTTACATCATTTTATCCCCAAAGTTAGTATGAATTTATACTTAACATGCCCACTAAATGTCTAGCTAAATAGTGAGTACCTATTGTAGATAGTAGCAGATACAAAAGTAAGCATTATAGACAAGTAAGATCAGTAATTTATGTGTCACGGAAGACATCTCAGCTTTTTTTTTTTTTTTTTTTTGCCATTTTTACCCCCTGCAAGTATCCTTGTGAGCTGTCCATTCTGTTCAGTACACAAACAGTGCAGGTATACAAATGTTACCCATCTTGCATACTGTTGGAAAGGAATTGGCAGAACTGAGACTGCAACCTGGGTCACTTGAATTTTTGTATTTTGCATATTTACATTACAAACCACAGTCTCCTTTTGTTTTTATGGAGAACTGCCATATTCATATTACTTAAAGGACCTACATATGTCTTCTAGTTTATCCCCATGTGTATTATCATCCAAAACTCTTTCAGAGGTTTCTTGACGGTGCTTCTATAAAAACAACATGTAATCATTAAGTGAATTAAATATTCCTGGAATAGTTTGTACCTTTTTTCTCTTGTCCTCCTCCAAATACTACATTTTGGTAAAACATACCTCTATTTCTTCATTTTTAAATCTGTTTTCATTGTTGCTTCCACTATAAAACTTCCACTTTATACTTGTAGGGGAAAAGATTTTGTTTTGAATTTTAGCATTTGAGTTTTGGTTATGTATTACATATTGTATACCACTCTCAATGAAAAATCTGTTTTGAACTAGGCATATCCTGTCAATACTCTGTCCAATAAGTTCATTGCTTTCTCAAATAGTAGCAAATTCAATGATATGTTTTCCCATGTGATAGTTTCTGTAACCTCCTGAATTTGATAAATAAGCAGAATGGACATCTTATATTGGAAATACTGTGAATGGAAAAATTGCCAAATCTCTTCTTGATATTCTAAACACCCCTACAACACTTTGCACTCCTATCTTCAAGGATTTTTAAACATAGGGTCAAGGATTTGGGTTTGATCCTTTGGTGAAGATCATGGCATTTTCAAAACTATCTGCGTACACTATCACATTTGAGATGTTGTTGTGATGTGGCTTGATAATGTTAAGGTAAGCCGCTATGATTTGCTCAAGTGCAATATAAAAAAATCCAGAATGTATATTTCACTTTTTTCTACTTTCACACATTCATGTATACATTTTGTTTAACTTCAGGTATATTTTAAAAGAATCATGAACCGCTGTATCAAAATTATTTTCAATAAAATTTGTTTTAAAATCTTTGTCTGAATTGTGTCTATCAGTTTGTTGAACTGGATTGTATTCGAACAGCTTGGATTGGATCTATGATATGAAAGCAAAAGAAAAATTCTCGGGCTGGGGATGTGGCTCAAGCGGTAGCACGCTTGTCTGGCCCGGGTTCGATCCTCAGCACCACATACCAACAAAGATGTTGTGTCCGCCGAGAACTAAAAAATAAATATTAAAAAATTCTCTCTCTCTCTCTCTCTCTCCCTCTATCACTCTCTCTTTAAAAAAAAAAAAAAGAAAAGAAAAATTCTCAGAGCCAAGAAGCAACAAAACTCATTAGCAGACAAGAGACACTGAAGTCTAGAAATGTCTACATAACAGAGCCTCATGGTGTCTCTTGTTCATCACCTGACCTTAAACACAACGTCTCAGTGTATTAACTGCAGATATTTCCATTAACCCCAAATTGTTCTTTTCTTACCTCATTCTTTATTACTGATCTCCTCTCATGATCTAAGACCAAAGAATCTGACATGAGCTCCATTTCTTCTAAAAGTTTCCTCTTAATCAGAAATTATTTTTAAAATACTTGCACCAAATCCCAGCCCCTACTCATCCCACCTTCTCCAAGCAGCCTCTTCATGTTAATCTCAACCACATTATAAGGGTTTAATTAGCATATCTGCTATTGAACACCTAATCTGTAGTGCAAGTGGTTTTGTTTTAGGCAGAACTGTGATTGAATCCAGGGCTTCACTCATGCTAAGCAAGCACTCTACCCCCGAACTATGTCCCTAGCCCCCTTTTCCTTTCCTGTCTCCACAGCTCCTGAGATATGCCTTCACTCTGCCTATTTATCAGAGTGGCTTAAGGGCATCAGTGGCTTACTGTCACATCCATGGCAGAACTACCAGCTTAGCAAATTCAAAATAAAGAGAAAAAAATTCATCTTTCCATTCAAATCTCTTTGCAACTATCAATTTCTGACAGAATTCCTACAGAGTTCTTAAAAATACAAACATTTTCTTTGTCACCTGTATTTCCTGAATCCTCTATCATAAGTTCTTCTCTTCCTCCCTTGAAATCTTTAAATTTCACCTTTTCCACTTCCACTGTCCCATTACAGGACCTCCCTGATGACCGGGAGGAGAACCATGTTTAAGAATTAATTGCCCAGCTTCACATGTTTTCCACGTTCTGTTTTAAGTCACCTCTTTTTCAGCTTACCCCCGCCACACACATGAACACACACACACAAAAACAATTCTGGCTTTGGCAGGGAGTACAAGGAATTTCTGCTGAATCTGACTTTTGCTCAGGCCTTTTAAAATCGTCTCCCTACCCTGGCTTCCTGGTCACTGTGCTGGCCCTGCTGCATGCTGCACTTTGACTTCTTAGGTCTAAAGCACCTCCCAGGGGCTCCCCACCCTTCCTGTGTTCTCTGGAATTAGATTGTGGCCTAATCAGAGTCTGCAGTGGCCTATCCATACCTCTCAGAGCAGTCTCTTCTATTTCCACACAGGTTTAGGCAAGTCATTCAACACAATACAGCACCAACCAAACTTTTAGTTTGCTTCCTTCCCCTAGAAACCTCCCTTTGTTATGCTGACAAAATCTCTAGCTCAGAATCCTACCTCCCTAATGCCATCAAGTACAATTCCTTTGAACAACTCTGAAAACTATTAATGCTTTTCTTTCCCTCCTTATTCAATTGCATTACCCATACTATGGCAATAAACTTTTTGTTAGAATAGACCAGGAAATAGAAAAGACAGGGAGAAGCAAACATGTCCAATAGATGTAAACAGAATGATGGTAATTTATTATTTCATTCTGTCCGAAGATAGGGAGTATGGCAAGTAGCACTTTAAAGCAATTCTGGTTCATTCAAAAACACTTATCAGTTCATTCTACCTTACCTTCAAGCTTAAAAAGCAATCTACATAGTTAAGGCTTAGTATAAGTCACAACGTTCAAATGTACAATTCACAATTCAACTTTATCTGCTAAGTTGCTATACCCAAGAAGAGTACTAATGAGATAATACTCAAATATATAGATCCTGATACAATGGACAATCACAAAATTTATTGGAAAAAAGTGAAGGAATTGTGCCTTTTTTTAAGAAAATAAAATATAATTTTATTCCCTTTTAAAGCGAAAGGATTAGTACTAAAACAATTTCATATTGTCTAATGGAAAAAAGCTAAAGAAAAAAACAGCCCTGTAGACATAAAATGCCTTTTTTTGGTGTGTGTTCTTGTTCTTTTTATTTATTTATAATAGTGGAGTGCATTACAATTCTTAATACACATATAGAGCACAATTTTTCATATCTCTGGTTATATACAAAGTATATTCAAACCAATTCGTGTCTTCACACATGTACTTTGGATAATAATTTCCATCACATTCCACCATCATTTATAACCCCATGCTCCCCTTCCCCTCCCACTCCTCTTGTCCTATCTAGAGTTCATCTATTCCTCCCATGCTCCCTCTCCCTAACCCACTATGAATCAGCCCCCTTATATCAAAGAAAACATTCGGCATTTGTTTTTTTGGGATTGGCTAACTTCAGTTAGCATTACCTTCTCTAACTCCATCCATTTACCTGCAAATGCTGTGATTTTATTCTCTTTTATTGCTGAGTAATATTCCATTGTGTATATATGCCACATTTTTTTCATCCATTCATCCATTGAAGGGCATCTAGGTTGGTTCTACAGTTTAGCTATTGTGAATTGTGCTGCTATAAACATTGATGTGGCTGTGTCCCTGTAGTATGCTGTTTTTAAATCCTTTGGGTATAGACCGACCAAGGAGAGGGATAGTTGGGTCAACTGGTGATTCCATTCCAAGTTTTCCATGGAATCTCCATACTGCTTTCCATATTGGCTGGACCAATTTGCAGTCCCACCAGCAGTGTATGAGTGTACCTTTTCCCCCTTTTTCATCACGTATGTTAGTGATTAAGTTTTCTCTCTCCTTTTTGTTAGCATGGCTAAGGGGCTGTCAATTTTATTTATTTTTTCAAAGAACCAACTTTTTGTTTTGTCAATTTTTTCAATTGTTTCAATTTCATTTATTTCAGCTCAGATTTTAATTATTTCCTGTCTTCTGCTGCTTTTGGTGTTGATTTGTTCTTTTTCTAGGGCTTTGAGATGTAATGTTAAGTCATTTATTTGTTGACTTTTTCTTCTTTTAAGGAATGAACTCCATGCAATGAAGTTTCCTCTTAGAACTGCTTTCATAGTGTCCCAGAGATTTCGATATGTTGTATGTGTGTTCTCATTCACCTGTAAAAAAATTTTAATCTCCTCCTTGATGTCTTCTGCAACTCATTGTTCATTCAGTAGCATATTATTTAGTCTCCAGGTGTTGGAGTGGATTTTATTTCTTATATTATCATTGATTTCTAATTTCATTTCATTATAATCTGATAGAATGCAGGGTAGTATCTCTACTTTTTTATATTTGCTAAGAGTTGCTTTGTGGCATAGTATATGGTCTATTTTAGAGAAGGATTCATGTGCTGCTGAGAAGAAAGTGTATTCTGTTATTGAAGGATGAAATATTCTATATATGTCAGTTAAGTCTAAGTTATTTATTGTATTATTGAGTTCTATACTTTCTTTGTTCAGCTTTAGTTTGGAAGACCTATTTAGTGATAAAAGAGGTGTGTTACAGTCACCCAATATGATTGTGTCTATTTGACTCTTGAACTTGAGAAGAGTTTGTTGGATGAACATAGATGCTCCATTTTGGGGGGCATATATATTTATAATTTTTAAGTCTTGTTGGTGTATGGTTCCCTTGAGTAGTATGTAGTGTCCTCTTTATCCTTTTTGACTGACTTTATTTTGAAGTCTACTTTATTTGGTATGAGGATGGAAACCCCTGTTTGATTTGCAGTCCATGTGAGTGGTATGATTTTTCCCAACCCTTCACCTTCAGTCTGTGGATGTCTTTTCCTATGAAATGAGTCTCTTGGAGGCAGCATATTGTTGGGTCTTCTTCTTTTTTATTTTAATCCAATCTGCTGGTCTATGTCTTTTGATTCATGAGTTTAGGCCATTAACATTCAGGGTTATTATTGAGACATGATTTGTATTCCAAGCTATTTTTTGTTTATTTTTGGTATTTAACGTGACTTGGTTTCTCCTCTGATTAGATTTTCCTTTAGTGTAATCCCTCCCTCTGCTGATTTTCATCATTGTTTTTCATTTCCTCTTCTTGAAATATTTTGCTGAGGATGTTCTGTAGTGCAGGCTTTCTAGTTGTAAATTCTTTTAAACTTTTGTTTATCATGGGAGATTTTTATTTCGTCATCAAATCTAAAGCTTAGTTTTGCTGGATGTAAGATTCTTGGTTGGCATCCATTTTCTTTCAGAGCTTGGTATATGTTGTTCCACGATCTCCTGGCTTTGAGGGTCTGGGTTGAAAAATCTGGAGATACAAATTGGTCTCCCCCTATATGTGATCTGATTCCTCTCTCTTGCAGCTTTTAAGATTCTATCCTTATTCTATATTCTAGGCATTTTCATTATAATGTGCCTTGGTATAGATCTATTGTAATTTTGTACATTTGGTGTCCTGTAAGCCTCTTTTATTTCCAATTCATTCTTCATGCTTGGGAAATTTTCTGATATTATCTCATTGAAGAAATTGTCCATTCCTTTGGCTTGAGACTCTGTGCCTTCCTTTATCCCAATAACTCTTAGATTTGGTCTTTTGATGCTGTCCCATAATTCTCGGATGTTCTGTTCATGATTTCTTACTATCTTCACTGTGCGATCAATTTTATTTTCCAGATTGTATACTTTGTCTTCATTATCTGACGCTCTTTCTTCCAAGTGATCCAGTCTGTTGGTTATGCTTTCTATTGAGATTTTTATTTGGTTTATTGTATCCTTCACTTCAAGAATTTCTGCCTGTTGTTTTTTTTTTTTTTTTTTTCAGAGTCTCTCTCTCTCTCTCTCTCTCTTGAAGTAATCTTTTACTACCTGCATTTGCTCTCTATCTCATCGTTGGAGTGATCAATTTTTGCCTATATTTGCTCGTTTAGGTCATTCTTTAATTCACAGATCATTTTAATTAAGAACCTTCTGAACTGCTTGTCTGACATTTCATCAACTTTGCTGTCCATGGGTTCTGTTAGTATAGTGTCCTGGTTTGTTTGGGGCACTTTCCTCCCTTGTTTTTTCATGTTGTCTATGTATCTTCCTTTCTTGCAGTGTGAATCTGAGATATTACAGTTTCTTCCCTATATTCTTGTAGTACTCATGCAGATTGTCTGTACCTCACCTTGATGTTGGGCTTCCAGACCCTGCTGGTGTCCCTCAATGAATGCTACTACTGCATTCTGAATCTGGGTCCTGCGCAAGTTGGTTTGAGTAAATCTGGGCCGCTGGGCTTGACCTCCTGTGGTAGTCTGCTGCTGGGAAAGGTGGTCCTGTGCCAGAGGCTAGGCTCTGGCAGGTGTCTACCCTGCCAGGGGAGGGGTGTATCAGACATACTGTGAGCCTCGGTCCCACACAGACCAGTGTGGGTGGATCCAGCGCCTTTAAAAAAAAAAAAATATATATATATATATATATATATATAATTTTTTAGTTCTCGATGGACCTTTATTTTATTTATTTATATGTGGTGCTGAGAATCGAACTCAGTGCCTCACACATGCCAAGCAAGAGCTCTACCACTGAGCCACAACCCCAGCCCCAGAATTGTGCCTTTTAATAGGAAGTTTAAATCCTCTTTAAAGGTTCTGTATGAATTGCTGAAGTGAACTATACTTTTTGTAAGCCAGTCACTGTGAGAACTAAAGGATTAGAGATCAGACAATCCAGAACCAAAATCATTCCAAAGAGTATTTCCTGAACATAGGCACAAAGTAATATTTTAAAAGCATGACATTTTTAAACAAAAATATGTAAGTTTCACATATCAGTTTCACATACAAGCATTAGCCATCAATGTCTTCCCACCCTAAGCAGTAAGTCAGATCATAATGTTGTTAAACTCTACAGAGATCATCTATCCTGTACGTGCATCAAACTTCTTCTTGAGCAATAACTAGTCCATAGCTCATACTGGTTGCTATAGAGTTCAAAAGAAGGCAAAGTTTATACATTTATTAGTTAGAACAAAGACTTCCCTAGACAATCCTCTGGTGGTGCCCAGCAGCTTGGATGCCATAGAAGCTCAAAACTTTTGAGATAAGACAGTTTTTTCTGATTGGGAAAACTGTTTCAAAAGGGCAGAGCGAACTCTTGTTGCTTTCTTTCTGTTCCCCCTCCACATGGGTCAGGCTGCAAATCACTCCTAAAATTATGAAATCAAATGCAACAGAGTAGAATAACTAGAACCCCAAGTTTCTGGCCTGAGGACTGATGGAAACTAGGGAGCCCAGGGAACCAGAATATGGTGAAAGATGGGGAAGGGGAGAAACCCAGAAGAGCAACTTCATAAAATTGCTACTGAACCTCTAGGATCACTCTCAAATCACTACTATTTTTATGTCAATCTTATTTAGTGTACCAAAGCACTTGAAGTGCTAAACTCTCCAATAGAATACATCTTAAGTTCCTAACAAAATGGCACAAACCCAAGATAGATCCTGAGATCTGTAGCCTTTAAAACTGAACTGACCTTGGAACCACAGCCACAGAAGGCAGACTGGTACTTGTGTCCTGAACCTCACCTGTTATCTACAAAAAGACTTCTCAACAGAATTTAAGCAAGATTCAGAATCTATACATAATATTCAAAACACCCAAGTTAAATTCAAATTACTTGACAATACCATAATTACTATGTATAATTATAATGTACTAATAAAAAATTACAAAAATTTTTTTTAAATTTTCTTTAAAGTACCAGCTACAGGGCTGGGGAATGTAGCTCACTAGTAGAGCATATGCCTACTATGTCTAATGCCCTGGGCTAAATCCCCAGGAGTGCTAAAACAAAGTACCATGAGGGGGGAAAAATCAGAATTACTTGATAAAGTACTGGAAAATTTTTAACTTGCAGAAGAAAATCAATCAATAGATGCCAAGACTTGAGACATCAATGTTGCAATTATCTAACAAAGACCTCAAGTTAACTATTATAAAAATACTCAAATAAGCAATCACAAATAAGTTTTCAACAAATGTTAAAATAAGAAATAGATATGAAAAAGAACCAAGTGGAAATTTTAGAACAGTAAAAGAAAGTTTTAGAAAAACATACGGAATGGACTCAACAGCAGAACAGAGAAGAGGCAAGAGCAATGAACTTAAAGATAGATGAAAAAAAATTACTCACTCTGAATAACAGAAAACAGACTTAAACAAAACAAAAACAAAACAATGAATGGAGCTCAAGAACCTATGAGACCAAGAAATGTGTAGCATTTCTATTATCAGAGTTCCAAAATGAGAGGCTAAACTATACAGTGCTAAAAAAAAATATTTGAAGAAAGGCTGGCTGCAGACATCCCGGTTTGGTGATGTAATCTACAGATTAAAGAAGATTATCAAACTCCAAATAGAATAA
Source organism: Spermophilus citellus (assembly GCF_964194105.1). Classification (NCBI taxonomy): domain Eukaryota; kingdom Metazoa; phylum Chordata; class Mammalia; order Rodentia; family Sciuridae; genus Spermophilus; species Spermophilus citellus. The sequence goes on along the minus strand of NC_138191.1, from coordinate 49,349,763 downwards.
ACCCCCAAATATCCACACCATCTGAAATTTTGTAGATGTCAACAAGGACATTCTAGCATTTATATGGAAGGGCAAAGGAACTAGAACAACCAAAACACTTGAAAAAAGAAGTTAACTGAATCACCCTATGAGATTTTATATATATATATATATATATATATATATTTTTTTTTTTTTTAGATGAGGTCTTGCTATGTTTCCCTGGCTGGCCTCAAGCAGGTCTGGGACTACAGGTGTGCAACATATATGCCAGCTTGTTTTTGATATTTACCACAAAGCTAAAGTAATCAAGACATAAGTAACTGATGACAGAAGGAAGAGGCATAGAAAAAAGCAATAGCAAAAAGACAAATGGATTGACACAATTCAGTGAAAAAAAGGACAGTGTTTTTATCAAAGAGTGTTGGAACATCGTACATCAACAGTATATCCAAAAAGAAAAAAAAACACACCAAATATTAGACTTCATAAAAAAAATCTCAAATGTATCACATTTTGTGAACTATAGTTTATTCATATAAGAGAACACTACTTAGCAATAAAAAGGAATGAATTTTTGATACACAAAACAACTTAGATGGATCTCAGAAGCATTATGTTTAAACATTCATATGGCATTCTCAAAAAGACAAAACTACAGAAAAAGAAAAAACATCATTGGTTGCCAGGGATTGTGGGTGGGCAGCGAGATAAATAGAAAGGGGCAGTGGAAGGAAATTGGGGTGGGGGGGAATGATGATACCTTTTTTTTTTTTTTTTTTTTTTGATACCTGGGATTGAACCCAGGGGCATTCAACCACTGAGCCACATCCCCAGCTCTTTTTATATTTTATTTAGAGAAAGGGTCTCCGCTAAGTTGCTGAGACTGGTTTTGAACTCTTGATCCTCCTGCCTCAGCCTCCCAAGCCGCTGGGATTACAGGAGTGCACCACCATGCCAGGCTATGATAATCTTATGTATTAAGATTATGGGGAAGTTTTGCTGTAAGATAATTTAAAATAATATTAAAATTTAGTGGGGGGGGCATATAGCTCAGTGGTAAATCACGTATCTAACATGCTGAATACTCTGGGTCCAACCCCCAGCACAGCAAAACAAAATAGTATTAAAAAGCTAAAATCTACTGAACAAATATATGTATTCTTCAGCTCTTTCCATTTTAACTGGTAAACATTGGGACTTCAAGATAGTAGATCAAAACCAATTTTGTTCTTTCTTTTCCTGCTGATAAATAATGTAGTTTCCACTTTGCAACTTCATTAATATAGTGGTTAAATTATAGACAGAATAGGAATGTCAAGTTTTGCAAAAAATAAATATACCTAGTTAAATTTTAATTGCAACCACAAAAATTTAGTGAATTCCCTACTACTGCCCTTAGTGGATTTTAGTTTCTATTGTTAGTTTTCATCAGTTTTAATTGCTATATGAGGTATGGTTTTCTTTCTATTTATTCTACTTGGAATTGAATGAGTTTATTGGATTTGTGTGTTGATAGTTTTACCAAAGCTGAGGAAATTTTGGCCTTTATTAATGTAATTCCCCCCCCCCCATTTCCTCTTCTCCTGGGAATCAAATAACCTACAGTTAAACTACTTGATACTGCTCTACATGGCAGAGATTTCATGCTTTTTTTTTTTTCTTTCCAATCTCTTTTTCCCCAGGTTGGACAATTTCTATTCTGCTGCAAGTCTACTGCTATGTTCAATGATTTGGTTCTTCTCTCTTTTGTTAAGTTTCCACTTCTTGCTTGAAAGTACTCATCTATACTCATCCATTTTCACCTTTCCCCCTTTTTAAATTATCTATGAATAGTTCTGAAGTATGCTTTAAAATTTTTGTCTACTAATTCCAATTGCTAGGTTATGTTCTCTATTATATGCTTCTTTTTTTTTTTTTTGAACTATGTAGTCACACCTCATAACATTTTATTGTCTCTGGTCATTGTGAATATGTTGAGACTCATTTTGTTATCATATTCAAAGTGTTAGGCTTTGTTCTAGCATGCATTTAAATTAATGGATAATCACTTTGATTTTATGAAGGTTTGATTCTATATTATCTAAAAAGTTTTATCCTTAGTTTTACTACAGAACCCTAGTCCTGGGCCTAGTCTTACTAATATATCACCATTCTGTGGGTTTGATGAAAAGCCCAAGTGCTTATTAAGCCCTTCTACCTTGTTAGAAGGGCTTTTCAAACTTGAAAGTGTCTTCTCTTGCAATAGAGAGCAATCTCTGCTCTGCTTCTTAGCCTTTCAGTCATGACTTTTAGTGGATTTATGGTGTCTTTTCTATACATGTACAGTCCAAGAGTCAGCCAAGGATTTAAGGAGACAGATTAGAAACTCCTCCCTATTTGGCACCTGTTATGATTTGGATGATTTGGATGTGAAGTGTCTCCTAAAAGCTCACGTGTGAGACGATGCAAGAAAGTTCAGAGGAAAAATGATTGGGCTGTGAAAGCCTTAATCCAATCAGTGAATTAATCCCCTGATAGGGATTAATTGTGTGGTACCTGGAGGAGGTGGGCATTGGAGGTGTGGCTTTGGGGTATATAATCATATCTGGCAAGTGGAGTCCCTGTTTCCTGATGGTCATGTGAGCTGTTTCCCTCTGCCACACTCCTCTTCCATGATGTTCTTCTGCCTCACCTCAATCCTGGAGGAATGGAGTCGGCCTTCTGTGGACTAACACCTCTGAAACCATGGGCCCTTAAATAACCTTTTTCTCCTCTACAGTTGTTCTTATCAGGGCCATTAGTCACAGCAGTGAAAAAGCTGACTAAAACAGCACCTTTGTTTCTAAGATCTACTACTTCAATTTCCAGCTCCTCTAGCAGCCCCCAAACCCATCCTCTAAAACCTCAAGACATAAGACGCAAGTTTCTCTTGCATCCTAGCCACTCTTCACCAGCCTGGGAATGCCCTGAGGAGGAAAGCCAGGTTAGCATAGTGCTCAGCCTGTTTTTGGTGACTCCCTAGTCTTTTTATTGTTGTTCTTTATAAGTATACATGACAGTAGGAAGTGTTTTGACATATTATACATACATGGCACAAAACTTACTCTAATTAGGACCCCATTTCTGTGGCTGAACAAGCTGTGCAGTTACACTGGTCCTGTATTCATGTATGAACTTAGGAAAGTTATGTCCAATTCATTCTACTGTCTTTCCTATTCTCCCTAGTGTCTTTAGACAGTTGTTGTTATACTTTGCCTGAAGTTTATACTTGGGAGGGTATGTACATTATAAGCTATTCTACCATTACCAAAATAAGAAGATCTTCATTTAAATTAAATGTTTGGTTTAATACCTCAGGAGAAAATAATGTAGAACTGGTACTGAAAGGTCTTCAGCTCTCTCCCCTTTTATGTACACAGACAGAAAATGGGATGTATCACATACATAAAAATCTTTTATCTCCAATAAGTAAAAATAATTTCTTGATAATTGATAAGATCATGAAACTGGGGAATTTTTGTTCAACTTTCAATGAACTTACTAAGCAAAGAGGTCAAATTGATTAGGCCATGGAAATACTCAAAACTGGACTAACTGAACTAACATGTAACAAAGCTATTTCTATTCTGAACTGACCAAAGTATAAAACTTTATGGTCAGGAAGTACAATAAATGAGAGTTATCTAGAACCAGTAAGGAGAATGTAACTACCTGCATAAATATGAAGGCATCTTTACTAAATTAAGTGCTATGATGGATTTTGACCAATCTCTTGTTGTCTTCAAATCTGAATTCTTAAAAATTTATTTTGTAGTCAGCAAGTTTTCCATCTGTCTGCTTGGTGTGAAAGAGTCTATTTAAAATCAAATAGCAACAGTACATGGCTAGCTGAACATTTATAATTCAACAATTATATAACTTCCAAAATACAAAATGAGTCACATAATCAAGATGTCAACTAACCAAGACACCCTGTTCAGAAGGCAGTCATTGTATGCCATGTGCTCAGTTGAGCTCTGAGTAGGTTGCTGGGTGGACAGCTATTCCTCCCACCATTGTTTAGAAGTCCCGATACCAGGCGCTGTCAGGATTAACTCATCTTACAGTCAGGACAGCTGACATTTTATGAAAAAAAGAAAATCAATATGCGAAGTGTTTGTTACCAGTTCTTTTATTTGCTTTACTTGCCACTCCTACATTTCTTACCCTTTAAAACTAGGATTCAAGTGATTCACCTTACACCTCCTCTAAGTTATACTCTGCACCAACTACCTTATATCACTGCTCTCAAAGACAAAATCTGCTTTTAAAATGATTCTGTGGACGTCAATTTACAAGTTTTCCAGCTTAACTTGCTCCATGTGTGTACATCTTGAAAAGCTGACAAAATAGCAACAACTGATGATAACATGGGGAAAAACTTATTGCCACAGGAAATCAAGCATTGTTGGTTTCTTTCTTCTTGCTTATTTGTTTTATACTTACTAGTTAAAACAAAAGACCTGCTTAATTTGTTATACAAAGATGTGTATATCCATATCTAACTGAAATTAATGTGCCAGAGTAGAAAATGTCCATGTTCAGAGTCCATCGATGCTTTGGGATTCTGAGGTGTTTTCTGGTATGGAAAATAGACTTAACATCTCCATCTCAAGTGGATGCAAGCTGCCTCCTGTGATAACCAAGGAATGCAATGGTTCTCCCAAGTCCACAGTACACATCTGTTGTAAAGTGCCTGCTACTATTTTTTGGTCTTCAGCTCCAACCCTGGCTAAGCCAACACAGAGTGTCTCCTCTGTGATTGCTATTAAAAAAAAAAAAAAAAAAAAAAAAAAAAAAAAAAAAAAGATACTGACATTTAATTCAGTAAATACATCATCCTGTTCAATATGCAAAAATATTAGTACAACAAGTACATTTAAAGAAGCCCCCATTATCTTTAAATCACCTTAGCTATTCACTATAGATCAATTATTTTATTGAGAATTCCAAGGGATTACTAACATAAGCTTACATTTTAAGGATTTAATAAACAGATGTATCTATTTTCCTTACAATTTCATAATATTTATCTTAAAACAGATTCTAAGTGAACATGTTTGTGACATACTTTCAATAAATTCTTGAGATTAATATTAATCAAGATATACCAGAAAAACAATGGGATTATAAGAAAAATACATAGCTTTGTGTTTCTGGTTGGCCACCTCATTAGCTATGTGACAAACTTCAGTTTTCTCATTTTCAAAAATTTAATACCACCACTCTTAAATGGTAGTTGTGAAGGCTAAGACAATGGATATAAGAGTATTTAGTAAACTATAGAGTCCTTTACAAGTAATAGGCATTTTGGTATTATTTATGCTTTAAGTTCAGAATAACCAACTTTAGTGAATTTTAGTATCATTTACTATGGTGCTACAGTTGAAGGGCTGACCTGTTACTGGTTTCATTGTTTAGTTGGGAAAATAGTCCTGATTGAACAGTGATCAAAATGGGGAAATGATTTATACCAGGAAAAGTAGACATGCAAAGAACTTGGCATGAAGTTATGAATGCAAAACATTCTTGCAAACTATGTTTCATGAATTTAGCAAGATTACTAATGAGAATAAAATATGCAATGTCATTCAAGAATTTCTTAATGTTATCTTTCTTATCAGAGGACAAGCATTCAAAGACACTACATGACAATATCCTTAATAAAGATTTACTGACAATACATATTTTTTCTATACTACCACTATATCTAGTTATTAGGAATATAAAGATAAATTTTGTTTTTACCCTGAAAAAAAAAATTTCTGATCTCAATGTTCAGAAGGAGTATAAGGCAAATAAAAATATTTTTACAGGACTGATCTCACCATTTATTAGAGCCCAAATCAAAGTTCTCTATTTTATCAAATTATTTATACATTAACATAATTATATCAAATCTGATTAGCTGGTGAAAAATCCTCACTTTCTGGAATTATGCTGATTTTACTGTAAAGAGCTCTTATTTTTTTTTCATTAAAACTTAAAGTTTGCGATATTCAGTTAAGGTTAGAAAAAAAGGACAAGAAATATAGTATAATGCAAAAACATTTACATTTCAGTGGAGGAAGATATATGTATGTACATCTGTGTCAGGCATTAAATTATAGACCTATCTCAATGTAGCACCAGAGGAATAATAATATGAAGGCCCATACAGGGTCTTGAATACCTGGTTCTTCTCCTCGTAATCTTTGATTTTGAACAATTTCCAGAAGTTGCTGGGCTGCTTGGTTTACATGCATATACCGAGGAGGTTCATAAATCTTCCTGCCCCTATATGCACAAAATTAGAAGTCATTGTTCTTAGTCATGAAATTACACAATACGTTACTAATGCAATTACTCCTCCAGGTATACTTAAATCGTATAGCCTACATTTTGTCTGGAGTTTTCACTTGGTACTCACTGTTTTTTTTCCCCTTCTTGTTTTGGCAGCACTGGGGATTAAAGCCAGAGGTACTCCACCATTGAGCTACATGCCCAGCCCTTTTTTTCTTTTTGAGACAAGGTCTCACTACGTTGCTGAGGCTGGTCTTCAACTTGCAATGCTCCTGCCTCAGCCTCCTAGTCCTGGGATTACAGGTATGTGCCACCTCACCTGGCTACTTGATAATGACTTTTAAGTACACAGTGATGTTCAAATTTTGTTAAGCTGTTTTACACTGCTCTATTTCAACTGTCCTCTGATCTCACTGAAATGATCACAGGAATCAATGTCTAAATCAATGTGTTCTTCATTTAAAGTGATTCCTCAGGCAAAAATAATTTTTAAAAAGTTGTCAATGTGGCCTATATTGTAGCTTAATCAGGTTCTATAGTCTTTTTATTTTTTATTATTACTGTTTTTCATGCTGGGAATTGATTCTAGAGCCTGGCACATGCTAGGCATCTTTTTATTAACATGTTTAAACTACATATTTCTTTTTTCAATTCACCCCTAAGAAAACAAAAGGAGTAAAGAACTGAAAATCTTGGATATATGTCTCCTTTTGTATGTCTTAAAAGCCTACCAGGTTTACCTAATAATCATAGTAATCAAATAGTTAGATGTTAGTGTTTTATGACTTTTTTAAGGGAAATCTGATTGTCTATTTTATTTCCATTAGGAAAAAAAAATACTGTCTCTATAAAAATTTGGCCCACTTTCTTCTCTTTTACTTCTACCATTCAAGATTGAAAATTTATTCAGGAAAAGGCAGAATCATGTCTAACATGAGAACTAAATATTTCACCCAATAAATTAATAGAATTTAACTGAATTACGTTTGCCTTTTATTATTTTTCAGGAACAATAACTTATCTTTCCTACATGTTAATTCCCCTGTACTTTTATTTACTTAAATGACTATATAATGATCATCTCTTCTCCCATATTCAGCAATGAGTGCACATAAGTGTAATTTATAGCATCAGTAACTGGATTCATTATCTAATATTCAATTCATGTCAAATCCCTCTATAATATGGTATTTAAATGGTAACTTCAGATATTTTAGTCACATGTACATTTTCCAACATCAATTGTAAAAATCAAGGTGTTAATTTAAAGACATGTCACACATTTATAGAGTTGCTGTTGTGAGAAGTCCTTGAACAACTACTGCTTCCAGCTCAATGTGTATTCCTTTAAAGCAGTAACGTGGTAAGCAGCTCTAGCAGGAAAATTACCCTTAAAAAATACTATTTATAGATTTATTGATAGTACTAAAGTCATATCAGCCAATCAAACATTGCTTTGGCCACATTAGTGAAGTCACAGCCTACAGCTTCCACAGTTTCATCCATGTTTGTAAGAGCTTGTTTAGTTTCTGCTGTTGTCCCTCCTGGTACAAGCTGTCCACTAGAAGGGTCCATGCCTATCTGTCCACAGATGTAAATGGTCCTGTCCACTAACACTATTTGACGGTAGGGACCAATGGCCCCTGGGGCTTTCACAATGCTTATCACCTTTCTCATCAGGGACAACATTTCTAGTCCTTCTCTTTCTTTGGGAGAAGAAATCCCTACACTACCTCTGCTTGATTCTTGCCCAAGAACACAAAATTGTTTTGATTATTCTACTAGCTCACAAAACAATTCTAAGTCAGTGCTATTCAGTAGAAATACAATATAAGCCACAACATAATCTCGAATTTTCCAGCAGCAACAATAACAAAAGTTTAAAAAGGCAAAGTCAAGTTGCTCGTGGTGGTGCACACCTGTAATCCCAGCAGCCTCAGGATTACAAATTCAAAGCTAGTCTCAGCAACTCAGCAAGACCCTTTCTTTAAATAAAATATAAAAAAGGGTTAGGGATGTGGCTCAGTGGTTAAGTGGCCCTGGGTTCAATCTCTGGCATGAAAAAAAAAATGGCAAGGTTAATTTTAATAATATATTTAATTCAACTCAATATCTCCAAAATATATTTTAATATTTATTCACATACAAATTATTAAAAAGACTGTATTCATACTGAGTTTTTGAAATCTGGCATATACATACAGAACATCTTGGATGTTAATTTTCTTTGGAAATACTTGATCTGTATTTAAATTTCATAAAATTTATGGTCATATAGATTTATATAATGAAGTTGTTCCAAACAACTTACAAGTTTTCCAAAAAATGGAATATCCATTTTAAATTAATTAAATGAAAAATTCAGTTCCTCAGTCATACTAGCCACATTTCAAGTGCTCATGAGTCTTGTGTGGGTGGTATCTACTATATTGGCTACCATCTCTAAGCAAACAAGAATATTTGCTATCAATATACATATGAGGAAATAAGGTCTCAGAGACGAACATGTACTGCCCAAGAGCACAATACTCGAGGAAAACTTGGAACTCAAACTCATGTTTTTTGATTCCCAATGTGTTAATTCATCCCCAAAATGCTGATTTACTATTAGATGCTCACCGCTGTTCTCAGGGTGAATCTATGAAACCTACTGCAATTTCCACTCTATCACACTGCTTACCATTTCATAAAAGTAATGTTTAGCTGTTATTTAAAAGCTGATTTTCATGCCCTTCAATAGATGAATGGATAAAAAAAAATGTGGCATCTATACACAATGGAGTACTACGCAGCAATAAAAAATGACAAAATCATAGAATTTGCAGGGAAATGGATGGCACTAGAGCAGATTATGCTTAGTGAAGCTAGCCAATCCCTAAAAAACAAATACCAAATGTCTTCTTTGATATAATGAGAGCAACTATGAACAGAGTAGGGAGGAAGAGCAGGAAGAAAAGATTAACTTTAAACAGAGACATGAGATGGGAGGGAAAGAGAGAGAAAAGGGAAATTGCATGGAAATGAAGGGAGAACCTCATTGCTATACAAAATTACATATAAGAGGTTGTGAGGGGAACGGGAAAATTAACAAGGAGAGAAATGAATTACAGTAGATGGGGCAGAGAGAGAAGATGTGAGGGAAGGGGAGGGGGGATAGTAGGGGATAGGAAAGATAGCAGAATACAACAGTCACTAATATGGCAGTATGTAAAAATGTGGATGTGTAACCGACGTGATTCTGCAATCTGCATTTGGGGTAAAATTGGGGGTTCATAACCCACTTCAATCTAATGTATGAAATATGATGTGTCAAGAGCTTTGTAATGTTGTGAACAACCAATAAAAAAAAAAAAGAAAAAAACCTTAAAAAAATAAAAAATAAAAGCTGATTTTCAGTAATCTTTAGAACTCATATCATTTAAGTAGAACTTGTTGACTAGTTGAAAGCATTAAAATATATGTAAGCATTCTCAGAATAAGAACTTACTTGATTAGATTTTCCAAAGACTGCTCCTTTACTTTGATGTCTGTTGGAAATCAAAAATAATTCTTTTAATTTTAATTAAGTATACTTTATCCAAAACCCTACTGTAAACTTTGATTAAGAGTCACCTAAATTTTGTGGAAACATTCTTCCCAAATGTTTCCAAAATGTTCGTGTGAGAGTATAAGGTCACACTGTGTCCAGTCATTTTCTTAAGGAAATCAGAGAACAGCTTGTGGTTGTGTGAAGGCCACTAGTTAGAAAACAAACATGAGCTTGGCACTGAGACCCTCCTGCAGGGATCTAATTTCCTACTGGAAAAGAAGATAAAGGAAAGAAGTAGAAAAGTGTTGGCATGTACACTACCTAACAGCTAATCAAAATCTTTGTTTTCATTTTTACTAGCTGGTAACTATATAGACTCAACTGAAAAGTCTTGTCATATTGCTATTCTGACCGATTTGTCAGGCACAAGAATTAATGGATGCAACTTAAAGAGAAAAAAGATTCTTATCACATTTTTCAAAGAAACTTCTACTTTCTTATGAATGACAAAACATGTCATAATTATGAAGAAATACTTTAATACCAAGTACTCGTACTTTTAATGGCTTCGGAGCACTGAGTGTCTGTTAGATACTGTCCCAGTACTGGGGCATCCAGGAACCTGCTCAGACATCATGCTGGCTCTCATGAAGCTTGACAGTCCACACATCACAAATATTTGATCATTTACACTTTTAATCACTGATGGTTTGGATGAATTATTTGGTAAAAGGTGAAAAAGCAGAATCTTTTACATCCTCACAGGAACTCTGCACACAACAGCAAGAGCAACAGCTGCTTCCTGTTTTACATGCCAAAACAAATGGTTCAGCCAAAGTTTGTTTTTGTAAAAATAAATATAGTGCAACTGAGGAAGCTTTGATAGACTTCTACAACTTTCTTAAGTGAATATAAAAGTTTTTCTTATAAATGATACTAACGAATTTGCTTAAAAATTACAGGAGAGATTAATCTCTATATGTAAGATTTAAATGTTCTTGAAACCAGTGGTGAAATATTTTTCACATTTAAAATATCATTATTTAATACTTCCACTTGCCTGGCACATATGGCAATGTTATTGAAAACATGCCCTCTAATACAGTTAATGGTATAAGTTGACTTTAAGATTACTTTTCAGTGATATTTATAAGATTTTGAAAAGTATAACACATTTATTAATTTATTCACCTTAAGCTTCAGAAATGTCATTTGACAATAAGATCGTTTTTCATATTTTCAATTTTTAAAAAATATTTTTAATGATATGCTCTATAGAATCTGATTTTTATAATAAAGAGTTGAGGAGAATTTTTACAGGCAAATGCTTTTTAGTTGAACATAAGATTGTATCAGCAAATTAGTCTTTAGCCAATCAGGTATACTATTTTTTTCCTTGTCATCCCAAGTCATAAATTTTCCTCTTTTCTTCTACTTGTTAGAATGTAAGAGATTCTCTTACTCATCTTAGTGCCAGGACTTAGTCACAGTACTTAATGTGAAGCACCCAGGTGATACTTCATAAATGTTTACTGGATAAATTTACTTAGGTGGCTCTCCTACTACCCACACTTTAAACAATATACATTGTAATTCTTTTTTTTTTTAATCTTCAGAATTTCTCTATCTTTGGTCTTGGAAATATCTATACAATTAACACTATCTTTACAAAACCACTGGTTACATCATATGTATGGGTGTTGGATAAGGAAATTTTAAATTCTCTGTGGTTTCCTACGATGATTTATTCTCATGGTTTACTGGCTGACAGGAGGCATTCAATAAATACATACTAATTTAAATGATGAGAATGCCAGATGATTAAATGATGAGATCTATGGTTTGAGGATTTGGAATCATGACATCCTATACTTCATACCCTGTTCCTGCTTTTGTTAATGAAGCAAGGAAGATACATTGTTTAACCTTGTTTGTCTTTTCCCAGGAAAGTTAAGAGACACCTCTTAGAGAATTCAAGGGCCAAAGTTCTTGTTTGTCCTTCCTGTTTCTCCATACAATAGAACTTAATTGCTTTTTAAACTTTCATGTGCATAACACATTAGTTCCAAGCTAGATTTCAAAACTCTGTGAGTAGAACTCATGTTAATACTTCCCTAGTATTCCAAAAGAACCTGATTCCACATTGGGCATGGAAGTAGTGCTCAATAAATACCCTATGATTTTCTTCTTTTTTACATTTTTTCTTATGTTTTTAAACAGAGAACATTGTTTATAGCACAGTAATATAAATATCCTTATAAGCTCATTTTCTACCTGCCTTTTCAAAGTTTTCCAAAAGATGTATCTTGCTGACTCTGCTTTCCCTCATCTTTAATGGACTTATGGGAAGAATAGAAAGTAGCCTAACTTTTAGATACTTTTCTCCCTGTTTTAAAAACTCTCAGTTTTAAGCTTCAGAAATGTCATTTGACAATAAGATCGTTATTGTAAAGCATATATCCACTCTAGTATCTGAGCACCAATGAATCCTCATTTTTATTCCTCAATTAAATATACTTATATACATGTATTTCTTCTTTTAATAAAATTCCTTTTAACAGCTGTAGACTGTCCTCCCCTGTCAGTCTACTCTGAGTTTCAACCCACTGATGGATATATCTAATTTTGGTGCAGGCCACACCAAACTAATAAGTTTATTACAGTGTTCTTGATAGTAAGGCTTAGGAAAAAGTAAAGACCAGCATCTTCTCATGGGAATCAAGGATAAAACTATACAGCTAATTAATTGCTAATAAAAGCACTAAATCCAACTGGCAATAAACTAAAATTAGAAAATATATCAAACAGCTAATTGTGGGATAGAGACATAAGCCAGATAAATACTTATGGCCCAAACAAAATTGAGAATTAATTAGGTGTCAAAGTGAATAGAATAAAGGGAATGTAATCTGGCTATAACTAAATGCACTAGAAAGAGTTAAACATTTTCTGTGTTAATGGGTAATAAGACCAAGTCTGAGAAAATAAACTAAAAAAAAACTTTAACCAATTAACTTCCATAAATATTTACTGAACAGCTTCACTGTGCTAGAATTTGAGGCATTTAAAGAGAATAATAAACAAGCAAAATCCCTGTTCTTATGAAGCAGGAAAGAAATCAACCCAAGTTAATAAAATAATTCAGATGGAAAGAGAGTCACTGAGAAGATACAGGGTGCAACACATGGGATTAGATAAAATTTCACTCCAGGTCAGTAGCTGGCAGATTTCTACAAAAGTCTGGATGACAATTATTTTAGGTTCTGAACATCATCAAGTCTCTGCTACTAGTACTCCTCAATGCCACTGTTGCACAAAAGTAGCCACAGACAATGCAGAAATGAATGTGTGTGACCATGTTCCAATAAAACTTTTTTCACAAAAAAAAGGCAGCAGGCCAGAGCTGACACATGGGCACCAGTTTGCTAACTCCTGCTCTGGACATTAATTTCTAATTTGTACCCCACAGGAAACACCACCCATTATTGAAAGAGAGTTATAATCTTTTCTATTAAGACATATTGATTGAATTTGATAGTGATTATGTTGTACAAAAGTATATATTATTGAATAATGTTATAAAATGGACATGTTACGCCAATAAATGAAAAGTTTTTGCAAATGAAAATCTTTTCAATGTTTTGCATATCTGTATTATTATAGAGGATAAAATCACGGGTTCATCCTCCTGGGTGATTTCACAGTATCAACAAAACAGTATAATTAAAAGTGTGTTCTTAGGACTGATGCCATTATGTGAGCATTCTGTTACCAGTAATTGACAAAGCAACAAATGAAGAGTAACTGTTTACAAACACTTATCTAACACTGAAATAAAAGAATAGGACGTAAAATATTTAAAACACACACACACACACACATAAAATACACACACAAAAACAAAACAAACAAACAAACAAACCCTTGTCCTTTATCAGAAATAGTTTGAGAAGTACTGCTTTAAACAATCCCATAAGGCAATAGGGATTTCTTCTATTCAATAAATATGAAGACAAAAGTTAAGGAATGTTCCATGATATTGTCTAGCCAGTAAGTGGAATAGTAAGTAGAAGCACTGAGATTTTATCTTCTGATTCTAACTAAGTATCATTTCAGGGGTCAAGATGTCAGTTAGTGTGCTCTGCTCATCAGCTAGAGAATAAAGCTTTAGTACTAGTGTTTCTGTTAGAATAGTGTTTGCTATTAGAATAGGGACTAACAAATCTGAGTCAGTACATTTTCAGGACCTCTGTTGAAGAACATAGCCCATGTCCTATTGCTTCCATGATGTTGCTATACAGAGAAAACAATCCTAGCTCTTTCTATACCAAACAGGAAATAGGATTTGGACAGGATGGTTCAGTGAAGAGAACAATGAATAGTAGACTATCTGGATTTTACCAGTTTTGCCACAAATTAGCTGCATGGCATTGGGGAAAATTATTTGCTGTTACCAGGTTTTAACTTCATCTGTAAAACAAGTTTCAGAGTCTCTTCTGGATTTATCATTCTGTAATTCTGAAAGCACCAATACTATAAACTTCAAGAAACACTGTAGGAAGATGCAGGATATTTAATGGTAAGAATAAATATAAGTCTGCTGACTTGCAATAAGTTAACAAAAAGAAGGCCTCGACGGACAAATAGGTAAGATACAGGAAATTTGAAGAGGATCCACAGGTCATAAGAGGTAACAGCATGAACTATTGTATATATGCAGGAATAGTAAGTAGAAGATGTGGTATATGGAGAAGACAGTGTTTCCCTGAGAGTACAAGAAGTGACACATACACATAAAATTGCTAGACTGTGTCCTTCTAACTTCTAGTTAACTAACCACAGAACAGTTTTCACCATAACACAAAATCTAAATCAGATCAATCTAACAACTCCATAATGTGACTTTTTTGTATAGTTTTTTAAATTAGTGTATTATGGATACACATAAAGATGAAATTCACTGTGGCATATTCACATATGTAAATAGGAAAGTTTGGTCCTATTTATTTCACCTTCCCTCTTCCCTCCCCTCAATCCCCTTCCTTTACTCCACTGATTTCTATTTTCATCAAACCCCCCTTCTCCCCAGACTCTCTCTTTCTTCCCCTTATTTTAGTCCTACTTCCATGTATAAGAGAAAACATTTGAACCCTTGACTTTCTGGGTCTGGTTTATTTCACTTAGGAAGAGTCTCCAGTTCCATCCATTTATCAGCAAATGCCATAATTTCATTCTTCTTTATGGCTGAGTAAAACTCCATTGTGTATATACACCACATTTTCTGTATCCATTCATCTGTTCATGGGCCCCTAGGTTGGTTCCATAGCCTGGCTATTGTGAACTATGCTGCTATAAACACTGAGTGGCTGTATGGCTACAGTAAGCTGCTTTAAGATCTTTTTGATATATATCAAAGAATGGGATAACTGGGTCATATAGTGCTTCCATTCCTAATTGGGAGTGGGGGGGGGTCTCCATACTGCTTTCCAGAGTGACAATGCTAATTTCTAATCCCACCAACACCATATTATGACTTTAAGGAAACTCCAAACTCTTACCTAGTAAGCATAATGTGTGCATGCCATTCTGTCTGTTCTTTTTGACTTTGTCAAAAAAGCTTTCTGGTCTCCAAGTGTCTGTCCAAAAAACAATAGAAACTGTCTCGCCAAATTTATATAACTAGAAAAAATAAAAACATTAATTAATGATGAAACAATTCACTACTAATTCATAGAAAATTTAATCCCTTTATAACTAAAATAAAAAGTGAAAACCAGAGCTGGTAGTGTGCTTGCCTAGCAAGCCCAAGGCTCTTGGATCCCCAGTACCACAAAAATAAGCTGGTCTCTTTCTGATGTCCCTAGCAGTCCTGCAGTCAGTATTGGAGAGGATATGTAATCACTGAAAATATTGAAATATGAAGAGCCTACAGAGGAAAATAAGACTTTTGAGTACTGTCAAAAGAAGTTAATATCATTATATTTATGAGGTTAATATTATTATTCTCATTTTATAGATGAAACCACCAAGACTCAGAAAGGTCAACTGACTCATCTAAGATCACATAGCTAATTAATAACAAAAAAGAAATATTCAAACTTGGGTGTGAGAGAATGCTCCTTCCTATCATATTATCTCAATAAAATTCACAAATTGCATACAAACTCCAGTTACTGTTTAAGCTTATACATCTTTAGCTTAGCAAATTTTCCCTCACTATAAAGTTTAATGATCAAGGCCTTTTCTCAAATCTCACCCTTTCCACCCAAGTGACCCACTCTAATTCACCATCACTACAATCAAGCAGTTTGTTTCTGTGACCCAGTCTTGCCGGACCAGTTCACTTAAGTTGAGTCAAATTCCAAATCTTATGCTAAGAAAATCTAGTTTTAAATTCTGGCTGTGTACCTTGTATGATGTTATTCTAAGTCTGTATCTCTAAAGTAGGAAGAGTGATAAAACACTGTCCCTCCTATTCTTAGGGTTGGAAGGATCAAATAATATATAAAAAGTGTTACTCAAACAGTGGAGTGATATACTAATATTAGTTCTTATCTGGGCACTGTGAAAAGGAAGTTTATTTTCAAAGACTTGATGTATGGTAAAAATAACACTAAACTTGTTATGTGAAGATTTAGTTCTTCAAGTTAAGCAATGCTTGAAGGCATTCATAACAGCAAGAAAGTACTGAACACTGATCATCACATCTAGTCCTGTCAGAAATTAACTGTGTGCCTGAAATAGCTCTGTGACTTCAGGAAGTCACTTAGCTTCTGTAAGCTTTGTGTTCTTCATCTGGAAATGAAGAAACTGGCCTAAAGCAGGGGTTAGTCATCCACTGCTTCCAGCAACCTAGGCTTCTCAGATTAGTTTCAGAGGTCGCTTCAACTCAAGAGGTGATGGGGAAGCAGATAGGAAGGAAGTCAGAGAAGGAGGGGTATTTAGAGTTCTTCATCCATATTTCCTTAGAGAAGCTCAAAATTTCTCAGGCTTTATATTTTGAGGTCTCAAAATCTATAACCAATATTTATAACATGACTTCAAGTTCTACAGGGAAGGTTCATCATGTTGCTTATAAGCTACAGCCTCCAACTTACCTATCAAATAGGGGCTTTATTCCTCAAGTCCATTTGAAAACTGTCTAAACAAGGTATTCTCTCAGAGAAGTCATGGTATTCAGTAGCCATTCTGTTTACATGGTACTGTGCAGAGACACACAGTATACTTAAGTATTCAGAGTCATGAATCTTTTCGTCACATATAACAAAATTTTTCTGTGAAAAATGTATTTTAAGTTCCAATGTGGGATTTCTGGGATAAACTCATCCTGAACCAAGATCACAGGAATGGCCCTACACCTGTTGAAGTTTGACTGTTATTGTCTGATGAGAGGCAAATTTATCCAATATTTAATATAGGTCATCTAGTACATGTATTGGCTGACAAGTCAAATAGTCTCCCTGACCCTTGGGAGAAAACTTCCTATAAAATGAGTATAAATAACTATAACATTAATAACTGAGATCTTATAGGTTAAATAACAGAAAATATATAGTGTCTCACACTGTAAAGACTCAGTAAATGACACAGATTTAATGATGCAATAATGATAATATTTATGATATGAAGATGTTCTAAAACACAATGCCCTGATATAACCTAGCTCCATTCCTTGTTGGAGTGAGCTTAATGATATTACTATATATTTGAGACTATAATTCCGATACAAATGACTTAATTCTGATATATTCAACTGTATACATTCTTTTAAAAAAAATATTTTTCACTTCTCTGATCAAACTTTGAAACATTAGTTCATGAGAAACTTCAAGGGAAAACGAAGTTGAAGAAAATTCTATATAAATGCTTTAAATGGGCCATATGTTTTAAGAGACATAGAAATACAGTCATGGAAACAAATAACTAAGTATTTCATTCAAAAAGAAAGTAAAAACTCCTTTAAAAGAGAATTGAGATGCTAGTCACATAGAAACACTAACTGAAGTGTTTTGTGTAAAAGTGTCTTTGAATTGTCTCACTTGGAGGATTAAAGACAACCTCACAGAAGTACTACTTTCCAGGACCCTGATTTATAAACTATAACTACTTCTGTGGCTGTGGAGCAAACTTCTTCAATGAATCCTGGAACATTATGCAAACAGTTTCACCATTTAGATGTCAGTACCTCAGAGAACAGAAGGACCAGTTCTTTATGTTTCACAACCAGAGGGTTTACCAGTAAACTATAAAAAAGAAACTGGAGCAAAACCATACAGAGAGGAGAATTGAAGTTGCAGAAGCCTAAATACTGAGTTGCTTTATAAACCTTTGTGCTGTGATCATTTTCTCCAAAACATCATTATTGCAAATCTAAATTTAAAGACTATAAAATCGGTTACTTTCTAAGAAACAGTTAATAGACCTGGGCCCTTTACATTTAAACCTGGAGTAATTTAGAGAATGCAGTTTATCTAATTTGATATTGGATTATTTTATCTATTAAAGAAAAAAATAAGTACTACAAAAACCCTCAACTCAAGATCATCTACGTATTATGCATAAGGCACAATCTAGTTAGAGAAGACGCACAAGAAAAAAAATAATGGGCAATAAATAATAAATATCAAATATGAGGCATAAGGATAATTTGAGTTCATTATTTTCCCCGTTAGACAGCACTTGAAAGTAACTTCTGAAAAGATTGGGTATGAGCTGGACTTCAAAAGATAGAGTAGAGAATTTGAGCATGGGGGAAGAATGATATAATATGAACTAGGCAGCAGAATAGCATAAAGCAGTTACCTAGAAATAACTAATATCCTTGACTGGCCTCTAATCTGTATCTCTAATTGCTGACATTCTGCAAAGTGCCAATTCCTATTCATTACAGCTATATAATTCATACAGAACCTGACACTCAATTCATTCCCTATCAAGTTGCTTTGAGCCCAAACACCAATTACCTAAGGGACCCTAACAGTCTCCCAACTCATCTTATAGCCACTAATAATTCCTTCCTTTCAGAAATGTAAATCTTTGTAACACTTTATTTTATCATTAGGTTTTAATGCTTTTGTTATTGTGTATTACAAATAAAAATATTTTCTATCATTCTTTGTTTAAAAATCTGTTAAATCTACGAGGCGACACATGTGTGTCTTAAATCAAATCAGTTAAATCCAGGAAGGGTGAGGGAAAGCCAAACCAGCAGAATTGTCAAAACATGCACCACAAAACCACATAATAAAAAGTGGCTAGTTTTCTCTTCTACACAGAATACAGATTTGAGAGTTGTGCTGCTGTTGTTGCTTTTATCTCAAATGAATTTTGCTTAATACTATTTTTTGCTGACATTAAGATTATGAACCTGGCCAACATATAGAAAGAGACTTAAAAGTTGAGTCTGACTTCATAAACAGAAGAGCTATAAAATTTATATTCTCACATAAAGATGACAGAATTCATTTAAGAATAAATAAAAAAAAATTACATTTAAAGCACATAATTCCAAAGACAAGCTCTGACTTGGGTGGAGAGATAAACAAACAATTCAACTAATGAAATATTTGCTGCACACTGATTGTATGCATGCCACTATGATAAAGTGCAATGAAAGGTGTAAATATGAGAAATCAAAGAGTCCAATAATATGGCAAAAGCATAAGTAATTCAACATCTGGCCAGGGTGGTGGGACATTCCTGTAATCCCAGAAACTCAGGAGGCTGAGACAGGAGAAGCATACGGTCAAGGTCACCCTGTCTCAAATTAAAAAATAAAAAGGGCTGGGAAAGTAGTTTAGTGGCAAAGTGCTCTGGGATCAATCCTATTCCCCCAAAAGAAAGAAAGAAAAAAGAAAGTAAAAACAAAGTATTTACCAGAATTTTTTTTTCAGAAGAATGACACACTGGAACCAGTTTAAAGATAAAACTATGAACTGAAAAAGAATTGGTAAGGTGCTATTAAAATAATGATTAGAAAGAGTAGTAAGTAGAAATGAAAAGGAAAAGAAAAAAAACTTTTAATATACCAGTGATTTAGCAGGTAGTCAAAGAAGTTCTTATATGACTAAAGGAAAATAAACAGCTAGATGAGTTATAAAGTTAGATAACCATGTGGAGCTCTACTAGACTTAGTACCCACTTAAGTGTTTTTGTACTGTCATCATTCCTACATTAGCCCTTGGGAAACAATGAAACCAGCTCATGCTTTTGAAAACAAACAGCAAGAACTACAAGGTCAACAATGCTGATTATCACAATGAGTGTTGTGGTATGAAAAGAAGGAAATGAGTTGCTAGTTTTTGAAAGTGATATACATTTTTTTTCAAAGCAGATTACATAAACCAAAGCACATATGGCAATACTCAAGGTCACTCATGCAACAACCAGAGAAAGTGGGAGCACTTCATAATGATGAGAAAATTACACAACCATTTTTTATTGGCTATTGCCTCTTCTTTCCACCAAAACATAAACTCCTTAAATACAGAGTCTGTATAGGTCAAGTTTACCTTAATTAAGCAAATTATAAGTAAATTAACTGTTGAATGAATGAATCATTATTTATCTTAAAGATGTCTAACTTGGAAGCCTCTCGTATAGTTTACATTTTATAAGAAAAACTTTCATTAGGAATATGGGGTTTGTGGTAAGGAATTTTTAAATTACCTATTTATGGTACTAGAAATTGAACTCAAAGACCCCCAAGGATACTTTACTACTGAGTTACATCCCCAGTATGTTTTAAAATTTTCAGAGAGCATCTAGCTAAATTGAGGGTCTCACTAAATTGCTGAGGCTGGCCTCAAACTTGTAATCCTCACCCTCCCAAGTCACTGAGATTATAGAGGAATTTTCTTTTTATAGCACGTCTGTAATATAGTATATAAAACTACCTATATATGTGATTGTATGTATATACAAATATGTTAGTTATGCCAATACCAATCATCATAAATACTGATAAACAAGAATCTTTTGTTGAATAATAAACTGCAAATGTAATGAAAAATGATTTGATTCTAAACTCTCCATACTATTCCTTTAGAAAACAACAAATCAATAGAATAGCTCAAAAAGGATCGATAAACTGATAACTTAAAAGTCTGTTCCCATTCTTAGGTTAGGAATTTCATACTACTACTCTTGAACCTGAGGCAAAGATGATGGAAAGCATGAATTGTTCAGGTCTAGCACAGCACACAAAGTGGTACCTATGCTTAACAAACTAGATGTCTGTTTTTGAAATCATGGGAAAGCTCTTTCACAGAGATGACAGAATGCATTTTGAAAGTAGTATCTACTTCCCTTTTAAAATCTTAAGCAAGAGAGCATGACAAGGTAACCTATAACATTTCTACATTTGGCAAGGGTATTTCTAGATACTGTAATTTATTTTTCCAATCCTGCTATGCTACAAGACATATAATACAATTCTTTCCCTTTCTAAATTTTTATTCATCTAGGTTGTTGGTTTTCAGTGTAGTAGCTGTATCAATAACTTCAGTATCACCTGAGTGTCTGTTAGAAATGTAACTTCTTATATCCCATCCCAGATTTACTGTATCAGAAAGTCTAAGGATAAGACTCAGTAGCCTTACTAGACCTCTAGGTGACTCTAAGGAATACTAAAGTGTGAGAACCATTCATTAAGACTATTATTTTTCTATAAATACTAGTGTAAATAGTAAAGAGAAAAAGGCCAGCTATGGTAAGGAAGGGAACTTTGCCAAAGTTCTTACATATTGCAGGATATCAACTAACTACAGATCAAAAATATTTGGGGGAAAACTACTTCTGTGTTTTTCTTGTCATTATTCCCTAAATAATACAGCCTACCAGCTATTAATACATACTTACATCATACCAGGTATTATAAGTAATCTAGAAATAATTTAAAATAACAGGAGATGTGTGTAGCTACACATGTAAATACTACACCATTTCATATAAGGGACTTGAACATTCACAAATCTAGTATTTACAGGGATCTTGGAACCAAGACACTGAGGGACAACTTAAGTAATCTTTTAAGGCATTTTACATTAAAAAAAAAAGAATCAATAATTGCCTTTTTTTTTCTAGGACACTAATGATTTGAGTGGTACAAAATATATATCTTCGCAGAAATTTCACCAGTCCACAGAATCTAGAAAGGCACTTCCTGTTTTTGATACAAGTAAATCATTTCATATCCAGATTAGATAATAAAACCAAGATGAGGAGAAAATGATTTGTGGCTGCTTAGAGAAATCCTAAACACAACTATGAGGAAGCCAAATATTTTTAAAAACTAACATTGTAAACATGGATATAAATTTAGGGACTTATATGGAAACTTCCAATTCTCACAGTAAATTCTCTCAAAAGCCTTCATCCATTCTAGACATGAGAACAATGGCTTCTCTACCAGTGTAGGAGACCAGAAGAAAAGGTCAATATTTTTGTTTGGTTTAATTTTTTTTTAAATGCTTAAGAAAAGGAGAAAAATTTTTAAATAAAATGCTATGATAATTTAGAGCAGAACATGAAAGGGCTAGTTACCTTCCTAATTAAAATCAATGTTTTAAAAATGTTTCACTAGCTTAAGGTTTACACGTCTTTATCACATAGAAATTTATTTCCCTCTTTTTTCCATTCTTCCAGCAATCATCAACTCTTAAAAAGACTTGAATTGATGAGGGTTTCTGAAGTATGAACTTTAGACAAAAGAGAGCAAAATTCTGTGCCGATTTAAACATAACAACTAAGAGTAAGTGATGAACCATGTATACTTTTCTCTGGTTCTGCACAATTAATTAAGTCAACTAAACTGAGCTATTGTTCTAGGTAATACAGGAAATACTGTGTCCTCTACAGATACAAACATAGCACTAGGGTCTGATGCTAATGTATCTCCTTGTAAATATCTATCTTTAAATTATGCATTTCAAGAAGACATACTATATCACAGAGTCTAAGATGCACATTTTTCTATTGTAATATTATCTGAAATTGGAATGTGTCTTAACAATCACTGAAATCTTAAAACCACTGTTTGTCATGTAGAAGTCATAGTTGTTGAGGATTATGCATATGTGAACATCAGAACACAAACATCAAAATTGGAAAACTCGAGGATTATGCATATGTGAACATCAGAACACAAACACCAAAATTGGAAAACTCATGTCAGCAGCTTAGAAAAAAATCTTAGAAAATAGTTGTGGAGCACTCTTTTAGCTGCTCAAAACGAAGATTGATGGAGTTAAAAATAACTAACTTTACACATCAATAATTGCAAAGCTGGCTTAAAAGCCTAACATGATTGGCTTTTACCTTTTAAGGATTCTTTTAAGAAATACAGCATCATACTACTATTTTTTTCTTTTTGTGGTACTAGGGATTTGATTCAGGTTCTTGCAAGTGCACCACCACTGAGCTATATCCCGGCCCTTTTTTATTTTATGATAGGGTCTCACAAAGTTGCTTGGGCTGGTCTTGAATTTACAATTCTCACTTTAGCCTCCCAAGTAGCTAGGATTACAGATATGCACCATCTCACCCAGTAAAACAATGCTCTGGATGCTGCAGAAATAATAGATTAATATGGGTCTCGGCAATGATGATTAACTCATTTGAATGAATATAAAAAGGCTCTAGGATAACTTAAGCAACATAATTAGCTTATGTTTTCCTTTTAATATACATACAAGTTGGATATAAAATCAAAATTAGTCTCTAGCTAAATCTAGATGGCTATTCCAAGAAAAGAGAGAAAACGTAAGTTATAGGAAAATTTGCTATAAAAAAACTTAGTATATATTAAATAGTATGCTATCAAATAATAGTATATCTTATAATTCATGAACAACTAAAATCTACTTGCAATTTTCAGAAAAATAAAACATTTTCAGTTAATTCCATTTTAAAACTGCCTTGACAGCATTACCTGTAAACCACAGCAGCCTACAGCATTCATGATGGAGGCATTATGTATAACACGATAAGGGATTCCCAACTTTGCTGCTCTCAGAATGAGATCGCTATGTGTCGTAGCTCTGTAGTGAGAAATCAGTGGATTTGTATTAAAGTTAATGCTACTTACTTTTAAAACAGTAGAAGTCTTCTATTTCATAAGTTCTAACTGATCAATCAGTAAACTTTTCCTTAAATTCTACTAGTTGTCTGCATATGTCTTATCTGATTTTTGTTTGTTTCTTTTTTTGGGGGTGGGGATCCATCCCAGGGTTTTAGGCATGCTAAGTAATAAAAACTCTACCACTGAGCTACATCCCCACATCTTATCTGTGCTTTTTTAGCAACAAAATATAAGCTTACACACATCTTTCACAAGGTTGAACTACAACTATAACACAAGCAGCTACTGAAAAAAAAAAAAGGAAGTTTATTTGTCCATTGTAGAACTTAACTCTTTTACAATTTAACTCTTTTATAGCAAATTCTTAAACTCTTTGATCCTATGGCCCCTTTAAAATCTTTTAATTTTTAGTTTTACATGTTTATGGAATACAGTGAGACATTTCAGTATTACATGTAAAGATCAAAGTAATTGGCACATCTATTACTTCAGACACTTTATTCTTTCATCCATTCATCTATTCATTTGTACTGGGGATTGAAACCAGGGTACTCTACCACTGAGCTACACTAGCCCTTTTTATTTTTTTAGTGTGAGACAGAGTCTCACTAAGTTACCTGGGCTGGCCTCAAACTTGTGATCTTCCAGCCTTAGCCTGCACCACCATACCCAACTGCTATTTATTTCTTTTTATTTATTTATTTATTTATTTTTTGGAGGTACCAGGGATTGAACTCAGGGGCACTCGACCACTGAACCACATCCCCATCCCTATTTTATATTTTATTTAGAGACAGGGTCTCACTGAGTTGCTCAGTGCCTCGTTTTTGTTGAAGCTGGCTTTGAACTCATGATCCTCCTGCCTCAGTCTCTAAAGCCAGTAGGATTACAGGTGTGTGCCACTGTGAACGGCTCATTTTTTTTTAAGTCGAGTTTTATAATTATACATAGTAGTTGGGTGTGCTTTATCATTTCTTTGTGTTGGGAATACTCAAAGTTTTCTCTACCAGCTATTTTAAAATAACCAAGTAACTGAATCTAACTATGCTATAAAATAAAAGAAGCAATTCCTCCTATGCAATTGCATCCTGGTACCCATTAAACATCCTTTCTCCACTCCCCCACTATATACCCTTGCCAGGCTCTGTAAACCACTATTCTACTCTCTTACTTCTTTTGAGATCAATTTTTTAGTTTTTACATAAGTGAAATCCTTTAAATTCTTAAAATTACAGTTTCAGAGTTTTAAACTGTAGCACAACTAGATCCAATTCTTTGTTTCTACTCTATTTTGAAGGGTTTGTTTCTGCATTTTAAAACATGAGGTAGAATACATAATTTGCATAGCTTGTTAGTCTCTCAGTTTTATATTACAGTTCTGTCTGACAGAATTCTGTTTGGGGTTTACATCTGTCTAGCAGTCATTTTATATATAACTGTTTTCAGTCTGGCTACTATTTATAATTAGGTTTCACGTATATGTATGTATGTATGTATGAATATTCTGCCTGTTGCCTTTCCTTTCCTGAGATAAATCTCATGACTAAAATTAGGTAGGTGGGAGTACAGAAAGATATACACAAATACAAATATGAATACTGTGAAATGTACCCCATCAGTTTAGAATAGTACTACTGAAGGCTTTGTTCCCTCTTGATAAAAATTCCAGGCCCTACTGGGGAAAGCAACATTAGCATGTTTGAGAAACTACTTATAAACTAGCAGAACCTTTCAACTGGTCAATGCATATCAAGCAGGAAGATCAAGGGCTTATCCCCCATGAGTCAGTCAGATACTGATTAACACATACCCACCAGGGAAGCCTGTTTTATGTGCTAGAAAATAAAATAAAAACAAGCATAAAAATAAGCATCAATCTGATTAACATTAGCTTTAAAAAAATGCCAGTTGCAAAGAATATTTTTAGTATCACCTTGATCAGAATCTTTTTACTTATATTAAAGAGTACTGAATGATTAAGTTTTTTCAATTTTAGATGTGTTATTGGTGAGTTATTTAAGTAGATGAAAAACTGGTTTACAATTATATCTGTCACAAGTTCATTTGAAATGACTAGACCTGTGCAGAGTGGTACACTCCTGTAATCCCAGCAACTGGGGAGGCTGAGGCAGAGGGATCACAAGTTTGAAGCTAGCCTCAGCAACTTAGCAAGACCTGTCTCAAAATCAGAAAAAAATCAATGGTCCATAAAAGTAACCAGTTTGAATATATAAGACTGAGTATGTTTTAAATTTTATTTATAATAATATCAGTTTGCAAATAAAGTATCACCATATTTGACATATGGGTGCTGTTGGTCCAAAAATATACTAGAACTTGAAATAACATTGTAAAAACTATGTTCTCATGAACTACTGGAAGCTCCATAATCTGGTATTCATCCTTCTGACAGATAATTTGATAGTGTGTGTTTTATGTGCTAGAAAATGTCCAAGTCCACAACTTTTTATTTTTTTGATCTTGAAAACCTATTTGGGAGAATCTACCATAAAGGAAACAATCTAAAATGTGGAAAAGTAGGGGAGAACTAAGGGACTGTACATATCAATTTATATAACAACAACTTTACTGGAGGAAAAAAAAATGGACTACTGATAGTGCTGAAAATCACTAGACAATTATTAGGTGCTAAACATTGTTCCTGTGCATTACATGAAATGGAAATAATCAAATGGCCTACATTAGGGCACACAGGAGAAAAGTAAATAAAGGTACATTTTTGTGTGTATACACTGCATCAAAGGAAAGTCATATAAAGTAAGGATAAAATATGTGTTCACTTTATTATTTATATGTCTATATTTACAGATATATTAAAATATAAAATAGAATAACAAAAAAATCCATTATTAGATAGTTTGTTTAATAAAGACCCCATGCAACAACTCCATTAGGACACAATGTTTGAGACTATCATCTCTCACATGATTAAGTCAGATTTATTGATGTACTTCTTTAGAGTCATTTACATTCTTTATGTGATTAATTTCCATATTCCTTTCAATAATCTGGATAAAAGGGTACAGATGAGAACTCCATCAACCTGCTTAATTATGACTTCTAATTATCTTCTTCAAAAGATTATGGAGATGGATAGTGATAGTGACAATGTTTGCATAACAATGTAAATGTACTTAATGCCACTGAACTGAATACTTTAAAAAATGGTTAAAATGGTAAATTTTGCTGTGTGTTCTCTCACAATTTTTAAAATATTTTTAAAAAGAATTTAAGATTAAACATCCTGAACAATCTTCATTTTCATGTTTTATTCAAGTAAATAGGAAGTGTTACACATTTCACATTTCTTTCCTGATATCTCCATTTAATCCATTGAAACTATGATTCTTCAAGGCTTGATTTAATAACATATTCTGGATGTGGTGACACATGACTGCAGTCCCAATTAGTCAAGAGGCTAAGGAGGATCATCTGAGCCCAAGAATTTGAGACCAGCCCAGGCAACATAGTGAAACTCAATCTCTAAATTAATGATTAATTCAAGTCTGTTCATTTACATGGAATCCCCCTTTCACTTTCCTCCACCAGGCCTTTAAGCTCTACCTGTGAACCCTATCCAAAGCTAGCTCAAGTACAAACTCCCCCATAAAGTTAGCACTTTTGAACTCCAAACATCATGCCTCTAACTTCAAACACACTTTTCTCTCCTCATCTTCTATACAAACTCTCAGCAGTATATCAAAGTTCACCAGTCTTTCCATTTTTGAAAGTCTTTTCTTGGCTTTTGTGACAACATATTTTCTTATTTTTCCTTCTCCCCTAGCTATAGCTAGACCATGAAATGTACAAGCTTCCTAGGGGCTTGAATCTTGGTCCTTTGTTCTTCCCTTCTCTTCTAAAATGATTCTATCTATTCCTCTGGCTTTAAATACCATCTACATATGAATAACTTCAAAAGCCATATTCCCAGGATGAATCCTCTCCTGAGCTCCAGCAGCAGATAATCTAACAGTCTATCTGACATTTCAAATTTAAGATGTTTCTAGAACTAATTATTATCCGCCCCAATCCTATTGTCTACCACTTTTCATTATTTCAAGAACTGGCGCCTACTACTAAAGTATAAAGCTGGAATCCTCAAAGTCACATTTACTTCTTTTCTTTTCCCCATCTATCAGACCATCCTGACATTCTTCCTTTTAAATATGTCCTGCCTCCCCAAAATCCATTTCACCTAAACATTTAGTATTCTTTCAATAATGTCAAACAGACTGTCCCTGCTAAAAATCTAAGTAAAATTCCTGGTCCCTTCAAAGCCTACCATGATCTGGCTGCTGCCTATATCTGTGACACTTTCACATACTCCTTTTTTTCCCTAACTCACTATGCTATAGCCACCTTAGCCTTTTCAATCCCATATGTACAATCTTACTGTTTCCTCTGCTTAGGATATTCTTTCCTTCTATACCTTTTCATTCTTCAGATACTGTCTTTTCCATATAACCTTATATAAATAAGTCTATTATTTCTTTTTTTCTCCCTACATGGGCCTGCCAAAATTTAAAATTTATTTTTCTCTGATTATTGTCACTTCCCCCACTGAGATATAAATTCATGTCTTATCATCCAGCATGTAGGAATTCATAAGATTGGTGTACACAAGTCATTTGTTAACTGGATAAATGTCAGTTCAAGATATTTCTGGTTTTTCTCTGTTGACCTTAAGCAAAATATACCAAAATTATTCAATTAATATTTAATTAATGCCAACTCTATATCTAGTATTGTGAAGGAAGCTAATGAGATAAAAATGTGAAGGACAGCCTACAAATATAAAAGAAGAGTAAATGTAGAGGTTATAAAAAAAGTGTGAGGTACTATATGAAATGAGTATGAATGATATATGCCATCAGTGGAGATATAACTTCATGTTGGAATAATAAGGGACTATAGCATGGAAAGCTGAGCTTCGAAGGATAAGTAGGTTTCTGATAGTCACAGGTAGTTCACAAGTCACTCAAGATGAAGGACCCTGAACAAAGGTATGAAGGTGACAAAGCATGATAACTGGGAAAAAGCAAACTGGTTAGCATAAATGTGGGCTTCAAAAAGAATGGTAGGTTATAGATGGAAGGGTAAGTTGGGCAGTGTTTTTAATATCTGGCTAATGATAGAGCTAATAAACTGCTTATTTATAAGAGACCTAGTGAGTTTCCAAATTATGGTTTTTACAAATATGGATTTTACTACAGTATGGGTAAGGAGTTTATATACAGACCAGCCAAAAGGTGTAAGGTGCATGAGGCTAGATTAGGTATAAGAGTGGCAGCCAGAGTAAAAAGGAATGAAAGAATAAGAAAAACTTGGTAAAACACAATTCAACAGCAATGCTTCTCAAATTATCTATGGTGAAAGTCTAATTTGTTTTAGATTCCAAATTATTATGGAACAACAGTTTTGTAAAATGCAATAAAAATAAACTATTATAAAAACAAAACATGAAATGGAGTGATACCAAATATGAGCCCTCAATTTTTATTAATTCAGTAGACATAAAATTTGCTTTTTAGATAGCTACAAAAATTTCTAAATGCTTTCTCCCAGTTTCTAATCTTATCTCATTATGGACTAGAACACACAATCTGTGGTCTGGCATCTGTCTGCAAACCTCACTTCCAGTAGTGTTTTTACTGTGCAATGGACATTGTCAGTGATTGGATGCCAATAAAGTAAAAAGCTACTGAGTTTGCTCAACTAGGTGACTGTAAGAATTGTAGTATATCAAGTTGGGAAGTTTAGTGAGAGATTTGCCTACAGAAACTCAGGTTTTATGCAGAAGGAGTCAGTGTTTAGTGAAAAAATTCTGTAAGAATTAGAAGACATTTTCTCTATGGGATTTTTCATTTTCCCATCCTATGATTAAAAAAAAAAAAGAAGATAGGTACTATTAATTTTGAGAAAGTCTTAAGTTTAAGAAAACAATGTCAGAGGTTAAGACAAACTATTTAAATATTCAAAAATGTGTGATTATCCAGAGTTATTCCAATTAAGTTTAATCACGCTGTAGAGTATGGCCCATCACACTGATATAAATTACTTTCTTTTTGGCAGACACATACACATGTAACTCCATTGTTGTGAGAAACATTCTTGATGGTGGGCTCACAGTGATTTAATTGTCCTTATGTTCCTTAAATCTATGACATAAATCTTGGGTCACCAGCTGGAGACAAAAACTATTCTATTTGGCTTGACATCAGAGATTGATGATGCTTGACTAGACAAGTAGAAGCACATCTTCTTGGTAATGAGGAAGAACAAGGCTCCCAATGGATATAAGAAATTGAAATCAGAAGCTTGAAAAATTATAAATTCAAGACACGTAAATGACAGTAGTATAATCAAATATTACATGATTAAAAAAGAAAAAAAAAAGCCTAAAACAAAGGAAGCCAAAGATGATTGTAATTATCTGCACCAAATGGCAGGCATGACTTTGGAGAATATAGTGACATATTTAATAATGATACACTAGTTAAGGCTTTGATAACCTACATCATCTTCTAAAGAAGAAAATCAAAGATACAAATTTTAGAGTTGACATGTTATAATGTTGTGATACTTATAATGGGTATCTTCTTACAAAGTGGATTTCCCTCATTAATCTCAAAATATAATGAAATTTTAAACTATAAATTTTAGATAGAGCTTAGATAAACCACAGTCTTTT
This sequence comes from Spermophilus citellus, assembly GCF_964194105.1. NCBI lineage: Eukaryota > Metazoa > Chordata > Mammalia > Rodentia > Sciuridae > Spermophilus > Spermophilus citellus. Next base: position 49,319,160 of record NC_138191.1, on the reverse strand, counting down.
ATCTGGCAGGTAAGTTTTAAATGTAATAGAATAATTATTACTGATTAATAAGTAACTCAAAACGTCTGCTTAAACTTACCCAAATGGATCACCAACCACAAGGAATGCAACATCACTGATATCAGCATCCTTTAAAATATTATCTGCTTCTTGTTCCACTTCTTCTCTATCAGCAAGAATCAATTTTCTTCCATAAAAGTCTTCCTATAGATTTAAGTCCAATTTAAAAATGAAGGAAAGCAGGTGACCATTTCCATACACACACACACACAACAACAACAACAACAACAACAATAAAAACAATTGTTGTGTTTGGGGCTGGTGTGAATCTTGGCAACTATCCAAACACAGATCATTTGATACAACTCATCAATGAGCTGGCACACTATACTATGTTGCAATTAAACTGTCTTTGAGGCTATCTTAATATCCCAGGAGGAAGAGACCTCTAACATCTGAGGCCTTTTGCATTTTAAATTTACCTCTATATTTGGCTGTAACAGACCAGGCAGAACATTATAGGATGAGTAGAGAATATGTATGCATGATTCCTACTTCAAAACCATGATAATACAGAATAAATATATTAATAATGAGTATACATGGTAGTTCTGGTTTTATTAAAATTTTTATGGGACAATCTGACACTCTGACTAAAATAAAAGGCAACATAAAAGAAATAACAGAAAATGATGATTTGACTATTTATAAAACCAGTAAACATTCCTACATAAATGCAAGAAATTCAGATTTAAAATTGTATTCCCTTGCTTCTGCTAGAAAGGCAGAGTTTCAGGAGAAACATACAGGAAGTTTCCATACAAATGCCTTTGGGGCTCTAGAGAAACAAACCCAGGAGAGAGTAAGTTAATAAGCTGATGATTATATCATAGTGGTTAAAAGTTTTTTGCAAGATCACAATCTTATAACTGATTTCCTATGGAGTAACATGCAATTCAATGAAGTTAAGGTGGATACACAGATAAATAATACTATTTCTTATATGTTGACAAATTTTAGTTATTAAAAGTTATTCGGAGTGCTGTAGTAGAAAAGTTTGGTACTTGATAATATCTGTCAAACAAATAAGTAAATGAACAAATGAAATTACCAAATTTCAATTTTGGTAATTATATTCTAATACTTGACTAAAACCTGTTCCTTAAATGTGGAAAACATATCTTCCTAGAGAAATGTTCTAGAAATTCACAATAACCATCTTCTTATGGATAAAAAATGCTTTCATTTCACTTTTACCAAGTACTTTTTTCTTAATCATTAATTTTTATATTCTTTACTTTGACTTTATGAGCCAGAAAGCTTAATGGTTGCAGAACACTTACATATTTAAGAGAATACACACACGATTACTATGAATTGAAGAAAACAATGGCCTTTACTGAACCCATTCTCCCCCTGCCCATTACTGGGGATTGAACCCAAGGGGGAGGCTTGCCACTGAGCTACACCAGCCCCTTTTATTTTTTATTTTGAGTCCGGGTCCTGATAAGTTGCAGAAGCTAGCCTTGAACTCGTGATCCTCCTGCCTCAGCCTTCTGGGTTGCTGGGATTATAGGAATATACCATATCTGGCTGAACTTCTAACATTTCTTAAAGACCAAGAAACCACATGATGCTAGTAATAATTCTATTTCATACTTTATAAATGATCTAACAACAATAAAAAAGCCACTCTCACAACAATGATTTTGTATTATGCATTACTCCTTATATCACTTATTCTAACCTAATAAACAGTTCATGGTCTAATGAGACAACAATGTTTACATATACAAATTGCTGATCCTCTCAAAAAAATAATATTTAAAAAAGATAACAAATGTAGTAAGAGGCTGATGTTAAATTATTTTCAAATTTACCCACATATTTAATCATTCATACACTCACTACAGAAATATTTCTTATGCACATCCTCCATACCAAATTCTAGGCTTGATGTTGGGAGACGGTGGTGAATGAGACATACATTGCTATTGCTCTTAAGACGCATGCTGTCCAATGGAGAATTAACTAGCACATAGACACTACTAAAAGCATCCATTCTAATCAGGGGTAAGAGAAGGAAAATAAGAAAAACAGGCAGTACTATTTAACAAATAATTTTAAATTTGGATTATATATCATCCAATGACTGATTAGCCAGTTTTTGTAGTCTCAGCCCTAATCATTCATGAAAATGAACATAAAAGTTAAAATTCACTCTTGCTATAAGTTGGCAGTTTTTGAACAGAACAGGGTAAGTTTAAATTGTTTTCAGGTATTTCGAGAAGGTACACAAAAATTAGTAGTGACTGCCTCCAAGAAGGGGAAGTGGAATAGAAATCTCTTTATGTTTTATTATATCTTTTTTAGTACATTTTGAATTGTAAACCATTTAATGGACCAGCTATTCAAAAAATAATAATAATAGAGGCTAAAAGTACTATTCAGAAACAAATGGGAGGATAAAGTGTTTTTAAAATACTGTTTAAAAACAAAGAAATGGGTTTACAAAGAGACAGAGAAAATGGAAATGCAAGAATACAATTAAGAGAAAGTCATGTCTTAAAAGCCAGCTTCTAGCAGTAGTGGTCAACTACATCAAAAGAAGTAACAGAAGTAAGAATTCAAAACTATTCTCTAGAGTTCTCAACTATGAAAGAATTGTTGAAAATACTTCTAAGAAAAGGGAGTAAGCCTTCAGGAGTGTGAGACACAAGTGGAACTAGGGACCATGAAGGTATACTTGATAAAAGAAAAAGAGAATAATAACTGTAGGGAAAACAGGTTTCAAAAGAGACTTTCAAAGTGATCAAAGCTTGAATATGATTTCAGAATGAGAAACAGAGGTAAAACATGAGAAATACATGGTAATAGGTTGACATAAAGAATAATGATTAGATTTTAAAGGAAATGGTTTTTAAACCATATCTAGATGGAGTTAGGTCTTGGAACAAGAGCATCATCCCACAAGTCATTTTCTAAGAGTGGAAGGAAGATAGAGTCAAATTTGTGGTAAGGGCAGATAAGAAGTTAAAAAAGCTCATAGCTAATGGCCTCAAATTTTAAGTGTGAAGTCCTTTTCTCCTCTTTCTTGTCTTCCTGATCTCAATCACAGCCGCTAGACAAGAAAACAAGGCAACAAGAAAGAGGTGGTATCCGGGTTATTTAAGTTACAAAGAAAGGGAACAGATACACTGGGAAAAAAATGAAAGCCATTTCAATGAAGTCCAATGACAAATATAGCAAATGTTTGTGCTTTCCACCTCTAAGCTCACAATGATTTTCCTTCAGGGTGGAATGCTCTTTATCAAATCTCATTCTATGTTAACATTGTCCCTACTAAAACATTTACATTGGGATTACTCTGTGATCAGGCACTGTTCTAAAAGCCTTATGCATATGAATTCATTTAATCTTGACTTCAATGTGAGATCAGCACTATTTTAATCTCAGTTTTATAAGTAAGAAACAGAGCAAAGAAATGTAAGTGATTGCTCAAAGGTAGAACCTTGGTTGTAGAACCTCACATATGCCACAAATGGGGGATAGACAGAGAATAATGATCTCTACTTTACAACGTAGGTGGGGGTCCAAGTTAGCTTCCTCTGGCTGTGAGCAATTTTCTCCATTTATCCACAATGATGAACAGATATTATCATTTTGCACTTGGATTATAATGTAAAAACAAACAAACAAACAAAAATTTTAAAAGATTGGTGTATATATACTACTTTAAAACACAGCTCAAATTCCATATAATCCATCTAGTATTTCCTGATAACCACACCCTGAAGTAATCTTTCTCACATGTATTCTCATAATTAATAACTAATAAATATTTTACATTTGGGACCACTTTTACTTTTAGTAGGTCAAAGGAAAGAATAATGATTTAGATAAGCTCATCTCAGTTCTTTCCAAACATATGATTTTATAGCTTCTTCCTCCCACTGTTATTATGAATTGTTATTTAAATTATTTCTTAGACTTACTATATCTAGATCAATTATCTTTTGACCAGAGAACATATAAATAATACTACCTTTTTGGCAATTTGAAAATTGCCAAAATGACTTGTGGGATGAGGCTCTTGTTCCAAGACCTAACTCCATCTAGATATGGTTTAAAAACCATTTCCTTTAAAATCTAATCATTATTAAGAGCACATAAATTCAGATTTCTTTAGCAATGATGTGGTGGTTCCTTTTTTTAAAAGAAAACAATGATGTGGTGGATCCTTTTTTAAAATATTATGTTAGAGTATGATAAAAGAAAACATTTCATTGTAGAAAACAGATAAAATTTTCTATATTTTTTCTCACTGTGTAATAGTTATCTGTAGTTGAGACCAGATTGTATGTATAGGTATGTTAAGTACATACAAATCTCTAAAAAATCAATTTATTTTAAAGAGAAAAGATAGAAATGAAGGGAAGAAGAAAAAGAAAAAAAGTAGTTGACATAAAAGTGGCTCTGAGATTTTACTGGGTAATATAAAGGTATGAATTTATTTATAACTTACTTTAGTCTAGAAATGAGTCACTTATGGTAGATAAAGTTGTGTATAGGCAAGGTGTTCAGGGAAGAATGTGAACTGAGGACCTGGAGAAGAATATGGAACACATACCAGAAGAAATTTTGTGATATGGTGGGATTAAAGACAAGCCACTTTGCTTGAATCCTACCCTCTCTTTTAGATATTTTCTAAAGTTATACCTAGTGTAGTTTTTATCTGTCTGTAAGACTGCAGAGACACAGTACAGTATAAAGATCTAGAGTGGCAAAGCTCAACTCAGGACTGCTTTGGTTAATAACCTGTCTCTACCATTCACACATTGGGCAAGTTTCTTAGCCTCTCTGCGCCTGTAAAATGTTAACAGTAACTAGCGAATAATAATCCTATTCTAAATGTAAAGCATTTAAAACAGTGCAAAGCAGTTGTTCTATAAACGTTAGTACTTTTTACTGTGGGAGAACTAATATTCTTGCATCTCAACAGTGCATATATAATTTACTAATAGATAAGGCTAGGGCCAGATCTTGACTCTACAATAACTATGTTTTTTTGGGGAAAAAAATACTTTAAAAAATTAGAGTAACCAAAATTGACATTTAGCTAGTACTTAAAACTTACAAAGTACTTTCACATACATTTCAATAAAACCCTACATAACCTTCCAATTGATTAACTCCATTTGACAAATGAAGAAAATAGTGTTCAGAAATTTAGAAATATGTCCAGTGACAATTACCATTTCTAAATACTTCTGTACCAGGCACTGTACTAAGAACCTATAAGGAAGATGTTTTTGACCCATTTTACATATTAAAAAACTAAAGCTAGGGAGGGGAGGGGAGGGGGGATAGTAGAGGATAGGAAAGGCAGCAGAATACAACAGACACTAGAATGGCAATGTGTAAATCAATGGAAGTGTAAATGATGTGATTCAGCAATCTGTATACGGGGTAAAACGGGAGTTCATAACCCACTTGAATCAAACTGTGAAATATGATATATCAAGAACTATGTAATGTTTTGAACAACCAACAATAAAAAAAAAAAAAAAAACAAAACTAAAGTTAAAGGACTTGTTCACTGACACATAATAGAGCAAAGAAAAACTAGATCCAAACTTTCTTCCACGCCATACTGATTGATACCTTCTTTATAAAACTGCTGATTTGTTATTTTTCTGTTAGATGGTTTTAAGTTCATTCTAATTTGTCTTGATCACTGATTACAGTGACATATTTCCATCATCCTGAGGTTAGATATTTTGATTCCATCTAAAGAGTGAAAAAATGGGGCCAACAAATCAAAGCTGGTCATTAGAAAATTTTTTAAATGCATGCTTATTTCAAGGAGCATGCCTTAATTCCTTCAAGATTTTAAAGTAACTCTGAGAACTTCAGAATTCTCTAGGGTATGACTCTAAGAGAAAGAGACTTGAAATTCTTCTAGTCACTTTTCTGTTTGGACAACATGACAAAGACAATTCTAAAAATCTACTCCATAACACATCCATCAGTCTTTTGAGCTTAACTCATACCCTACTTGGAGTTTGACAATGAGCCCTTAAAGAGAACTAGGTAAATGTATAATTACACTAACAAATTCTCTGGTTATTTAGTCCCAGGATCACTTAATATATACGTGTAAGCTTTACTGGGAAATGTCTACTTGAAGGTAAGATCTCTTTGGATGTTACAGACAGGAGATCAACATTCCCTGTGGAAACACTTCAAAGAGATAGGCTTTCAGCTTGGTTTCTGAATATATAACCAACTCATTAAGGTGTCAGCACCTCATTAACACTCAACTCAGAAAGGATTTCTTGGCTATCTCATGAAATAAGGGATTTTGATAACTATTCCCCCAGGAGTGTAAAATAATGTTCCTTTATTTGCTGGAGAAAACCACAATATGAGACTTTTCTTTATAGTAGCGAAACCACTGTTCGATTTTTCAAGTCACTTGGTTGGTGTATGATTTTCTTTCTTTCTTGTACTTCTCAGCTCCTTAATGAATAGGAGATACATTTTAAACAAGCAGCAGACATTCTATTCAGCCTAGTTTATCAAAGTCAGACGTCAGGTAGTTTTCTTTTCCTGAGACGGGAGCCTAAATCACCTACCAGGGATTCCTTCCCTACAGTCAGGACTGAGGTGTAGGCTTCCAGATACACTCGACTGCAGCGTCTTACAACTTCCAGGCCCTTCACTGTGATGTCCTTGGCATCTCCCAGGCCCAAGCCGATCAGGTAAAGCATTTCGAACTGGGTGACTGCGGGACAAACAAGAAAAGCAATGTCAGCTATCCTGAGGAAACCTGAAGTCTAGTGATGGCAACAGAACAACAGAGTAGCTCCCGAAGAGCGACAAGGCACGAATGAGGTTTGAGACTCTCGAGTCACAAATAAGGACTGGAGCCGTGTTTTAAACAATCTCACCAGTTGGGTCCAATTACCCGATGGCAGAATGCTAGCTGGGGGTCCCCTGTGCTCCACCAAGTCTTAATTGCAGCTGGCCTTTCCGGTGAAGCAGCTCCGACCCGGTAGAGCCGCGAGGAGCCAGGTCCCACGCTGCCGGCCTCACCTACGGCGCCGCAAAACGCAGGCGCCTTTTGCTGCACTTTACGACTAGTCGGGAGGCGTGGGAGAGCCAGCTGGCGGTTGCCGGGCACCCGACCCGGACTCCAAGGCTGGAGATTCGCGGGCTGTCGCAGTTGGAAGGCTAAAGGTCACTGGGCGGGGGCAGTCAGTCGAACGCCCCCAGCCTACTTCTGGGGAAAAAAAAACCCCGCGTACACACGCTGCTCCGAATCAGTGACTTAAACATCCCCTTTCTGGTCCGGGGTAAGTGCGGTGGATCTTTGCACACGAGGAGCTCGACCCGAGTTGGGCTGCGGGTCCCCGCCCTGCGCCTCTGCTACGCCTTCCTCACGCGGGCTGGCGGACGAGAGGGACTCCCCTCAATTGCCCCGGGTTTACCCCAGCGCTCTATTTTAATCCCCGCCCTCTGGGTCGGTAGTTGTAGCCGCTGCCTGCAGGCGCGGTGTCAGAGTGGCAAACCCGGCGGTGAGTGTAGTCTTGATTTTCCCAGAGGGGCAGTGACTCCTTGGGTCTGTCCCCAAGAACTGAGGCTGGAATCCCCCAAGGATCTGGCTTAGTCATCGAAGTGTCGGGAATCCCGGACTCTTCTGTACCTAGAGAAATGACCTTTAAGAGTTCTTAGGGATTTCAGAGCTCATCTCAAGTGCTTGCACAAGGGGAATTCTTATAAAGAGGTTGATTAGATATAGTTCCGGTATCGGTTTGCTGTGAATAAAAATGTTGTCCCTAAATTCACTAGCTATCTTAAGTTAAAGACAACAGTTTTCATTGCTTATTTTGGTAGACAATATTTATTGGTTGTTAGGAATTTTCCTTGTGTTTCTTCGAAAGGGCCTTGTGCCTTTTTGTATTGAGTTCAACCCACCCTTTATACTTCTCATGCTATATACACTCTTCCTAATTCTGTCTGCTTTCATTACATTAATTTATTTCTCACACCATATTACATTACTACCAAAAAAAAAAAAAAAATGGCTGGGGTACTTGGTGTTGAACCCAAGGGGGCCTTTACCTCTGAGCGACATCTCCAGTTCCTTTACTTTTTATTTTGAGATTTTGAGAGAGGGTCTCGCTCCTGAAGCTGGCCTTGAATTTGTAATCCTTCTGCCTTAGCCTCCTGAGTTGCCAGTATTTCACTGGTCTTACTGGCACACGCTACCACGCTCAGGTGGGTAATGCAATTTGTATTTGGGGTAAAAATGGGAGTTCAAAACCCAATTGAGTCAAATGTATGAAAGATGATATATCATGAGCTCTGTAATGTTTTGAACAATCAATAAAAAAAAGCACTATGCAGAAAAGAAAACAAAATAAAAACTGAAAATGTACTTCAAAAGATGCCATGAAGCTACACACTGAGAAAACATTTGCAGAGCATAGATCTGATAACGGACTTGTGTAAAGAACTCTCATAATATTAAAAATACAGCTTAACTTAAAAACGTGGGAAAAGATTGAAAACCAAGAAAAAAGATTGAAGCCAAGAAAGATATGTGAATATAAGAAAATCATTGTAAAAGAAGGTAAACATCAGACTTAAGGAAAATAAAAATTTACATCACAATGAGATACCACTACACACCTATAAGAATGATACAACAACAACAAAAAACAAACCCCCAAAATTGACAATCTACTTATGTAATTCTAGGTTATTCCTAATATTTTGCCAACTCAAATTTCAAACTCCCATTCAGGCCTCTTCCCTTTGACAAGTATATAACTTTTTGCAGGAAATTTTCACCTAGATAACCCAGAGGTGTATCAAATTCAACACATCCAAAGTGCAATTCATTATCTTCTCTTCTATTTGAGATTTTCTGTTGGTATTAAATATGTTGGTGGGAGGGGAGGGGCAGGATTGTCTTTCATACAGTCACCCAACCTAGATACTTGGAAGGCACCAAATCTGTTACTTTTGTCTGTCTCAATAGAAACCATATCTACTTTCTCTGTCTTGGTTCAGGTCTTCACTCTGTCACTCCTCTAGCTGGGCATCATGTCTCCTTTGCGTTCAGCCTTCTCTCAGAGGCCAGGGAGTTCTGTAAAGATACAATCTGAAAATGTCATTCCCTTTCTAAAAATCCTTGTGAAGCCAAGAGAATGTTCAGGTGCCTTAACATCCCCACTGGATCATCAATGGTGATGTTACTGCCTCTCTATCTAGCTTCATCTCTCTATAGAGAGAGAAGTTTGTTCTCCAGCAGTACTGAACTGCCTATAGCTCAGTGCTCACAACCTATTACTTTTGCTTCTATGCTACTTCCTGGGTGTGGAATACTGTCTCCTATTCTTTCCTGAGTAGGTAACCACTACTCATTCTTTTAAGACTAAGTACAGAAAGTCTTCTCAGAGATCTACAACCCACTAAGCCGAGTTATGTCCCCTCTTTATACTTCATACAGAAACAGTTAATTTAAGTCTTTTTGTAACTGTTCATCTGTATTTCTTCTTTCCTAAACCAGCACTTTCATGAAGTCAGTCTACGTTCATATTCTCTTACCTGGCATGTAGAAAGTTTTCAATAAATGTTTGCTTATAAGTTGATCATTGTGTATCCACTAGTAGCTGAGCAATTTATTTGAGTTATAATTTGTTTTATATCTTAGGAAAATAGGGGTTAATAGGTTCTAAGTAACTACCAAAATGTCATCACTAGAATATCACATATAAACATGCCTTGCCCCTGCCACTTTGGAAGCCATTTGTGGTGAAAAGCTTTTGATACTACATAAACTCTTGTGCCCATCATTGAATAGATTATTTCCAGTGTGCTGGTCATTTCTTTGTGTGTTTGTTCTTCACATTTTGTCTGAATATTCTTAAGTAGTTTTACTATGAAAGGACATTACCAAAAAGAATAATCCAAAGAAAGGAATGCTTTATTGCCTCTTAGGAAATAAATCTATACTGTAAATGGAGTTATTCTGTTTAGGCAAGGATTTGAGACATTCTTTATTTAGAGACAAAGGAAATTTGTATTTTTATGCCTCAAAATTCGCCAGAAGAAATTCCTTTGGCTATAGAGTTCTCAACAAACCTACCTTTCTACCTGCCTTCATTTTTCAATAGGAGTGTAAATTTTGTGTATCTTTCTGGAGGTGAATAGATAAAATAAAGGGTTTTTGGCAATCTTGTTCCTCCTCAGCTCAACAAATATAAGCAGCAAAGTTTTGCCTCTTATTTTGTGCAGAACTGTGCTGTAGATTTGGATGTTTCTCCTTTGCCATTTAAAACAGGTTTCAAATATGATTAACACTTTCTCCAACAATATTAGGAAAACTTTCAAACATAAGAAAGTTGAAACAGCTTTACAGTAAACATGACATAGCTACCTCCTAAGTTCTATAGTTGTTAACAGTTTACTGTATTTATCACACATCAACCAACATTATTTTTGATGAATTTCTAAGGGTGTTGCAAACAATGTGTATATTATTGTATTTTACTTGAAGGATAAACTTCTTTCTAGGTAACAGATTTACAAAACATATCTAGGCATGTAGCTGATTAAATTTTATCATTTTTTTCACCAGTTTAGGTGTGGCTTTAAAATTTTTAATTTAAAACAATTTCCAATTAGTTTTAAAAACACATTGTAACATTACTTTAATGATAATGAAAGCAGTCAGAATACAGATATTCTGATAGCAAATTTAAAGTTTCATGGATAGCAGAAGAGATATGGAGAGGATGGTTGTAGAGAGTGGCAAATTTAGGACCAAAAAAATGGATGAATTAAAAACCATTTTGAATTTAAAGAATACTAAAGATGAATGAGGTCTGAAGAGTTTCTGCTTCATATTCCTACTTTCAGGTAAGACAATACTAAATCATTCCTGAGAGTGAACATTTGTGCATTTTCTGAAAGGTTTTATTTTGTTTTGTTGGTGGTGCTAAGGTTTGAAAGATATTTAAAGTGTTTTTATAACCTTTTCCAGTAACTCATTTTCAGTACCCTTACTATAATAATTTCTTCCTTATGTCTGAGACCTTCAGGCGATAGTCAGTTATACAAGAGACACACAGAATCATAAGATGGTAATATTGATGACTTTTCCATTCCATTGTCATAAGCACATCATAAACTACTTTCAGTTTAAAGTAATAACATAGTTGAAATGCTGCATTATCTTTTGAACGAATTATAATTACCTTATCTAAAAGAAGTCATCCTTCAATTTTTCTATTTGAGCTTGTTGTTTGTCTAATGAAAAGAAGCCATCAGGGGGACTGACTAAACTCCATCTGACCTTATTGTGAATAGAGAATATTATTTTACTCTGAAGCTGGCCTTTTAACCTACATGTTCCCAGAGGTTGCCTTTGTTAGAGGGAATCTTGATTAATATTCGTAAAGTCTAGAGACCTTGAATTGATTGATAGTCATTATTTTCTAACAATTCACAAATAAGTGATAGTTAAAGGTAGTGTCACATTAGGAGAAGAAACTGTATTTACCAAGGTTGAAAAAGTTTTGAAGTTACCTTTATTATACATTAATTTATCTAGGAAAAAAAGTCACTTTGTTTACTCAGTGATCTTATTTACTTATCACATTTTACAATTATGTGATGTGAAGTGCACAAATAATAAAAAAAATCTAGAGATAATTTCTATGGGAAATTTTATTATTTTTATTAACTCTAGCTTATTAAATTGAGAGTAACCAGGTGAAATAAAGTCACGAAAAGCCCTGTTTTTGTAGCTCCCCAAGATGTTCCTTTACGTGCCTATATGTGTAAACCTTTTTTTTCTTTAAGCCATTTTATCCTTAACAGTTCCTTCCAAGTCTATTACTGAATAAGTAGGGTCAGGGATACGTAGTTTTACTTTCTCTTTGCTTAAAAAGCTATATGGTGTCCTTCTAAGTTTTATTTAGGGAAACATTTTAGATAGCCAATATCTGGTGGGAAAAGGACAGTGGGTGGTTTCCCTTTCACTCAAAATAGACTCTGTAAGAACACCCAACTTCTCTAACTCCACCTCCTACTCTTCTCCCTGCTCTCAACCACTGCAGCCTTCTGTGGCTTTCTGTGTCTAGTTTCTGAAATCTTTGCCTAAGGTTCATCTCCTCAAGGAGTCCTATCCTATATAAAATTACAACCAGCATTTTTAATCACTTTTTGTTCATTCCCCCCATCATTAGGGACTGTTCACCACCTAAGTATACACTTTACTTATTTATATATTAATTTTATTGTCCATATTCTATTAGAATATAAACTCCACAAAGACAGGAAAATTTTTTTCTTCTCCATTTTATTTACTAATATGAGCAAACACCTAGAACAGTGTCTGGCCCATATGCTCAATAAATAAATGTTGAATGAATCAGTGTATGTGGTTATTAATTATAAATAAGTTTCTTGGCAGGAGGAACTTGGCAGAAGGAGGATTGCATAATTGTTGAGAACTCAGATTTTGTTGCCATTCAGACATTGGTATGGTCTAGGCCCTTCCACTCTGGTGCATTCCCTTTCTCAACCTCAGTTGCTGCTTTTGTGAAGTAGAGATAGTAGTATCATCCTTCATAGAATTATGATGAGTATAAATTTAAAAAATTATAGATAAAGGGCTTAACGCAGTACCAAACAATGAGTTGAGGCTTAATAAACATTAGTAGATATGGATAAAGAGTTTGAAATTAAGTTTATAGTAATCTACAGTGTCCCATCCAATTATGAGTCAGCCTTATCCATCTTCTTCAGATTCAACATAAATTCTATGAAATCATTTACTTTGTTCAGGAATTGTAGACCAATGTTCTACTTATAACATTTTCTTGATTCACAAAGGAAAACTATCTTAAGTAAAAATCATTATGTTCCAAGGAACTCTTTCTGAGAAAAACTGCCTTTGTTCTATCATTCTGTCATTATGTTCAGCACAACAGACTTGGTTGGCACTAAAGAAATATTGCCTGGCAGTTTGTTACAATTTAAAGTAGAAAATGGGTTAAAAAAAAAATCTACCAGTGAGCAAAAAAAAAAGTTCATTTGGGACCTAAAGATTAAATTAAAAAAATCTTTTAAATTTACAAGAAAAATGAAAAAGATTATCACAGTAAATTTATATTATACAGTACTGAACAAGAACAAATCACTGCTACACAAACAACATGGATGAATCTCATCAAAAAATGAATCACTTCAGCAAAAGAAAACCTTGAAAATGGGATACAGGGCTGGGGTTGTAGCTCAGTGGTAGAGCACTTGCCTTGCATGTGGAAGGTACTGGGTTCAATCCTCAGCACCACATAAAAATAAAATAAAGGTATTGTGTCCATCCACAACTAAAAACATTTTTTTAAAAAAAGAAAATGAGATACAGCTTATACATAATAAACTCCACAAACCCTTAAGTACAATTTGATGAATTTTTACTTATGTAAATTTTACACGTGTAAATTATGTACCTGTCACCCAAATCAAAGTATGGAACATTTCCAGCACCCCAAAACTCCCTTTTGCCCCTTCCAATAAATGCCCCACCCCTCCCCACAGTTGACCATTGTTTGACTTCTGACAACATAAATTAGTTTTGCCTGTTCTTAAACATTGTATCATAGGATAATGTTGTCTTTTACGTCTGGCTTCTTTGTATCTCTGAGATTCATCCATGTTGTTTTGTATAGCAGTGGTTCATTTTTTTTTTTCATTTCATTAAGGATTCCACTATACGAATATACTACATTTAATTGTTTCAGTTTTGGGTTAACATGAATAAACCTGCTGTGAACATTGTTGTATCTGTTTTTTGTTGTATATAAGCCCCAGTTTCTGTTGGGTTCTATATCTAGTAAGTGGGATTACTGACTTTTAGATTATATGTGTTTTTACTCTAATAGATCTTGCCAAATAGTTTTCCAAGTGTTTGTACAGTTTCCTTTCCCAACAGCAGTGGATGTGAATTCTAGTTGTTCATATTCTTATCAACCCTTGGTATTGCAAGTCCTTCTTTTGTTGTTTTATTGGGTATGTAGGGGTATCTATGAGGTGGTAATTTGCAGCTCTCTGATGACTGGAAATATTGACTGCCTCATATGTAATCATTTCATTCTTGAGTTATTCATTAATTTATTCTTTAATACTAATAAAATACTTTGTACTGAATGAAAATGTTTTTAGTCAGTAATAATTGATTCCACTTCTAAATAAATTAATTTATATTTGAAAGAAAAGTATGTATTTTCCACACCCCACCATTTAAGTTCAGAGTTTATACTTAGGATGAGTAGATATATTTGCAAATAAAGCAGTCTCTTTAAAAGAGCCTTACTGTGTCCCCAATGAACATGTGTGCTAAATGAATATAGTTGTGTCCAGAGAGAATACTTCTAGTCAGGATGCCTCATATTCACATACTTGTCTTGCTGCCAGTAATAGGTGAATTGGACTATTTTTGCTATCAGGAAATGAAAACTGTTAGCTAAATGTGTTTTTCTTTCTGTCTTTTTTTTTTTTTTTGACATGTTGTTTCTAAGTCACATTTTAGGATTTAGTCTTACTTCTGTAGAAGAAGTAGATTCAAATAGAAAGAACACTAAATCAGGAATCAGCCAAGGTGGTGTTTTTGTAATTATTTACTTTGTTCTGTGATTCTAAATCCCACTATGTCATCTCTTACTCCTGTTTTCATTTTCCTATCTTTCCTGTCAATAGATTTTGATATGAAGTAGTGAGCAATAAGAAATTTCTTGGGCTTCAAAATTAGTATAAATAAAATATAAGTACTTTTAAACAAATCATGCACATTGTTATTGTTATTTTATATTAGTAAACTGAAAGGTCCTTGAGTTATTCTTAAGATTTAGTAATATGGTCTCTTATGATACATAGAGTGATTTTATTTTCATCATAAATCTTGAAATTTTTCAACCTCTGTATATCAAGTTATAGAATTTCATAAAAATCTTAATTTTTTAAAATGGATTTTGGTTTGCATTTTTAACTCCAAGACACACGTAAGATATGATTTACAGTAATCTTATATCCTTACTTTATTTTACTTTATTTGAATTTTTGTTTGTTTTGTAGTAGTATTTCCTTTTGTTAGAATAAAATAGCATAACAGTTTTTAACATCTTATATCAGAGCTCATTCAATTCTAAAAATAAAAGCTTATTGGAATTCAGACTCATATGAAATGTATTTTAATCATATCTTTGCTTGTGGCTATTGCTTCTTTTCTGGTATTCATTAAATAATACCTGATAAAATTTCATCAGTAGTGTTTTTGATATATGTGTGCCTGGAGTAAACATGCATTCCAATTGCAGAAGCAGCAAAAAGCAGTGGTTAAGAGCCCAGGCTTTCAACTCAGACTACATGAATTCTTACAAGCAATGTGACCTTAGGAAAGTTCTTGAACACTTAATTGTGTCACCTGTAAAATGCAGGAAAATAAGGGTATTTATCTCATAGGACTGTCATTATCTCATAATACTTTGAGCAGTTTTGTGCTTCAGAAGTATATGAATCCATTTTTCATTGCTATGACAAAATAGGTGAGGCTTGGTGATGTATAAAGAAAAGAAGTTTACTTAGTTAACAATTCTGGAGGTCCAAGAGCACAGTGCCAGCATCTGCTGTGCTCTGGTGAGGAGCCACTTCACTAGGTTGTAACATGGCAGACAGCATCATGGTGAGAGAGGAAGAGATCACACAGCCTGACAGGACACCAGGGAGGGATTCTGGGGTCAGGCTTACTCTTTTCTAACAACTCATGAGAACTGCCTTAATTCTTTACAAGGGCAGTATCCCCAATAACCTAACTCCTTTCTTCCTCTTAAAAGTTCCACCATCCCCTCATGACCACACTGAGGAACAAGCTTTGAACACACAAACCCTTGGGGGACACATATATTCAAACTGAAAGCAGTAAGTATTCAGTAAGTGTTAGCTATCTTTATAAATTACTACTTGTAATATATTAAGTAGTATACTACTTTTACAAGCTTTAGGAGGAATAAATGTGATAATATAAGTGTATATTAAAAGACCTGCAATATAGTACAAAGTCAACATTAGCTAGTATTATTACCAAACATTCTCTTTGGCCAGTTAGTGAGTGTTAAATAATTTGTATGTGTTCTTGGGTGAAATTGCATTTCAGGACCACCTCTCCAAATGCACACCTTAAAGAAGTGAATTTGCAATTGGAATATTTGGTGCTCAAAAACTCTGTATTTTCAAGCTAAAACTCAAATATTTAAAAATTATAATGTAACTAAAATGTTATAAGTAACAATGTGACGACATCTTTTAGTTCCTAATTATTTTGTTCTATGACCATTAAACCCTATTAGTAGACTGGGGGTGTTTGGGGCATTAACAGTGTAGGTCTCTAGGGCCACTGGTGCTTTATCACTGAGCCACATTGCTAACACTTTTTTTTTTTCTTTTGGGTCTCATTAAGTTGCTGAGGATCTCACTAAACTAGTGAATCTAGTCTGAAACTTGCAATCCTCCTGCCTTAGCCTTTCCAGTCACTGGGATAACAAGTGTATTCCACCACACCAGGCCATTCCTTCTGTTAAGCAGAGAAGCCATGAGAAAGTGTTTATGTAAAAATTACTCAGGATGACATTGATTCTGATATTTGTAGCACTCAGACATTATTCATTTTCCTATATTCCCTGTGCTTCTATCTGGCCCTGCCAGTGTTCTCGGTAATAGAGTTCCTTGCCTTGAACATAGTCATCACGGCCTGTATCTCTGCCCTGTTATTTCAAGAAACTGAACTTTACAGCTGATTTGCCTTCAGAGAGGCAACACCTTCAGAGAGGTAACACCTACCCCTGTATCTCTGTAACCCTTACCTCTGAGTGAGTTCTCTTCTGCATAGCTAGACCTCCTTGAATAGACACTCATTTTTCTGAAACTGTCAAGGTCACTGAGCCCTTCTGAGCAGGTTATTGAAGTAACTTCAGTAGGTGCCATTTACATAGACTGGGTACAGCCCATTCAACTGAGGCAGCCTGGTGACCAGTTGCCTATTTCTTGAACTATAATTGATCACCTGCTATGCCCCTGTTTGATGGTCTTCTTTGGGCAGCCTATTGTGAGATTCTTGCCCCAGTAATTTACAGTCTTTAGTTTCTTTAATCATGTGATCTCATCTGCTTTGTTTTCTTGCTTCCTGACTGTCTCAACTTCCATTTTCGCCCTTTACTTAATATTGTTGCCTATACTTCTAATACTCCTTCTCCACTTTATCTCATGGGAATCCTATCCTTTAATTTTAGTTCAGAAGCCCTTCATTCATGGTGTTTTCCCACTTCGCCTAAGCAATGATTTTTTTTCCTTCTTTTATCTTTTGATTTCCTTTAACATTTTATTGATTTATTTTAAAATGTTAGTGTTCTTACATGTTATTTTTCTAGTTAGACTAGATTTTAAGGGCACAGGCAATGTTTTATCTTTGTATTCTCTGTAACATCTATATAGTGCTCAACTGATATTATATATTAAATAAATATTTGTAAAATATTTTGCTGAAAGTACTACCTATAACAAGAACAGGCAAGTAAAGATATGCTAATGAACCAACAGGGCAGAGACTAGAAACAGGAAAGTGATTTGATATGCTATTGTAATGATTTATATACTCAATGGCAAAGTAAGTTGAGATATGTTGATTGAAGAAATCAATGGAGATGACTGTTTGTCAACTTACTGTTGCTGTGGTTATAAAAAGGAAAAGCGTATTTTGGCTCACAATTTTAGCAATTTTAGTTCATGATCACTTGACCACATTGCTTTGGAAAATACATCAGAGTAGAAACATGTAGCAGAGGATGTTGCTCCATCTCATGGTGGCAAGGAAGCAAAGGAGGGAGATGTGGGTCCCTAAATACCCTTCCAGGGTACACCCGCAAGGACCTAACTTACTTCCACTAGGGCCCATTTCCTCCCACCTCCCAATGGTGCCACAGGCTGGCAACAAACCATTTAGCATATGAGCCTTTGGTAGACATTTAAAATCCATATCAGAATGATGATCATGAACATAAATAAACAAGAAGGAAAAGGCAGGGCTTGGTCAAAACCTGATGGTGATCTCAACTGCAACATGCTTCTTAACTTTTAGAAGTTTATGTCAATCCAAAATAACAGTACTCTGCCTTCAGTTCAATAATATTTAAAATCATAAAGAAATATTTCTTTAAAAGGTCTCTGTTAGCCCTTTTAGGGGTATTTTAACCTTTGAAGAGTACAGATATACATTTCTTGGTCAAATTTGCAAGAAAATTGAAATGGACTATGGGGTCATTCTTCCCTTGCAACCAATTAGACACAGAAATAAATAGGCAATTGGAGTTGAGATTATTATTTCAGTAAAACATTTGAAATACTTTTATACACCCTTCCTGAAATGATTCTGAATGCTAGTTACTTATGTTTGATGAATCACATTTTTGACAGATTCTTTCACATGCATGTGTTTCAACACATGCAAAGATTCAACTTAATACTTTACACAACTTATTTGAAGCTCCATGATGCCTAATTGGCTTCAATTGTACCTTGTTCAATCCAACAGATGTTTATTAAGTGTTATACTAAAGGCTATGTGCTATGTACTCAGGATAAAGAGAAGCATGAGTCACCATCTACCATACAGAGATTATATTCAAGTGAGGAAATATTTTCATCAGCTTTCTTGTTTCTATGACTAAAAGATGTGATCAGAATAACATAGAGAGGAAAAGTTTATTTCGGCTCACAGTTTTTAAGGTTTAGTCAGCTGACTCAGTAGCACCCGGCCTAAGGTAAGGCAGAAAGACATGGAAACAAGGAAGCAGAGAAAGAGTTCTGCTTACCAGGGAGAAAACATGAACCCTTAAGGCATACCTCTTGAGACCTACTTCTTCTAGTCACAGCTACCTGCCTACAGTTAAAACCCAGATAATACATACCAGTGGAGTAACCCACTAATTAGGTTGAAACTCTCATGATCTAATCATTTCATCTCTGAACATTATTGCATTGTCCCTCATATGAACTTCTGGGGGGCACCTCATATCTAAGCCATAATATTCCATCCCAGGCCCTAAAAACTCATGCCCATCTCCCAAAGCATTAATGCATTTAGTCCATTTTCAAGAATCCATACAGCCCTAACAATTCCATCATTGCCCAAAATTCCAACCCAGATTCAACGTTTCCTCTGAGACTGTAGGCAAACTCTTAGATGTTCCCCACTATAAAGATAAAAACTGAGTTGCATATATCCAATATATCAAGGCCCAGAGTAAAACTTTTTATTTAGAAAAATAGGGGAATAAAAAGAAGGGATGGGACCAAAGCAAGACAAAATCCAACTGGGCAAGCAAGTCCTATAGCTTTATGTCTAGCATTTGATGTTCCTTCAAAGGGCTTGTGTAGCTCTGCCTGATGGCCTTGCTGGTTGCAGCCCACATGACCTCTCTTGGCTTGTTTCTACTTGATTCCTGCAGCTTTCCTCAGCAGGCATCCCATTTTACTGGCATCCTTTCATTGTGGGGGTCTCCATTTGCAACTTTATTTCCTTCTCAAGACAATTCTACTCCTGTCTCAGAGGCAGCCTACAGGGATTCTGACCCTGCTACACTTTGCCTGGCCTCCCAGATCTTCTTTTGAAATCTCCTTGGAAGCCTCCATGACCCCCATAACTCCAGCATCCTGCATTCCTTCAGAACCAGCACCACACGGCTGACATCCAAGTCTGACACCATCTTGAGCAGGAGCCAAGCTTCCTAAGACCATGGCTACAGCAGCCTCCAAGTGCCTGGGTAGCTAAGCATAGTGACACCACTTGCTGGGCCTCCTTGTGCAAGTAGGGTACCCCCATGTTCTCTTCTACAAGGAACTTTTACATTCTTGAGCCTGAGATGGTATGTCTTGCCAATTCCTTATGCCTTCAAGCCATATTTTGTATTGTCTCATTGTAAAGTATTTAGCATCTCTTCAGTGGCCATATCTTTTTTGGCCCCAATATTAGTCACACTTTTCTGGACAAATTGAAAGTTTTTCAAATCTTTCTGCTCTGCTTTCTACTCCTGGTTATGTCAGTAAACTTGGCTAAAAGCTGCTACCAGTATCCATGCCACTGCCTTAATGCTGTGTTCCCTGGAAATTCCCTCCCCCAATTGATTAATCCATCACCTTTAAATTCACTGTCACAAAATTTAAAGTCTCAAGATATGGGGAAAATGCAGACAAATTCTTTGCCAAATGTAATATAAATGGTCTCTAGTTCGATTTCCAATAAAGTCTCCTCCCCTGATACTTCATGAGCCCAAATTTCACTGTTCACAGTCTGATCAGTATTCTGGTCTTTGGCACTCCTTTCAGAATTGCCCATTAAGTCTACTTACAACAGTCTAAAGCTTTTCCAACTTGCATCTCTTTTCAAAATTCTTCCCCCTGCAAATCAGTTACAGAGGCTTTTGGACCACATGGTCAGGTTAGTCATAGAAATGACTTCTTGATACCAATTTCTGTTTTCATTAGCTTTCTCATTGCTATGGCCAAAAGACTTAACAAGAACAATGTAGAGGAAGAACAGTTTATTTTGGTTCACAGTTTTAGAGAGGTCCAGAGATGAGGCAAAACATCATGGTAGAAGGAAGGATATGGCAGAGGAAAGCAGCTAAGGACATGCCAACAAGGGAGCAGGGAGAGCCTTGCTCACCAGGGACAAAATATAAACCCTAAATTCATACCCCTGTGATTGACCTCTTCCACTCATACCCTACCTGCCTACAGTTATCATCTAGTTATCCATATTCATGGGTCAATCCCCTGTTTAGGTTAAAGCTCTCATAACCTGATCATTGCACCTTCGAATATTTTTGCATTGTCTTACATATGTTTTGGAGAAATTCATATTTATACCATAACAGGAAGATATCATTAATAGCTATGCTAGGATAACACAGCTTATCCAGTAATAAATGCTAAGAGAGAGAGACAAGCAGTAAGGGAAGTGGTATGGGGAAGATTAATTAAACTGAATATTGCTTTAAGAGCGTCGTCTAATTTTAACTTCTTTATAATATCAAGGTAGAATGTAGGAGTTCTCTCTGGATGCTTGATGGTTTTGAATACTGATCACCAGGTAACATGTTTATTTATGTCATGGTTTGCTTGGATTGTATTGGTTGAATATTGTCAGGTGCACAAATTGTTGCAGATGGGACAGCATTGCAGATGGTCTTCATTCTAACAAACGTGTTAACTGGATATTTTAGGTTACTCAGAATACCTTGGCAATGAACTAGTTATGTTTACCTGTTTCTGTAATACCGTTTTGTCCACTTCTGTTAGATTTTAGAGAGAAGTAATATGTATTCCAAGTAATACATTTCTTCTTTCAGATACCAGTTTGGAGATTACTTAATGAACATACATCCAAACAGGTATGTGGGTACAACATAAGACATAAGAAGGCATCATAATAAATATCTGTCTCCCACACAGCATACTAGTTAATGAAATTCTTTTGAACCTCATCTATAAGATCCTTTTGTGAATCCTGTTTTCTGGACTTTTTCATTTTTTTCCTATTTATTAAAGGTACTAATTAAGCTGTAGTCTAATTGCTGTTCCTGAGGGCCCAGAAAAAATTTAGCCTTATCACATTATGTATAGATATATATGACTAGCTGTCAGTCCTCCTCAGTTTATCCCTTTATTGAAATCTATCACAAATTTTGATGTTCATAATTAAGTTCTGATTTATTACTTTTTAGTTATGCTGAATAACTGAAATTTTACTACTACTAATAGAGATTCCGTTTACTATATTCCATTTAATACAAAAGTTTTGCTTCAAATTTGTTGGCTGGAACTACAGTGGCACTAATATAACACTGGCTTTTCCACCTAGATTAATCATAAGAGGAGTCACTGTGGAGAGTTCTCTGACCCCTCTGCCTATCAACTGCTATGTCTTCTCAGTTTTGGCTCCTAAATATCTCCTGAATCTCTCTAGTACTCTCCATACCCAGTACTCATGTTTTAATTCTGGCCTTAGTTACTTCTTATCTACACTATGAAGC
Organism: Spermophilus citellus; assembly: GCF_964194105.1. Lineage (NCBI taxonomy): Eukaryota > Metazoa > Chordata > Mammalia > Rodentia > Sciuridae > Spermophilus > Spermophilus citellus. Next base: position 49,296,997 of record NC_138191.1, on the reverse strand, counting down.
CTCCTAATTGGTTTCTCTTTCTCAGGTATAGTCCTAATCCATCTTTTATAAAGTATTTTTATCTAAAAATAAATTTTGTCTAAAAAGAAATTTCATGCTGGGCACCATGGTGCACATCTGTAATCCCAGCAGCTTGGGAGGCTAAGGCAGGAGGACTACCAGTTCAAAGCCGACCTTAGCAATGGCGAGGCTCTAAGCAACTCGGTGAGACACTGTCTCTAAATAAAAAATACAAAATAGGGCTGGGCATGTGGCTCAAGGGTTTAGTGCCCCTGAGTACAATCCCTGGTATCCTCCCACCAATTTTTTTTAATAAAAAATTTAATTAAGGCGCTGAGGTTGTAGCTTAATGGTAGAGAACTTGCCTAGCATGTATGAGGCCCTGGGTTCTATCCCCAGTACCACATAAAACTAAATAAACAAAATAAAGCATTATGTCCATATACAACTGAAAATATTTTTTAAAAACAAAAAAATTCATTAAAGAGATTATGTAATATCCTTAAAATTGTTCGTTTAATGAAATTCTTTTGAACCTCATCTATAAGTTCCTTTTGTGAATCCTGTTTTCTGGACTTTTTCATTTTTTTCCTGTGATAGCATATAAAAACTTCAAATTCCTTAGAATAGTATACAGATACTTTTTTTTTAGGTTTTGAATATCATTTCTCCATTCTCCTGTTGTGCACCTTTTACTCCAGCCACAGAGAGCTGAACTCACTCTCCTGAAGTCAAGTGTTTCATGCCAAAACCATCTTCTAGGTGGATTCCTATTTATTTTCAAGAATCAGCTTAAATGCTCTGTGCTCCAAGAAACATTTCTTATACTCTCAGACATAAATGGTTCCTTTTCTATGTTCGCATTCCTACATCTCAGCAAATAAACCCTCCTGTAATAACTGTTTGAAGTTTTACCAATGGAGTTTGTATACTTGGGAGGTAGAGGCAGTGTTTTCTTCATTTCTGCAACTTTCACAATATCTAGGACACAGTGATGATGATGATGATGATGATGATAATAATAATAATTATTATTATTATTATTCTTTTGAATGAAGGAGATAGAGTAGATACTTAGTATTCTGGATTTAATTTTCTAGGTTGCAAGCATCCTTGAAGGTCTATCATGTGGTAACTTGTAATTTGCAGAGGAAAAAATTTAAATTGCAGATAAATAAATAGTGATTGCTAATTTAAAGTATTGTAAGTATACCTTCACGGTAGCCCATTTTAATAATTACTGGAAAAGGAAACATGCTGTGGAAATTGCTTACTCTTTGATCTTGAAATTTGTGCATAGTATCCCTTTATAATGTACATAAATGATTGCTTGTTTATATCAATTTTTTGCAGGCTTAATGGGATGTCCATTGTTAGTGAATTCACTGTCACTATAACTAGTTTATATTGAAGTTGTAACTATAATTATTCTCTCTGTGATGTCTTCTCTCATCATTGTTTTGTTTTTGGTTACCCAATATTCCTCATCTTTTTAAACATATATCCCCGTACTTCTTTTCTGAATTCCTTTTGCTTTCCCAGAGACCTTCCTTCATCTATTATCCTCTCCCATAATTACAGCTTCTCCATCCCCACTAGCTTTCTTCCTTCAGCACCTCTGCCACCATCTAATAGGAGAATCTTCCTCTAATCATTGTCTTCTTGTAACCATTTCCCAAGTCTTTTCCTTCTCTTCACCAAAGCATTTTGAAAATGGCTTCAGCAATCATCTCAAATTCTTTATTCCCATTGTTTTCTTAATTCATTTTATCTGATTTCCATTCATAGTACAATGAAACTGTTCTTACAGTGATCTCTAATGATCTTCACGTTTTCAAGAAGGAGATATTCTACTACTAGATCTCTCTGTAGCATTTGACTCAGTCCATCAATCCAGTTGTGGTTTGTGTTTTAACTTGGGATTTCTTTCCTGAGCTGCCACTCTATATGCTCATCTGAGTGTCTGTTATACCTGGATGTGCCGTAACATCTCAATGTGTGCAAAAATGAACTCCTTCTCCTGTTGTGTCTGCTTTTTTTTTTTCCTGATAAGTTCAGTAAAGAGAAGTGCAATCAAAACCAATAATGCCTCCCTAGTTATCCTTTCAAATTCAATGAGATCTAATCCAGTTTTACTTTAATTCTTCTTTTTGTCCTAATTCCAAGGCCTTATTGTTTTCCTCCACAAATGCCTCATCACTAAGGCTGATCCTAGTCTCTAGATATTTAATCTCTTCCTCACTTCTCCCAAATGTTTATTTTCTGAAGCATCTTTGGTTATCTTATTCCTGCATTTGAAATCTTTCATTGCTTTTCAATTATGTTAGAGATGAAATATATGTAAGTGTATGACACAATGTGTCTTAAGAAAGTGTCTCAAGACATCATCACATTAGGAAGCAGAGAGAGAAAGATGGACTCCACTTGCCAGATATACAATATACAACACAAAGGCACCCCCAGTGCCCACCTTCTTCAGCCACACCCTACCTGCCTTCAGTTACCACTCAGTTAATTCCCAGCAGCAGGGGCTGGGGTTGTGGCTCAGTGGTAGAGTGCTCACCTAGTATGCACAAGGCACTGGGTTTCATCCTTAGCACCACATAAATGTAAAATAAAGATATTGTGTTACCTAAAACTAAAAAATAAATATTAAAAAATCCCATCAGCATATTAATTCACTAATGAGTTAAGTCTCTCAACCCAATCATTTCACCTCTGAATATTCTTGTCTTGCTTCACATAGAAGGTTTTGGAGGGCACCTCATATCTAAACCACAACAATGCCATTTTATAATGTGGCCCCAGTATTTCTGTCTAACCACAGTTCTTGTTTCCCTTGTGTACTGGCCAACTTTAGAGCAGGTCTTAGGAGGCATTTCACTCTCCACCTTGCATGCTACCCTCTTTCCCCATCTTACCTTTCCTTCTCACTATCCCCTGCTCTGTTCTCATATTTCAGTCCTGATGTGTGACTGCCATGTCTTTGCTTTATTTTCCTGTTCACTCATCTAACATTGTCATCCTTCCTCTGTCATTTTTTTATGGCACTGATTAATTTTTAAAAATATTTTTAGTTGTAGACGGACACAATATCTTTATTAAGTGGTGCTGGTAATGATTTGTGTTGAGTCTTGCTGTACTGTATGTAATCTCCCTGACAAGAATTGTGTTTTATCTTGTATCTCAGCAACTAGACTATGCCTCTGGAATATACTTAATAAACTTTGTTAAATGAAAATTATACTTGATATTTGATTTCCTTCAGAAATACTCTATATACGATTATATTGTTTCCCCCGCCTCATTATATGATGCAAAGTAGGTCTGTCCTTTAAAAATTATCACAATTCAGGGCCGGGGTTGTGGCTCAGTGATAAGAGCGCTTGCTCTTATCTGTAAACTATAGGACGCATGAGGCACTGGATTCTATCCTATCACCACATTAAAAAAAAACTAAATAAACAAAAATGATCACAATTCATATATGAACTTAGAGATATATGGAAGTAGCTCGAGATACATGTGACCACCAGTTACAATAAATGTGATAAAGACTTTGTGATGTAATTCTGACACTTCCCAGAGTTGGACAAATGTCATAGTTTAGGGGCACAGTTGAAGTATTGCCCCCATTTCTAATATTAGCTGCAAAGCTTAGGGCTTTCCAGAGATACACTTTCTTCTGATTAGCTAGAAACACATTTGGGGAGTCCCCATGATCCCCTCTGTTTCAATAATTGACTAGAACAACTCCCAGAATTCAGGAGAACACTATAATTATAGTAGTTTCATTATAGCAAAAAAAGGGTACAAATCAGAACCAACCAATGAATCTGGGCACTGAAAGTGAGGATTACATGTTCTCCCCCCATAAAGAAAGAGCATGGTACACTCCTGAAAACATTGATATGTGGCATTCATTAACCAAGGGAAGTCACCTGATCTTTGGTGTCCAGAGTTTTTATGGGGTTTTATTATGTATATAGGATTGGATCATTGGCCATACAGTTGAACTCAATCTCTGTATATCCTTTCTTCCCGTCAATCAGGCTATTACTACATGGCTTAAAGTCCCAAAATGGTTGGTCTTTCTGACCTATCTAACCTCTATCATGAGACACTGTGTTAAAACTATCTTTAGGAAAAGCTCAGAACCAGATGGCAACACTGTTAAATTTTACCAAACTTTTAAAGAAGAGCTAATGCCAGTTCTTCTCAAAATAGTCCAAAGAATTGAAATGCAAGGAATCATTTCAAACTCATTCTATACTCTGTTGCCAAAATCAGACAAGGACACAACAATAATGAAAATACTGGCCAATATCCAGTATTAGGAACATTAGGAAAAAGATTTCAACAAAATACTAGCAAATTTAATCAACAGCACATCAAAAAAGATCATTCACTGGGCTGGGGATGTGGCTCAAGCGGTAATGTGCTCGCCTGGCATGCGCTGGGCGCTGGGTTTGATCCTCAGCACCACATAAAATAAAGATGTTGTGTCCACTGAAAACTAAAAAAAATAAAAAATAAATATTAAAAAAGATCTCTCTAAAAAGTAAATATTAAAAAAATTATCTCTATCTCTCTCTAAAAAAAAAAAGTTCATTCACCACTATCAAATCAATTTCATCCCTAGCTACAAGGATGTTTCAATATACATCACATCAACAGAATGAAGAATAAAAAAAGTGATCATTTCAATAGAATGAGAAAAATAAAAATCATTTGATAAAATTTGACGTCGCTTTATGATAAAAGGCCTGAGCAAAGTAAGTATGGAAGGATCATACCCCAAAATAACAAAAACTGTATGTAGTAAACCCATAGCTAACATCATACTGAATGGAGAAAAACTGAAAACATTTCCTCTGAATTCTTTGGAACAAGTTAAGGTGTCCACTTTCACTGTCTTTATTCAATGTAGTACTAGGAGCTTTAGCCAGAGCAATTAGGAAAGAGAAAGAAAGAAAGGCCATACTACTGGAAGGAGGAAGTTACAGTTTATGTATGTGTATGTGTGTGTGTGTGTGTGTGTATACATATTACACACACACACACACACACACATACACATATATACACATATATAGGTAAATGCTGGAGAGAATATGGAGAAAAAGGACCACTTTTACACTGTTGGTGGGATTTTAAATTAGTACAACCACTGTGGAAATCAGTATGGCGTCTCCTCAAAAGACTAGGCATGGAACCACCATATAACCCAGGTATATCACTCCTTGGTATTTATCCTAAAGAATTAAAGTCATCATACTAGAGTGATACATGCACACCCACGTTTATAGTATATAAATTCAGAACAGACTATGGAATGAACCTAGGTGTCCATTAGTGAATGAATGGATAAAGAAAATATGGTACATATATAGCATAGAGTTTTACTCAGCCATAAAGAAAATGGATAGAACTAGAGATCATCATGTTAAGCAAAATAAGCCAAACTCAGAAGGTCAAGGGTCATATGTTTTTTTCTCATATATGAAAAGTAGAGAAGAAAAAGGAAAAGTAATATGGAATGATTTCATGAAAATCAAAGGGAGATCAGCAGAATAGAGGCAAGGAACCAGGGGATGGGAGGAGGAAAAGGAGAGGGGAAGTGCTGGGAGTGAGTTAGCCAAATTACATTGTTATATTGTGTGCATGTATAAATATGTAACAACAAATCCTATCATTATGCACACCTACAATACACCAATAAAAATAATGAGAAAAAAAATCTTCAATAACAAAACAAGTAATTTCCAGTTTAAAAATAGGCAAATTATCTACATAGATTCTTCTAAAAAAAATACAAATAGCCAACAAATATGTGAAAAAAATGCTCATTATTATTAGCCATTAGGGAAAAACTAATCAAAATTATAATGAGATACCATCTTACCCCAGTTAGAATGGTTATTATTAATAATAATAAGAATAATAACAAGGGCTGGGGATGTGGCTCAAGCGCTAGCGCGCTTGCCTGGCATGCGTGCGGCCGGGGTTCGATCCTCAGCACCACATACAAACAAAGATGTTGTGTCCGCCGAAAACTAAAAAAAAAAAAAAATATATTAAAAATTCTTTCTCTCTCCTCTCTTCTCTCTCTCTCTCTCTCTCTCTCTCCCTCCCTCCCTCCCTCCCTCCCTCCCTCTAAAAAAAAAGAATAATAACAACATGCTTGTGAGTGCTTGTGAGGATTAAGAGAAAAGGGTACTCATATACTGTTAGGAATATAAATGAGTCACTATAGGCGTTTCTCAAAACTCTAAAAATACATCTATCATATGGCCCAGCTATCCCACTTCTGGATATATATTTAAAGGAAATGAAATCAGCATACCAAAGAGATACTTGCATGCCCATGTTTATTGCAGCACTATGCACAATAGGTAAGATATGGAATCAGCCTACGTGTCCATCAACATTTGAAAAGATAAAGAAAACATAGTATATATACACAATGGAGTATTATTTAGCCTTAAAGAATAAAATTCTGTCATAGCAAAATGTGTGGAACTGGAGAACATCATGGTAAGTGAAATAAGACAGACACAGACAAGTACTGCATGTTCTCATATGAAAAGTTGATCTGAAAGTAGAACAATGGTTATTAGAGATTGGGAAGGGTATGATGGGAACAGGGTTGGAAAAAGGAAGGTTGGATCTGATCAGTGCACACTGTATGCATGTATAAAAATACCTTCCTGAACTCCATTAATATGTTCAATTAGTATGTGTCAATGAAAATAAGTTATTAAAAATAATGAACTATTTTTTAGCCCACCATAAATAATAAAGACATTCCTTTCATGAGGAAATTTCAAGGATTTAGGGGCTACCTCTCAGGAATCAGAGAGAGACAAAGGCCTATGACATTGTTTATTATACAATAGCCTTAGACCATCTAAAATAAAACATGGAAACTAAAATTATATTCACAATTTCTGTTCATTTGTCTATTTTAACCATGATCATTAACAAAGAACTTAAAAGAATTTGGAATTCATTCATATACACATTAGAAGTTGGTGTGACACTTAAAATTAGGTCAACAGCATAAACTGAATGGAATAGTATACTATAAGCATTTTAAACATGAATTGACACACATCGAAAGATGGTAGATATCACAAACATTGATCAAAAGAAGTAAGACACAAAGGAATAAATACTGTTTGATCACTTTTATGTGAAATTTTAAAACAGGCAAATCTATAGGGCATGAGGCTTGACTGGAAAAGTGCTGTCAGGAACTTTCTGGGGTAATAGTCTTGAATGGTTTCTGGTTCCAGGGTGTATATACTGTCAAAACCTCTCCAATTCTACAATTAAAGTTTGTGAATTTTACTGTATGAATTTACTAAACAAAAACTCAGTATACCAAAGCATATAAACAAAGCATTTATAAGATTAACTCAGAACAAATCTCTTAACTTTTTAGTTATTAATACCTCATTATTACATATATTGCAGTTTATTTCAAAATGACATTATGTGATATGATCTAGAATAATTTATTTTATTAATGAAAATCAATGTGGTGAGCCGTTTCTGCGGACTGTGGTCGCCATTACAAGATGGCACTGGCTCCGCTGTGGTCTGTAACAAACAACTCCTTATTTGGGAGAGTTGGCGCATGGTTTTTTAACACCCTATGAGAAAGCTCCACGTGGCAGCTTCGCATTGGGGCTTGAGATGCTTTATTAAGGCTGGGAGAGGCATCCGAAAGGAAGAAGAAGAAATATCAAGGACCTGAATAAACGGCTGAAAGAAGATTCCTGTTGTTGCGTCTTCCTTGCGGGCAAGGGGGTCGCGACAAGTGGTGCCGAAACCCGGGAACCAGAACTTTCAGACGTCAGGGGTGGTGCACCGGATAGTCCCAGGTAAGTGGGACCCGCGACCAAAGCGGGGATAGTCCCAGTAAGTGGGATCCGCGACCAAAGCGGGGTCAGCTCCTCTACAAAGAAAGAGAGAGCCTCATATTTTATTGCAGCTGCAATGTGTACTTTCACTTTTGTTTTCTGTGTTTCTTTTGTCGTCTGTGTCTTTTGTTTTCTGTGTTTCTTTTGTTGTTGTGTCATGGGTGCCGCATCTTCAAGTCCGCTTCTCCTGGCCCTAGATGGCCTGTTACGTTCCAAGGGCCTGGAAGTGAAGCATCGTACTTTACAGAGATTTTTACAGAAGATAGATATTGCTGCACCGTGGTTTGCATTTTCGGGCAGCCTTACCATACCTAGTTGGGATAAATTAGGCAAAGATCTTGACTTTGCTTCTGAGCAGGGCATATTAGAGGGCGGGGTGATACCCCTTTGGAGAATAGTCCGTAGTTGCCTCACAGAGGACAGATGTCATGACGCACTTACTAAAGGACAGGAAGTTCTAGAACAATTACATGAGGAGAAATCAGAGACGGCAGGAAGTGAGGTATCTCGGGAGGATGGAAGTGTGCGGAGCGTGAAACAGGGGAAGAGGCGATTGTATCCAGATCTCAGTGCGCTGCGCACACCTCCATGTGAAAGTGGGTCAGAGGAAGAGGAGAATGAGGAGGAGGAGCTTGGGAGGCTGTCTCGCCAGCTAGGGAGTTTAGCTGTAGGAGAAGGGAGCAAAGATAAGCAGGGGCTCAAGAAATGTGATCCTCCGGATCCACCGCCGTATGGTGGGGGTGTTTCGGGGAGAGCTTTCCATGCTCAAACATGGAGGGCTGTTCACGCTGAGATGGGTCTTGCTTATCCAGTTTTTCAGGACGATAATAGGGGAAGATTCCATGAGCCTTTAGATTTTAAAATTGTGAAGACCCTGGCGGAGTCTGTGCGCACTTATGGGGTGGATGCCGCCTTCACACTAACTCAGGTGGAGAGTCTGTCTAGATACTGTATGACTCCCTCTGATTGGGCTAGCCTTGTTCGGGCTTGTGTTTCCCCAGGTAAATATTTGGACTGGAGAACATTTGTGTTAGAGGGCGCAATAGAACAGGCCGCCCAAAACCATGCGGCGGGACATCCTCATTGGGATAAGGACATGCTTTTGGGGCAAGGTAGATTTGCTAATCAACAGACAGGATTCCCTCTTGAGGTATATGATCACAGGGGATTCTATTAAGTATTTGGGAGCAACAATTGGGTATGGCAAATTACGACCACAAAAAATCACCATACGAACTCAGGATCTCCAAACTCTAAATGATTATCAAAAACTGCTGGGAGATATTAATTGGATACGAGGATATTTACATATTTCTAATGTTATGCTACAGCCTTTGTATGCTACTCTTAGGGGTGATCCAGATCTTACTTCCCCTCGTAGCCTCACTAAAGAGGCTAGAGCGGCTCTTATGACAGTAGAAGAAGCTATACAACATGCTACTTTATGCAGGCTCCAGAGTGATAAACCTTTCCAATTATGTGTGCTTGCCACTATGCGGCAGCCTACTGTTGAGCGTGCTCATCGCACCTTAAAGGAAACTTTACAAAAACAAAAGGGGGGAATAGGAGCTGAACATACTCCTAAAGAACGCCTGTCCTTAGCTCTCTTTACCATTAATTTTTTGAATTTGGATATTCACGGTCGCTCTGCGGCCGATAGACATGTGTCCCCTCAGCCCTCTGTGATTGGCTATGTTAAGTGGAAAGATGTTCTTACGGGCCAATGGAACGGCCCCGACCCCGTGCTGACATGGGCACGAGGATCTGTATGTGTTTTTTCCCAGGATAGCATGGAACCATTGTGGGTCCCTGAACGCCTGACAAGAAGAGTCTTGACGCCAGCTACTCAGCAACAAGAAATACCATAGCAACCCCGTGATGAGGATCTTCATTCTGCTGAGTGCTCTGGCTCTGGTGCTGGTGCCGATGACATGGACGACACCAATGCAGTGGTGGGCAGCGGCACGGGCTTGGCCAATGCCGATGCCGGTTCATGATTTAATGATTCCAGGAATGCCTCCCGTATCATTGGCGAATATTTGGCCGGAAATTGGTCCAGATAAAGCTATGATCATACAAGCTCTTGCAGCTTTAGAAAATGGCATCTCATCTCAAGTCTGGCTTGCGCAGATTAAACAGTAAATCTTTGACATGGTCGTTGCACCCCAAGTTTTATGAACATTGCACTGGGATCGACATGTCTTTCTTTGTTATTCTCTTAGTGTTGGAAAGCCCTTGCACTCTGCCGGCTTTACTGCCATTGCACGCAGATGGGTTTCCACACTAGTGCTTTTCTATCGCCTTAAGACCCGTGCCTTTCTTTTAGGGTGTTGCCAACTTGTTTGTCGTCGTATTTCTATACAGCCACAGTTCAGCCTCAGCCATCCCCCTTCGTCCACCATCATCACGATACAGGATGCGAGGCAAGGCACTGCACTTGAGTGATCCTTGGAGTGGACCTCAAGGAGAGCATGTCCTATTGCATGCGGGTTAGACGCGTCCACGCCCCGTCCCACGAAAAAAGGCGTCGGCTGATATGGCCTCAGATCTGGGGAAGGGCCCTCCTTGGGGCTGAGCCATACTATGCAGCCACTTCTGCACAGTGGGATAGGACCTCTACTCTCGCCTGTATTGTTTTTGGAAAACAAAAGGGGGAACTGTGGTGAGCCGTTTCTGCGGACTGTGGTCGCCATTACAAGATGGCGCTGGCTCCGCTGTGGTCTGTAACAAACAACTCCTTATTTGGGAGAGTTGGCGCATGGTTTTTTAACACCCTATGAGAAAGCTCCACGTGGCAGCTTCGCATTGGGGCTTGAGATGCTTTATTAAGGCTGGGAGAGGCATCCGAAAGGAAGAAGAAGAAATATCAAGGACCTGAATAAACGGCTGAAAGAAGATTCCTGTTGTTGCGTCTTCCTTGCGGGCAAGGGGGTCGCGACAAATCAACTTGTCTAAAAATATCTTAATAACTCATTCATGTTCTCTCCAGTATGCCTTCATCAGAAATTAAATGTTCATCATTAAATTAAAAGAATACAGAACTGTCAAGTCAAAAGCAGGATCATAGGAAAAAAACTTTCTAAGAGCCTGTTACAATATAGTTTTATTTTATTTTTTAAATTTGTTTGAATTTTATGTTCATTATTTCAGTTAACCTTAATCCTGGTAAATAGTTTTAAGTTGCATTTTACAGATAGAATACCGAGTTTTAGAAAGGATATGTAACTTAGGGCTGGGGTTGTGGCACAGTGGTAGAGCACTTGCCTGACACGTGTGAGGCACGTGTATGCCATTCCATTTACTTTTTTTAAGCTGTTGACTTAATTTGGTTTGATTTTCAACACACATCACAAATAAAATTGTTATTATTGAAGAAGGAGACTTAAAGACACAAAGCAAGTAAAGTAGTACCAAGGTTTTTTATTTCAAAATTTAAGCTCTTTCCACAGTACCTTCTTTCAGATATCAATGAGGAGTGGATTCAAAAGCAGCTTAAGATTTATAGACTGGAATCCTGTAGGGTCTGATGGATTGATCACTCCAGAGGGGCCCAAGGGCCTTGACTTCTTGGCTGCCCCTTCTTCCACTGCCAGCCACAGGCCCCAAGTAATCTCTGAACTTGATCTGTTTCCTTTCGGTACCATGAAAATCAGCAGCTGCTCCATTGATCAGTTCAGCTACAGTTCCATCAATAAATACTAAGAAACAGAGGTGAGCCACAGGGAAGAGTGAAGGTAAGTCAGCACAATATATTCTTTGAAAGCAGGGAAAAGAGCTGTGTCTCTATAGTGTGGTAAGGAGTAGCAAAAATAAAAACAGAGAAACAAGGACAAAAGGGAAAGTCCACTCAAAGACAATTGAAGGTATACTGAAACAAGAATATTTTACTATGAAGGTTAGCTTTAAAACAAAGTAAAACAACAACAACAAAAACCTATGTTCCAGTGAAAAGCAAATGAAAAAATTAGCATAGTTATTGTTTCTGAGACAATACTGATAGATGTGTAGGTGTTGGAAATGAAGTAGAGAAAATTGTGGACTATTGTTATTTTAGTAAAAGAGGTTAACTGATTAATTTTTTTAAAGCTTAGACTATTGTGAAATATATGAAAATTGAATTAGCACAGTTTCTGGAAATGCTTAGTTCTTAGAGTGAAGCCTGTTTCTCCCAGTTAAAGTGTTCAAGCTAGCCTTAAACATTCTTTTTGAGTCTCCATGTTATCTAGTAAATGAGAGGTTTAGACGAGATGTACTAATAATAATGATCACTGCCTTTTACTTATTGTCTTCCCGATCCTAGATGCATACTAGATGCTTCAAATAAGTTTTCTTATCTAATTGGCATCCTTATGAGATTATATGTGTTTAGCTTCTTAATAAGAAAAATAAAACCCAGAAAGCTTAGGTCTGAGATCTGAACCTGAGACTCCACTTGAGTCTAAATTTTTATTTACTTAATTTTTTGCCATACTGGGGATCAAACTTAGAACCCCACACATGCTGGGCAAGCACCCTACCACTGGGCTACTCAAAGCTTTTTACCACTGTTTTATCCTGTCTACCTGTGGGTATGACCAATGTAGAGTTAGATGTGAATCCTTGAATGTCAGAGGACTTGATTATTATCTTGCTTTTCATTTGCAAAACCAAGCAGACAAAGATTGGAGGTGAAGAACTGCCTGGTCAAATTCAATTAATAATAATATTAAGGAAGATTGTATTTTATGATTTCTTTCTTGTAGCTACAACTTTGTCCTCTTTTCACCATGTTTAACATGGTATTTTGCACATGATTCTCAGTAAATTTTGGTTGACTACAGGTAGAAAAAGACTAAAATAAATTATCAGTTCTGCTTGCCTAAAAGTACGTGTGTGTGTGTGTGTGTATTTTTTTATACATATAAACACTCAAAACTTTCTTTTAAGCTGTTTGACATGAACAAATGGATAATAGACAAGAGTTTGAGGTAAGGGTAAGTTCAGAGCCTTCTACTGCTGATGAGGGTGGGAATAGGGGAAGAATAGTTGATTCTGCCTGCCACTGCACAAACAAATTGCATATACTCCTTTGGAGGCCAAGTCTTGTCCTCTCTGGTGGTGATATCTTTAAACAGTTTCAGCTATAATTTAGAAGCCCCTTGTTGTATTGTGTGCATATATGGATATATAATAACATTTCATCATGTACAACTATAATGCCTTAATAAAAACTGTGGGGAAAAAAAGGAAGCCCTTTCTGCATTCTCTCCATCTTTCCACTTGTTAAGGTGTTCTCTTGCTATTTATTACAGAGATACTTGCTTTACCCTTAATTGTACTTCTTTTTTTAATTATATTTTCTTTTTTAAAAATTTGTTTTAATTAGTTACACATGACATTACAATGACCTTGATTGTACTTCTGATAGTGATTTTTACTTTTGTCTTCAAAAAATATTTCTCTTCCTTTTTTCAAATAATTTTGTATTATTTAGTCTTTCATTTTTAATAAGAAATAATAATAGGGCACTTATTCATTCACCATTGCATTTGAATGTTGATTCCACAAAAATATTTATTGAATAATAGTACTCATCAAAAATAAACCCCTATGTATTATGATTTGTGAACTAAATGAAGGTACTCTACCCCAATACTAGTGTTAAGAAAGGAATTTTTTTTTAATTGTTTTTAATTCCGAGATCCAATGGTCTTTCTCCTGAAGGCTGGAAAAAGTCCTTTGGAGAATAGTTGAAAGCCCAAATAATTTATGGATTTATTTTTAGTTAAGGAAAAACAAGTGGAGGTTTTCAAGATGGCAGAATAGAGGAGATCACTTTCCTGGCTGCTCCATGGAGTAAAACCAAGAAAGCAGACAGGCAGCTTCTCAGCAAGTGGGAAAATATAAAAAAGTGGGGGGACTTTACTGGAGTTTAAAACTGGACATTCAAAGCAGATCAGAGATTCAGGAGGTTGGATATAATAAACTAAGGAAAAAAAAATCCCAGTAGTACAGCCACTGCCACAGCTGAGCCAGAAGCACCAGCCAGAGCAATCCTTCCTTGATCATAGTGGAGGGATAAGGGAATTAAAAGAACCCACATTTTGGGAGGCCCGAGGTGTATCTGGGTATGGAGCATTTAGAGATCAAGGACATTGCCCAGCAAACCTGAAAGACATGCTGCCCAATATCTGTGTTCAGGGAAAGAAGGGACCAGCTCTCCAGGCAGCTTGCAGAGGATTAAGAAAGAAACATTTTGCAGCCCCTGCACTGGGGCTGGCAGCTGAGGGGGCTGGTTCCTGGCAAACCTGAATTTGGCCTAATATACAGACTCAGTAAACATACATTGCATGACATGGAGTGTGCTTACACTTAAGGGGAAAATCAAACATGGAGAGATGTTTACACAGGGGACAACTGGTCATGGAAACTCACCCAGCTCTACCCTTCCCCCTCTAATCTGACTCCTTGCAGGACTGGATGGGAGAGATGCATCTGGCCAGGAACTCAGAAGTGCAGAAGTAGGAAAGATTACTTAGACTGATTCTGAGACCAGTCATTGTGGGGTCCAGAGGCAACGTAGGGGACTAAGAATTGGGTCCCCCACTATATGAGTGGAACCCAGGGGATATCCCTGCAGTCTTCCTGTGTGGCCCAGCAAGTACTGGGCATGGGAGATGGTTTTTTTAAAATTCTTTTTTTCTGTTTAATTCTGACCTTAATGGTACATGGACATTTATACATTTTCATGTTTTTTCCCTCATATCTAGCATTTTTGAAGTCAATTATTTTTCATGGATTAGTTTTTTTTTTGTGAATTAGGATGTTTCATTTGTATATTTTACTCTTGTTTTATGTTCTTTTATTTTTATTTTAATATTTTTAAATTTTTACTTTATATATATTTTCCTCCTACCTGTTACCCTTTATTCTCTCTTTTCTTCTGCTAACAGCCAATCTCTATTGCTTACTCTTTCATTCTTCCTTTAATTTTTAAGTTTTTCTTGCCTCTTCCCTCATAATCATCACATCCTGTCCACCACCTGAAATTATAAACCCTTTTGCAAACTTGCTATTTTTATTTCAGGCAATAACTGATCATATCACTTCTGTTTATTGTGATAATTAACATTGTAGACATCATAGTAGGAATGATTTGGTTAATACTGTATATTGTTTGCGTTGGTTGTTGTTATTATTTGTCTTCCCCTAAACAGTGAGGTACTGGAAAACTTCAGGGACACTATAAGTCCACAGGATAGAAACTCTACTGCCTCCGATCCATACTCTTAGATGAGTAGCCAAACAACATGAAAAAGCAAGGAAACAAGTTGCCCAAAACAAACTAATATACTCCAAAAACAGAATCCAACAACACCACAGTGGAAGAAATGTCAGAGAAAGAGTTTAAAATGTATATAGTTAAACTGATCTGTGAAATAAATGATGGTATAAGAAATGAAGTCAGAGAGAAAATACAGGAAGTGAAAGATCACTTCAATAAAGACACAGAGATTGGGGGGGGGGAACAAGCAGAAATCCTTGAAGGAAACAATAAGCCAAATTAAAAATTCAATAGAAAGCATCACCAACATACTAGACCATTTGGAAAACAGAACCTTGGGTAATGAAGACAAAATATATAGTCTTGAAAATAGAGTTGACTATGGAGAGAAGATGTTAAGAAATCATGAACAGACCTTCCAAGAACTATGGGATAAATGAAAACACCAAATTTAAGACATATTGTGATAGACAAAGATGTGGAGATACAAACCAAAATAATGCAAAATTTTTTTCAATGAAATAATATCAGAAAGTTTCCCAAACCCGAAGAATGAAATGGAAAATCAAATACAAGAGACTTATAGGACCCCAAATATACAAAATTACAATAGACCCACACTAAGTCACATTATAATGAAAATGCCTAACATACAGAAATACAGAATAGGAACAGAATTTTAAATGCTGTGAGAGAAAAATATCAGGTTCGTATAGCGAGAAACCAATTTGGATTTCAGCTGATTTCTCAACCCACACCCTCAAAGCTGGAGGTCCTGGAATAACATATACCAAGCTCTGCAAGAAAATAGATGCCAAACAAGAATCCTATATCCAGAAAAAATTATCTTCAGATTTGAAGATGAAATAAAAACTTTCCATGATAAACAAAAGTTAAAAGAATTTGCAGTTAGAAAGCCTGCACTACAGAATGTTCTCAACAAAATATTCCATGAAGATTAAATGAAAAAAAAAGTGATAACCAACAAAGGGAGGAACTACACTAAAGGAGTAGTCAATCAAAGGAGAAATTAATTAAAATTAAAAACTAGAAATAAACCAAAATGACTGGGAATACAAGTCATACCTCAGTAATAACCTTGAACATTAATGGCCTAAACTCATCAATCAACAGACACAGACTGGAAGATTGAATTTAAGAAAAAGATCCAACAATATGCTGCCTTCAAGAGAATCACCTCATAGGCAAAGACACCCACAGACTGAAGGTGAAAGGATGGGAAAAAACTTATCACTCACATAGATTGCATAAACAAGCAGGGGTTTCTATCCTCCTATCAGATAAAGTGGACTTGAAGCCAAACTTAATCAGAAGGGACAAAGGAGGCCATTTCATGCTGCTTAAGGGAATTATACATTAACAAGACATAACAGTTGTTAAATACTTATGCCCCAAACAATGGAGTATCTATGTACATCAAACCTTTCTGAGTTTCAGGAATCAAATAGACTACAACACAATAATACTGGGTAACTTTAACATGCCTCTGTCACCTCTAGAATAGATCTTCCAAACAAAAACTAAATAAAGAAGGTATTGAAGTAAAAAATACAATTGATAATTTAGACTTAATTGACATATGGAATATTTTATCCATCAATGACTGAATACACTTTCTTCTCAGCAGCACATGGATCTTTCTGTAATATAGACCATGTTATAAAAGCATTTTTTATAACACAATTGTTTTATTACCTTAATATACTTTTAGCATCTTTAGGGTTATTTTGACAGCTCCATTTTCATTGATATTAATTTTTGTGTTCTTGCTTTTTTCTTGATTAGACTTCTTTTTAAATAAAATTTTAGTTATATAATTTTTTTCTATGTCACATGTTTCTGCTCCTCTTTATTTTTTGCTTCATTCCTACTACATAATTTAAAATAATTTGATTTGTTATTTTATCTTCTCTCTGATAGAAGTGCTTTAAGTCATAAATGTTCATCTGAGTACTGTTTCATCCCAGAGATCCTGATATTTTAAGCTTTTATTATCACTTAGTTCAAAACACTTTTTATTTACTTTTATTGTGCTTTCTTCCTTGACCTCTGAGATATTTATAAATGTGCCATTTACTTTTGAAATAGTTGACCTTTGGGGGTGGGATTATATTTATCTTAAGGTGATTGATTTCTAATGTAATAAATCATACAGGAAACACAGTCTACATTATTTCAAATTTATAAAAAAGCAATGGAAATGCTTTTTATATTGATTGTATTGGTTACATACATGTCAAAACAAACCAAATTGCATACTCCAAATATGTGCATTTTATTGCACTTCAATTTTACCTCAATAAAGCTATGGAAAAAAAGAGAGAAAACGTGCATAAAGATTATGATCTCATTGAAAAGTATTAATTTCTACCAATTGTGAAACTCATGTACTTTAGATGCTATTTTTATTCCCAATGATATTTCTTTTTCACTTCACTAAAGACAAAATAATGTCTACCTCAGTAATCAACCAGTTTAAGTTCTATTTAGTTATCATGGTTTAAATAATCCTATACACCCATTTGTCCTATATGCACTCTATTAAGCGTGCTTGCCTTTAGTCAGCCAAACTAAAAATATGACCACTCATGGATCTTTCTGTAATATAGTGTGTTAAACTAGGCATGTGATGGACAGTTTGCCTCTTTCCTGACACCAAAAGGTACTGATTATATTATATTATAGTTGTATATCAGAAAAGATTCTGGTATATTAGGTAATATTTAATAAGGAATATATTATCATTTTTTCTGTAAAAAATTTGAAGACTTTTCTAGAAATTTTCCTGTGCATTAAAAGTGTTACCAATATTACTATCGTAATGCCCATTTTGTCATCTGTGACACGAAACTAATTTCCATAATGCTTGGCATCTAAATAGCCATGACTACACCTGTTGCCAGGCCAGCCCCTTGGGGAGTGGTTTTAGCATTTGAGAAGATCCAAAAAATTTGGTACTGGAGAAGCTCCAGCTGGAGGAAGGGAAAAATACTTTTTGGAATATTTCAATTATTGTTGCTATAAATATATTGCAATCCTGCCTTTACTTCCTCAATCCCCTTTCGTTTTTCAACCCACTGCAGTTTCACCTCTTTCCCTAAACTCCACTGAAACAGATCTTGCTAGGTCACCAGAATTCTTAGATGTCAAAATCCATGAACAGATTTAGGCTCTTATGTAATGTGACACCTTAACAGTGACACTGTTACTTCAACTTCTGAGTTTCTGAGGTTCCTGTCTGCTAACTAGCCTGGTTTCAGGATGCCAGCCCATACATTCATGTAAGTTAATTCCCTGAAATAAATCTCTGTAAAAATATACATGTACATATGTATGTGTACATACTAATACACACCCCATTGGTTCTATTTCTCTGGAGAACTCTACATTTGTGGCTTCTGTGAACCATTTTTCAAGTTCTCTCCCTCTCTGAATACTTGCATACTTTGTTTTCCCATTGAATTATGGATTCTGTTTTCACTTCTTTGATGGTTAGTTTTAGGTAGAAACTTGACTAGGCCATTGTATCAAAATCAGACACAAATCAGACACTAATCTAAGTGTTACTTGAAAATATTTTGTAGATATGGTAAATATCTGAAGTCAGTTGACTTTAAATAAATAATGTGGTGGGCCTCATGTAATCAGTTGGAAGGCAATAAGAGCAAAACGGAAGTTTCCTAAAGAAAAAGAAAATGTCTGTCAAGATTGCAGCATCAGGTACTGTGGATGTGGCTCAAGTGGTAGCGCCCTGGCCTGGCATGCTTGCGGCTCGGGTTCAATCCTCAGCACCACATACAAAGATGTTATGTCTGCCGAAAACTAAAAAATAAATATTAAAAAATTCTCTCTCTCTCTCTCTCTCCCCCCCTTCCCTCTCTCCCCCCCTCTCCCCCCTCCCTCTCTCTCCCCCTCCCCTCTCTCTCCCCCCTCCCCTCTCTCTCTCCCCCCTCTCTCCCCTCTCTCTCTCTTTAAAAAAAAAGATTGCAGCATTTTATTCATCATGTTGTCTCTTTATAATTCACTTCATTTTATCAGCTTGTCCAGAATATATTTTTTAACTCCAGAATATTTACCAGTCTCTTATCTGAAGTCCTAATCATATTTCTAACTATAATGATACCTCAACACCATTTTAAATCCAATGTGCCCTACCTCAACTCCTTTTTCTTCTTATTTACCATCTCAATTGCATTTCTTCACCTAATCATCCTATATAGAAATCTCCAAGCTATTCTTGATTCTTCCTCTTTCATCTTGATCTAATCAGCCTCTAAACTTGGACAGTTTTTTCCTTGTTAGTAACCTTTTTTTTTTTAAAGAGAGAGAGAGAGAGAGAGAGAGAGAGAGAGAGAGAGAGAGAGAGAGAGAGAGAGAATTTTTAAAATTTTATTTATTGGCGGACACAACATCTTTGTTGGCATGTGGTGCTGAGGATCGAACCCGGGCCGCACGCATGCCAGGCTAGCGCGCTACCGCTGAGCCACATCTCCAGCCCCTTGTTAGTAACCTTTGAATCAATTCCTTTCTGATACTTCTACCATCTTAGGTTAGAATCCCCTCAGTCATCCCTTGCATGAATTTTTTTTACCTGATTTAAATATTTTTAACCTCATTTCCTTGTTCCCTCCCAGCATTTTATATCATCCTCCACAAATCCATAAAGATTATTGTTCTTGCAATAGTTATTGCATTGCTGTGTAATTATTCCTTACAAATAATTTGTCTTCCCTTCCACATTTGAAATCATTCATTACATTTGTATGATGCATGAGCATGAAATTCACCATTTTCTTTAGGAGAAAGATGAACTTATTTGCTGAAAGTAGAAATTATACTTTCCTAGATAATAAAATTGATCTATAAAATTAGACAATTAAATTCAGCTATATTTTCCTTTAGTGTTTCTGTAGCAATTCAGTTCTTTCCAATATAGGTGTTCTTAACCTGGCATCAAAAATAGACTCCTAACAGATCTATGAACTCTCTAAAACTTTATTGGAAACTTCTTGTATATTTTTCTAGGAAGAATGATGATAATTTTCACCAAATTCTCAAAAGGATACTTAAGATCCACCATATTGGTTTTGTATCCCAATTAACAATTTCCTAACCATAAGAACTTGGGCAGATTAACAACTCAATGACTCATTTAGCTTTCTCATCATTAAATTGGGGAATAGTAAGAGCAATGGCCTTACAGGTTTGTTGAGAATACAAAATAAGTTAATGCACAATAATGTAGCTCTTATTAGAAAAGTGCCTACAAAAAAATATAAAACACAGAACTTGAAAATGACTGTGATTGAAAATGGAGGATTCAAACCTCAAAAGATAGGTCACATTTGAAGATTTGGGTTTAGAGCAATCTGTATAGAAGCAGTGATTGAAATCACAGAAATAGAAGTGGTCACTACAAGAGAAAGAATGAAGAGAAAGGCAAAGTACTTTGGATGAAGCCCAAAATAAAGAGAAAGGAGCTTATGAAGAAGTTAATAGTATCTGAAAATCCAAAGCAACAATTTTATTATAAAAAGTAAGGTTTAGCCTTGCTTAAGCCAAGAAAAATAAGAACATGAATGGACTAGATATCGTGATGAGGAGAATGTACTAGTTTTCTAGTACCAAATTACCTTAAATGGGGTGCCTTAAAAACAACAGAAACTTATTCTCTTGCAGTTGTGGAGGGCAGAAGCCTGAAATCAAAGGCTTAGGGGGAATCACTCCCTCTAACGCCTTTGGGAAGAATCCTTTCTGGCCCCTCCTAGTTTCTGGTGGTTTCAGGCAGTCTCTTTTGCTTGTCATTCTGTGGCTTACAACCATGTCACTCCAATTTCTGCCCCTTCTTCACATACCCACTCTCCTTCTGTGTGTCTGTGTCTCTGTGTCCAAATTTTTCTTCTTATTTGGATACCAGTCATTGGATTTAGGGCCCCCTTGAATACTGTATGACTTCATCCTAATTTGACTGCATCTATAATAATTCCATATATAATTTCAAATAAGGTCACCTTCGCAGATTCCAGAAAGACATGAATTTTGAAGGGGGCACTTTTCCATCCCTTACAAAGTTACTTCAGAGTTGTGATGCAGGAAGAAGCTATACTTCAGGGCACCAAGGAATGAGTGACATATTAAGGCAGAAATTGCTTTTTTTTTCTGGATATTTTTTAGTAAAAAAGAAAGAAAAATAGGATCATAATTTGAGGCAAAAAAACCACTTTGAGAAAGATAAAAATGGTAATAAGTTATCTAGGGATAGAGATAAACTCAGAAATAGAGATAGACACAGATATTGATATAGTTATAAATTTAAGCATATTTTTAGGCAAAAGTCGGTGAGTGAAGGAAGGTTATCAAGTACAATGGTGGGTGGAGGTTAGTTGGAAAGGAGATAGGACAACTGTTCCTCTGAGATAAGAGGACAGACTGCATTTTGCAGTTTCAATAACTGTTCAAGAAAGAAATGACTGTTATTAATCACACATTCTCTCAAAGAGCATCTGCCTTAGTGTTTGGTCTAGTTTTACACTGTAGATGTCAGTTATATATTTCTCAAACAGATTCTTTTTTTTTCTCTCTCTCTCAAAACAAATTCTAAAATAATTTCTTACAATTAAAATGGACTCCAACATGTTGGAATTCAAAGTCAGTATAATTTTTCTACAGAAAATATCATTTTAGATCATTCTAGAGAACTTCATCCAGAGGTGTTGGAATCTGTAATTTTGCACTTTTGTTGTTGTTATTGTTATGGTTTTTTTTTTTTTTTTTTTTTTTTTTTTTTTTTTTTGGTACTAAGGATTGAACCCAGAGCCTCTTGCATGCTAGGAGAAAGATCTAACACTGAGCCACATCCCCAGTACTAATATCACACTCTTTAAAAGTAAGCTTGGAAACTGAAAATGAAGCAAATTGTACTCTATATATGGATGATTATGTCAATATGAACCCCACTATTATCATGTATAACTATATTGTACTAGTAACAGCAGTTTTAAAAATTGGGGAAAAAATGGTTAAGCATTCTAAAAAAAAAAAAAAAGGTCTTAACAAAAAAATACTTATGTGCTTGGATTTTAGCCCATAGAAAAATGTGTATGTCTATGATTATATATTTATTTTAAAGCTTTGTCAATGTTAACATTAACTTCATATTCTTTCTTAGGTGGCTGGATTCAGTTTGAGATTATCTTTTGTGGAATCTTCATGATGGAGCAGAGCTTAAATAAGTCAAGTTTCCTGATAACGAAATGGCTTTGTTTCTGTGACTCTTGATTTGGTTTTATTCCTTAAACAAATCAATGAATAAAATATGCATTCATGGAGACTAAATATATTCAGATTATACACTTTTACATAAAACCTTCCTTTCTAGCTTTTTATCTTATAGGTTTGCTCAACTTAAAAAAAAAGACTAAAATGCAATAAATAATACTTTCTCAGAGAATGAACTGTTATTACATTGTTGAGCTTTGTTAAATAACAAATAAAAATATAATAGAACAAAAGTGATTTCTCGTGATAATGTAAGGCTTATATTTTATATGCTCATAAAAACTGGCAGTTAGAGTTGTAAGGGACCTCAGAGGTAATCAATTTTTGTCCTTTTTTCAGATTAAGAAATAATCGTTCAGCAGAGCGCAGTGGCACACAACTTTAATCCCAGCGGTTTGGGAGGCTGAGGCAGGAGGATCATTATTTCAAAGCCAGCCTTGTCAACTTAGTGAGGCCCTAAGCAACTCAGTGAGATCTTGTCTCTAAATAAAACACAAACAAGGATTGGGATGTGGCCCAGTGGTTAAGTGAGCCTGGGTTCAATCTCCAGTATCAAATAAAAGGATTGTTCAGAACAATTTGGTGGGTTACACAGAGTCAAGAAGAAAAAGAATTATATACTAGATTCTATATGCCATGCTTTTATATTAAACTTATTTAATTCTTCATGTAACAGTCCAGAAGTAGACACTCAGAGATTACATCATCTAAGAACACCCACCTGGGAAGTGACTGCACTGGGATTAGAACCCGGATAATCTTCCTGGAATCAACACAGTCATCTGTGCTCCCAATTTCTGCAAAGGTCTGTGTTGAGACCAAAAACCATTTTATCCTTTTTAAAGCAACCAGGTGAAAACAAAATTTCTGTAATTTTCAAGTTCCAATGAAAATTAAGCAGAGAGGGGCTGGGGATGTGGCTCAAGCGGTAGCGCGCTTGCCTGGCATGCGTGCGGCCCAGGTTCGACCCTCAGCACCACATACCAACAAAGATGTTGTGTCCGCCCAGAACTAAAAAATAAATATTAAAAATTCTCTCTCTCTCTCTCTCACTCTCTCTCCTCTCTCACTCTCTCTTTAAAAAAAAGAAAAAAAGAAAAAAGAAAATTAAGCAGAGAAAGGGAAAAAATGCTGTATGACTTATTCAATAGGCAGGAACTATTTCAGGCATTTGTTCTAAAAGGAAGCCACTCACATTTTCAAACAGGAAAGGAGCTGCTCAGGCTGTCAGCTGTTTTCACAGGAACCATGGGAATCCTTGCACTGGTATTTCTTGGACTGGATATGCATGCATATAAATGAAGATCTGTGTACTTGTGACTTGTTAGTAGGTGGTAATGTGTAGATTTCATTAGCATTGTTTTTCAAAAAACTGCTCTTGACTTAAGTAATAACTAACAAATGTAATTCTCTTAGAACTTAGAACATTACTAAATTGTTATATAAGTTTGAAAATTCAAGTGGTAAAATATTTTTGATAATGGAAAATCACTGAACAAATAAGAAAAACATTGCAAATATCGGACCTAATAATTGACTGATTTCTGTGAGAAATAGAAAAATCAAAACAATGACATGACTTGGAACAACAGTGACTGGAATAATGAAATAGAGAAATTCTGAAATGTCTGTAGGATCTATAATTATATCTTCTTCTTCTTTTCTCATACTTGTTGAGTTGTTTTTTCCCCAGATCAGTCCATTTAAAATTTATTAATGTGCTCAATCTTTTTTTAATACCTTTATTTTATTTATTTATTTTTTATGTGGTGCTGAGGATCGAACCCAGAGCCTCGCATGTGCTAGGCAAGCACTCTACTGCTGAGCCATAACACCAGCCCTGTGATGGATCTTGTTAGAAAAATTTCTTTATTGATTTTTATCTTATTTGCTAGTTATTGATTTATACTTTATTTTGTGTGTGTATGTATATATGTGTGTATGTGAGACTATATATATAATATATAATTATATATAATATATAATTATATATAATATATAATTATATATATATATATATTATATTATATATATATAATATATATATATATATATAATATATATATATACTATATTTGTTTTTTTGTTGTCGTTGTTGTTAATGCTGGGGATGGAACCCAGGGTCTTATGCATGCTAGGGTAAATATTCTACCACTGAGCCATGTCCTCAGACCTTCTTTTTTAAATATTACTATCAAATACTATAAATTTCCCTATAATCTTTAGCTATAGCCAATAAAGTTTTAGTGCTTTCATTTTTATTTGGTTCAAAGTATTTTTAAATTATTTATTATTTTTTTCTGTAACATTATTTTGGAGAGTTTTGTTTAATTTCCAAATATGTAGAAAATTTTTTTAGGTATTTCTGTTATCAATTATTAGTTTAATGGCTATTTTGGTTAGAAAAATGGCCTATTTATTTTAATTTTTTAAAAATTCATTGAGACTTGTTTCCTGGCCCAAAGTATGCTTTTTGTTGGTCAATCTTCCATTGGTACTTAAAAGAATGAATATATTTATTTTAGCTTTAGGCATTGTTATGGTTTGGATGTGAGGAGTCCCCAAAAAGCTTACATGTGAGATAATGCAAGACAGTTCAAAGGAAAAATGATTGGGTTGTGAGAGTCTTAACCCCATCAGTGAATTAATCCCCTTTTAAGGGCTTACTGAGTGGTAACTGAAGTGGTAGGGTATGGCTGGAGGAGGTGAGAATTAAGGTGTGGCTTTGGTATATATATATATATTTGTATCTGGAGACTGGAATCTCTCTCTTTGCTTCAGGATCACCATGTGAGCTGCTTCCCTCTGATACCATTTTGTCTGATACCATTTTCCTCGACAGAAGAACTTTCTTTTACATTTCTTTTTATGTGGTTCTGCTGTGGTGAATTCTCTCAGCTTTTGCTCATCTGAAAAAATCAGTGTTTTGCCTGCATTTTTGAAAGAAAATTTTGGTTGGGTTATAATTGTAGTTTGAGTTTTATTTTGTTTTCTAGTTTTAGTACTTTAAAGAGATCTTTCCATTAAGTTCTGCTTTCATGGCTTCTGATGAGAAATTGGCTGTCAGCCTTCTCTTTGTCCCTCTGAATACAATATCTGTTTTCCTCTGAGCATTTAAGATTTTTTTTTTTGTCACTAGTTTTTAGCAATTTGATCACGATTTTCTTCTGCTTCAAATGATTTTGATTCTTGAATCTATAATTCTAAGGTTTATCAAATTAGTACCAGTTTTAGCTATTACTTCTTCAAAAATGTTTATGTCCTTTATAAATTTTTATATCTGTCCTTGAATTCTAATTATTCATAAGTTAGAATGCTTGGTATTCTCTCTGATATATTCTTCATTTCAGAAATTGCTTTTTTTTTTTATTAGAGATTTATCCCAGGAACACTTAACCACTCAATTATATCCCCAGCCCCTTTAATTTTTATTTTAAGACAGGCTCTCACTAAATTCCTTAAGGCATCACAAAGTTGCTGAGGCTGTTCTCAAACTTTTGATGCTCCTGACACAGACTTCTGGGTCGCTGGAATTACAAGCATGTACTACCACACCCGGATGCATTTTTTATCTTTGTATATTGCATTTGGATAGTTTTTATATCTTGCTATTTCTTTCCCCATCATCTCCATATCTTCCTTTGCATCTTTGAGCATATTTATAATACTTAAAATAGCTGTTTTATGGTCATTTTCTACTCATTCCATCATCTGTTTCATTTCTAGTTATGTTTCCAATTGATTAACTTTCTTCCTTGTCATGATTATAATTTCTTTGTATACCTAACTTCCTGATGGGATACCAGACAAGTGAATTTTACTGATTCATTACTAGATTTTGCTGCTTTTCTTTTAAACGGTGCTAGATTTGTTCTGGTGTGCAGTTAATAAGTTGAACATCAGTTTTATTCTTTCGAGGCTTGCGTTTAAACTTTGTTATTTTTTTTTTACTTTGGAACTAATTTAATCCCACTACTAATGCATGACCCTTTTTCAAAGATCACAATTCTGTGCTTATTTTGGATGCAATATCTGAAAATTATTTTTTCATAAATGCTGTGTGGTTTTTCTATTTGTTTATAGTGGCAGGGCAATGCCAATGTCAGGGGTTTTATTATGTTTTTGCTGCTATTACCAAATACCAGAATTTGAGTGACTTATAAAAGCACTTATAAAATCCATAATCAAGGTGCCATCAGATTTAGTGTTGAAAAAGGCTTTGTTGTATAGAAGATGCCTTTTCACTGTGTGGTCTCTGAGTGAAAGGGACAAGACAGTTCCTTGGGGCTCCTTTTGTAAGGGCCTTAATCCCTTACAAAGCTCATGAAGGGTCCCTCCTCATGACCTATTCACCTACCAAAGGCCCACTTCCTACTACTGTCACATTGCTGATTCGATTCAGTGTATGACTTGGGGGTTGGAGGGACATGAACATTTAGACCATAATAGCAGGTAATAGTTTATGTGTACAATCAGAAGTCCTAATTTGATTATTGATAGAAGAAAAGCTTTGTTTTTCTTTAATTTTATAACTTGTTATTAGTAATATATTTTAAAATTTTGGAATTGTTGTCCAGTTTGAGAAAACCTCTGTTGAATTTCTTCTCAGCTTAAACACATAATTATAGTGCTAGACTTGGTGGGACACATTCATACTTTAATATGACTTCTGTACCTTCATCTTTGTGTCATGATTCTGAATGAGTTAGTTCACAGGGTGATAGGAGTATTGCTAGAAGCCAGTCTTGAACTCACTTGTCTGGTTATACTTTACCTGACATAAGACTCTGTAAACCACATAAGCCTATTCCACTAAAACCAAACAAGGATACTTCAATTCAACCTTTTTGTTGCTGGATCTCAAGATGCATGTGACTACTTCTAGAAACTTAAATGAGACAAGATAATAGAGAAATTGTAATGAAAGAGACACTGGTCTTAACTTTTCAGAATTAGTGTATCCTACTTTTACAAATTATACAAAAAGTATGTGATCACTAAGTACACTGCTAGGGTTTCTCTCAGAAACTTGGAAGGGTCTTGTTCCAAGAATACTAATCTCTTGTGCCTCATTCATTTGCCACTAATTCTGCCTCTGGTTTTTACCATCAGTGTTTTAAAAGCATGGTTAGAATCTATCTCATATATAGATTTAAGGTTTTGGAATTGGGATATTAATTTTTAAGAATTTTTTTAGATGTTGATGGACCTTTATTTTACTCATTTATTTATATGAGGTGCTGAGAATTGAACCCAGTGTCTCACATATGCTAGGCAAGTGGTCTACCACTGAGCTACAACCTCAGCCCCAGAATATTCATTTTTTTTTAAGCAACAAAGCAGGAATCAGAAAACATGGTCTTGGTGTGATTCTTAGTTTAGATATATCATGCTGACAGAGATGAAATTAATTCTTAGTTACATACCAGCCCTGTGGAAAAAATGAGGTTTAGTGTGAAACCAACCTAGATGCCCTTCAACAGATGAATGGGTAAAGAAACTGTGATACATATACACAATGGAATATTACTCAGCATTAAAAAAATAGAATTATGGCATTTTCAGGTAAATGGATGGAGTTGGAGAACATCATGCTAAGTGAAGTAAGCCAATCCCAGAAAATCAAAGGCCAAGTGTTTTCTCTGATAAGCGGATGCTGATCCATAATGGGGACAGGGGTATGGGGAGAATGGAGGAACTTTGGGCAAAGGGGAGGGAAGGAAGGGGAGGATGCATGGGACAGGAAAGATTGTGGAATGAGATGGACATCATTACATAGGTACATGTATGACTGCTCATATGGCATGACTCTATATTGTGTACAACCAGAGGAGTAAAAAGTTGTGCTCCATTTTTGTACAATGAATTGAAATGCATTTTGCTGTTATGTATAACTAATCAGAACAAATAAAAATAATTAAAAAATAAAACTAATAAAAAAATAAGGTTTAGTAAGGGTTTGGGTTAAGGCAAAAAATTCCTTTTGCAGTTAGAGGTGTTGATGATTTCCAAACAGAAAGAAGTTAAGCTAAA
Organism: Spermophilus citellus; assembly: GCF_964194105.1. Taxonomy (NCBI): domain Eukaryota; kingdom Metazoa; phylum Chordata; class Mammalia; order Rodentia; family Sciuridae; genus Spermophilus; species Spermophilus citellus. Next base: position 49,268,473 of record NC_138191.1, on the reverse strand, counting down.
ACTTCTATTAAAAAGTAAAAAACATGTGTTTCATTTTACTTTTATACTATTAAGTGGCATAGTTTTTGTTTATGGTCTCCTCTCCCTGCTACCCAACTCTGTCACTTAGAAATAATGAAGATGTAGAAGAGGATCCAAGACAGGCCAGAGGGAGGCAGCATTCTACATCGCTCTGTGACCAGGGTCTTAACTAGTGGGAATACTGCTTCACTGAGAGTGACAGAGGACCCCTCCACAGCTGCTGCAGCACAGGGCCCAGGCCTCGGCATTAGAGCAGGACTCCTGACTCCCGACTACTTGCCCACGCAGGTGTCACGGGTGCCTTAGCGGGACCACTGGCATCAGTACCCACGCAGAATTCCCAGATGCCACTCCCACGAAGGGCACTCAGCCATCACAGGAACTCTGCCTCCACTCCCGTGTGGACCCCCATCTACCAACGTGGGGCTCCCCGAGTTGCCTCCATCTTGGGACTTCATGGCTACTGCCATAGGCCCTTACTCGCCATAGCCTGCCTGCACCTGGGGACATCACAGGCTCTGAGGAGCCCACAGCCGCAACACTGCATGCCACAGAATGACACCCCATTGATGAAAGCAGCCACCTCCATCTTGGGTCACCTCTATCACCATCTATAGTTGGGGCAACTACCAGTTTGGAACACCGGATAGCCAGGTACCCATAGTTTCTAATTCCCCCCAATCCCCAGCAGCTGCCCAATCCCCAGTGACTGCCCAATACCAAACAGCCCTCTGTGTCAGGTGCACAGTCACCAGAGTACCACACACAAGACCCTGGAGAGAAATGTTCCTGATTAGGAAGTAGAAAGGGAGAGGGTGAGGGAGATACACTCTAGAGACAATTTAGAAGGCAAGAACTGTGAGGTCTACAAGTGTGATAAGGAGATAAGACCTGGTACCCATGTCACAGGAGCAGGCCCCAAAAAGAGATCCTTGAGGTGCAGTCTCCCACTGGGACCAGAAAGTGCGCTACCCCACTTCCAGGTGCCCTGAACCCAAGACCAACCCTCACACCCTGGTAACCCCCACCATCTTAGGGCGGAGATACCAACTAAGAACAGACAACCCCACCTATTGGATGAGAAGGGAAACAGGAAAGATACTGATTTCCAACCCAAACAACCCTTGTTTCTTCCTTCCAATTTTTTTTCTTTCTTCTCCCTCTTTATTCTCCCACCCTCACATCCCCAACTGATGTGAAAACCAAGTACTTTGTATGAATCAGGATATTGAGGACGGAGATGACTGAATTGTATATTAGAGTTGTATTATATATTCTTTTTTCCTCCTTTTTTTGTTTTTCTCTCAAATTTTTACTATTTTAACATTTTCTATTTTTCTTAATATATATATGTGTTTATCTTATGTACTCTACTGTCTTCCCTCTTATTTGTCTACCCCAAATTACTACCTCTCTATTCTCCTGCTACTAACCTTCTTCTTTAGATTTCTCTTTCAAACTTCCTAAGATATAACTCTATAACCTCATCTCCTGCCTCCTCAGCATATCTTTCTACACCTCACCCCCAGTTCTTTGTCTACCATCAGGAACTGTAAATCTTTTTACAAACCTACTGATTATATGGTAGATAATAATTGAATTCACCATTTCTGTACATGGTGATCAAACTGTACATGTCTTAATAAAAACTATTTGTTTTAGGAGGCATTTTGTTTCTATTGGGATCCATTAACATTGTTCTTCCCCTCACAGGTGGGGTATTGGAACTCTACGCTATAAGCCTATAGGGTAAAAATTGTAATGCTTCAGATCCACAGAGCTAGGAAGGAAGACATATGAGCAACATGAAAAGGTTTTGTGAATTAAAGGATGATATAAGAGAGCAAATACAGGAAGCAAAAGATTACTTCAATAGGGAGATAGAGGTTCTAAACAAAAACCAAACAGAAATCCTTGAAATGAAAGAAACAATAAACCAAATTAAAAGCTCAACTGAAAGCATCACCAATGGGTTAGAACACTTGGAAGACAGGACCTCAGAAAATGAAGACAAAATATATAATCTTGAAAAGAATGTAGACCACACAGTGAAAATGATAAAAAACCATGAGAACATTCAAGAAATATGGGATAGCATAAAAAGACCAAATTTAAGAGTCATTGGAATAGAGTTCCAAACTAAAAGAATGAACAATCTATTCAATGAAATAATATCAGAAAATTTTCCAAATATAAAGAACAAATTGGAAAACCAAATTCAAGAGACTTACAGGACACCAAATGTACAAAATCACAACAAATTCACATCAAGGCATATTATAATGAAAATGCCTAACCTACAGATTAAGGAGAGAATATTATAAGCCAAGAGAAAAAGGAATCAGATTATATACAGGGGGAACCAATTAGGTTATGTGCAGATTTTCTAACCCAGGCTCTGAAAGCTAGAAGATCCTGGAACAATGTATATCAAGCTCTGAAAGAAAATGGATGACAACCAAGAAATTTGTATCCAGTAAATTAAGCTTTAGATTTGATGATGAAATAAAAACCTTCCATGATAAACAAAAGTTAAAAGAATTTACAGCTCAAAAACCTGCACTATGGAACATCCTTGGCAAAATATTCTATGAAGAAGAAATAAAAAAACAAAAATGAAAATCAGCAGAGGGAGATATTACACTAAAGGATAAGCTAATCAAAGGAAAAACCAAGTCAAGTTAAATAACAAAAATTTTTAAAAATGGCTGGAACTACAAACCATGTCTCAATAGTAATCTTGAATGTTAATGGCCTAAACTCACCAATCAAAAGACATAGGCTAGCTGATTGGATCAAATGCAACAACCACAACAACAAAAACAAAAGACCCAACAATATTCTGTCTCCAAGAGACTCATTTGATATGAAAAGACATCCACAGACTGAAGGCAAAGGGTTGGGAAAAATTATACCACTCACACAGACTGCAGAAGCAAGCAGGGGTTTCCATCCTCATATCAAATAAAGTGGACTTTAAGCTAATCAAAAGGGACAAAGAAGGACATTTCATACTGATCAAGGGAACAATACACCAATAAGACATAAAAATTACAAATATATATGCCCCAAACAATGGAGCATCTATGTTTATCCAGCAAACTCTTCTCAAGTTCAAGAGTCAAACTGACCACAACACAATAATTCTGGGTGATTTTACCACACCTCTTTCACCACTGCATAGATCTTCCAAACAAAAACTGAACAAAGAAACTATAGAACTCAAAATACAATCAATAACTTAGACTTAACTGACAAATACAGAATATTTCATTCTTCAACAAGTGATACACTTTCTTCTCAACAGCACATGGATCCTTCTCTAAAATAGACCATATATTATGCCACAAAGTAACTCTTAACAAATACCAAAAAGTAGAGATACTGCCCTGAATTCTAACAGATCACAATGAAATTAAATTAGAAACCAATGATAATATAAAAAATAAAAACTACTCCAACACCTGGAGCCTAAATAATATGCTACTGAATGAACAATGGGTTGCAGAAGACATTAAGGAGGAGATTGAAAAATTCTTAGAGGTAAATGAGAACACTGATACAACATATCAAAATCTCTGGAACACTATGAAGGCAGTACTAAGAGGAAAGAAAGTACATTGCATGGAGTTCATTCCTTAAAAGAAGAAAAAGTCGGGGGATAGTAGGGGATAGGAAAGATAGCAGAATACAACAGTCACTAATAGGGCATTATGTAAAATTGTGGATGTGTAACCGACGTGATTCTGCAATCTGCATTTGGGGTAAAATTGGGGGCTCATAACCCACTTAAATCTAATGTATGAAATATGATATGTCAAGAGCTTTGTAATGTTGTGAACAACCAATAAAAAAAAGAAAGAAAAAAAAAGAAGAAAAAGTCAACAAATAAATGGCATAACATTACGTCTCAAAACCCTAGTAAAAGAAGAACAAATCAGCATCAAAAAAGTAGAAGACAGGAAATAATTAAAATCAGAGCTGAAATCAATGAAATTGAAACAAAAGAAACAATTGAAAAAATTGAAAAAAACAAAATGTTGGTTCTTCACAAAAATAAATAAAATTGACAGACCCTTAGTCATGCTAACAAAGAGAAGGAGAGAGAAAACTCAAATAACTCACATGTGATGAAAAAGGAAATATCAAAACAGATACTACAGAAATACACAAGATAATTTGAAATTATTTTGAAAAGTTGTACTCTAATCAAATAGAGAATATCAAAGGCATTGACAAGCTTTTAGAGACATACAAATTGCCCAAATTGAATCAGGATGATATACATAATTTAAATGGATCAATTTCAAGCAAGGAAATAGAAGATGCCAATCAGAAGCCTACCAACCAAGAAAAGCTCAGGACTAGATGGAAACACAGTTGAGTTCTATGAGACCTTTAAAGAAGAACTAATACCAATACTTTACAAATTATTTTGTGAAATAGCAAAAGAGAGAGAACTTCTAGACTCATACTGTGAGGCCAATATCACCCTGATTCCAAAACCAGGCAAAACAAGACACATCAAAGAAAGAAAACTTCAGACCAATGTCTCTAATGAACATAGAGGCAAAAATTCTCAATAATATTCTGACAAATATAATACAAAAACATATAAAAAAGATAGTGCACCATGATCAAGTGGGGTTCATACCAGGGATGCAAAGTTGGTTCAACATACAGAAATCGATAAATGTAATTCATCACATCAATAGACTTAAAGATAAGAATCATATGATCATTTCAATTGATGCAGAAAAAGCATTCAACAAAATACAGCACCCCTTCATGTTCAAAACACAGGAAAAACTAGGGATAACAGGAACATACCTCAACATCATAAAAGCTATCTATGCTAAGCCCCAGGCCAACATCATTCTAAATGGAGAAAAATTGAAGGTATTCCCTCTAAAAACTGGAACAAGACAGGGATGCCCTTTTTCACCACTTCTATTTAACATAGTTCTTGAAACACTGGCCAGAGCAATTAGACAGACAAAAGAAATTAAAGGGATACACATAGGAAAAGAAGAACTCAAATTGGCCCTATTTGCTGATGATATGATTCTATACATAGAAGACCCAAAAAATTCCACCAGAAAACTTCTAGAGCTAGTAAATGAATTCAGCAGAGAATCAGGATACAAAATGAACCTCATGAATCAAAGGCATTTCTGTACATCAGTGAAAAATCCTCTGAAAGGGAAATGCAAGGTGGCTTCAACAAATCCTCAAATCCCATTTACAAGAGCCTCAAAATAATTAAAATACTTGGGAATCAACCTAATGAAAGAGCTGAAAGACTTCTACAATAAAAACTACAAATTGCTAAAGAAAGAAATTAAAGAAGACCTTAGAAGCCGGAAAGATCTTCCTTGTTCTTGGATAGGCAGGATTCATATTGTCAAAACGACCATACTACCAAAAGCACTATACAGATTTAATGCAATTCCAATCAAAATCCCAATGATATTACTCATAGAAATAGTAAAAGAAGTAATGAAATTCATCTGGAAAAATAAGAGATCCAGAGTAGCTAAAGCAATCCTTAGCAAGAAGAGTGAAGAAGGTGGCATCATTATACCAGACCTCAAACAATACTACAGAGCAATAGTAATAAAAACAACATGGTATTGGCACCAAAATAGACTGGTAGACCAATGGTACAGAACAGAGGACAGATACTAACCCACATAACTATAGTTATCTTATATTAGACAAAGGCACCAAAAACATACATTGGTGGAAAGATAGCCTCTTCAACAAATGGTGCTGGGAAAACTGGACATCCATATGTAACAAAATGAAATTAAACCCTTGACTCTCACCATGTACAAAACTTGACTCAATGTGGATCAAAGACCTAGGAATTAAACCAGAGACACTGCACCTATTAGAAGAAAAAGTAGGCCCAAATCTCCATCATGTCAGATTAGGCTTCAATTTCCTTAATAAGACTCCTATAGCACAAGAATTAAAATCAAGAATCAATAAATGACAACAGAAACAATCAGTGATGTGAACAGACAGCCTACATTTTGGGAACAAATTTTTACCACTTGCACATCAAATACAGCACTAATCTCCAAGGTATATAAAGAACTCATAAAGCTAACCACCAAAAAAGCAAATAGCCCAATCAATAAATGGGCCATGGAACTGAACTGATACCTCTCAGAAAATGATACACAACCAATCAACAAATATATGAAAAAATGTCCAATATCTCTAGCAATTAGAGGAATGCAGATCAAAAATACTTTGAGATTTCATCTTATTTCAGTCAGAATGGCAGCTATTAAGAATATAAACAACAATAAGTGTTGGTGAGGATGTGGGGGAAAAGGCACACTCATACATTGCTGGTGGAACTGCACATTGATGCAGTCAATATGGAAAGCAGTATGGAGATTCCTTGGAAAACTGGGAGGAATAGAGGGACCCAGTTTGACCCAGCTCTCCCACTACTTGGTCTATACCCAAAGGACTTAAAAACAGCATACTACAGGGACACAGCCACATCAATGTTTATACCAGCATAATTCACAACAGCTAAACTGTGGAACCAACCTAGATGCCCTTCAGTCGATGAATGGATGAAGAAAATGTGGTATATATATACACAACGGAATATTACTTAGCAACCAAAGAGAATAAAATCATGGCATTTGCAGGTAAATGGATGAATTTGGAGAACATAATGCGAAGTGAAGTTAGCCAATCCCCAAAACTCAAATGCTTAATGTTTTCTCTGATAAAAGGAGGCTAATTCATTGTGGTGTTGGAGGGGGAGCATGGGAGGATTAGATGAACCCTAGATAGGGCAAAGTGGTGGGAGGGTAAGGGAGGAGGCATGGGGGTAAAAAAGATGGTGGAACAAGATGGCTATCATTACCCTAAATATATCTATGAAGACACAAGTGGTGAATATAGTTTGTATACAACCAGAGATATGAAAAATTGTGCTCTATATGTGTAATATGAATTGTAATGCATTCTGCTGTCATATACAACAAATTAGAATAAAAATAAATTTTAAAAATACACATAAAATGTACATATTATACATAGATAATACATGCATGTTTGCCTATGTATACATGTTTAAGTATCTATACATAAATATAAATATAACCTACATATATACTTTAGATATTTATAAATTACACATATATTTGGTAAAAATGCAAAATATATTCTGGATACTAAATAACAGTTTAAATATAAAAATGGCTAAATGAATAAAGAAACAAAAAAGAAATAATGAAGGTGTAAACTTTACTGTAGTCACAATCTAATTTGTTGCAATGTTGCTGCCTAAAAAGCAATTAGTCTTTTTTAGATTTCATTACAAGTATTTCATTTTTAGCAGCTTGATATCAAGTGTCTATTAATAGTTTTCTCTTATAGAGAATGCTTAGAATCTCTTTTTACCAGGAAGTGTTTTGTTCTTGTAAAGATAACCTTATCAACATGATGACAGTCTCCGAAGTCTCATATGTGGTGGAGCTTAGTCCCTAATAAAGGGCAAAAGGAATTCTTTTGTACACTTCTAAGCAACACTGAGACTACAGTAATTAACTAATGTTAGAATTGTATTCCTGTTTTGAATTGTTGATTGAGAAAACATATTTATTGACAGGCTTTTGCTTCTGGATTTCAAATTATCAGTATTGATTGGCTGACTCCTGCAAGTATAAAAGTGAAGGATGCAAAGTAGATAGTAATACCTGCCAGACGATAAGAGGTAAATAAGTGAAAAGATAAAATGCTGAGATGGATTTCAGACGAGGAAGAAATTTCTGTGACTTCAAGAGTCAAAGATTCTAGAACTTAAGATGGGCTTTGTTTGAATAGATTTAAAGAATAGTCCACGGGGCCAGCAAAGAAGAAGAAGAAGTAAAACAAACAAATAGAATGTGAATTTTGTTTAACTAAAAAATATCTATCAAAAGTTTATTCTTTTCTGAATATTTTGCTAATGAAAGGATACCAAGATAAATAAAAAATAGTTTTCCCTTCAAAAAATTTAATAAAAAAATAATTTAATAATCTGGGAAATTAGGAATGCCATTGATACCACTACTATACAAGAATGGATTTTTATGAATAGTATTTGTATCATAATCTTTATTTTTCAAACTTTATTTTATAATTTTTTTAAATGTGGTGCTGAGGATTGACCCCAGTGCCCCACATATGCTAGGCAAGCACTCTACCATGGAGCCACATCCCCAGCCCTATATCATAATCTTTTATTTAAAGGTTGCCTGAGCAACAGACTGGGGTTAAAAAGAATTAAGTTTAATACTTAGCTCTGCCTCTTCTTAGCTGTGTACCATTGAGCCCTGTTGAGTCTTAATTTCATCTGTGTTTGTTTTCCACTGTATTTCACAGATAATAAGCAGAAACTCCACCAGCAAGCCCATTCCTATCAGGTTAGAAAGCATTTTGCCATCACCAATACTAGCAAATTAATGGAGCCTGGACTGAATTCCCCACAAAAGGCCCTCTACCTGTTGCTCCACAGATGCCTTTAAAACCGTGTTAACCCAGTCCAGACCACTGGGCTCAGTTCTTCCTGTCTATACAAGCAGTGCTGTCCTGCCTCACCAAATAAATTTTTTTCCCATTGACTCTGACTTGTCTCACAATTATGGCTACACTTACCATTCTTTTGGAGGTAGTTTATTGACTACCAGAAAAGATCAGGTCCTAACATTTCAGTTACTTTCACACTGTTATCCACAAGGTGACTAATTGTCTCCTTCTGCCCAAGTCTCAGGATTCCTGGGATTTGGAAATTTCAGTGCTCAAACTAGGATAATCTCAGGCAAAGTAAAATGGGCTGGTCATCCTCAGTCCCAACCTCTCCTCTACACTTCTAGCCCTTGGTCCTGAAGTCTTAACAAACCTTCAGTTTCGCTTAATCTGAGTTTGACAGTCTTTTCAACATTTCAAGGGTTGAGTGATATAATACACATGAGAAATGAGATCCTGAAATATATGAATGAGTACTGAGTGAGGATTCTAAGCCAGTTTGAAATTAAAAGCAATATCAGGTTGGAAATTAAAACACCCTGATGATTAATAAAATTTAGGGACCAGGAAAGGAATTCAGAGGGCTGGATTAAAAGGTTTATATGATTTCCCTGGCAGAGTTGAAAAGAAGGCTTTTACCAGAGTAAATGGGCATGTCCACGTGTATGTGTGTATTTGTGTATAAGGGTAAGAGGAAAGTTAGTAAAATTAAAGTAGTAACAATATAACAACTAAGAGACAGCATAATAACTAGGAAAATTAATAGAATATTCTCAATTTCATTTTAATCAGATATTTAATGTCTAGATTACGAGAGCTATAAACTAATCATCCCATCCTAGTTTTAATAGACTGAATGGTAACTGGAGGCCGGTGGGCTATGGCTGGAGTAGATGCCTTGTGCCCTGGAATGGCTCAGCTTCCCTGTAGCCTTTCCCCATTCTCTCTCTGTTTCTTGTCTGCCATGAGGTGAGCAACTTTCCTCCATCTTGTCCTTCTACCATGATGTTCTGCATTATTTTGGGCCCAGAGCAATAAAGTCCCACTGACCATGAGTTGAATCTCTGAAACCATGAGCCAAAATAAATTTTTCCTCCTCTAATTATTGTCAGGTGTTTTGATCACAGTGACAAAAAGCTGACTCACATGATCCCCAAACCAAATTGTCACAATACCTTTCATAACTAACTAGTGAGACTGAGTTCTACTTTGAATTATTTTTTGAATTTAGATGGATTGTTCTGTATGATTTCTAATTTGATTTTGGGAAAGATTTGCCTGCTAATTTCATGGGGCTGTACTTGCCAGGCTTCTTAGAATAACTTAACTATTTCTCAGGTTTTTCATTTTTTTTTTTACTTCTCTAAGCATGGCAGAAATTTTTAGCAAACAATGCTGAAATATTTGTAAGCTATAGTGTATTATTGATAATTTTCAAATTGAGAAAACCTGTTCTGTTAACTAGAATATTTTAGTTTACTTCAATCATTTACTCCACACGAATTTATTTTGTACCAACTATATTCCAGGAATTATACGAGGTACTGGGAACATAAATATATACAAAGGCTCTTTCTTCAAAGAGCTCACAAATTAGGTGAAGCAGATTTATAAAATTTATAAGATGATATGACAAATAACTATATGCAGTAGATGTTCATTAAACACTTGAATGATGATAGAACTGAGAATCACATGATTATTTGAGGAAATTGGGAAAGGAGAAAGGATTCACATTTGATCATTATCTCCATGAGAAACGGACATTATTTCTCTTTTTCATTCCAGAATCACAAATTGTTGGTGCTCTGTAAAATTTTATTGAATGAATGAGTGAAACTTCCTACAACATTGTTGAAATATGTTTTCATATACTAGCCAGTTGAAATATCTACATTTTTAACACAGAGACTTCTTGTTGTACCAGTTTCTTTTAAAATCATATATTTGCAAGAAAAAAACAACTCTAAAATCAGAGCAGCTAGCATTGTCTGCAAAAATAAAGATTAATTCACTTGAGTTCACTTGGTGGAAAAAAAAATTACCGATTTTGCCACACAGTATAATATATTATCTTATCCATTAGTTGTGCAGTTAAACCTTCATCAAGGTATAACAAGCCCTGGAAGTGATTTCAATTGAATGACAAAAGAAATGGAATAAAATTTATTTAAAACTGGTTCACACCAGCTCTCCTACATGTACTATTAACTGCTAAGATCAAGTCACAAAACATTATTTTGAGGAGAAAGGGTTTAGTGAACCCTAGAAATTGGGTTTGATTTATGCCAGAAAATCTGCCTTTTCACTGCTTGAGATTTCTATGGAAGAAAGCCACAGTCTTTTACCAAATGGTTTCTAAGGAAACCCCTTATAGCACAGCATCTGAAAACAATTTGGTTGTTAATGAGAAATGGTTCTCACGGTGGGAAAGTGTTGACTGAAAGAAAAGGCTTCTAGATTTGGCAGTCATTCTGTATAAAGTGTTTACTGTTCTACAGTTACATTTATGAAATTTTTACATAGAGTAAACATTTTTAGATCTCACTTCATAGTCATTCTTACATGTAAATGTATGTGTTTTTAAAGAAGCTTGGGAAATAGAAAAGGTTTTGTGCTAAAAATGTAGATACTTGAACTTGCAAATATATTCAAACAAATTGCCTTCCAGAATCTGTCCACTCCATTGAGTTTTTCAATCTGTTTTGGAATTCCAACGTTCTAGAATTCATATATTAGCACTGAATTATGAGTGAATTGTTTTTCATAACACATATCTAAAAATCCTAAAACATAGTGTAGTATTTTATGTTTTTTTAAATCTGTTTTTAAACTGTATTCTGAAATGTCTTATAAAGTATTTTACTGCTTTTAAGTTCTTCTCCAAAAGAAAGTAATTAATTGCAATGTTATAACTATTATCCCTTTGTAATAATTTCAAGATTCAATTTCAATATCTAATGAAGCACTAATTTTTGTGGCTAAAAAATAAATGCTAGATGGACACTAATTCCTGTATTCCAAAACAACCATATCTATATATTTCTTGATAACTTCTAAGTTCTATAACCAAAGAAAATTTATTCAATAATTTCAAATAGATTTAACTCTCTTGCATGATTCAGAGACATGAGTGAATATATGACAGATATAAAAAAAGTGACTTCTGAAAATTCAGAGAAAAATATTTGGAAATATTTCTTGCTCCGGGAGCATTACAAGTGTTCAAATCTGTGTAAAAATATCGTCAGTTGCTCAGTCACTTGAAATCCGATTGGTGCACCGCTTTGCCCCTAACTGCCATCGGTCCATCTGTCCTTGAATATGCTTTCTGCTTTAGACTTCTGTACCAGGCAGAGTTGCCAAGAGTCTTCTTGTTGTCCTCAGTTGTTTTCCTCATTTGACCCCTACCTCCTTTCTCTTTTTTCTCTGGTCTTTGAACTTCCTCCACTTGGGACAGCTGCTTTCATTTGCAGCTCTGCTTTGGGCAGGGAAAAATTTCTGCCAATGAAAACAGGAAAAATAAGAAAACAAGAAGGGTCGCAAGTGCTCTGCATGTGTCGAAGCTCTCTGGCTGCCCATGCTGGGGCCTTTTTGCCCACTGGTTAGCGGACAGAGAAGGGATCTCTTGTTACAGACTGACCCTAAGATGTGAGAGATTAGCTGAGAGACTTTTTTCTCTCTCATCTTTGGATCAACAAATTCAGAATTGTTTGTGTTGAAAGAACTGGGAAGGTGATGTTTTACGTTTCCTCGCCCACTTCATGCTTGAAGGTCTGCATTTGGTTTGGTCAGATCTATGCTATTGTCAGGCTACAATAATAATTGATACCATGTTCTTGATTTTTTGAGAGGGAGAGTATATGACCTTCTTTCTACTTTCTCCTTCTTACAACCCACAGGAACTCAGAGGACAGAAATTTCTCCATTTAACTTTTTTCAGAGTGATATATGATAGATATGATAGATAGGTATGAACATGAGAGAATTTAGTAAATATTAATTCATGAAGAGAATGAAGTAAACATCTTTCTAAACCAAAATAACAGCAAGCAAGTGCTTTAGAGTTGCTGCGTTATGCCAATTTGCTTGATTCTTGAGGTTTAATGACATTTCTTTTTTTGAGTATGTGTGAGTGATTTAAAAGGAGAAGAGATGTAATTTTTGTCTTTGTGGATAAAACATCAGGAGGGTTGATTGACAGTGGTATTTGGAATAAGAAGCCCACAATAGAAATGTAGCTTTTGCCTCAACACATTGAACTTGTTTTTACTTTTTGTTTCTTCATTTTTTTCCCCCACAGTATCCACCATAGCACCACAGGATGGCCCTCCAGATAAGGCAACAATCTAATAGGAAATTGTAGATCTGCCTGTCAGATTGGAAAGGAATACTTGTCTTTACTTATGTAACCCATTCTGCATCTCACACTGATAACATTTGTAGCTGAGTGAAAAAAAAATGCAAAGGTGACATATTTCCTCCCTTTGACCTTGTTTGCCATTCATTCATTGTTATTATCAAAGCGGAACAAGTAAATGGCAGAGACCATACAAGAGGGGTAAACAAATACATGTGACAAAAAAGGAGTAACCGTGTTTTCTGAGTCAAGATCTATGTAAAGGAAAACATCATGTTTCCTCATCTTGGAAAACTTCTAAGAATAGTTACAGTTCAAGAAAAATTCAATTCAAAATATTCTAATTAAGTGGCTGCTATTTGTTAGACTCTTCACTAATTATTATCTGTGAACACAAAGATGAATGAGAGATCTTGCTTATGCAAGAGCTCACAGACTAGCCTTGTGACAGCTCCTCAGAATTGAGAGGGTTTTAGATAGTCTTCCTATGTTTGTTCCTTCTTCACTTGATAAATCTCTAATGACTGGTCTATCTGGTGGGAAAGTAGTAAGTCCTGATAATGAGTAAGACAAGAGAACCTGCTTCCAGAAGCAGAGAAGTCTAGCGGAGAAGGGGGACATGTGAAAGAGAAACTGTAATACATTTTTATCGAAGTGAGTAAAAAATATCATTCTGGAACTCTCAATTTCTGAAATTGATGGAGTTTGCCAGCTAATTGAGAACACATGTATTTATCAGGTACTAAATTTTTGTGGTAGGCTGGAAGCACACAAAAGATGCTAGCTATCTTTTTTTTTTAATATTTATTTATTTATTTTCAGTTCTCGGCAGACACAACATCTTTGTTTGTATGTGGTGCTGAGATCGAACCCGGGCCGCACGCATGCCAGGCGAGCGCGCTACCACTTGAGCCACATCCCCAGCCCTGCTAGCTATCTTTATCATTGACACCTTTACCTTTCCTGTTTCAGTATTCTCATGTCAGGTATTGAGTACAAATCTAACCCTTAAATATTTGCTCTCTTTAAATGTCTCATTATTAAAAGTCAACTTGTTTTCTCGGTAAAATGAGACTTCTTATATGTTAGCATACCATTATCACTTGTGTTCCTCCATAGTTCCTAAATATTATATGTGGTAATAAGCACTTCTTCTGGTAGATGTAGGTCTTCAGTATGCTATTAGCTGAAATTAGAGGGTTTTTCATTCTGCTCACACCTTTCCATTGGAAAATGAGTACTCAAGTGAATCTCTCTTTTTTTCTTTTGAATCTTACAATGGAAACTTCTTTAAACAAGGTATGATTTAGTGAGTTCTGCTCTGGATGCCTGGCCAAAACCATCATGAATATTCCGTTAACTATTTCATTAGGGACTCTCAACCCGAGCTCTATTGTCATTTGGAGATGGGCAACTGTAGTGGGAGGGCTATCCTGTGTATTATAGGTTATTCTTGTTCTCTACCCAATCTGTGACAGCATCTCCACAGTTGTGACAACCAAATATGACCCCAGATATTTCCACAGATCCCATGGGAGTAAAGTTGTCTCCAGGTCAGAACCACTGCTTTTGATCTGGCCATTGGTTTTAGGTAGATAGGACCATGCCTGTGATTGAGGTATAGTCTTTCTTCTGGTAGATGTAGGTCTTCAGTATGCTATGATCTTTCATTTATTCAGTGCCTAGTTTGTTTCATGGTATAAGCAGAACCATGATGAGCAAGGAGATCCTTGCCCTGAAGTAACCTACAGTCTAAAAATTTGTAAGTCATTGTGATTTACAACTAGAAAATTCTTTGAAACAGTGCCTTGAGCATCCTAGGTTAATTGTAATGAATATCCAAAATTGGGTATTATTAGGTGTACCAAAATACCTCTAAGCAGTGCAAATACCCTATCATTTTCTTCTAACTTCTCATTGAAGACTTGGTTCTTTTTTGTAGGGGAGGGGGTGAATACTGAGGATGGAACACAGAGAGACTTAACTACTGAGCCACATCCCCAGCTGGTTTTTAAATTTTTATTTAGTTATTTTTACTCAGGTTCTCACTAAGTTGTTTAGAGCCTTACTTAGTTGCTGATGCTGACCTTGAACTTGTGAACCTCCTGTCTCAACCTAGGGAGCCTCTGAGATTAGAGATGTGTACCACCATGCCTGGCTTCAAGCATTGATTCTTGCGCAAAGAAGGAGTTGAAATTTGTTGCTCTGTTTTACTACTGGAATATTTACTTATTCATTTTTGTTTTCAAGCCCTTTTTTTCCCACCAAATCTTTTATAAAACAACAAGTGTGTTACGGATTTAGGGGATAATAACAACACCTGTTCTGATACATAAAGTTCTTATCGTTTGGACAGCTGTCCACACTTTGAGCATTTGTACAAACACATTCAGTTTTAACAATAATTTTGTGATGAACAGATCTTGTAATTGTGTAACAAAAGCTAATTCTTCAACTTAGTACTTAGTAAGCCATTTGACTAAATCAAGTTTAATAGAAAAATTGGAGAGGTAATATTTTTGAAATAACTTAGTACTATCAACTATTTAAAAACATTTTTTTAAAAAGTAACAATCTCAAATTCCATTAGTAAGCATGATTATTTATTTAAAATCAAATGTAGAGCATCATACAAAGTAGCATTTAATATCACATTTGAACTGAAAATGTATTGGGGCAGCTTAGCTAAGCATTAATAAAATAATTAATTTCCAGAAGTGTAGTATTTTTCTGGTGTCTATCTAGTCCTTTGTATATGTTTCCTTTCCCACTGAAGTCTTTTCTATGAGGATTTTAATTTTTAAACTTTAGCATTATTTTATACACATGCATGCACACGCACACACACACGCACATATTATTTTATTTTATTTTTAGCTACTATTACTGAGTGCCTACCAAATTCCAGGAGTTTGCATACATAATTCATTTAAATACATAATACATTTAGTGTAAGAACTTTATCAAGAGTCACATAGTTGAGTCAGGCATGGTGGTACATGCCTGTAATCCCAGTGGCTGGGGAGGCTGAGACAGGAGAATCAGAGTTCAAGGCCACCCTCAGCAATTTAGCAAGGCCCTAAGCAACTTAGTGAGACCCTGTCTCAAAATAAAAAATAAAAAGGGCTGGGATGGGGATCAATGGTCAAGTGCCCCTGGGTTCAATCCCTGACATTAAAAAAAAAAAAAAAAAAAGAGTCAACGCATTTGAGTTCCAGAACCTGAGTCTGAATCCAGGCTCTCAGCATTCTTATTCTCAATCATTATAGCACACAACTCCCTTGGGCAAAACACTCAGCATGATATGAACCCCCTAAAGAAATGTGTGTTATCTATGTGTATGTTGTTCTAAGATGACAATTTAGATATCTTTGCATTCCAGAAACAGTAGGAGAGTTTCTATTGTGAGAAATGGATTCTCATAAACTATTATAATCAATTATGGTGATAAGGGTAAATGGACATCCAAACTTACTTAAGAGATTTCCTATCATCTCAATATATTCTCTACCTTTAAACTAGATAGGCAGATATGTGTATATACAATGTAACATTGTTTAAATATACAATGTAACATTGTTTAAATGGTAATCATATCACAATTCTGAAATAATCATACTTTAAATGGATCAAGATAGTTGGCTTTGTTTTGTTATTATAACTTATGTAAGCCATGTGGCTAAATCAAATTTAATAGAAAAATTGGAGAGGTAATATTTTTGAAATAACATTTTTATAATGAAAGCCATCTTGATGTATTTCCTTGTTCATTTTATATTGTGATGATCACTGATTGCTCCCTTATAAAATATCATTTAACATATCACAATACTGGGCTTATTTTTGAAGCTATTTTATGTAGCATAGTTGCATGAACATGAGAAAAAGCATGAAAGAAAGAAATAAACTAATCATATTCTGTGAAAATCTCATCCATAAGGATTCAGACTTAAAAACTGGATAGTAAGTAAGTATTCATTCAATTGACACACTTAGGGGAGAATAGGGAACTAATGATAACAGTACCATTGTCGTTTCTGTTTTACAGATGAGGAGAATGAAGCAAGGAGTAGTTCAATAGCTCTCTCAAAGTTGCATAGCCAAAAGTGCCAGAGATGGGTCTTGGACTCCTCTCTAGCCCTCTTAATCACTGTCCTGTACTGCCTCTTGGGCTCTTGGGCACACATTTGCTTAAGTGTTGTCTGTGACAGCTTTACTGTATACAATGCCAATCAGAATACTTTGACAGAGACCCTTTGGTCCTTAAAACCTAGAATATTTACTATTGGGCACTTTTTAGAAAAAAAAAACTTTGAAATACCTTCTCCAGAGTAAGGAGGCTATTGTCAAACTCTGAAAGAATTGCTTATTGAACTTGGGTCTATTATCATAACCAGAGGGAGGACTGTCAAAAATAACCAGTGTTTAGGCGAAAGAGCCTACATCCTGTATAGAATCCCAATCTTACAGGGTCAGTGCAGGAGGTGAGGAGACAGGATTACACTGGAATCTCTGGGTCATTGCTCATTCAGTGGATACTCAGTATGATTGGTGGATACACTCAAGGCTAGAATTTGTGCTGAGTCGTCAGATTCCATATCTGAGAAAAATGACACTTTCTTTTATGTCAAAGGTATAGAGGTCATTTACACAGATTTCCTCCCTGTTGATGTAATTCAGGAATGGAGAATAGGCTTAGTGAGGAAATGAGGCACTGATGAGAAGGTATTTTCTATTTTCCCAGGACTTGGTTTAGAGAGCAAAGAGTCACTTGCTGGTGAGAGAGGACTTCTGCTGTTAGACCTATACTTTAGTGAGGTTAAAAGTGAGAAAGCGGTATCTCTCAAGTTCGTATAAGACTGGGGAGTCTTTTTGCAATTCATAGGTTACTCAAGACCTCAAAGTGCTGTAGTTCCTGAAAATGGATCCTTCTCTTCTTTGTATTTGTGGCTAACAACACAATACTTGAGTCTCTCTACAGACAGACTTGTTTGACTAATGCTATAACCCAAATTAATTGCTCTTTTCTTTGTATTCTTATTTCATCTTGTCATAACAGTCAGCATACCTACTCTATATTTCAATTATGTGTGTACATGTACTCTTTACTCAGACTGGGTAATTCTTGAGAGTAAAGTTTTAGCTGGTTTACATATTTAAATATTCACCAAATACTAAGAAAAGGTCTAATTGTAATGCCTATTGACTTAAAGTGAATATAAATTAAATGAGGTTTGTTATATCCTG
Source organism: Spermophilus citellus (assembly GCF_964194105.1). NCBI lineage: Eukaryota > Metazoa > Chordata > Mammalia > Rodentia > Sciuridae > Spermophilus > Spermophilus citellus. Next base: position 49,250,304 of record NC_138191.1, on the reverse strand, counting down.
ATAAAAATATAGAGATATAGACACAAGTCCCACTCTTACAACCACTATCTACCCTGTTATAGATTATATTAGATTACTAACTATATTTGGCATCTCCTGTAGATTTATTTGTTTTGCCCAGATCTCTAGTTGTCCATAGCTGATTAAAGTTCCAAAAGGAAATCTAGCCACTTAGGATATTTGGTTGCAAGAAAAAGGTGAATGCCTATGTATCTTTATAGAGGAAAGTAACTAGAGCAGCTTGCAGAATCAAAAGATCACTGGGCAAGCATGTATAGGGAGGTTAGGAACCAGGACAATTCTGAGGACTTGAGCATGGAGATCTCATGCATCCTTTGATTTAGGGCACTCCCAGGCATTCCACTCAAGATTCAAATTCCTTAGAATCTATTTAAGCCAAGTTGATTGAGAATTCCAACTCTAGGATTGGAAAACAGTTTTGTTTTTTAAATTGGAAATTGAAATCAAGAGATGGTGGACAAATTACAACATGTTTTATGGGTAATCTGCGGGCAAATTAAGCCACCAAAATTTTCTCTTGAGAATGTGAATTCAGAGATGACAAACAAACAGGGTAATTGACTTTTTGCTTAAATGTCCCATAATGTAATGTAATGTAAGGCCGGGGCCCACAGTGAGAAGCAGAGGAAACAGCTGACAGAGAGAAGCAAAGATGAGATGTAAGAGTGGCCATGCAACCCTTGAGAGATGAACAAAGTGACTTCATTTCTTGTGATTAACAGTTTTGCATGACCTAACAATGGGATCACATCCTGAGAGATGCAATGTTAGGTGATTTTATTGTGTGAGCATCATAGAATGTATTTACATACACCTAGTTGATAGAGATCAATCATTCAACCTGGCCTCTTGATACCATTAAGAGACAGTCAACCTGAGATGTAGGAGGCTACTGCCAAAGTCACAAGACTTTTTTTTTTAATAAGTAGAATATACTCTAAAATAATGAATAAAAATATAGTGATACATAACCCAGTAACATGGTAATTTATTACTATTATGAAGTATGTACTATTCTTTTCCATGACTGGCACCACTGTTGGCTGGTTTAAAGCATCACTACAAATACTACACACATTGCGATGTGAAGTTTCAATGGCTATGATGTCACCAGGTGATCGACAGGAATTTTTCAGCTCCATTATACCTTTCAAAAATTGGTGCATTATAGTTGTACATAATGATGGGATTTGTTGTTACATATTTATACATGCCCACAATGTAACAATATCATTTGGCTAATATCACTCCTCAGCATTCCCCCCCACTTTCACTCACCTCCCACTCCAACTGGGGTTATAGTTCAGTGGTAGAGTACTGGCCTAGCCTGTGTGAGGCACTGGATGTGATCCTTAGCACTGCATAAAAATAAATAAATAAAATAAAGGTATTGTGTCCATCTACAGCTTAAATTTTTTTAAGAAAATTTAGAATTTTGAACCTTAATATCTCTATTAGAAGAAGCTTCTATCAAATGCCTCAAAAATACACAGTGTGAAGGAGCATTAATGATCTCCTTCTGGCAAAGGAAGTGGGAGGACACAGGTTCCCCAGTCACCACTGGATGCTGTATTAGGTCTGGCCTGAGTCAGTGTGCAGAAATACAGGCTGGAGTGTGAGCAGATGCCAAGAACCTGTCTCCTTTCTACCTCATTACTCTCTTCTCACTGGGTTACTGTGTCTCTTTTGTAATTCAACCTGCAAATTACTTGGAGGAGAGATAAACCCTGGATCAATTGAGGAATATATTAATTCTCCTGCTAAGTTAGAGAGAAAAAAAATACTAGTGAACTAACCTTTGCGTATTGAACCTGAGGGTCAAATAATTTGAAATCCCTTTCCTTTCACATTAAAATCTTTGGACTTTGTACTGAAGCCCTAGCATTAGATTTCAGCTTACTTTTCTGTTGCTTTATCAGCTGTGAACTTGACTCCTTCAGGAGGTTAAAAAAAAAAAGGAGTAAGTTGACAAAATGATTACATCTAACAAAAAAATAAAACCTTCAATTTGATGATGTATTGTTGATGACAGTTATTCAATCTTAAGTCCAGTCATAAGGAGACAGGATACTGCATAAGCCAAAGACCACAGGAATTATCAATGTCAAGTATCAAGAGGGCGTGGAGGAAATGGGTTACAACCTCTTTTCTCCCAACAGTTGTGACGTTTTGCCATCTAAAAAATCCAGTTTAAAAAAGTATATTAAGTCCTGATGTATTCAGGTACCATTGTAACAACAACAAAAATTAGGTTTATTGGAATAAGTGTGACTTATTATAAGTGTGTCCCCTGCAATTTAGGTTTTAAGCAACATATGCTTTACTCTGTTATTAATAATAATAAAAAAAATCTAGCAGCCTTCCCTGAGTGGGAGACTGTCTGGCATCCTTAATATTCTTATGTAGAAACTGTGATGAAAGAACAGATAAATCTGAGTAAACCTAGCATTTTAAAGGAGTTCCTTTTAAAATGTGATGGCCTTGTCAACCAGTTAAAAACTAAAAAGTTGGTTTTGTCCTGAATATCTTTGATGGGCCCATTATGCATAAAAAGGGGCCACAGCCCATTTGCAAGGCCTCTGAATGAACTCCATTCATTCTGTACTTGGAAATGTCTCTCCAGCCACAAAGAGAAACACTAGTTACAACCTAATTTCTTTGGCGCCAATATCAGCAGAGGAAAAGCCAAGAGACCATTATACAAACTCTAGAACCTTTTTTGGTGATTATATAATTCTATATTCATTAGTCATATTTTCGTATTTAAATAAGTACATTTTCTAAAAGATTTAAAAAATGGCTCGATAATATAGTACTATCCCATTTTATGCATGGAACAGCATTTTTTAAATGGAGTGCTTCAAATAATTTGCTTCTTATGGTTACTAATGTTTAAAAATACTAACGCCTACTTCAAAGCTTTAAAAGGAAAGTCTTTGTGTTATTCATTATCGTATTTTAAAATACGATGAGAATTCAAAAGTTATTAATTTGTTAGCTAAATGCATTAATCGCTTTCCACATTTACCTTTGGAAGTCAGTAAAGGGCATAAGTAGTGGTGCTAGGATGCATGCTAATACAATTTCCAAGAGTGAACTTAAGCACAGATTGGCTCTGAGCAGTCATTCTTCCTTGACTTCGCTTGTCCTTAAAGGGAATTGCTCTGAAGGATCCTAACGAGGCTGTCCTTCCTTTGTGAGGTTGTTTCTGCATGTTCCTCCCTGGTGTGCTCTCCCTCCTAGCCGTTTCCCTCTTTCAATCTGACCAACCCTCACTTATCCTGAAGTCTTGGCTTACTTATTCAGGAAAACTTTTGTATGGGAATTAAGTTGCTGGAAATTTAGAATCAGATTGTGAAGGACTTTCTAAACTGCTCTTTTGAGGTTTGAACAAGAAAATAATGTCTCTACTGTGTTTTAAATCCTGTGAAGGATGGATTGAGTCTTTTAAGCATGTTTAACATGGCCTTCTAATTAGTAGGCCGCTAACACCACACTAATATTTTCTTCTCTTATATGATGATTCCATCTTCCCCTCTCTAAAGCACCATGAAAAATCACTTTCTCTGATTGCATTTTGGGAACCAGTACTAGTTCATTATCGAAAAACATCAAGGTCTTATGCTATCATTTACCAGTGACTGATGCTAAATATAACGTTAGCTGAAATTCAAAGACCATTGAATTATTGAATATGTGTACCTTGTAATGGTTCAGAGTGCAGGGTCTTGAAAGATCTAGTTTAAAATTCTTGCTCTACCACTCACTAGTTGTATGGACATGGACAGGATATTTAGGGAACTCACTTAGCAGAGTAAATAAATCGAAGGCTGGAAGGTTGGGGTAAGGAAGGCAGACCCCAAACTAAGCATGCCTTTTCTTTGAGCATGTTATCTAAAAATCTGGGTGAATCTTGCATTATCTTCCATGATACATTTGTTTTAACATGAAAATATTTTTAAGTTGAAAGAGGAAGTTAAGTTAGTTGGTGCTTGTTGTCTCAAATTTTCTGTACAGTTTTTTCTCCAAGAAGGCACACTGTGTTATTCTTATGGTTAAAGCACTTTCTTAGAAAAATAACTTTTATGGTATAAAATCATGCAAACAAGAGTTTTACAAGAACTTTAAAGAAGAACTAATACTAATACTCTACAATCTATTTTAGGAGATAGTAATAGAGGGAGAACTTCCAAATTCATTCTATGAGGCCAATATCACCCTGATTCCCAAACCAGATAAAGACACCTCAAAGAAAGAAAACTACAGACCAATATCCCTAATGAATTTAGATGCAAAAATCCTCAATAAAATTCTGGCAAATTGGATACAAAAACACATCAAAAAGATCGTGCACCATGATCAAGTAGAAATCATCCCTGGGATGCAAGGCTGGTTCAATATATGGAAATCAATAAACGTTATTCACCACATCAATAGACTTAAAGATAAGAACCATATGATCATCTCGATAGATGCAGAAAAAGCATTCAACAAAGTACAGCATCCCTTTATGTTCAAAACATTAGAAAAACTAGGGATAACAGGAACTTACCTCAACATTGTAAAAGCTATCTATGCTAAGCCTCAGGCTAGCATCATTCTAAATGGAGAAAAACTGAAGGCATTCCCTCTAAAATCTGGAACAAGACAGGGATGCCCTCTCTCACCACTTCTATTCAATATAGTTCTCCAAATACTGGCCAGAGTAATTAGACAGACAAAAGAAATTAAAGGTATTAAGATAGGAAAAGGAGAACTTAAATTATCACTATTTGCAGATGATATGATTCTATACCTAACAGTCCCAAAAGGGTCTACAAAGAAACTACTAGAGCTAATAAATGAATTCAGCAAAGTGGCAGGGTATAAAATCAGCACACATAAATCAAAGGCATTTCTGCATATCAGCGACAAATCTTCTGAAATGGAAATGAGGACAACCACCCCATTCACAATATCCTCAAAAAAAATAAAATACTTGGGAATCAACCTAACAAAAGAGGTGAAAGATTTATACAATGAAAACTACAGAACCCTAAAGAGAGAAATAGAAGAAGATCTTAGAAGATGGAAAAACATACCCTGTTCATGAATAGGCAGAACTAACATCATCAAAATGGCAATATTACCAAAGTTCTCTATAGGTTTAATGCAATGCCAATCAAAATCCCAATGGCATTTCTTGTAGAAATAGATAAAGCAATCATGAAATTCATATGGAAAAATAAAAGACCCAGAATAGCAAAAGCAATTCTAAGCAGGAAGTGTGAATCAGGAGGTACAGCAATACCAGATTTCAAACTGTACTACAAAGCAATAGTAACCAAAACAGCATGGTACTGGTACCAAAACAGGTGGGTGGACCAATGGTACAGAATAGAGGATACAGAGACCAATCCACAAAATTACAACTATCTTATATTTGATAAAGGCGCTAAAAGCATGCAGTGGAGGAAGGATAGCATCTTCAACAAATGGTGCTGGGAAAACTGGAAATCCATATGCAACAAAATGAAACTGAATCCCTTTCTCTCGCCATGCACAAAAGTTAACTCAAAATGGATCAAAGAGCTTCATATCAAATCAGAGACTCTGCATCTGATAGAAGAAAAAGTTGGCTACGATCTACAAATTGTGGGGTCGGGCTCCAAATTCCTTAATAGGACACCCATAGCACAAGAGTTAATAACTAGAATCAACAAATGGGACTTACTCAAACTAAAAAGTTTTTTTCTCAGCAAGAGAAACAATAAGAGAGGTAAATAGGGAGCCTACATCCTGGGAACAAATCTTTACTCCTCACACTTCAGATAGAGCCCTAATATCCAGAGTATACAAAGAACTCAAAAAATTAGACAATAAGATAACAAATAACCCAATCAACAAATGGGCCAAGGACCTGAACAGACACTTCTCAGAGGAAGACATACAATCAATCAACAAGTACATGAAAAAAATGCTCACCATCTCTAGCAGTCAGAGAAATGCAAATCAAAACCACCCTAAGATATCATCTCACTCCAGTAAGATTGGCAGCCATTATGAAGTCAAACAACAACAAGTGCTGGCAAGGATGTGGGGAAAAGGGTACTCTTGTACATTGCTGGTGGGACTGAAAATTGGTGCGGCCAATTTGGAAAGCAGCATGGAGATTCCTGGGAAAGCTGGGAATGGAACCACCATTTGACCCAGCTATTGCCCTTCTCAGATTATTTCCTGAAGACCTTAAAAGAGCATACTATAGGGATACTGCTACATCGATGTTCATAGCAGCACAATTCACAATAGCTAGACTGTGGAACCAACCTAGATGCCCTTCAATAGATGAATGGATAAAAAAATGTGGCATTTATACACAATGGAGTATTACTCAGCACTAAAAAATGACAAAAATCATGGAATTTGCAGGGAAATGGATGGCATTAGAGCAGATTATGCTAAGTGAAGCTAGCCAATCCCTAAAAAACAAATACCAAATGTCTTCTTTGATATAAGTAGAGCAACTAAGAACAGAGCAGAGAGGAAGAGCATGAGAAAAAGATTAACATTAAACAGGGACGAGAGGTGGGAAGGAAAGGGAGAGAGAAGGGAAATTGCATGGAAATGGAAGGAGACCCTCATTGTTATACAAAATTACATATAAGAGGATTTGAGGGGAAAGGGAAAAAAACAAAGGTGAGAAATGAATTACAGTAGATGGAGTAGAGAGAGAAGATGGGAGGGGAGGGGAGGGGGGATAGTAGAGGATAGGAAAGGTAGCAGAATACAACAGTCACTAGTATGGCAGTATGTAAAAACGTGGATGCGTAACCTATGTGATTCTGCAATCTGTATACGGGGTAAAAATGGGAGTTCATAACCCACTTGAATCAAATGTATGAAATATGATATGTCAAGAGCTTTGTAATGTTTTGAACAACCAATAAAAAATAAATAAAATCATGCAAACAGATTAAGGGAATTATCAGGAACGTACATATAAAATCTTACTAGAGCTTAAGTTCTGCATTAATCTTCAACTTCTGATTTGCAGTGTTTATCCCAAGGATACAATATTCTAGATCATTTTTTTTAAACGAACTCAACAGTGTTGCAAAATATGCTCATCATTTCCCTCCCCTCACCATCCCTTAATCCAGATTATCCTATCATTCTGGTTATTCTCACAGAAACTTCAGGAAGTATGCCAATTTATCTCTTTCCCTTGTTTCCCTGCAAATATTTTAAATATTTTGTCTTTTCTTCCATAGATTCTACCTTAAACATATAATTCTTCCTACTCCTGCTTTTTCACTCCTATTTATTTCCTGAAGTTAGCAGTCCAGTTTAGAAATGTATTTCTTGCCTGTGGTGTTACTGTGAGTTCAAAAGAAAGTTTCCGATATGCATTTACTTTCCCCTTTCATTTAGCTCAAGAACCGTAGTCCTTCATTTTCTCCTTATCAACTAGGAAATTAAGTATGGATATACAGAACAGGCTTTCCCAGCACCACATTGAGCTGTCTTTTCCAGCTTAATCTCTTCTCACTCTTCTCTATAGCCTGTCATCTATAGCCCAAGTGACCTGCACACTCCTCCCTGAACACCCACAGGCTCCATTGTCTACAAGCCTTAGCACCAACTATTCCCACTGCCTATCACTGCTGTTTACATATTTCAAAATAAATCTCACAAGCCTCCTCTTCCACCAAGACTTCCTTGATGGCCTCAGATAATGTATGGGTCTCTCTCTGTTCATTTTTCATTCATGGAACAGATATTAAATGCCTAACATATGAAGTGATACACTAGTGTTGGGGGATTCAGCAATGACTAGGACAGAATTGGTACCCATTCTAATGTATAATCCAATACAAAGCAGAATTGTTAACTCATTTCATTCATGGGTTTTTAGGGACTGTTGCTAGATATTTAGAAGGATATAACTTAGGCTGGAAATAATTACAGGCCTCCCTGATAAGAGTTTTAGATAAAGATCTGAAGAATGAAGAGGAACTAGCTAGGTGAAGTAGGAGGAAATTAAGGGAATTGGAGATCTTGAAAGAGTATTCTAGGCAGAGGGAAAAAATATATGCAAGGTCATGAGGTGGGAATGAACTCTGAACATTTGAGAGAAGAACAGTGTGGGAAGCCACATTGGGTGGTGAATAATGGAACAGGAGTATCTGATATTAATAAAAGAGTGATAGATGACACATGGGCTTAAAAATGGATTGGAATGAAAGTACAGAGAGAGAAGGGATAAAAGCAGGGAGATAGTGGAAGAAATAGAATTCTCAGAGACCCTGATGAGTTTGAAGAAAACTAGGTGCTAGGAGGTGAATTAGCCAAATGGGAGGGGAAATCTTTTGGTCAAGTGTCCTATAACTCATTTCTCACTTAACCTTATAAAATCTTTTCATCTCCTATCGTCATTCTTGTTTTATAGTTGTTTATGGAATTCTTATATTTTATGCTAAATTATAAATTTTCTAGGTAATTATTATGGGTTAATACTTTCCTATTAGTAATGTGGGTAAAATTTTAAAAGTAAAAAAAGTCTTACACAATTTCTTTCTTTAATCATTAAATAGAGGGCTTCCCACCTAGGATTCACCTTATTTACCTTTTTTCAGATACTGAATGCCACAAGGTGCATGACAGGTTAGCAAGCAAATGGAAAGGTACTAAAACCAAAAAGCAAACTGCTCACTGCAAAACATTTTTTTAAATTAATAAATGAAGCTATGTCCTGGAGTACTCCCTCTCTTTCAAAATGTAGAAAGTTAGAATGTCTAGATTCATTTACAGGATTGGAAGGAAGGATACTGGGGAGAGAAGAGGGAAGAGAGCATTAGTGCTAAGATTCAGTCAGTCAATCAAGTATTCAGCTTCTCAGTACTTGGATGTTCAGCACAGTCATTGAACACCTTTTTATTCCTCCACTTAGAACTTCTTTTCATTCATTTTTTATTATTTTATTTTATTTTTTGGTACCAGGGATTGAACTCAGGGGCACTCAACCACTGAGCCACATCCCCAGCCCAGAGCTTCTTTTCATTCTAATGGGATTACGTCTCACTTATGAGAATGAATGTTCATACACTAATGATTTTCAGAAAGAAATCATTAAGATTATTGTAATCTGAACAAACTACTTTACTGAGAAGAAACTTTTTAGTTTGAGTTCATCCCATTTATTGATTCTTGATTTTAATTCTTGCGCCACAGGAGTCTTATTGAGGAAATTGGGGCCTAATCCCCCATGATGGAAATTAGTGTCTACTTTTTCTTCTATTAGATGTAGAGTCTCTGGTTTTATTCCTAAGTCCTTGATCCATTTTGAGTTGAATTCTGTGCATGGTGAGAGATAGGGGTTTAATTTCATTTTGTTGCATATGGATTTCCAGTTTTCCCAGCACCATTTGTTGAAGAGGCTATCTTTTCTCCAATGCAAAAGAAGCAATCTGTGAAGTGAATAGAGAGCCTACATCTTGGGAGCAAATTTTTACCTCTAACACATCAGATAGAGCACTAATCTCTAGAGTATATAAAGAACTCAAAAAGCTAAACACCAAAAACAAATAACCCAATCAATAAATTGGCCAAGGACCTGAAGAGACCCTTCTCAGAAGATGATGTACAATCAATCAATAAATATATGAAAAAATGTTCATCATCAGCTAGCAATTAGAGAAATGCAAATCAAAACCACTCTAAGATTTCATCTCACTCCAGTCAGAATGGCAGCTATTAAGAAAACAAACAACAGTAATTGTTGGCGAGGATGTGGGGGAAAAGGTACACTCATACACTGCTGGTGGGACTGCAAATTGGTGCAATCAATATGGAAAGCAGTATGGAGATTTCTTGGAAAATAGGGAATGGGACCGTCATTTGACCCAGCTATCCCTCTCCTCCGTCTATACCCAAAGGACTTACTACAGGGACACAGCCACCTCAATGTTTATAGCAGCACAATTCACAATAGCTAAACTGTGGAACCAACCTAGGTGCTCTTCAATAGATGAATGGATTAAAAAATGTGGCATATATGCACAATGGAATATTACTCAGGAATAAAAGAGAATAAAATCATGGCATTTGCAGGTAAATGGTTGGAGTTAGAGAAGACAATGCTAAGTGAAGTTAGCCAATCCCCCAAAAACAAATGCCAAATGTTTTCTTTGATATAAGGAGGTTGATTTATAGTGGGATAGGGAGCAGGAACATGGGAGGAATAGAGGAACTCTAGATAGGGCATAGGGGTTGGAGGGGAAGGGAGGAGGCATGAGGTTATTAATGATGGTGGAATGTGATGGACATTATTATCCAAAGTACATGTATGAAGACACGAATTGGTGTGAGTATTCTATGTATATAACCAGAGATATAAAAAATTGTGCTCTATATGTGTAATAAGAATTGTAATGCATTCCGCTGTCATATATCAAATATGACAATAAATAAAAAATAAATTAAAAAAAACAACTTTAGGTGCTTTCTACTTTGTGTCTCTTTTAAATATACCTTTGTTTTCCTCCTCCATGAACTTCATTAAATCTCATGTGTGCTTCTTTTTTTATAAAGACACAGGCAGGATGTCCCTGTTTTTTCACTTAGATGTTAGATAAATTCACATATACATATTCATTTTTCAACCTTCTTTTTAAAAAACTAATTACTTGAAGAAATCATCTTAATGACTTAAGAGATCCAAAGGTAATGGGAAGTATTAAAGTGTAATCCCCTGGATCATCTTCCTTCTTTGTTTCTCTGGTGTACTTTCTAAGGTGGTGACTCCAATGAAATTGTGGTATAGCCACTGAAAGAAGGTGGTGCATATCTAAATATGCGGTTGTACATTTCTCTTGGGAGAATCCATCTGGGACAGTGCGGGAAAACACGAGGATCTCTGGATCACCACAGTTGTGGCTCATTGACTGTTGCTTAGCAAGTACCATACAGGGATGTCAAGACTTGTAGGTGGTTTTGGTGCAGAGTACACAGGCATGCCCTGTAGACATCTTTAGTCATCATCATTTCTTTGGAGATTCAATAACTCTTCTTTTTATATTTTAGGTATTTAAGTAATTTTGTAATATGGTGTGAATATGAACATAACAGATGATTAATAGAAATGTTGTTATATATTTTTAAAGATGTATATGTTATGTTATATATTTTTAAAGTTGTTCATTTATCTTTATGTCTCTGGATGTTATGTTTATTTGTGTTGTAGTATGTTAAGCAGATCCAGAATACCCTGTATCCTATAGTATAAAAGGCAATATTTTTTTTCATATTTCTACCCTGATTAAGAGAATCCTCAAAGAGCAATAGCTCTGCTTCTTTTCTGATTCTAGTAATAGGACTGCCCACATGTCACATGACCTGTACCTTGTAGAGGCACCTATCACAAGTTAGGGTCTAGTCCTTAAACTTAGTAGTTTAAGCGACTCAATTGATCTGCTAAAAATGCTATGATCTGTGTATTAGAACAATTTGAGTTTATCCTATTATCATTTTGAATAAATAATGTAGCTTCAAATCATAGATTTTATCAAATTAACATAGAATGTAGCATATAAAATTACAGTGAAAAATTTCAATACCTCATGAGTATAGTATATAAAAAGAACAGATTCTAAATAAGTAAGCCTGACACTTTTATCTCAGTTCTGCTGTGATCATCAATGTGTATTTGAGACTTTAAATTCTCTGGGGTTTAGCAAGAAAGGGACTAGAAGTCGAGAGCATGCCCATTCCTTTTAAGAGTATGATCCAGAATTTGAATGCATCATTTCTATTGTATACTTTTGGTTAGAGTTTAGTTGGTCAGAAGAAATAGAAAAGGAGGCTAGAAACTCAGCAGATTCTATTCCTAGAGAAACAGAACTATTAGAAGATAGTAAACAATGTTAGCTGTCATCCCCAATTATCAGGAAAGCAAATGCTCTTTCAGACCTTCTTCCCCTGCTCTACCCGAGCAGACTTCTGCTTTATCTAGAACTGGGTCATAGTAACCCCTAGCTGCAAGGAAAGGGGAGAAACAGGAAACAGCATTGACATGACTGACTCTGACCAAAATTCCCCAAACTTTCTTGGTTCACAGTAATTTTTTCATGAAAGTTTACTTTTCAACATAATAGATATGTGGAAAAAACACAAATTGAAAAAATAAGTCGTGCCCTTTTCTGTACTTAAATAACTAGTTACTAAGGGAATATACATATACACCTGGTGGGCATGCTATAAGTTCTCAAACCTTGGAACCAGATTGAACAATGCCACCCTTATTTCTTGCCATCCTTGCCTTTTTATCACAGCAACCACTGAAAATCCAGTTTTGCAATGACATAACATAGTCTAAAGGAATATATTGTAGTGTGTTCTAATGTGGAAACTGAGATACCCCCAAGCTGGGAGTTTGCATGCTATTCAAAGTGTTGAGTCTACTGTTTACTTTGAAAATTTGAATGTGCCGTGATACTCCCATAGTTTACTTTGGCACCCTTGAGTTTGGGAACCATGAGCTTAGATTAACCTTGATTCATTATCTGGGGCTGGAAACGTTGCTACCCAGAAAACAATTAGACTTTGTTGGTGCCCAGAAAATGACTCTTCAATGTATGGTATTTTGGCATGTTGAGTACTTTGAACTAAAATAGATAAGAAGTTCTCAGAAGCAAAAATCTCTGGATTCTGCTCTCCTGTCTCTAACCTTTTTTGTCCCCTGAAGCAAGTCATAGAAACCAGAATTATTTCTTTCCAAAGTGAGTCATAGAAACCAGAACCCCTCACCCTGAAGGCATCCAAAACGTAACAAATCACACTCTGCTTTCTCCTTTGAGAGGGTCCTGTTCATACCCTGAAGGAAGGAATGCTGCCCATAAAGACAGTAAGAAGAATCTGGACAGACAAGCCTTACTGAGTTTCACCCCCCAGTTTGTTACCATTAGGTCATACCCTTGTTTTCCAATCACACTTCTACCAAGCTGTCCATTCTTTTTTTTAAAAAAAAATCTTTTTTAGTTGTAGATGGACAGCAAGCCTTTATTTGATTTGTTTATTTTTATGCAGTGCTAAGGATCAAACCCAGTGCCTCACAAGTGCTAAGCAAGTGCTCTGCCGCTGAGCTACAGCCCCAGCAAACTGCCCATTCTCCATTAAACCTTAACACACAAATAGACCACGTTCCCTGTGTCTTTTCTTTATTTCTGAAGGCTCTTGTGTCACATAAAACTCTGATTAAATACATGTGTAGAAAAGGAATCACACCTTTCCACCTTCCATATTCTTTTAGAAGAGAGGAAAGGAGGATGGAATTACTTAGGAGACTAACAATTTCTGCCTCAGTGAGCCCCAAAAAGACTACAGGCTCTTTGAGAATAGTATTTACATAAAAGTTCATGTATAGAACAGTTCTTGGTACTTATTTTAGAGCACAGAACAAATTTATTAAATGAATGAAGAAACAAAGTATGAGGTTAGCTGAAAACGATTACTCCTGTTGACAGTAGAATGCCAAGTTACAGGAAATTTGTTGCCTATCCAAGCTTCTGTGTGAATTCAAGGGTGTATAAGGTGCTTTCCTCATTTTTCACTGCCTACTGCCCGTAAGTATTTTCCATATTATAGGAGAGAGAAAAATGTTGGTGGAAGAGTGAGTGGATATGATGGCGAGTAATATTCTGTTTTCAAACACCATTTACACTGCTAAAGAAAATTCTTATTAGTAAGCTCTCAATATAAATGCCCATGCTGACTGCCAAAAAAGAGAAATAACCACTCCATCTTATCACTAAGAATCCAATGTTTTCTTTTGTTCTGACAGTCACCGCTGGGAAAACTGGCACAAAAAGAAAAGCAAAATGTTTTTAAGACTTGAGAAGACTTGCAATGACTTATTACACCATTATAATATATATATTACACCATAAAATATAATATCATAGAATATTTTCATTGCCCTAAAAATCCTCTGTACTCTACCAATTTATCCCTTCCTCCCCTCATCCCTGCCAAACTCGAGTAGCCACTGATCTTTTTACTGTCTCCATAGTTTTGCCTTTTCTAGATTATTATGCAGTTGGAATTAGATAGTATATAGCCTCTTCAGATGTCTTCTTTCACTTAATAATATGCACTTAAGTTTCCTGCATGCCTTTTTAAAGCATATTAGTTCATTTTTGAATAATAGTACTGGATAATATTCCATTGTCTGGAGTTTTTAAGAGTTTATCTCTTCACCTACTGGAGGACATCTTGATTGCTTCCAAGTATTGGTAATTATAAATAAAACTGTTATAAATATCTGTGTATAGATTTTCTATGAGGACATAAATTTCTCCTTTTTTAAAAATTTATTTTTACTTTTTTGACCATAAATTAACACACACTAATTGCAAATAATTGTCATTATTAAAACATGGAACAGAAATACCAATTTGGGTAAAGATCAAGGTGTACAATTGTTGCATCTTACGGTAATAGTATGCTTAATTTTGTAATGAAGTGTCAAACTATCTTTCAAACTAAACTGGATGATCATTTTATAATCCCACCAGCAATGCATGAGTGTTCCTGTTACTCCACATCTTTGTCAACATTTGATACTGTCAGTGTTTTGAATTTGGGTCATCCTAATAGATGTGTAATAGTTTCTTATTGTTGTTTTAATTTGCATTTCCCTGAGGACATTTGATGTGGAGCATATTTTCACATGCTGATTTGCCATCTGTATATCTTTCTTGATGATATAGGGGAGAATTTCCTCAATCTTCCTGGGATTCCTAGTGAGGTCTAAAAGTAACACTGGCAAAGAGAGATTAATACGAGAACACATATCAATTTATTAATAAAAGTTTTATGTGACACAAAAAGTTTCATAAGGAAATGAAGATCTGAAGACATAGGGAAAACTGTATTTTTATACTAAGTCTGTTGAAAGAAGTGGATAGTTGTGGAGAAACATAATTGGACACAAAGGGTGTGATCTAATAGTCTAAACTGAGAACTAAATGATCTAACCTGAGGACTTATCAAGTCTACTTTGCTCACATTCTCCTTGGCCTCTTTACAGAGCCCCCCTACACACACACTGTGTGGGGGCAGGAGCTCTCTGCAATGAGAGTCTCATGACCTCCTCTAAGGGGACTTTAGTCAGAGAGTGACCTTTCTAAGTTTCATGACTTACTTTGAGGGAGAAGAGTTCTAGTTTCTATGGCCTGCCTTGGAGGAGAAAGGGGAGTAGAAAAAAGCAGAGTGGAAGAAGCTCAGAATGACTTTGCTTTTGACACCCTTGCAATTCCCTTCAGTTCAAGTTGCTCAGCATGCCAAGGTTCCATACTTTGGAGTATCATGTCTGTCTGTTGAGCTCTTTGGTCCATTTAAAAAACTGGATTGTTTGAATTCTTATATTTGTATTTCAAGAGGGTTTTTTTTTGTATATTTTAGATAAGAATCCTTTATCAGAAAGAGAGAATTTTTGAAAATATTTTTTCTCAATCTTTGACTTGTTTTATCATCCTCTTGTTAGTGTGTTTCACAAGCATTTTAAAAAAAATTTTTATGAAGTACAGCTTATCAATTCTCTCTTTCATGGATTGTGCTTTTGGTGTAATCTCAAAAATTCATTACCAAACAGGTGGTCTAATTTTTCTTTTCTTTCTTTTTTCTTTTTTTTTAAGTTGTAGATGGACACAATACCTCTATTTTTCTTTCTTTCTTTCTATGTGGTGCTGAGGATTGAACCCAGGGCCTCATGCATGTGAGGCAAGTGCTCTATCACTGAGCTACAGCCCCAGACCTCTAATTTTTCTTTATTGTTATTTTCTAGAAATTTTATGGTTGGTGTTTCACATTTAAGTCTCTGATCCATTTTCAGTTAATTTTTATGAAGGGTATAGAGTCTATTTCTGCATTCCTTGTTTTACATGTGGATGTCCAGTTGCAGTTCCATTTTGTTAGAAAGAAAAATTTCTTTTCTCGATTGCACTGCCTTCGCTCTATTGTCAAATATCGGTGGTCAAAGATCCCATATTTATATAAGTCTATTTCTGGGCTATTATATTCCTTTCATCTGATTGTCCACCCTTTCACCACTGTCATACTGTCCTAATTACTGCAGCTTGAAGGAATTCTTGAAGTTGGATCATGTCCCTGCTCAAACTTCATTCTTTTCTTTCAATATCATGTTGTCTATCCTGTGTTTTGACCTCTCTGTATAAAATTTAAAATAGATTTGATGATATTCATAAATAGTTTTCTGAGATTTCGATTGGGATTATAGGTCAAATTGAAAAGAACTAGAATCTTGAAAATATTGAGACATCCTATTCATGAGTATGGACTATCTTTTCATGTATTTAGTTATTTGATTTCTTTCATCAGAGTTCTGTACACTTTCTCTTATTGATCTTGTATATTTGGTTAGATTTTTACATCAGCATTTCATTTTTTGGTGGGTGAAAATGTGAGTGGAATTGTGTTTTAAATTTCAAATTCCATTGTTCACTGCTGATCTGTAAGAAAGCAATTGACTTTTGTATATTTACCTTGAATCCTGCAAACTTCAGATTTTGTTTTTTTCTGGGTTTTTGTTGCTGTTGTTGTTGTTGGTGGTGGTTCTTTCAGATAATCTATGTAGATACTCATTTCATTTATGAACAGTTTTATTTCTTTTTCAATCTGTATAATATGTATTTCCTTTCCTTGTCTTAGCTATGAATTCCATTCTGATGTGGAAAAAAGTTGTGAGAGGAAATATTCTTAACTTTTTATTTTCTGAGTAGAAATGCTCTTAAATTCCCACCATAAGTATGATGTTCATTGTAGGGTTTTTTCCTGTACATATTCTCTAACAAGGTATTCTCAGGGCTGGGATTGTGGCTCAGCGATAGAGCGCTTACCTAGCACGGGCGGGATCCAGGTTTGATCCTCAGCACCACATTAAAAATAAAATTAAAAAAGACATTGTGTTGTGTCCATCTACAAAAAATATTCTCTCTCTTTCTCTCTCTCCTTAAAAAAAAGATATTCTCAGTTTACTGAGAGTTTTATCATGAATTAATGTAGGATTTGATTATATTTTTTTCTTCATCTGTTGATATAATTGTGTAATTTCTCTTCTTTAGGCTGTTGATGTGCTGGATTACATTAATTGATTTTCTATGTTGAACTACCTTTAATACCTAGAATAAATCCCTCTTGGTGTCTAAATCTTTTTACACATTGTCGGATTTAATTTGCTTATATTTTGTGGAGGATTTTTATACCTTTGCTCATGAGAGAAATTGGTCTGGAATTTTCTTGTAACATCTTTCTCTCATTTTGATATTAAGATAACATGGCATCACAGAATAAGTTAAGAAGTATTCAATTTCCTTATTTCTTTGAAAAGATATTTAAGAGAATTGGTATAATTTCTTCCTTAAATGTTTGATAGAATTTACCAGTGAACCTATCTGTGCCTGGTGCTTTCTGCTTTGGAAAGTTATTAAGTATTATTTCAATTTCTTTAGTAGATACAGGTCTAAGTAGTCTATTTCTTCTTTTGTGATGTTTGGTTAATTGTATATTTCAAGAAACTGATCCAGCTCATCTAGGATATAAAATTTGTGAGCATAGAGTTGTTTATAATATTCCTTTTAACAATTTAATGTCCATAGGATCTGTAATGATGTCCTCTTTCATTTCTGATATTATTTTTGTCCTCTCTTATTTGCTAGTTAACCTAGCTAGAGTTTAATCAACTGTATTGCTGTTTCCCAAGAACCAGCTTTCGGTTTTTTAAATTTTCTCTATTTATTTCCTTTTTTTCCCAATGTCATTGTATTTTTGGCTCTGTTTTTTACTGTCTCTTTTCTTCTGCTATCTTTAGGTTTAGTTATTTAATTTTGTCTTCTTTTTCTATGATAAAAGCTTAAATGATTGGCTTTTACATTTTTTTTCTTTTCTCCTATCTGCATTCAGTGCTACCAATTTCTAAGTACTGCTTTCACTCCACAAATTTCAATAAGTTATTGGTTTTAAATATTTTAAAATATTGAGATTTGTTCTTTGACCCCTATGTGATTTAGAAATATTTATTTGGGAAATTTCTAGTTATTTTTCTGTTATTAATTAAACCATTAATTTCATTGTATCTGGTAGCAGACATTATATGATTTCTTTTTATTTCAATCTGTTAAGGTATGTTTCATGGTCCAGAATGTGCTGGCTTGGTGAATGTTTCCTATGAGATCAAGAAGAATGTATATTTTATGATTGTTGGATGAAGTAAACTAGAGATGTCAGTTATATCCAGTTGATTAATGGTGATGTTGAGTTCCACTGCTTCCTTACTGATTTTTCTGCCTGCTGGATTTTTGCATTTCTGACAGAGATCTCTCTGTCTTCCAACTGTACTAGTGATTCATCTATTTCTCCCTGAACTTCTATCAATATTTGCCTCACATATTTTGGTGATTTGTTGTTAGGTACATACACATTAAGGGTTGTTATGTCCTCTTGAAGAATCAACCCTTTATCATTAAGTAATACCCCTCTTTATCTCTCATATTTTTCTTTGCTTTGAAGTCTGTTGTGTCTGAAATTAACATAGATAAGACTGCTTTCTTTTTATTAGGTTTAACATGGCATGTTTTTCTTTATCCATTTAATATTAATCTATATGTGCTTTTATGTTTAAAGTGGATTTCTTGTATACAACATAGAGTCAGGTCTTTACCCTGAAAATCTTTGTTCTTTATTTGGGATATTTAGGTCATTGACAAAATTATTGTTGATATGATGATATTATTATTTATGTTTTTATAATTTTCTTCTTGTCCCTTTTCTTTGTTCCTATTTTTGTCTGTTATTCTTTTTCTGCCTTTTGTGATTTTAATCGGACATTTTATGGTTTTATTCTGTCTTCTTCCTTAGAAGATCAGTTATGTTTAAAATATATATATTTTTAGTGGCTGCCCTGGAGTTTGCAAAAGACACTTAGAATTAATCCAAGCCCACTTTTAAATAAAAATACACTGTTTCATGGGTAGTACTTGTTCTTTAAAACAAAATAATCCTAATTTCTCCCTCCCATCCTGTGTATCATTACTGTCATTCTTCTCATTTAGTTAATACCATACATAGCATATGTATGGTATTAACTAAATGAGAAATGTGTTTTTGCTGTAATTGTTTTGAACAAACTTACCTGTTGGATCAATTAAGGATAAGAAAAAAGTTTGTATTTTAATTGTACATATTGCTTCCTTGATATACTTCTTTATGTATATATGTTTCTGGCTAGTAAGCCCACCAAAAGCATTCTTAATTTCTCATATATATATATTTATATCTAGCATTTCTTTTATGTTCTTTCTCAGGATTTGATCTGTTTGCATTATTCATCTGCTCTTGTACATGTAATCTATTCATTACAACTATTAACATCTAAATTACAGTGTTTTAAATTTCTTATTTGAGAATTCCAATGGCCTTACCATACTTGGTTCTATTGCTTGTTTTGTCTCTTCCAACTTTGCTTTTGCCTTTTAGTATGTGCTATGGTTTAGGTATTATTTGTCTCCCCAGAGATTCATATGTTGGAAACTTAGTCTTTAGGGTGATTGTATTGGGAGGGGGTGGAAACTTTAAGAGGCGGGGCCTAATTAGAGGTCCTTAGATCATTGGGGCAACTCCCCTTGGAAGGGAATATTGATCTCCTGGAGTGAATTCACACAACAGCAAGTTGATATAAAATCCTGGTCCCCTTCAGTCTGACTTTCTAATTGGCAATATTGATTGTTTGCTTCCACATGTGCTGCTGCCATTGTTAAGTACTACAGTGTGATATAGCTGAGAGGTGCCTCAACAGAACTGAGAGCAGTCACTATGCCTTTGAACCTCTGGAACTATGAGCTAAATAAAACAAAACTTCTTCATAAGCAATCATCCCCATTATTTTGTTTTGGTAACTAAAAAGTTACCAATATAGTATGCCCTGTTATTTTTTTCTTAATAGCTGGCCATGATGTACAGGGTAAAAGGAAGTACTATTGTAAATACTACTTTAGTAATGTGGTGGTGAGCTGTTGGGGAAGGGGGAGCATAGTATGATCTTATGATTATATCTCAGTGTTTGAGGGAATCTATTCCCATGGATTTGGGAATATCACAAATGTTTCTCAGTCCCCTACCCCACCTTAGGTGGGATAGGATGGCTAGAGCAGACACATATTGAGTATTTTCCTTCCCCCAGATCAGTTAGGTTCTGATAAAACCAACTAGATTAGGCTTTGGTTAGACAATTTCTCCTGAGGGCAAATCTTGTTAAGAAGAACAGAGTACTTTGGTATGTACCAAAATGATTTCTCTTCCTCTCCTCCTCCCAGAAACTTGAATGGATTTTTCACTAATATTTACTCAATAACCTAGTCAACCTCTTGATGATAAAATTCATAATAACATGGGGATCCTTTTATGACTAAATTCCCCAGATTTTTAAATTCTCAGAACTATTCATGCCTAGCTTCCAAAATTTTTCAATTACAATTTATGGTTTTCTGTCCTAGCACTAGTTCTTATGAATATTTCTGCTCTGATATGTATCATGATTCTCTATATCTCCTTTTCTTTCTCTCCCAATTTTGGGGATAGCAGTTTGCCCTGTGACCTCTCTCTCTTAATGGCCCAAGGAAAGTTGTTGATTTTTCAGTTTATTCAGATTTTTACTTGTTAGAACACAAAGTTGATTTTTAAGCTCCTTACATGTGAAATTGGAAACTGGAAGTCTTGAGTTCACTAATTTTCAAAAATAAAAAAATGGTGATAAATACTCACAAAGCAGCTTCATTTTACTTTTTTCTGGCATATTTCCCAGTCCATTCTTTCCCCACCCACTTAAGAAGAAAATGTCTTAACTTTAAAATAATTAAATTACATGTCAAGTGGCAGAAGATGCTAGTTGTTCATTGGTTGTTTCCATGGTAGTAGGACCTTCGATTTGTGACCATTTGCAATTGACATAGCATTTCTAACTTGCAGCCAGGCATGACCCATTGCATGTAAGTGGAAATGTCTTGTGGCAGTTTTTCACAGGAGGTGGTGAGGTGTGTTTCCCTTCTCCCTTGATCTCTGATCCTTTTGCTATTCTTCTCTGGAATGTGATGCTGCCATGTTGGGTCTGTAAAGTCAAAGCCTTAGAGTATAGGTCATCAAGATGTACAGAGTCTAGGTTCCTGACAACATGGAGCATTAGCCAGTTATGAACCATTTCCTCTATGTTCTATTAGACAAAAATAAACTTTCCTCTTCTTTAAGCTATTGTTTTAGAAGGCTTTCTGTCATTTGCTGCCAAACCAAACCTAATCTTAACTAATACAGATCTTGAGTCAGTCTTGATTTTTTTTTTTTTTTTTTGATGCTGGGGATTGAACCCAGGGCCTTCTACATGCCAGGAAAACACTCTACACCTGAGCTAGACCCCCAATCCTTTAAATTAGACATTTTTCAGAAAGTCTCTGGAAGCTTGTTACTTGCCGTGAATAACTAGACCCCACCAAAGAGATCATATGTGGTGTTACTCCCTATTTATTAGATAAGGTAAAAAAGGGCTGGAGAAGTTTCAATTCAGATTCTACATCCAATATTCTTTGTAGGTGCCTGCATGAATACACTAACAGATAGGTAACAAGATAGAATAGAGTCAATGATAGCTTGATTTTTCATGCAGTTCTGTTTTTGTTCAGGATATTAATCTCAGCTAGTTTCTTGCAACTTAATGTAGGTTCATAAAGGACAAAATCACGTGTCAGGTGTTACCTCTGCAAGGTAACCGAACTAGACAATGGACTACTTTACTATTATGCAATTTTTTTATGCTCTGTATTATATCCTTCACAAATCTTTAGAAGCCTCATCATAAAGTATATTATTTGACATTTTATTCGCCAAATTTGATAAATATTTTCCCACCCCCATTGTAGAATATAGAATGTCTTTTTCACACCTACAACTGAGATAATAGCATAAGCATGAAGAAAATTTATTGTTTATTCAATAAGGTAACGTTCACCTCTGCCTACAAGAAGATGATTTTGGAAGGAAGAGTAGATAAAGAATTTTTCTGCCTTAAAACATTCTGGAGTTTAATGAGATAATTGTTTTAATACCTGTAGTGTTGAAATAGCTGATGGATAATAATGTATGACTTTCAGTCTTCAAACAATCAAGCAGTTCATTCACAGGCTGAAACAATAAAAGCTTGATTGAAAAAATCTGCACATAGAAAAATCCGAGTGGCTGACTCGAGTATCCTGGCTAGCTGAATCTAAAACTGTTAGCTGCACTTTGCATTGGGTTCATGCCCCAGTGCACTCAAATTTCAGTATTATTCAGTTTCCTGAGGAACCTAAATATGAACAAACTTCATAAACAATATTTTCCTCCATTTCCTATATGAATGTTGTAGGTTATTGCTCAATATTTCTTTCTGTAGCCTTAGATCATCAAAAGGATAATCTGTATATAAAGGAACTAGCCATGACCTCTTCTCCAACCCACTTATAAAAGAAACCTTTTGCGGGGGGGGGGGGTGTTGCTGATAGTTTCCTCTTTCTTTCGTTGTTTCTTTTTTACTTTTTTTTTTTTTACTGTGCATTTTATTCCTTTTTACTTGTGTGGCAAAGGGACTGAATGTTGATGACTGAAAGTCTGGATTTCTTCCCAGCATTTCTTTCGGGACCAGTCCTCAATCTCTTGGCACTACCACCCCGGCTCTGCCCTCTCCTCCTCACAGTGTGACATACACCCGTTCTTTCTCCCCCATGGAGTGAGAAGGTTGGGAGTTCTTTTAAGAATCTCTGAAAACTTAAGTATTTATAGAAAGTTTCTGGATAGACATAGATAAGGTCTAGGGAGTTTATTAAGGATAACAGAATTGTTGCTTTATTTTTTGAAATTAAATATTCTTAAATTACTTCCTTGCCATTTCATCATTAATTTCGTCTCTAGCTTGAAACTTGCCTTAATAGTTGATTCTTATGCAACTTCCTTCTCCCTCTTTGACAGCATAAAGTGTTTTCTTTAAGTGTATTTCCCTGGTAGAAGAATTTACATTTTAAGAAATTGAGAGTTGTAGCTTATTATTGCCTCTGTTCTTTTTCTACATCCCACTATATATTTGGGAGTCCAAATTCCTAGTGTTTTCACTTTTGTATTTCTCTGCCACTATAGCCTGACTATAGTGAAGTTTTCAAATGCAAATGTCCTGAATGTTTTTGGATAATATTTGACCAATCAATGATTTATTCACTTCTTACTGGGAGAAGGTATGCATGATAATTAGAAATCACTTGATTCATACTCTTGTTTGGACTCTTATAATAAAAGTCAGAGAAACAGTGGTGAATAATTAATGCATAAGACAATTGCAAAGGAAGACATTCACATCATTTAATTGAATAGATTTAATGCAGAACAAAATTTTAAACATTATCATTAGTCTTTAAAAGACCTATTGAGTAGTATAGCATCCTTTTTCAACATGAACTTCCACAATAGTGATGACTTTTCTTTTTTTTTAATTAGTTGCTCAAGACAATACAATAATCTTGACATATCATACATTTGATTCAAATAGGGTATGAATTCTCATTTTTCCACGTATACAGATTACAGGATCACAAAAGTACAGGTAAAATAATATCATAGTTATATTTGTTTTGTTTATAAAAAAAATAAAATACCCTCTTTTATGACTCCTTAATTCTTTCCCTTCCTTTGTAGGTTCAGTTGAGTTCCACCATAAGCACATAAGCTCCAGCAATTATTTCATATCTCAACAGTTTCTCCCTTTTCTGATTTTTTTTTTTTGCACTGGGGATTAAACTCAGGGGCACTTTACCACTGAGCCACATCCCTTGCTCTTTTTACTTTTTATTTTGAGACAGGATCTCACTAAGTTGCTTAAGGCCTCACTAAATTGCTGAAGATGACCTCAAACTTGGATCCTCCTGCCCCAGCCTCCCAAGTTGCTTGGATTACAGGTGTGCACCATCACACTAGCTTAAACTGTTACTTCATATTTTTCTTAGATATCTTACAATACTCATTTAAAAAAATTCTTATATATAATTTTGTTTTTCTCTAGAAGTTTTTAAAAGTTTCTATTTTAAAAATAGAATTTTTATTTATTGACCAATACAAAACCTGCAGAATCTCATTTACTCTCAAAATCTTATCTGTGAACACAGAATAAATCTTAGATTGCTCATGACTTAATTTGCTCCATGACTCTTTGCACTGAAATGTATAAACATATTTGAAGGGTCAATTTATGATAGACTCTTTGAGAAAACAAGTAGCAGTTCATTCTAATCAGTTTCTCAAAATTATAGCTATTTCCTTTAAAAGAGAGCTTGTCTTTGTAAGTGTGACATTTAGTGTAGCACACTGTATTACCAAAGCAAATAGTTTTGACTTATGGGGAGGGAGGCAGTAACTAAAGTTATGCAATCAAAATATTTTGCAATGTTCTGCATTTTTCAAAAATGTTTCCATGTGCTTTTCAGAAGTAGAAATAAAACATTAATTTTATAACATTGATAAATTAATTAGTACATGCAGAGCAGTTAGAACCATGCCTAGAATTTAAATAAGACTGTTTTTTAAAATAACAAAATTTAGGGAAAAATTCAAAGTTACTCTAATTTCTCATTGAATTTAAAATTATTACTTCGAATATTATATAAAAATTTTAAACTATATTTGAAAAAAAATTTTAAATTAATTAATTTAGTTTTGAATTACAATTTTTTAAGGGGGAGACAGAGAGAGAGAGAGAGAGAGAGAGAGAGAGAGAGAGAGAATGAATCATTTTGTAGATGGACACAACACAATGCCTTTATTTTTATGTGGTGCTGAGAATCGAACCTGGGTCCCACCCGTGCTAAGCAAGCGCTCTACCGCTGAGCCACAATCCCAGCCCAACATTACAATTCTTAATACACCATTATACCATAATTTATCATATCTCTGATTATATATAAGGTATGTTGACACCAAATTCACATCTTCATACAAAGTTTTATTTTTCTAACTACAATGTAACAAAAGCAGGGATAACTACAGTGTCTTAAACTTTTCTATAAACCATCCTTCACCAAACATATGGGACAATTCTATATTATGTGCTCAGTGAATACCTGCTTATCACTAATTAACTGTATAATTCACTTCTACTATTGAATAAATATTTGTTGGAATGTGGTCAAATTTAATCTCTTTCTTTAAATTTGTTTTGCTTTCTCAAGTGTCCTGTGCAAGCTTTTGTTTCATTTCTTAGTCAAATGAAACACACATACAAAAGTAAAAAACATACATATAATTAAAAATATTAAATAATATGTATGTTATTAAATCTCTTCAGTGTAACCTTGCTCCTTCTTTTTTGATTTGATCATTAGAGTTATACATGAAAGTTATGTTCATTTTTAAAAAATCATACGTGCATGGGATTTGATTTACTTCATTTCAGTCTCCTTTCCCCTACTTTCCCTACCCTCCTCCCTACTCCTACCCCATTCCTTCTATAAGAACCCTTATAATCCATTCTGTAGAGGTTTGCTGCATGTCTTCCCTAATTCTTTATGTCTGTATATATACATACATAGAACTCTTTTCTTGTAAAATTAGAATTATGCCATGCATAATGGTCATCTATTGTGTTTTTGCTCTTACTATATCAATATAGTATAGGCTATATATCTATATCAATATAGTATAGGCTATATATATATGTAATATATATATATAAGTTGATATATATGAATATATTTAGCCTTACTTTATTCTTTTCATTTTTTTGAAAAAACTTATATATAATTATACACTTAGAGACATGGTAAACACCCATACATCCACTTCTCAGGTTCAGAAGAATATTACCAGAACATTGGAACCCTGTCTGCATATTTTAAGGGCTACAGTAGTATCCTAGTTGATGTCTGTGCCTTTATTGATTTAATATTCACTCATCAGTAGATATTTAAGTCATTCCTAAGTTTTGCTATTACTAAACAATGCTGTAATGAGAATCCTCTATTTTGTGTTCACAGTCCTGTGTACTATATCTTGAGAATGCATTCTTAGAAATGGGGTGACTGGGTTATAAAATGTGTACTTCCTATATTTTAACTATCTTCCAGGGGTATATACAAATTTGTAATTTCACCAACACTGTAGTAGGTGACAAGCCCAGGCCCAGGAGCTGTCCAACAGTTCTTGTTATCAGTCTTTTCAATTTTTTTAATTGATTAAAAATATTTATTTTAATGTGCATTTTTTAGCTGGTGAAGTTCAGCATTATTCCATGTGTTTATTTTGTATTTACACTTTGGTGAACTGCCAGTTCCATAATGTTTTCTTACTAATTTGCAGAACCCTTTATAAAATAGACGTACAAATTCTTTATCTGTTGTGAGTTGCCAAGATTTTGCTTATGATTTTAAGATTTTCTCAGGATCATTGGCTGCATGGAGGCATCAATGTCTTGAGGTTTAGTAATGAATATTTAATAAGTAATTTTTTCACCTTCACATTTTATTGCAGTATTTTCACCTGTTAGAGCAAAGGTTATTTAAAAAATATAGATTAGTCATTCTAAAATTGTATTTGTCATTTTGGTTTCCGTCATGAATGTTAAGTCCTTATTTCTTTTTAATTCTCATTCCAGGGACTATTACATTCTTATGAATACAGTTGTCCTTGTGAACTATTTTAGAGTTGTGAATCTAAAATAGTTTAAAGAGGCAATTTATTTCTATACTAAATAAATTTTTATATAGAAGCTACCCATTCTTCAGTAAAAGTGGAATTATATTAGTTTAGAGTTAAATGTATTTTTAAAACTTTAAATCACCTTTCCTAAGATTCTCACATTTGTCTTTAATGGGTCTCTCACTATTTTATTTTTCTAGAATTCTTTTGGTTAATAAAGAAACTTTGGATGTTATAGAAAGGTGAGTGAAATCTTAGAAAAAATAAATTAAATACTAGAATGAACATTTATGTATTGCTAATATAAATGAAAAATCACTCACTTTAGAAAGGAAATTATGCTCAACTAATTTCTTACAACAAAAACACATATACTTTTTCAAAAGTTGTTAAATTAAAATCACAGTTTCTTTAACTTTACAGTTTATGGGCTATGTATCTCTGAGAAGTAAAAAAATGTGTCTCAAGGACAGCATGTCAATAGAAGGCATATTGTAACTTGAATTTTAATAATTTAACATTTTCTAATTTCAGTTCATTTTTTTAGTATCTATTAGAAAAAAGAAAGAATAGCATATTTTGAGAAATAAGAAAATCTTTTCTATGCTTTCTTAAGACTAAAATGCTTCACAGTAATTTCTTTTTAAATGTTTTAATACATTTAATGTGTCTTAATATATTTAACATATTAGAAAATAAATATGTTACTCTATTTTTTTCATTCTCAGCTAATTGTATCCTGTTTGTTGTTTAGTTCATATGCATGAAGTAACTAAATGTTGGCAAGAGCTTTTAGCTGGGCTCAGCTTTTTGTAAGCCAAAAGATTTTGAAAGAAGATGGGCATTCTTTAGCTTCCAAAATGTTGACTCTGGATTCAGCAGCCACTAAGTAATAATAGACTACCCACTGCCTGAAAGGTCAGACTTGTAGGCTGATTAGAACATTGTGATTATGTGAAGAAAGGAACATTGGGTCATCTAATGCCAAGTTTGGGTTGGATTGTGTTCTATGACCTACTTTTCTTAGATTGGTTTGGTTTCTATGGATAAAACATGTACCAATATTCTTTGGAGACTAGCGACGGTCATCATTTAAAACTTAAAAGTTTTAATTAAGTAATATTAATGATTCTAACATTTCCAGCAATATTATTAATATGGTTACTTTGTCAAAGCTGAATGTCTTAGTCCATTTTCTGTTGTTATAACACAACGTTTGAGACTGAGTAATTTCTGGAGAATAGAGGTCTATTTGGCTCATGGTTCTGGAGACTGGAAAGTCCAGGAGCATTGTATAGGCATCTGAACAGGGCCTTCTCCTTGCATGGTAACATGGTGAGACATGGCAAGACAGAGCAAGTGTGGTAGCTCAGATCTCTCTTCCTCTTCCACTAATGCCATCATGGTGATCCTGTTCTCATGACCTCATTTAATTCTAATTACCATTCACAGGCCTTCATCTCCAAACACCAATAATATAAGAATTTGGGAATTAAATTTCCAACACACATACTCTGGAGGACACATTCAAGTTACAGCACTACATGATATAAAGGACATTATAATTTACAAAAGTCAAGGAAACAATTATTGGAAGACTTGACGTATGCAAATGTTATGTAAACTTTACTGTTACCTCTACTGGTTATACAAGTCCATCGCGTGCGCACGCGCGCGCGCTCTCTCTCTCTCTCTCTCTCTCTCTCTCTCTCTCTCTCAATCTCTCTGTATATATAACATGTATTATATATAAATATAGTAACACTTTAATTGAGATAATTAATATACATAAATTCCTTTTATTCACATGTACCATTATGTGAGTCAGCATCCCATTACTGAGACAAAATACCTGAGAAAAACAACTTAAAGAGGAAAATATTATTCTAGCTTTTGGTTACAGAGGTTTTAGTCCATGGTTGGCTTTTTACAAGGCAGAGACATCATGGCCAAAGTTTGGCATGGCAGAGGAAATTTGCTTGTCTCATGACAACCAGGAAGTAGAAAAGGGTTCTGGAAGGAAGAAACTGAGGACAAGATATATACCCTCCCAGGACACTCCTCCAATCACCTACTTTCTCTGACTAGGTCCTACCTCCTACGTTTCTACCACCTTCTATGGGTTCCATCTCCAGTAGTCTATTCATTTATGAATCCATTAATGGATTAATCCATTGATGATATCAGAGCCCTTATGATCCACTCATTTCTCAAAAGCCCCACCTCTGAACATTGATGCACTGGAGACCAAGCCTTTAACACATGAACCTTTGGGGAACATTTCAGATCCAAACTATAGCAACCATTCAGTGTTTTTTACTATATTCACAGAGTTGCATGAACATCACCACAATTTAATTTCAAAATATTTCATCAACTTAGAAAGCTCATACTATTAGCAGTCATTCACCAAAGTTAGTTCTTTGGAATTATATATGAAATGAATAAGACTCTGGTTAGACTGGCCAAGGGAAAAAAGAGAATGTACAAATAACAAGTGCAGACTTAAGGGATGATAAGAGAATGTTATGTTATTATGAGCAACTTTGTCAGTAAATTTGAAAAGTTAGATGAAATCTACAAATTCCAAGTAAAACATAATTTTGTAAAAGTAAGTAAATAGTAAACAGAAAAATCTGATGAATCTTATATCTATGACAGAAAATAAACCCATTTTCAAAATCCTCTCCACAAAGAAAAATCCAGGTCCAGTTAACTTTACCAGTGAATTAAAAAATTTAAGGAAGAGGTAAAGCTAATCTAATTCAAACTCTTTCAAGAATAAGAAAGTAAGCGATTTATTTTGTGAACCCATCCTATATAAATTTGCCTTTATACAAATTACACCTCACGTAAGTGGCTATAGCCCCATGTCAGAGGCATGACTTGGTGAGCCAAGTCTAAGTTAGGTTTCGGCTCCCACTTGCCCTTGTCCATTAGGCACACTTAAGCAGTAAACATCCTGTACAACTATATATAGCAGCCCTGCCTTCATCTTTCCCCTTTCCGCACCTTTATCCAAGCTCAACAAAGTCACAAATACCACCAAGTCTATCTCCAAAATAAATCTTGAAATTACTCATTTCTTCTCCACTCCTTCTACCTTGGCCCAAGCAACCACCATCTGTCACCTTGAGAAGTCCAACACCCTCCTAGCTTGTCACTCTGTTGCCATTCCTGCTCCTCTGCAAACATTCTCCCCATAGCAGATGACGCCATAACCTCAAAGCAAATCCAATAATATCAATTTCCTGCTTAAATTCTTCATTAATTTTTCCATTCCACTTAGGGTGAAACAAAACAAAACAAAACAAAACCAAAATCCAACTCTTTACTATGAATCTTAAAACCGTGCATGATGATCCTGTCTGTGCCTAGCCTCATTTTGTGCCACTTATCTCTTTGCCCACTCTGCTCTAGCCACACTAATCTTATTTTAGTTTAATTAATATGCTAAATGTCTTTCCTGCCTCAGGCTTTTGCCCATGCTTGTTCCTCTTTCTGGAATAATAATAATGTTGTAATAATGATGACTAATATTTATTATGCTCATTCTATGTGCCATGCACTGTTCTAAGTACTTTACAAAATTAGCACACATAATCCTCAGAGCAGTTGTATGAATAGGTGGTGTTGCTTTCCACGTGCTTCAGATGGGGAAACAAAGGCACAGAGAGAGAAAATCAGTCACCCAAAGACCCACAACTTAGTGAAACCAGGATGGACTGCTCCTTGATCTTTGTACAGCCGCCTCATGTCCTCCAGGTCTCAACATGTTGGTCATGCCTTTGGGGCATCTTTCCTGATTACTGTACCAGGTGGGTCCCACTGTTTATCACTACCTCAGTTCCTCATCTTCATATGTACTGCAACTTACTATTATTGTTTTTATCTTCCCAGTCCTGTCTCTTTAATAAGAACATAAGCTTCATGAGGGCAGGAACTTAATACATAAGCATCAATATGTCAAATACTTCAAAGTACAAAATGATGAAAGACAACACCTTCTCATCATCTATACATGCTTTATTCATAATAACCACTTAGTAAATTTTTACTGAATGTATACAATACTTCTTTCTTATTTAGATACTCACCTATGTAAAAATAAATGTTTTACCATTGGATTTTAAAAACTGCTGAAATTATTCCTCAGTGAACTTAATGGGTTTTACTAGAAATATCCTATCTCTGGTTGACTTACTATTAAGAATATAAATCAGACAGACAGGAAGGAATGTGTCTAGCTGTGACTTCAAGATAAGCTAATAAAGTTCTTCTCAAAAGAAGTCATAGTTGTTTTCTAATTCTGAGCTATAGTCAGTGACCAGTAGTAATCATTATTTTATTTCAATTAGAGATTTGGTTCGGAAATAAATACTCAGTATTTTCTTGTTGATTGAAAGAGTTGATTTATCCTGATATTTGGTTAGGTTTGTTTGTTTGTTTGTCTATTTTTATTCTAATTTGTTATATATGACAGCAGAATGCATTACAGTTCATAGTACACATTGGAAACTAATTGGAAAATTGAAATATAGGAAATTTATTGAAAGGATATCCAGGCTTATAGAACCTACAGAGAGGGTCTTGGAAGGCTTGGAAATGGGCAGAACCCAAAGTCACCAGAGCCCAAAAGCAGTAAGCTGCTCCACAGATACTGCTTCATCATGGTATAGCCACATCCGGGTGCCACCCCATTGCTATCACTGTCCCCTGTCCTTGTGTTGCTCATAACATACAAAATCCCACCAGAAAGCATCTAATTAATGTGGTGTTCTAGGCTGTCCAAGTCTTAATTCTCACATTAAGACTACATGCAGTTAATTTCCCAAAAGGAAAATGCCTAAATGGTGTTGGGAAGCCAAAAACAAGAATGTTTTGCTTAGGGGAAAGTGAAACCTGTATTTTCACCTTTTCTTATTTCCAAATTGTGTCAACAGGATAGATTTGATCCAACCAAGATGTCAGAACATTCAAGGAACTTTACTTTTCCTTTTGCCAAACACTCTTATTTTGACTCAGGCATGAAACAAAAAATAAAAGTGTATATAATTGGAGGGTGCTACACGGCCTCAGGCCTGAGCCACTGTTCTACCTGCTGCAGGTCACTAGTTGTCCTCATGATTGGCCCTAGTGGTATTCTTTAGGTCTCTGCATTGTAAAGAAATGATTGGTCCAGTAGGTCTATAGCTGCTGAGCTCATCTTTGATATAGCTATAGCTTTAAATTCTTCTTATCTTTTGCACTGAAGTGCAGAGGACTAAATAAGACTTCAGGGACAGTCACCAACATGCCATGCCAGTGAACCTTACAGCTGGTTATCCACTTTATACTGAGACCTGAGCTCTAGGGAGGCAGGCTTGCCAAGGGAGTGTTTTCTTTACGCGCCACCTTTACTGTAGCTCAATGGAGTTTGTGACCTCCCTGGCAGACCTCCAAGGGGAGTGTAGTTGTCCCATCTGTCTGGATGACTTGAAAGACCCAGTGACCATTAATTGTGGGCACAGCTTCTGTTTCCACTGCCTTAGTATGTCCTGGAAGGATCTAAATGATGCCATTCCCTGCCCTGGCTGCTGATTTTGCCTTCCACAAAGGAACTTCAGGAGGAACCCTCAGCTCTGTAATTTGACTGAAATTGCTAAGCTACTTCAGATTAGAAAAAGCAAGAGGAAGAGGCAGGAAGAAAATTCTGTACGTGAAAAACACAATCAATTTCTGACCCTTTTTTGTGTGAAGGACCTGCAGGTTTTATGTACCCAATGCAGTTTCTCTATTGAACATTGGAGGCACTACATTTACCCCATTAAGAAATGCCTTTTACCATAGAAAGATTCCAGAAAAGTTCAAGCCCTTGAAGAAAAAGGAATCAGCTGAAAAAGTAATAATTCTGCAAGGCAACAAATCCCTGGAATTGAGAAAGAAGGTAGGATTTAGGAAAGAAGAAATAAATTCTGAATTTGAGCAAATTGGACTGTTTTTACAGAATGAGCAAGAAAGTCTGCTTAAGCAGATACAAGATGAAGAGTTGGACATTTTTTAAAAATATTTATTTTTTTGTTTTTTTAGGTGGACACAATATCTTTATTTATTTTTATGTGGTGCTGAGGATTGAACCCAGTGCCTCGCGCATGCCAGGCCAGCACGCTACCACTTGAGCCACATCCCCAGCCCCAAGAGTTGGACATTTCAACAAAATTTAATGAAAACCTTGTAACTTTTCTATATTGTATTTCCACATTAAAGCATTTGCTGAAGGAAATACAGAGCAAATATGTATTTCAGACCTGGCATTACTGACGTGAGTTAAGAATATATCCCAAAGATATCAAAACCTAAAATACTATGAACTCTCTTCATTAAAGAAACGTGGTTTTAGACTTTCTCCATAGTATTCTGGCTTGGACAGAATTATACAGCAATTTCAGACAGATATGACTTTAGATCTTGACACAGTGTGTCCTCAGCTTATTGTCTCAGAGGATAGAAAAACTGTTCAAAATGGAAGAACAAAACAAAATGTTGGTTATAACCCAAGGAGATTTGATCTCTGCTCTGCTGTCCTGGGTTCTAAGATATTTAATTCTGATAGACATTACTGGGAGGTAGAAGGAGCGGGTAGAAAACCTCAGTGGACATTGGGTGTATGTCAAGACATCTCCCTAGGAACTAGAAAAATTGGTTGTCATTTCTGGAAGGTTTCTGGGAAATTGGTCTATATATATCGAGAGTGGTTATTATGTGTTTGGTCTTAAGATAACCCATCTTCTGCCAGTAGTAAGACCCAATAAGATTGGCATTTTTTTTTTTACTTTGAATTGGGTGAGGTTTCCTTTCATAATGGAAATGATTGGTCTCTTCTCTGTACTTTCAGTGATTCTTTTAGCAAAACCATTTTGCCTCATTTCTATGTTATAACAGATTCTGAACCTCTTAAAGTCTTTCAGTAGATGATGAAAGATAAAGAACCTGGTAAATTATTCTGTTTTAGAACTAACTTAAGCCAGTAAATTTGAACTCATTATTTCCAGAATCTTTTTTAGTTTTATTTCTGAAAATCAGAATAGATTTTTCTCCCTTATTTTTAGCAACTATAAAAAGTGACGGTAGTGCCATTTAATGAGTATTAGTTGTTAAGTGCTTTGAATTCTAATTTTAAATATTTGAGAATTATTATTTTACATGTCTAATAAAATATTTTGTTTTAAAATTGCCAAAAAGTGCATATTGAAGAATGAAATACATGATAGACATGTGAATAAGTAGCGTGTAAATTGGCCTTGTCAGAATCAAAAGGAAAGGGAACATTATACATTCTTTATGAAAGTAGAAATGGGCATTTATTTCAGATCATGAACCATTTATACTTTTCAACTACATTCTGGACTGTTCACATGTTTTTTTATGTTCATGAGTTTAATTTTGTATACACCGAGTCTGAACTTGTCTTAATTAATTTCATATTGCTATAAAAAATACATGAGGCTAGTTAACTTCTAAAGTAAAAAGTTTTATATGGCTCATGATTCTAGCATTCTGGAGGGTCCTCTGGCTGTGTAGCAACAGTAGAGTAGTGGAAAGGGAATCAGCAGCATGCAAGGGAGGTGCCACTCTCTCTTATGACAACCCATTGATGAAAGGAGATGCTAGTCTCTCTTACAACAACCCATTCTCTCAGAAACTAACCAAGTCCCATGAGATCTGACCAGCTTTCACAAGACAGTGTAAATCCATTCATGAGGTTAGAGTCCCATGATGTAAGTACTTTCTTTTGAAAGGACCCACCTCTGAAAGTTTCCACTACCTTAACACTGCCCTGCTAAAAACCAAGCCTCCAGCACATGAACGTCCTAGGACAAACCATATCCAAACCATAGCTGAGCTTAATAAGCTCAACATATCCAAAACTGAACTCATCTTCTCCACTCATGCTACTTTTCCTGTTTTCCCAAACTTAATAAAGGCACCACTATCCAGTCTAGACACCCAAATCAGAAACTTAGGACTCATATATATAACTATCCTGTATTTCACTCCACGTATGCAGTCACGTCCTAGAACTGTCAGTTCTTTTCTTTTCAAATGTGTACCTTCTCTCCATTCTATTAACCAGGGTCTTAGTTCAAATTCATGACACTTATATTTCTGGTTTTGCTTAACATTAGCTGGTCTCAGAGACTATAAAGTTTAGGTCATTGGCTATAATTCCAGCCATATATCCCACAATTTCTTGCCATCTTGTCTGAACTGAGTTCTGATTATTTTGTGCTTTTTCATATAACTCAGATTTTAATATGCTGATTTCTAATTGGTTAACCTCTCTACCTGTTTTGATCACCCATCTTTGTTTGCTTGTTAAAATTCTACTCCATCCTTCTGGTCTCAGTTTTATTAAATTCCCGTGTCAACCACCACCATCCCAAATAGAATGTGGCATTTCTTCTGAGCTCCTATAGCACTTATACAAGCATCCTGGACTATTTACCTAACTCTTTATTTGTTTAGGTCTACCTTTCCTTTTGGGTTGGGAGCTCCTTGAGTGCTGGAACTCATACACAGTTCTATTTTCTCCACTTAGTACATGCCGGGTTCTCCACAGGCAATAAAACATGGTTGGGTTTTTTGTTGTTGGTGGTGGTTTTTTTTGTTTGTTTTACTAAGTGAATGAAGCATGCATATTTAGTGGAGCATGTCGATGAAGATGAGACTGTAAGAAATTCCAGATACCAAGCTGAGAGGGTGCTTATGTACTCTGAAATGTCATTTTACTCAGGCTGCTCCCAGAGCAGAAGAAATTCAGGAAAGCAGCCCTCATGCTTGCCTGAGTTCTGGACCCTCTTCTCTCTAGTTTTCCACAATGTTTGACACCACACTGCATTTACCTAAGATATAAACTCTACCAGGACATGCCTAAAGACTTCACGATGTATTGGCCCATTCATTTGTGATCCTCCATTTTACTCTTTACACAGTTTATTCTTTCTTCTCTCTTCTTTTACAAATGACTGCCTCCTGAGTGAGCCTTTGACCCTGGGACGATGCCTCAGTGCTGGCCCTCATGGTCACATTGCTCTGGGGATCAGGCCTAGAGGAAAAAAGAAAGGACACAGAGCAAGAGGGAAGGCAGGTGGCAGGAAGGGAGGGAGAAAGGAAGGAAGGTAGGGAGGTTATTGGAGAGAGTCCAAAGTAAAATCTTGACAATTTTATCTGGAAACATATCTTTGTTTTAATGCAACTTTTCGTAACCTCCTGTCCATGTATCACATATATGCATGCATGTAGGCATTCTTCCATTAATTTATTCCTTTTGACAGTTCTTGAGTTCTTTCTGATCACTAATTACTGTGATAGGATTTGGATTAAAGGGTTTTAGAAAAAAAACCTTTTTTTTAGAAAAAAAATTTCATACTCTTCATATTGCTCATAATCTGGAAAGAAGAGACGATTCTGTCAGTGATAATTACAAATCGTAAGATAAATGTGTCAGTAGAAACATACATAGGTGCAGTAGTAAGAGAGTTTGAAAAGACATTCAGTCTTAAAGTGACATCTAGGACCCAACAAATCCAACAATCTTAAATATTTTGTCCAAAGCTTTCTATAACCTGCTCTACCCTTTCTTTATTTATGCCTGCTTTACCCTAATGTAATTTTGTTTTTAACTTCTTATACACTCTAAACTCCATCCATACATAAGAATATCATAGAAAATGCTCATCAGGAAATTTGGAGAGAGTTTATTTTCAAAAGACATTTTCTCACTGTTCAATAAATGCCAAAAGAACTATGGCAACAGTTTGTACTTTCTATAAATAACATTTTGTAATTCAAGACAGTAAAGTAAAGCTGATTTATCTAGGAGTGAAACTTGTGATAGAATAATTTTGTGTTAAATATAGTCAACATTCTACTAGCATGTGGACTCCTAAATGACAATCCAAATTAGTTTTACAGATCATTTAAAACCATGTATAGTTGGAATGAGAATGCTTTTTCTGCTTTCCTGCTCTACCATCCCCTCAGGAGGTATATCCCATGGCTGTTCCCTTTTTTTATGTTAATGTCATTTTAAATTTAAATTTAAAATTGACATAGACTTCCTAACCATGTGCCAATGTTGATATGCTTCTGATGCATAAGGAAGGAAACTACCTAAGGGCTTACATTTATCTTTTATTACCTCCAAATGAATAACCAGATGTATGTTTAAATGTTTGAATGGGACATTTTTCTCTCATATGTACACAGAACTTGCACACACACACACACACACACACACACACACACACACACAAAAGCCTAATTTTTACACTAAAGAGGCACCCAGTACCTGCAATTGCAGTTCATTTGCACTATGTTAGAACCCACCTTTGGGTGGAGTTGTTACTGCCAACGGATTTAGATGTTGTGGTTTATTCTAACACTTACTGTCACTTTAAACAATCAAGGTTGTTTGATCCAATGTTAGAAGACTGTTTCATGAGAAGCAAGACAACATCTACTACAGCTGTCGGGGGCCAGCAGTGTGCGTCACACCACAGACAGCCTGCCCAGCCACTGCTTTCCGGTTCCTGTTTTTGTCTGAAAAATGGCAAAGTTGGGAATAAAAAATTAGTTGTAAAGGCCCCCAAATGTCATTCTTTGTAATCAGATATAAATATGAATAAACGCAGACCTGCGTTTTGAAATCAAATTCAAAAGTATATACAATATTAATTTCTTGTTTTTCAACATTTTTAAATTAAAAAAAAATTTCTAATTAGTTCTACATGACAGCAGAATGCATTTTGTTTCATGGTACACAAATGGAGCACAACTTTTCATTTCTCTGGTTGCACATGATGCAGAGCCGCACCATTTCTGCTAATATTAATTTCCTATATGTGTAATAAGAATTGTAATCCATTCCGCTGTCATATATAAATAAAAAGAAAAAGAAAGAAAAAGAAATTTAAATATATCTGGCAAACAGTGTGCAGTAGCCCCCTCTCACTTCTGCATTTTCCACCTTTATTATGGGGGCTGACTCTCCAGCTGTATATTACAAGCATGCTCCAGTTTCCCTGGGCCTGGAACACTTTTCTTGGCAATTACTGCACTGCTATCTCTGTGTCCTCATTTTAAGCTCATGCTTCAAAAATTGCAATCTGACCCTGCTCTCCAGAAACTGCTTAGTCAAAGCTTGTCTCCCAGCCTGGTCAGCTGCTTTCAGGTCATTTTTTTTTTTTTTTTTTTTTTTTTTTTTTTTTTTAGTCTTCTACACCAACAGTCTGTGCTGATTCAGGCTCTGTATGTCCTAAACAGGATCTCCATTTAGTGGCACCACTCTCAACCTAGTAATTCAAGCCAAAAAGCTGGGAGCCAGCTGTTACATATCCCCTGACATGGAACTTGCCCAGTTTTACCAGGTAAGTATCTCTTCATTTCATTCAACCTACCTTTTATTACTGTTGTCTTTCCTCCCCACTGCCTCATCTTTATTTATACAAATGACACAGGACACCAATCCCATGCAGACAGCAGCCCAGGGGTTACACCAGTCCTTCTGTCCTCAGGTTGGCAAACAGAGGCCTTTACCATGGGGACTTCACGGGGGCCTGAGCACTTTTGAACACTGAAGCCAAAGCCTGGCCTTGCTTTGAGCCTTGGCCTTTAGCTATAGAGCCCATTACTCTGGGAAAAGGCTTGAGCTTGGGGTGCTAATGTAAGTAAGTTGATTGAGCTTGAGACTTGCACCCTTTGGAATCTGGGCTTCACTTCCTTGGGCTTCGCTGTGCCTGGACGCCCTTCGTACCTGCATTCATGGCCTTGGTGGTGTTTGTTGTATCCTCTTCAGGCCCTTCTTCTTGTGCTGCTTGGCAAAACACAAGTTCCTCAAGACTTGGGGCCCACCCCCTTAAGAGATTCTTATCTTTGTGATAGGAGTTTCTTTATGCCATTTATGTGCAATTTACAGGAATGGTTGTGGGTGATGTGGTTCTTGGACGTAGCCAAGTCGGCACCGGAACCTGCTGCTCCTGGGGCCTCTATTATTGTCTTTAATGAAGTTTTTATTATTGTTCATCTGGTCTCTTGCATCAGTCTCTTTACCCTTCTCTTCGTCCTCTCATCTGCTCATAATTTTTTTTTTCGACGCTGTTCATAGGCTCTTTTTTTATGTGGCAAACCAGCCAGCAGCTGTGGAGTTGAAAACCTTTCACGGACTCCCCTTTGCTCAGAGAATCAAGTCCATGCCCCTTGGCTTCTAACACAAAGACTTTTTATCACCTATCCAGCTCTCCAATATCCTTTCCCATCAGTTCTCAGTTCCATCTTGCATTTTATGTTTTTGCAATATCAAAATGATTATAGACGAGCTCACACAGAGTGCACACATGAATGAAGATTTTTGAAACCTCCACACACTTATGAATCTTAATTCACCTGTGCCAGATAGCCTTCTGCAAGTGACCTGGAAAATTCAAAGTCCTAGAAAACCACCACTTCCTCAATGAAGATTTCCCTCACTCTCCCCAAGCAAAATAATTTTTATTTCTATTTGTGAATATAGTCTACAAATTATTGCATACACATATGCCATATTATTGTGTATTATTTTATTTAACTGTTATTATTTATCTCTCAAGTGTCACCTCCAGTTCTGGGATAGTATGGACCAGACATTAATTCATTTATGTATATTTTAGCACCCACCACACTTCAGGCACATAGTAAGTGTTCAGTAAAGTTTTATTGGAATAAATTGAGTAACAATTTTGAGTTGAGTTTTGTGCATGGTGAGAGATAGGGGTTTGATTTTATTTTGTTTTGCATATGGATTTCCAGTTTTCCCAGCACCACTTGTTGAAGAGACTATCTTTTCTCCAATGTAGGTTTTTGGTGCCTTTGTCTAATATAAGATGACTGTAGTTATGTGGATCTGTCGATGGGTCCTCTATTCTGTATCTTTGGTCTACAAGTCTATTTTAATGCCGATACCATGTTGTTTTTGTTACTCTTGCTCTGTAGAATAGTTTAAGGTCTGGTATAGTGATACCACCTGCTTCACTCTTTTTGCTAAGGATTGCTTTAGCTATTCTGGGTCTCTTATTTTTCCAGATGAATTTTATGACTTTTTTTTTCTATTTCTATGAGGAATATCATTGGGATTTTGATTGGAATTGCATTAAATCTGTAAAGTGCTTTTGGTAGTTTGGTCATTTTCACAGAATTAATTCTGCCTATCCAAGAACAAGGGAGATCTTTCCATCTTCTAAGATCTTCTTTAATTTCTTTCTTTAGTGTTCTGTTGTTTTCATTGTATAGTTCTTTCACCTCTTTTGTTAAGTTGATTCCCCAGTTTTTTTTTTTTTTTTGAGGTTACTGTAAATGGGGTAGTTTTCCTCTTTTCCCTTTCAGAGGATTTGTCACTGATGTACAGAAATGCCTTTGATTTTGGGGTGTTGATTTTGTATCATGCTACTCTGCTGAATTCATTTATTAGTTCTAGAAGTTTTTTGGTGGAATTTTTTGTGTCTTCTATACATAGAATCATATCATTGGCAAATAGTGCTAATTTGAGTTCTTTTTTACCTATCAGTATCCCTTTAATTTCTTTTGTCTGTCTAATTGCTCTGGCCAGTGTTTCAAGAACTATGTTAAATAGAAGTGGTGAAAAAGGGCATCCCTGTCTTGTTCCAGTTTTTAGAGGGAATGCCTTCAATTTTTCTCCATTTAGAATGATGTTGGTCTGGGGCTTAGCATAGATAGCTTTTATGATGTTGAGGTATGTTCCTGTTATCCCTAGTTTTTCCAGTGTTTTGAACATGAAGGGGTGCTGTATTTTGTTGAATGCTTTTTTCTGCATCAATTGAAATGATCATATGATTCTTATCTTTAAGTCTATTGATGTGATGAATTACATTTATCGATTTCTGTATGTTGAACCAACTTTGCATACCTGGTATGAACCCCACTTGATCATGGTGCACAATCTTTTTGAAATGTTTCTGTATTCGATTTGCCAGAATTTTATTGAGAATTTTTGTATCTATGTTCATTAGCGATACTGGTCTGAAGTTTTCTTTCTTTGATGTTTCTTTGCCTCGATTTGGAATCAGGGTGATACTGGCTTCATTGAATGAGTATGGAAGTGCTCCCTCTTTTTCTGTTTCACAAAATAATTTGAAGAGTATTGGTATTCTTCTTTAAAGGTCTTGTAGAACTCAACTGTGCATCCATCCAGTCCTGGGCTTTTCTTGGTTGGTAGACTTCTAATGGCATCTTCTATTTCATCACTTGAAATAAACCAGAGACACTGTGCCTATTAGAAGAAAAAGTAGGCTCAAATCTCCATCATGTCTGATTAGGGCCTAACTTCCTTAATAAGATTAATTCCTCCTATGGTGCAATAATTAAAATCAAGAATCAATAAATGGGATGGATTCAAACTAAAAAACTTCTTCTCAGTAAAAGAAACAATCTGTGAGGTGAATAGAAAGCCTATATTTTTGGAGCAAATTTTTACCACATGTACATCTGATAGAACACTAATCTCTAGGGTATATATAGAACTCAAAAATCTTAACACCAAAAAAAAAAAAAAACCAAATAACCCAATCAATAAATGAGTCAAGGAACTGAAGAGATAGTTCTCGGAAAATGATATACAATCAATCAAGAAATATATGAAAAAATGTTCAACATCTCTAGCAATTAGAGAAATGCAAATCAAAACTACTCTTAAGATTTCATCTCATTCCAGTCAGAATGTCAGCTATTAAGAATACAAACAACAATAAATGTTTTTAAGGATGTGGGGAAAAAGGCACACTCTTACATTGCTAGTGGGACTGCAAATTGGTGCAGCCAATATGGAAAGCAGTACAGAGATTCCTTGAAAAACTGGGAGTGGAACCTCCATTTGACCCAGTTATCCCACTCTTCGGTCTATGCCCAAAAGACTTAAAAACAGAATACTACAGGGACACAGCCACATCAATGTTTATAGCAGCACAATTCACAATAGCTAAATTGTGGAACCAAACTAGATGCCCATCAGTTGATGAATGGGTAAAGAAAATGTGGTATACATAATGAAATACTACTCAGCATTAAACGAGAGTAAAATCATGGCATTTGCGGGTAAATGGATGGAGTTGGAGAATATAATGCTAAGTGAAGTTAGGCAATCCCAGAAAACCAAATGCCAAATGTCTTCTCTGATATAAGGAGGCTGATTCATAATGGGATCAGGACGGGATGCATGGGAGGAATAGAGGAACTCTAGATAGAACAAAGAGGAGGGAGGGGAAGAGAGGGGGGATGGGGAGGGAGGAAAGACGGTAGAATGAGGTGGACATCATTACCCTAAGTATATGTATGAAGACATGAATGGCGTGACTCTACTTTGTGTACAACCAGAGATATGAAAAATTGTTCTATATGTGTATAATATGAATGGTAATGCATTCTGCTATCATATATGACAAATTAACAAATTAGAATTTTAAAAAGTGCTTTGTGATTGCCAGATGGAAGCCCCATACTATAAAAAATGAATAACAATTAAATTCCTTTGTCTCTCATTTTCCATACCCAACTGGCCAACATGACTTCACAATGCTACCTCCTTAATTAGAATGTTGTATTTATTATATTTATTTATTTTGTTTTTTTTTTTTTTGCTTTTTACCCTCACAACCATTATCCTAGTATAAGAGTTCATT
Source organism: Spermophilus citellus (assembly GCF_964194105.1). Classification (NCBI taxonomy): domain Eukaryota; kingdom Metazoa; phylum Chordata; class Mammalia; order Rodentia; family Sciuridae; genus Spermophilus; species Spermophilus citellus. The sequence continues at coordinate 49,207,828 of NC_138191.1, read as the reverse complement.
TTCTTTTAGCCATACATTCAGCAGCAGTTGTCAAATCCTTGTGGTTTGGAAACTGTAAAGTTGTGGAAAAAATACTATCTGGCCTGGAGAATTCCATGACAACTTACTGGGGTGGATAAACAGACCAATCAACCATTGAAGCCACTTCACTGGTTTTCTTTTTCTTTTTCTTTTTTTTAAAGAGAGAGAGAGAGAGGAGAGAGAGAGAGAGAGAAGAGAGAGAGAGAGAGAGAATTTTTAATATTTATTTTTTAGTTCTCGGGGAACACAACATCTTTGTTGGTATGTGGTGCTGAGGATCGAACCCGGGCCGCACGCATGCCAGGCGAGCGCGCCACCGCCTGAGCCACATTCCCAGCCCTTCACTGGTTTTCTATCCCATGCCATAATTTTCTCCTAATCTTATGTCCTCTTCACAGTAACCCTCAGAGTACTCCTTATGGCAGTAATGACAATTTAATTTCAAACCATCTTACTGAAAACCTTGCAGTTTTCTGTTTATTGCAGAATAAAAATTTGCCATATATATGGTTGTCAAGACTGTGCCTTATACATCTTTTTCACCCTGCTCCCTTCTTCCTTTACTTCCTGCTTTCCTGCCCATTTGTCCAAGGTTCATTAAAATGGCATCTTCTAGATGAAGTCTTCCAGGATCCTTTTTAAGAAAAATTAATATGTCGCTTCTTTTGTTATGGCATTAATATGTATCCTGTTTTGTGTTATCATTATGTGCATATCTATTTCTGTTGTAAGATTGGGAAAAGAATAAGATTGGGAAGGTTTTTATTTTTCCTTTTGCAGCTTCTCAAAACAAATTTTAACAGAAACATAGTGGACTTTGAGTTTCAATCTTATTTCTTATTCCATTCTTTCATCATCTGCATCTCTGTGGTATTTCTACCTGTAAGCCTTACAAGATGATATGTCATTGTGATAAGATCATTTTATTTACAAATAATATGATTATTGTATAAAATAATGTCATGCCAAATTTAACTAATTCTTTTAAAAAAGGATTTTATTGCCCAGAGCCACAGTGAAATTACATACCAACTAGCTTTCATTAACGAGGAGCAATTTTTGTACTGTGGTAGTCTCAAATGCAAAATAGTATTACAATAAAGTATTTTATTATACTTGCCAAATGAATTAATGCTGCTTACTCTTTTGATTAAAAGATGAAAGATTTTTTAATCATGTCTTTGCACATTTTGCATGTAATCTACTGAATCCAGTAATAAGTGATAACAAACCTATCATTTATGTAAATGTTCAGAAGCTTGACAGTAATGAAACTTGGATTAGCTCTTATGGAGGAATGAGGAGTGCAAATATGCAATCTTTTCACATGCATGCAGGGCAGGATAATTCTTTTTTTTTTTTTTTTTCAGTGAAGAGCCTTTTACTGTGCGAAAGGGATTTTATGTTGCTTTTAGACATTTAGTTGATGCATTGGCCTGGAGGGCAGATTATTGGAAAGAGTTGCAATGAAACCTAAGTGGAAAAATGGGCAGCCTTGGCAGAACTATATAATAGAAATTGGTTTTCCGTGTTTATAACAGTTAAAATTGCATATACTTCATCTGGATACACTAAATTTCTTACTATTAGAATAAACTTTTCTTTTAAGGTATGCATTTATTGAAGACTATTTTTATTTTTACATTTGTTGGAGAGGCAATTTGACTATTGTAGGAAAAGAAGCCTGGACTGTAGAGTTAGATAATCCTAAATGCTGATTTATATTCTCTTAATTTCAAATTCCTTGTTTATAAATCTTTAATGGTCTGCTGTGAGGATTAAATCAGAAAGAAATGGGTAAAGCACATAGCACAACACTTGACAAATGACAGGCCGTTGTTAAGTAGCTATTTCTGTGTCATCAGTACCATCATCATCATCATTGTTGAATGTGCTCCGTAGACTTTAGCGTTTTTGTTGTTGTAGTTTCTTTGTTTGATATTGTGAACTAGGAAATGTAAATGTGGATTTATAATCTTAATTTTTATGTCTGGTTTTGTCTGTTATCAACCTTTTAGTGCCTTGTCATTTGAGACCCTTAACCCTATCTCATATCGTATTACCATGGTCATACAGCTAGAAACATTCCTACAGTCTTTTTAGTTATCTTTTAAATCACAAGTATAGTGTATGTAGTATAGATGTACATGAAGCAGCAAGTAGAAGTACTCTTTCCTGCTCATCTGTAATCCTCCTAGTCTCCAGAAAGAATCTTCTTATATATCTTTTCAAACCACACGTGTGTATACGTAACTTACACACACACACACACACACACACACACATATCTGAAATCTACTTTTTTCCCACTCAGACATTCTAGATATTTTCCCATGTCCACGTTTACACATATATTCTGTCCTCTTTTTAAAAAAAATTTAAATATGAAAATAATTTCAAATTCACAGAAAAGTTGCAAGACTGAAAACAGTACAAAGAACACTTGTTCTTTAGTCACAACCTATTTTTAGCACTTTATTCAATTTGCATATGTTCTCTCTTTCTTCCTCGTATACATATACATACTTTCTGGCCCTTTGCCCTGGTACTCTTGAATGCATATTTTCTTAAGAGTAGGGATCTTATAGGTCACTGTGGCACATCCCTGTGATTCTTGCTACTTGGGAGGCTGAGTTAGTAGGATCACAGATTCAAGGCCAGCATCAGCAATTTAGCCACACCCCCAGCAACTTCGAAATGTACTGTCTCAAAATAAAATATAAAAAGGACTGGGGATGTAGTTCAGTAATAGAGTGGAGTTCAATCCTCAGTATTGCCAAAGAAGAAGGAGAAGGAGAAGGAGGAGGAGGAGGAGGAGGAGGAGGAGGAGGAGGAGGAGGAGGAGGAGGAGGAGGAGGAGGGATATTCTCTTGCATAAACACAGCACAATTATCTGCATCTGTAAATTTAACTTTGATAAAGTGCTTTACCATTTATATTTCAATTTTGTCAATTGGTCCAATAATGTTCTTTGTAACAATTTTTCTCTAGTACAGATTCTTGTCTAAGGTTAGAAATTGCATCTAATTGTCATGTTTCTTTAGAGTCCCATTTCTGGGACTTTTCTACAGATTTTTATTTTTTTGTCTTTAGCGAAATTGACATCTTTGAAGAATATAGCTTCCCTCCACCCTTTATACAGAAAGTTCCTCTTTTATGTGTTTTATTTCATAGATTTTTATTTCATGCTTCAAAGGCCTTCTCTACCCATAAATCATAAAAAATATTCAAGTATGTTTTCTTCTAGTTCTTATAAGGGTCCCTTTTTAAAAATCTTTGTCCATTAACTGGCGAATCAATAAACAGAATGTGGTATATTCATACAGAGAAATATTATTCAACTACAAAACAGAAATGATGTACCAATGCACGCTGAAACGTGGATGAACATTAAACGCATTACGCTGAATGAATGAAGCTGGACACAGGGCACGCATCCCATGATTCCCTTTGCCAGACATTGTTAGAATAGGCAAATTCACAGAAACAGAAAACAGAAACCACTTACTGAAGGGGAGTGTGACTGCTTGATGGATATGGAGTTTTATTTTGGGGTGATGTAAATGGTTGTGATGAATACACAACACAGTGAATTGTGTACTTTAAAATGAAAATTTTTATATCTTAAGCATTTAATCATAATGTACAAGAAATTTTTGATTCATTTACACTTGACCTAAGGAATCAGGTAGGTATAAGTGTCCCTTCTTTTATTTTTCCAACTCACTGTCCAGTCATCCCAGTATCTAAGTGATTAATCTGTTTTGACCCATTTATTTGAAATGCCTCTTTTAATTGTATTTGATATTCTAAGATAAATTGTGTCTTTTCCTGAGTTTATTCTGAATCACAATTCCATCTGCCTCTCCCTTTTCTAACACTAGCCCATTTTATGTAAGGTAACTTTACATTATTCTTTGAAAAATTTTAGGGCCCATTCCCCCTTTTCAATTCTTCATCATTAGAACTGTTCCTTTGCAAAATTTTCCTGGAAATTTTTGTGTATTTATTATACAAGTTGAACACTAAAATATTTGATTCAATTTCTTTTTTTTTTCTTTTCTTTTTAAATGGTGCTGGGATTGAACATGTGAGGCAAGCACTCTATCAACTAAGCTATATCTCCAGCCATGAGTCAAGTTATTCATGAAGGTGGTTAGATTAAGAAATAGACTTTATTTCTTAGAGTAATTTTAAGTTTATATCAAAAATAAGGAAGCCAAAGAGATATCTCTTATGATGCATTCCCCCACACAGACTGGCCCCCACTCTTGACATCCTTCAGCACAGTGGTAAATTTGTTAAAATTGGTGAACTTACATCATTATCACCCAAAGTTCATAGTTTACTTTAAGAGTCACTCTTGGTGTTGTACATTCTATGGGTTTTGACAAATACTATAATGATATGTATTAATTACAAGTACTAACTATAATGATATGTATTAATAATGTTTGGATGGTCACATCATACACAATAATTTCCCTACCATAAAAAATTCTTTTGGTCTGCCTATTCTTCCCTCCTTTCCCATTAGACAATTTTTAATTGTCTCCATTTTTTCACCTTTTCCAGAATGTCATGCAGTTGCAGTTAGACAATGTCATCTTTTCAGATTGACTTCTTTTACTAGGAAAATTTCAGTTTTCTCTACATGTTTCCATTCCTGTTAGCTTATTCCTTTTTTAATATTTATTTTTTAGTTTTAATTGGACACAATACCTTTATTTTATTTATTTATTTTTATGTGGTGCTGAGGATTGAACCTAGGGTCTCAAACGTGCGAGGCGAGCGCTCTCCGCCGAGCCACAACTCCAGCCCTATTTCTTTTTTATTATTGAATAATACTACATTGTGTAGAAGTGCCACCATTGATTCATTCATCTACAGAAAGACATTTTATTTCCTCTTAGGTGTTGGTAATTATTAATAAAGTGGTTATAAGTATCTGAGTTCATGTTTTTTGGGTGGGCATAAGTTTTCAGTTTTTTCACTTAGGTAAATATTGACGAGCCCATTTGTTGGAGCATATAGTAAGACTATGTTTAGTTTATTTGCCAAACTGTCTTCTAAAACTGCTATACTATTTGTATTCTTTCCAGCAATGAATAAGAGTTCCTGTTGCTCCACATCTTTGTCAGCTTTTGATGTTGTTAGAGTTTTGGATTTTTGCCATTTTTGTAGATGTGTAGGGGGCTATTTGAATCTTGATTTCAAAGTTCATCATCTAACTTGAAGTTAGCTCTCCATTTATTCTAATCTTTTTTACGTGTTTCAGTACAGATTTGTAGGTTTTTTTTTCATTTAAGTCCTGAATATTTTTATGAAATTTATTTATTTATTTACATCTGTCTTCTATTATTGATGACACATTTTCCTTTACCTTTCCTTAGTAATTATCTGTGTCTAAAAGTTACTGATTTTTATATATTTCCTTTGCTATGATTATCTTATGGAAACTATTAATGAAGTCATGATATAATAATAATTTTACCTCCTTTCTGAGTCCATACTTCTTATCTATGCACATTCTTAGAACTTCTTCATCCTTATGAATTTGATTCCCTCTTTTTTAACAGTTGTTATGGTTTGCCTATTAGGTGTCCTTCATAATGCCTGTGTCCATGAAGGAATTTTCAGAGGTGAAATGATTAGATTATGAGAGATGTAAACTAATCAGTGGGTTAATGTATTTGGTGGATTAATAATGAACTAACTGGGCAATGTTTAGAGGAGGTGGTTGGAAGTGTTCATCTCCCCTACACCCCTCCTCCTCTCTCTCTGCTTCCTGGCTGCCATGAGCAGGGCAGTGTTCCCCAGCCACACCCTTTGGCCATGATGACTCCTCTGACCCAGGATGAAGGAGTCAGCCAATCATGGACTGAACCTCTGAAACCATGAGCCAAAATAAACATCCTCTCATCTAAGTTGTGGTAGTCAGGTAATTTTGGCTAAAGCAACAAAAAGTTGACTAACACAAATGTGATCTCAAATTTATCATGAGTCTCGGGTTTTTCTTCAGATTTGAGACTGATGTATCAATTAATTTATTCTTTCAACAAATATTTGTTGAGCTGTTGCTGTGAACTAAACCTCATTCTAGGTATATCTCCTGGGAGTAAAAAAATATATATATACATACACACACACACATATACATACACACACACATATATATTCATTTGTATATATTATATATAATGTGTATATATATATTATATATACTATCATATGTATATTTAAGTAGATCATATTATATAAAATAGTATTGCTGGTTTGTTATATAAGTTTAGTTTAAGTTTTGAAAGGCAATGCATTAGATTACAAAGAATTTAAGGTTTCTTAAATAGTTTATATATATTTATACCATCTGGTCAAAACTACATTTAACTATGATTCTTCAATGTGTTTTGATGCTCCACCAGTCATTTGATCCAGAAACCTTTTTACATATTTTGCTTTCACATTTGCAGTAAGAACTCTAAAATGTAATATTGTCTTACCAAAGGATATATGGTGTTAACTTTCTTGAGGATGTAAGCCAGTGATTCCCTCCAAAATGTGATAAATCATTTACATACATGGTTAACCATGCAGATTTTAAGTTGAAGATTAGAATTTATTTTTTATATTTTTCCACCAGCTTGCTTTTGATAAGTCATCTAAGGTCAGATGACCTGCTGAGTCTTCAGACCTCTATCATAATTCCACAGAGCTAGTAACCTTGAGAGGGCAGCAAGGGCGGGGGAAACCCAAGTGTCTTGGAAGTAAGAGGTCATCTAGAAAGGTTCAGAAAATAGACAAGTTGAGTATAAGCTACTGTGGTTGTTCTATAAGAAAAGAAAGTCAAAAGGCCAAGATTTAGGTTCCAGATAAACATGAAATATTATCTAATTTGGGTATGAGTAAGTGTACTTGCTCCTCTATTTCAGAGTGAAGCTGGTAAAATGAATAATACATGAAAACCTTATAATCTCCTTATTATTGCTGAGTCTTATGAAAGGTCATTAGTTCAACCTCCTTTTCAGAACCTGAGATCCCATCTAGTGTTTCTAACATGTGGGTGGATATAGGGCTATGTTCATTTGATATGGAAATCAAGATTATAAAGAAAGTACTCTATTAAAAAAGATAATTATTAATATAAGTCACCTTGAATAGACTCTAATGAGAGACCAAAATGGAAGAAATCATCTTGGCTGTCAGTTATTTATTTTAAAAAAACATTATAATAGCACATGGAAACTTCCTATGTTGGATCCTCTAGGGACAATGCCAAATGATATGGAAGACATAAATAACTTAATATATTGAAACACAGTTCTGGCTTTAGTACAATTAGAAAGCGTTCTTTTTTTTTTGAGTTTGGGGCAGGCAGTACCAGGGATTGAACTTAGAGGCACTCAACCACTGAGCCACATCCCTAGCCCTATTTTGTATTTTATTTAGAGACAGGGTCTCACTGAGTTGCTTAGCGCCTCGCAATTGTTGAGGCTGGCTTTGAACTCTAGAGATCCTCTTGCCTCAGCATCCCAAGCTGCTGGGATTACAGGTGTGCACCACTGGGCCCAGCAGAAAGAGTTCTTTTCCAAGAAAAGAAATAAATTTATTTTTTATACTTAAAATTTCAAATAATTTTGGATTACATTTATGAAATGCAAATTTTTCTATTCCAATGTAATTCGGCAGGTAATAAAAAGTAATAAGATTCTGAAAGCAAAATATTTGCTGTCAGTGGAAGCAAAGTGTGTTAGGATTTTATTCTTTGTATTTCCAAAATGAAAACCAAAACTAAACCACAGCACTGACACCTAGAAAAAGCACTTAAAATATCAAAAACATTAATAATGAACAAGCTAAACTGTTATATATGAATCATCTCTATCATTGAACAATGAGAACATGGAACATATACTCATTATTGAAGCTATTTTATGAAAAACCAGCAGGCATGACACGCACAGATTGAGCTATAGGAAAATTTTCTGATTTCGATGTCTCGATCACCATCCTTCTTAAAATTAATAAATCAATAACAAACACATCAGATTGAACTGGGATTTCATTGTCTTTCCCACAACTTAATAAACAAATGATTCACTTAAAATTCCGTAACAGTATTTTCCTTTCTTACCCCAAATTCAAATATGAATAATTTTCAGGTTTTTTGGCAAATATAGCTGAACTACTATTTTTAAAAATTATGCACATTTTCTTTATCACATTTACTAAAAACTATTCCAAGTTCTTAGAAAAAAGTAGTGAATTTTTGCTTCTTAAAATGGTTTCAGAGAAATAAACTCTTGAAAGTTCCTTCACCATCTTCTTCTTTTCAAATGAAGTACATCCTGTCTGAAGTAGAACTGCTAACAAACTAAAAGCAAGAACTTCAGGGTAACTAAATTAAAAAATAGGTTGAAAAAGGTAATTCTCCATATAACGGATGGATAACCTTTAGTATAGTAGGAAAAAAACCCACAAAACTTTGAGGTGCTGTGGTAAACCATAGCCATTTTAAAAATACTTCTTTGACAAAAAGCTGTGGTTCAAGCTAGTGGTCAGTGTGTGAGAAACTAGATATGCCTCGGGTTTCAATAAGTCAAATCTCAGAACCGGTGAGTATAGGTATCTACCTCTACGTGGCAACTGAGTTTGTAGAATTTTACAATGTGCTAAGAGGAATACATCTTATGATGACTTCAATGGTGAGTCTATATCTTTTACTTTGGTGGAAGGAGTGGGAAAGTTAAATGGAACTAGGTTTGGTGCTGGTTCCCTAACAAAGGCACAACACAGGGAACACAATTGTCATGGAAGGCACTATAGGATCTGCACAATGCAGAATCCCATGCAACTGTGATCCTTCCATCCTTTCTTCTCTGACTCCCTACATCCACAGCACTGTCTGCAAGTTATACCTGTTCAATATCTTGAATACTCACTTTCCTCTCTCTGAGCCTCCAGGGTAGGCCAGACCACTGTCATATCTCACCTGGAGTTTTGTTACTACCCCTTGGCTGCCACCATTCTTGCCTCAGCCAGTCCATTCTCCATGTGACCACGAATGTGACCTTTCTAAACTGTAAATCTCCTTCATGTAATCTTTCTAAACTGTCAATGTCCCTAATGTAAACTCTTTAAAAAATTTCCCACTACTTTCAGGAAAACAACCAGCGTGTCCTCACTTCCTCGTGTAGCTTATAAGGCCCTTTGTGATAGGAACCTCCTTCCTCAACAAATATTGCTGCAGCCTTGCTCCTCTACCACTTGAATTACTAAGACTGCAATTCCCTGAATAAGGACTGTTCTTACCTCTGGCTATTTTCCCAGTCTCTGCATGACTCGTGCCTGGCCCCTAGCATCTCATGGTCCATGGTCCCCTCATGGACCAAGTATGTTCTATCTTGGGGCCGTTTGTGTCTTTTCTGATTTGAATGCTTTTTCCCAGTGATGAAGTATGTTTGTGTGATTCCAAAATGTTACACTCAACAACTGTATGAGAAAAGCAAAATGAGGGTGGTGTTTTAATTTTGAGATACATATTCTAAAGTTTGAACTTCTATGAGTGCTTTCTGTGGTGTAAGTACATTTCACAGACCTAATAAATGATAAGGAATAAACATTTATTCACTTCTTGGTTCTGGAAGCTCATGGTAAAAGGGTCACAATCAGTGAGTGCCTTCTTACTACTGGGGACACTGCAGTTCTGGGGTGTTATAGGATATCAAATAGCAAGACAGAGCAAACTTGCTTTATAACAATCTGCTCTTACACCAACTAATCCAATCCTGTGAGACCCAATTCAATCCCATTAGACCTTATCCAGTCTTTGTAGACATAACCCAATCTCTGGAGAAGGAGCTTAATCCTTTTGTGTAAGACAGTGCACCATGACCTAATCATCTCCTAAAAGCCACACATTCTGACACCACTGCTCTGAAGAATTAGGCCTCAACATGAGCTTTGGTGGGGACAAACCACATCCAAACCTAGCACTAGTATACTGATTGCCAGAGGTAAAACCACAGACTTTTTTTGATCAGCATCAGGAAAACTAAGGGACTATACAAGATCTAGATGTGTCCTTCAAGTCATGCCAGTGGTTGCAAAACAATTCCAAATGATGAATTACCATACTACACTAAAACAAATTGTTCATGGTCCTTGAACTCTGCATGTTTCCAGACCAGTGGGAGAAGCAAAGATATACTCAACCAACATGGATGTCTGTACAGTAATGGCCAGCAATGATTGCCTTTGATTCTGTCATATGCCCTTCAATATTTCCAGCCCTGTATTCTAATCACATGTTATATGTCACTACCTGGAGGTTCCACCAGGCACCTCAGACAAAATCCATGTCATCTTTCCCATAAGAACTCTGCTTTTCCTGTGTTCCCTCTCCTGATTAATGACACTGCCATCCACAGAGATAACCAAGCAGGAGACCTAGATTCTCTGCTTTATGCCTTAAACTCTTAACATTCACACTCAGCCTGTCTCCTTTCCTGAACATACTATTTTTAAAATTTCTTAGTAATACTTTGATTTCTCTTAATACATGATTTCTCTTAATCTCACTTCCTCCACTTATAAGAAGGCTACACTTGTTTCTGTATCATGACAGGCCCTTAACTGGTTTCCCTCCCTTCAGTCTTATCTCACATTCATTCATTCATCATACTGTAGCTGGAATGATATTTCCAAATCTAATCATGTTACTACTTCTGCTTAAGACCTACATTGCCCTCAGGTTAATGCAGCTGATGAATATTTGATTAATTAACTTTTTATATTTTATTTTATCAAATCTTCTGAGTAACTTTAGATTGAACTTTATTCTACTTTGTAGGTAAGTGTACTAAGAGCTTAGAGAACTTACCCCATAGTCAAATAGCCACGTTTGTCTGACTCCTGTTTCTATGCCACAATACCTTTCTATGAAAAGATGGGCTTTTCATGTAGGCAGTACAGAAAGAGTGCTGATTATAAGTGGATTTCTGTCAATCATGCACAAGTAAATAATCTTTGTTTCCAATAATGTTCTAGTAATTGCTTTATAGAATTATCTTGCACTGCAGTAAAAGTGTGATTAACCAGAATCTTCAATTATGCAGAGTTTGTTTGAAGAGCATACAGAGGAAAGATATTATAAACTTATAGGAAAAATAATTGTATTGCTCAAAACAAGCTGATAGAATTTTTAGAGAAATTTCCAAGATATAACTTTGAATTTCTATTCTTTTAAGTTCTACTCTTTGTCTATGTTTTCTTCTATGGCATGTGTAATAATTATCAAATAGAGCATATGCACAGAATAGTGCCTGGCCACAATAGATGCTCAGGAAATATTTGTCAAATGAATGAATTAAGGAATGGGAAAAGTCAAACCTTTGACATGCTAATATCCAGAATTATTTATTATCGTTGTCATATTCTTCCTCTTTAAGGTTAAAATAGTAAGCCAATATTATTTAGCTAGCTTTTCTACTATACACAGCAAAACAAAACAAAACAAAAAAGGAGTTATCTTATTCTCATTTAACTAGAAAATTTATTTAATTAAAACAACTTATTTTCCAAATATACTGATGAATATACATATGATTCTAGTTTTCAAAGTTTCTACTGAAGCTGAACACTGCTTATATTGGTTTTTAACTATGAATTTAGCTACAATAAGAAAAAAAGATTCACATAGTTGGATGAAATAAAAGTTTTGGGTTCATTTGTAGATTTTAACTATAAGTTATTCCAGTCTACATTAATATTTCAGATTCCCTCTTGCTTATCTTTTCCCCAACTTTTTTCACAATTGCATAGTATGAAGTTACACAACAGATAATTTTAATTAAGGCTAACTGTCATACTTGTTATATGAAAATACTTATAAGAATCCTGATTTTCTTTTTCTTTTTCTTTTTTTGTGGAAGGAGAGCTGTCTGCCTTATTATTCTGTTTTTTATTTTTTTTTTAAATTTTATTATTAGTTGTTCAAAACATTTCCAAGTGAAATGTGGAATAGATAATTCTTGATTAATCATGGAAAAGGTACTACTTGAATTGCACATACCACATACTGTATGTCTAGATTTTTATTTTTATAATAAAAATTATGTTCCTAATATCATCCTTAATATTTTAATGCATAAAACTCTACTATAAGGAATTTAAGGATGCACAACTAAAGGAAAATAAATTATATTCCAAAATTGAGATGTATATTTATATTACTGGTTTTGATGTCTGGTCTGCTTTAAGGTTATGCTATAACTATGACCAGAAAATGGGGGTAGGGTGGGGAATAAGCTTGAGTTCTCAATGCAGTGGAGTTATGATTGACGGCTTGTACCATTCCTTATTATATATTTCCTGTTTATAAATGTAGGTCTAATATTCCACTGCTTCTAATAGAATCTATATGGGAATGTGTATTTTTCTGATGGAAATTAATCCTATCCTGAGACCCAGATAAAATTATTTTAGTCCTAAAAGTTTGGCTGTATTTACTAATTTATTTTCAACTATGACACAATATGGACAAATTTGGAAAATCCAGGGGTGGGGGGTAAAAGTCAGTACTAGATTTTAAAGGCCATAAAACTTTCAGAGCCCCTTTGTGCCAGCACTCAGGCTGCCGTGGAACATGATGCCAGGCGTTTCGCACATCTACCTTGGCTGGGGAAACACAATACCCAGCGACTTCTGTTTGGGGAGCCCTCTCTTCTCTGGCTCTTGAACTCCATGAAGGGCAGATACAATTAGCCTGGTCCAGCAGCACATCTTGACAACAGCTTTTACAGGAGCAGGAAATGCTGCGTGCACCGTGTGTCTATGCAAATTCACTTTTCCCTCTGTGCGTGGGGCACTTTGTGCGGGAGAATCCATCTGGTGCTGCTTTCCTCTGTCTTTGAGGGTTAGGCTTCCTTCCTGCTGTAAAGCCGGGTGAGACTCTCTCGAAACCATTCTATTTTCCTGCTTTTTTTTTTTTTTCACTCCTTGTGAGGTATGCCATAGATCAAGCTCATTCTCTTTGTTGACATGTTCAGCTTTGCCTTCCCATGCATCTGCCTTCAATGTGTTTTCCGTGGGCTTCAAATGAATTGGGCACAAAACGTGTAGCAGCTGCTTGGTACAGATAACAGGGGAGCAGTAGGTCACAGACCACTGTGGTCAGCCTTCCCTTCCTAAGCTGCAGTCTGCTCCTTTGAGGCTCTCTTGAGTTCTCAACTGCCAAAGTTCAAGGAAATCTGACCCTGTTTTGATTCTAATAGAAGGAAAAATCTGTTTAGCATTCAAAGTACCCATGTATCATTTATGAAGGAAAAAGATCTATAAAACTCAGTTTTAGAGAATAAAAGAGGAAAGAGGTAGGGAAATCTCCTCAATAGTTTTATCAGGGAAAGAGTGAAATTGTGTCTATGCTCCTTCCATGTTGACAAAGGAAAATATAGAGCAGGATAAGAACTCAGTGGCCATGTTTTTAATTAGAATATTAATGTTCACAACAGCAAGAACAAAAGCATCGATGTAATCAACTTGATTTATACTCAATACTGCATACTTAAAAGACTTTCACACACTATGCTGTTCCTTCTCAGGCGGCTTTGTGGTTATTGTGGATCATGAACCACACCCTTTTGATCAGATAAAGCTAAAGTGTGATGATGAAAGGAGGAAAAAAGCCCATGTGCACACAAGCCTGTGTTTATACAAATATACAGGACATCAAATACCTAAAATGGAAACCTGTTTATCGGACCTTTTACTAAATTTGTGACGACATTTTAAACAATACTGTTACTTATCAAGTAATATGCCATTGGATTAAAATCTGCAGCATCTAAATTATAAGACTATTTAAATTTGTTTATTCTGCTGGGGATTAAATCCAGGGGTGCTCTACCACTGAACTAAATCCTCAGCCCTTTATTTTTTTTTAAATTTTCAGATACAGTCTTGCTAAATTACAGAGGCTAGTCTCAAACCTGAAATCCTCCTGCCTCAACCTCTAGTCACTGGGGTTATAGACATGCACCACTCTACTAAGCTTGCTTAACTAACTTTTATCATGCTTGCATTTGAGTTTTTAAAACATTGTGGAGTTCAGGTATCATATGGTCAATTATTTTGCATACACCAATAAGAGATATCCATAGTATACATCAAATAGTAAGCAAGCTACATAAATGTATTTGATGCCCATCCCCAGTTCCTTACGTCTTTTTCTAACCCAATTAATACTCTTCAATTCCTTCTATATTGAAATTCTGAAGCTATCACTGGCACTGGGTCTTTTGAGCCTGTCTTAAACTTTCTAGTCCCCTCTTTTCTATTCTCACTACCAAGGTCATATGACAGAACTTTAGGGCTGCTTTCCTATGGTTTTCTAGAAAACTTCTATGACCTGACTGCCTTCTGTCCATGCTTTATATTGAGGCTTGAGTTAGCCTTTTAAATGCAGCACTGATCAATTCATTCTTCTACTTAGAAACCTTTGCTGGTTCATTGCTTATCAGAATGGGTTATAGGTGTGACAAGATGTGTAATTACTATAGATTTTGAGGCATCTGGGTGAGAGGAAGTAGCCAGAACCCTAGTTCATTGCTTCTAACCTCAAGCAGCTTCTTCTGGTAACCTCAGCCATTCAAACATTACCTGTTTTCTTAAATTTAGGCCATTACTTAAAAAGTTTCAAAGTACTTCTGTAAATCAAGTATTCTTACCTGAGACCTAAGAACCCCAGGAGATCAATGTATGAATATTTGAGACCCTCACTAAATTTATAGGGAGTGAGTCTGTAGAATTACATTCTTTTAAGGGGGGATATACCTGTTGAAAAGTTAAAAACCATGAATCCGTATAATACATCAGCTTAATCTATGTTATCTGTACAACCTCAGCAGCAACCATTTTTCATGCACCCTATATTCCAGCCTTAGCAGATTACTTTGTGTTATCTCAAAATATGGAGGTCCTTTGGCCCTATCCAATTTCAGCTCTATCTCCCTTGCTCTGTGTGTGTGTGTGTATGTGTGTGTGTGTATGTGTGTGTATATGTGTGCGGGTGTGTGTGTGTGTGTGTGCGTGTAGTACTGGTGATTGAACCCAGGAGGCTACAGAGGGTCTTACAAAATTGCCAAGGCTGGCCTTGAACTTGCAATCCTGCTGTCCCACCCTCCTGAGCTGCTGGAGTTACAGGTGTGTAATACTGAGGCTGGCCCTCCTCCTCACTGTGGGCTTCAGTAGTGAAGGTTGTGTGCAACTCTCTGAAATGCATTTTTGAGGTTTGGTGCTCTATCACAGGCTACCATCACCTTGGAACGCCCTTACAATCTGCTTGGTGAACTCCTCCACATCCGTCAAGCCCCAACTTAAATCCCATTTCTCTATGAACTTTCCCCTTGCTGCTCCTAGAAGAATGCAAGGCTTTTACTTTTGTGTTGCCAACTTACATAACATACTTACATTACGGCACGAATTTTAATTTATTCTGATGAATTCAATATCTATTTCTCCCCACTAGGTCTGTAATGTATGTCATCTTTGTATACCTAGATATTGTCTTATTTAGAACTTAATACTTTTTTTGGATGAAAATTCTTCTATTCTCACTTCCATCTATAAAACTCTGAATTTATCCTTTAATATCTGATTAAAGTGTCATCTCTGAGAGAGCCCACAGAGTGGGAGAACATCTTTACTACATGCACATCAGATAGAACACTAATTTCCAGCTTAACACCAAAAAAATAAATAATCCAATTAATAAATGGGCTAAGGAACTGAACAGACATTTCTCAGAAAAAGATATACAATCGATCAACAAATATATGAAATGTTAAACTTCTCTAGCAATTAGAGAAATGCAAATCAAAACTATTCTAAGATTTCATCTCACGCCAGTCAGAATGGCAGTTATCAAGAATACAAACAACAATTAGTGTTGGCGAGGATGTGAGGAAAAGGCACACTCATAGATGGCTGGTGGCACTGCAAAATGGTGCAGCCACTATGGGAAGTAGTATTGAGATTCCTTAGAAAAGTTAGAATAAAACCATCATTTGACCCAGCTATCCCATTCCTCAATATATACCCAAAGGACCTAAAATCAGCACACTATGGTTGTGCAGCCACATCAATGTTCATAGCAACTCAATTAACAATAGTTAAACTGTGGAACCAACCTAGATGCCTTTCAATAGATGCATGGATAATGTGGTAAATACATACAATGGAATATTACTCACCATTGAGAGAATAAAATTATGGCATGGAGTTGGAGAACATCATGCTAAGCGAAGTAAGCCAATCCCCAAAAACAAAGGCCGAAAGTTCTCTCTGTTAAGTGGGTGCTGGTCCATAATGGGTGGGAGGATGTGGGAAGACTGGAGGAACTTTGGACAAAGGAGAGGGTGGAGAAGGGAAGGTGTATGGGGACAGGAAAGATGGTGGAATGAGATGGATATCATTACCCTGGGTACATGTATGATTTCACATATAATGTGACTCTACATCATGTACAACCAGAGAAATGAAAAGTTGTGCTCCATTTGTGTACAATGAATTGAAATGCATTCTGCAGTCATGTATAATGAATTAGAACAAATTTTAAAAAAAAGAAAACTGTCATCTCTGACAAATCTCTTTACTCTTTCAGGTCAGAGAGAACTCTCTGACATTGATAATTCATACACAAATCTTCTGTACAGTTATCTTGCTCAGATGTGGAATTGAGAGCTTTGTGTTTGCAGACTCAGTCTTGCTTCCCTCCTTGGCTTAATCCTGACCAAAGTAGCAATGAAGCAGTGGTTCTGACCCCCCAGAGAGCATTATGCTTGGTGCCACCACAATAACAACTCCTGTTTATTTAAAGCTCTAATGCATTTACCTGTGAGCCCTTCCTATCTAGGAATCTGTCCTATATGTCCACTTATCAGAAATCTTATTCTAAAGGAAAGGATTTCACAAGAATTCCTAATACTGGCTCTCTGCTTTGAGCATTCCTATCTCACCTAGAGATCAGTGCTCAACCAGATAAGCCTAACATTGCAGCTATAGGCAATATTAAGGGAGGACGACCAGAAAGCCAGGTTGGTTTTTCTGACTGAAGTAAGCACAGTCTGTTTTCTGCTCTATCCCTTCCCCAAAGGGCCTGGAATAATTTTCCAGTGACAATGTTTAATAATCCCTAATGCTTAACACAATGACTTCCTCACAGTGGATACTTAAAATGAATAAATGAGCAAATGTACATCCAGTTTTTTTTAAATATGTATGTTACATATACATGTTTATATAAAGAGAGAGAGAGAAAGAGAGAGAGAGAGAAAATACTATATACTATGGTAACTACTTTATTTATAGGAGATAACTATTTAGCTATTACTTGATTCTAACTATTTCTTGACACATGAGAACATAGGAACATTACCCAGGAATTACTACACATTTTACCTCCATATTCAGGAGTTATGATGGAAACTAGTTAGCTTTTTTTTAATTTAAATTTATTTTTTTATTCTTGCCCATTGTTCTCTCAGTTGACACATATGCCATTGCCAGAAAAGAAAGATCTTGGGAGTCAAAACCTACTGACATCAGTAGCCTGGGACATATCATCTGGATCATGTTGACTGAAGAATAATCATAGTCTAACAAGAACATTGGGGGTGATTCTTTTATTATCTTTTGCCCATGAGAAGGAACTTGCTTATGAGAAGAAAGCCTCTCTTAATATAGGCTCAATAAATATTTGTTGAATGCATGAATGAAGAAATGTAATGTTCTGTATTTATGAAAAGTTTCAGAAAAAGTTTCAGTGTCTTTTTAGTATAAATGTTCTTTAATTAAAATAACATATCTGGAGGATGGTGATAATGGGAGGGAAAAGTTGATTTCATGAACTGAAATCAACTTCTTCTATGCATACATGAGTATGTCATGATGTATAACCATAGAGCTTTAATGAAAAAAGGGGGGGGGGCTCGGGATGTGGCTCAAGTGGTAGTGTGCTCGCCTGGCATGCGTGGGGCACTGGGTTCGATCCTCAGCACCACATAAAAATAAAATAAAGATATTGTGTCCACCTAAAACTAAAAAATAAACATTAAAAAAAGAATGTATCTGGTTTCTTGCCAGCTACAAAGAAGACATTATACTGAGTAAATTAAGCCAGACATGAAAGGACAAATACTGCACAACTTTACTCATAAAACTAAAGTATCTAGAATAGTAAGTTCACAGAAAGAGAAACTGGAATGGTGGCTATCAGAGATTGGGGGTAAGGTGGGTAACTGGAAGTTATTTTTAGTTGGTACGGAGTTTACATTTGGGATGGTGAAAAAATTGTAGTGTAAGATAGTAGTGATATCACACAATAAAACAAACACACAGTATTTAATACCACTTAATTATATTCTTAAAATATTTAAAATGATAAGTTTTTGTTATACATATTTTATCCCCCACCAAAAAGTGAATTTCTTGAGAAATTAGGGAAACTACCCCATTCACAATAGCTTAAAAAAAATTGGGGAATCAATTCAACAAAAGACCTCTACAATGAAAACTACAGAACACTAAAGAAAGAACATGAAGAAGACCTTAGAAGATGGAAAGATCCCCCATGCTCTTGGATAAGCAGAATCAATGTTGTTAAAATGGCCATACTACCAAAGCATTATACAGATTTAATGCAACTCCTATTAAAATCCTATGACATTCTTCATAGAAATATAAAAAGCAATCATGAAATTCATTTGGAAAATAAGAGACCCAGAATAGCCAAAGCAATCCTTAGGAAGAAGAAGGAGGAGGAGGAGGAGGAGGAGGAGGAGGAGGAGGAGGAGGAGGAGGAGGAGGAGGAGGAGAAGGAGGAAGAAGGAGGAAGAAGGAGGAAGAAGGAAGAAGAAGGAGAAGGAGAAGGAGAAGAAAAGAAAGAAAGAAAGAAAGAAAGAAGAAGAAAGAAGAAGAAGAAGAAGAAGAAGAAGAAGAAGAACAACAACAACAACAACAACAACAACAACAACAGCAGGACACATCATAATACCAGACAAATTATACTACAGAGACACAGTAATAAAAATGGCATGGAATTGGCACCAAAACAGATATATAGACCAATGGTACAGAATAGAGACACAGAACCAAACCCACATAAATACAGTTATCTCATACTAGACAAAGGGACCACAAATATACATTGGAGAAAAGATAGCCTCTTCCACAAATGGTGCTGGGTAAACTGGAAATCTATATGTAGTAGATTGAAATTTCACCCCTATCTCTCACCCTGAAAAAATCAACTCAAAGTGGATCAAAGACTGAGGCACTAGAGCTGAGACCCTGTACCTTATAGAAGAAAAAATAGGCCCAAATCTCCACTGTTGGCTTAGGAACTGACTTCCTCAACAAGACCCATAAAACCCAAGAAGTAAAATCAAGAATCAACAAGTGGGATGGAATCAAACTAAAAAAGCTTCTTTGCAGCAAAGGAAATGATAATGTGAAGTGAGAACCTACAGAATGGGAAAAAAATCTTTACCACACATACCTCAGATACAGCATTAATCTCCAGGCTGTATAAATAATTCAAAAAATGCACACACACACACACACACACACACACACACAAACAACTCCCCAAATAACCCAATTGATAAGTGGGCTAAGGAACTGAACAGACACTTCACAGAAGAAGAAATACAATCCAAAAAAAAAAAAAGAAATACAATCCATCAACAAATACATTTAAAAACATGTTCAACATCTCTAGCAATTAGAGAAATTAAAATCAAATCTACACTGAGATTCCATCTCACTTCAGTCAGAATGACAATAATCAAGAATATAAGCAACAACAAATTTTGGTGAGGATGTAAGGGAAAACTACACTCATACATTGCTGGTGGCACAGCAAATTGGTTCAACCACTATGGGAAGCAGTGTGGAAATTCCTCAGAAAACTTGGAATGGAACTATCATTTGACCCAGCTATCCCATTCCTTCGTTTGTACCCAAAGGACTTATAAAATCAGCATACGTAGTGACACAGCCACATCAATGCTTAAGGTAGCTCAATTCACAATAGCTAAACTATGGAACCAAACTAGGTGCCTTTCAACAGATGAATGAATAAAGAAACTGAGGTATATATACACACGATAAAGCCAATAAAGAAGAATGAAATTATGGCGTTTGCCAGTAAATGGATGGAACTGGAGAATATTATGCTAAGGGAAATAAGCCAATTCCAAAGAACTAAAAGCTGAACGTTTTCTCTAACATGCAGATGCTAATTCACAATAAGGAGTGGGGAAGAATAGAGGTATTTTGGACTTGACAGAGAGGAGTGAAGTGAGGAGAGGGATCATGGGAGTTGAAATGATAGTAGAATGAAGTGAACATTATTATCCTAGGTACATACATGATTACATGACCTATGTAAATCTACATCATGTACAACCAGACGAATGAGAAGTTATACTCCATTTATGTATGGTGTGTCAAAATGTATTCTACTGTCACGTATAACTAATTAGAATTTAAAAAGTGAATTTTTCATAATTATGATATATATTCCTGCTTACATAGGGTTTTTGTTAAGCTCCTTTTGCCTTTCCTCCACTTCCTCCCAAATCAGTTGTTCTACTCTGTGTATTTGTACACACATAAAAAAAGTGTGTGTGTGTGTGTGTGTATAAGGAATTAAGATAGATGGTCCAAAGACTTAAATAAGTTGGGCAAGTAAATACGTGTCTTCATCTCTTTGCTATCTAACAACTTATCTTTTTTTTTAAAGGGCTTTTTTTTTTTAAGAGAGAGTGAGAGAGGAGAGAGAGAGAGATTTTTTAATATTTATTTATTTTTTTTTTTAGTTTTCGGCGGACACAACATCCTTGTTGGCATGTGGTGCTGAGGATCGAACCCAGGCCGCACGCATTCCAGGCGAGCGCGCTACCGCTTGAGCCACATCCCCAGCCCTAACAATTTATCTTTAGAGAATCTTGTTTCTCCAATTACACATTGTTTTAGTTCTATATATTTTTAAATATTCATGTGATGTGGCAATTGTTCATCAGGAGAAAAATAATGTTTTTCCCTTTCAGGAGAGTATGGAAAAAAAAGGCATGAAGTTCATCTCTTTTCCAACTCCCTGTTTTTTTCAAACTCCACTGTTAATCCTCCACATAAGTGCCATATAACTTACTGCCTACACTGTTGTTAGTTTCTTTCTATATTTGGCTCTTACCTCATTCAGCATATCCTGTGCTATTCTACCACACTGATTTCTAAAATGTCACCCTTTCTTAGTAGATGTCTTTACTTCCTATTCAATGAAAGGTCCATCAAGCATGCATGCTCTGAACTTCCTGCCCTTCCCTCCACTTCTACAAAGATGTCTGCCTGCTGCGACCTTGCCTCCTTTCCCTGTTCCACAGGTAGAGGTTTCACCCTCCTACTTGATGCCAAGGCTGATCCTGCCACCTGTGCTCTGAATTCCATTACCTCCCACCTCCTGCAAGCCCTGGATCCACCAGCCATTTCTCCTCTTCTCCTTTAACTCCTCCCTTTTTGCCTATAAATAAGCTCAATTAAAAACAAACAAAAATGCATTATTCAAACTAATGCCCTAAATTTCTCTTTCTACTCATTGGTAAACTTCTCTAAAGACTGTGCTCTATTTGCTTTCTCCCCACAGTTTCTTTTTTTTAAATGAGGGATTGAGCCCAGGGGTGCTTAACCACTAAGCCACATCCCCAACACTTTTTCTATATTTTTAGAAATATAGAAAAAGTGTTGGGGATGTGTTGCTTCCAGCTTGCTATGTTGCTTACAGCTTCTCTAAGTTGCTTAGGCTGACTTTGAACTTGTGATCCTCCTGCCTCATCCTCCCAAGCAACTGGGATTACAGGCATGTATCACCACATGCAGCTACTTCCCCTGCTTTCTTAATAGACGGCTCCTGATTCTACCTCTCTACCAAAAGTGCTGTATGAATATTACCTGCAACCATGTCGGTGCCAAAATCTGTATACAATTTTCATTATTTATTTTTCCAGTCTGTCTGCTGTTTTGACAAAGTTGGCCTTTAAAATCATTCTTATCCAGACTTCTATGGAACCATTTCTTCTAACTCGATAATTACTGCTTCTTGCTTTGCCTCTGTCCATTCTCAGCTACTGGCGCATCCATTGGTTTGCCTTCTGGAGACCCTTCTCAGCCAACAAACAGGTGAAGACTCGGGGTCAATGGCATCATCAGAGGCTCATGACTACAAAATTTCTCGATTCTAGCTTTCTCCCATTTTCTGGACTCAGTTGTGTACTGAGCATCGTCACCTGGGATGTGCACCATAACCTATCATAGTGCTCTTTCCTCAGAGTCACCTCCTCACTTCTTCTTTTCATGTCTTGATAAATGGCACTTCCACTATCAATTGCCAAAGCAAGAATGTGGAAAAGATTCTTCTCTCTTCTATGTATATAATCTAATGGGGTATGAAGTCCTGTGTAATTACTAAAGTGTCTCTTTAAGACTATTTCCCTTATTCATCAA
This sequence comes from Spermophilus citellus, assembly GCF_964194105.1. Lineage (NCBI taxonomy): Eukaryota > Metazoa > Chordata > Mammalia > Rodentia > Sciuridae > Spermophilus > Spermophilus citellus. The sequence continues at coordinate 49,185,247 of NC_138191.1, read as the reverse complement.
TTCTATGTGTTTCTTTAGCTATTTAGCTAATGGCTTGAGTAACATGGAACCATGTTAAGAATCCCATAAAACATTGTTTGTTTACCAAAAAGTTATTAGTGAAGAGTTCCAAATCTTTTGAAAGAATATCAGCATACTACAGGGACACCGTCATATCAATGTCTGTAGCAACACAATTCACAATAGCTAAATTGTGGAACCAACCCAGATGCTCTTCAGTAGATAAATGGATAGGGAAACTTTGGTATAGATACACAATGGAACATTACTCAGTATTAAAAAAGAATAAAATCATGGCATTTGCAGGTAAACGTATGGAGTTGGAGAATATAATACTAAGTGAAGTAAGCCAATCTCAAAAAACCAAAGACTGAATGTTTTCTTTGGTATGAGGATGCTCACTCAAAATGGCGATGTTGGGGAGCATGGGAGGAATGGAGGAACTTTAGATACAGCAAAGGGGAGGGAGAAAAAGGGATTGGGCAAAGGGGTAGGAATGATGGTGGAATGAGTTAGACAACATTACCCTAAGTATATGAATAAAGACACAAATGGTGTAAAAATACTTTGTGTTCAACCAGCGATTTGAAAAATTGTGCTCTGTATGTGTAATATGAAATGTATTGCATTCTGCCATTGTGTAAAACAAATTAGAATAAATAAATAATTTAATAAAAAAAGAATATCTGGATGTTTAGGATAGAAACTTAATTTTATTAAAAATAAGAATATAGCAATGAGATACTACTTCATACCCATTAGAGTGGATATTAAGAAAATAAAATAATAATTGTTGGTAAGGGCCTGGAGAAATTGAAACCTTTATACACTGCTAGAGTAAATATAAAATGATGCTGCTACTATGGAATATGGAATATGGAGGTTTCTCAAAAAATTAAACGCAGTTTTTATATGATCCAGAAATCCCACTTCAGGGTATACCCCAAAGAATTTAAAGCAAGGACCAGAACAGGTATTTGTAGGCCAGTGTTGATAGTAGCATTATTCACAGTAGCCCAAAGATGGGGAAAAACCCCATATGTCCATAGTGGGTGAATGGATCCACAAAATGTATTATATGTGTATATACAATGCAAAATTTTCAACATTAAAAAGAAATGAAATTCTGACACGTTACAACACAGATGAATCTTGACAACATTGTGCTAAATAAAATAAGCCAGACATAAAAGGGCTAATACTACTTGATTCCACTTATATGAGTCAAATTCATAGAAACAGAAAATAGAATGATATTGACAGGAGAGGGCTATTATTTTTTTTTTCTTGTGGTACGGGCAATGAACCCAGGACCTTGTACACACAAGGTAAGCACTTTACTAACTGAGCTATATCCCCAGCCCCTATTGTCAGGAGATACAGGAAGGGGATAATAGGTAAGGTATTGCTTATTGGCTATATTTTCAATTCAACTTTATGAAAAAGCTCTGGAGAGTGTAGTGATAATATTTGTACAACAATGCGAATGAATGTACTTGAGACTGAATTATACACTTAAAGAGGTGACCTTTGTGTTATATCTATACTAATACAATAAAAAAAATTACGATATATTTAGAATTCCAAAAAGAATTTGCTGACCTAAATAATATAAGTAGTCTCTTGCCAGAGGATGCCATGGACTTATTCTAAAAGACAGAGATTTTGAAAGGCACTTTGAAACCCTGGAATGAAAAGAAATAGAAAATGTCAATAGACAAGAACAGATACTGTGCTATCTGTCCATCCAGTGACTGCAAAGATTCCTCCTTCCTTTTCTAGCTGCATCTCTTCAGATGCTCAGAAGTAGAAGGTGAGTTTCCCAATTTGAAAAATCCCTTTCTACTTCTGTTAAAGGAAATATTAATGCAGTGCACTAAATAGCAAAACAGAACAATATCTAGGCAAAAAATAAAATAAAATACATACATTACAGAGTACTTACAAAGCCATCCAAAAGCTCAATAAAAGAGAAAAGCAACTCTAGATTAGAACAAAGCCTTTGCAAGCTGTATGGGGGAAATTATGTGATCATTGTTAAGTGCCAAAGTAAATACAGCAGGCCAACTAAAAACTGCTTATCTGTGTGGTTTCCATAGTGTCAATATACATGCAAAGTTGGTCTGACTGCACTGAGAGCCATTTAAGGTCATGGAAGTAAAAACAAAAGTCAGACTGTGTGAGCCTTTGGCAAGCTAGTGCCAGGTTTCCTCGACATTTTCTCAGTTCTAGGGAAGTGAGCGAGAGGTGGCAGTAATGTTCTTTTCCCCTCTCTCTCTCTCTCTCTCTCTCAATTGTGAATCAAAGCATTATTTTTTTGAGCCCCAGGAAAGAGAATTCAAATTTACAGTGAAAGTTAGCAATGAAAGATATGACCTGTTCCTTTTAATATGTGTTTATTTTCATGTATAATTGCAGCATAGTTGAAATGAGAGCTTTTTCCTTTTAAATTGAGCTGCTTTGGGGGCGGGGGTGGGCACTCTTTTTAAATTTTCCTCCTTGTTTAAATCAAAAAAGTTTCAGATTCACGAATACCACAAGACCACTTACTGAAGCCACATAGAATCAGGATGGAAGAAATAGCATGTCACACATTTCTCTTTAATAGTGCTATAATTTTGAGCACAGCTCAGGAGGCTGCTGAAGTGTTAGGTGGATATGGGCAACATATAGATATGGGTGGGAAAACGTAGCTACACTGGGTGGGATGAATTTGCCTTGGTGTTTAGAAATTTACATAGCAGCTATGTGCTGGGATGGGTTGTAGGGAAGCCTTAAGGAAATGAAGCAGCAAGTTAATTCTAAAGCATCTGTTAAACAATTACTTATTGCAGCACACCATGCTAGGTACACTTGTGAGTTTTAGGGCCCTGAACCTGGACTTCTCCCATCACACGTGAATCCCAGCCCCTGGATCCTAATACAGTTCCCACTTCCCTGGTCCTCTCCTGTGAACCAAGATAGGCAACAGGTCTTATCTGACCCCAAGTTTCATGCACCTGCAGGTGAAGATTTTGTACCACTGCTGCTGCAGTCGATGGTACTACTTCTGTTATAGTACCATTACTGATGATAATAATAATCAAAATTCATTGAGTACTTATGATATGACTGGAACTTTGCTAAAGTTTTTTGAAAGTCTTATTTATTGCTTTCAACAGTGGTCAAAAGCAAATGCTCTTCAGATAGAAGAGTCTGGGATTAGGTCCAAGTCCCTTTATTCATGGAATGTATGCCGATGGGTGCCTTCCTGACTCTTGATTTCCTCATCTGTAAAATAGAAATAATAAAAGTATCTGTCTAAGAGAGTTGTTGGAAAAAAGTAAATGCCATAGTTTCAACAAATGATTAGTTTATGTAATAAACATTGGTTTTAAATTATCATTATTATAACTATAAGTACTGTTCATTGTTTCATCTCTCGGTAAATCCCCTGCCATTGTTCATGCAGCTGAACTACAAAGGCTTTCCCTTGGTTTACCATTTTTTATTCCAGATCTCTGCCTGGAACTGAAAGCCTGTTTTGTACCCCAGTCCAATTGACTTGTTTTCTGTTCCTAGGGACTGGCTCTCATCTCCAGTCGCTGGCTGGGTATAGCACACCACTTTTCCACCAGAGCTGGATGCTCTACCACCTGACTGCTAATATCTCCATTGTTGTCATGTGCCAGGCAAATTAGGCCCTCTTAGCTCTCTTTGATAAACCTCCAGTTCAACATACTCATTTGTTAACTTCAGTGTGAAGTGCTGAGTATCCCACTGTCTTGCTCTGCTCTTGCTCCTTGCCCTTGCCTGCTAGGTGTCTTTGAAATCCTTGTAAACCTTGAGCTCAAAGTCTCACCTAAGATGGAGCATGCAGTATTTTTAGAGATGACTCAAAGATTAAAAATATAAATAGTCATGCCCTAAAAGGATTCATAAATTCTATAAAATGTATCCTGTGAATATATAAGTATATCCTATGAATATATAAGTATCTTGTGAAGGTATAAGTATAGCTTATACATCTCCTTGGATCCCATTGGCCTTGTCTATCCTGATGCCCAGGCCATCACCTCCTTCTGGAACCTTCTGTGGTACACTTAATTCATGTCTTATATGGTATGCTGCCTGGAACCAATTAATTGCTTGCCCAAGATTTCTTCCATCCACCTGGGTTTCCATTGTGCAGCCAGGTAACCAGCCACATGTTCACAGTCTCTGGTTGCTTCTGCCACTTATGGCTCAGATGAACGCCTCAACATAGAACACAGGATTAGCCTCCTGATCAAGCAGATATTCTCTCTGGAACTACAGGAGAATTAACTACATATGAGGTCAACACAAGCTAATGAGAACTGGGATACCAGATAGAAACAAGCATTAATTTGCTTTCTTTCACATTCACTCCCAGGCAATTTTTCAGTGTGATAGAACAGTTGAACATTTTAAGGGATTGTCTTAGTCTCTCCTTATTATGAAGCAGGATTAGCATGGTCACTTTGTCAAACTGCTCATCCTTTCCTGACTCACGTTCCTTCCCTTCATTCTCAAGCCTGAACATTACACCTTCACACCAAAGCTTAATCACTTAATCTAGGCCTCAGACTCATTTTTTCTAGGGAACTCAGGCTAAGATAAATATGAATAGAACTTAGGCATTTTCTCATCAGCTCTTTAATAGAGTTATTGAAAGTACTTTGGGAATCCCAAAAAGGAAGAGAAGAGTAATTTCATTTAGTTGAACCCTTGGTGAATAATACCAAGAATGGTTAATATTTATAAACTAACTTGCTAAGTGCCATTGTCCTAGGAGATTTGCATGTATCATGATTTTCCTAATTTTGTGTATGAGAATCTGAAGCACAGAAGAATTAAATAACTTACTCAAAGTCACACAGCCTACTATTGGAGGAGCCAGGATTCAAGTCCTACTATAAAGCCAATGCTCTTAATTAACAGTCTCTGAATAATTTCATGTAAAGTGCAACAATGGGAGAGGATTAAGAGAATAGACTCCAGGATCCCAAAATTTGTGAGTCTTGAGCCAAATAATGAAAGGCCTTAAGCCTAAGAGAAGAAAGCCCATGGCTTGGTGTTTTTTTATGATCATTTGTCTCCATACAAAATTCTCTTACCACAACATTCCCTCCCTCAACACACAGCACCCTCCTGTAACTAAATAGTTTTGTGTTTAGGGTTAGCACTAACCCAGCATTTCCCTTCCAATAACTGTTTGACCAACAAAACAAAACAAAAACACTTTCTAGAGAAATTCTTTCATTCCACAATTTTAGAGATAAGAAGCTTAAAAATACAAATATCTGAATCAGTTTTAGGAATAAATGATGATATCAAGCTCTTTCCTGTTTTGATGGAGAGTTAGAGGGCAAGAAAGTACTGGGTCCTTGGAAAGGGACAGAGCAGTCTGGAGGCAGGGAGATGACCTTACCCGGTTATACAATTTATTCATGCTTCTGCAGTATTTGCCTTCATCTGAGAACAAGCCGGGAGATGCGGGTGGGGGAACTAGGCACAGCAGTCCTGTGGAGCCATGCATAGACAATTTATAATGGAAACTATGGTAGCATAATAAGCTTAAGCAGAGATCTAACCCATGATTGCATATCTATTAAAAATAGAATTCTGTATGGAATGTCAATCATTTCAAACAAGAGGATTGTTATCAGTTCGGTATTATGACATTAACTAAGTATTATAGTCAAATTTCATTGTAACTAATATTACTGCAAGAAAATCTTTTATGGAACATTTCTAAACCTGATCTTGTGATGATGCTCAATAGTTAAAATCTACTTGTTACATTTTACCAAGTATAAGTAGGATTATAGAATTCATTTTATAAGATGTAGCCACATAGGTGTGTGATATACTAGTGAGAAAGATCAGTGGACTGGAAAAATTTGAAGTGAAAAATTGCAATCCAATGAAATGCTCACACATTGATTTTAAAATAAATTTATATATATATATATTGAAATGTTTCATTTCCTTGGTTTTGTTCAGTGTTCCTGTATAGGTTTGATTTTCCTAGCAATATCACCATCTCGAACAAGGTCAACAACTTTGTGTTGTTGATGAAGATTGTGTTATGATTATTTGATACCATAAAAATCCGAATCTTCAAGTGTCTCTTTAGTTACATCCTTTTTCTCAAACATTTAGATACGTTTGACCAACTTTTGTTAAATTTAGTTAACCAGTCAGGGGAAGAACACATGACTACTTTCTATGAATGTCTTTCATGAAACAAGAGGAAACTATTTTAGATGTGTTAAAAGCTCCTCACAGTCCCACATGCTAATTGAAATGAATAAGAGTCACATGGTAGCAATGAGACATTAATATTTAATTTAAAACAACTAGTGTTAAACTGCATTTTTGTGTGTTTTCCATAGTCCTTTGAGAATCATTTTTATTATAAAATTTAGTAACAGGAAAAGTTAGCTTTTCTATTTTTGATATAAAAAATTATCACAATTTAGTGATATTTCATCTTATATTTCTGCAGGCCATAACTCCAGTATGGTCTCACCAGGCTAAAACCAACATGTCTAGAGGGCTACCTTCCTTTCTGTAGGCTCTAGGAAAAAAAAATCACCTCTCTGCTCAATAAAGTGTAGACAGAACTTAGTTCTATGTGGTTGAAGGATTGCTGTTCTTCCTCCCTCTTTTCCCCCCACTCCTCCTTCTTTCTCCCTCCCTCCTCTTCTCTCTTCTCTTCTCTTCTCTTCTCTTCTCTTCTCTTCTCTTCTCTTCTCTTCTCTTCTATTCTCTTCTCTTCTCCCACCTCCCTCCTTCTCTCCCTCCATCCCTTTCCCCCTCCTTCCCCTCACCCTTCCCCTTCCCTTTCCTCCTTCTCTCCCCCTCTGTCCCTCCCCCTCCCCTCCTTATTTTCCCCCTCCCTCCCTTTATTCTTTCTTGGCTATAGGCTGAGGGTCTTTCCTGGCTTTTAGAGACCACTGCATAATTCTCTGAGGACACAGATGTCCTTCAGTGGAGAAAAGATAACCAAAAGTGGTATATCCATACAACAGAATGTTATTTAACCAGGAAAAGGAATGAAGTACTAATATACTACAATTTGGATAGACCTTCAAATGGAAAGTGCTAATGGAAAGAAGTCAGCTAAAAAGCATCTGAAAACCAAACACAGTACATAAGGTATGATTCCATTCATACAAACCTATAATACAGAGAAGTACTTGCTTAGCACTGGGAGATGGGGGAAAATGGAGTAACAGCTAAAGAATATAAGATTTCTTTTGAGGTGATAAACATGTTCTAAACTTGTCAATGCTGATGGTTAAATATACCTGTGAATATACTAAAAACCACTGAATGGAATATTTTAAATGGCTGGATCATATGATGTGCGAATTAAATCTCAAAAGAACCTGTTTTTGCTTCTGCATTGACACTCCTATCCCAAGTCCAACTCTGAGGTTTCAAGTCAACAAATACAGGTTGGTTTTCTGGAAAACCATATTTTATTAAAGGTATCCTGGGTAATTCTTGTGATATTATATGTTTAGAGATCACTGCTTCAAAATGGAGTTGAGCTGGCCAAGAACTAACCCAGAACTGGGCCAAACTTCTTAAAATCCAGTATTCCAGATCTTTATAAATAGCATGACTCTTAGGGTGACTGATGAAATACCTATGTGGCTTCAAATAGTTCAAAGTCACTGAATCCCAAACACCACAATGTCTTTTGGGGGTACTTTTGGCCTAAGTGTCAAGTAGCATCCAATGAAATCTGCAAAAACTTTGTTATACCAAAACATCTTGAGATTCCTGTACAACAAATTTTTAATTCTTTCCATAATTTTGATGATCATCTTTGCTCCATTATAAATGAATGCCAAAAGTTCTTCCACAGTTGACTTTTTAAAAATACACCAAGTTTCTTAATAGAGTACCTTATTTCTGAGAAATGCTGATGAGGAGTGAAATGATTTATTAAATATGGAGAAAACACTTTAACCTCAGGAGAAGAAATTATAATAAGAAAGAAGTAATGGACAAAGATTTAGTGTCTGAATATTTTGTTTTAATGACAAGTTATTTAAATGACCAGAAAATGCATTTCAGAAAATGACACTAAACTGGAAGGGGATGAAATAGATAACTTCTAAGTAAGCTTTGCCATATCCCATGATTATAAATATTTAATCGGGTACGTCTCTTAGGTCTTTACTATTCAAATGTAAAAATGTGTGCCTCTTAAGAGAATTCTACACTTCGTTATTCTGAATTTACAAATGCTTCTCAGTTTCTTTTTACTCCAATATACTTTTGCTGACTAAACAGCTTTACCTCTTAGTAGAGAACCAATGCTACAATTTGACCCCTTCTGGCAAATTAAATACAATTATGCAAACTACTAGGATTTGGGCCTAATCTAATTAATATGGTACATATGAAGCAGATAATAATTTCCCTGGTGGAAAACTAGATTGTCTTATTTCATGTTTGAACTACGGTTTAGGAAAACATTGTACTATGTAAGGAAAATTTCATTATCTTAGATATGTTGTTTGCTCAGCTCTATAATGGACATGTTTAGAAAAACAAAGCCAAAATTGGAATCTCCAAATGATAACACTTTTGCAGAAATTCATAATTACCAAAGAAGATATTCCATGATATTAGAAAAAAAAGATTTAATTTAGAGATGATTGCTTTTTCTGTAATAAATTGCAAACATAACACCACTATGATTATTTCTTTTTTATACAGCTAGAAGCAATGTCACATAAAATTTAATGGAGATAATTCTATCCGTTTAACATAAAAGGTTTAAAGTTTTAAAATTGACCTGGATTAAACATATATGAATAAGTTCCAGTCACAAACTTTCCAAATGACATTTGTAATCCTGAGAGTGAGTGGCATTCTTATTTAAATGTATGAATTCCATCAGCATTAATCAGTGTGCTACCTCTATGCACTGAGCAGAAATCAGGGAAATTTTTTTTTCCATTCCCTTATGAAGAAATCTGAAGGAATCATCTCTCCTATACAGGGAAAAGAGAGGCATTTTCTTTTTCTTTCTTTCTACAAAAGTGAATCTTATACCTCAGAGAGGTCCTGGTTTAATAGGAAATGCACAGGATGTACCAAGGCAGAGGGTTCTCAGGCTTATGCCTCTGGTGCAGAATTATCCTTTCCAAGTTTGTGAATTCAGTCTTTGCTCACTTGTCTCTTAACCTCTGAGGGGACTGCCAAGAAGCATGCCAGCTCACATGTTATATTGTGCTAAGATGTTTCCAGTCTTCAAGAATCTGGATTTTTTTTTTATAGGCAATGTCAATGTCCCAGAGTCCTCTAAACAGCTGTTAGGGAGTAATAACTTCTAGAAAGCTGCAGCTCGTGTGAGTTCTTTATTCGATTCTAGCAGAGAAATTCTCAGTTTGGTGGCTAAAGAGAAAAAAATTCCTGTTGAGAACGTTAGTCCATCTTTCCTAATCTGCTTAATAAACTTATAATAACAGATTCTTAGGAAATGAAGCTGCAGAAGCAGAAATGTACTTGTGTTGTGAGTTTATCTAAAATGCTAGTAAATAGGCATATTTCTGAGTGGTGTCAGCCAGTGGTTTCCCACCAAGGGCTGAAGCCCCCTGGGTTAGGGATTGTGGCAGAGACATAGAAAAGGGGAGGGAGGGGACAATAATCCATGAGGGAGGGGACAATAATCCATCTGATAATGTGGATTTTCTTATTGAATATTATTGAAAATGCCACCACTGTAATTTTTTAGTTGTAGATGGACACAATACCTTTATTTATTTATCTATTTAATGTGGTGCTGAGGATTGAACCCAGTGCGTCATATATGCTAGGGAAGCACTCTACTGCTGAGCCACAACCCCAGCCCCACCACTGTATTTTGATAGAGGAGGCACCTTAAATATTTTATATTAAGAACACAAGTAAATCATCTTCTATCATAGATTTGCTTCAAAATAATGTGGAATGGAATGAGTAGGTGGGGTACAGAGAAATAGGATGGGTTGCCACCTGGTAAGTATTAAAGCTGGGTGATGTATACATGATTTATTACAGTCTTCTCTTTACCTTTGTGTTTCATGAAGTCTTACCTTATAACAAGCTCACAGATTATACTTATAAAAGTTGGGAATGACTTCTTAATACTGAATGGTCAAAGACTGGGGCCATAAGTCAGTGGTAGAACATGCGCTTTGCATGTGTGTAGCCCTAAGTTCTATCCCCAGCATCAAAAATTTTTTAAAAAGTCAAATAATTATGCTTAAAAATTCTTGCATTGGGCCCCTAGTCTATGACAAATATGAAAGTAGTCAAGTTGTTAAAGCAAACCTAAAAGTGGATTACTAAAAACTATCTGAGACACCCATTGTCAATCACAAATTGTGGCAAACACAAATTAGAATGCATGCTCTTGGTCTATTACAACCAGTTTGTCTTCAGCAACAGTTCTGCTTTTCTTTAGCCTTGGCAAGCTATTCAGAACAACATTTCCTTCTTTTCATTCTGATGCAGGGCGATTGTTTGGGGCTGATACGACATTGACTTTTCCCATAATTTAACTTAAGAGTGTTTTACACTAGGGAATTATAATGTGTTTAGATTGTAAAACTTTTTCCACACACTTCTGTAACAGTACTCCATGTTCTAACAGCTCCAGTAAAGTTGTTTTTAATACTATTTACCATTGATTTTTCATTACATTTCAATTTCATTTTAACTCTGATGGTTTGTTATTAATTTGCACCAAGATAAATTGGAACATGCAGATTGTCATTTCCCGGTTGATGTTGTGTTGTTCCTGTATACAAAGTCATAATGTCTTTTTAAAGTTTGGGGGTATGCAATTCCATCAGAGTAAGTAACTTCCTAATTAGTCATTAAGACAACTCCTGGCCAGGCGTGGTGGTGCAGGCCTGTACTCCCAGCAACTCGGGAGGCTGAGACAGGAGGATCTCAAGTTCAAAGCCAGGTTCAGCAAAGGTGAGGTGCTAAGCAACTCAGTGAGACCTGTCTCTAAATAAAATACAAAATAAGGCTAGGGATGTGGCTCAGTGGTCAAGTGTCCCTGAGTTCAATCCCTGGTACTCAAAAAAAGAAAACCAAAAACAACTCTTGGAAAACTGTAATGTAATTGGCCAGGTAAGTTCTACTAGGGGTCAAGGATCCTGTGGTCATGTATATGTGTGTTCCTTTAGTAGACAAGGAAATTAAGCTGTGGGTTATTACTACAAATTACACAAAATCATGAGTTTTTTTTACACCAGTGTCCCATGTTCTAATCTCTTGCCTGATATGTATGATGATCAGGCCAGTAGATTTAAGATGTACTAGAGAATCTAACAACTGTAAAGATGTTGACTAAGACCTAAATATTACAGTTGGTTTTATTTGCTGTAGTGACAAACTGCCATAATTTGTTACTCTTAAGTTATTGTCTTCTGTTTTCTTCAGTAGATTTTAAAGATAGTTTTATAAATATCTGCATTCCTTATACAAACATTAGAACTAGTAATGTGTTTATGTAGCATAGTTGTCTTTAAACTTGCCTGCTCACATACAATGTAGTAGAATTTTGAAAAATTTTGTGTGTCCCCCTTTGTACATTATCACAAAATTTTTATTGTAAGTTCAAATAGGGAACTTACATCTATTTTGACTCATGTCATAATATTCTACTTAAAAATAAATCAATTACATCACTTTTTAAATAATAACTAATGTAGACTAAGTACTATAACAATTTAATGCCCCCACCATTTATTTAAAAGTAAAAAACAAATTTAATTTTAAACAATTGAATCCCGAAGTGCTTTTTAATAGATATTTACAATATTTTCCCTTAAAGTCATGTTTAGATTTCACTTCACATGGAATTTTATTATAAAATATTATGCTTGAACAACTTGATGACTCTACCATGTTTCACTTCAACAAATGTATTTATATAAGCTCTAAATCCAAATTTTAAGAATTTCTTGTAACCATAATACCCAGACTTTTTCTAGGACAAGTCACCATTACAGTTATTATTAGTACCGTATTGGTCAAAATGACTGTTTTGTTTTTAATGAAAATTTACTTAAAGGCTTCAAATTGCTTCTGAGTCATATACCCAAAATCACTCAATAATCTTTCATCAAAAAATGATCTGAATATGTGCCAGTGGAGAACTTAATGAGGTATTGTACCTGACCACTGCATCCCACTGCCTTTCTTCTAGGACCTCTTTAGGAGAAATTGAGATCTCAAAAGATTCACTGAGATCTCCCAGGTCCCATCCTCCCCTCAGCCTGAGTGCAGTTTCTTCCCCTGCTGCTTCTCTTGCTCACCAGGCTATAGGTGGGGAGAAGGCAGTGCATCCTCAGATGTTCCTCCAACTGGAGAGGCCCACCTGGGCCAAGATGGAGCTACAGCTGCTTCTAAGTGTCCAGATGAGTGGAGGTCAAATGACAGTGCTCTTTCCATGGTAGTGTCACATTCTTCCTCCCTAACCTCTTCCATTAAGTGTATTACTATGTACCTGACAGTGTTGACTCAAGGCTCTGTTGAAATGCTATATGTCAAACTTCAAAATGTTTGTGTAAACATGAGTTGCTCCGTGTTGAGGGTATTTGAACATAGTATTTCCCAACCTTCTTGATCTCATTGTGATATAAATTGGTTCTGCTCACAAAACGTGATGCTAAGATAAATGTGCAAAAAATGCTGCCCACCCTTTAGGACCCTCTGCTGATTTTGTTCTCTGACAAGGATCTCAGTAATTACCCGTAGGCTTCATTGTTTTGAGAAGCATTTGGACATGACAGGTACTTCACTCAGCAGTGTCTCCTTTAGATAACCTTTGCTACTTTTCCCCTCTGTCCACACATGGCACAGTGTTGTGCAAGAGAAATGTCTATCTTCTTCCTTTGTCTCCTACAGACTAGACTGATACCAGGCATACCTCACTGGAGAAGGGGCATTGGACAATATGAGCACATCTGGACTACAATGCAGAATATCATCTAAGTAATTCAGGCTGTTTACAAATAAATCTAGTTAGAATTAGGACTTTAGGGGTTACAGGGGTGTAGTTCGGTGTTAGAGGGCTTGCCTTGCATGTACAAGACCCTGAGTTGGTCCCTAGCACGCGCACGTGCGCGCGCGCACACACGCACACACACAAATTAAATAAGGAAGCTTAAGGGAATAAAAGGGATTTAACAAGCAGCCTGCAGTTCTATTTGGGGTATTGATGGTCTATTTTAATTTAAATAAAATAGCAATTAAAATATGTGGTGGTCTTTACTGTTATATTTTCATATTTTCCCTTTATTTCAAGTTTCATTTTTATTGACCAGAATTTTGCTTCAAATCAATGTAACACAATCACTGTTAAAGTAATTTTAGCTTTGTAAAAAAGAGTAAAAATTTCCTTGGCAAGCTCAGGATCAATCAGTTTGCACTTTGAAGGTAATATTTGGTAACATTTAAATATGACTGTCTTTTTTTGTTTGTTTGTTTTGTTTGCTTTACAGACAAGTTTTATCATCAAGAACCTTGATGAAATGTTTCTGGGCATAAAAAGGGAGACCAATGCTTCTATCCTATTTGTTATTTGTTTTGGGCGGACAAGGTGAACCTTTACTTCTGCCAGGGAGGCTTGTTACTGGAACCTGACTAGTAAGCACACCTGCACAGGCAGTCCAGTATGTATATTTAACCCAGCATTGCCCTTTGTCCTGACAGGAGTATTCAGGTGTCCAGTCTATATGACTGGCTATTTTTAGAATTAGGGCAAGCAAAAGGAAAGGGTTACAATTGAAAATGGCTACAATTGGATATAATTAAGGCTGAATACTATATTCTAAAAATGGACCACCAGACTATTTCTTACAAACAGGAACCCCTGGCTATGTTGCAACAGGGTGGTGGAGAAGTTGAAAGGGAATCAGCAACATGCAGGAGAGGCCAAGAACGTGGGGTAACCTCACTTTATACCAACCCACTCTCTTAGGAACTGACTTCATGAGACCAATTTTATTTTATTTTTCTTCCCTCCCCTACTTATTGTGTGTTAGCATCCACAAATCAGAGAGAACGTTTGGCCTTTGGCTTTGGGGGGGATTGGCTTATTTCACTTAGCATGATAGTCTCCAGTTTTACCCATTTATCAACAAAATTCATAAAGTCATTCTTTTTCTAGTTGAATAATATTTCATTGTGTATATATACCACATTTTTCTATATCCATTCATCTGTTGAAGGGCATCTAGGTTGGTTCCATAGCTTAGGTCTTGTGATTTGAGCTGCTATAAATTGATGTGGCCACATCACTGTAGTATGCTGATTTTAAGTCTTTTGGGTATAAACCTAGGAGTGGGACAGCTGAGTCAAATGGTGGTTTCAGGTTTTCTGAGGAATCCTTCTACTGCTTTCCAGAGTGATTGCACCAATTTTCAGTCCCTATACATGACTGTCTTGATACAAGGGCTGAGGAAAGTTTACTGAGTCAGTTGAGATTTACCACATAGTCACCAGGAGTGTGACACTATGGTAAGTATCAGGCATGAGGCACTTTTAACGGTGTCAAGTATCCTCAAAAGTGAGATTTATCCAGTGGAGAAAAAGTGACCCTATTCACTAGGGGAAGCAGACCATAGCTTTTAAATAATTGCTACTGAAATTCAGGCAAATCTTCTAACCAACTTTCTTTGTACTTGGGTCCAGAGGGGCTAGAACATCAAGTCAGTGATAAATCAATCAATCCAAAACATAGTAAATAATATGGTAGGAGGTTAGCTATAATTAAATATTGGTATCTCCAAATTAACTAGGACAGTGCTAGAAATCATCTGGATGCTTAATTAATATTTGTTGATGGGACCACTCAAACACCCTTGCCTTTCCCTGAATCCCTAGGCAAATAGCATGCTGTCTGGCTCTGAAATCCACCACCTTATTTTTTTTTTCTGCACAGAAGAACATACATTCTATCTACAAACTATCTCTTGAGATAGTTTGAGAACTTCTAAACTTTTTTTCACTTTTTTAGTCCTCATATAATTTAGGTTTACAGATAAGTTTCTTTGCTTTTTAAAAATATTTTTTCCTTTTTTTTCATTGTGATGAATGTAATCACATGAAATTTACCATTTTAACCACCTCTAAGTGTACAATTCAGTGGCATTAAGTACATTCTGCTGCTATTTTTTATTCTAGCTGAACAGAATTCCCACTGTGCCTGTGACAGAGATGGATGAAGTATTAGCTAAGAAACAATGTAGTCAGCTTAAAGGACATTTCATAATCACAGAATACTTAGCAGAGAACACAAATACACATCACAGAAGAATTGAGAAGACCCCAAGTACCATCTCCAAGAGTCAGGAAAGCCCGGTAACTGTTGAGTCATGTGCAGCATTGGGTCTTTATTGGAACAGGATTGTCTTATGACAGGCCAAGAAAAACTTGGCATTGATGCATAATTAATGAACTGGGAAATGGATTTACAAGATTTCTCTCTAATTGATGTTTCCCTGATATCTGGCATGAAAGCAAAGCTGCATTAATTAGTGAAGTTGTGTGTGTGTGTGAGAGAGAGAGAGAGACAGAGAGAGAGAGAGAGAGTGAGATTGTGTGTGGGTGTTGTGTTTGTCTGTAGCCGTAGTTTGACATGTTTCCTTTGCAGCCTTTTTCTTTCTCTGCTCTTACTCTCCTTCCTCATTTCCAACCTCCATCCTTCCTTTTGTTCTTCTTACAATTGCTATTATGTTTTTCAATGTGGAGATATGAGAAGAAGTGACAGATTGAGTGATTCAATTTTTAGATGGATGTCTGAGCATACATGAATTAATCAATATTTCATAATCTAGGTGATAAAAGGCCCTCCTTTTCTTATAGCAAAAAGGACATTATGCTCTGTCTGTGCAGCTTAACTATCATTAATGCTAATGAAAATCATGCAGGCAAAGCCCCTTTCTTGAGTTGATAACATGCTCCAGTGTACATCATTGTCAATTACACATCAACTCTTAATCATCTTGGGAACCAGAGGTAAATCCCACTGCTGAGACAAAGCACCTCATGTAGGGATTATTGGCCGGCATTAAGATCTGAACTCAAAATCTTAATTCTTTATTTTCTTTCAAACTTATTCTACTATTGTTAATTAAGTCTAATATTCCCCCAGGAAGTGAACAAATGTGTGTCTGTGTGCTTGTAAATGGGGTGGGAAGGAAGCCAAGATTAAGGAACATTGAAGGCAAAGGGACTATTTCTGCATTTATATTTTAGAACATGAGGCTTATTTTTATTAAATCTTTATATGAATATATGTCTACAGATACAAAATCTTTTCTTTTTTGTGATGTATAGTTCTGATATTTTTAGTTCTGGGCACAAAATAGCCACTGTTGAAAGATTTACCTCTCACTTGTCTTAATATTTTTGCATTCAACAGATAGATATTTATGATATCTATTATGTGCCAGGTAGTAAGTGTTACAAAGATAATTAAGATAATTTTTCCATCAAGGAGCTCCTTAGCTAATGGGAGAGATTGACACATAAACATGTAGCTACAGTTGTCACTTAGTATCTGTGGGATTGTTTCCAAGATTTCTGAGAATACTGAAATCTGCATAGGCTCCATCCCTTACATAAAATGGCACAGTATTGGCATATAACATTTACATGCTCCCATACACCTTAAATCATCTCTAGATCATGTATAATGCCTAATACAATGAAAATATTAAGCAAATAGTTGTACACTGTATTGTTTAAGGGATAGTGATGAAAATGTCTATATTTTTTCAACATAGGTGCAATTTTTTCATGAATATTTTAAATCCATGGTTGGTTAAATCCATATCCATGGATGTGAAGCACACTCATGTGGAGGGTCAAATGTACATAAAAATGTAGTTCTATTTGCTGGAGCTGAAACTCAAGCTCGAGAGAGATGAAAGGCAAAGCTGTGGAGTTGGGGAGAGGTCACACCTGGGAAAGCCTCCTGTTCCATGTTAAAGAATTAATCTCAATCCTCCATATCTACTGCCTTTTGGATATTTCTGCCTAAATACAGATATTACTTTGACATTTTCTAGTTTGATTTTAAAGTCATCTGAATTTTTATCTTGCTTCATAATATGTTTGCACTTTTCTTAAAATAAAAATAATGTGCCAGGCATGGTGACACCCACTTGTAATCCCAGCAGCCTGGAGGCTGAGGCAGGAGAATCAAGAGTTCAAAGCCAGCCTCAGCAACTTAGCAAGGCCCTAAGCAACTTAGTAAGACTCTATATCAAAATAAAAAAAAATCTTACAAAAGGGCTGGTTTTGTGTCTTAGTGGATAAGCACCCCTGGGTTCAATCTCTGGTGATGGTAATAGTAGTAGTAGTAGTAGTAGTAGTAGTAGTAGTAGTAATAATAATAATAATAATAATAATATGCTTTATTTCCTCAAAAATCTTTATGAATAATGCTCCAGGAATATTTGCTATGTTTTAATTTTAGTTTCATTTTACTTTATATAAAAAGCCACATCATATAGTCTTAGTTCTATTACTATCCAACTTGGAATAATCATGCAGAAGAATGACCTGTCCAGACTTTCATTGTAAACAGAATATTCTGACAGCTGCATGGAATATGGATGTCAGGAGGCAAAGACTGAAGGTTACCATGGAGATGAATCCAGACTCATAGTAATCTGGGTAAAAGGTGATAAATGACCTAATTTGTTAGTGATCGCAGGAATTTTAGGAGATTAAGTCAGTAGGGCTAAAACAAAAATAAATTATTGATAAAGTTAACTATATTAAAATTAAAAGGTTTTTATCCAACAAAAATATCACAACATTAACTTTGAAAAGCAAGGAACAAACTGGAAAACATTTGTGAGACATGAATTATATTAAAGATAGTCATTTTGGTACCTCTAATACACAAAGAGTTCCCATGAACCAATAAGAAAAAGCATTCTAATGGAAAAATGAACAAAGTTATTCAAAGAATATAAATGGCCTATAAAATGTTAAAACTTCACCAAAAAGAAAACTAGAAATAAAAGCACAGAACTGTTTTTTATTATCTGATTTGTAAAGAAGATCACATAATAATGCAGATCACATAATCAAAGTATTCATCTCAGTGTTATTAAACATAATCAAAATAGAAAAGAATAATTTTCCTCAGTGGGTGATATGTTAAATAAATTATAATATATCCCCTCAATTGAATACTATTTAATCATTAAAAATGATTGGGCTGGGATTGTGGCTCAGTGGCAGAGCCCTTGCCTCGCAAGTATGAGGTACTGGGTTTGATTTTCAGCACTACATCAAAATAAATAAATAAATTAAATAAAGGTATTGTGTCCATCCACAACTAAAAAGATATTTTAAAAAATGATTGTGTAAGTCTATATTTACTGGTATAGATACCAGTGGCCTATTATTAAATGAGAACAGGTTACCAATCTTCTTATAGATACATGCACAACTTATGTGAAATTTTCCGTGTGTATGCACAATAATGTTCATGTGTTTATATAGAAATATTTAGAAGGTTTTCAATAAAGCATTAAAACACCGCTTATTTATGGAGTGTAGATGCACTTAAATTTTCTCTTTTTATGTTATTTGGAATTTTAAACATCATGTGTTATTATTTATATAATTTTTAAAAATTTTTTTATTGGTTGTTCACAACATTACAAAGCTCTTGACATATCATATTTCATACATTAGATTGAAGTGGGTTATGAACCCCCAATTTTACCCCAAATGCAGATTGCAGAATCACGTCGGTTACACATCCACAATTTTACATAATGCCCTATTAGTAATTGTTGTATTCTGCTACCTTTCCTATCCCCTACTATCCCCCCTCCCCTCCCCTCCCATCTTCTCTCTCTACCCCATCTACTGTAATTCATTTCTCTCCTTGTTTATTTTCCCATTCCCCTCACAACCTCTTATATGTAATTTTGTATAGCAATGAGGGTCTCCCTTCATTTCCATGCAATTTCCCTTTTCTCTCCCTTTCCCTCCCATCTCATGTCTCTGTTTAATGTTAATCTTTTCTTCCTACTCTTCCTCCCTGCTCTGTTCATAGTTGCTCTCATTATATCAAAGAAGACATTTGGTATTTGTTTTTTAGGGATTGGATAGCTTCACTAAGCATAATCTGCTCTAGTGCCATCCATTTCCCTGCAAATTCTATGATTTTGTCATTTTTTATTGCTGCATACTATTCCATTGTGTATAGATGCCACATTTTTTTATCCATTCATCTATTGAAGGGCATCTGGGTTGGTTCCACAGTCTAGCTATTGTGAATTGTGCTGCTATGAACATCGATGTGGCAGTATCCCTGTAGCATGCTCTTTTAAGGTCTTCAGGGAATAGTCCGAGAAGGGCAATAGCAGGGTCAAATGGTGGTTCCATTCCCAGCTTTCCCAGGAATCTCCAAACTGCTTTCCAAATTGGCCGCACCAATTTGCAGTCCCACCAGCAATGTACAAGTGTACCCTTTTCTCCTCATCCTCGCCAGCACTGGTTGTTGTTTGACTTCATAGTGGCTGCCAATCTTACTGGAGTGAGATGGTATCTTAGGGTGGTTTTGATTTGCATTTCTCTGACTGCTAGAGATGGTGAGCATTTTTTCATGTACTTGTTGATTGATTGTATGTCCTCCTCTGTGAAGTGTCTGTTCAGGTCCTTGGCCCATTTGTTGATTGGGTTATTTGTTATCTTATTGTCTAATTTTTTGAGTTCTTTGTATACTCTGGATATTAGGGCTCTATCTGAAGTGTGAGGAGTAAAAATTTGTTCCCATGATGTAGGCTCCCTATTTACCTCTCTTATTGTTTCTCTTGCTGAGAAAAAACTTTTAAGTTTAATTAAGTCCCATTTGTTGATTCTTGTTATTAACTCTTGTGCTATGGGTGTCCTATTAAGGAATTTGGAGCCCGACCCCACAATATGTAGATCGGAGCCAGCTTTTTCTTCTATCAGACGCAGAGTCTCTGATTTGATATCAAGCTCCTTGATCCATTTTGAGTTAACTTTTGTGCATGGCGAGAGAAAGGGATTCAGTTTCATTTTGTTGCATATGGATTTCCAGTTTTCCCAGCACCATTTGTTGAAGATGCTATCCTTCCTCCATTGCATGCTTTTAGCCCCTTTATCAAATATAAGATAGTTGTAACTTTGTGGATTAGTCTCTGTGTCCTCTATTCTATACCATTGGTCCACCCGCCTGTTTTGGTACCAGTACCATGCTGTTTTTGTCACTATTGCTCTGTAATATAGTTTGAAATCTGGTATCGCTATACCGCCTGATTCACACTTCCTGCTTAGAATTGCTTTTGCTATTCTGGGTCTTTTATTTTTCCATATGAATTTCATGATTGCTTTATCTATTTCTACAAGAAATGCCGTTGGGATTTTGATTGGCATTGCATTAAACCTATAGAGAACTTTTGGTAATATCGCCATTTTGATAATGTTAGTTCTGCCTATCCATGAACAGGGTATATTTTTCCATCTTCTAAGATCTTCTTCTACTTCTCTCTTTAGGGTTCTGTAGTTTTCATTGTATAAATCTTTCACCTCTTTTGTTAGGTTGATTCCCAAGTATTTTATTTTTTTTGAGGATATTGTGAATGGAGTGGTTTACCTCATTTCTGTTTCAGAAGTTTTGTTGCTGATATACAGAAATGCCTTTGATTTATGCGTGTTGATTTTATATCCTGCCACTTTGCTGAATTCATTTATTAGTTCTAGTAGTTTCTTTGTAGACCCTTTTGGGTCTGCTAGGTATAGAATTATGTCATCTGCAAATAGTGATAATTTAAGTTCTTCTTTTCCAATTTTTATGCCTTTAATTTCTTTCATCTGTCTAATTGCTCTGGCCAGTGTTTCGAGAACTATATTGAATAGAAGTCGTGATAGAGGGCATCCCTGTCTTGTTCCGGATTTTAGAGGGAATGCCTTCAACTTTTGTCCATTCAGAATGATGCTAGCCTGAGGCTTAGCATAGATAGCTTTTACAATGTCAAGGTAAGTTCCTGTTATCCCTAGTTTTTCTAGAGTTTTGAACATAAAGGGATGCTATACTTTGTCGAATGCTTTTTCTGCATCTATCAAGATGATCATATGGTTCTTATCTTTAAGTCTATTGATGTGGTGAATAACATTTATTGATTTCCGTATATTGAACCATCCTTGCATCCCAGGGATGAATCCTACTTGATCATGGTGCACAATTTTTTTGATGTGTTTTTGTATTCGATTCGCCAGAATTTTATTGAGTATTTTTGCATCTAGGTTCATCAGAGATATTGGTCTGTAGTTTTCTTTCTTTGAGGTGTCTTTGTCTGGTTTCGGAATCAGGGTGATGTTGGCCTCATAGAATGAATTTGGAAGAGCTCCCTCTTTTTCTATTTCCTGAAATAACTTGAAAAGTATTGGTATTAATTCTTCTTTAAAGGTTTTGTAAAACTCCGCTGTATACCCATCCGGTCCTGGACTTTTCTTGGTTGGTAGTCTTTTGATGGCTTCTTCAATTTCATCCATTGATATTGGTCTGTTCAAATTGTGTGTATCCTCCTGACTCAGTCTGGGCAAATCATATGACTTAAGAAATTTATCGATGTCTTCACTATCTTCTATTTTATTGGAATATAGGTTTTCAAAATAATTTCTAATTGTCTTCTGTATTTCTGTAGCATCAGTTGTGATATTGCCTTTTTTATCCCGTATGTTAGTAATTTGAGTTCTCTCTCTTTTTCTCTTCGTTAGCATGGCTAAAGGTCTGTCGATCTTATTTATTTTTTCGAAGAACCAACTTTTAGTTTTGTTAATTTTTTCAATAGTTTCTTTTGTTTCAATTTCATTGATTTCCGCTCTGATTTTAATTATTTCTTGCCTTCTGCTACATTTGCTGTTGTTTTGCTCTTCCTTTTCTAGGGCTTTGAGATGAAGTGTGAGCTCATTTATTTGTTGGTTTTTTCTTTTTTTGAGGAATGACCACCAGGCGATGAATTTTCCTCTTAAAACTGCTTTCATTGTGTCCCATAGATTCCGATATGTTGTGTCTGTATTTTCATTTATCTCTAAGAATTTTTTTTCCTCCTTTATGTCTTCTGTAACCCATTGATCATTCAGTAACATATTGTTCATTTTCCATGTGATGTAGGATTTTTCCTTCCTTCTTTTATCATTGATTTCCAGTTTCATTCCATTATGATCAGATAAAATTCATGGTATTATCTCCACCCCTTTATATTTACTGAGGGTTGCCCTATGGCATAATATAAGGTCTATTTTTGAGAAGGATCCATGTGCTGCTGAGAAAGAAGTATATCCATTTGATGATGGTTGATATATTCTATATATGTCAGTTAAGTCTAGGTTATTGATTGTGATATTGAGTTCTATAGTTTCTTTATTCAATTTTTGTTTGGAGGATCTGTCCAATGGTGAGAGAGGTGTGTTGAAGTCACCCATAATTATTGTGTTGTGGTCTATTTGATTCTTGAACTTGAGGAGAATTTGTTTTATGAATGTCACAGCACCATTATTTGGTGCATAAATATTGATAATTGTTATTTCTTGTTGGTGAATGGTTCCTTTTAACAGTATATAATGACCTTCTTTATCCCTTTTGATAACTTAGTCTTGAAGTGGATTTTATTCGATATGAGGATGGCCACCTCTGCTTGCTTACGAGGACCGTGTGCATGGTATATTTTTTCCCATCCTTTCACTTTCAGCCTGTGTATGTCTTTTCCAATCAGATGTGTCTCCTGGAGGCAGCATATTGTTGAGTTTGTTTTTTTAATCCATGATACCAGCCTATGTCGCTTTATTGGAGTTTAAGCCATTAACATTCAGATTTACTATTGATATATGGTTTGTACTTCCATCCATGTTTGATTATTTATCCTTTTTTAAAAAAATTAATTTGTTTCTCCATGATTATCTTTCCCCTCGCCTTCTGTCTTTACTGAGGCACTTCCCACTGATGGTGTTGGTTATTGTTTTTCATTTCTTCCTCGTGTAGTGTTTTGCTCAAAATGCTTTGCAATGCTAGTTTTCTGGCTGCAAATTCTTTTAACTTTTGTTTATCATGAAAGATTTTTATTTCGTTGTCATACCTGAAGCTTAATTTTGCTGGATACAGAATTCCTGGTTGGCATCCATTGTCTTTCAGTGTTTGAAATACATTGTTCCATGACCTTCTTGCTTTCAGTGTCTGTGATGAAAAATCCGTTGATAACCTTATTGGTTTACCCCTGAATGTAATCTGTCTCCTTTCTCTTGTAGCTTTTAATATTTTCTCTTTGTTCTGTATATTGGATATCTTCATAACAATGTGTCTTGGCGTTGGTCTACTGTGATTTTGTGTGCTCGGTGTCCTGTGTGCATCTTCAATTTGTATATCTGTTTCCTTTTTTATTTCTGGAAAGTTTTCTGTAATTATTTCATTCAGCAGGTTACTCATTCCCTTGGTTTGAATCTGTGTACCTTCTTCTATCCCGATGACTCGTAAGTTTGGTTTTTTTATGTTATCCCATAACTCTTGGATGTTTTTCTCATGATTTTTTACCAGCCTTTCTGAGTTGGCTAGACTCTTTTCAAGATGATATATTTTGTCTTCATTATCTGACATTCTGGCTTCTACTTGCTCCACTCTGTTTGTGATACTCTCAATTGAGTTTTTAATTTGGTTTATCGTTTCCTTCATTTCTAGAATTATTGTTTGATTATTTTTTATAATCTCTATCTCCTGATAAAGATGCTTAACTTCTTCTTTTATCTGTTTATGTAATTCATTCTCAATGTGTTCTTTTGCTGCTTGAATTTGCTGTCTTGTATCCTCTTTAAGGTTCCATTCCATCTGTCTAAGGTGTTCCTTGAGTTCTTTATATGACCATTTTTCTGATGACTCTAGGTCCTCCTGAATATTTAGGCTGTCCTGCATTGTTTGTACTCCTTTTCTTCCTTGCTTTTTGAAGCTGCTCATATTACTTCTTGTTCTGTTTGACTGCTGAGTTACTATTTACTCCTATAAATTAATTTGATGCTTGGGAGGAAAGGTATTAGAAGGGAAGGGAAGAAGTCACTAAAGAGAATGAGAGTAAGCAGGTAGAATTCAAGGAAGGGGGGATAAGATAATTGAAAAGAAATGAAAAGACAAAAGAAGAAAAAAATAGGAAATAAAAAAAGAAAAAAAAAATTTAAAATAATAAAAAAATTAAAATTAAAATTAGAAGAAAAAAATTTAAAAAAAATTGTACAAAAAAATAAAAAAAAACAAGAAAGAGAAATGAAAATGAAAGAAAAACCCAAATCAAAAAAAAAAGGGAAAAGAAAAAAAGAAAAAAAAACTAATAAATGCAGTCTTAGAGTTTGATTAACTTCTCTTACAGTAGGTGGCGCTGTGCCCACCAGGCCAAGTTTCTCCTGTCAATACGCGGGAACCAATCACTGTGCAGCAGCTCCTCCCAGACTGGGCGAGTCTCCAATCCTGAGTGCCTAGGGCCTCCTCTTGTGTCTAGTCACTTCCCACTTTTCCTCTAGCCAGGCCCCTCTCACGGGTGCCGCTCATCACAATACTGGCTACACGCCAGGTCTGCTGCTCCCGGGAGCCCTGTTTTCATGAACGACTGGGCACACTCTTCCAGTTTGCCATTCCCTCAGACCCTAAGTTTGTAGAGCTTGGGGCTGAGAATCCTCAGCGAATTTTACTTGCCCTCCAGTAGCCACGCCCCTGGTAGCTGGTGTAAGAGACCTCAGCTGTCAGCCCTGGTGGGAGCGGTAGTTCCTCCCCGCGGGTCCCGCGCCACCTCTGATTCCCTCGGGCTGGCTGTCGCGCTCACGGGAGAGCTGGGAGGGGCCCTTACGGGAGAGCTGGGAGGGGCCCTTACAGGAGAGCTGGGAGGGGCCCTTAAGGTTTCCCCGATGTGTGGAGAGGGAAGGCTAGGGAATTACACACCTGTAGCCGCAGGTTTCAATGAAGTTATCTCCTCCACCGTAGTCTGATGACATCAGTTCTCTGCCATAGTGGTGTCTCTTGCAAATGGCGACAGTTTGTTTCCCTTTGCCAGGCAACCAATGCAACGGGTGGGTCCTTACTGTCTCTCCCAAGCCCCGTTTCAAACCTGTGGCCACTACCTATGAAGGCTCGGTAGGCATTTACCTCCGTAGGATGAGAAGGGCTGACCAGTTGTTTCAGCCGGATGGATTAGTGCTGAGTCACAGCTGTTTGTCTGCGGGAAGCAGGCGAACGGGGGCTTGAATTCAGCCGATCCGGGCTCAGTGTGTGTTCTGAGAGGCCCAGACTGTTCGCCCCAGATCCACGTCAGCTCAGCATTGCCTAGTGATCCTGAGCAAACAGATTTAGGTTGTTTACGACTCCCTTTGCCTGCACAGCTGAAGAGGTCAGAGACTTGATCTCTCCGCGCCCCTATTTATATAATTTTAAGTGAACAAGACTTTATTAGTTTAAAAATGACGACACTCCGCGATCTCTTTGTGAAGAATGAAAAAGAAGTGCTGGGCAAGGGAGACTTTCCCCTCTTTCCTCCCTGGAATTCTCTGGCACAGGATGAAAGTCTACCCTCCTCCCATGTCATTCCTTCTGCTTTGCAACTTCTCATCCTCAATTTTGTCCCTCCTGACTTTCCCTCATACTCTCTGAAATTCTTGTTCCATGTTTAACCTCCCATCTTCATCTTCTGCATTTCAGAATGTTCTTTCTTTGTACCTTCCCTGAGTGGCAGGAGATTAGGGATGAGAGAGGTTATTGGGAATGACTGGCACAAACATTTTCACACAGACACAGTTTTGATGCCAGCATGTGCTGGAGGTCCCAATATAGGAGAGGATGGAAGATGGAACAGTTTATGAGGGACCCAGTACTGAGTGGATCTGCCTCTCAGTGTCCAAAGTAGTCATGAGGTCAGTGGATAAGCTAGGGATTCCCAGTGGGTTGCAAAACTCAATGAGGCCCTTATTCTCATCCATACTGTTTAGGCTGGGGAAGGAGGCTGGATAGGGGAAGCAGTGGTCAGGCCAGGTTGCAATTTTGCTTTGCAAACAAACAACAACAAAACCCCCAAACAAATAGACAAAAAAGCCAGATTAATCAGAAACAAGCATAAATGCTGGCTGTGAAAATGTAAATGTTAAACACCACAGCTCTTTAGTGGTCAAGAAATTGAAGACTGATGAAGGACTGATTCAGGGATGTGTCTTCTTCCTGAATCGAATTTTTTGGGCCACAGCTCCCCTGACACTCTGCCTTTCTTGTCGTCATTGAAATCTTTGACATTTAAGGCTGACTCATCTCAGCCTTCAAGGGCCAAGGCATTTCTTAGTGTTCATTGGACTTGTGCCAAACTATTGTTTCATACTATTATTGTCTAAAAGACAACGTGTACTAGAAATGTGAAGCAGGAAATGCCCATCTGACCTTATTACGGTACAAGAAGTTTCCAGAGTCCATATGCTGATGTAATTATTTTAAATTTTTTTTTTCCCTTTAAAGAAGTTGGATCCTTGAGATAATTGTCATTGCTATCACAGGCATGGTACATAGCTTATGATCTTTCTTTTAGAGGAATAGAATGCTGTCATTGGCACACTGGGGTTTTACATTATTTTTTAATTAGGGTTTAGGAAGTTCTTTTTATTTGCTTGGGTTTTGGGGGGGTTCAAAGGTTACGTATTTGTAATTTTAAACTTTATTTCCTTTGGAGGGTCCTTTATTTTACATATGAATTTATTTTTTCTCCATCCTGAAAGGAGGATAGCTCTATTCCCTTCTCCAGTCCTTTGTTTCTTGCAATTTTCTGTAGCAAAGGTAAACAACGTCAATACATGCTGGCTGTTGGTTTAGTATTCTTTCAGCACTTACAATGAGTATTTCTCAGCATAACTAATCTCTCTTTTATGATTGGTTCTGTTCTAATCCGCATCAATACAATGCTTTGAAATGAATGGAAATGCTGTAGTCAGTGAAGGGATAAGGATTAAAGCTTAAACTGGGTCCAAGAATAAGGTGAGGGGGAAAGAACCCTTATAAGTCTGGGGCTTTCTTTCTTGTTAGGAAGTGAAAGGCAATGAGCTGTACTACACGCAAGAAAGGAAACAGTGCTGACGAGCTTTCCCCAACCACTGTACACCTCTCTGGTTCTAAGCAAAGCAGAATCCAACCAGTTATTTAGTTCTGTAGCATGTATAAGATACTTGATCTATATAAACATAAAGAAGTCAATATTCCCCCTCTTTCATTTATCCTAAGAAGCTTCATTCACATCCTTATTTTATATTTGCTTGAATTCACATTTTTTAAAATCATATATCCTATGGGTCTGACAGGCTCCATTTTATTCCATTTTCGGTTGTTCCTTTTCTCCAGTTTTACAGAATCGCCGAAATCCTTTTCTCTAGTAAAGTGTTACCAAAAATAGTATTATTTTTAATGTCAATTTGAATTCCTTTAGCACACTCTGTAGAATTCAAGTGTAGCTGTAGAAAATGAATGATTGATGGCCAGCCAAGTTTTGCTTATGCCTTTCCATGACCAGAAATAATCAGGTGAAAAGGGAAAAATTTAATTAGTCTATTGTTTTGTCTGCCTGGCCCCAAGCAACCTACGTGTATATTTTGAGAATTTTTTTTTGTTGAATTAATTGTGTGTGTGTGTGTGTGTGTGTGTGTGTGTGTGTGTATCTGTGTACATTGATGGTTGGGTTTTTATCATGTAGCTAACAGTAAAATGTTTTGAATGAGAACCTTTAAAGAAAACAGTCACTTCGGAAACAAATGAGGTCAGCAGACACTTGGTTTAGGAAGGGGGTGGGATGGTGGGACACTGGAGTAAGAGGAAGTCCTATGTCAGAGGGCTCTGCACACATTTTCCTGAAGTGCCTCAGCTATACTTAACCTGTTATTTTAACCAATCCTAATGGCTTCATTATGCCTTTTCTCATACTGTTATAAAGTTGACAATGTAAACTTGACAATCCTTGTTTTTTTTCTCTAACCTTTTCTCTAACCCCCTCTTCTAACAGATTAAATTTTATCATTTTCAAAGACTTCAAAATCTATTTGGCTATTGATTGAGAGAGAGAGAGAGAGAGAGAGAGAGAGAGAGAGAGAGAGAGAGACTGTTTTCAAAATCCATTAGCCAGAAGATCCTGAGTCATCCAAATGTTCTTTATCTGGCAAAGAAGTGTGTCAGAACTCCTGCCCCGATGCATATGTCTGAACATCCAGGTGAGTTAGGACAACACCTCCTGGCACTAAGTGGAGAAATGAAATGGAGACACTACCACGCAATGTATTTCTGGGCCTTTGTTGAACTTCATAGTCAAAGGATGGAGGGTTTCATTTTTCTTCTCCTTCCTTAGCTTATGTATTTCAATTTTGCATTTAAATGTTCTCTGGATTCATAAAATGTTTAGAAATAATATTAAGGAAAAAAAGACTTAAGAATCAAAGATAAGATTTGTCTAACATAACTTCTATCATAGGCCCAGAGTTACATCAATCAGTACCAGTTTCTCACCCTGTTTTGATTTCCTGTTAGATGCAATGAGGAGAACATCAAACAGTAAATGTTTAAAGATTTTGTCTAAGTAAATACTTAGCTTAAAGTTCTGATTTCTAATAACTTTAGGCATATTGCTTTGGTAAGTTGTGCAAGTGAATTTTTAAAGATGTAATCATAAAAATATTGATTAATTGCTTAAATATATGCATTTGTATTTTTTTTCTTTTTGTGTGGCTTGAACCCAAGGTCTCATGCAAGCTAAGCAAATGCTCTACCACGGAGCTATATCCTTAGCCCTGAATATTTTTAGAGAAAAAAATGCTATTTATTTTTCAAAATGAGGTGTAATTTTTATACCAAAATCCACAAATGTGAAAGAGTAGAGGAAAGCAACCAGGTGGGAATTAACTATTTGTATTCAAAGGTATGAATAATGAATATAAATAGACATAATGATATAAAATTCATAAAATGAACAGATACTTAAGGATATGTAAAAAACTAGAAACTGGTAACATTTGAGGAAAAGAACTGAGGACCTATAGTCAGAGATAGTTTGTAGTTTATATTATTATAATGGAATATTTTCCCCTTGTACATGTATAATTTTGAAAAGAATGAGCAGCATTGTGTAACTGCGAATATTTTTATTGTAAGCCTTTACTTCCATGATACTATAAGAATACTTAGTAGATTCTATTATATAGTTATGATATTTCTTTGACTTTGCTTACCTGGTAAAACTATCTAAGGTTTGTGAACTCTTAGAATTCCCCAACTAATTTCAGATTCGTTACCTAATTTGTAAGATTGCAAAACTAGTACATTAACTTTCCTTGTTTTCTTGTCTTAATATATAATTCCCATATGGAATGTCAGTGGGTTTTCTTCCTGTTGTACCACATACAAAGAATATGCAGCCAAGTTGGGTATAGTGGCATAGGCTCATGATCCCTGCTACTTATGAAGCTGAGATAAGAGGATTGTAAGTTTGAGGCTAATCTGGCCAATTTAGTGAGAACCTGTTGCCAAAAATAAAAATTTAAAAAGGGCTGGAAATATAGCTCAGTGGCCGAGCGCTTGCTTAGCAGCTCCATGCCCTGGGTTAATCCCTAGTATCAACCACTGAATAAATAAATATATACATATATACATACCTACATATTTGAAGCTAGATGATTTTTATCAGTAGTTCCTAATGATAGAAACTACTGATATAACTAATGATAGTTAATATTTCCATATTTTTTCTCCTTAAGTATTGGAACAAGTTGTAACAGAATTCTGAATCTCAGGCTTTCAGAACAGAAGTAATTATGAGGCACATGTGTTTATCCTGATGGCCATGTGGAGTTTCATCACAATTCTGTTTGATATGTCCTTTGTCTTACCCCCTGGGCACCAGCGACAGTGTTAGGGAATTCAATAGCTGAATCTGATGGTAAAGTAAAATACTGGCCAAAATTAAATGAAGAATGTGGCAGGCAGTGGGCCTGCTCAAGTTAACACAAGACTTCTCTCCTGAGGGGTGAACAGGACAGTGTGTCATGCCAACACACCAGGGAAGAAAACAGTCTGTTCTCTTATATTTGATTTACTCGCCTTATAGACACACCTTAGTTCTTTTTTAATAAAGGCTCATGGAACTCAATTTCTTTCTAATACAATTTGTTATTTGAATTTAGCAACTTATCTAAAATTGGTTCATCAAATTGTTTTATACTGAAAAGGGTTTCATGGGCAGTGACCAGCTGTGAGTTGACTGATAGCTAAAAGGATAAACAATCCTATTGAGTTCTGCCCACAGTCCCTGTCAACAACACCTTGACCAGAAGGTAGGGGGATCTTGGTTAGCCTTTTGCATTCTCTTTGCCAATTTGAATTCAACCTCAGGAAAGAATCACTCTTATGTGGCTATTTATTTTAATGTTTTACAGGTCTTATAACACAATGGCTAAGGGTGAAGTTGGAAGAGTCAAACAGAGTGGAATTCCAATTCCAGCTCCAATATTTACCAGACATGGCACCTTGGGGAAGTTACTAAGTTCTTTAACCATCAGGTTCCTCATTAGGAAACTAGATTTTATTGGAATTAATAAAATTTTAATGTGTAAAGTGCACAGTACAGGACCTATAATGTAAGGGGTATTCAATAAAAAAATCACCATTATAATTTTAAAGCTTTTTATATCTTAAAATGACATAGAAATATACCAAATTCATAACAACTGACTACTTGCTATCTGCCATTCTTCTCCCCACATTTACTCCTGAACACACTCCTGTCAGACCACCCATCTCCCACCCATACCACACTTAACAAGGTCACCAAGGACATTCACATTGATAAATGTGGTGGCCAGTTCTCAGTCCTCATCTGAGTAGAGCAATCAGCAACATTTGAAATAGTTAATCTTGCATTGCACTGTCTGATCTTTCTAATTTTCCTTATCTCTAAACACTGAGTGCTTTAGGGCTCAGTCCTCTGCCTCCTGTCTATCCATAATTACTTCCCTGGTGATCTTGTCCTGTCTTGAATCATCACTATCACATATGTGCTTCTGACCCCTCAAGTATGTATTTTCGTCCAGACCTTGCCCCAGAACTCCAGAAGCGTGTGTGTCCAACTGCCTACTTGACATCTACTCGAATGTCTCAGATACTATCTTGAACTCAGCATGTATAAAATGGAACCGCTTGGGCTTCCTACAAATGTGATGCTCCTACAGTATTTTCCATTTCAATCCATGACAACTCCATTGTTCAGTTGCCCAGCTAAAAGCCTGAGTTATCCTTGATCCCTCCTCTTTACTCACACCCATATCCAAACCATTAAGAAATCGTGCTGACTTGACCTTTACAATCTCTCCAGAATCTAACCACTTATCAGCTCTTTCGGCTCAGTCACCCTAGCCTCCCCTGCATTTCATTTTGATTATTAGAAACATCTTGCTTCCTCCATTGTACTTCCAAACTACTCTCAAATAGCAACCAACTTGATTCAATTATAATGTAAGTGAGATCCTGCCATTTTTCTGCTCAAAATCCTCAGGGGCTTCCTACCTCTCTTAGAGTAGAACCCAGACAACCTGGCATGGCCTTTTGGCTCTTTCCCCAATCTGCTGCCCAAGCCACACTGTCTCCTTGGTTTTCCATAAACATGTTATAAACATGGTGCTACCAGGACTTTTGCACTTGTTTCCTTTCTCTAAGAAGGGAAATACTCTTCTTGTGGTTATTCACGGCTGGTTTCTCTTCTCCTTCAAGTCTTTGTTAGATGACTCTTTGTCACTGAGTGTTTTCTGGCCAACCTACCTGAACATACAGTTTCCCTTGCTTTATACCTTGATTCCCAGCTTGCTTTATCTTTCTTCATAATACTTTCTACCATCTGACTTATAATACGTTTTGTTATTTCTTTTGTTTATTTTCTGTCTTGCCTGCTGAAATGTAATACATAAGAGATTATTACTTCATGTATTCACTGCTCTAGCTCCTGTGCCTGTGCCTAACATTGAGAAGGCACCCAATACATTTCATTTGAGTGAATAAATAATTGAGTGGCATTTACTACCATAAAAAAGTACCGTGTGGGGAATTAGGAATATAGATGGTAGTTTTGACTCGGCCTCTTCTGGATAGGGTTATGTAGACAAGTCATTTCAGTTCTCTGAGCTTTATTTTCTTAATTTCAAAACCTACCTTGCTGATCGGTGATAATCTTCAAATATAGGATAGTTTCAGAAAGCAATTGTATACTTGCTCAAAGAAGGAAATGAATTCTTCTTTAGCTGCCATATGTCTAGAATCAATGGCTTATGTAAATATTCCTCAAGAAAATTTATCTCTGTTTGAACGTATTTTTTAAATTTATTTTTAATTTTTAGATTTATTCTCATTAGTTATATGTGACATTAGAACGCATTTTGACACATTGCACACAAAAGGAGCACAACTTCTCATTCCTCTGGCTGTACATGGTGCAGAGTCACACCAGTAGTGCAATCATACATGTAAATGTGAATGTTTTTAAAATATTGTCACCAAAATATATATCCAGTTAAATCAACATCTAGAGACACAAAGCAACAGACTCTAGCAGAATTAGGTTCCACTCTCTTTTTTTTTAGGCTTTTTAAATTTTTATTTTATTTTTTACCTTTTTTTTATTGTTGGTTGTTCAAAACATTACATAGTTCTTGACATATCATATTTCACATTTTGGTTCAAGTGGGTTATGAACTCCCATTTTTACCCCGTATACAGATTGCAGAATCACATCAGTTATACTTCCATTAATTTACATATTGCCATACTAGAGTCTGTTGTATTCTGCTGCCTTTCCTATCCTCTACTATCCCCCCTCCCCTCCCCTCCCCTCCCCTCTTCTCTCTCTACCCCCTCTACTGTAATTCATTTCTCCCCCTTGTATTATTTTTCCCTTTCCCCTCACTTCCTCTTGTATGTAATTTTGTATAACCATGAGGGTCTCCTTCCATTTCCATGCAATTTCCCTTCCATCTCGCTTTCCCTCCCACCTCTCATCCCTCTTTAATGTTAATCTTCTTCTCATGCTCTTCGTCCCTACTCTGTTCTTAGTTACTCTCCTTATATCAAAGAACACATTTGGCATTTGTTTTTTAGGGATTGGCTGGCTTCACTTAGCATAATCTGCTCTAATGCCATCCATTTCCCTCCAAATTCTATGATTTTGTCAATTTTTAATGCAGAGTAATACTCCATTGTGTATAGATGCCACATTTTTTAATCCATTCATCTATTGAAGGGCATCTAGGTTGGTTCCACAGTCTTGCTATTGTGAATTGTGCTGCTATGAACATCGATGTAGCAGTGTCCCTGTAGCATGCTCTTTTTAGGTCTTTAGGGAATAGACCGAGAAGGGGAATAGCTGGGTCAAATGGTGGTTCCATTCCCAGCTTTCCAAGAAATCTCCATACTGCTTTCCAAATTGGCTGCACCAATTTGCAGTCCCACCAACAATGAGCAAATGTACCCTTTTCCCCACATCCTCGCCAGCACTTGTCGTTGTTTGACTTCCTAATGGCTGCCAGTCTTACTGGAGTGAGATGGTATCTTAGGGTGGTTTTGATTTGCATTTCTCTGACTGCTAGCGATGCTGAGCATTTTTTCATGTGCTTGTTGATTGATAGTATGTCCTCCTCTGAGAATTGTCTGTTCAGGTCCTTGGCCCATCTGTTGATTGGGTTATTTGTTATCTTATTGTCTAATTTTTTGAGTTCTTTGTATACTCTGGATATTAGGGCTCTATCTGAAGTGTGAGGAGTAAAAATTTGTTCCCAGGACGTAGGCTCCCTATTTACCTCTCTTATTGTTTTTTTTGCTGAGAAAAAACTTTTTAGTTTGAGTAAGTCCCATTTGTTGATTCTAGTTATTAACTCTTGTGCTATGGGTGTCCTATTGAGGAATTTGGGGCCCGACCCCACAGTATGTAGATCGTAGCCAACTTTTTCTTCTTCTATCAGACGCTGTGTCTCTGATTTGATATCAAGCTCCTTGATCCATTTTGAGTTAACTTTTGTGCATGGCGAGAGAAAGGGATTCAGTTTCATTTTGATGCATATGGATTTCCAGTTTTCCCAGCACCATTTGTTGAAGATGCTATCCTTCCTCCATTGCATGCTTTTAGCCCCTTTATCAAATATAAGATAGTTGTAGTTTTGTGGATTGGTTTCTGTGTCCTCTATTCTGTACCATTGGTCCACCCGCCTGTTTTGGTACCAGTACCATGCTGTTTTTGTTACTATTGCCCTGTAGTATAGTTTGAAGTCTGCTATTGCTATACCGCCTGATTCACACTTCCTGCTTAGCATTGTTTTTGCTATTCTGGGTCTTTTGTTTTTCCATATGAATTTCATGATTGCTTTATCTATTTCTACAAGAAATGCCGTTGGGATTTTGATTGGCATTGCATTAAACCTATAGAGAACTTTTGGTAATATCGCCATTTTGATGATGTTAGTTCTGCCTATCCATGAACAGGGTATATTTTTCCATCTTCTAAGATCTTCTATTTCTCTCTTTAGGGTTCTGTAGTTTTCATTGTATAAGTCTTTCACCTCTTTTGTTAGGTTGATTCCCAAGTATTTTATTTTTTTTGAGGATATTGTGAATGGAGTGTTTTTCCTCATTTCCATTTCAGAGGATTTGTCACTGAAATACAGGAATGCCTTTGATCTTATATCCTGCCATGCCGCAGTTATGGCTGGGCACAGAATCACGAGCCACTCGAGCAGGAACAAAACTTTATTTTGAAAAAGCCGCCGATACTCTCTAGGCGCCGGCAAGCCAAACCCGGTCCTCCCACGCGGGCGTCTACCGGAACTGCGCGTCTCCCGGAACCAGGGGTCCCCCGGACCTCCCCCGGAATTCCCTCCTACTATCCTTCCCCAACCAATGGGAACTCTCCATGAGTCCTGTAACATGAGTCCGGTAGCAGGCCAAGGTGAACAGCAGGAGTCCAATTTCCATATGAATGTAAATCTTAACATAATCATATCTCAGTGGCTAGCTGGCGTCACTTTACAACCAAAGGTGCCATACATCGTATATTTGCTTGTGGCTCCTAGCATCTGCCCCCTTCTGTTTAATTAAGCAACAAGCAATGTGGCTAGGGACCGTGCCTGGTAGGTTGTCCAATTTAACATATGGTTCTTACCCGTCATGGGAGAACTGACATTTAGGCGTCAGCTTCCTGTCTTAGGTTGAATCCACTGTAATCAGATCAACCCGTCACTGACTACCG
Organism: Spermophilus citellus; assembly: GCF_964194105.1. NCBI lineage: Eukaryota > Metazoa > Chordata > Mammalia > Rodentia > Sciuridae > Spermophilus > Spermophilus citellus. Next base: position 49,149,896 of record NC_138191.1, on the reverse strand, counting down.
GTCCAGCATTCAGCCATGCTTGTGGATAGGCCTATGCACCAGTGGGGGGGTGAGGTTCTTGCCTCACCTCTGTTGGCCCCCAAATTTAGCCTTGGTGCCAGTGGGGGGTGAGGTTCTTTGCCTCACCTCTGTTGGCCCCCAAATTTTAGACCATCACTAGTAGAAGGGAGGAGGATACAGAAATGCCACGACACCAAGCCAATTGATGGCTCCTTTGGAAAAATTGCGTCACTGGTGACACCATCAGCAAAGATATGCCAGCATTACCACAATTAACATGGGGTGAGCTGGCAAGGAAATTGCATCACTGGTGACACCATCAGCAAAGACATGCCAGCAGTACCACAATTCGGTGCACCAGATGATATTTCACAATGTATGCAACTGATATATAGTCCAGGCAAGTTCTGCAAGCAGTTCAAATTGGAGGAGTCTATCAATATGTCCATTTCCTCCCAAAGTAAATCAAGTCCTTGATTGAGCATTACTTGTTGAGTTATATTCATTGATGCATCAGTTTATACAGTTTACTGTGATAGCTATCATAGAAGCTGTAGTTTGGTTTTATCTCAGTCTTCACCGGAATTGGGATGGAGATGGAAATTCTGGCAATGATGCTAAAGAGACATTATCCTGAACAGAATTATTAAATATAATGAAAAGGAAAGGTGAAAGTAAACAAACAGATCTGTTAAACTCCTTTAAAAACAATCCTTAAGAGCTGTTTACCTAATTTAAATTAGTAAACAAACAGATCTGTTAACCATCTTTAAAAACAATCATTAATAGCTGTTCACCTAATTTAAATTAAACCATATAAATCACGTGAATAAAGAAAAAATTCGGATCCATTTTTTCATGAGCGCTCCTCATATAAGAAATATGGACATACACACATACAGACATACAACACAAAACAGAAGTGTGCACACAACATACAACACATAAGACAATAGTAAATAAAGGCCTTGTAACTATACCTAGGTAAAATCTCTATTGCAATGTTTAAAAACTCCACAGTCAAAAAAATAAAACACAGTCAAAAAATTAAACTGATCAGAAAAACATTAACCTAGGTTTGTATGAGCTCAAAATTAAAATAGAACTTTATGATGTGGGAAAAATGCAATAATAAAATAGATATTGAAAAAAAAAAACACCTTGGTTAATCACTGTCGCAGATGTAAGAATAGCCAAGCTGGAGCTCTGGATGTCAGCTGTTATGGATTTGAGTCAAATCATCTTCTTTTTCTGTAGAAATTGTTTTAGTTAATCTCTCTGGAATCCAAATCGGTTGCTGTTCATCCTGTGGGAAAACACAGACAGCGCCCCGATTCCAGACTATCACTGGATCCGGGCCTTTCCATTGTCCTGTTAGAATATCTTTCCAAAGTACCTTAGGCTTATGTACATTTTTTGGGTACAAATGTCTTTCCGCAGCACTAAGTCCCGATGAATCCAAATTTAAAAAGTTTAGAGTAAAAAGGGTTATTTTAAGTTTATCTTTGGGGGATATATACCCATTTCCAATTCCCTCCTTTTGTTTTAATAAGTACATTTTAATAGTTTGATGAGCTCTTTCAACTATGCCTTGTCCTTGTGGATTGTATGGAATTCCTGTTATGTGAGTAATGCCAAATGATGAGCAAAATTGTTTAAAAGAGGTGGAAGTATAACCAGGACCATTGACCATTTTTAACTGTTTTGGAACGCCCACAGTGGCAAAATTTTGTAAGCAATGAGCTATAACATCTTTAGTTTTTTCTCCGGCATGAAGGGAGCCCATCAAAAATCCGGAAGAAGTATCAACTGTAACATGTAAATATTTTAATTTTCCAAATTCTGGCAAGTGTGTGACGTCCATCTGCCAAATATGGTTAGGTATCAGTCCTCTAGGATTGACTCCAAGATTAACTTGTGGTAAAAATGTCACACAATTTTGACATTGTTTTATTATATGTCTGGCTTGTTCTTTAGTTATTTTAAAATGCTTTTGTAAAGTATTAGCATTGACATGGAATCTTTTATGAAAATTTATAGCTTCTTCTATTGTGGAGAAAATATGTATGTCATGTGTAGATTTATCTGCTAGTTCATTGCCCATACTAAGGGCTCCAGGCAATCCTGTATGTGCCCTGATATGTCCTATAAAGAATGGATCTTTTCGGTCCCAGATTAGACTTTGTATAGCGGAAAACAAAGAGAAAACAGTAGAAGAAGGTGAAATCCTACCAGCATCTTCAAGGGATACTATAGCATTAACTACATACTGACTATCAGAAAATAAATTAAATACAGAATCTTTAAACATCATAAAAGCTTGTAATACTGCATTAAGCTCTACCTTTTGAGCTGATTGTTTGGGTACTAAAAATGTAAAAGTTTGATCAGGAGTAACTACTGCTGCTGTGCCATTGTTTGACCCATCAGTGAATATATTTGGAGCATTTATGACAGGGGTTTTTCTTGTCATTTTTGGAAAAACTACAGGATGCTTAGACCAAAAAGACAACAAAGGATTAGATGGTAAGTGATTATCAAATGAAACACTAGTTTTGCACATGATTATTGCCCAAGTATTTAACTCATTAGCTAACTCATCAATTTGATCCATAGTATATGGAGTAATAATTTTATTGGGAGAAATCCCAAACACTCCCTTTGCTGCTTTTATTCCTTTGAGTATTAATTGTCCTACAGCCTCAGGATATCTAGTAAGAATAGTGTTAGGAGAATAAGATAAATGTATCCACAATAATGGACCTTCCTGCCAAAATACTCCTGTAGGAATATTTTTTGTTGGTAGTACAATAAATAATAAAGGCAACCTTATATCAATTCTATCCAAATGCATATTTTCCATATATGTTTCAATGATTTTTAATGTTTTTCTTGCTTCAGGCGTTAACATGCGGGGTGAATTTGGATCTGATGGACCTTTTAGAATATCAAATAAAGGTCCTAACTCTCCTGTTGGTATGCCTAGATAAGGCCTTATCCAATTTATGTCTCCCAATAACTTTTGAAAGTCATTAAGTGATTTGAGTTGATCTACTCGTATTTGAATTTTTGGTGGACGGACCATGGTTGAGGATAATAGAACTCCTAAATAATTAATTGGAAGATTTAATTGTACTTTATCTATTGCTATCTCTAGATTATAATTTTTCAATAAGTTTGTAAGTGTGGCATAACATTCTAGTAATGTGTTTTTATCTTTATGTGCCAATAACACATCATCCATATAGTGAAATATTTGTAGTTCAGGATTTTGATTTCTAAGTGGCTGGATTGCTTTATTAACATAAGTTTGACACATAGTTGGGCTGTTAGCCATCCCTTGAGGGAGTACTTTCCATTCATATCTCTGATCAGGACCTTCATGATTCAGTGCAGGGATAGTAAATGCAAAATGTGGACTATCCTCGGGATGAATTGGAATTGAAAAGAAACAATCTTTAATATTTATAGCTAAAACATGCCAGGTTTTTGGTAAAGCAGACAATTGAGGAATCCCTGATTGAGCAGGTCCCATAATAACCATCTCATTATTAATGGCTCTTAAATCTTGTAATAATCTCCATTTACCAGATTTCGTTTTAATGACAAAAATGGGAGTATTATGGGGGGATATGGAAGGTTGTATATGTCCTTCCGCTAATTGTTGTCTGACCAAGTCATGGGCTACTTGTATCTTTTCTTTAGTCAGGGGCCACTGAGGAACCCACACTGGTCTTTCTGATTTCCAAGTAATTTTGATTGTCTCAGTGGCCCTTTCTGAAAACCCAATTCATGTCTATTTATTTCTTGATCTATTTGAATAGGTGCTGTCATACCTTGTTCTTGTTCTCTTAATCTTTTTTCTTTCCTAAAGCCTTGTTTAGCCCTAGTAGTGGGCGCGTTAGGATTGATGTTATTTGTTAATGTCAATCCTAATTGATCTAGGACATCTCGTCCCCATAAATTTACAGGAAGATGATCCAATACATAGGGCTGTATAGTTCCTTCACATCCTTCAGGATCCCTCCAATCTAATACCATTGCGCTTCTATCGGGATTAGTCGCCACTCCTAGGCCTCGAAGCGTTTGAGTGGCTTGTTGTAATGGCCAATGTTTTGGCCATTCTTGACGAGATATGATGCTGAGGTCAGCACCTGTGTCCAGCAGCCCATTAAAGTCATGTCCTTGGATATTTAATTTTAGCATTGGGCGAGAATCTAAATTTAAAGACAGCATAGCCCAATCTACACCTGTGGAGCCTAATCCCTTGGAACCTCTTTCTACATTACAACTGGAAAATTTATCATGCAGGCTGGGTATTATTAATAACTGTGCTATTCTATCTCCTGGTGAAATTACTGATATACCTCTTGGAGAACTAGCTATAATTTTTATTTCACCCTCATAATCGGGATCAATTACCCCAGGACTTATCATAAGTCCTTTTAGTGTAGAAGAACTGCGTCCCAATAATAAGCCTACTGTTCCCTGGAGAAGAGGTCCTTTTACTCCTGTGGGAATGATTTGAACTCCCATCTCTGGAGTTAGTACTGCTCTGGCAGAGGCGCAGATGTCCAGCCCTGCACTCCCTCTAGTTTGTCTGATGGGGGATTTAATGGATAATGCGTCCTGGGCACTACCTTGATGGTGCTGCTGGGTTCCTCCATTGCCCCATATATTTGTGGTTTTGGGCCCCGGGGCATTGGGCCCTCTAGTCCCTTTTTTGGCAATGGAGCCTGATACCTTTCTCCACGATATCGTGGGTAAACACTTGGTTCTTGTCCGTTTTTTGACAACGGAATACCCTCTATGGTGGTTTGAGAATGGCATTCATTAGCCCAATGTTTCCCTCTATGGCATCGTGGGCAAATACCCGGTATTCTATTCCTTTGATACCCAGCTTTGTTAAACCCTCCTCTTATGGGGCAACTCCTTTTAAAATGTCCTGTTTGATTACAATTATAGCATGTTTTTGGCCTGGCATCTAAAGCCTGTTGTACTGCTGCTAAGACTTGCCCTTGTTCATTAATGTCTCTACATAATTTAATATATGTGTTTAAATCTTCATGTCTCCATGGTCTAATGACCTCTCTGCAGCAACGATTTGCTTGGTCATAAGCCAGTTGTTTTATAAATGGCATTACCTGTTCTGTATTTCCAAATATCCTAGAGGCTGACTGAATAAGTCTATCTACAAATTCAGCGTAAGGTTCATTAGTTCCTTGTATTACCTTAGATAATTGACCTTGTAAGTCTCCATGCCCCTGTAAAGTTTTCCATGCCCTAACTGCATCTACAGCAATTTGTGCGTATACGCCAGGGTCATATTCAATTTGCTGTCTTTGACCCTCATAAGGTCCCTTTCCCAATAGCATATCTATATTTCTTTGAGGGTAACCAGCTTCTGCATTTCGCCTAGCTGTCTCCATGCAAAATTCCTCATTGGCAACCTTCCATAACAAATATTGTCCTCCGTTTAGCACAGATCGACACATGTTAGCCCAATCTGCTGGTGTCATGTCCAAGTTGGTAACAGATTCGACCATGCTTATTGTGAAGGGAGCTTGCGGCCCATAGGTTGTTACAGCCTCCTTTAATTGCTTTATTGTTTTGAAATCTAAAGTACGGTGAATTCGTTGCCCTCCTGCCTGCTCAAGTACAGGGCATGCTAATCTTTGGGGTTCTGTCTCAGAATTCCGTCCATCAACTACGGGAGTTGAGGGCCGCTCAGCGGTAGATGGAGCTGTTGGTTGAATTACGCCCTCTGGTGATAGAACGGAGTTAGTAGCAACCTCCTGTTGTAATTCTCCACCTGATGGCTGCTTTTCCTCTAAGCTTGCTTTCTTTAAATTCTCCTCTGTCTGACTAGCTTGAGAGACCTTCTCTTTTGCTTGACCTAGCGTTTTTTCTACCATAGTCTGGACCTCTAACAATTTACTTAACAGTTTTTCGGTTTGTTTTTTACTAGATTCTAATCTACTATACAGGTAACGTAACCCAATAAGATAGGATAAAACGAAGCCGAAACAGAATGAAACAAAAATGGAGCAGAGAATGGTTGTATCAATTTTCTCTTTCTCAGGGCCGAATAACTTCAAACCTTGAGCCAACCATTTTTCCCAGTTCACCTGAGAAAATTCTAGGGCTAGGGAGCTCGAAATAAAAACAAAATAAATCAAAACAAGAACACATTGTTTTTTGAGATGGTCACCCATCCTGTCACCTTCCCTCAGGGGCGAGCAATTTTACTCACCTCTAAGCTTCAGGCGTTCCCCGCACGGGCCGCCAAATGCCGCATTTTTGGCTGGGCACAGAATCACGAGGCACTCGAGCAGGAACAAAACTTTATTTTGAAAAAGCCGCCGATACTCTCTAGGCGCCGGCAAGCCAAACCCGGTCCTCCCACGCGGGCGTCTACCGGAATTGCGCGTCTCCCGGAACCGGGGGTCCCCCGGACCTCCCCCGGAATTCCCTCCTACTATCCTTCCCCAACCAATGGGAACTCTCCATGAGTCCTGTAACATGAGTCCGGTAGGAGGCCAAGGTGAACAGCGGGAGTCCAATTTCCATATGAATGTAAATCTTAACATAATCATATCTCAGTGGCTAGCTGGCGTCACTTTACAACCAAAGGTGCCATTCATCGTATATTTGCTTGTGGCTCCTAGCACTGCCACTTTGCTAAATTCATTTTTAGCTCTAATAGTTTCTTTGTAGACCCTTTTGGGTCTGCTAGGCATAGAATCATGTCATCTGCAAATAGTGATAATTTAAGGTCTTCTTTTCCTATTTTTATGCCTTTAATTTCTTTCGTCTAATTGCTCTGGCCAGTGTTTCCAGAACTATCTTGAACAGAAGTAGTGAGAGAGGGCATCCCTGTCTTGTTCCAGATTTTAGAGGGAATGCCTTCAATTTTCCTCCATTCAGAATGATGCTAGCCTGAGGCTTAGCATAGATAGCTTTTACAATGTCAAGGTAAGTTCCTGTTATCCCTAGTTTTTCTAGAGTTTTGAACATAAAGGGATGCTATACTTTGTCGAATGCTTTTTCTGCATCTATCAAGATGATCATATGGTTCTTATCTTTAAGTCTATTGATGTGGTGAATAACATTTATTGATTTCCGTATATTGAACCATCCTTGCATCCCAGGGATGAATCCTACTTGATCATGGTGCACAATTTTTTTGATGTGCCTTTGTATCCGATTCGCCAGAATTTTATTGAGGATTTTTGCATCTAGGTTCATCAGAGATATTGGTCTGTAGTTTTCTTTCTTTGAGGTGTCTTTGTCTGGTTTCGGAATCATGGTGATATTGGCCTCATAGAATGAATTTAGTAGAACTCCCTCTTTTTCTATTTCCTGAAATAATTTGGCTTGAAATCTATTTTATTATATATGAGTATGGACACTCCTGCTTGTTTCCGAAGTCCATATGAGTGATATGATTTTTCCCAACCTTTCACCTTCAGTCTATGTATATCTTTTCCTATCAAATGCGTCTCCTATAGGCAGCATATTGTTGGTTCTTGTTTTGTGATCCATTCAACTAGCCTGTGTCTCTTAATTGGTGAGTTTAAGCCATTAACATTTAGGGTTATTATTGAGATATGGTTTGTTCTTCCAGCCATATTTGTTTTTTTATGTTACTAAACATGGTTTGTTTTCCTCTTTGATTATATTCCCCCCTTTACTGTCCTACCTCCCACTGTTGGTTTTCATTGTTGTTTTCCATTTCCTCTTCCTGAAATATTTTGCCAAGGATGTTTTGAAGAGATGGTTTTCTAGCTGCAAATTCTTTTAACTTTTGTTTATTGTGGAAGGTTTTAATTTCATCTTCCATCCTGAAGCTTAATTTTGCTGGATACACGATTCTTGGTTGGAATCCATTTTCTTTCAGAGTTTGAAATATGTTATTCCAGGATCTTCTAGCTTTCAGAGTCTGTGTTGAAAGATCAGCTGTTATCCTGATTGGTTTACCCCTAAATGTAATCTGCTTCCTTTGTCTTGTAGCTTTTAAAATTCTCTCCTTATTCTGTATGTTGGACATTTTCATTATAATGTGTCTAGGTGTGGATCTCTTATGATTTTGCACATTCGGCATCCTGTAGGCTTCTAGGATTTGGGATTCTGTCTCATTCTTCAAGTCTGGGAAGTTTTCTCGTATTATTTCATTGAATAGATTGCTCATTCCTTTGGTTTGGACCTCTATACCTTCCTGTATCCCAATGACTCTTAAGTTTGGTCTCTTTATGTTGTCCCATATTTCTTGAATGTTCTGCTCATGGTTCCTTAACAGTCTTGCTGAGCTGTCTATGTCCTTTTCAAGTTGAAATACTTTGTCTTCATTGTCTGATGTTTTATCTTCTAAGTGTTCTACTCTGCTGGTAGTATTCTCAATTGAGTTTTTAAGTTGGTTTATTGCTTCCTGCATTTCTAGGATATCTGTTTGTTTGTTTTTTATTACCTCTATCTCCCTGTATAGTTGATCTTTTGCTTCTTGGATTTGTTTATGTAAATCATTGTTGAAGTGATCTTTCATTGACTGATTTTGCTGTCTAATGTCTTCCTTGAGACTCCAGATCATCTGAAGCGTGTATAACCTGAATTCTTTATCTGACATTCCATCTGCTGCAGCTATTACCTCTTCTAAAGTTGAGTTGACCTGCATTGCTTGTGGTCCTTTCTTTCCTTGTCGTTTCATAGTGCTCGCATTTCTTTCTGCTTGGTGAAACTGTTGTGTTTTTGAAATTTTCCCCCTATATATTTATATTACTCTTGTATAGTTGAAAAGTCTCCCTTGCAGGGCGGGCAGCAGCTGTGCTCCTCCTCCAGTTGGTGTGACGTGTCTACCACGCCCGCGGAACCCTGGGGCTGTTCTGCCGGTAGGTCGCAGGTATGCCTACCTTGCAGGCACGGGTGGCGGCTCTGTTCTGCCCTTACACCAATTGGGGTGATGTGTCTACCACGCCGGGGGGTCACTGGGCCTGTTCCGGGCGCGGGAGATGGCTCTGCTCTGCCCCTACTCCAATTGGTGTGACGTGTCTACCACTCCGGCGGGTCACTGGGCCTGTTCCGGGCGTGGGTGGTGGCTCTGCTCTACCCCTACTCCAATTGGTGTTACGTAACTAGCACACCGCGGGCCACTGGGCCTGTTCAGGGTGCGGGCAGCGGCTCTGCTCTGCCCCAACTCCAATTGGGGTGACGTGACTACCACACCGGCAGGCCTCTGGGCCTGTTGTGCCGGTTGGTCACAGGTCTGCCTACCTTGCGGGCGCGGGTGGCGGCTCTGCTCTGCCCCTTCTCCAATTGGGGTGACGTGACTACCACACCTGCAGGTCGTTGGGTCTGTTCCCGATGCGGGCGGCGGCTCTGCTCTGCCCTTACTCCAATTGGTGTGACGAGTCTACCACACCGGCAGGCCGCTGGGCCTGTCCCGCCGGTCGGTCACAGGTCTGCCTACCTTGTGGGCTCGGACGGTGGCTCTTCTCGGCCCCTACTGCAGTTGGGGTGAAGTGATACCACACCGGCGGGTCACTAGGCCTATTCCGGGCGCGGGTGGTGGCCCTGCTGTGCCCCTACTCCAATTGGTGTGACGTGTCTACCATGCCAGCAGGCCGCTGGGCCTGTCCCGCTGGTCGGTCGCAGGTCTGCCTACCTTGCGGGCTCAGGCGGCAGCTCTGCTCGGCCCCCACTGCAGTTGGGGTGAAGCGATACCACGCCGGCGGGTCACTAGGCCCACTCCAGGCGCAGGCGGCGGCCCTGCTCTGCCCCTACTCCCATTGGTGTGACGTGTCTACCACGCTGGCAGGCCGCTGGGCCCGTTCCGCCGATCAGCCGGTGGTCTGCCTACCTTGCGGGCTCGGGCGGCAGCTCTGCTCAGCCCCCACCGCAGTTGGGGTGAAGTGGTACTACGCCGGCGGGTCGCTGGGGCTGTTCCGGACGTGGGCTGCAGCTCTGCTCTGCCCCTCTGGCCCCCACAGCACTCAGCAGGATCTGGACCGAGAAGCAGTCTCCGCGGGTTCCTCAGTCCTGGGTCAGAGCAGCTCCGGGAGCCAGAACTCGGCTGCTCTGGGCTCCATGCATGCTCTGATAGGAGCAGGCTCCAAGAAGCAGCCTCCACGGGCTCCTTAGCCCTGGGCCAGAGCAGTTCCGGGAGCCAGAATTCGGCCGCCCCGGGCTCCGTGTATGTTCTGATAGGAGCAGGCCCCAAGAAGGAGTTTCCGCGGGTTCTTTAGCACTGCACCTGAGTAATTTGTCTGCGAGACGCAGGTGAATGGCAGCCTGAAATTACCTGTTCTATGGTTGAATGAGCTGCGATCAGTCGAAAACAGGGATGATGACGTCAACTCTCCAAGATGGTGGCTGCTGGCTTCCTCTGTGGTCTGACCGGTGAAGAACCGAACTGGACCGCTTCCTTCCCCCGTCTCAAACCCAGAATTCAGCACTGTGTACAGTGATTACACAGCTGGCAGGAGCTCACAGAATCCGCAGCGCTATATCTTTGTGTTGCTATCTCTTGCTTCCCAGCGCGTGCCGCAGATTCTAGCCACGGGGCGATTTGCTGAATAAGCGGCGTGACCCACCGTGCGGACAAATCTCTCGCGTTTGAGCCCCTATAGCTGATCCTAGTGCGATGAAAATCCTTCCACTAGGTTTTGGAGCACCCCAGTTTTGCTAGAAATTCCTAACAAGACAGTTTTTAGCTGTTCTAACTCATCATTCTTCCGAACAGTGACGCGGTACACAGCAGTGATGCACTCCCTTCGCCGCCACCTTCCCCCTCCAATCCTATTTTTTCAGGTTCCACTCTCTTTTAAGTGTACATAAGAAGGAAACCGGAAAGGCAAATTCCAAGTCTTTTCTATCCCTGCCCTCTTTTCTTAGCGTTTGATTAAAGAGTAATAAATGAAACAGACTTTGCATTTTTCATGTTTACCCAAGCTGCTCCAGTTTACATAGTCATAATGTAATTCAAATGAACATTTTTAAAATTTTAATATTCAGTGCCCTAACTTTGTCTCAGCTAGGATAAAATAAATAGCTGACATTTTGTACTTTGTGCATATTTCTAAATATATTGCAATATGAAACTAAGTAATGCTTTAAAGTTTTTTAAATGTTTTTAAGGTATTGCTATTGAATTATTTTATAAGTTTTCCAGGATTTAAAAAATTTGTATTCAAGAAAATGATAAGATTGTATTAGTAAAACCATATTTGTTCAAACTTCCCTGATTTTATTTTCTAATGAATACCTCAATATTTCTGTTTTGTGCTGGTCACTTATGAAATAAATTCCCAGTAAAAACTTTTTTGATTGACTAATGAAAAAACTTAATAAGATACCAAATTTGCATTTGTTTCATAATGCTTACCTTGAAAACTAGCACAAATAACGTACACAAGTAAGATTGGAAGAGAAATAATAAAAATACTAAAAATACTTTAGAAGTGGCTGGTTGCAAACATTTAACATGTTGAGATATTCTGGACCTATGTAAATGGGAGTCTAGTTCTAGACGTGCTTAATGTACACTTTAGTTCCAAGGGGCATCTTTAGCATAAGCTCTTAATTGGCTTGGCTGATATTTCAAACATCTTCTCCTGAACTTTGGCATTTGTTTAGTGTGCCTCTCTTGCTCTTTACCACCAAAATTTGCAGTCCTTGTAAAATATTTCCTTTGCTTGCACTCTTGCCTGAGTTTATGTGTATTGCTATCGCATCCCTTCCTGGTCTACTGCCCTACATTTAATTTCTGATTTCTTTGCATTAGATAGATAGATAGATACATACATAAAAATATATGTATTTGATAGATAGATAATTTTATATGTAATTTTTTTCCAGTGAGAAATTCTTACAAGTTTTCAGGCAAAGGAGTAAGAAGACCACTCTGTATGGAAGGGTATGGTAGAGTTTAGCTCAAACTACAGAGAGAGTAACTGAAAAGTTTAAGAAAGTATTAAAAGCCTTGAACTATAGCATTGACATGAAAGAAATACTTGAGTGTTTAAATGAAAACATTGCTATTTAATGTGTTATGTGTAATTTTTTAAAAAGTTGTAAGAGTAAGGGAATTGCATAGATCAAATAAAGTTTTCCTTGTTAACTTTGAAACAAGAAATATCTGACTATTTATAATATAATAAAGTGAAAAGGCTCAACTGTAGTCTCAAATTTCTCCATCAGGCAATGGTTTTCCTCAAAACTACTCATAGCAACCTAGAACAGGAATACAGTATTATCTTTTTATTTCATTGACACAGGGAAGCAACTCCTATTGTAGGCTCTCCTTTTCCTGCCAGCTGGGTGGGTATTACACTCATGCAGTGACACAGCACTCCTTTCTTCCTTTTCTATCCAAAAATGTGTATGTATGACACCATAATACAAATTTACTCTCCCTTATCTGAAATTCCAAAATCTAAGAAGCTCTGAAAATCAAATTTATTTCAGGATTGATGCCAAAACTTCTTTGGCGGCAAACCTGAGCTTATCTGACATGGGGGGTGCTGTCCCACTGGATGGCAAGCCTTTGGAGGCAGCAGATTCCTGGCACTTGCCTAGTATCTAGTCTGTCTCCACTAATGCTGGATCAAGGAATAGGTACAAGAGTAACCTCCATCAATTTAACATTTAATTTTATCAGTTATCCTCTGTCCTTAGTTTTTAAAATGTTACTACTTGGAGAAAAAAGAGTTAAAGCAATTGAGTCCCTTTTAAAATTTATTTTTAAACAAAAAAGTACGTATTTGGTCAGATTGAAAAATCAGTAATAGAACCAAGAATAATATCATATTTCCTGGCTTTTAGATTAGTATTTTCTTACCAAGACAAGACTAACATTATGAATGCCAAATAACTCAAAGGCCAAGAGAAATAACTTTCTTTAAAATTGATTGGCATCTTACTAATAAGAATGTTAAAAAAGCTATCATAATGTTATTATCTTGCCCCTCTGCTGAAAACCTTAAAGAATCCCACCAGGGGAAAAATATGTATCAATATCTACCTATCCATATATATACTTACATACATATAGAGTACTAAGAGATCAGAAATTAAAATGTAGAGATGATAGATGGAGGATTGGAAAGCAATTTATGCACAAACTCAGAAGCATAAGCAAAGAATATTGTATTTATTTATAAATGTGTCTTGAGTAATTAATGCTTTTCTAATTCTTTCACCTTTTCTTTATACTGTTTTAATGTTGACTCAAATATACAAGTTATGTATGTATATTATACATAACTTTGTAGTTTTTTTTAACATCCTGAGGAAATTTTGAGGGGTTAGAATTCTGCTTCAGGGCTGATGATATGACTTAGTGGTTTAATGTGTGCCTAATCTATGTGAGATCCTGTATTCTATCCCCAAAACTGAAAAAAACCCATGGCTTTATAAAACACTTTTTCAAGATATGAATAATTGGGGTGGGGATTTAGCTCAGTGGCAGAACACTACCTAGCGCATATGTAGGCCCTGAATTTTATCCTCAGCAACCCCTAAAAAAAAAAAAAAAAAAAAAAAAAGAAAAGTCAGGGAAAAAAAAGATATGAATAATTACCGGATTGGACCTCTTTATTAAAGCATTCACAACCTAAATTGAATTAAATAACAACAATTCTGTTGAAGTTATATGCCAGTGCAAAAGTACTGTTATGAAGACAAAAAAAATATGTCATAATCTAATCTCTCTTATTCTGCCTTGCATAATTCAAAAAACTAAAACTATTTATTCCATCAAAAAAAGATAATCTTCATTGAGTTATCTGATTTAGTCTTTCCTGATTCTCCGTAGGATGTCATTTTATTTCACCTTATGGATTTTCATCTAATATCAATTTATTTCACCATTTTTTTCTATTTGTAAGTTTTTAATAACTGTTTAATGTACAAAACTGAAAGTTTTCTTAATAATAATTTTTTAGCATTTATACTGTGGAGGTAATAAATGTACATTTATACTTCAAATGACATTAATTTTTCCATGAGTCTAGAATTTCTGAAAAGTCTATTAAAATATGTAAATATCTTTCTATTAATATAAACATATATTTGTATGTGTGTTACTTTTACTGCATCATTTATAGCCCTTAAAATGTCAATAAAATCTAACAATTTGTTTTTGTGCCCAGTAAAATAAGTGGAGTATAGTGATATTATTCAGTTAAATATATGATATATATACATACATATGTATATATATGTATATATGTATACACATGTAACAAGGGTTCTAAAATCACTTTCAGTCACAAGGCCTTGGCCCTCTGCTTGAATTCTATCCTAAATCCCTTTCCTTCTTAGAGAGCACAAGGATACTGTTTTGTAATATAGTTTCTTCATTTGGGTATTCTTGTTACCTTCCCCACCTTATGTATATGTGTATATACATATGTGGGTATAAACAGTTAAATTTCTGGAATGATAGAGCAGGGCTGAATTTTACAGTAAGTATTATGAATGAATTGAGAAGTTATCATATAGGTCTTCAGATGTTTATTACATTTCCAGTTATTCATTTTTGTAATTTATACCAAAGCTTAGGAGTTTAAAACATTTATTGTTGTTTCATTTTTTCTGGAGTTGACAGAGCTGGGGACAGTTTATTCCCTTTGGTCCTTCAAATGGTTGCAGAAAGATGACACCTGAGGCTGGAGCCATCTGAAAGTTTCTTTATTCACATGACTGGCTTCTGGACTGGAATAGTTAGACCAGCTGGGGACTGGTCAGGGATTTCCTCTCTTTTCTTCTCTCTGAATAACCACAAATCCACTGGCATCTTCTAAAAGCATACTTGCAAATTTACTACTTATGTAGTTATATTTCTACAATTATCATTTCAGCAAGCATGAAACCTTTTAACACTGAATCCAAGAGAAAAGATTTTTTATTTCCTTCCTTTCCCTTGCTTTTCATCTTATAGTTTCTTCTTTCATACCCCTCCCTCCCCCAGTACTGGGGATTAAACCCAGGGGCACTCAACCACTGAACTATATTCACAGCCCCTTTTTATATTTTATTTAGAAACAGGGTATCTGACTTGCTTAGGGCATTTCTAAATTGCCATGGCCAGCTTTGAACTTGCAATCCTCCTGTCTCAGGTTCCCGAGCCTCTAGAATTATGGCCATGCACCACTGTGCCCGGCATACCCACTCTTTTTTATTTTTATTTTTTTTATCTTGAGATAGGTATTGCTAAGTTGCTGAGTCTGACCTTGAATCTGTGATCCTTCTGCCTCAGCCTCCTGAGTTGCTGGGATTATAGGCATGTGCCATTGTGCCTGGCTCCATTCAGCTTTGATAAGACTTCACATGTCTTTTATATGCACACTCCTACTATAAAATGACATTTATAAATAAAATTAATACATAAGCTGGTCATGGTGACACACACCTGTAATCCCAGCAACTCAGGAGGCAGAGGCAGGAAGAAATAAGTTCAAGGCCAGCCTTGGTAATTTAGCAAGATCATGTCTCAAAATAAAAAAGAAATGGGGTTGTAGCTAAGTGGTAAAGCTTCATGGGGTTCAATCCCTAGTACTGCCAAAAAATCAAACCATAACAAAAAAAGATTAACTTGAATTTGATGAAGCAGATCGTTTGTATCTTATGTAATATTTTCATTAGAAATTTTACCTTTGCTACACATGCAAGCGGAATGGACTGATATTTTAAGATTTCCTGTGACTAGAAAGGTATGGAAAGTCTTACTGATTGATATTGTGTTCTGACTTCCTGAGCCAGTTTTCCTAATGCGATTCCATTTTAGTCATACCATGAAACAAAGCTTGCTCATTTGTTGTTGTTTCTTTTTAGTTAAAAGTCAGTTTAGAACTTAGTATTTCAGTTTTGTTCTTTGTTTCTTAATTCCTATGAAATTTTATGCCACTAGCAATTATATTTCATAAAATTTATGTTATGGGAATTATTCTGAAGCATTTGAGAAAAGAATTTTCAGTTTAATGTTCAAAATTATTTCTAAAAATAAATAATTTGCATATTGAACATATTGTTGTATAATTGCATTTATTGCCTGTACTACATAAGATTTATTATTTATCACCTATTCTAATTACTTTATAAGAGTCATATCTTTTTCAGTAATTATTTACATTTTAGAATAAGAAACATATTATAGTTCTTTTGGATTCCTAAAGCTTGTACCCTAGTTCTAGACATATATTATGTAGATGCTCACTTGATAGGTTGGTGTTAGGTTGTATTCTTTCAATTTAATTCTTATAATCTGGGTCTTATTCTTCCTCAGTAACTGGACTCAATAGAATCATAAACTTTCTTCTGACCTAGCTTAGTTTTAAGTAGCATTTCTGATTATTCATACATAAAGTCTTTCTGATTTGAAACTATCTCTCAAAAATTAGAACAGAGATTGAAAATTTTAAACTTTCTGAAAAACTCATTTTTATGACTTTCTATTAATATAGTATAGAGGTTAAGAATATGGCTCTAGAACCAGACTAACTGCATTCAATCCTAATTTTGCCACTTAATAAACTGTATGTATTCATGAGGAGCCTTTTCTGTGCCTCAGTTTCCTCAATTTCAAAATGGGGTTCATAATAATAACTACCTTATAGTATTGTTGTGAGGGTTGAATGAGTTTGCTCATAAAAGCAAATAGGATAGTTCTTAGTACCCGGTAATTGAGCAATAAATGTTAGCTGTTATTATTGCTGCATTGTTTAAGTTTAATAGTTTTGCTTTCTACTAATTGTATCTTCTTAATGATTTTCCTAAATGCCTGGTGAAACAATCACATTTTGAGGACTATGCAAGCAGTTAGCATTTATTAGAAAGCTTGTCTCTAAGCTGTTTCCTGGGAGTTTCTTAAAAATTAATTTTTCTGTTATCATCATTTGATCCTTCCATTCTTCTTCAGTGAAAACTTTTATATAATGTGTATGAGATACAAATTTTAATGACTATGCAGTTCATGAGGACATTACAGTGAGAAAGTCAGAAACACAAGCAGGGTCACTCAGTAGGGGGTTATAATGTGTGTAGAATGTGTTACTATATTTGTGTGATCAACAAATTCCAGCAACTGGTTGCTGGGGAAGTCACTAAAGCCTTTGAGCAGTTGACTTACATGTGCTCAGTCTTGAAGGTTAAACAGGAATGCACTAGGCAAAGAAAAGTCATTCTAGACAGAAACTAGCACATGCAAAAGGCACAGAATCATGGAATGAGCTGGAAGTCTGAGAAACTGTGAGTGTCCAGACCAACTGGAGTTTATAGTACCCCATAGGAGTAGAGGCAAAGTCTTGATAAGTGAGTAGAAATACATAATTTTATTTTCTTTGCATGCTAAGACAAAAGCCTATATTTTATTTTGTAAATTGGAATCAGTAGTGAAAAAAATTCATTAGTGATTTTCTTTTAGTCAAAAAGATAATATGACCAGCAAGACAGGGACACTATTAGGAAGGTGGTTAGTGTCAGAAAGCATTTTGTAGAAATACCATATCAGTACAACCCTGCTGCAGATAGGTATTATAATTATTAAATAACATGAGTATAAATCTTCAACATTGTACCTGGCATGTAGTTGATACTCAAAAAAATTCCCTTTCTCCTTGTTATATGAACCCCAGCTACACCAGGGCTGGGGTGTAGCTCAGTGGTAGAGCACTTACCAGCAGGCACACTCTACAAAAAGAAAACAAAATAGTTATCTCCCAGGGTTAAGTGGAAGATAGACTGGAACAGATGGATAGATAGGAGGGACACAGGGACCAGGAAATAGGTCAGTCTAACAGGCGAAGACTGTGGACTTGGGTGTAGTGTTGGGAATTATGAAGAAAGATAGAATTAAAAGATATTCTCTTCAGAGGTGAAATCTACTGAATTTCATAACTGTTGGGAGTAGCCAATGAGAGAGAGAGAGAAAAGGAACATGACACTGAGGTTTTTAAACTGAAGAACCTTGAAACACCTTCTCTTTTAGGTTCCATGGTCAGTGTTGTGGATGAATAAGACATTTTTTCTTCCTTGAGGTTCCTGAAATTTAGTAGGGAGACAATTACTTATATAGACATGTGATATTAAAAAACCATGTTGTTATCAGCATCAACATTTGTAGTATTTTTTCCAAATTGGAAGAATAGTTTACTTTGGATACTTGACTGAAAGTTAAATTGTGTGAACACTATCAGATCCCAGCATTGATTCTTGGCTCTGAGTCTCTTGGATCAGTTTTTCATCCTTTATATAACAGTATACATAGTATAAAGGCTGATACATAGATATAGATGTACATATATCTATACATATATAGATATACATATCTATGTAGATAGATATGTATCAGTACAAATTTTTAAGTTCTGAATATATTTAGAGGCACCTTATTAAGATTTTTTAATTTATATATGATAGCAGAATGCATTATAATTCTTATTACACATATAGAGCCCAATTTTTCATATCTCTGGTTATATACACAGTATATTCACACCAATTCGTGTCTTCATAACTATACTTGGGATAATAATGATCATCACATTCCACCATCATTAATAACCTCATGCCCCCTCCCTTCCCCTCCAACCCCTCTGCCCTATCTAGAGTTCCTCTATTTCTCCCATGCTCCCTCTCCCTATTTTGCTATGAAGCAGCTTCCTTATATCAAAGAAAACATTCAGCATTTGTTTTTTTTGGATTGGCTAACTTCATTTAGCATTGTCTTTTTTAACTCCATTCATTTACCTGCAAATACCATGATTTTATTCTTTTTTATTGCTGAGTAATAATTGTGTATATATGCCACATTTTTTTATCCATTCATCTATTGAAGGGCATCTAGGTTGGTTCTACAGTTTAGCTAATGTGAATTGTGCTGCTATAAACACTGATGTGGCTGTGTCCCTGTAGTATGCTGTTTTAAAGTTCTTTGGGTATAGACTGAGGAGAGGGATAGCTGGGTCAAATGGTGGTTCCATTCCCAATTTTCCAAGAAGTCTCCATGCTGCTTTCCATATTGGCTGCACCAGTTTGCAGTCCCACCAGCAGTGTATGAGTGTACCTTTTTCCCCACATCCTTGCCACGATTTCATCTTATTAAGATTTAACAGAACACTTTTATTCCTTGCATGCAATGCCTTGTAATTGCAAATTTCAGCAGATATCTATTCTTCAAATGACACGAGATTGACAAGAAATGGAAAGAACCGTTGAACATAATGAAAAAGAAAAGGCTCACTTACAGTGACATATACAGAAATGAGACATTTCCAGAGAAGTAGTCAGTTTTCGCGATTATTAATTTTTTTCCTTCTACACTGACTAAGAAATAGCATTTCAGTTAATTGTAGCTTCTCTAGCAGCATTGTTTATATCACTGGGACACATGTACCCCGAGTACAACTCTTACTATTAACCCTTTGATGTGGTCAAGTAGTTTCAGTTTCTTCATATTTTTTTTTTTTTTTTTTTTTTTTGCCGGTCACCCAGAAAAGGAAGTCATTTTCTCTAAATTTGTCATCTTTTCTACTCAGTTTTTGACCCATCTGAATACATGTTCCCTTTATATATCTTTGCCCTCTGAACTAAGGGAAGAAGTTACATTTGAATCTTATTTAAAATGCTATTCAAAGCTTCAATTCCTTTTCGAAATTCTTTAAGAAGCACATAAGGCTTGGGAGACTGAAGCAGGGGGATTGCGAGTTCAAAGCCAGCCTCAGCAATTTAGCAAGGCTCTAAGCAACTTAGGAACACCCTGTCTCTGAATAAAATATATAAAAGACATGAGGAAGTGGCTCAGTGGTTAAGTGTGTCCCTGGGTTCAATCCCCAGGACACCCCCCACCAAAAAAAAAGAAGTGAAGAGAGGTCAGAGGTTACAAGGAAATGGGTAAACTGTTTTAATTAGGAAGAATATGGGGGAAAGAACACACAGTAAAAGGAGATAAGGAAGAAGTGAGGCCCATGGAAATAAAAGTCATAAAGGAGGCATCAAAGCTTAGATGTGGGGTATTAAATGTGTCTGTTTCTTTAAGAAGATGACAGTTTTTGGCGGCTGGGGATGTGGCTCAAGCGGTAGTGCGTTCGCCTGGCATGCATGCGGCCCAGGTTCGATCCTCAGCACCACATACAAACAAAGATGTTGTGTCCGCTGAGAACTAAAAAATAAATATTAAAAATTCTCTGTCTCTCTCTTTCTCTCTCTCTCTCTCTCTCTTTCTCTCTCTCTCTCCTCTCTCACTCTCTCTTTAAAAAAAAAAAAAAGAAGATGACAGTTTTAAAAATCTATGCCAGTGACAGGGTATTCAGATATGACTGTCAACCAATTGCCATGGTAGCCCATAAAGAAAGCAAGGTGGGACAGTTATCTATTTCTCAGAGGAATAACCACTTAAGGCTCAGATACAATTTATAGTAAAAAGAAAAGTCCTTGATAAAGGTGGATAATTGAGATATCAGGAGGGGGACTCTGGCAATGTTCTATTTCTTTACCTGGTTGGTGATCAAGTCTTTGTTAAATGACAGTTCATTGAGTAGCACACTAATATCTTGGGTGCTTTTGTATACAGATGTGATAGTTAAATTAAAAATAAAAGGGCAATAAAGAATGACTTTTTAGCTTACCAAACTCTGTATTGTTTTGCAAGCACATCACAGATTGCCTCAATCCCTTAGTCGTCTCTCTAAAGAGATCTGATGTTTTTCTTCTCATGCAAGTCAGCTGAAGAAAGTTATTGAGTGTCTCAATATGTAAGATACAAAAGATAAAGAAGAGTGTTTTCATGAAGTTCTCAGTGGGGTTAGAGCTATAGTCCAGTTGTATGCATGGTGTCCTGACAAAATGGTAATCACGGGGTAGCACAGAAGAAGTAGGGAAGGCTTTGTTCACAAGGTGGAGGCTAACACCCCATAAGGGGGGCAGGGAAGAATAGAAATTCTTTGGATTAGACAAAGGAGAATGAAGGGAAGGGGGGCGTGGAAATAGGAAGGACAGCAGAATGAATTGGACATAACTTTCCAATGTTCATACATGAACACATGACCAGTGTTCATACATGTACAACCACAAGAATGGAAAATCATATTCCCATGTGTATAATAGGTCAAAATACATTCTACTGTCATGTGTAACTAAAAAGAACAAATAAGTTTTTTTTTTTTTTAAATTGGGGCTTAGAGAGATTACTTAACATATCCAAGGTCACACAGCTAGGATGTGACTGAGCTGGAGCTGGCCCACTTGGGATGTGATGATAGAGCATGAAGTCTTCACCACAATATCCCAGTGCCACCAGCCTCAGTACACAGGCCAAAGCAAGAACCTCAGCAGTGCTCTGTAGACCACAGACTCACTCACTGATTCAGTCTGTATTCTGAGTACCTGCTGTATGCCCTCACCTGAGGCAGGCACTGAGGAAGCAGAAGGAATACTACAGAAGTTTCCCCATTCCCCCAGGGTGATTGTCTTAGAGAAGAAAACAGAAGTGAGCAGCCAATCACAATGGAGATGAGCAGCAAGGTACTGATGGAGAAGCCAGCCAGTTTGGGAATCTGGAAATCCCTGTCTGAAGAAGTGAGGGTGACCCTGTGGCCAAAGGATAAGCTGAAATGACCTGGGTGAATGGCAGGCCCCCTTTAAGGAGTGATATGGGGCCTTAGGTAGTAGCGGTGATGCCAGTCTCTCAGACATTGCCTCAGCTGCAGAGAGGTGCCTTATCAAGGCCACACCTTTCCCCCCACTGCAGACCAAGGTCACACCCTTCCTCCCACAGGCAGGCCAAGGTCACACCCTCCTCCCATGCGCAGGCCACCTCAGATGGGCTATTTCAGTTTCAGAGCACCCTGTGCAGTTGGCCCAGACTGTCAGTCTTGCATCTCAGCTTGATTTCTCCCTCTTCCCAATCCTACTTCCGTCCCCTCCTTTCCATGGGTGTTGACTCAAGAGCACTCCCTAGTAAACATCCGGAACACTAAACCCTGCCTCAGTCTGCTTCCTGGAGAACCCAAACTGCCTTACGGCATGAAAAGCCTTGATGAGTGAAAGCATAGGAGGCATTCATAGTGGCTGAGGATGGAGCCAGATGAGCTGAAAAGGGAGAAGAGGGTAAAGTCACCAAATATCTGGCCAGGGATGCTAAGGATTTTTCCTAAAGGCAGTAGCCAGTAGGGAGCCACAGTAGGATTTTAAGCAGGAGTGACTCGATCAGATTTGCAGTTTCAAAATATCACTTTGGCTGCACCGTGAAAATAACGGATTGCAGGGATGCCCTGAACACTTAACTCGTATCTTTCAAAAACTGTTTTTCTTGTAGATATTAATGGTAAGATAAAGGTACTAAACTATCTTTTCTGTCCTTGAATCATTGCTTTTCATTTCCCTTTCTCTTATCAATAAAAGCTAGTAAATCTGCTCCATGGTTTATGCAGCTCCAGGCCTGGGAGATATTATCTAGCATATCTGGCATTAGCTTTTTGAGACACCCTAGGAAATAGTGCTTCGTGAGGACTTGGGAAGTTATTTGTTCTGAAGTGATGAAAGCAAAACTGAACAGTGTTACTGGAAAAGTTGAAGATGATAAGTCACAAGAGGCTTGACCTCTAGATGCAGCATCAAAAGAAGGAGCCATCCTCCTGATAATCTCACATCTGTGGTTTCTGTTTTCTTTATTTTTCACCTTCATACCCAGATATGTGTAATAATTACTAATTATATTGGCACAGATCATTGGACAAGAATAACTTGATAATCAAGATTAGAATTTTGTTAGAACGGGTTGAGGTATAACTGACACACGACAAGCTGACCATATTTAAAGCGTACAATTTTGAGAACATTTAGTGTGTGTATACATCTGTGAAACCATCACTAACAATCCAGATAACAAATATTTCCAGCACCCCAAAAGTCTCATTGTGTCCCTTTGTAACCTCTTCCTGCCTCACTTCCTTGCCCTCTCCTCCAGGAAATTATCCATTCATTTTCTCTCTCTGTAGAGTACTTAGCAATTATCTAGAACTTTATATAAATATAACTACACAATGTATACATTTTTGTGTCTGACTTCTTTCACCCAGCACAATTACTTTGGAAACTAGATGTAAAATGTTCAATTGGATATTATTATATATAAGTGGTCAAACTTGTTCACATAAGAAATGTTGCATTTATATGCTATCATACATGATAAACATCAACTGGGAAAGTAATACCTATTTTTTTCAGCATAATTATTCATTGTGCCTCAGACTGAAATTTTGATGTAGTGATCAAAACAATTTGCCTTTGAAATTATAAACCAAACCAAGTGATTTGTGATTTTCATGAGCAAGTCTGTATTTAAGGGAACACAAGACATTTGGTAAAAGACTCTCCTCACCAAAATATGTGGCCAAATAACTGAGAAGATTAAAAGCTAAAGAATGGCTGTTAATAGGTATAGAAGCTAGATGACAACAGATAATAAGCTGAATTTCTCTAAAATAACAAATTATACTATAAGACCACCTCCCACACACATATACATACCTGCTCCCTGCCCCCTCTTCCACACACACACACACACACACACACATACACAAACTCATGCATGAAAAAGCAATACATTTTTTTCTTTCAGAAATTGCTTTTAGCCCACATTAGTTCAGCTATTGCTTTAATTTACCCCCACATTAATTTTTCTTATATATCTAAAGAGGATGAAAACTAATAATACTTAAAAAAATCATTGTACCATCCAATTGTGCCTATAAAAATGCAAACTCCAGGTGAGGTCACAAAATCACATCTTACAGATTTTTAAAAGATTATTTCACAGTAGTGCTGGGATGTATACTGAAGAGACACTCATTATATATTTCCTAAGCAAAAAACAAAGCCTTCAGCTCTTTGACAGCATTTTCTCCAATACTGTGTCATCTCATCCCACTATGCTGGATAAACCAATGTTATCACTTCCTTCAAGACATAACACTGTTAATCTGGTTATTTGTGTGTGTGAAGTTCATTAGTATATTTTCCTTTTAATGTGTGCTCCTTTATACATTCATATTTTAATTCCCTTCCACCTATTACAGACCTTTTCCTATTATGTTGGTGGATATTTCCAGCTCTTGGTTTCTGACCTAATGTTATGCACATTTAACTAACATGGTCCTGAGAGAGGCCACCTTTTAACCTCACAATCCCACAGGGGCTAACACCATACACCTTCACAATGGATTAAACCCCACGGATCATTTCCTTAACAAGAATGATACAATGTGTAAATTTTCACATTGTGCCTTCACTAACCACAAACTTTCTTTTATATGTGCCAACTCCCACACATCACAAGAATGGAATTCTGTTATCTTGTACTGCCTGGGAATACCCAGGCAGCTGGGGGATTTGTATGGGTTATATAGCTCAAGTTGTCTTTTTCTTGTCAAATGTTTTGTCTCATTTTCATACTTATGGTGATGTTTTTAAAGATTCTTTCTGTGTATTTTATCTTGGATCTGATAATTTTTCAGAGAATTTTAAAAAATTAAGCCTTTAGTATAGTAACAAGAGAATCCCATTTATCACAAACCTCTGAGGGTATGTATCTGCATGCAAGGTCTCATCTATTTGAGAAATGTTCCAGGATCCTTTGAAATTTTCATATGGAAAATAGCAACAGTGAAATTAACTTTTGATTTCCAGATAAATATGTATGCTGTATTTATCCTAAATAGGATATAAATGGTGCTGGTTTTCTTCTAGAAGCTTTAATATTAATTTTATTGCAAACAAAGAAATTCAAAGAAAGGAAATTGAAAACTTAATTCTTCCTGGGATTTTTTTTCTTAGAGTGTTCTCAGAGGTTATAACTAAGAAACAATAGAGCTTAGTGTCCAGAAATGATAACAACAGGGTATAATGTTTAAATATCAGTTAGACCAAGATAATGATATAGCTCGTGGTTTTTTTTTTTTTTTTAATATTTCAAGGGAAACCCTGACTGAGTCTCTTCTACATCAACAAATGCAAAGGCCCTAGGGCATCTTGTTGGGTCTTCCTGTCTCCTCCACACTACAAAGATGGGTTACAGAAGTACCTGCATCCTTCCAGGGTCTTCTCCAAGTACACGAGCCTACTCTTCAGTATGACATCCTGTTCCATGGTATTAAATAATTCCTTATGTGTTTTAAATAATTCCTGATAGAAAAACTGATAAGTCAGTACTGTGTATATAAACTGAATTTCCCAGCTTTGCTTAGAACATGCTGCTCACTAGAGGAATGGAAAGTCAATTTAAAACAATAAATAGGGAAAGCAGAAAAAGTAAACAAAATGTGGAAGGGCGCGGCTCGTTCTGACGAGTGACCAGGCAGTTTCCTTTGAGCCCTTTAAAGAATACTATTTTTTTTTTCAAAAATGTTCTTTCCTATTAATTCTTTGTTTTTTCCACAATCCATTACATATTTATTCTTACATGCTTACACAAAAGGAACTTCCTGAAAAAATGTAATTAAAAGTAAAAATAATGGATAACTTGAATAAAAACTGTCTTAAAGTTATTTTCAAACTAAAAGCATTGACTACTAAAGAAACTTCGAGCATAGTTCAAGGACGACAAAATAGAAAATATAAATATTATTAAAATTTCTGATTTTAATTCTTGACCTTAGGATGATCACAACTGTTAGAATAACTTCATTCAGAATTAATTAATTTTTTATATCAGAAATATAGTTGTGTCTTCCTCAGATTATTATTGAAACTCCTCTCTCTTTTAGGAGCATACCAGGTAGGAAAGGGCTGTAGGGTAATGTTAATTAAGTTCCTCTCCCTGCTGCTTGTTCACACATGCTTTTAAACTCATTGCCAAGTGACTTGGTTTCATGGTTACTAGGCAGTCTTAAGCAAATTATGTTTATTAAAAATATATTTTTTATTTTTAATTGACACCTAGTAATTATGCCCATTTATGGTTCCTATTAGTCCTTAATTGGAAAGTAGACCAATTTTGTTTGTAAAAATGCTCATAATTCGGTAAAATACAAATATATCGGGGCTTATTTTTAAAAATGCAAGAGACCACTGTGTCATTCCTATAGTCTTAATCTCTGAAAAGGGGGCACCTTCCTCTCAATTTTAAAATAACCAACTTATATTCATTTCATATCCATATAGATTTTTAATCTACAATTTATACCATTAAACTAGAATCTTGATGCATTGTATGAAATATAGATTGATTTCTTTCATTAAGAGTAACTTAAATTTATAATAGAATAATGTTACAATTTGAAAATATCTTAACATGCTTCATATAGTCAGCACCATGAACACACTGACTGTTGGTCTGTAGTATCAGTGTTTTCTAAGTTAAATGTACATTACATAGCAGCAGTACACATTGTATTTTTGTCTTTTCCGTATAGCCCCCAACTTGAGTTATGTACAAAAGTAATGCTTAATACATATGCAATTAATTGAGTTATGTGACTCTGAGAAGTCAGTCGTGAGCTGACAAACCTCATATATAGGGCAGTAGAAATTCATGCTCAATGGAAGGAACGTGGAGAATCTTGAAATGAAATCCTTGCTCAGAAACAAACTAGCAATGTGACCATGAGCAAATTACTTAGTTTCTCTGAGCTTTAGTTCCATTAACAAAACGAAAATAATATAAATACCTTTGGATTCTGGCAAAGATTAGAAGTATGTGATTTAAAGTGGCTTGTGTGAGGCTGGCTGTGGCCCTGACTCTGAATTCATGATACTTTTCCCACTTAACATACGAGCATAACAAAGGTCATTGCTGATGTTACCCATGCGTGGTCACACAGCCATGAGGTGCCAGAGGCAGATTTCAACTCCGGCTTCTTTTGACTTTGGGTGCAGTACTTAACCTTTCCTATGTTGCACTTGCTTTTTAGAAAGGTGATTCTCAGGGTGGAAAATGAGTAAGAGGGCAACAAAAATGAAGGCAGGATAACATGGCATGACCCACAGTAAACCCTGTGTTTGTATACAACCGTACATAACTGCTCAACCTGACCACATGTGCTGTAGTCAGACATTTTCTATTCTATTCCATTTTATTTCATGTTTTAAAAATTCTGATTACAGATAGCTGGGAGATGGGGCCTGGGAGGTGTTGGGGTGAGTGGGACATTCACTAACCTTAGTTGTAGAGCTCCCCACTTTCTGAAGCCTTGGTTTCCTCATGTGATTCCTCACCCTGGGAACTGTCCTGGGAATTCGATGCTCACAAAGACTGGGAAGATGGAAGTTGGTGAGAGCTACTGATGGAGCAACTCAGAATGATTCCTATTCAAATTCAGGAAGGAGAAAGCTGTGAGGGAGAGGTGGTTACTAGACTTGTTGACACTGAGGAAAATTCCATCGTGTCCAGAAAGCTTAGCTCCTGACCAGGATCACGGAATCAAAGAATCAAACTGTACTGACCAAACTAAAATGAATACCTGACCACTATTTCAAGTCCAAGAGGGCTGCTAGAGACAATAAGGAAAAAAGGTGTATTCCAGGTCAAGATCCCAGGGCAGGAGGCAGGAGGGGTCTGAGCAACGTAGAGCACCTTAGAAACAGACTAAATTCCTTCACCATCATGAGATATATGTAAATAACATTAAAGTGGACTTCTACTGCATTTGACAACACTGCTCACTTTTACTATTCATATAAACTTTTCTCCACTCCGGTTAAGTGTATGGTGCAGGGCAGGCTTGTGTTTTCTCCCTTGTTGAAAATATTTTCAGAATTGACCTTTATAAAAATAGGAAAAGCTGCCAGTAAATGTCTCCATGTTGCTACTGGCTTTGGTCCTGTTACTCTTTGGATTTTATGTGTAAGTTTAAGATTTTGGAGGGATGGGGCATACTGGGAATTGAACCCAGGGGTTCTCTACTACTGAACTATAACCCCAGTTCTTTTTTTATTATTTTTTTATTAGTTGCTCAAGACAATACAATGATCTTGACATATCATATATTTGATTCAAATGGGGTATGAATTCTTATTTTTCCACGTGTACAGATTGCAGGATCACATTGGTTATACAGCCACGTTTATACATACAGCCATACCAGTGTCTGTTGTATTCTGCTGCCCTTATTATTATTATTTTTAATTTTGAGACAGGGTCTTGCTAGATTGCTGTGTGCGGCTTGAAACTTGTGATTTTCCTGCCTTAGCCTCTGGAGTCGCTGGGATTAGAGGTGTAAGCCACCACACTCAGCTAAGAGTCTTTTAAAAGCTTGTTATGATTCACAAAAGTGATTTGACACTTTGCTAATGGGTTCAGACCCATGTTTTCAAAAATTCCTAATTAGGTGACTGTTATAGTCCTCGTGAGAGGTGATGATAGGTGTAAATAAAAAAGTAGCAGAGAAAATGGGATAAATAGATGTGACAATTATTTGAGAAGTAGACTCATCTTTACAGTTTTTTTTTTTTAAGGGAACAGAGAGTGAGGAGGTTCCCAGATTGGGTGGCTTGTTACCATTCATGCGGTAGGGAGCACTGAAGGAAGAGCAATTTTGATGGAGAATGGCTTCTACTTTGAGAATGCTGAGTGTGTGAGGCTCAGAGACATCCATATGGATGTGTCTAGTGAGCACAAGTGTGAGCTGAGGATGAGGGGAGAAGTCTGAGCTGCAGGTACAGACTCTTCAGCTGAGTCGATGGTGGTTGAAGTCAGGGTGATGGATGAGTACCTGGGAGAGAAGTGGGGAGAGTGGGTCAAAAGTGGAACCCTGAGAATGAGCCACAGGAAAGGCAGATGGAGAAGAAGGAGAGCGAACAGAGAGACCCCCAAAAAGGTGGAAGATAAAAGAGAAGAGCCTTCTAAAAATGCTTGTAGCTACCAGTGCTCATGATAGCATGCCCTGGGATGCAGCAGGGTGTGGATGGAGGAAGGTGGGGGCAGTGATGTAGAAAGAAGCAGGTGTGAGAGGTTGTCCCAAGACTAGGCAGGTCTACCTCTGCAGGCAGGTTTCTTCCTCTGTAAAACAAGAGGGTTGAGCTAAATGGTTTCTAAAGTGTTTAACTGGGAGCAAAGAGGAGATGGATGGAGAATATGGGAAGACAAGAAAATTCCCCATTCATTCGTTTATTCAACAAACATTGACTGAGCTCCTATGATGTTCAGCTACTGTTTTAATCACAGGGGCATACTGATGAGTCAGATGGATTATGAAAGCAGTCACTGTAGCAGGGGAAGATGACCAGAAACAAATAAATAACTTATAAGCACTATGAAAACCAAAACAGGCAATGGGGGAAATAGTAATTTGGGACAGTCTTTCAGTATCTATGTGAAGTTGGATGAAGCGAGGATGTTCTAACATGTGGCTTACTGGAAAGAGGGACTGCCAGTGCTGATGTGTGTACAAGAGTGACGTGGTAATTCTGAGAAACAGTAGGAAGGTAAAAATCAAGTACAGCCATGCAAGGAGAGAGTTATGTATGATGAGCTATTAGTGGAAGCCAGACCTGCTTGGGCCTTATTGGTGGTGATAAGAGCTTTGGAATTCTTTGCAATTGGGAAGCTGTTGGAGGACTTTGAACAGCTGAATGGCTTGATCTGAATTATATGTATTTTTACATACTTTTTATATAAACTGAATCCAGGGGCACTGAGCTACATTCCCAGTCTTTGTGCGTGTGTGTTACTGGAGACTGAACCCAGTGGTGTCTAACCACTTCGACACGCCCCCCAGTCCTTTTATTTATTTATTTTGAGACAGAGTTGCACTAGGTGACTTAGTGCATCACTAAATTTCTTACTGCCTCGAGCTTGCAATCCTCCTGCTTCAGCCTCCCGAGTCACTGAGATTACCAGCATGCACCACCACACTGGGTTCCTCAGTCCTTCCTATTTTTTATTTTGAGATAGGATCTTGCTAAGTTGCCGCAGGTCTCCATAAGTTGCTGAGGTTGGCCTCAAACTTGCAATCCTCCTGCCTCAGCCTCCCAAGCCACCGGCATTAGAGGTGTGCACCACCATTCCAGTGTGGTTTATATTTTTGAAAGTTTACTTTGGTAGCAGTGTAGACCATAGTAAAAAATAAAATAGGGAATCTTGGTAGGTATCAATGGTTTCAGTAATCCAGATGGGGGAAGATGAGGGTTGGCTCATCTCACCTTCCCATTATTATAATGAAATACTCAAGGTAATTAACTTGTAAAGAGAAAAGGTTCAGGGGCTGAGGATGTGGCTCAGTGAGAGAATGCTTTCCTGGCGTGTGTGAGGCCCTGGGGTTGATTCCCATCGCTGAAACAAACAAACAAACAAATAAGTAAAAAGGCGGGGGTGGGGGAAGTTTATTGTGACTTATGATTCTGGAGTTTCTAGTTGAAGATCAAGTGACCCTATTGCTTTGGGTCTCTGGTGAGAGTGAGACACCTTGGTGGGAGCACACAGTGAAACAAAAATGCTCTCCTCATAAGCCAGGGAGCATAGTAAATTAACAGAAAGAGGAAGAAACTTGGGTCTCACTATTCCCTCTTTGGGTACAACTTCAGTGACATAAGGACCTCCCATCAGACCCCAACTTTTAAAGGTTCTACCAGTTACCAATAGCACCACCCCAGAGAACAAGCCTTTTCCACATGGATAGTTGTGTGACACTTATTGAAACCATAGTAGAGGTAGTACTAATTAACCTTCACTGAACACCTACTATAGCCAGTTCTAATGACAAATACTTTATATGTGTTAACATCATTTCTACAATCAGTCCTGTGAGGTAGGTGCCATTGTTACATTTATTTTACATAGGAGGAAATTGACACAGAGAGGTAAAATAACTCAGCCAGAATGACTTAGGTAGTAAGTGTTAGAGCTACAATTCAGACCTAAGAATTCTGCCTCAAGAGCTTACCTATTTAATATCTGTGCTAGATAAAAATCAGGATATATTCTGAAGATGACAAACTTTGATGTATTCAATTAGGGTTTGAAGGAAAGGATCAGAATTAAGGAAGCCTCCTAAGGCATCTGTGTGACATTTACTAAAATGGAGGAGACTGGGCAAGAGAGCAGAGATTAAAAAAAAATTCTGCTTAGAGGGCTAGGGATGTAGCTCAGTGGTAGAGCACTTGCCTAGCATGTGCAAGGTCCTGGGTTCGATTCTCAGTATTCCCAGTACTGGAAAGAAAAAAAATCTGCTTAGGACACATTAAGTTCAAGGTGCCACTTAGCCACATAGAGACCTTAGCAGGCACTCCAAGCTCTTTAATACCTGAAAATAGGCAGCTCTGTTTGAATATAAGGCGGAAACAATGCAGCATTATATTAGGGAACTATTCTGTTGGGATCGATGTCGATCAGCCTTTTCACATGTTCTTAGTTAAATGTCATTTCCATTTGGGGAACTCAGTGGAATGATTTGCTAACATGACAACAGCCAAGTATCTAAATCAGCCAGACTCTCACTTTTATCAGTAGTCAGAGCAAATTTTTGAAAGCTCCCAGAATCTTGTCATTTTAGATCTGATGCAGGAGCACCACATACCTGTAACCCTTAACTACCTAGAATTTCAGAGGCCAAATTCTCCCAGCTTAGAGAATTAAAGCTAACTTTGATGTTATCTCCGTGCCAGTAGGTCACCGAACATTGCTTGCATAACACAGGATTACACAACCCCAAACCTGCACAGACTTACAAAATACTGTCCCCTTGTCCCCACTGACCCTGACTTTAGTATTTGACTTTTTACTTCATCTGACCTCAGATAATACAGCTCTTTTGGGCAGGCTTTCAACTTAAGATTCATTCTCTTCTTCTTGCCTGATCAAACCTGCCCTGGTACTAACTGCACACAGCTGGAGGTCTACTGAGCACTTTGTGCAAGATACTGTGCTGGAATACTCTCTCTTGATTAGCCCGGTGGCTCCACGGGTGAATATGTTTTTAGCACTCTTTATACATATAGATATTTCAATTTGCAAAAAAATCTTAATATTTTATAAGAGGATATTTTTGGCATCAGAGAATTAATCTACCCATTTGGACCTTATTTTCCTGAACTCTTTGCTGCTCTCCTTTTTTGAAATATTCTCCACTACCTGTAAGTGAATCTTTTTTTTTTTTTTTTTGTACCAGGGATTGAACCCAGGGGTGTTTTACCACTGAACTATATCCCCAGTCCATTTTATTTTTTTATTTTGAAACAGGGGTCTAGCCAAGTTACTTATTAAATTGCTGAAACTGGCCTTCAACTTGCTATCCATCTGCCTCAGCCTCCAGAGTTACTGCAATTATAGGCATGCGCCACTTTACCTGGCTTCTCCACCATATTTAAAGGCATGAGCCTGGTTCCCTCTTGCTTCTCCCGGTGACCTCCTCTGTCTCTCCCTCGTTTCCCTAATCGCCAGTATCCTCAAAGTTACCTGTTCCTCAAGACTCTCATCACTCTCTTCCTTTTCTGCATGTTCTATCAAGCAACTGTATCCACACCTACATTTTCCACATATTTTTCACTACAGATGACTCTAGGACGGAGTTTCAAATGACTGATGTTTGTTTTGCTCAGATGCCTACCTATAGATTCAATCTCAAAATGTCTTAAAATAAACCTGTTGCTGTTGCTAAGTAACCTTTCTGGTGGTTTTTCTGTTTCCCGAAAATGGCATTATTTTATAAAAATTTAATCTTGAAAACATTGAAGTAGCCTGTACATCTTTTTTTATCTACACTTCTTGCTAATCTTTTGACCTTTTTTTAAACAATTAACTTAATGTTCTATCTTTTACCCCCAATCTGTGCTTTTCCCCCCGTTTTCCCCTATTACCTATGCGCCAAGTCTTCATTCTTTTACACTGACCAATTAAAATTCCCCAAAGAAGCTCACTTAAATCCACTTCTATACTGCTACTAAAAAATTCTTCCTAAGCCTGGGTTTCTCTTCTACTCAAAAATCCTTCAGTACTTCTCATTTACATAAAGAAATAAAGCTAAACTGACAACACAGCATTCAAGGCACTTGAATGCACTAAATCCAATCTACCTCTCCAAGTTTCCATAATATCATTCTCTTTCCAGTATGCCGTGACCAATCAAACTCACCCACTTGCTGTTTCCTAAAACTTTTCTGTTTTCCTCCCCCACTTCTGCTTACACTGCTCACCTGGATTAGCTACACCAATCAAAACCCTACCCACCCCAAGGTCCAATCAAATTCAAGTCAGAGTAGCCAGAAATGAGGGAAAAGGACTTTTGCAAGAGATTGGGTAACTCTACATGTACTCTGCATACCCTAAAATACTTAGTGGGGTGAGTCAAGAGAACTAGGTTTGCAATCAGTATTTGGGGAAATGCCATTTAAATGTAGATATCCCTCCTTTTACATCTCCAGCTGAGTGTTAACATTTCTTTTTTAGAATTTTTTACCTGTTAAAATTATGTTTAATTCATGAATACATTTTCATCATAAAGAAGAAATCAAATATTTTATGAAAAACTAAAGAACTTGAGCATCTCCAGTTCAATTCTCTATGGAGAGAATCGTTCTCAGCTATGTCATGTACATCCTTCCACACCTTTCTCTGAGCATTTGAGCTCCTATGTAAATAAGTAGTTGCATGAACAAATTATGAATTAGCATGTACCTTGTGAGAAGAACACTGAATTCCAAATTTAAAGCCAATTTACATATGGGTACAAAATATTTATAATCACCATCATTCTTTTAAAACATTTTAATTATGTAGCTTCTTCTTAAAAATATGAAATTAAAGAGCACTTATTCTGCCACATAATTTTGTGTTTCAGGCAAGTTTTTTTTTTTTAATTCTTAAACCACGAGGCACCTGCTGTTATCATCTTGATAGAAGTAAGGTGTGTATCTAGGGTCACACTCCCAGTTAATGAGCAGAAGATCTGGGATTCTTATCTAGGAAGGCTGGCTCCAAAGCTTATAGTCTTAAATGTGTGGCTCTGCTGTCCATTATCCTATCCACTCAGGCTACTTACTTGTGACTATTTCTGTGGCTTCTGCCCAAATCTCCATGGCCTCTCTGCCATGTGGGGTAGTCGCTCCATCCCTGGGCTCTGATTTTCCTCACTGCTTAGGCACTTCTGATGATGGGGGGTGGTGCTTATCTGAGTCCTCAGCTGAACTAAATTGAAAGGGAGAAGAGCCTGAATTGAGACAAGTATTTGTTGATAGCCATCCTTCCCAATAAGTGTAAGCTCTCTGAGAGCTAGGACCGTGCATCTTTTGTCCATCACATCTCCCAGACCTAGCACATGGTAAGCAGGCAACAGGTTCACGTGGAAATGAATTGCCAGAGGTGACGACTGAATTTTTGAGTTAGTCTTTTCCCCATCCATCCCAACAATTAAGGGGTATTTGTGGAAGTCACAGAGGGAAGGAAGGGCTGCAGAGAAAAAGCTAAACTGACTTTTTTTCTCTTTTTTCTTCCTCCTCCTCTCCCTTTCCTCCTCCTCCTCCTCCTCTTCCTCCTCCATTTATTTATTTATTTGTTTGTTTGTTTATTTATTTATTTATTTGCAGAACTGGAGATTGAACCTAGCGGTACTCTAATGCTAAGCTAAATCCCCAGCCCTTTTAAATTTTCAAGACAGGGTCTCACTAAGTTGCACAGGCTGGCTTTGAACTTGTGTTAGATCCTCCTACCTCAGTCTCCCGCTAGGATTACAGGCATATATTACCAGAACTAGCTTCTCTGTGAATAGTTTTATTAAGGCCATCACCACACTAACTGAGATTGTTGGTGATGTTTTTTGGTACCTTCATGACAGGCTGAGCAACTTGAGAACAACAATCGTATGCTTCCTTAAATTTCTGTCCCCCAGACTTACCAAGGATTTCTAGGCAGTAGGCAGGCTCATTGAATGGGTCAATAAATGACTCCTGTTGATAAAGTTACTGAAAAGTTGATGAGTCAGGAAAAGGGGAAGATATTAATGACTGATCATCCAAGGACCTAGTAAACAACTGGTTTCAAGGTTGATTGACCAAATCTTCCTGCCACCCAGACCTTGATATTGTCAAACATTGCTTGTATCAAATGTGTAGAGTCTATATCCCTAGTGAGAGAAGATGTCCTCACAGTTTCTCAATAAGTAATAATATAAGCTGGTTAACTACAAAAATTATCCTTACTGTCCAGAAGCAATTTTGAGTAATTTAAATTATATTAAAAACATTATTTTACTGATTATCTAACACCTTTTCAAAGAGGAGATGGAAACTTATTCCACCTTTAACACACATTTTAAATACTAATTTTCATCAATTTTAATTTTATCATAATGTAGAGTCAGAACCTAAATGTTAAACACCCAAGGCCACCATTTGCTATTTTAAGAAGTAAATTTAAGTTACTTCCAAACTTGTTCTTCCTCTTTGTTTTCTATCTATCTACATTGGCTAAAGAACTCAAGCCAAAACATGATTTCTTTCTTTTTTTTTTTTTAAGAGAGAATTTCAATATTTATTTTTCAGTTTTCGGCGGACACAATATCTTTGTTTGTATGTGGTGCTGAGGATCGAACCCGGGCCGCACACATGCCAGGCGAGCGCGCTACTGCTTGAGCCACATCCCCAGCCCCAAAAACATGATTTCTTGATTTGTCCCTTGTCCTTCTGTATTCATTAGAGAGTTGGTTATAAGACCTCCCTCTGATAATAAGATCCTGTATACAAAATAGTGTAGCATTTGCATATAACCTCTGCACATCCTCCACGTATTTTAAATCATTTCTAAATTACTGATAATACCTAATCCAATGTGGGTGCTATGAAAAATGGTTGTACTATATTGCTTAGGCAACAATGCAAAGGGAAAATGTCAGTATATGTTCTGTACAGTTGCAATTTTTTTCCACACATTTTTGATCTGCCGTTGGTTGAATCCTCAAATGCAGAATAGACAGGTGAGAATTCCTGGTGGTTCTAGTTTCTTACGATCCTTTGCATCTGTTCACCTCCTGTATCCTCATGTGACCCCCTTATTTCAAGCAGGATTTTACTGTCTTTTTTCAGTAAATTCCTGCTTCACCACTCAGCCCCCAACAATGTCACCAGAATGGTTTCTTAAAAACACAAATCTCAGGGGCCATGTTGCATGCCTATAATCCCAGCTATGTGAGAGACTGAGGCAGGAGGATGTTCAAGTTCAAGGTCAGCCTGGGATTCAGTAAGACCTGCCTCAAAATAAAATAAAAAGGTCTGGGGATGTAGCTCAGTGGTACAGCACCCCTAGTTTCAATTTCTAGTACTACACACACACACACACACACACACACACACACACAGCCATAGATCTTATGATATGTCTTAACCATACCGGAGCTCCTGTGACTTGGAATGCCTTCAGATTCGTTTCTCCCATCTTCTCTGTCAAGCAGGCTCTCCTGCATTAACCCTGATTGACTTGACATTTCTCCTGTTTTGTCTAGGACAATTTTATTTTAACTTGTTAGCTCAGCATATTTATTGACAGCAACCCTTTGGTCATTCTCAAAATTCCCAGTGTGTTAGTTGCTACGGCTGCCATAACAAAATGCCACAGAGTATGTGGTTTAAACAACAGAACACTATTTTCTCACAGCTCTGGATCTGTAAGTTCAAAAAAAAGATGGACAAATTTATTTTCTTTTGAAGCCTCTCTCCCTGGGTTACAGATGGCCTGGCCATCTTCTTGCTACATCCTCACATTGCCTCTCATGTTCCTTCCTCTTATGGAGAAACCAGTAATAATGGATGAGGGTCCTAACCTAATGGCCTATTTTAATGTAATTACCTCTTTACAGGCACAGGCAGTTTTTCCTCAGTATCCATTGCAGAACTAGTTGTGGGACCTCCAACTGATACTAAATCCTAGGATGCCCACGTCCTATATGCGAAATGATATAATATTTGCATATAACCTACACATACCCTTCTGCAATAATTTAAATCATCTCTAGATGACTTATGATACCAAATAAAATGTGAATGTTATGTGAATAGTCATTATATTGTGTAGGGAGTAATGATAAGAAAAATGCCTGCATATGTTCAGTATCAGTACAATTTTCTTTTGAATATTTTTGATCCCTGGTTGGTTGTATCCGTAGATATGTAGATATGGAGCCCACAGATATTGAGGGATGGCCATATATTAATGTATAATAATTCATTAAATCTAAACTATTGCTTACAAGATTCACATGACATCAAAACATTACTGGGGCAAAATCTTGCTCACAGAAGTAAGGATAATTGCCTTATTCTTCAAACACTGTGATTTTATCAATGATAAGATTAGGTGCTTTTAAAAAGGTTACAAGTGGGGAGAAAAACAAACACTAGGCTTAACTATTTAAAACAACTATGTAAACCTACATTTTATGTGATTTAATCAGTC